>NC_035441.2:108632142-111032142 GCF_002127325.2 Helianthus annuus | reverse complement strand
GTTCCAAATAATAAATAAAGTATTTTAAGCTTTATAAGCTGTACGGGAAACTCAGATTTCCTGTAGAACTCGAAAGGCTCTTTAAAAGTCTTTAAAATGACCGAAAAGCCCCTACGGGGCGTAATATTAACTAAAACTCGTTACGGGCATCACGGAAGGTATCCTACTGATACCACAACCTCTTTAAGGCATATTGACTTAGGAAATAAGCGTACGACTCTCATGGTTAACCGTTTCGCCTATTGCGCGCACGGTTCGGCTTATGAAACTAGTTTTCATAAATTAGCCGATACGGGTCAAATTATATTATTTGGACCCCAAAATCCAGAGTGTGAACCATAAACCCATATAAAACAAGTCTCTGAACTTGTTGGGTCAGAATCGCACTCCATTCTCGGTTTTCGCCTTTTCACGCGATTAAACCATATTCACATATCGGAACCAACCGGTCTAGGCTACGGCCATTATAACGACTCGTTAGGATTCTAAGAGGTTAATTAAAACCTTCGTTCCAGATTAGGAGCCCCAGTAAAAGCTATCGGTGATTTAATCCAAATTAAGGAAATATACTTGCAAAGGTAAATACTTTGACTTATTTCCCCTATATGGGCTTGGGTTACGGTATATTAATACCGCTTGATTGAGCATTATATTCTTCCATCGCTTAGGTGGTTAATTAAATAATATGATCGGCTCATTTAAACAGTTTTGTTTCTTAAAAGCCTTTGGGGGGTTTAATGACCGTTGTCCCGGATATTCTTGGCATCATTTTACGAAATGGCCACGACCATCGACATCCCGGTGTAGGCGTACACCCGGTATATATTGTCGACATTAAATTAAAAGACGTAGCCGTTGGTTTTATACTACGGTTTTACGCAATGTGGTGTGTCTATAAATCTTTAACCCGGCACGACCCGGGCTACTGAACGCATAAAAGAACATGTAAAACGTTCACAAGATTTTAATAATTTTCCCAAGTTATAAAAGAGTTTGTGCCTTGTGCATTCAAATCAATTTTAATAAACATTTTCAAATGTGTTAGTTGAATGTATTTACCAGTGTAAACTGACGTATTTTCCCCAAAAAGATTAAGTGCAGGTACTATACGAAATGGGCTGGTATAGGCGTCCTAAGCATCGTACATAGTCTCGCAAACTCGATGCTACATCTGAATGAACAATATTTATTACTTTTTGATCCGCTGTGGATATATTCAACTTCTGTAATACATTTGATATTACAACCAGAGGTTGAAGTTTATATATTTATCTTAAGCTTCCGCTGTGCATTTATATAATTGTGTGGTTTGACTATATTGTTGCCAACATCGTCACGGTAATCCCCCACCGGGCCCACCGGTGAAACACGTGGAAATCGGGGTGTGACAGGTTAGTATCAGAGCCAACGTTGAGTGAATTAAACACTATCCTATTGTGTTTAATCTCGATGACACAATTGCACATACTTGAGTCTAGACAAGAACTTAGGACAAATTCGAATTGTTATTCCAATTTTGTCTTTTCTTTTATTATTGGAATTTAAAGTTTTATAAAGCAGGAAAAATGCCACCTGTTATATTCCGAGGAAGAGGAAGGGGAAGAAGAGGCAGAGGAGATATCGTGACGCATCACGATAATGAAGCTGGACCATCTGGTACAAGACATCCTTCGATGACACGGAGTGAAGAACCACAACGACGAAGAGATCTGTATGAACCTGCGAGGTATTCCACCTCGCACAGCTCGACGCCATCTTATCGACACTCCTTTGGGCCAAACTCAGAGAATGATCCCAACAACCCACAACCTTCCTTCATACCTCTACAACGTTCGGTATCGCACCGAAATTACGACGACCCTACTCCGTACTTCATAGGTCAGTTTAATCCAGCTGACTACATACAGGAACCTTCAGGTTTTGTTCCACTAGGGCCACAAGATCACTTCTCCGAGGACCATATGGATGAAGATACTGATCCAACTGAACCTGCTCGTGGTACGCCCACGCATCCGATAGAAGTCTCTGATGGGTCATCCTTCCATGGCACACCCTATCAGGGACCAGATAGTTTCCAAGCGTTGTTTGACCGACATGAGTGGTACTACACACCACCTCAACAGACATCTCAACAACCGCGACATCCACAAGATCCCTCTGAGGATTCACGCTTTGAGGCAGTTACGCCACCACCTCCGCCACCGGCGCAACCAGTAATGCCTGATCCGCCAAGGCGTAGGAGGACAAATGCTCGTATGTCCACACGAGGAGGAGGGGGTATCCACTTCAGCACCCCTCGACACTCTAGTAGTAGCCACTATCCGCCACTACAAGAAGAAGGACCTTCAAGTCCTATACAGGAGGCGAACTCCGCACCAGCTGCACCAAATTCGCCACCATTTGGGTATGACCAACCCATACCTGCTTACACGGGTCCAACGGCTTACAACCCGTTCGAACCGTCACAAGCACAATATAACTACAATTATGAGCGCGACCCGTATGTGGTGTCGGCTAGATATAATGCGCGCTACCCCGACGGAGCTCATGGGAACATGGGACCACCGGACTACTCAGCTCATGGGTATCCAATACCTCCCAGACCCCCGGTTCCGCAACAAGCGCCACAACCACGATTTTCTCCTCCTGAACAGGAAGAGATACTCCATCGACTAGATCGTGTGGAGAGAGAGTTCGAAGAAGAGAAAAGAGCCACCGAGGATTTCTCAAAGGCTTGGCGAACCTACTAAAGGGCAAAAAGAAGAAACGTGACCACTAGCCCTTAATAGTTGTACTAATGTAATTTCTATTTTGAAATAAGTCCCTACGTGGACACTTATCGTATTTCAGTCCCTACGTGGACTTATCTTTTAGTCCTTATATGGACACCTATCTTATGTTAGTCCCTGCGTGGACTTGTCACTTATTTTATACCTCTATGGAGGTATATACTATTTGAAAGACCCGTTTAGGGCGATATGTAAATTGTATTTGAGATTATGGAATGTATGTTATGAGTTTTGTTTTAATATGTATAAAATAAATCAAAACCAATCCTTTTAATTGATCTGCCTAAATAAAGAATCTTAAAAGGTGAAACCTAGCTTGGTGTCTTTTAAGATCCAGTCAAGATGGTACGACCTAATTGAAAAGATTCTGATTCCCTGTTAACCTCTGTACGCATGTTAACAATCATGGCAGATGTGATTCGTTAAAAATCACACACGTCATTCTTATACAATAATCCTTTAAGGATTTCAAAAACCCAACTAAACGATTTATAAATCATGGGTTAAATCATCAATGAAGATGATTATTTATAAACATCCATTTGTGATGTAACATCCATTAGAGATGTAGTGCCTACGGGCCAACCATATTAAAAACATCCATTAGTGATGTAGTGCCTACGGGCCAATATTATTAAAACATCCGTTAGTGATGTAGTGCCTACGGGCCGATATTATTAAAGCATCCATTAGTGATGTAGTGCCTATGGGCCGTAATAATTGTCTTATAAAGACAAAAGACAGTGGTGGTCTATGACTCCCTGCCAGAAAGGGGTAAGAGAACTACGGTTCAAACCTCTATGCCTTTGATTCTCTGAAATCTCGGCAAATATTATAAAACATCATCATGATTAGGCTTTATGCCGCCAATACTATTTATATAGCTGAAATAGGATATATTCAAATCCTAATATGTAATGAAATAATAAGTTAACCAAATATGGTCTCTGTACCATGGTTGACAAATTGTCATAAAAGACAATTATATAATAATCTCCTGAATAAAATTTTGTTATCTTCTGTAACAGATTCAAGTTACAATGGCGGATCCCAACGGAGAGAATAGCCATACTAATGATGATGACTACGACAATGTGCCAGTGCATCTGACAGGCGCACAGCTAAAGGCTCTGATTGACAATGCTGTTCAGGCAGCTCTTGATCGTCAATATTCTGAGTCACAAGGCAGAACTGTATCAAAACCACCCTCTAAACCAAAGACACACTCCAAACCACCCTCTCAACCCAAGAAAGATGACGACAAACACTCGTCCACTGAGAACAGCGTTCATCGCGATAGAGAATATACTGATGCATCAAATGCTAAGGGTTGCACTTACAAATACTTTGTATCTTGTAAGCCCCGGGAATTTACAGGGGAGAAAGGTGCTGTTGATTGTATCACCTGGCTAGATGAGATGGACACTATTGTGGACATCAGCGGGTGTGCAGAGAAGGATGTGGTGAAGTATGTGTCCCAGTCATTTAAGGGCGAGGCCCTGGCGTGGTGGAGGGCGTTGGTGCAGGCATCTGGTAAATCTGCTTTGTATAAAATGACGTGGGAGGAATTTATTGCTCTCATTAAGGAAAACTACTGCCCTCAGCATGAGGTTGAGAAGATCGAGGCTGACTTTGTGTCACTGGTGATGACGAACCTGGACTGCCAGGCATATTTGACGAGTTTCAATACAATGTCTCGTCTGGTCCCATACCTTGTGACACCAGAACCCAGAAGAATCGCCCATTTCATTGGGGGATTAGAGCCTGCAATAAAGGCTAGCGTGAAGGCCTCTCGGCCGACGACCTTCAGGTCAGTTACTGACCTCTCCTTGTCTCTCACCTTAGACGCTGTCCGTCTGAGGACCCTAAGGAACAAGGAGGCTGAGAAGAGAAAACGTGAGGATGATACCTTACGAAGATCAGGGAAGAAGCACCGTGGAAACGGTGAAGGCAAAAGAGGGTCGGAGGCGAAGAAAGATGGGCAAGCTGGTGAAAGGCCCAACTGCAAAATCTGCAAGAAACCCCACTCTGGGAAATGTAGATTTGCATCGAACTCACAATCGCAATCAAAGACTCCTTCCTGTGGACTATGCAAGTCCAAGGATCATAAGACTGTGGAGTGCAAGAAAATCAAGGATGCAACCTGCTATGGTTGTAATGAAAAAGGGCACATCAAGAGTAACTGCCCTAAGTATGCCAAGAAGGCGGAAGAAACAAAGAAGTCAAATGCAAGAGTTTTTCGCATGGATGCAAAGGAAGCGGTCCAGAACGACAACGTGCTTACAGGTACTTTTCTCGTAAATAATATATTTGCAAGAGTACTATTCGATTCTGGCGCTGATAAATCCTTTGTAGACCAGAAATTTTGCCAACTACTAAATATGCCTATCAAAACCCTTGACGAGAAATACGAAGTAGAGTTAGCAGACGGCACGATAGAAACCGTCTCCACTGTCTTAGAGGGATGTGAAATGTCCATTAGGAACCATTCTTTTCCTTTATCTCTACTTCCCTTCAAATTAGCGGGTTTTGACATTGTGCTAGGCATGGACTGGTTATCCCATAACCAGGCCCAAATTATTTGCGGCAAAAGGCAGATAGTTTTAAAGACTCCGAGTGGTGAATCTCTTACCATTCGAGGAGATACGCAGTACGGGTTACCCGAGGACGTATCTATGCTCAAAGCTTCAAGGTGTTTAAACAGAGGCTGTGTAATTTACATGGCTCAGGTGATAATAGAAGAACCTAAGCCAAAGATAGAAGATCTTCCTGTCATTTCTGAATATCCTGAGGTTTTCCCTGAAGAACTACCTGGTTTGCCACCGGATAGACAAGTGGAATTCAGAATAGACATCATTCCTGGAGCAGCTCCTATAGCTAGAGCGCCTTACAGATTAGCTCCGACGGAGATGAAAGAACTGAGGACCCAGTTGGATGAACTGCTGGCGAAGGGATTTATCAGACCTAGTTCATCTCCCTGGGGAGCACCAGTCCTATTTGTAAAGAAGAAGGACGGATCGATGCGGTTGTGCATCGACTATCGAGAGCTAAACAAAGTTACCATAAAGAACAGATATCCTTTGCCAAGGATCGATGATCTGTTCGACCAACTGCAAGGAGCAAGCTATTTCTCGAAGATCGACTTGAGGTCGGGCTATCATCAGCTAAGGGTCAGAGATGAGGATGTACATAAGACAACATTTAGAACTCGCTATGGTCATTACGAGTTCCTAGTGATGCCTTTTGGGCTCACAAATGCACCGGCTGCGTTCATGGATCTCATGAATCGCGTCTGCAAGCCGTATTTGGACAAATTTGTCATAGTCTTCATCGACGATATCCTTATATATTCCAAGAACCAAGCTGACCACGAGAAGCACCTCCGTTGAATTCTCGAATTACTACAGCGTGAGAAACTCTACGCCAAATTCTCGAAATGTGAATTCTGGCTACGAGAGGTTCAGTTTTTAGGGCACGTTGTGAGTGAGCGTGGTATCCAAGTAGATCCCGCTAAGGTTGAGGCAGTCATGAACTGGCAAGAGCCAAAGACGCCTACCGAGATCCGTAGTTTCCTGGGGTTAGCAGGGTACTACAGGAGGTTTATTGAAAATTTTTCGAGGATTGCTGCGCCCTTGACTTCCCTAACCAAGAAGAAAGAAAAGTTCATTTGGGGCCCAAAGCAGCAAGAGTCCTTCGAAATACTGAAGCAAAAGCTAAGCAACGCACCTGTGCTGACATTACCGGAAGGTACAGATGAATTCGTAGTTTACTGCGATGCATCGCACACAGGCATGGGATGTGTGCTTATGCAGAAGGGCAAGGTGATTGCCTATGCTTCAAGGCAATTAAAGGTGCACGAAAAGAATTACACCACCCATGATTTGGAGTTGGGTGCCGTTGTATTTGCACTAAAATTGTGGAGACATTACCTTTATGGTATTAAATTTGTGATTTTATTCTGATCACAAAAGCCTCCAGCACCTGTTCAACCAGAAGGAGTTGAACATGAGGCAGCGCCGTTGGATGGAAACCTTGAATGAATATGATTGCGAGATCAGGTACCATCCCGGCAAGGCGAATGTAGTCGCTGATGCCTTAAGCAGGAAGGAAAGGGTAAAACCTATTCGAATCAATGCCAAGAGCATTGAAGTCAAGAACAATTTAATTGAAAGGATATTAGCTGCACAGCGAGAGGCTGTGTTGGAAGCTAACTATCCAAATGAAAAGCTAGGAGTAACTGAGGAGCAGTTGACTCTTAGCAAGGATGGAATCTTGAGGCTGAACGGACGTATATGGGTTCCGATTTATGGAGGACTACGAGATGTTATCCTCCAGGAAGCCCATAGTTCCAAATACTCAGTCCATCCTGGAGCAGACAAGATGTATCAAGATTTAAAGGCAAACTATTGGTGGATAGGCTTGAAAAAGTCTGTAGCCGCCCACGTAGCAAAGTGCTTGACTTGTGCTCAAGTCAAAGCCGAGCACCAAAAGCCGTCTGGCTTGCTACAACAACCTGAACTTCCCGAGTGGAAGTGGGAATGCGTAACTATGGATTTCATAACCAAGTTACCCAAAACCAGGAAAGGAAACGATACAATATGGGTCATAGTCGATAGGCTGACTAAATCAGCTCATTTTCTACCCATCAAGGAGACATATAGCTCCGATATGTTAGCCCAACTGTATGTTGATAAGATTGTAGCTTTACACGGTATACCTGTGACTATTATCTCCGACAGGGATGCCAGGTACACGTCTCATTTCTGGAAGAGTTTCCAGCAATCTTTGGGCACGCGTTTAAACTTTAGTACGGCTTACCATCCACAGACGGACGGTCAAAGTGAGCGTACTATCCAAACGCTAGAAGACATGCTTCGTGCATGTGCGATCGATTTAGGCGGTAACTGGGATAAGAATCTACCCCTGATCGAATTCTCCTACAATAATAGCTACCACACCAGCATAAAGGCTGCGCCTTTCGAGGCATTATATGGTAGGAAATGCAGATCGCCTGTTTGTTGGGCGGAAGTAGGAGAGGTCCAATTATCAGGACCAGAGATTGTTTTCCAGACAACGGACAAGATTGTCCAGATCCGGGAACGTCTCAAGGCTGCCCGCGATAGGCAGAAAAGCTACGCCGATCCAAAATGTAAGGATCTTCACTTCGAGGTAGGTGAGAAGGTGTTGCTTAAGGTATCGCCCTGGAAGGGGGTGATGCGTTTCGGCAAGAAAGGCAAACTGAGTCCGAGATATATAGGACCTTTTGAGGTCATTGAACGGGTCGGGTCAGTCGCCTATAAGTTGAACTTGCCTGAAGAGCTCAATGGAATTCACAATGTGTTCCACATCTGCAATCTCAAAAAGTACTTCGCCGATGAATCATTGGTGATTCCACACACAGATGTGCATATAGATGAGAGCTTAAAATTTATAGAAAAACCTTTGTCGATTGAAGATCGACAGGTGAAGAAGCTTCGAAGAAAGCACGTACCGATTGTAAAGGTCAAATGGGATGCTCGTAGAGGTCCCGAATATACGTGGGAAGTCGAAGACACAATGAAAGAAAAGTACCCCTATTTATTTGAGTAAATCTCGGGTCGAGATTTATTTTAAGGGGGTGAGGATGTAACACCTCGAAATTTTGTGTCCAATGATGTGTTAACACGTGTCATTTGATTACACGTGGCATCTATCATAAATAAAGGACTAATTTTGACAAACCTTGAAAGTATGTAAATTCGAGGGTTATAAATGTCAACAAGGGTAAATATACTGTATAGTAACCCTAAATAATGCTTGAACCTTCAAAACGAATAAATCATAGATCGTACAGAAGCGAAACGCGAAAGAAAGTGAGAGATTACAAGCTACAGGGGTTAACCGTGTCAACATGTTTAATTATACCTCTGAGTGACCCTTTGACGTTCCCAAGGCTTTGTAACGGTATTATACACTCACTAAAATATAATATATAAATTTCGCGAAGTTTCGTTATGAAACGAGAAAGTTACGATCGAATTCGTAGAAGAAGGGTTAAAAGCGTCAATAATGAAAGTTAAGTCTTTCTGAATAATTAATAAACTAACCGGGGATTTAATAATGCGGGTAAATAACACGAGGTCCTTAGTTGTAATTAACCGAGGGCCAAACCGCAAAGTTACCCCTTCAAACCCGAAAGGTCAGGTAAATCATTACGAAAGATTTCGTTATTAATTACCAGATTCTGATAATCATTTCAAAAGATTTAAAATTTCTGGAAACCAAGCCTCTCGCGACCCGCGTTAAGTAATAGCCTAAGTGTAGGCGGGCCGCGAGCCTCCTGTTTTACGCGCCTGTTATTTGAATCCCAGGCGACCCGCATTAAACAAGCATGGAACTCCCATGCGGGCCGCGTAAAACGCCCAGATGCAGAAAGTTGTAACTACTTGCCTTTTAGAGCCTTTGAACGATCAAAACACTAATGAATGAGGCATGGGCACCCTACACTTGACCCATATCACTTAGGGACACCTGCCCATGATCCATGATCAAATGTAGACTGAGTTGTGATGATCTTAGGTGCTTTCTTTGGCTATAAATAGCATACTTGTGAGCATATGTTCACCACACCTCAAACACACATCTCTGATCATTCTAAGAGCTCCCAAGCATCCATCTCTGCTCTATAAGCAATAAACAACTTCTGTAAGTCGTTCACAATCAATATGGTCTTGCATTTCCATAGTTATAGCTTATAAACACAACCGTCGTAACTAACGGTTGTCATTACAATAACTTGCAAATGGTTCAGTCTTATGACGAATCAAAAGTGGTTTTGAGTTGGTATTTATGTGGGTAATAAACCTCTAAAAGGGTTCCCCCTGATCACCACTCTAACTATGTCAAAAATCGAGTCAAACGCGCACTTAAAAAGTCAACAGAAAGCTATTTTAGCGATTTACGCATAATCTGTAATGTACATACTAAGAAACCTATTTTGACACTCATAAAATATGATATTAAGTATATAAACTTGTTTGCGCTCGTTTGAATCGATCATTTGCTATATTGAACCGGTTCGGAGCCGAATGTCGCAAAAGTTTGACTTTTGCATTGACTTCAGTTCTGACCCGTTTTAGTGAGGTATAGACATACCTTAGGACTCTCTTAGGACCAGGTTACATGATGGTATAAACCTCTGTAATCGGTTCATGAGTTATCCGAGTCTTTTGCGCATTTCCGTTAATCGCCTAAAAGTTGACCGTAACGCCATTTTGAAAATAAAGCGAGTATTTCGGACACGTGAACGGACCAGAACCTTGCTTATTAAAATATAAGCATGTCCTTAAAGTTTCACGTCAACCCGAGGTCTAGAATGAGAGTTATGCTAAATAGCGCAATTAAAGTAAACTTTTGTAATAAACGGCGCAATTAGCATAACGCCTATCTAAACCAAGATTTCGACACCAAAACTTTTACCCAATGTATTAAAATAATATTTTGGGAATTTTAAAGATTTTTAATAATTTTTACCTCGCTCATAACCTGCGGTTATGGCCACGGTTCGGTAAATACCGAATATGCCCTTTTCGGCCAAAACATGAGTTCTACAAGGTCTTTTGAACCGATTCCAGTTGCTACTGGTTCCAAATAATAAATAAAGTATTTTAAGCTTTATAAGCTGTACGGGAAACTCAGATTTCCTGTAGAACTCGAAAAACTCAGATTCACGCGATTAAACCATATTCACATATCGGAACCAACCGGTCTAGGCTACGGCCATTATAACGACTCGTTAGGATTCTAAGAGGTTAATTAAAACCTTCGTTCCAGATTAGGAGCCCCAGTAAAAGCTATCGGTGATTTAATCCAAATTAAGGAAATATACTTGCAAAGGTAAATACTTTGACTTATTTCCCCTATATGGGCTTGGGTTACGGTATATTAATACCGCTTGATTGAGCATTATATTCTTCCATCGCTTAGGTGGTTAATTAAATAATATGATCGGCTCATTTAAACAGTTTTGTTTCTTAAAAGCCTTTGGGGGGTTTAATGACCGTTGTCCCGGATATTCTTGGCATCATTTTACGAAATGGCCACGACCATCGACATCCCGGTGTAGGCGTACACCCGGTATATATTGTCGACATTAAATTAAAAGACGTAGCCGTTGGTTTTTATACTACGGTTTTACGCAATGTGGTGTGTCTATAAATCTTTAACCCGGCACGACCCGGGCTACTGAACGCATAAAAGAACATGTAAAACGTTCACAAGATTTTAATAATTTTCCCAAGTTATAAAAGAGTTTGTGCCTTGTGCATTCAAATCAATTTTAATAAACATTTTCAAATGTGTCAGTTGAATGTATTTACCTGTGTAAACTGACGTATTTTCCCCAAAAAGATTAAGTGCAGGTACTATACGAAATGGGCTGGTATAGGCGTCCTAAGCATCGTACATAGTCTCGCAAACTCGATGCTGCATCTGAATGAACAATATTTATTACTTTTTGATCCGCTGTGGATATATTCAACTTCTGTAATACATTTGATATTACAACCAGAGGTTGAAGTTTATATATTTATCTTAAGCTTCCGCTGTGCATTTATATAATTGTGTGGTTTGACTACATTGTTGCCAACATCGTCACGGTAATCCCCCACCGGGCCCACCGGTGAAACACGTGGAAATCGGGGTGTGACACGATGATTATACTCACCGTCGGACCGGCCCCTGTGCATCACGCCTGGTTCGGTTGGAAATATGAACCGGCCGGCGAGTTTGCTCGACGACGCTCTAAATCTCGACGACGGCGAATTGACACAACAAGGTTACGGCGTTGATCGCGAGAGAAGCACTTTATGGCGACCAGGTTCTCCGGATTGGCGGTGGATGACGGCTTTCGCCTTATTAGTGACGGGACAAAACGGTCGGTAGTCAACGGCGAGAGGAATGGCAGATTGGTACTCTGGATCGGCGCATATACCGGTGATTTCCCATGTTTGGAAGCAAGATTTGGTTTTGGATGCCATTGATGAAGAGAATGGGGTTTCAGTAATCGAAGCAATCTTCAAGGATTACAAAGGAATGGATGACAGCTGTATCCATCACTATATTATTGTTATTTAATATTTAAGGAGGACACTTATTTAACAAAGGAATGAAAACAAAATAAAGATAAACTATATGAAAACTAAAAAAAAAGAAAAAAAAAATAAACATGGGTTTTGAGGTGTGATGTGTGTAAAATGCAACATATAAGTCACATCAATTAAGGCATAAAACTAACCCTTTTTAAGTACTAATGTTGGAAAAAGAGTATTTTTGTCTTCCTTTTGTATTTTCAGGATGAAATGAGCTCAAATTCACAAAAGAAGCAAAAAGACAACTAATTCTAGCATAAATACAAGAAAAGGAATAAAAGTAGACTGCCCGGACCCTCAACGGCATCCTCCAAAGCAAAGAAGAGAAAGCAGAAGTCTGAACACGCCCCGTGCTCAGCCAGCACGGGGCCGTGCCCAAGAAGCAGCATAAAAGACAAACTTATAGAAGCTTCCATTGCCCACCACGGGGCCGTGTCCAGCGGGCACGGGGGCGTGGTGAAAGTACAGCAGGCGCATTAATTGTAATTGCGAATTACAATTAATGAGGAGAGAGAGTGTCAGACGGGCACGGGGGCGTGTCCAGCGGACACGGGGCCGTGCCCAGCCTTCTGTTCAGCCTATAAATAGGAGTGCTTGGTTTCATTCCATCTCATCCCTTGGCACACCACCTCTCTCACACTTCATCCACCACCCACCACCACCATAACACCATCATCCACCACCATCATCCATTGTCCATCGTAGAGTGTGTGAGTCGTCTCGGGATCCAAGATTGATAGTAAGAGTTCTTGACAATCAAGGCCATGTTTGCCTAAGTCTCTTACATCACTTGGTGAAGACAAGTGTTTAGTATAATACTTTTTATTTTTAATCTTTTGCACTTTTTATTTGGTTTTGTATTAATGACTTTAATAACTAGTTGCTTATGTTGAAGGTGATCTTTCCTTATCGTTTGTCCGTGGTGTCTTGGCATTATTTTACTGTCTATATAAAATAAAAGATTTTCACCATTCATATCTCCACAGTCTATATGGAGGTATGTTGGCTACCTGGTCGGGGGTTAAGGGAACGGTTTGGTAAGGGTCTTGCCCTTGTTCAGCGTTTAGAGGTCCTGCTTGGGACCTGGGTCAAATTTAGTAGGATCTCCTTCAATGCCCATAGGTATTGGATGGCGGGGATCCAAACTCTTTGACCCCCTCATAAGTTAACTACTATTAATACTATAACCCGGCTATTTAGGACTGTATCCCTGCTGACTCAGACTACTTAGCCGAGGGTAACGTCACCGCCGAAAGCGGGGCCTACCACAATTTGCATTAATAACTTAATTCATTATCTTTCAATAATCCGACCCTTTAGCATTGTATCCTTGCTGACTCAAACTATTGGGTTGAGGGTAACGTCGCCTTCAAAAGAGGGGCCTACTACAATAACTAAGATAATCTCTTAAACAAGTGCAAAAGTGCGAAAATAATCAAAGGTTATACTAATACACGTGTCGGATCCAAGTGATTCATCTTGTCTATCTGTTTTTATTTTATTTTATTTTTCAGCATTTAGTTAGTTTTTATTTTCTTAGTTAAAAACATTTTTCTCACTTTTTGATTTGATTAGACGTTGAGGATAAACCGGTATTAAAAGCTCTTGTGTCCTTGGACGACCTCGGTATCTTACCAACACTATACTACGTCCACGATGGGTGCACTTGCCCATATGTGTGTTTAGTGTTAGTAAATATCGTGTTTTATAAATTTAAAACTTGGCTAAAAGTGTAAAAGGGGCTTAAATATACATAAAAAATATAACACACTTCACGCACATCAAGTTTTTGGCGCCGTTGCCGGGGACACAAGGATTTTAAGAAAGTTAGGAATCAACGGCCTAATCATATTTTTATTTTTCTTTTTAATTTTTAGGATTTTTCTTAGTTTTTCAGCTTCTGCAGGGCTCAGCACGGGTCGTGCCTGGTCGGACACGGGCCGTGCCCAGCATCGTTACTGGCAGTTTTTGTTTTCCAAGTTACAGAAGGCTGACCACGGGGCCGTGCCGGTGCAACACGGGGCCGTGTCCAACTTCCAGTAACTGGGGATTTGGAAAACAATCACTGAAACTCCGACCACGGGCCGTGTTCACTAAACACGGGGCCGTGGTGAACCTCCTGACCAACATTCTTTTCTGTTTTTATTGCAGGACTTGGAACCCGACGCCAACCTCACGTAGTGTATGAGCTCCAGTTCCAATAAAGACATAAAAGAACCACTAGAAGAACTCGAACGCTTTCTCAGAAAAAGGTTAAAAGCCAAAAACCAAGAGAAGGTTTCGGGTGATCCACCTCCAATGGCGGACCAACGTACCCTTATGGATTATCTACGACCCACCGTAGGTAATCTAGGCGCCGCTACCGAATGTCGAAGCTAATAACTTCGAACTCCGGCCGCATTTGATACAAATGCTCCAAAACTCCGCAACCTTCCATGGGCTTGCGGACGAGGATCCCCATCTACATATAACTAATTTCTTGGAAATATGTGATACCTTTCGGATCAATGGAGCATCAAACGACGCCATCCGCCTCCGTATGTTTCCCTTCTCACTAAAAGACCGAGCGAAAGCTTGGCTCAACGCCCTCCCAGCTGGATCGGTAAACACCTGGGATGAACTAGCCCAAAAATTTCTATATAAGTATTTCCCTCCCGCTAAAACTGCTAAGTTAATGACTGAAATTAATACATATTCACAAGAGGACGGGGAATCCTTATATGAAACTTGGGAAAGGTTCAAGGAGATATTACGCAAGTGTCCCCATCACGGCCTTGCAATATGGCAACAAGTATCCACTTTCTATAATGGATTGTTGCCACACACTAGGTAGACACTTGATTCTAGCTCCGGGGGACTTTTAGGTAATCGGCGCCCACACGAAATATATAATCAAATTGAGGAAATTGCTCAAACCAAATTTCAATGGCACACCCCCCGGGGAAATAAGTCTATCGCCCCGGGCGCCCATAAGGTCGATGAAAGCACTTCTTTACAAGCCCAAATCGAGGCCCTTTCTTCAAAGATAAAAAAATTGGAAATGACAAAAACAGTCTCGGTTATGGCTTGTGAAGGGTGTGGTGGGTCACATGAAAATTGGAGTTGTATGAAAGAAACAGACGATCAACAAGAAATGGTAAACTACATTGATAGTAGACCTAGGCCGTCGGGTCCCCCAACGGGAACTTACAACCAAGGATGGCGAAACCACCCAAACCTTGGTTGGAGGGAACCCGGCAATAGTAGTAACCAACAAACCCAACGAACAAACTTTCAACAACCAAGAAATGAGTCACAAAATTTCACTCAACAACAAAGTGGACGAGAAAGGCTCGAAGATACTGTATCTCGCCTCGTCTCCGACACTGATAAGAAAAACTCGGAAAGCTTTCTACAATTAGAATCAAATTTTAGAAATCAACAAGCTAGTATTCAAAACATAGAAAAACAATTAAATCAAATAGCTCAAAATTTTTCCGAGAGACCGCAAGGCGCATTACCTAGCAATACCGAAACGAACCCAAAAGCGCAAGTTCACCTCATCACACTACGGAACCGCACCGTAGGGCCTGCAGAAGTGCTACCACCAACGGAAGAAACAGTACCCACACCTCTGCAGGAAAAGAACTCCCCTCCGTCACCAGAGCCTACCAAAGCTCCTCGAGTTCCGTACCCCGGTAGGTTAATTCGTCAAAAGACCAATGAGCAATTCGCAAAGTTCGAAAGTCTGTTAAAACAATTGCATGTCAATATTCCTTTTATCGAAGTCCTAATCCAAATGCCCAAGTACTCTAAATTCATGAGGGACTTCCTTACACATAAAAAGAAAATTGAAAGTTTGCAATTAGTCAATTTAGGCGAAGAATGCTCTGCCCTCGTACTCAATAAACTTCCCCAAAAGAAAATCGATCCCGGAAGCTTCACGATTCCTTGCTCAATAGGGGAATCGCCCGTTCGTAATGCCTTAGCCGACCTTGGGGCTAGCATTAACCTCATGCCCTCATCAATGTTCAAAAGACTCGGCTTAGGAACAACGAGCCCTACAAAAATGAGCATACAACTCGCTGATCGATCCGTCAAATTCCCACAAGGTGTCATCGAGAATGTCTTGGTAAAGGTAAGCAGATTCGTTTATCCAGCTGACTTTGTCATACTCGATATGGAGGAAGACACCGAGGTCCCCCTTATACTAGGGAGACCCTTCCTTGCCACCGCCCAAGCAGTGGTAGATATGAATGACCGGACACTCACCTTGAGGTATGGGGATGATGAAGTGAAGTTCGGAGTTGGGAAGAGAATAGAGGACGACGACCCGGTCAATTACATGAAGGTTATTGATTCGAGCTTGGATGCTGCTCTCCGACGGTGTAACATGGGACGCCATGCATCCCACTCAGAAAACATATAACCTCGCATTGGGTCTAGCCAAGGACCCTTATAAACGTGGCGCACCACGGAGGCATTCCGCGGAACTATCCTTAGTTTAGTTTAATCTTTTAGTTTTAATTTGCAGAAATAAAACACGCTCATGGTGGTAATGGATGAAAAAGAGAACGAGAAAAATGGCCCCATGCACAAAGAACAGAGCAACCCGACACAAATCTCCATCACAGAAGGCTCAACACGGGCCGTGCCCAACCAACACGGCCCCGTGCTGAGCCACCTGCAGAAAAACGCCCAGTTCAGGTAACTGGACACGGGCCGTGTTCAGCGGACACGCCCCTGTGTCCAGGCTTCTGTCTTATTTCTTTAATTTCTGTTACTGGCACCTGACCACGGGGCCGTGCCCGATCACCACGGGGCCGTGTCCAGGATGCCAGTAACATAAATCTTTGCTTTTTAACCCACTTTTACACATTCTAATCAACCGAAAATCTTATTTTTGGGACACATTGAGGACAATGTGTAATTTAAGTGTGGGGGGGGGGATGCTAAAACCTTGAATTTTGCAAATCCTAATTACAAGCCTTACACAAAACTCTATTGGAACCGCTAAACACCCCAAATTTTTTTCAAAAACTTTTCGTTTTTTTTACTTGTCTTGGGTTAATTTGGGAATAACAAGTTCTAAAAAGGTTATATTTTTACAAATTTACAACCGATAGCGTCGTGATAACAAAGAACCAACATAAGAAAATTACGAAACGGCATAACAAGTCTAGTTAAAAATTCGATTATATATTTGATCGCATTAAAAACCCATTCCCACAAAAGTGAGTTTTGAGCCTTTATTGAGCATACAAATATACATCTTTAGACTAAATGCTCATTTTTCGTTTCTTGTGTGAATAGCCGCTTGGTTCTTACAACTCTAGAACTTGCCACGACGATACATTCCCGGTCCTTACCAACTTAAACCCAAGTAAGTAAGTGATGGAGGCATTAGGACTAACCATATTTTTCTTTCTACCCCATTATTTTTCATTTTTTTTACCACCTACCCAAAATCCCCCTAGTTAGCCCCTTTGAGCCTAAACCTTTCATTTCATTACCCTAAAACCCTTTTTACCCACCAAAAACCCTTTTTTATTTTTCACCCTTTATTTTAGTAACAAGCTCGGTTTTTCGTAAGCTCGCTATTTTATGTGACTTATCAAAAAAAAAATGATGAAGTCAAAAACAAACAAAAGCTATATAAAGGCTTGTTTGGAGAAATACTTCAAAATAAAAAGTCACTAGAAACAAGGTGTGTCACGAAAACCGACGCTTTTTACGATTTTCGCCCTTTTACTAACCACTAACCCAACCACCCACCTTTAACCCAAGCCTAACCCTTCACCCAAAAAGTCCTCTTGATATTTACAAAGGTAAAAAGTTAAAAAGGAGGAGGATTGATTGCTTGGTAAGCCTATGGAAGGCGTAAGTTCCATGCCGCTCTCGAGTGATTCACAAAAAAATTACACCTTCGGCCGAGTGTTGAGTGATCTCCCGTGAGGTATGTGAACATGTATATAAATGGAATTTTAATAAGGCATGCTATGCCCGAATAAGTAATTTATCTTTTGAAACGTTCTAAATAAATCATAACGAATAGGATTGTAAATAAATAAAAATAAAACTTACAAAGATCTTGGATTCCTGACACTCTATGACAAGCCAAAAACTTTCTCTTCTACATATTCCATTTGGGAGTGTAAGCCACATTTAAAGAGTTTTGCTTGAGGACAAGCAAAAGTTCAAGTGTGGGGGTATTTGATGTGTGTAAAATGCAAGATATAAATCACATCAATTAAGGCATAAAACTAACCCTTTTTAAGTACTAATGTTGGAAAAAGAGTGTTTTTGTCTTCCTTTTGTATTTTCAGGATGAAATGAGCTCAAATTCACAAAAGAAGCAAAAAGACAACTAATTCTAGCATAAATACAAGAAAAGGAATAAAAGTAGACTGCCCGGACCCTCAACGGCATCCTCCAAAGCAAAGAAGAGAAAGCAGAAGTCTGAACACGCCCCGTGCTCAGCCAGCACGGGGCCGTGCCCAAGAAGCAGCATAAAAGACAAACTTATAGAAGCTTCCATTGCCCACCACGGGGCCGTGTCCAGCGGGCACGGGGGCGTGGTGAAAGTACAGAAAGCGCATTAATTGTAATTGCGAATTACAATTAATGAGGAGAGAGAGTGTCAGACGGGCACGGGGGCGTGTCCAGCGGACACGGGGCTGTGCCCAGCCTTCTGGTCAGCCTATAAATAGGAGTGCTTGGTTTCATTCCATCTCATCCCTTGGCACACCACCTCTCTCACACTTCATCCACCACCCACCACCACCATAACACCATCATCCACCACCATCATCCATTGTCCATCGTAGAGTGTGTGAGTCGTCTCGGGATCCAAGATTGATCGTAAGAGTTCTTGACAATCAAGGCCATGTTTGCCTAAGTCTCTTACATCACTTGGTGAAGACAAGTGTTTAGTATAATACTTTTTATTTTTAATCTTTTGCACTTTTTATTTGGTTTTGTATTAATGACTTTAATAACTAGTTGCTTATGTTGAAGGTGATCTTTCCTTATCGTTTGTCCGTGGTGTCTTGGCATTATTTTACTGTCTATATAAAATAAAAGATTTTCACCATTCATATCTCCACGGTCTATATGGAGGTATGTTGGCTACCTGGTCGGGGGTTAAGGGAACGGTTTGGTAAGGGTCTTGCCCTTGTTCAGCGTTTAGAGGTCCTGCTTGGGACCTGGGTCAAATTTAGTAGGATCTCCTTCAATGCCCATAGGTATTGGATGGCGGGGATCCAAACTCTTTGACCCCCTCATAAGTTAACTACTATTAATACCTTACCCGGCTATTTAGGACTGTATCCCTGCTGACTCAGACTACTTAGCCGAGGGTAACGTCACCGCCGAAAGCGGGGCCTACCACAATTTGCATTAATAACTTAATTCATTATCTTTCAATAATCCGACCCTTTAGCATTGTATCCTTGCTGACTCAAACTATTGGGTTGAGGGTAACGTCGCCTTCAAAAGAGGGGCCTACTACAATAACTAAGATAATCTCTTAAACAAGTGCAAAAGTGCGAAAATAATCAAAGGTTATACTAATACACGTGTCGGATCCAAGTGATTCATCTTGTCTATCTGTTTTTATTTTATTTTATTTTTCAGCATTTAGTTAGTTTTTATTTTCTTAGTTAAAAACATTTTTCTAACTTTTTGATTTGATTAGACGTTGAGGATAAACCGGTATTAAAAGCTCTTGTGTCCTTGGATGACCTCGGTATCTTACCAACACTATACTACGTCCACGATGGGTGCACTTGCCCATATGTGTGCTTAGTGTTAGTAAATATCGTGTTTTATAAATTTAAAACTTGGCTAAAAGTGTAAAAGGGGCTTAAATATACATAAAAAATATAACACACTTCACGCACATCAAGGTGTAACCCATTTTATGCCGCCAGCAAGTTGCAGTCATCAATAACTATATTTTCTTTTATATGGGGGTTGTTGGATCAAACCCATTGTGAATTATATATAAATAAAAAAATTGTACCATTAATAATATATATTTGTCTTTAAACCACAATTATAAATGTTACCAGACAACCAGATTACAGAATACAAAGTTAATAAACGAGTTTGTTTTCCTTCTCTATTACATGAAAACAACTTTAAAGTTCAAGAACCTGTAGTTCTAACAAAAGAGAACCCGAAGTTCTCATACAATATACAATTTCTTTTGAAGGCTTGTTTTTAAAACGCCTTATTCTTTCCTTTGTAAATAATATGTTGAACTTATCAAAGCTTGAATTCATCGCACTTGACATCTCGGGTAACAACTACCTCCCATAGACTCTTGATGCTAAAATCCATTTGACCGCAAATAATTTGGGGGAGACAATTATTGATGGTAATCAAACTTCACCTCAAGATAAAGCGAAAGCTATGATATTCCTCCGCCATCATCTTCATGAAGATCTAAAGCGGGAATATCTAACTGTTGAGGACCCCCTTGAATTATGGACAAACATCAAAGAACGTTTTGACCACCAGAAGTTGGTCTTACTCCCCAATGCCCGCTATGAATGGCTTTATTTACGACTACATGATTTTAAGACTGTCAGTGAGTATAATTCTGCCTTGTTCCGCATTACCTATGAGTTAAAATTATGTGGTGAGAAAATTACTGATGAAGACATGCTTGAAAAAAAAAAAAAAAACTTTCTCAACGTTCCATGCCTCAAATAAGCTCCTGTCGCAGCAATACAAGGAATGCTAATTTACCAAATATTTTGAATTGATATCATGTCTTCTGGTCGCTGAGCAAAACAACAAGCTCCTACTGCAAAACCATCGATCGCGACCCGCCGGTGCAAGCCTATTCCCTGAAGCGAATGTGGCCAATTATCAAAGCGGACGAGGTAGAGGCCGCGGCCCCAGCAGAGGTCGTGGTCGTGGTCGAGGACGGGGATATACATGGCATCGAAAGTCCCAGAACACTAAAAATAAAAATAAAAATAAAAAATAAAAGATAAATAAATAAATAAATAAATAGCGGTGGTGAATCGAGTCGACATAAACGGGGCGACCTTCAAAAGGGAAAAGTAGCGGGAACCAAAACAACATTTGTTATAAATGTGGGATGTCAATCATTGGTCCAGCACATGTCACACCCCTAAACACCTCATTGAGGCATATCAACGCATTTGTTATAAACTCTTGCAATATTTCATTTTACTTCTTTGAATTAACTTTTATTTATTTTTATTTCCTGAAGAAATATGTATACTAGCTCTAGTAGAGCTATTATTGGTGATGAATGTCTGGTAGATAGCGGTAGTACTAACACTATTCTCAAAGATATGAATTTTTTCTCTGAGTTGTCTCCGGCAGAGACACCGATTAGTACTATATCTGGTGTTAGTAACCTTATCGAAGGCTCCGGCAGAGCACACATAATATTATCTTCGGGTACCCAACTAACTATTGATAATGCATTATTTTCAAGTAAATCTAGAAGAAATTTACTTAGCTTTAAAGATATACGAAAAAACGGTTACCACCTAAAAACAATATCTGAAAATAAAATTGAATATCTTCAAATTACTTCAAACAAAAATGCCAAAGAAACAATTGTTGAACAATTAGAAGCCTTATCCTCTGGATTATATTGTACTAATATCAATCCTATCGAATCATACATGGTGAGTAACCAAAAGCTATTAGATAAAGACACATTTAATATATGGCATGACCGTCTAGGTCACCCTGGTAGCATAATGATGAGACGAACAACCAAAAGTGCAACCGGGCACCCTCTCAAAAACTTAAAAGTTTTGCAACCACAAGACTTATCATGTGCAGCATGCTCTCTGGGCAAACTTATAATTCGGCCCTCACAAACTAAATTGGTACATGAAACCCCATCATTTTTAGTAAGAATCCAAGGGGATATTTGTAGGCCTATTCATCCTCCGTGTGGACCATTCCGCTATTTCTTAGTCTTAATAGACGCATCCTCAAGGTGGTCACATGTGAGCCTTTTAGCTACTCGAAATGTAGCATTTGCCCGACTTTTAGCTCAAATCATACAATTGAGAGCAAATTTCCCGGATAATCAAATTAGAAACATCCGGATGGATAATGCGGGAGAGTTCACATCTCAAGCTTTTAATGACTATTGTATGTCAATTGGGATCAATGTTGAACATTCAAAACGGTTTAGCTGCATCTCTGATCAAACGATTACAAATAATCGCTAGACCACTCTTAATGAGATTACCATCTTCTGCATGGGGTCATGCTATTTTGCATGCCGCTGCACTAATTAGATTGAGACCAACTGCTGATCACGAATACTCCCCATTGCAACTGGTCTCCGGACGAGAACCAAGTTTGTCCCACTTTAGAATTTTTGGTTGTGCGGTATACGTACCAATACCGCCACCTCAACGTACTACAATGGGACCCCAAAGAAGACTTGGTATATATATTGGTTTTAACTCCTCGTCCATAATTAAATATTTAGAACCAATGACGGGAGATATGTTTACAGCACGGTATGCTGACTGTCATTTTGATGAAACAATGTTCCCAGTCTTAGGGGGAGATAAGGACAAAGAAAGACTGGTAATGCAAGAAATAACGTGGAATGCATCATCGCTATCAAATCTCGACCCCCAAAGTGGTCAATGTGAATATGAAGTCCAAAAGATCATACATTTGCAAAGAATAGCGAATGAATTACTAGATGTATTCACAGACACGAATAGAGTGACAAAGTCACATGTACCAGCATCAAATGCACCTGCTCGAATTGAAGTAATCCCAGAAGCGATTACTATACAACGAAAGCGTGGGAGACCAATTGGTTCCAAAGACAAAAACCCACGGAAACGAAAAAAACAAAGTAACGCAGTTGGTGAAAACTCACAAAAGATTATAAGTGAAACCCCGGTAGAGGTAAATGTCCCAGAAGAGACAGCTATGAATCCAGAGGAAAATGAAGTTTCAGAAGAAACACCGGTACCGAACGAAAATGAGATCTCTATTAATTATGTACAAGATAGTACAAATGTGGAACCGGAATAAAACACGTGTTGATGATATATTCGCATATGCTATAGCAACGGATGTAATCAATGAAAATGATTACGTACCTACAACTTTAGAAGAGTGCATGCACATAAATGATTGGCCAAGATGGCAAGAAGCCATAAACGCCGAATTGAATTCGCTCGAAAAGCGACATGTTTTTGGACCTGTAGTTCGAACGCCCATAGGCGTCAAACCAGTAGGTTATAAATGGGTATTTGCAATAAAGAGAAATGAAAAGACTGAGATTGTACGATATAAGGCTCGACTTGTAGCACAAGGGTTTTCCCAAATCCCAGGAGTTGATTATGAGGAAACGTATTCCCCTGTAGTGGATGCGATAACCCTTAGGTTCCTAATCGGCCTCACAATCTCTGAAGGACTTCATATGAGACTAATGGATGTCGTCACCGCATACTTATACGGGACACTTGAAAATGACATCTACATGAAAATCCCTAAAGGATTAAAATTGCCTGAAGCATTAAAATCAACACCTCGAGATATGTGTTCTATAAAGCTCCAGAGATCTTTATATGGTCTCAAACAATCTGGTCGTATATGGTACAATCGACTTAGTGAATATCTCGAAAAGAAAGGATACAAGTCTGATGTAATCAGTCCATGTGTCTTTATAAAACGATCAATCTCAAATTTCACTATAATAGCAGTCTATGTTGATGATATTAACATCATCGGATCTCCTGAAGAGATAGAGAAAGCTGCTCAGTTGCTAAAGAAGGAATTTGAAATGAAAGATCTGGGTATGACGAAATTATGTATCGGACTACAATTTGAGTATCTGTGCAACGGCACATTTGTCCATCAATCAAACTACATCCAGAAGATGTTAGTACGGTTCAATATGGATAAAGCACATCCGTTTAGCGTACCTATGGTTGTCCGACCGCTAGATCCACACAAGGATCCTTATCGCCCTCAAGAAGAAGGCGAAGAAGTACTTGGTCCAGAAGTACCGTACTTAAGCGCGATCGGTGCCCTTATGTATCTCGCAAATAACACAAGACCTGACATTGCATTTGCAGTACATGTACTAGCGAGATACAGTTCGAATCCAACACGTAGACACTGGAATGGCATAATGTGACAACTCGTACTTTAGACCTATCTTGTAATGTTATGCGAGTCACTCTAATTGATTAAATTCATGTTTACGTGATATGTGTTGCTATTGTATGTTACGAACTAAATGCTTATACGTATGTTGCTTGAACTAAACCCACACGACATGGATCAATCACATAAGGCCATTTGGGCCGTAAACCTTGTAATCGGAACCAAGGGGTAACCCAAGTGGGGTTCGGCCCATCCCTCTTTGATTGTTTAACAATTGGGGTGTTAGTAACTACCACCCATTGTTACCAAAACACTTAACACACACAAGTTGCAAAACCCTAGCTCTTCTCTCCCTCTCCTTCGCGAACCAAAGGCAGCCAAGCATCCCTCCTCACCGAAGCTTTCTTGTAACCGGATCACCTTCTATCAATCGGTTAGTGCTTGATTATTCGTAAATGATGATGTGATGGTATATGATTATGTGTTAGAATTCATGAGTAGGGATATTTACATGATAATCGGATATCTTGCAATATGTTGTTCGGATTCTTGTTAAGATGATGTTGAACCGAATGCTTGTTAAATCGGACGTGTTTATGTTAAACGTAGGTTGCCATGTTTCGGGTTACATGTCATTGATTTAGAGCCGTATAATTGTTAACCAAATGATCCGATTGCATATTATGTTGATATTGAATTACTGTTCTTGTTGATGATGATTTGAATATGTAAAATTGTTAAACATGGTGTTTGATCCGATTTGTGAAACTGATAAGTTGTTAGCTGGATTTACGGAATGATTGTTGCTGTGTAATCATGGAAAGTTGTTACATGCACCGTTGCGACACCGATTGCGAGTCGGAATCACCCGTTGCGACTCGAAACCACACACGGTTGCGAGTCCCGTTGCGACTCGAGACCAAACATTCCCGACACAAACCGCACGAGCCGAAACCACGGTTGCGAGTCAGGTTGCGACTCGAAACCGGACCATAACAAGCCAGAACCACAGTTGCGAGTCCCGTTGCGACTCGGAACCTCCTTCGTTGCGACTCGAGGCCCTTTTACACGTACACTTTGTTATTGGGCCTGCACACTGTTACGAGCCCAACAGATTGGGCCAGATACTTGGACTCTGCTTGTTTACGTGATTGTTTACGCTAATCTGTGATGTCGAATATTTGCACAATCTGTTACAATATGTATGGAACATACGTGCACTACTTGTATACGAATCTGACCCGCATAATAACTATGGTAGGACGTGGTTAATCGCTCTATAACTTAATTGAACTGTGTGAATCATACCGAGCAACCCCAGGTGAGTTCATTGCATTTTCTCAAGCATGCGTCCCGGTGGTTTGGGACAACTAGTAAACATTTGGACGGGAAACATTGGGTAAACAACTTAATCGGTTTTGGTCATTGCCTGGAGGGCAATGGGGGTAATTAGTTGATAGCGCTATTAGGTACTAATTATCTGGGTTTCACTATGGTTGTTTAGAGGCACACTCCTCGGTTACGTAAGGGCGTTTTCCCTAGGGTAACTAACTGAACAACATAGTGGGTTGCTAAGAGGCACACTCCTCGGTTACGTAAGGGCGTCGTCCCTAGGGTAACTAACATGAGCAACAACGTAACACAACAGTGAATCGTATTAACATATATCTGGTAACACAACTCATGTACAAACCTTGAACTCACCAGCGTAGTCTGACACACTTGTTTGCATGCTTGTAGGTCATTAGCACTTGGAATATGGACTTGCTATCTGGGAATGCGGGAGTGGTCATGGATCGAGACTCATGGATTAACTTACACGTGATACATTGGTTTAATTATTATTATGAAACAATTGCTAAACGATTTATTAAATGCTTCCGCTACACAACACTTTGGGATTTGATGTTATGTTTTATTTAAGTATTTACTATTGGTTCAATGTGATTGGTGGCTCGAACTCTGATGCGTAACACGCCTCGCGGGATTTCCGCTAGTGGGATTTTGGGGGTGTTACAGTTGGTATCAGAGCCACTGGTTATAGTGAACTAGGTTTTAAAACGTTTTGTAAAACCAGACTATAACCGAACGTCTTCGAAAATCGATCATGACACTCAGCACCAGATTGCAAGGTTCGTTTCTCTCTCACTTTATATATTACTTGCTTAGCAGTCACACACCCACAACGTATATGAACTGAAACGTTTAACACCATAGTGACTTGACAGTGTGACACTACTCTCCGACTCATGTAAACCATAGAACTGTGATATCATCTGTTGTGTTGTTTGAACGGGGGAAACTTCGAGCGCAAGCTAAGAGGTACTGAGATAAGCATGCAAATTGCCTTATTATTATGGGTGCACACTTAATAATAACGTGGGGTGCATGCAAGTCCCAGTGAGGCTTATCGAGCGTGAGAAGGGTTCTGCCTTACTATGTGTGAACTTAGTAGTACGTGAATATCAGTATGATACTTGACTCCTGATCCGTTTCGATTTCTAAATCGGTTTATTCCCAACTATAGAAACATGAGTGGACGAGGACACGGACGTGGCAACATCAACATGACTCAGGCTGAGTTGAATGACCTAATCAATACCCGCGTGGCTGAGGCTTTAGCAGCCTATCAAGCTGGTACGGAGTGTACCAAGTACTCTTTACTCTTATACCACGTACACGTCTTTTCATTCCTATAATGTGTTTCCTCCCGTTATTTAGGTCAACAAGCGCAACCTCAACCTAACCAGCCTGTGTGTACGTTCAAAATGTTTATGGACTGCAAGCCACAGACCTTCACCGGGACTGAAGGGGCTGTGGGACTTCTAAGATGGTTCGAGAAAGCAGAGTCTGTGTTTGCTATCTGTAACTGTCCCGCTGGGGACAGGGTGAAATATGCTGCGGGTACCTTGGCAGATGGTGCCCTAACGTGGTGGAACGCCCAGGTACAGTTGTTGGGCATCGAGGCAGCGAATGCCACAACCTGGGAAGACTTTAAAGAACTGATCAGGGAGGAGTACTGTCCTCGGGATGAAGTCCAGAAGTTGGAAAACGAATACTACGACTTGAAGATGGTTGGATCTGAAGTCGAAGCGTATGTGAAGCGATCGTATGAACTGGCCGACATGTGCCCGAACTTGTCCCGGCCTATGTCTCGGAGGATTGAGTTATTCATCAAAGGGTTGCCTCCGCGTGTGAAGAGCTTGGTCGCTGCAGCCCATCTCAATGATTTGACACAGATCGTTCGTCTGACTCATAAGATTGTGGACCAAGAGGTGGAAAACGATTCATTACCTCCGCGTATTTCGGCCGCTACTGCTGCTACACCCACTGCCACTGCGTCCGCTAATGATAACAAGCGGAAGTGGGGTGATTATGACAAAGCATCCAGTGCTGGCTAGACTCAGAAAAGGCCAGACAACAGCAACCGCAACATCAGCCAGTCGTCTTCTGTCAATCAAGGCCAGGGAAGTGGCCACAGCCAGGGTTCTTATGCAGGGAGAAAGCCACGGTGTAACAAATGTGGCTATCATCATTGGGGGCCGTGTGGTCGGACGTGTAACAAGTGCGGTAAGCCAGGCTATGAGGCCAGGGATTGTAGGACCTCACAACCCAAACACCAGCAACCACAGAACCAACAAAACCAGAGACAACAGGGACAGCCACCTCAACAGAACCAAGGTTTCAGGAAGGGGTGCTATCAGTGTGGTGATGAGGGCCACTTCAAGCGGGATTGCTCTCAGTTAAACCAGAACGCCAACGACAACAACCGCCCAAATAATAACAATGCTGGGAACAACAACAACAACAACAATGGCAACAACGGGGGTAATGGTGCTCGGGGCAGAGTGTTTCAGCTTGGAGCAGGGGATGCCAGGAATGACGGCAACGTTGTAACTGGTACGTTTCCTGTTAACAATCGTATTGCTTCTGTATTATTTGATTCGGGTGCCGATTGGAGTTATGTGTCCCTAGAGTTTAGTCAACGATTAGGGATAACCCCAACACCTTTAGAAGTTAAAAAGGTAGTAGAACTAGCAGATGGTAAAACGATAGAAGCCTCGAACGTCCTTTTCGGGTGCAAACTAGATCTCGTGGGTCAGGTGTTTGATATTGACCTCCTTCCCGTTACGCTCGGTAGTTTTGACATAGTGGTAGGCATGGATTGGTTGTCTAAGCACCAAGCAGAAATTCTATGTAAAGAGAAGATTGTGCGTATTCCTCTCCTTGATGGAGAGTCACTGTTAGTTCAGGGGCATCGTAGTGGGACGATGGTTGGGATTATCACGGCCATGCGTGCACAACAGTATCTACAAAAGGGGTACCCAGCAATGTTAGCGTTAGTTACCAACGCTCAGTCTGAAGAGAGTAAGATTGAGGATCTACCAGTGGTGCGAGAATTCGCTGATGTATTTCCAGAGGAGCTACCAGGGTTACCTCCTCACCGCCAAGTAGAATTTCAAATCGATCTTGCACCGGGAGCGGCTCCAATTGCTCGAGCTCCTTACCGGTTAGCACCAGGAGAGTTACAGGAACTGTCTAATCAACTGCAGGAGTTGTTGGACAGGGGCTTTATTCGACCCAGTTCTTCGCCTTGGGGAGCCCCAGTTCTGTTCGTAAAGAAGAAAGACGGGTCATTCCGTATGTGTATCGACTATCGAGAGCTCAACAAGGTGACCATTAAGAACCGCTATCCGTTACCACGCATCGACGACTTGTTCGACCAGTTGCAAGGGTCGAGTTTCTATTCAAAGATCGACTTAAGGTCGGGTTATCACCAGGTAAGGGTTAGGGAAGAGGATGTTCCCAAGACAGCTTTTCGAACGCGCTACGGACACTATGAGTTTCTGGTCATTCCGTTTGGATTGACTAATGCACCAGCGGTTTTCATGGATCTCATGAACCGCGTATGTAAGCCTTATCTCGATGAATTCGTTATAGTATTCATCGATGACATCTTAGTCTATTCGAAAAACGAGGAAGATCACGAGCGTCACCTACGTCTCATCTTGGAACTTTTGAGAAGGGAACAACTGTATGCGAAGTTTTCTAAGTGCGACTTCTGGATTCGAGAAGTGCATTTCCTTGGGCACGTTGTTAACGAGAAAGGGATATATGTGGATCCTGCAAAGGTGGATGCAGTTAAGAATTGGGCAGCACCAAAGACTCCGTCTGAAGTGCGGCAATTTCTTGGTCTCGCAGGGTATTATCGTAGGTTCATTAAAGATTTCTCGAAAATCGCGCAACCCCTCACCTCACTGACACAGAAGAACACGGCATACTCTTGGGGAACGAAGCAGGAAGAGGCCTTCCAGTTGTTAAAACAGAAACTTTGTAGTGCACCGATTTTGTCTTTACCAGAGGGCACCGAAGATTTTGTGGTATATTGTGACGCGTCAATTCAGGGTCTCGGTTGCGTGTTGATGCAACGCGAGAAGGTAATAGCTTATGCTTCTCGTCAGCTGAAGGTGCACGAGAAGAACTACACGACGCACGACTTGGAGTTAGGAGCGGTGGTATTTGCGTTGAAGATTTGGAGGCACTATCTGTACGGTACCAAATGTACCATCTACACCGACCATAGGAGTCTCCAGCACATCTTTGACCAGAAAGAGTTGAATATGCGACAACGACGATGGGTGGAGTTATTGAACGATTATGAATGTGCCATCAAGTATCATCCGGGCAAGGCGAACGTTGTAGCTGACGCCCTCAGCAGAAAGGATAATGCACCTAGGCGTGTGCGAGCATTGCAACTCACGATTCAGTCCAACCTCCCTTCCCAGATACGAGACGCTCAGTTGGAAGCGTTGAAACCAGAGAACGTTTGAGCTGAAGCTTTACGTGGCTCGAGACAACGACTAGAACAGAAGGGAGACGGCGCTTACTATGTAACTGGACGCATTTGGGTCCCATTCTTTGGCAACTTACGGGAACTTGTAATGGAAGAGGCACATAAATCACGCTACTCTGTACATCCTGGATCGGATAAGATGTACCACGACTTGAAAACTACCTACTGGTGGCCCAGCATGAAGGCTCATATAGCAACCTACGTCAGCAAATGTTTGACTTGTGCTAAAGTCAAAGCAGAACATCAAAAGCCCTCAGGTCTACTGCAGCAACCAGAGATACCCACATGGAAGTGGGAACAGATCGCTATGGATTTCGTGACAGGACTACCAAGAACTCAGGCTGGGAATGACACTATTTGGGTGATTGTTGATCGCCTCACGAAATCAGCACACTTCCTAGCAATCAAGGAAACAGACAAGTTTTCTCAATTGGCAGCAATCTACCTTAAGGAAGTGGTTTCTAGGCATGGGGTGCCAACTTCTATCATTTCGGACCGAGATCCGCGTTTCACTTCAGAGTTATGGCAGTCAATGCATAAATCGTTTGGTTCCCAACTCGACATGAGTACCGCTTATCACCCACAGACGGATGGTCAAAGCGAGCGCACCATCCAAACATTCGAAGATATGCTTCGGGCATGCGTACTCGACTTTGGAAAAAGATGGGAGAAGCACCTACTGTTGATAGAATTCTCCTACAACAACAGCTACCATTCAAGTATTAAGGCAGCTCCGTTCGAAGCACTGTACGGACGGAAATGTCGCTCACCTCTCTGTTGGCATGAGGTGGGTGATAGCCAGATCACAGGCCCTGAGTTTGTTCTTGAAGCATCGGAAAGCATTGTGCAGATCAGAAACCGTATGGCCGCAGCTCGTGACCGACAGAAGAGCTACGCTGACAAGCGTAGTAAACCGTTGGAATTTGAAGTTAATGACCGTGTTATGTTAAAGGTTTCACCCTGGAAGGGTGTGGTGCGTTTTGGGAAACGCGGCAAATTAAACCCTCGTTATGTAGGACCCTTCAAAATTGTGGAACGGATTGGAAAGGTGGCCTACAGGTTGGAATTACCGGCCGAGTTGGGTAATGTCCATGATGTATTTCACGTATCACAGCTAAAGAAGTGTTTGGTTGATGAAACACTAGTAGTACCATTCCAAGAGCTAAAGATAGATGACAAATTGCAGTTTGTCGAAGAACCAATTGAGATTATGGATCGGGAAGTTAAAGTTCGTAAACACAGCCGTATACCGATTGTGAGAGTTCGTTGGAACTCAAGACGTGGTCCAGAGTTCACATGGGAACGCGAAGACCAGATGAAACTTAAGTATCCATATTTGTTCCCTGAAGACCAGTCAAAACCTAGTGAACCTAGTATTGACGCAACTAGTGAATTTCGGGACGAAATTCCCATTCAAGTTGGGGAGGATGTGACACCCCAGGAAAACCAGCAAACGATATAACCTACCTAGCTCTAACTTATCTAGCTTTCTCAGTGAGTGCGTACCAAATTTCGGGACGAAATTTCTTTTTAGTTGGGGATACTGTGACAACTCGTACTTTAGACCTATCTTGTAATGTTATGCGAGTCACTCTAATTGATTAAATGCATGTTTACGTGATATGTGTTGCTATTGTATGTTACGAATTAAATGCTTATACGTATGTTGCTTGAACTAAACCCACACGACATGGATCAATCACATAAGGCCATTTGGGCCGTAAACCTTGTAATCGGAACCAAGGGGCAACCCAAGTGGGGTTCGGCCCATCCCTCTTTGATTGTTTAACAATTGGGGTGTTAGTAACTACTACCCATTGTTACCAAAACACTTAACACACACAAGTTGCAAAACCCTAGCTCTTCTCTCCCTCTCCTTCGCGAACCAAAGGCAGCCAAGCATCCCTCCTCACCGAAGCTTTCTTGTAACCGGATCACCTTCTATCAATCGGTTAGTGCTTGATTATTCGTAAATGATGATGTGATGGTATATGATTATGTGTTAGAATTCATGAGTAGGGATATTTACATGATAATCGGATATCTTGCAATATGTTGTTCGGATTCTTGTTAAGATGATGTTGAACCGAATGCTTGTTAAATCGGACGTGTTTATGTTAAACGTAGGTTGCCATGTTTCGGGTTACATGTCATTGATTTAGAGCCGTATAATTGTTAACCAAATGATCCGATTGCATATTATGTTGATATTGAATTACTGTTCTTGTTGATGATGATTTGAATATGTAAAATTGTTAAACATGGTGTTTGATCCGATTTGTGAAACTGATAAGTTGTTAGCTGGATTTACGGAATGATTGTTGCTGTGTAATCATGGAAAGTTGTTACATGCACCGTTGCGACACCGATTGCGAGTCGGAATCACCCGTTGCGACTCGAAACCACACACGGTTGCGAGTCCCGTTGCGACTCGAGACCACACATTCCCGGCACAAACCGCACGAGCCGAAACCACGGTTGCGAGTTCCGTTGCGACTCGGAACCTCCTTCGTTGCGACTCGAGGCCCTTTTACATGTACACTTTGTTATTGGGCCTGCACACTGTTACGAGCCCAACAGATTGGGCCAGATACTTGGACTCTGCTTGTTTACGTGATTGTTTACGCTAATCTGTGATGTCGAATATTTGCACAATCTGTTACAATATGTATGGAACATACGTGCACTACTTGTATACGAATCTGACCCGCATAATAACTATGGTAGGACGTGGTTAATCGCTCTATAACTTAATTGAACTGTGTGAATCATACCGAGCAACCCCAGGTGAGTTCATTGCATTTTCTCAAGCATGCGTCCCGGTGGTTTGGGACAACTAGTAAACATTTGGACGGGAAACATTGGGTAAACAACTTAATCGGTTTTGGTCATTGCCTGGAGGGCAATGGGGGTAATTAGTTGATAGCGCTATTAGGTACTAATTATCTGGGTTTCACTATGGTTGTTTAGAGGCACACTCCTCGGTTACGTAAGGGCGTTTTCCCTAGGGTAACTAACTGAACAACATAGTGGGTTGCTAAGAGGCACACTCCTCGGTTACGTAAGGGCGTCGTCCCTAGGGTAACTAACATGAGCAACAACGTAACACAACAGTGAATCGTATTAACATATATCTGGTAACACAACTCATGTACAAACCTTGAACTCACCAGCGTAGTCTGACACACTTGTTTGCATGCTTGTAGGTCATTAGCACTTGGAATATGGACTTGCTATCTGGGAATGCGGGAGTGGTCATGGATCGAGACTCATGGATTAACTTACACGTGATACATTGGTTTAATTATTATTATGAAACAATTGTAAACGATTTATTAAATGCTTCCGCTACACAACACTTTGGGATTTGATGTTATGTTTTATTTAAGTATTTACTATTGGTTCAATGTGATTGGTGGCTCGAACTCTGATGCGTAACACGCCTCGCGGGATTTCCGCTAGTGGGATTTTGGGGGTGTTACACATAAAACATATATTCTGGTATATTTGCGGAACACAAGACTTAGGTCTTTTCTATCAGAGAGATCAAAAGTCCCAGCTTGTTGGGTATGCTGATGCTGGATATCTATCAGATCCTCACAAAGCAAAATCTCAGACAGGTTATGTATTCACATACGGTGGCACAACAATTTCTTGGAAGTCAACTAAGCAGACACTTACAGCAACATCATCAAACCATGCCGAATTGATAGCACTATATGCTGCTGGTCGAGAATGCGTGTGGTTGAGATCAATGATTAATCACATACAAGAAGCATGCGGATTAGAACAGATCAAGAAGGAGCCGACAATTATTTATGAAGACAATGCTGCTTGCATAGCTCAGATCAGAGAAGGTTATATCAAGGGTGATCGAACAAAGCACATTTCACCAAAATTTTTCTCAACATATGACTTGCAAAAGGAAGGGGAAATCGATGTTCGTCAGATCAAGTCAAGTGAAAACCTAGCAGACCTGTTCACAAAATCTTTACCTAGAAGCAGTTTCGAGTAGTTATCACACAAGATCGGTCTTCGTAGATTGAAAGATGTTTGTTGAATTCAGGGGGAGAATTATGCACGCTGTACTCTTTTTCCCTTCACTAAGTTTTGTCCCACTGGATTTTCTTAGTAAGGTTTTTAATGAGGCAGCATGGCTGATCCAGTAGTATCAGTTTATTTATTCAGGTCCTGAAGTACCTATTTAACATCATCCTGAAGTATGTTGTTAAACTGTGTGTAATTCTAAATGTCTGAGGGGGAGTGTTATAAACCAGACATTTTAGGCCCAACCCATTACTTATGGGCTTTAGGGTTTACAGTTTCGTTTATCTATATATTGTAATGAAACAATGAGAATTCAGTTTAATCCCTATTACTCTTTGATTTTTATTAATAATTAGTATATTGTGATGCTTTCCTATTGTTGTCTTTTTTTATTATTTAATTTTTAACATTTTCCTATTGTTTGGTCTTTTCTTTTATTATTATTTTTTTTAATATATTACTGGCTATTCTAAAACAGTTTATGTTTATTTCATTCAGCTAGTGTCTTAACAAATAACCACTCAGGATAAATAAGAAGTAACAAACAAAAAACTCTAACACAACCTTTAGACGTCACAAATAAAAACATAAAAACTATTGGTACAACGACTAGCACCTTCTTATGTCATGTTTTCTTTCATAATCGACGTTTAACAGCTACCACGATGCAACTAACTTAGACAGAGACACACGAGAAGACCCACCGTCACTCAGTGCCATCGCGGCCTCCTCTTTTCTCGCCTTCGCCACCTCCCTAACAACTTTACCCTCCATCAACTGCCTAACCCGCTTCTCCAATTCCATCGCGGTCACCAACCCGCCTTCTGACTCATCCATAGGTAGCACCAACTTCATTTCATCCCTCAATACCACCTTATTGAACTTTTGTTCTGCGTACAGGGGCCATGCCACCATTGGAACCCCAGCGCATACGGCTTCCAGGACCGAGTTCCACCCGCAGTGTGTCACAAACCCGCCCACAGACTTGTGGTTGAGAACAGCCACTTGGGGCGCCCATTTCTTCACCACTAGTCCTCTATCTTTCGTACGCTCCAAGAAACCTTCTGGCAGTAGTATATCCAAGTCTGGCTCAGGCGGTGGCAGAAACCGGTCTTCTTTTTTGTTCGACGGTGGGCTTCTAACCACCCAAAGAAACCGAACTCCACTCATCTCCAGCCCCTTCGCTATCTCCTTCAACTGCTCACTCGAAAACACACCCAAACTCCCGAAACACAAATACACAACACTTCCACTCGGTTGCAAATCCAGCCAATTCAAACACTCGTGCGAGCCATCATCACCACTCACTATCAATGGTCCCATGCAGTAGATCGGCGGCGTAGACCCATCCGGGACACAAACTCCGTCGTTTATGGCTTTGAGCGCTTTCGGCTCCAGCGAATCAAACGTGTTAATAATAATCCCAGCTGATTTGGGCAAGTGCTCGCATTTTCCAAGGAAATCAGAATATTCAGCAGAAGTTCTATCAAGAAGCGGGCGTAGCATATCCGATGGCGGTATCGGTGGCAACCCGGGCAAATGGATGAGTGTATTCATATCTTTAATGCTTTCAGTAGTGGTTTTATGAATTGTAGGCATGTAAAGGAGCAGTGCAAGGCAGCAGGCACCAGAAGTAAAGAAGTAGTAAACAGGCACGTTAATATTCTCAGCCAAAGACATCGCGGGAGCGCAAAACGTGTCGATAACAAAGGCGGTGATCTTAGAAGATGAAGAAATCGATTGTAGAGCGCGATCGACGTTGGGGTTGCTACGTCGAATAAGCTCAAAGATGATGGCTTCCATTGAGGGGAAAAGTAGGGGGTCAAGAGGGATGTCAGGGAGGTGGTGGAAGGTGATGGCGGGGAAGGTGGCGGAGATCTGGCGGACATAGGTGGCGGTGGTGCCAGTGTTGAAGGAGGGGATGAGAGTGAGGACGACGATAGAGAAAGAAGGGTGGTGTTTGGAGATGTGTTTTCCAAGCTCCACCATTGAGATGAGATGACCCATACCCGGAGATGGATACAAAACTATAGTCGCCATTTTTGTGATTGTTTGAGAGAAAGAAATGAATGGATGAAGTGATGAAGTTATAATGTTAGGTTTTTGAAAACGATATCAATGATTGGTACAAGACAATTTTTTTCTTTTGTATTTAGATGAATAATAAAATAACAATGTATTAGATATTATAAGTGCTGGTAGGGTTTTGTATCATTTAGTTTTGCACGCCATCACGGAAGTGGTCCAATAATCACTCGCGGTCACAAATTGCAAACATAGGTCGAGCTTTTTTTCAACAGGATTGTTGAGGAATTTTTCTTTTTTACTTCTAATTTTTTAAATTAACCTATTTTATTTTCTATGTATTTAATCATGCAATTGCTTTTCATTTTCCTAGTTGGCATATAACCCTTCCGGACTAGAAGCAAAAGTAAGAAAAACTACTAAAACATGCTTGCAAATAATCCCAATTTATAATAGTGGTGAACTCAAGATTTTTTTTTCATTAGGGTTTTTTTTTTTTTATATTCATAATTTTTACAATGAACCATTAGAATTTTTGTGTGGGTTGCTATTCGGGTCGGGTCAGGGCAACCAATTAATTTTTAAGCCTATATACCATCATGATTGTTGTTGGTCATGTTTATTTTTGTTAATTAATTTAGAAAATTTAGGGTAATGTCAACACTATTGTAGATATTGGATCCGAAGTTCAACGACCAAATACAACATTATCAATAAACATCTTTTGGCGGTTAAACGATACTCGATTGTTTAATTAAAATCGTTTTCTGCTACCTCACTCAACTAGAAACTTTTAGATGGACATACTCTTCTGAGTAGATACCAACAAACAAAATTCTATTGCTTTTGGTTGGAGAAAAAAATTGTTTGGTTTCACTTTTTTCCGATAAATCGTGTTCTACATTTTTCATGCGTAAAAGTCAAAAAAACATTAAGGGGCTGTTTGGTAGCCTCTGAATGGTTATTAAGAGGCTACCTTTTAATGGAATCATTAAAAATTTTACCAATGAGAAAGTAAAAGAATGTGACATGTGATGATTTACCATTCAGAGGTTACCTCTTAATCATTCAGACTTGAGGTTACCTCTTATTCATTCAGAGGTTTTAAACCATTAAGAGGTAATATCTGAATGGTCATTAAGAGGCTACCAAACAACCCCTAAATCTTATTCTCTTTAAATCCAAGTTATACTCTCGAATCCGTCTAGTGGTTTTTTCTAAACCCAGCCCGTTAAAATATACACAATAGGGGTATAAACTTTAAAATCAATACTTTTACTTCAAAACAATTAAAAAAAACTAAATAAAGAACAAAGACTAAATCACCTACTTTGAATCATCCTACGCAAATAATATACGCCAAAATGTGATTGGTATTTAATTAATTAATTGCTTGAAAGAAAACGAGGGTACACCCTGTATTTTATGATGAGTCTGGATTTGGGGTACGTGATGATTGATATCAAGATACACAAATAGCCTAACGGAAGTTTTGAAATTAAAATACTATTACAAATTATAATGTCCGAATGTTCAAATTAATTATACAGCCGTAAGTATTCAAAAGATCCACAGACGGATCGAAAATAACAAAATGATTAAATATGCAGACTACTAGGCTTCAAATGCAAGTAGTTGTAAATTCCTCTTAAACATTTACCGGACACTTTCAGCCTATTTCGTAACCTTGCTACCTGCGCTTAGTATTTTGAAGATACGTCATTTTACACTGGTAATTACAAATAACCGACACATTTTGAAAATATTTAAAAATTGTTTTAAGTGCACAAGGCAAATGTATTTACGTAAATAACTTGGGGAAATATATATAACATCTTGTATACAAATTTACATGCTTGTCAATACATAGGGGGCTCGGTACAAAACACCGATAACATGATTAACTGACACGCCACTTTAACCCCTAAAGGGAATCCCTAATATGGGTAGAAAAATAATAGCATTAAAATCTGTCGAATGTATGCCTACACCTCGTGCTTAAGTTGTGGCCATTTGCAATTAAATGAGTCGAGTATATCCAGGACACGGTCGCGTTAACCCCCAATGTTTAACTTCTCAAGCAAAACAATTAAAACGGGTTATGTAGATTGTCTAGTCACAATCCGACATATGATCCCATACCCGACCAAGCGGTAATAATTTACCGTATCCCAAGCCCGTATAGGGAAAATAGGTTAAGAGTATTTACCTGGCTTAATAATCTTACAATGCAAGATATATTAATAAGCACAGCCGATATATTAATTAACTTAGCACGATGCAATCTACTAGACGCCCTAGCCTGGAATGAATGGTATAATAACCAATTAGAATGTTAACGAGTCCTATTCAAGTCATAGACTTGGACCAATTAACTTATAATAATGAAAACGGTACGATATACTAGATTAAGCGATGACCGGATAGAATGTAGTTTAGACCCTCACAAGTACTAAGACTTGTATAATATGGGTAAACAATATACATTCTGGAATTTGAAAGAAATTTGAAAAGAATTGATCCGATTCGGTAAACTTACGTAAACTAGTTACATTAGCTAACCGTACGCGCATAGGCGGTATCGGGTGATCGGATGAGTTATAAACAAGTTTAATAAGCCAAAACATGTTAATTAAGTTACCACATCAGTAGGTTATGCACTTTGTATATTCATCAATGTTTAAAATCAAGTTATGCGCCAAAAGGGCATTTTTGGCATAATATGACATAAATTAAGAACTTGCATAAAAACACGACAACTGATCATGACCAAGTAGTATAACCATAGAGGGTTATCCTACATGTAATTATGGTGATAATGCAACTTAGAATCAGTAGCTAAAGTTGCTAAATTAGGCCAGAATCGAAAGTTAAAGCAGAAGTCAAACTGCTCGACTTTCGGTTGCGAACCTATATGTAAACTAGAAATGACGGGCTGAACATGTTTATACGTGTTCTAATATTAATTACCAACTGATATGATGTCAAAAACATGTGTTTAAACATTTACAAGTTCATTTTATAAGTTTTCCGAAAACTACGTCTTTGACTTTTTATTAAACATAACTTTGACCCGTCATTTGACCAATTAAATAGATTTCCAAGAAGTGCATTTTAATAGATTAATGTCTACCTTATTACGATCACGTAGCCACGTTCGATTCGAACACTGGCTGGACTATAATGGTCTATGTCACGGCCCCCATCCCGGTTTTACCCGGTCCAGGAGCCGCGGGGCAGAAAAACCCGTGGTATTTATTATCTGATTTGGCAGCGGAAGATTTTAACAGGATCTTTAAACTTGAAAATGCCCCATTATTTTATTTTATAACTTGGGACAAACCCCGTAATTTACAATAGAGGAATTTCTCGAGGAAATTCCCTGGTTTACAAAACATGTTTATTTATTTAACTGAGCCACCCTTCAAGCTTGATTAGTGCTCCGTAGCACTTTTCCTTGATTCAGACGAGGTCGCTTGAAACATGTTCTAAAAATATTTCGTCAGCGGGAAAATACTGGTGAGTCACTCAAAGTTCACAAAATGACACCTAGCTATCAATTACAGCATAAGAGCGATTACAGTGGCTTTTATCTTATTTTTATCTAGCGCCGTGTCACACCCTGGTGACGATGGTCATACCACTATTGGGTCCTTTCACCCAAGTAGTGATGATTACCACTGTTAGGATTTATTAGCCTAACTGTGAGAAATTAGTAATGTGCACAATACCCCACTAGCCAGTGATTCAAAATAACCACGACTTAATCCCTGTAATTATAACTTTTGAAAATAATTTGGAGTATTGTAAAAGATTGTTGATAAAAAGAGAATGCTCACATTGCAAATTTATACGGGCAGAGTTTAGCCTACTGATAAGCCTGATAACCTAGTTTAAACAACAATGCACACGAACTAGGTTAGTAACTAATACAACATTTACGATAACTCACGAGATACAAACCCTCACGACGAATGACAAAGTGCGATACTTAACCATCCATCGAATTCACGACGAATGACAAAGTATAACCCTAATGTGGGCAGCACTTAAACATCCATTGGATAGTTCCAATTGATCGGACATTGAATCATAATAGCGATCGAGTTAACACCCGGTATCGTGGTAGGGTTTCAATACCTTAAATCTTCGAAATTAGGAAGGATGCTTCGTTTTTGAGAAAAGTTTTCGACACAGAATGAAAGTCCCATGCATAGGCGATTTATAGCCTGAATTTGGGTTTTACGCGGCCCGCGTAAACCCATACATAACTCTTACGCGGCCCGCGTGGCCGCCTAGTCTACGTGTAGGTCTAATGGGTCACGAGTAAGGTCGCCACATGGATGACACGTGGCCATGGGACGCATATCCGGTCAACTTAAGGTTGACGCGGCCCGCGTGAGGCCAATCTTAACCTTTACGCGGCCCGCCTGAAGGTCAAATTTCTTGTTTTCTTGGTTTTTCATGTACGTCAGGGTTTCAAGGGTCCGGGTTTTCACTTACGGGTTATTTAGGGACATTTTTGGCAGTCCTTACAGTCTAAACCGAAAGTCAAAGCAAAAGTCAATTTGCTTGACTTTCGGCTAAATTCTAGCCCATAAAACGAAATGAGCAGAGTGGGAACACTTACTTATGATCCTAGAGAATATTAGAACTCAGCAGAGGCCTCTTAGAAGAGGCAAGCTCCAGAATAGAGTGATAGAGGAAATATTGAAGAAGTGAGCAAGTTGCCCATGAACACAAGGGCTCTATTTATACCAAATGAGGTGACACAAGATGATGTCAAGTGTTAAGGGGCATCCTAAGATGTTAGCAGGTGTCCATTGAGGTGGCAAGAGCTGCACAAAAGCTCAGGTTCACGAGCAAGGTGGCACCAGGGCAGACTTCCTTGGCTCCCAAACAAAAACTGTCAGCGACCTGCTTACGGACCGTCTGGGTCCAGGGCTTACGGTCCGTAAGCCCTTTAGGCGTCCATAGGTTTTGAATCCCTTACGGACCGTAAGGACTAAGCCTTGCCGTCCGTAACCGCTTTAATGAAAATGTTTAAATCCTTTGCTTACGTTACGTAAGCACATAAGGTTTACGGTCCGTAAGCGTCACTCAGAGGCCATAAAAATGGCATGTTGACATATATGGTCCCTCCACAACATTCTTCCATTAAATTGCATATTTTAGTCCCTCTCGCCAAACTACGTGGCATAATATGAGAGTTTTTCGGACACATGTCTTTATATAAATCGACACAAATTTTCCGAGGTGTTACATCCTCACCCCCTTAAAAGAAATCTCGAACTCGAGATTTTATTCAAAAAGATGGGGGTACTTTTGTCGCATTGTGGACTCAACTTCCCATGTATACTCCGGGCCACGACGGGCATCCCATTTAACCTTCTCAATAGGAATAAATTTCCTTCGGTACTTTTTAACCTGTCGATCCTCGATCGAAATTGGTTTCTCAACGAACCTCAGGTTTTCATCAACTTGCACATCGTGATGTGACATTGCTAGCGACTCATCGACTAGACATTGATATTTGGGCCGGGTCAGGGAAACTAACTAATTTATAAGCCTATATACCATCACGATTGTTGTTGGTCACGTGCGAAATTCATCAAACACGATGAGGTAAAACGACACACGGACACAAGATCTAAATATCAATCTAAGCTTGTACTGAACTTTGCAAACCCTAAGCTAGCGTTTGGTATGCAGGAATGAGAGGTGGAATGGAATGGACCATTGTGAGGGAATGAAGAAAAGAGTGTTTGGTTGGTCGATGGAATGGAATCGTCCATTCCAAAATGCATTCCATTCCCTCAAAATCATTCCATCCGCCCCCCCTGTTTTTTTTTTTCCATTCCATTCCCTCTTCCCCCTTCATTAACAACACCACAACCCACCACCGTTGTTACCACACACCACCACCGTCATCTGCCGCCGTCACCTACCTCTGCAGCCACCCGCCACCGCCGCTGCTACCACCTACCGCCGCAACCCACCTCTGTCCTCGCCATCGCCGTCGCCGCCACCCACCGTCGCCACTGCCACCTCCGATCATCGCCACCACCCACCTTCGATCATCGCCGCCACCATTGCCACCACCCACCGCCACCACCGCTACCACCTCCGACCACCGTTGCCGCTACTACCACCTCCGACCACCGTCGCCACTGCTACCACCTTCGACCACCCCTGCCACCACCATGGCCACCTACCTCCACCGTCATCCACCACTACCACCACCGTTGTCACCATCCGCCGTCGTCTCCACCCACCACCACCGCCGCCGCTACAACTGACACCTAGCACCACGCCCCATCATTGCCCATCACTGACCACCACCATCTGATTTTATTCCTTCATCTTTTTTCGCATACCAAACAACAAAAAGTAATTGTTCATTCCATTCACACATGGTAACCAAACAAGACATGAAATGGTAATGATCAATTCCATTACCTCGTCCATTCCATTCCCCCGTCCATTCCATTACCACATACCAAACAGACCCTAAATTCTATTACATTGATGTGTGTGTGAAAACCCTAAGAATCTCTCCAAAAATGTATGGCTAATATTTATAGTCTCATGGACATTAAAAGGAATATTGCAATTTTGCCCTGAATGTAATCCAATTAATCTATTGTTACGCGTTAAGGGCACTTACACCCTTGATTCCAATTTCGTTAAAAATATTCCGCGAACCAAATGGCTTCCTAAGGAGTTTAATCTGATATTTATTCGAAAAGTTATAGTTTCATATTAGTTTATTGATGTAATTTCATAATTTCCCTGACGTATCAAGGACTAATTCCTTAATGATTATTGTAAGGGTTTAACTTTATTCTTGAAAAAAACATAACTTATTCTCTAGAAATCTTGGACTGTAAAACAAAACTTAAATTCCTTAATGATTATTGGAAGGATTTAACTACGAAATATGTGAAAACGTTAAACAAAAATGATCTTTAGTGTCATTAGTGATACTCATGAAACATGCAGTTTTAATGATTAAATGTATAAAGCTTAACACCATTTGCTTCCCAAAGATTCTGGACGAGATGCATAAAAGTATAAAGATTAAAAAAATATATCCTTGACGGTGTAATATTGTACTCCCTCCATTTGAATTTTCAAAGTCTTTATTTATAAACTTTGACCTTGAATAATTTTGTTTGTGTTAAATAATACTTAATGAAAGTTATATGATTTGAGTGTGTTTTACAAATGTTTTTATTGGGTTAATTTTCATCAAATTTTATATAACACAAAAAATATATAATTAAAGTCAAAGTTTATAAATAAAGACTTTGAAAATTTAAATCATGACACTTCTAATGGGACGGAGGTAGTAGTATACTGTGCTTCTTTTCTTAATTGGTTGTCTTTTTAATTTTTTTTTTTATATTCATACTGCAAGCCATTCTGAAACACTATTCTAAACCAACTAATATCTATTTCACGTCGTGTCTTAGCAAATAACCTCTCAGGATAAACAAGCAGTAACAAACCAAACCTCTAAAACAACCTCTAGACGTAACAAACAAGCAGTAACAAACCATACCGTGCTTCTTTTCTTTCTTTCGTAATCGGCGTTTAACAGCTACCATGATGCAATTAATTTAGACAGAGCCATACGAGAAGACCCACCGTCACTCACTGCCATCGTCGCCTCCTCTTTTCTCGCCTTCGCCACCTCCCTAACAACTTTACCTTCCTCCCCCTCCATCAACTGTCTGACCCGCTTCTCCACCTCCATCGCGGTCACCAACCCATCTTCTGACTCATCCATAGGTAATACCAACTTCATTTCATCCCTCAACACCACCTTATTAAACTTTTGTTCCGCGTACAGCGGCCACGCCACCATTGGAACCCCAGCACATACGGCTTCCAAGACCGAGTTCCACCCGCAGTGTGTCACAAACCCGCCCACAGACTTGTGGTTGAGAACAGCCACTTGCGGCGCCCATTTCTTCACCACTAGCCCTCTATCTTTCGTACGCTCCAAGAAACCTTCTGGCAGTAGTACATCCAAGTCCGGCTCAGGCGGTGGCAGAAATCGGTCTTCTTTTTTGTTTGAAGGCGGGCTTCTAACCACCCAAAGAAACCGAACTCCACTCATCTCCAGCCCCTTTGCTATCTCCTTCAACTGCTCACTCGAAAACACACCCAAACTCCCGAAACACAAATACACAGCACTTCCACTCGGTTGCAAATCCAGCCAATTCAAACACTCGTGCGAGCCATCACCTCCACTCGCTATCAATGGTCCCATGCAGTAGATCGGCGGCGTAGGTCCATCCGGGACACAAAATCCGTCGTTTATGGCTTTAAGCGCTTTCGGCTCCAGCGAATCAAACGTGTTAATAATAATCCCAGCTGATTTGGGTAATTGCTCGCATTTTCCAAGAAAATCAGAATAATCAGTAGAAGTTCTATCAAGAAACGGGCCTGGCATATCCGATGGCGGTATCGGTGGCAACCCGGGCGAATGGATGAGTGTATTCATATCTTTAATGCTTTTAGTGGTGGTTTTATGAATTGTAGGCATGTAAAGGAGCAGTGCAAGGCAGCACGCACCGGAAGTAAAGAAGTAGTAAACCGGCACGTTAATATTCTCAGCCAAAGACATCGCGGGAGAGCAAAACGTGTCGATAACGAAGGCGGTGATGTTAGAAGATGAAGAAATCGATTGTAGAGCGCGATCGACGTTGGGGTTGCTAAGTCGAATAAGCTCAAAGATGATGGCTTCCATTGAAGGGAAAAGTAGGGGGTCAAGAGGGATGTCAGGGAGATGGTGGAAGGTGATGGCGGGGAAGGTGGCGGAGATGTGGCGGACATAGGCGGCGGTAGTGCCGGTGTTGAAGGAGGGGATGAGAGTGAGAACGACGATAGAGAAAGAAGGGTGGTGTTTGGAGATGTGTTTTCCAAGCTCCACCATTGAGATGAGATGACCCATACCCGGAGATGGATACAAAACTATAGTCGCCATTTTTGTGATTATTTGAGACAAAGAAGTGAATGGATGGAGTAATGAAGTTATAATGTTAGGTTTTTGAAAACGATATCAATGATTGGTACAAGACAATTTTTTTTCTTTTGTATTTACATGAATAATAAAATAACATGTATTAGATATTATAAGTGTCTACGGACGGGTGGGTTATCGGGTTTTCCCCAGAATTGGTGGTGTACTCGTGTTACTCTCGGAGTACTCCGTTTGTCTAGTGGGTGCCCCGAGAGTGCTCGGGATTGAGTTTGCTGGCCGTTTAAAAAAAAAGACAATAAAAAATTATTGTTCCTTTTTATTTTTTCAGAAAAAAAAAACCTAACCTAATTCTTTTTATATTATTTATAGTCATCCAATTGTAAAAATATCATGAAAATTTAACTAAAGCTTATGTTTTTAAAAGTTAAAAACACGTATTTTAGACAGGTTTATGGTTTTTAATATATAAAAAAGTTAGCTTATTGACTTTTTATGTAGGTTTTACAATTTGAGTTAATATATCAAAATTATGTTTTCAGAAAACAATAAAAGTAAAGAACTATATTGTTTGCCCTTGTTACACAAGCACGCTAACTTGGGACGGTGGAGGAAGAACAAAGTCTTTCAAGGTATTATTTTCACGATTTGTTGGTGTATTTAAAAAGTTAGGAATGATCAAGTTTTCTTCAACAAGACGGCGTCAATTTCAAAGACAATGGAGGAAATCAAATCTTTTGGGTTTGTGTGGATTAAAAATATATAATGAGTGATGTAATTTCTTATCGTAATCTTTGTGTTTGTTTTTCCAAACGCCTTGGTAGTGTGCTTTTAATGAAAGTAGCCGTTTCAAAACTAAAAAATTTAGAAAAAGATGTTGAGACTTTGAAAGATGTTGGTGGGGCACGTGAGAGAGGGTGTCTTTGAGATGATGCACCTGGACGCAATTTTGTCGTTGGTTGACATTGTGATGCATCTGGACACTCATTGGTTGAACAACTAAAACAACTGCAAGCTGGTATAATTGTATAAATTTCAGAAGAGTTAATTACTGTTTTCGTCCCTAAGGTTTGTCAAAAATAACAGTTTCAGTCTATTAGTTTAAAAATTGCGATTTCAGTCCATTAGTTTCATTTTCGTAACCATTTCAGTCCACCAACTTAACTCCCATCCATTTATTCTGTTAACTTTGGGTGAAATTACAAAATTGCCCCTATGGTTTAATTAAAAAAACCGCTGGTCAGAGGTTTCGAACCTGTGACCTTTGCTTTGAAATGCGATTGTTAAACTAATAGGCCATGTATCAAGATTCTGAATGAATTCAAATTGTTTACCTTATAACATTGCATATTCATAATCATCTTCCCCAAACCCTTCATCTTTATACATACATATGTATGTGTGTGTATGTATATATATATATATATATATATATATATATATATATATATATATAGAGAGAGAGAGAGAGAAAGAGAAAATGCTCTATGGAAACAACGTTTTTTTTTAGATCCATTGACGCATTTTTATACCCCAAATTCAAAGCACAGGTGTATGACAACAGAAATGAAAAGCACAAGAACTGAGAAAATATTATATACCGAAACACGACGAAGAACTCGTGACGTTGTTCCGGCGTGTTCGGTTTACTCCGGCGTCGTCTTCTTCATTCGAACGAAGATCCGTAGGTTCCGTCGACGTGCGTTCCAGGTCTACGACGAGTTTACGTTCATCCCGGGGATGTTCCGATGTCGAACACACGAACACGTAAAAGAACCGTCGCGTCGAATTCCTCTCCGGTCGTTTTCTCCGATCTCCAGCGAGTGCAAAGGTTTACGAAAGGTGTTGTGAGGGTTGAAGGTGTGTTGTGGGTGGTCGGCTTACCGGAAACTCGGCCGGAACCGGCCGGAATCGTCGCCAGAATCCGCCGACAGAGAGAGAGATGGGATGTTGATATGTGTGAGTGTTGAGATAATTTGCAGAGTATGGAGGTGAGTTGAGGCTGTAATCTCTATGTGTGGAGGAGATGAGATCAAGTTCTTTATATTTGAGTGATTCTAGTTGCAGATATGATGATGAAAGGGTTGGGGAAGATGATGAATAATATGCTATGTTATAAGAGAAACAATATGAATTCATTCACAAGTTTGATACGTGGCCTATTGGTTTAACAATCTCATCTCAAAGCAAAGGTCACAGGTTCGAAACCTGTGACCAACGTTCTTATTTAATTAAACCATAGGGGCAATTTTGTAATTTCACCCAAAGGTAACAGAATAAATGGATGGGAGTTAAGTTGGTGGACTGAAATGGTTACGAAAATGAAACTAATGGACTGAAATCGCAATTTTTAAACTAATGGACTGAAACCGTTATTTTTGACAAACCTCAGGGACGAAAACAGTAATTAACTCATTTCAGAAATATAAATTAAAATGATATAAATGATATGTTATAAAGAGCCTGACTATATAAGATAGGTTATACGTATTGAGTATGACTCGCAAAACATATCTAGAACTTTCAAAACTAATATTTCTTTCATGTTTTGCTTTATATAAAACTAGGGGGTGATCCAGTGATGCACTTGCATTGCAATGGATTCGTTACACTGGGAATTTGGACGATATTATTATGGTACCGACAATCGGTATAGCAGTTGAGGATGGAGATAAAATAAGAAGTTTATTTCGCTAGGAAGGATAGGAAGCAATCATAACCGTCCAATTGCAAAATCTACGGTCTAGATCAAAATCAAATTAAAAACTGTCATTTAAACACGCTCTCCGGGGTTTCAGGGGTATTATCGTCAAATTCCAAAATAACCGCTGTTGAATATACACAGAAACTCTTCGAAAAAAGTGCTTTACGTTTTACACTTCCATTGAACGATCAAACACATACAGAAATTTCAGAAAATCATACTCCATTGAAGTTCATGGCGTCGTCGAGAGATAATTTGAAGGTTTACATTCGAGTTACTGAAAAGAAATCCATCTCTGAAAACCCTAAATCATCAAAGAAGCAAAAAACATCATCAGCAAAAGAGAACATAGATGAACAAGAAAATATTAGCCGAAAATCAACAATGAAACAACAAAGAACTAGAAAACGAAAAGATATTTCAGACAATGGTAATTTTATCTACTTTTGCTCTTTAACTGAATTCAAGTTACGTTTTATGAAGTACAGTAGACCTAATATATCATATCCGTTCCGAAAAATAGTTAATGAGTTATATCTTCCCCTATCTTAACATTTTTGTTAGTAGAGACTACATTACGTTTTATGTTAAAACTATTATCTAAGATGCTAATGCTTCTAATGGGATTTATATATTGTCAATTAATGCGTTTTACCTTAATAAAGTTGCAGAAACAAAGAGATTATTATTATCATAATTGTAATCGAATTTTAAAACATTGTGTTTTATCTTTGAATTTGCTGAGATACATGTGTTGTTAACTATTGCCTGTTAAATAATAAGATGTAAATTATTGCGTTTTATCTTAAACTTGTTAATTACTGCTTTTTATCTTTAGAGTGTTAACTAATTCGTTTTATCATAAATTTGTTAATTGAGATTGTTTCATTATTCTATTTAAAGTTAAAAACAAGAGGAAAAACAAAAAAGGAGAAGAAGGAAAGTGGTGATCGAATCATCAGAAGAGACAGTTTCTGATTCCAATGATAAAAAATCTAGTCGAGCTATTGTTCTGCATACTTCCGAACAACAAGTAAATTCAGGTAACATAAAACGCATTTAACAAATTTCAAGAAAAAAAATATATATATTTTTAACACAATTCAATGTATCAGATGATGATTTTGTTGATCCACAACCAAGAGTTAACCCGACAAAAAATCAAAAGAAGGAAAAGGCAGAATCAAAACCAAAGAGATCACTGAGGAAAGAGAAAACAAAAGAACAACCAGAACAACAACCATATTATGATTACGACGGAAAAAAAAATCAACATAAGATGTGCAGTCAATAATCTAAAAGATTATATTGAAGGTTTGTCAAAAGAGCAAAGGAATGCTGTTAGAGAAATAGGGTTTGAGAGCATACTAAAATTCAATCTGCATTCAGTTCCACGCAAATTCAGATATTGGCTGGTAAAAAACTTTGATGCTAAAAATGATGAGATAAATACCGGAGATGAAAAGATTAAGATCACAGCTGAATTTATCCAAAAGGTACTCCAAATACCAAATGGAAAAACAGAGATTGAGGAAAAATTGAGACCAAAAGACACTGATCTTATAATTAAATTCTGGCGCGGTCAATTCAGCAAAGATATATTGAAGAGAATGTATGCACACAACTTGATTAATTATTTAAAATCAAGAAATGAGCTTGGAAGATTGTTCAAACTAAATTTATTGGTTATATTTTTAACGATCATGACGGAGGCAATGCAAAGTAGTAATGTTAATCAAAGATTCTTGCCATCAATGAAAAGTGATAAAAAAAACCCAGGATTTTAATTGGTGTGAATATATTCTGACCGTTTTAAGGCGTACAAGAAGACAATGGCCTGGAAATGAGAAGCTCTTCAATGGACCTATTGCATTGTTAGCGGTATGAAATCTGATCTTTCACTATTGCTTCATATTTGCTGAATGCTTGTTTAGACTGCTTGTTTATATTCTTTGTTTGTTTAAAACTATACTTTATAAAAAGCAATGTATATTATAAAACGCAATGATCTTTCATTTTTGTTTCTTTATATTCTTTGTTTGTTAAAACTTCTTTGCTAGTGTAAAACGCAATGTTTTTGTAAAACGCAATATATTTAAAGTTACAAAACATTAGTTTTGTAAGTTGTTTACAATGATTTATATTTTAAAACGCATCAAAATTTGAATTGATTATATTTCTAAAACGCAATGTTTCATACAGATACTATATGCCTACAAAAAACAAGGATTTGACGATGCTGAAAACACTGAAGAGTTCTCTCTTGATAAAATTGACTCTACAACATTACAAGAATTTGAAGATGAACTGGAAATTACTGCACAAAATGAGGGTATATGTCTTGTAATGGATAAAAAGAAAAAAGTCAGAAAGAATAAACAAAAAAAGAAAGATAAAAAGGATGAATTTTATGTTTATCCAACTGAATCCGAGAATGAAAACGAAGAAATTTTTGAAAATGAATCTGAAGAAAATGATGAAGACGATGCTGAAGAACAACCAATCACCTTACTTAAAGCTGCAACAGACTGGATTGATCAAGAGAATCAAGAAAATGTTCAAAACAGCCCAATTAAAACCAACGAAACTGAGAAAACACCAACAGAAAGTGGAGGATCATGGGGGCAATTCTTCATTAAACCATCAATAGGAAATAAAGATAAAATGTGGGTAGACAGTCAAAGCCGACTGCGTAATTTCATGCCATCACAAAATCAAAGTGAAGGTCTTTCTGACATTCATTCAACAAAAAGTGGCGATGAAAATAGGAAGAACATTGAAGACAAAAAATCACATGAAGTGTCACACCCCAACCGATGGCGGAAACATCGGGATGAGACGAACAAATTGCTCAAAACAACATAACACTAAATGTGACAATAATTTATTTAATTCATTTCATAAACTCTAAAGTGAAATATATAGTTCCAAACAATACAACATATTGTTCAACAATAATTCAAATGTTATGTGGGTTTCTAGAGTTCATCCTAGCTTGATTCTTGAATCTTGTACTTTCAACCTGCAATATGTATTAAAATAATGTCAACAAAAACATGTTGGCGAGTATACAAGTTTTCATACATAGTATAATACGTGTTTAAAATGTTTGCTCATATCCAAATGTGAAATACAATATCATGTTAACAGTATATACTCGAAACGATGTTACTCTATGTGCCCAAACCAAAGTTTAACGCAATTAAAGTGTACCCAAACGAATTTGAGTAGGTTGACATAGTTTACCTAACAATACCTGCTCATAGAACAGGAGGGGCGTTTCTCAACCTATAGCGCTACCATTGTTAGGGGAGGCTTGTACGAAGTTAATGAACACATAGTCATTAGGTGTTTACAATAGCATAACATGTCTAACATGATTAAAATGTATCACATAGAATAAGGATAGAGTGTGCATAAAATGTTTAACGTGTTGTGATGTTTGATATGTAATACATATTGCACCCAAAAGTGTAAAACGAAAATGGGTCATGTATACTCACCTTGGAGTGCGTTGCGTATTTCTTGGAAGGAGAATATGAGGATTGTTCCAAGTGTCGTTGCACAAGAGATTTACCCTATTAATTTTGAGTATTTGTTAAATATTGGGAATTTGGGGATTGTTTAAATAACAAGGCAAAATTATATTTCTAAGATAATAATAAATCTGATAACATTTATAATCTAATTAAAATATATCTGTTACATAATAATTCTGAAAATATATAAAGCAAAATTCTGCTTTTATATATATATATATTTAAAATGATAATTCTGAATAATAATTCTGAATTTTAAAGTATTAATTCTGTCTTAATAAATTAATAATTCTGATTTAATAGAAATATAATTTCTGATTTAAATACTAAATAATATTTTTCTGTTTTAAAGTATAAATACTGATTTATAATAAATAATGATTCTGATTTAAATAGAATACACTTCTGATTTTTATAATATAAATTCTGAAAATAATATTTCTGATTTAAAAATACTGATTTGTAAATCTGATAATAATAATAATAACAATAATAATAATAATAATAATAATAATAATAACAGAAAATAAAATAAAACAGGAATTAAAACAGTAAAAATAAAAGTCAGCTGGAGGAAAGGAGGTTACCGAGATCAGTCGTCTTCTCCGGCGGTTTTTCCGGCGTCTCAGCAGTGGTTCCGGCGAGGTAAGGTGGTTGGTGGTGCGGTTGCAGTGGTTTTCCGGCGAAGAGAAGAAGGAGAGGGGTAGGGGAGTCGAACCGGAGGTCTTGTGTGCCGGAATTCGGTGAGGAAGACGGTGGGTATGAGGTCGGTATTTATAAGGTCGAATGGGGTGACCGAATTAATGGAAATAGGACGGTTTATGGTAACCGGGCAATCAATCATTGATTGATTGCCGGAATTCTTGTCGGCAGCGGAAAAGGAAACATGACAGCACGTTTACAGCCATTTTTGGCGCTTAAATGGAATCAGGTTTGAACTTCCAATCGTACATATATATAATTTGTTTCCTAATTTAAACCAGCGATGATGGTAGCCCATCTGGTTGAGACGTGTGTTTGTGAACGGAAGGTCGCGGGTTCGATTCGTGTAAGGGGCCGGGTTATACAGAAAACCCCCTTTTGCTCCCTTTTTTGATACTTAACAGAGCTAACTGAGTTTCTTAACTCAGTTAGCTGTTTCCCTTGATAATCCTAACCAAGTTAGGCTTAACTTGGTTAAACTCAATGTTATGAAGATTAAACAAACTTAGTTAGTCTAAACTAACTAAAACTAATAAAACTTATTTTTTTTTTATTTTTTTTTTATAAAATATGAAAAATAAAAATCATTTATTTATTCAATCTAATTAATTTTTTTTAATGTTAAAAAGTATTGTAATTATCCGATTTAACCAAACTCTCTGGTATACCACCGAGTTAACGCACGAATTCCCGATTTTGTCTAGTTTAGGGTAATCTCTTGATAACACTTGTTTCGAGAGCCAAGATTAGAATATTTTTCCACTGTTTTTACGTGTTTAACATAGTTTGACGTGTGATAACATAACATAGAATTCAAACAAACGTATGATCAAAATAATGCACTTTTCATTATAATTCAAGTCTCGAAATTCAAGATAGAGTAAAATGAGAGTACAAACGACTGAAATTGGAAAGTACAACTGATAAAGCTATAATTAGAAAATTCAAAAATACAGAACGTTACAGTCTCCCCTACTTTAGGAGATTTCGTCCTCGAAATCAAGATGAAAGACCAAAAGGAAAGAAATGATGCAATAGTTAAAGATCAAGCTGGTCGTGACGATTCTATCATTAGGTGTCGGCATCTTGAGCTTGGTTGGCATTGGGAGCTGGGGCCTTTGGGGCTGGTTGTCGCTCTTGATTCCATAGAGGACAGTGTGGGCGAAGGTGTGTTGTGTCTCCACACTTGTAGCATGCGCGAACCCTTTTGCTTGTCTCTGAACCTTGAAATTTCCGTTTCCTACCCTCGTTGCTATTTGCTGGGGCTTCATGGTCAATGATAACTTGGTTGGCTACCCTCGTGGTTGTTGCGACTTGTTTATCACGAACACGATTATCGTTTAAACTAGCAGCGAGCCGATAAACAGCTTCGATGTTGTCGAGCTGAGCTGCTTCGATAGTGTCTCTCATAACAGGGGGTAATCCACGAATATACTTTTTGATCATCCTATCAACGGTGAGGACCAGGTGAGGTACAACAAAGCCCAGCTGCTTGAAACAAATGGTATACGCGAGGTTATCGTCTCCAACTTGCTTGAGGGACCAAAACTCTTCCTCAAGCTTCTGTTGCTCGTGAGGAGGGCAGAATTCCTCCATCATGAGTTGCTTCAATTCTTCCCATGACAAAGCATATGCCAACTCGTTTGAACGAATGTTCCTTTCATTCGTCCACCATTCTAGGGCTCTTGCTTGAAAGACACCAGTAGCACTACGTGTTTTGAGTTCATCAGGGCATTCACTGTTGATGAAGGTGACCTCTATGCTGTCAAACCATTCGAACATAGCGGTCACACCCTCTGTACCAGTGAAGGGTTTTGGGTGACAAGAGGCAAAGTGCTTGTAGCTAAAAGTAATAGGCTTAGGTTGGGCAATTTTGGAGTCAACGGAAGAGTTTGGTGTGTTGGAAGCTTGGATCTCAGTCACAACCTTGGGGATAAGGCGAGCAAACTGTTTGGCCATGAATGCCATCATCTTCTTTTGAGAATTGGACTTTGATTTTCTGGACGAGTTGGAAAGTTGACGAGATGAAGACATCTACGAATTCGAAATGAGGATGAGACTTGATCATAATGTTTAAAAGAATTTGTTTTTATGAATGCAACATGTAGCACATTGTTTCACATTGTTGTTCACATAGAATAAAATGAATGAAATGCCATAGATTTTCACATAGCGTAACATGTATAATGAAAGCACAATAAATTTAATTTGTTCACGAGAGAGTATCATTAATTGTTTTAGGTTACGACAATTGTGCGAAATGTGTCTCCTAGGTAGAAATGAATGAGACGTTCAAAGTAAAATCACATAGAAATTGAGATAACATAAAAGAGATTTAACATAAAACATGGATTGTCACGGAACGTAACATATGACACTTCCAAAGTGAATCGAAGACCTTCTCGAATTAAGGAAACGTGCTTTGGCCTAATAGATATTAGTACTCTCATCGATGGTCCCCAGGTAGGCAACGGGTCCTTAATGGATTTATACGAATGCCAAACCTAGACAGGACGTCCCGACTACCGGTACCTAACCCTTCCAGTTACTACACATCCTTAATCGATTGGGAAATCGAGACTTTGGCGAGAGCGAAAATCGATGAGTGGGACTAGTTAAACAAGATGCGAGTATCACCTCTAACTTGATAACATCGTACCCTAACGTGGTTGGTACTTATCCTAAGATAAGGGTCCACTAGAATATGAGATGGAAAACTCCCAACAAGGTTTGGATATCACTCCTAACTTGAGGGTAGATTTCGTGCAAAAAATCAAAGTATAGCTGAGTGAAAATCATCACCAAGTGTGGGAATCACCCCTATCTTGATAAGTCATTTCGATTGTGTTGTAAGAGTGTCTTCAAATCCTCCAAGTGTGTATTGTGTTAGCCTTAGGAAAGGCATGTATATTAAGAGTCCAAAAGAAAGTAGAGGGAAGCAAAGAAGATAGAAAGGAAGTTGTTTTAAGCAACACATAGTGAATAAGCTCCTAAACTATAGACTAGGCAAGACATTCCTAATTCCCTATAGTTATGGCTCTGATACCAATCTGGTATCAGAGTACTCCTACTATAGACTAGGGAAAACTAAGGCAACCCTACCTAATTCCCTATAGTTATGGCTCTGATACCAATCTGTCACACCCCAACCGATGGCGGAAACATCGGGATGAGACGAACAAATTGCTCAAAACAACATAACACTAAATGTGACAATAATTTATTTAATTCATTTCATAAACTCTAAAGTGAAATACATAGTTCCAAACAATACAACATATTGTTCAACAATAATTCAAATGTTATGTGGGTTTCTAGAGTTCATCCTAGCTTGATTTTTGAATCTTGTACTTTCAACCTGCAATATGTATTAAAATAATGTCAACAAAAACATGTTGGCGAGTATACAAGTTTTCATACATAGTATAATACGTGTTTAAAATGTTTGCTCATATCCAAATGTGAAATACAATATCATGTTAACAGTATATACTCGAAACGATGTTACTCTATGTGCCCAAACCAAAGTTTAACGCAATTAAAGTGTACCCAAACGAATTTGAGTAGGTTGACATAGTTTACCTAACAATACCTGCTCATAGAACAGGAGGGGCGTTTCTCAACCTATAGCGCTACCATTGTTAGGGGAGGCTTGTACGAAGTTAATGAACACATAGTCATTAGGTGTTTACAATAGCATAACATGTCTAACATGATTAAAATGTATCACATAGAATAAGGATAGAGTGTGCATAAAATGTTTAACGTGTTGTGATGTTTGATATGTAATACATATTGCACCCAAAAGTGTAAAACGAAAGTGGGTCATGTATACTCACCTTGGAGTGCGTTGCGTATTTCTTGGAAAGAGAATATGAGGATTGTTCCAAGTGTCGTTGCACAAGAGATTTACCCTATTAATTTTGAGTATTTGTTAAATATTGGGAATTTGGGGATTGTTTAAATAACAAGGCAAAATTAAATTTCTAAGATAATAATAAATCTGATAACATTTATAATCTAATTAAAATATATCTGTTACATAATAATTCTGAAAATATATAAAGCAAAATTCTGCTTTTATATATATATATATATATATATATATATATATTTAAAATGATAATTCTGAATAATAATTCTGAATTTTAAAGTATTAATTCTGTCTTAATAAATTAATAATTCTGATTTAATAGACATATAATTTCTGATTTAAATACTAAATAATATTTTTCTGTTTTAAAGTATAAATACTGATTTATAATAAATAATGATTCTGATTTAAATAGAATACACTTCTGATTTTTATAATATAAATTCTGAAAATAATATTTCTGATTTAAAAATACTGATTTGTAAATCTGATAATAATAATAATAACAATAATAATAATAATAATAATAATAATAACAGAAAATAAAATAAAACAGGAATTAAAACAGTAAAAATAAAAGTCAGCCGGAGGAAAGGAGGTTACCGAGATCAGTCGTCTTCTCCGGCGGTTTTTCCGGCGTCTCAGCAGTGGTTCCGGCGAGGTAAGGTGGTTGGTGGTGCGGTTGCAGTGGTTTTCCGGCGAAGAGAAGAAGGAGAGGGGTAGGGGAGTCGAACCGGAGGTCTTGTGTGCCGGAATTCGGTGAGGAAGACGGTGGGTATGAGGTCGGTATTTATAAGGTCGAATGGGGTGACCGAATTAATGGAAATAGGATGGTTTATGGTAACCGGGCAATCAATCATTGATTGATTGCCGGAATTCTTGTCGGCAGCGGAAAAGGAAACATGACAGCACGTTTACAGCCATTTTTGGCGCTTAAATGGAATCAGGTTTGAACTTCCAATCGTACATATATATAATTTGTTTCCTAATTTAAACCAGCGATGATGGTAGCCCATCTGGTTGAGACGTGTGTTTGTGAACGGAAGGTCGCGGGTTCGATTCGTGTAAGGGGCCGGGTTATACAGAAAACCCCCTTTTGCTCCCTTTTTTGATACTTAACAGAGCTAACTGAGTTTCTTAACTCAGTTAGCTGTTTCCCTTGATAATCCTAACCAAGTTAGGCTTAACTTGGTTAAACTCAATGTTATGAAGATTAAACAAACTTAGTTAGTCTAAACTAACTAAAACTAATAAAACTTATTTTTTTTTATTTTTTTTTATAAAATATGAAAAATAAAAATCATTTATTTATTCAATCTAATTAATTTTTTTTAATGTTAAAAAGTATTGTAATTATCCGATTTAACCAAACTCTCTGGTATACCACCGAGTTAACGCACGAATTCCCGATTTTGTCTAGTTTAGGGTAATCTCTTGATAACACTTGTTTCGAGAGCCAAGATTAGAATATTTTTCCACTGTTTTTACGTGTTTAACATAGTTTGACGTGTGATAACATAACATAGAATTCAAACAAACGTATGATCAAAATAATGCACTTTTCATTATAATTCAAGTCTCGAAATTCAAGATAGAGTAAAATGAGAGTACAAATGACTGAAATTGGAAAGTACAACTGATAAAGCTATAATTAGAAAATTCAAAAATACGGAACGTTACATGAAGAATATCTTGTGAATGTTTTGGATGATCATTTAAAAGGATTTGAAGAAATTTTCGAAAACATCTAATCACGTATAGATGAGATTGTCGAAGAATATCCAAACAGTGAAGCTCTTCATAACAAAGTAAACGAATGGGTGTCATTGATGGAAAAATTAAACCATCAAGCAAAAAAGCACAAGAAAGTTAATATTGATTCAACTATGATGGAAACACCATCAAGATTTCTAAATTTGAGCCAAAATGAAGACACTGAAAATCAAATCATTTCAACTCCATTGATTATAAAACGCAATGATGATGATGATGCAAACCGCAATGAGGATAACACAGCTGTAGTCCAGTCCTCCAATCCAGAAAAAATCAGTAACAATGACCTGCATCTATTCTGCAAACACACATTGAAAAACCTTCAATTGAACAATCATCATTTAGCGAAGAAACTCCATCATTAATGTTGGAGATGATCAAAAAGACAGATGAAGAAGAAAAAAAAAATCAAATCAAAAGAAAATTCAGGATAATGAGGTACCATCCTTTGATTGGAAAATTTCTCAGTTGTCTTCAAATGTTGATGAAAATGAAGTTGAAGTTGAAGTTGATGCTACTCCTCACGCTGCACAAACCGAAATTGAAGCGGAGTCTGAAAATAGATCAATCGAAAAAGAAGTTCAAATTACTGGAATCCAAACACTGTTTGATAGAATTGAAGAACAGGATAATACTGAAAAGCAAATCAGTGATCTAATTCAAAACACATCATTCCTCAACCCACAAGAAGATCTGTATAAAACACCTGCAAAATCAGTTCATCAAGAACAACCAACAACAGATATAAGCAAAACAGAAGAAATAATCACAAGGATGGTACGACCTGATCGTGAGAAAATTTACCAGAAGTATTTTGCTCACCGTACTATCTAAGACAAGTAGCAATGAAGGAAGCAAGAACGGCACACGAAAACAACATATCGGGATATGCTTTCCATGCAGATGGAGAAATGATGTAAAAATTCATTTATATACACAGGGATACTCTCTTTGAAAAATATAATTTAATTATTAATTTTTTTTGCAGGGATACTCTCTTTGAAATTAAAAATCATGTATTTCTATATAGATATGCTGCTGAAACAATGAGGCCAGGATTGGAAATCACAGGAGAAGTAATCAATTGTTGGTCATATATTTTGAATGAAGAAGAAAAAAGAAGATCAAAAGACAACAAAACTCCAAGATTTTTCTGTACTATTCGAATGCTGGTATGATATATAAAACTCAATTTTTCTGTATTCATATAATGATGTATTTTGAAGTTTGATTGAATGAAGTTTTATAAAACGCAATTGTTGTTTTATTTCTATAATAAAAAGCAATCTTTACTTTGTTTGAATGAAGTTTTATAAAACGCAGCTGTATGTTTTATTACCTTCATAAAACGCAGCTTTATGTTTTATTAACTTCATAAAACGCAATAATATGTTAATTTGTTTAATTTTAGGCAGGCTTTTCCATTGAATGATAAGGAAGAAACTGAAAATAAAGAAAAGATGATAGAAGCATTCACAATGAACATAGAAAAAATTCTTCAAGGTGCAAAGCTAAAAAGCATAAAGGATTTTAAAATTATCCTAGTCCCGATTCTCTATATACAACATTTCTTTGTGATCTCCTTCAATCTTGAAGAGAAACAAATATTCATCATTGACAACAGTGCCAAAAAAGAAACAAATGAAGCTAAATATGGGAATGTGCCTGAAAATACAGTAAGTATTCTTACTTATGCTTTTAAAACACAAATATAAACCACCTAATCTTTTTGTTTGATTTTTTTTTCTGTAGAGGGATGCTTTGGCAGCTTGCCTTAAATCTGTTGGACATGAAAAAACAGATGATATAAAGGGAATAACCCCTATTAGAATGCAGATGAAATGGAGGACACAATATAATGGCATTGACTGTGGTATATTCACTATGCGTCATATGGAATGTTATCATGGAGAACCGGTCGAAAAATGGAATTGTGGGTTTAACATGGAGTATGAAGAACCTGCAAGGGGTAAAAACAAAAAACCGGTCAACAAGCAGACCACACAACTTGAAGATTTAAGAAGAAAGTTCATTGCGAAGATATTATTGCACGAAATCAACGAACAAAGAGATTATGTTATTCAGGACTTAAAGAAGTTTCGAGACCTCAGTGCGAAACTTAAAAAACAATCCTATGACACTAGTTTAGATAGGATTAAAGACATGCTTTCTCTTGCTGGTTTACTTTGATTTTGAAATGCTACTTATTATAAAACGCAATGTTTTTTGATTTAGCATGTTTTTAGTATAACTCATTATTTTCTTGATCTTGCTAGTTACTTTGATTTAGAAATGCTACTTATTATAAAACGTAATGTTTTTTTCATATAACGCAATATTTTGATGATATTTTAAAATGCACTTATTTGTTTGTTATTTTAAAACGCAATATGTATTCTTTAAAATTATTTAAACATTATTTTGAAAAAAAAATTTATAAAATATATATACAATTTATAAAACGCATCATTTTAATAGTATGCTATAACTCAACATTATCAATTTTAATTATTAATATGTTTTGAATATAAAACGCAATGTTTTTTCTAATTATTTATTTCCAAACATATAACGCAATATAATTTATAACGCATTGAAATTTTTTTTACAATTTTTATAACACAAAAAACAAATTTAAAACATAATTACAATAAGGACAATCATAAAAAAATATATTACAACTTCTAAAACGAAATGTTATAAAAAATAAAATAATATACAATATATGAATACTGTATGTATGATTGAAATTTATACAGTTGATTAGACCAAAAGACTTAAAAAGCCTTAAGAAGCCTTTTGGATTCCTGATACCAAATACTGTATGATTGAACAATCAATTACAACCTTATAAATAAGCAACAAACTTATGCATATCAAGGTTGTACAATTGGCTTTGGGAGATTTTCAAAAAAAAATTGGAATTTTCCTTTTTAACCCTAAGGTTTTAATCTTTCACAATTTAAGTTTAAAGTTTTAATCTTTGTTTCATTTTTAACCTTAAAGTTTTAATCTTTGACAATTTAAGTTTATAGTTGTGACAACCTGTAATTAACGGCCTTCTAATTTCGCGATTAACAAACGTTTAGGTGATAACAAATAATGTTTAAGACACGAATTAGCTTAATTAGGCTATTGGAATGCCTAGGAACGCTAATCAGATGTTACAATGCGCATATGAGGATTTTCGGGAAAACTGCGTAACGTTAAACGATAACGAACTGATGTCGTACAAAAGACTGACCATGCAGACAAATACAAATTTTATACGTATAATTTAAACTTATAAATGTGGTTTTGTGAAAACATCACGCTTTCGAATGTTACAAAACGCAAACGTGAACGAAAAACGCGACCGAAGGAACGCACCGGCAACGAAACAAAAGCACCGGACTCGAGTTACGACCCAATATTAATATATTATGATATATTTAACTTCGTTTTCAAAATTTATTATCCGTATTTGAAAAAGGATCGCAAAACGGACACGAAACGACGAACGACACAATTTATGCGTTTTTAACGCAACCGACAAAAATACGCGTCAAACATCGCCTCCCGATGCTCTTTTACATATTTTTGATCTTAAAATGGTACTATTAGGTATTTTCATTGCGCAAGTTGTAAATTATATTTACAATATGCGGTTAGCGCGGCACGAATAATAGGTAAATATATTTTATACATCGGACACGTTCATAAATAATTTTATGAGATTATATGCACAAGTTTATTTTCTTTTATGCATTAGTATTCCATGATCTTTCGTATTCTTTATTTTTTTATACGCACCCTCGTATTTTCAAAGATTTCTAGATCACGATCACGCACATATGGTTATTTAAACGTATAAAATATACATACTTTGACATGTATATATATCAAAATCATATGTTTATTTTTTTATATAGAACTTCACAAAAAAAAAAGAGTTCCACGCCAAATTTGTATATCCTCGAAAACGCTTGTTTTTGTCGAAACCGAAATCGAACTGACGTTAAACATGCGTTCGTACATGAAACCATCCAAAAACATTTTTCTAGCTGAATTCTAATTTTGCTAAGTTGGTTAGAGCATATTACTTCTTCTTCTTCTTTTTTTTTTTTTTTGAGATAAACCTTTTTATGATTTTCCTTGATGGCTGAGTGACATACTTGCCAAAGTTGGACTTTTATATCCAAAGCATGGTAATATCAATACTCATGACATCCTATACCATATTTTCTTTATCTCATGACCATCCGATCACATCATCATCATTACATATATTCATGCCATACACATTAATTTTTATTATACATTCCTTGATATATTTGGTGGATTTTGTCAAACCAACTCCTCCTGGAACCATACCCATCGACCATACCCTATTAATTGTGCTTCATCCTTATCATTTAAACACAAGACCATTTCATTCTATTTTCCACTCTCCAAAACCAAAAACAAGAGCACACACACAAGCCACAAATTGAATTTCAAGATTCAAGGTCAAGCTTCAAACCGTTCATGCCTTGTTTGTTTTTGTAAGTAAAACCCTCTACAAACAAACTTATGTTTTCACTAAATTATCATGTATACGTTCACCCAACTTAGGTGTTTTATGGTTCAAACATCAGTCATATTAAACAACCTATAAAATGTTTCAAAAGCTTAGAAAGAACTCTTGTTTTACCTACTTTTTTTTCACTGGTTTGCTTGTTAAGAAGAACAAGACATCATGTACATATTTCAAGTTATGTGAGTTAAAGTAAGTTATTATCATCTGGTTACAAGTTTATATTTTTTTTACAAGATATTTGCTTGGAACCTTACCAAAAGTTAACCAGTTTGTTAATGGTCTAATCTTGAAATACATGATTACCTATACTATCTTTTTATTAGGTAAATAAATATATTTCATGTATATATCCTTTATGCTCATGGGATGTTGGTTGGTTGCAAAAATAACTATGTTACTAGTTCAATATAACAAGAAGTATAAATATATATATTCATGTAAGTTTAGAAAAAAATGTGGTTGTTTAGATATTATGGTTAAACTATATTTTGGTCGTATGAAACCCTAGCATAAAAACTTGTATAATATGGATATATTTGTATAAACTTAATTTTGATGGTAGTTTTGAAGAAAATACTATCAAGGCTATTTTTGCAAATACGGGAGTAATATTTTGTATAAATTTATTAAGAGGAAATGTACATGTAAAATATGAAGACGTATATTTTTACACACGTATCAAGGTCATTTCAATTACTACGCAAATATAAAATTCAATGGAAATTGTTATGTAAGAATATAAGTATATATACTTTTCTACATAAAACTTTTAACTTAAATAAAAATTGGACAAAAGTGTATATTTATTCCTCGGGTGGATTTGTATAGGGTCATTTAGTGGTAAAACATGATTGTCCATATGAGATTATTTGTTTCTTAAAAAAATAAATATTTATTATATTTATTTGGAAAGCTATTGTGTTGGTTCTCGGGTCATAACGAGTCATAGTTTTATACACCCGACCACGACTATTAAAGTTGGTTACTAACACGGCCACACGGGTCATAATTTAGTGCACTGTATATAGTAATACATTTTTATTCAAAATACAAATATACTTTCAAGAAACGCAAACATATCACCAATGGTTCGCGATGATTCAAACGTTCATATTATTTCTTTAATGATTCACAACAAGTCTAGTTAGTTGGGTGAACTTGGCACATAACCAACTTGCATGCTTGTAACATTGTATAGATCTTAAGATGTCCTTTATGCTTTAGGGCACGAGTAGGTCATTTCATGTAGACACGGACTTTGCTATTTGCTTTGCCACATTTGTTTGCACATCAGGTGAGTTCATAACCCCCACTTTTTACTGTTTTACATTTTTATAAATGTTTTCGGGGGTGGAAAGACATGCAAAGTTTTGCAAAGTTAAACTATATTTCGATGAACAAAAACTCACATTTCTAAACCAATTTGAAATTAAATTTCAACAAACTCGAATGGTTTACGAACAATTTATACAAACATACCGGTTTTACAAAACGTGCATGATTTTCATGACTAGTGACAGGAATGTCCTAGTTACTACAACGGGACTGGGTTGTTCTGCGTACGAACAACGAGACAACCCAATGGGTTTATGTCCCCCTTTTTCTTTTGAAATACATATTAACTAGGGTATGATTAAGCTATGGAATGAACTCTTGGATCATGTGCGAATAGGCGCTAACTTAGGCACCATTAATCCTTTTAAGGACCACGGAACAGGGGGTAGATCTATCGGGTACGGGCGAGCCCCACTCACGGTCCTTGTGCGGCCACTTAGAGTGCTTTTGTGTCCCTGTCGAAGTGAATCGACACTTAAATCGTCTACCGGGTTGAGTGCTTCCTATGTCGGCACACATATTAATGTCTTAGCTACACATTAGTGATCAACATGTTCATAGACGCATTACATACCTACCTATAAACTGAACTTTCAAATGTTTTTAAGATTCATTTGATGTAAACTCACAAATACATAGATTTACAAACTTTGGTAACGTTTTTCAAATTATACCTAAGTAAGAGGACGCCCTGATCCTGCTTACAAAGGTTCGTTTGGGCTCGGCCCACTCTCTCTCGTGCAATGTACAAAGACTATTGTGGGCTAGACTCACAGTTTTTCATATATCATGCCAAGAAAATAATTTTACTATATTTTCTCAACAACTTTAAAACCGGTTATAAAAAAGATTTATCTTAAATCTTTTCAAAACAAACTATGAACTCGCTCAACTTTATGTTGATTTTTCGCATGTTCTTTCTCAGGTTGCATTTTTCAAACTACGGAACGGTTGGAATAGGAGAACCCACGCGATTTCGAGTACTTAGCGGGTGTTCATTGTTTAGAAGTCTTAGCTTTTTGCTTCCGCTGTGCAATGAAGATACCGGTCCAGTCATGCCAGCTCTGATATTTCGGGGTGTGACAAATTGGTATCAGAGCCATAGGTTTCAGCGAATTAGGTTTCTGTAGAGATACCTAGGCTTTAACCTCACTATCCTCTGGGGACTTAGATATCAAGAATTGAATGCATACAGAACGCCTAAGACTCGAATATGGGTTCCAATCGTTGCCAAGAACAATGAGTCAACTGTTTTGATTTTAAACATGCACAAGAGTTGCATTTGATACACGAAACAAATTCATACATTAAGCAAAAATTTGAGAGTTTTGGATAACATGCACTTAGGACCTTTGGAAAGCTTATGTCGAAACTCATTAAAGGTCCTCACTTAGAAACCGTGACTAACAACTCAGGCAAACGCTATTATCTATTTGTCTATGTTATTTTAATTACCCGAGCAGGTAATCTACGTGGAACGAAACGCTAGGGCGCGAATACACGTGAAACTTAAACTATACGTCAACGGACGTTGAAATACATCACACACAACTTTCGAGGCAAGGCCTTTGGAAAACACGATTGAGCATGACAGCAGCGATGCTAACCCCGTCAGTGAACTACTGGTCGAAAGCGGCAAATTGGCAAGGGAACCTGCAAACGACACGAATCACACTAAGGTACGCTTAAACAAGATTTCATAACGATCGATGCTTAGTCTAAAGAGACTCACAATTGTTGGCGCTGCAAAAGAAGTCACATATCTTCGCATTTCCCCTACTTCGTTATGGCGATTACGCTATGTTCGACATTCCATGGTAATGTCATGTAACAACCGGTCATCACACGAAATTCCAGGTAAGTTCCTTAAATTTCTTTTATTGAAATTCCGACTTTTGCATCTAGTGAGTAGATTTTTGCATTTCTACTCCCCCTAATGGCCATTGCATCACGAAAATTCTATTTCATGATAACGAACACTTAATTGCTTCATTCTTGGCAAATTCGTACGCTACACATGCATTGTTTGCTACGCATGTGGTTTCACTTCGAATGGTTGTTTTGTAAACATCTCATATATTATTTCGCTATACTAAATCTTCGCATTGTATTCTAGACGACCCATATTATTGCAAAATGTTGACTCTTTGGTATCGAGTCAACGGATTTCTTGGAAAACTCATTTTCTTTTGAGTGCTATACATGGTTTTTTCGTTGTGGCCATGTCGAGACTTTCTTATTGATACATGAATTCATTGATTGTGTTTCAACCAAGTTCAATTGATTGAACTTGCTCGTAATATATATTCGATTCAGTATTCCATATGACGGATTGAGGCCATCATATTCGAAATAATCCCAACAAGCACTTCATTTGTTTTGAACCATAACATGCTTGTTTGGTCGTCGACTTTATTTAATCGTTTCTTTGATCACAATCACCTTGTGGTGGCATTTTTCACAAGTTTGAAGCTTGCGCTAATCTCGTTGCTCACATCATGCACGAATTTAATTATTTATTTGTTTATTTATAGTAAATCCGCTTTATCGATTTATTATACTAAAGCAGTCTTAACACAATCGTGTGTTAAGATAATGGTACACAAGTTCATGTCATATTTCGGTGTACCTCTTAATGGTTCTTTCGCCATCGAGCAAACATTTGTGATATTCATTGTTTTTCATCTTCGCTCGAAAACATTATTTATTTGTTCCATTTTCAATCGAAAATCCTATGAGATTTGTTTGAAACAAACATTCGGATTTACTTCGTTGAACCTTCATTTGATTTCAAACATAGGTGATACTTGTTCGATCACCACTATTATTGAATTATTTCAATCACTACGACACCTTGTGGTGTCGAAACGAACTTGTAGCTTGGGCTAATCATGATTGAGCGTTTCATGCAAAACATGGTGATGCTTGTTCGGTCACCACTATTGTTGAATTATTTCATTCACTACGACACCTTGTGGCGTCGGTATAACCTTGTAGCTTGTGCTAATCACAATCAATCGCTTCATGCGTAACTACGTATGCTCTTTGTTTGTCTAATCACTCAAATAGTCTTAATGCAACTATGTATTAAGACGGCGATACACCAGGTTCGGTTGCATTTCGTTTCGGTGTATCCTAGCAATTCAATAATTTCAACACCCAGATTTTATTTCATTTAATGATCCAATAGTTGACAAATCATTTCATGATCCTATCTATTTGAGCTTGTTGCTTCGAGTTTCGATCATACAACAACCAACGCAAGTTTCCGTTGGTAGAAAATTTGATTGTTCCAAAATTGATTTGTATATTATGAACGTTCATTTGGAATTCTATTGGTCGATAATCCTCTTTTGTTGGACCCTCGTAAACTTACTCACATTGGTGATAGTATCATTACGCTTCGTTCACTTGACCTCGATTTCTGGAACAAACTCAGTTGAACCGTTGGGTTCTTATTGATGCAAAATGTCCTTACATTCATGTAATCTAAACAAGTCTTGATTCGATTATGCGGTCATTCACTTTGGTATTGTTCAGACTTACCTGCGAATGACACAACTCTGAGGAGATAACATAGTCTAAATTTCGAGGACGAAATTTCTGCAACAGGGGGAGAATGTGACAACCTGTAATTAACGGCCTTCTAATTTCGCGATTAACAAACATTTAGGTGATAACAAATAATGTTTAAGACACGAATTAGCTTAATTAGGCTATTGGAATGCCTAGGAACGCTAATCAGATGTTACAATGCGCATATGAGGATTTTCGGGAAAACTGCGTAACGTTAAACGATAACGAACTGATGTCGTACAAAAGACTGACCATGCAGACAAATACAAATTTTATACGTATAATTTAAACTTATGAATGTGGTTTTGTGAAAACATCACGCTTTCGAATGTTACAAAACGCAAACGTGAACGAAAAACGCGACCGAAGGAACGCACCGGCAACGAAACAAAAGCACCGGACTCGAGTTACGACCCAATATTAATATATTATGATATATTTAACTTCGTTTTCAAAATTTATTATCCGTATTTGAAAACGGATCGCAAAACGGACACGAAACGACGAACGACACAATTTATGCGTTTTTAACGCAACCGACAAAAAATACGCGTCAAACATCGCCTCCCGATGCTCTTTTACATATTTTTGATCTTAAAATGGTACTATTAGGTATTTTCATTGCGCAAGTTGTAAATTATATTTACAATATGCGGTTAGCGCGGCACGAATAATAGGTAAATATATTTTATACATCGGACACGTTCATAAATAATTTTATGAGATTATATGCACAAGTTTATTTTCTTTTATGCATTAGTATTCCATGATCTTTCGTATTCTTTATTTTTTTATACGCACCCTCGTATTTTCAAAGATTTCTAGATCACGATCACGCACATATGGTTATTTAAACGTATAAAATATACATACTTTGACATGTATATATATCAAAATCATATGTTTATTTTTTTTATATAGAACTTCACAAAAAAAAAAGAGTTCCATGCCAAATTTGTATATCCTCGAAAACGCTTGTTTTTGTCGAAACCGAAATCGAACTGACGTTAAACATGCGTTCGTACATGAAACCATCCAAAAACATTTTTCTAGCTGAATTCTAATTTTGCCAAGTTGGTTAGAGCATATTACTTCTTCTTTTTTTTTTTTTTTTTGAGATAAACCTTTTTATGATTTTCCTTGATGGCTGAGTGACATACTTGCCAAAGTTGGACTTTTATATCCAAAGCATGGTAATATCAATACTCATGACATCCTATACCATATTTTCTTTATCTCATGACCATCCGATCACATCATCATCATTACATATATTCATGCCATACACATTAATTTTTATTATACATTCCTTGATATATTTGGTGGATTTTGTCAAACCAACTCCTCCTGGAACCATACCCATCGACCATACCCTATTAATTGTGCTTCATCCTTATCATTTAAACACAAGACCATTTCATTCTATTTTCCACTCTCCAAAACCAAAAACAAGAGCACACACACAAGCCACAAATTGAATTTCAAGATTCAAGGTCAAGCTTCAAACCGTTCATGCCTTTTTTGTTTTTGTAAGTAAAACCCTCTACAAACAAACTTATGTTTTCACTAAATTATCATGTATACGTTCACCCAACTTAGGTGTTTTATGGTTCAAACATCAGTCATATTAAACAACCTATAAAATGTTTCAAAAGCTTAGAAAGAACTCTTGTTTTACCTACTTTTTTTTCACTGGTTTGCTTGTTAAGAAGAACAAGACATCATGTACATATTTCAAGTTATGTGAGTTAAAGTAAGTTATTATCATCTGGTTACAAGTTTATATTTTTTTTACAAGATATTTGCTTGGAACCTTACCAAAAGTTAACCAGTTTGTTAATGGTCAAATCTTGAAATACATGATTACCTATACTATCTTTTTATTAGGTAAATAAATATATTTCATGTATGTATCCTTTATGCTCATGGGATGTTGGTTGGTTGCAAAAATAACTATGTTACTAGTTCAATATAACAAGAAGTATAAATATATATATTCATGTAAGTTTAGAAAAAAATGTGGTTGTTTAGATATTATGGTTAAACTATATTTTGGTCGTATGAAACCCTAGCATAAAAACTTGTATAATATGGATATATTTGTATAAACTTAATTTTGATGGTAGTTTTGAAGAAAATACTATCAAGGCTATTTTTGCAAATACGGGAGTAATATTTTGTATAAATTTATTAAGAGGAAATGTACATGTAAAATATGAAGACGTATATTTTTACACACGTATCAAGGTCATTTCAATTACTACGCAAATATAAAATTCAATGGAAATTGTTATGTAAGAATATAAGTATATATACTTTTCTACATAAAACTTTTAACTTAAATAAAAATTGGACAAAAGTGTATATTTATTCCTCGGGTGGATTTGTATAGGGTCATTTAGTGGTAAAACATGATTGTCCATATGAGATTATTTGTTTCTTAAAAAAATAAATATTTATTATATTTATTTGGAAAGCTATTGTGTTGGTTCTCGGGTCATAACGAGTCATAGTTTTATACACCCGACCACGACTATTAAAGTTGGTTACTAACACGGCCACACGGGTCATAATTTAGTGCACTGTATATAGTAATACATTTTTATTCAAAATACAAATATACTTTCAAGAAACGCAAACATATCACCAATGGTTTGCGATGATTCAAACGTTCATATTATTTCTTTAATGATTCACAACAAGTCTAGTTAGTTGGGTGAACTTGGCACATAACCAACTTGCATGCTTGTAACATTGTATAGATCTTAAGATGTCCTTTATGCTTTAGGGCACGAGTAGGTCATTTCATGTAGACACGGACTTTGCTATTTGCTTTGCCACATTTGTTTGCACATCAGGTGAGTTCATAACCCCCACTTTTTACTGTTTTACATTTTTATAAATGTTTTCGGGGGTGGAAAGACATGCAAAGTTTTGCAAAGTTAATCTATATTTCGATGAACAAAAACTCACATTTCTAAACCAATTTGAAATTAAATTTCAACAAACTCGAATGGTTTACGAACAATTTATACAAACATACCGGTTTTACAAAACGTGCATGATTTTCATGACTAGTGACAGGAATGTCCTAGTTACTACAACGGGACTGGGTTGTTCTGCGTACGAACAACGAGACAACCCAATGGGTTTATGTCCCCCTTTTTCTTTTGAAATACATATTAAATAGGGTATGATTAAGCTATGGAATGAACTCTTGGATCACGTGCGAATAGGCGCTAATTTAGGCACCATTAATCCTTTTAAGGACCACGGAACAGGGGGTAGATCTATCGGGTACGGGCGAGCCCCACTCACGGTCCTTGTGCGGCCACTTAGAGTGCTTTTGTGTCCCTGTCGAAGTGAATCGACACTTAAATCGTCTACCGGGTTGAGTGCTTCCTATGTCGGCACACATATTAATGTCTTAGCTACACATTAATGATCAACATGTTCATAGACGCATTACATACCTACCTACAAACTGAACTTTCAAATGTTTTTAAGATTCATTTGATGTAAACTCACAAATACATAGATTTACAAACTTTGGTAACGTTTTTCAAATTATACCTAAGTAAGAGGACGCCCTGATCCTGCTTACAAAGGTTCGTTTGGGCTCGGCCCACTCTCTCTCGTGCAATGTACAAAGACTATTGTGGGCTAGACTCACAGTTTTTCATATATCATGCCAAGAAAATAATTTTACTATATTTTCTCAACAACTTTAAAACCGGTTATCAAAAAGATTTATCTTAAATCTTTTCAAAACAAACTATGAACTCGCTCAACTTTATGTTGATTTTTCGCATGTTCTTTCTCAGGTTGCATTTTTCAAAACTACGGAACGGTTGGAATAGGAGAACCCACGCGATTTCGAGTACTTAGCGGGCGTTCATTGTTTAGAAGTCTTAGCTTTTTGCTTCCGCTGTGCAATGAAGATACCGGTCCAGTCACGCCAGCTCTGATATTTCGGGGTGTGACAATAGTTTTAATCTTTGTTAATTTAACCCCTTTGATTAATTTTATTTTTCACTTCTAATTCAAAAGTTTTCATCTTATACAATTTAACCCCTTTGATTAATTTGATTTTTCACTTCTAATTCAAAAGTTTCCATCTTTTGCAATTTAACCACTTTGATTTTTTTACTTATTTGTTGTAATCTTGCCTTTGAGAGTTTTCCAAAGAAAAAATGGTTATGCATATGGTTGTTGTAACCTTGGCTTTGAGGGTTTTTAAAAAAAATGATTTTTTAACTTTTCACTCAAATGTATTTCATATGGTTATGCATATGATTGTCGTAACCTTGGCTTTGAGGGTTTTTTAAAAAAATGATTTTTTAACTTTTCACTCAAATGTATTTCATAAATTACCTTTAACGCAAAACTATTTGTTTTTTACTTTTAACATAAAACTTTTTATCTTTTGCAATCTATCCTAACAACTTTTTTTACTTTCAACTTTGGTCCTTTATAATTTTTATTTTCCGCAAATTTTTTCGCTTTATGCTTCGTTCAAAAATTTTGTGACTAAACACATCGAAACGTGCGTCTTTGGTTTAACGTTTTTATGTTTCGTTCTAAATTTTGCGAGTTAACACGACGCAACGTACATGTGTGGGTGAACGTTTTTACATCGTCTATTTTTTCCCGTTTGAAAGGTTCAACATAACATGCGCGTCCTAAATTGACTTAGTTATAACTAAAGAATCCCCGCCGCATTGCGGCGGGTCGTAATTCTAGTTCAAAGAAAAAAATAAAAAATAATCATTTTTATTATTAAAACAGTTGATTCAAATTCCTCTACCAATATATAAGAACAGAAACCCTAAACTATTTTCACATTGCTCTCATCATACACCAAAAAATACACCAAAATACCCAACACAACAAACTCTAAAATGGCTAATCAACAACTCTCAGTTTGGTGGGTTAAAAGAGGCAATTTCGTTCTTCAATTCCTTGATGGAAAAAAAATAAAATACCATTCCGTTGCTTCTGTTCTTCAAAACTGCAATGAAAGTATTTTGAAAAGGATGAACGAAATAGGTATACCACCTTCTTGTTACACAAGTCAAACAGCCGCACTGTTCAAAATTCTACACAAGAGATATGGTAATCCGAATCAAACTGAAACTAAAGATAACCAGGTTACATCTTAGGAGTTCATTAAGGAAACATTCAAAGTTTCAGTCACTTGGGACGATGGTGAAGTGGAGATGTATGACCCAAAGGACATATCTAACAGTGAGGATCTAAAGTTTTTGAAGCAGTTATCTGAAATACCAATCATCAACAACTCTGGTAGCAAATTTGCAGAGAAGCTCCAAAACGCAGTGGTCTCAGGTTGAACTTTGGGTTGAATCTGAAAGTGATGAGGAAATCCCTGATGGAAGCTTAGGGTTCTCATCCGATGAAGAAACAAACTTTGATCCATGAAGCTGATTATGCTAGTAATTTTTCTTTAATTTTGTAGTTTGAAAACATCATGTTTGTTTAAAAACTATCATCATCTATATAACGCAATGTTTATTATATCCAATTGCATTTCTTGTTTAATTTTATGTATGATATGTGTGATAATAAAACCCAATAATCAACAAATACAATTTAAAGTATATTGTATTAAACGGAATAACCAAAAAAAGCTGATATGTGATTTGGATATCCCTGATGGAAGCTTAAGGTTCTCATCATTTCTTGTTTAATTTGATATATGATCTGTGTTACAATAAAAAGCAATAATAAAAAAATACAATTTAAAATATATTGTTCTATGTATAAAACGCAATGTTTATGATATCCACTTGCATTTCTTGTTTAATTTGATCTATGATCTGTGTTACAATAAAACGCAATAATCAAAAAATACCAGTTAAAGTAATTGTTCTATGTATAAAACGCAATAAAAATATATTGTTGTTATCATAAAACGTAATTAACCATAACAAACTGATATTTATGAAGGATATCTCAAAACGTAGTAACAAAAAGAGATGAAATCCATACATCATAAAACACAATGACAATTTTTTTTTACTTATTGATATCTAATTTTGACAGAATTTGTATACATAATTACATTCCATTGCTAGAACCTATAGCATTAGAAAAAACCTTATCTTTACATGTGCGACTGTTATGTCCTTTTCCACCACATACACGGCACGATTTCTGGATCTTTGATGATTTCTGAATTGCAATCTCACGATTAGACTTGATCCTTTTTTGAACACCGCATCCTTTGGTCCTTATTTTTATCGGGACACGAATCATAGAATCTGATTTTCCTAAGTTCCCTCCAATATCAGCAAATCTTTCTTTGCGACTAGGAGGCGGCGCAACAACCATAACCTCATCCGCTTTATCAATATAACTTTTAATATGATCCCTGTAACGACACAGTTCATCTAAATCGCCAACCAGCCTATTAACCACATACCTTATTGTCACTAAACCACCAACATTTTTCCAAGAAGTATTTTTTCTTGCAGAAAAACCTGCAGCAAGTGCATATCTCTGATAAAATGCAAAAGCCTCATCAAATGACTTAAAAAACATTCCAACAGCAGGTGTAATAGATCCACTGACTTTAGGTTTGAAAAACTTTCTTCCACTCTTTGTGCATAGACGTTCCTCCCACTTGGAAATGTTATCTGAAACAATTAAAAAAACTATAAAACACACCACCTCTTAGAGAATAATGTTTTTAGTAATAAACCTAAAAATATATTAATAAAAATTTAAAAAATACAAACCTTTAAGGTTTATAAAAGCATAAAAAGCATAAAAAGCAATACGTTCAGTAAAACGCATCATGCGATATGAAACACTTAACAAAAAATCATAAAAAGCAATACAACCTATATAGTAATGTGTTTACTGTTAAATCTCAAAATATGTTAATAATAATTTAGAAATACAGACATTTAAGGTTTGTATATCAACTATTATGGATAAAAGCATAAAACGCAATACATTCAGTAAAACGCATCTAATGATGAACAAACAAAAATTGTACAACAATAACAGTTATAGCTTTATAATTACATAAATCTTAAACTAAAAGTTTGTATGCATATAATTTAAGTAATAACATAAAACACAACTATTCACTAAAACGCAATAAATGATGAAGAAGCAAAACAAACAAATTATGTTAAATTATACAACAATAACAATTAAACTTATGAAAAATCAAATATTAATTACAGAAACACGAATTATAAAACGTAAAACAATGAAATTTGGACAAAATAACAAAAAATTACTCAAATTGAAGCTAAACATACCAGCAGAGTCTGACGAAGACATTGAAGTTATCGAATTGACAAACGAAAGAAGATTAATGTTTGAAAAGAGGTGAATTTGCGATCGATGGCAATTTAGGGTTATTGAATCTTCAATTCTGTTATAAGAGTGATGAACTAAGAAAAGAAGTAACGGAATGATGATGTAAAAAGACGAAAAAGCCCACGCGTGCAAAAATTTAAAAAAAGATGATGAACGGCTGAGATTGCTTCCTATCCTTCCTAACGAAAATTAACTTCCTATTTGATCTTTTCCCTAGCAGTTGAAAGAAAATCCAAAAAAATAATTTTGTACGGTAGGGTTTTGTATCATTTAGTTTTGCACACCATCACGGAAGTGGTCCAATAATTACTCGTCCTCACAAATTGCAAACATAAGTCGAGCTTTTTTTCAACAGGATTGTTGATGAATTTTTCTTTTTACTAAAATGGGTCATTTCAAAATATATTTATTAAAATAGTGATATTATATTTACATTTGTTTTTTTTTAAATTAACCTATTTTATTTTCTTTGTAGCAAAAGTAAGAAAAACTACTAAAACAGGATTGCAAATCATCCCAATGTATAATAGTGATGGGATCAAAAAATTTTTCAAATAGGTTTCTCTTTTTTTGGTATTCAAAATTTTCACAATAAACCATTAGAATCAGTGGCGGACCTAAAAGAAAAATTGAGAGATATCCTCAGTTTTTTTTACCTGTGGTCGTTTATTGAGAATTAAAAAGCCTGTGCGGGTAGTAAAAATGGGCCCTTAGTTATTATTATTATTTTTTTTTAACCTGGGCCTGTCCCCTGAGAATTCAAGAGCCCTTAGGGGACCTGGGCGGCTAGTAAAAATGAGTCTCAATATATATAATTACACACCTGTGTATTACACGGGTTGATATAATGTATTGTTAGGTATAGATACATTTACAGTGAAACTATTTTTGAAAACAAAATCGTTAATTAGTTCTTTATAATCTATACTCTATAATAGAGTGTTACTCTCTAATAAAATGTGAGAACAAAAACTATTGACTTGCAAGATCCGAATATAATTTTATTTCTATATACGTTGATTATCATTTTTTACACTAGAAGGCTATAAATTATTTTTATAAAACTTTAAATGTTATTAAGAAGTTTTATAGATATAATTTGTAATAAAAATATCTTCAACAACAAAAAGAATAAAAAATTTAAAAAAAAGTAATTCAAATACTAATAAAAAGGATAAACAAAGAAATAAAAAAAGACAAACAGATAATGTTTACAGTAACAAACTAAATATACTAAATGGTTAGATATTAATTAAAGTAAATTGTTTTTATTTTCTTGGTAAATATTTGCTTACAATATTTTGTGGTTTTATTAATACTGATATTTAAGAAAAAATAGAGTAAATGGTTAAATGCAATAGTTTGACTATTGACTTGAATATAACTTCTGACATTCCAACTTGCTATAACTTTTTATATTTCCAATGCTCCTCACTATTATTATTTATTATACTTCATCTTCTCCATGTTGAACGATTTTTTTTGCAGGTCGACCGGAAACATTTCCGTCAATGGAAAATTTTGATTTCATTTCATCTTCACCTATCTTCACCTTAGGTAGTTGTTTAGGGGTGTCCTTGTAGTTGTTTAGGGGTGTCATTAGTATAAAAATCGAAAAAAAATTAAAAATTTACACTACCGGAAAAAAGTTGAGCCGTAGCCCGTGCTACGCCTAGACCTACCCTAGGTCCGCCCCTGATTAGAATTTTCATGTGGGTTGCTATTCGGGTCGGGTCAGGGCAACCAACTAATTTTTAAGCATGTATACCATCACGATTGTTGTTGGTCATGTTTATTTTTGTTAATTAATTTAGAAAATTTAGAGTAACGTCAACCCTATTGTAGATATTGGATCCGAAGTTCAACGACCAAATACAACATTAGCAATAAACATCTTTTGGTGGTTAAACGTTACTCCGTTGTTCAAGTAAAATCGTTTTCTGCTACCTCACTCAACTAGAAACTTTTAGATGGACGTACTCTTCTGAGTAGATACCAACAAACAAAATTCTATTGCTTTTGGTTGGAGAAAAAAATGATTGGTTTCACTTTTTCCAATAAATCGTGTTCTACATTTTTCAAGCGTAAAAGTCAAAAAAACATTAAATCTTGTTCTCTTTAAGTCCAAGTTATTTTTTTTTGAAAGACCAACAAATAATTTTATTTCATCACACCTGGGCAATCAGATGTTAGCCAGATGAGTCACCAAATGTCATACAATGATTTTAATTATCATACGCCAAAACTAATTAAATCGAAATTACACCAATTTTCCCATGAAATACTCGCATTCTTGACTCTACTTTTCAGCCACATGTACCCATACATCTTGATTTCTTCCTTCATCTTATTCACGTAAGGTTGTTTTCCTTCAAAAATCGCCTCGTTTCGAATCCTCCAAATAACCCATACGGTCGCTTGGGTTACCAAATTAATTACTTTTTTCCACCTGTGTGATCCTCTGTTACACTTCTGAAATACTCGCATTCTTGACTCTACTTTAAATCCAAGTTATACTCTCGAATCTGTCTAGTGATTTTTTCTAAACCCAACCCGTTAAAATATATACAATAGGGATGTAAACTTTAAAAATCAATAATTTTACTTCAAAACAATTAAAAAAAACTAATAGAATTAACAGTTCAAAACTTTAAATCATCTGGTGAAACAAAGGTAGGCTGCTGCTTATTTTCTAATTAAATAAATAAAGTACAAAGACTAAATCACCTACTTCGAATCATCCTACGCAAATAATATACCCCCAAATGTGATTTGTATTTCACTAGTAGATGCCCCGCCCGTGTTGCGGTGCGATGACCAAATAATTCTCAACCAATTAAAAAAACACTACTATAATTTTGCTAGGGAAAAAAAAAACAAAAACAATGGTAAGACCGTAGTAAACCAATTAAAACAAAAAACTTGTATAGTTTTAGTAAAAAAAAAAACTAAAACGATGGAAAAAACATAATTTTTAACTGAGGGTCAAATCATAAATTTAATTCATGGATAAATCGTAAACTAAATGGACCAACGAGGGAGTGCCAGGAAGTTGGCGGCACGGTTGTAGTTTTACACTTGGGGCAAAATGGTAATGTCACCAGGAAAACAAACAAAAACGATGGGGAAAATATAAAGTTAAGTTGAGGGCAAAATCGTAACCTGGCTGTGAGAAAAAAAAACTAACAGCAAAACTATAAATTTATACGGGGCAAAATCGTAAATTTGAACCGAGGGAAAAATTAGAATTTTTAGCCGGGAGCAAAAGCGTAAATTTATTTTTAAGTGGGGGCAAAAACATAACTTAGACCTGATGGCAAAATCGTATTTTTAAGGGAAAAAAACTAATGGCGAAACTGTAAATTAAAACGGGTAAAAATTGTAATTTTTTAACCGAGGGCAAAATCGAAATATTTAGCTGGGAGCAAAAGCGTAAATTTATTTTTAAGCGGGGGCGAAAACATAAATTTAAACTGATGGCAAAATCGTAAATTTAAATAAGGACAAAATCGTAATTTTGTTGGGCCAATAGGGGAGTGCTAGGCAGCTGCCTGGCACTGTTGACCCTGCCGCCCTTTTTGCCCAATTGAGGGGAGGAACTATTGAATGCTGACGTAAACATCTTATAAATGTAGTAGTTTAAATTTATTTATTGTTTTGAAAGAAAACGAGGTGTAAGGGTTTCAAACCCGTGACTTTTAGTTTGAAAGGAAAGATTTTTCCACTGCAACAAGCTTGAGTTTGATGTTACGGGTTCATTTGTAATATTTTTATGAGGTCCTTCAAAAAATTTATATATCGTTCCTACTACTTTTTAAAAAAAAAAGATTGGGGTCGACCCGCTTAAAGTGGGGCGCCTGCATCTAATCATACTAAAACTGTAAATTTGAGATAACGAACATGAATTACAATATCGACTTATAAAAAAATTAACAAAAATTACCACTATAGTCAAGTTGACGTGAAAAACTAGAAGAATAGACATGCATATTCAATTGTTAAAATATAGATAAGTCAAAAAGAGTCAACCAGAAGATGCTAAACATGATTTGCTGGTTAAAATATACATAAGTTCAAAATAGTCAACCAGAAGATGCTAAACATGATTTGCTGGCTAAGACAACTATGGCTTAGCCTGTAGAAAGAATCATGGTGAACTACAAAATTCCCTCTGTCTGTGACAACCCTCACAAAACCAGGTATCCGTACGATTTAATTAATAATTAATTGCTGCTTAATTACTGTGCTTACTTGAAATTACTGATGAACTGCTACTTGATTTCTGATACTTGTATATTCCTGCATCATACTCTATTTGCTGTCACTACATTATTTTCATGCTGAACCCTAGTGACAAACATGATGCACAAAAGCACAGTAGCACTATGAACGGATAACCTATTGAACATGCTGACAAAGCAAGCATCAGGCAGATACTGCCTCTAAGGCCTGTATGAGCCAGAAATATTTTACTACACCCATAGTGAGTGTAGGGATACAAGGGTTGTAGAACTGCGTCTCTAGGAATAAGTTACGATGACTGGATGTGCCTAAAACATACACTGAGCACAAAACACAGCACTTTAATTAACATTTCAGCTTCTGGCTAGCTAATAAAATGCCAAAACATGAGAAAAATGTTGCTAGACACTTTCCAAAGTGTCAGGAATAAGTTGTGTCATTAAAAATGGTATCTACGACACATAAAAGCTTTGTTAAGCACTTTAACGGATTACTATCCAACCGAACAACCGGACCATACTCGGAACATGAAAATATTGCCATAAATATTATTGGTCTTTTTCTGAGCCAGTTAGGGTCCCTGAACACCCTAACACTCGCCTTAAAGCACCACACTCAACTAACCAAGTTAATCCCTAAACTTAACCTAGTTAACCTAACTAAACATCAACTAATCTAGTTGGAATCGAACTAGGGACCCCCCCCCCCTTGGGGCGATTCAAGCCCATAAGGGTTAGGGCTTTGGAGATGATTATTCAGACCGATCTTTCCTTACGCATTCGTACAGCGCAGCAAGAAGCTCTCAAGGAAAGAAACCTTGAAGAAGAGTATCTCCGTGGGACGGAGAAGTTATTGGTACCAAACAAGGAAGGAACGTTGTGTTTTGAGAAAAGGATTTGGGTTACTTTGTTTGGAGGTTTAAGAAAGGTTATTTTCGATGAAGCTCACAAGTCGCGGTACTCTATCCACCCTGGAGCGGATAAGATGTACCAGGATCTTAAAGATTACTATTGGTGGCCTAGGATGAAAGGCGATGTGGCTGTTTATGTGAGCAAATGTTTAACTTGCGCTAAGGTTAAAACGGAATACCAGAAGCCTTCAGGACTTCTGCAACAACCAGAGATTCCCAAGTGGAAGTGGGAACAAATCTCCATAGATTTTATTACGAAATTGCCAAGAACGCCAAGAGGCCATGACACCATCTGGGTGATAGTGGACCGATTAACGAAGTCAGCACATTTCTTACCTATCCCAGAAAAGGATAATACGAGCAAATTGGCCGAAATTTACATGAGAGAAATTGTTACATGCCATGGAGTACCTCTCTCGATTATCTCCGATAGAGACGGAAGGTTCGTGTCAAGGATATGGCAATCCTTCCAAGAAGCTTTTGGCTCAAGGTTGAATATGAGCACCGCGTTTCACCCGCAGACCGACGATCAAAGCGAGCGGACGATTCAGACGTTGGAGGACATGCTGAGAGCGTGTGTTATGGATTTGGGCTGTAGCTGGGATAAGCATTTGCCTTTAGTTGAATTTTCATACAACAACAGCTACCACACCAGTATTGGTGCCGCGCCATTCGAAGCTTTATATGGGCGCAAGTGCAGATCACCGCTCTGTTGGTTTGACGTCGGTGATAGACAGTTGGTTGGTCCTGATGTAGTCCAGGAAACCACAGATAAGATTGCACAGATACGAGATCGCATCAGTGCGGCTCGTGACCGGCAGAAAGCCTACACGGATCGAGGCAGGAAACCTCTAGAGTTTGAGGTTGGGGATATGGTTTTGTTAAAGGTATCACCCTGGAAGGGTGTGGCACGCTTTGGGAAGCGTGGAAAGTTGAATCCGCGATGTATTGGTCCGTTCAGGATTTTGGAAAGAATTGGGACCATAGCATACAGGTTGGACCTACCTGCCGAACTGAATGGTGTTCACGATACATTTCATGTATCCAATCTGAAGAAAAGTCCAACACAAGATACCGTTGTCATTCCTACCGACGAAATTCATGTTGACGACACGCTCCACTTCATTGAAGAACCCGTTGAGGTCACGGATTGGAAAGTGAACAAGACCCGCCGGAGCAGTGTCAAGCTCGTCAAAGTTCGTTGGAATGCCCGCCATGGTCTTGAATTCACCTGGGAGCGTGAGGACCGAATGAAAGAAAAATACCCCCATCTATTTCCCAAGAACCTTGCTTCTACAAGCAGAACTTAAAATTTTGGGACGAAATTTTTCTAACGGGGGGAGAATGTGACAACCCTCACAAAACCAGGTATCCGTATGATTTAATTAATAATTAATTGCTGCTTAATTACTGTGCTTACTTGAAATTACTAATGAACTACTACTTGATTTCTGATACTTGTATATTCCTGCATCATACTCTATTTGCTGTCACTACATTATTTTCATGCTGAACCCTAGTGACAAACATGATGCACAAAAGCACAATAGCACTATGAACGGATAACCTATTGAACATGCTGACAAAGCCAGCATCAGGCAGATACTGCCTCTAAGGCCTGTATGAGCCAGAAATATTTTACTACACCCATAGTGAGTGTAGGGATACAAGGGTTGTAGAACTGCGTCTCTAGGAATAAGTTACGATGACTGGATGTGCCTAAAACATACACTGAGCACAAAACACAGCACTTTAATTAACATTTCAGCTTCTGGCTAGCTAATAAAATGCCAAAACATGAGAAAAATGTTACTAGACACTTTCCAAAGTGTCAGGAATAAGTTGTGTCATTAAAAATGGTATCTACGACACATAAAAGCTTTGTTAAGCACTTTAACGGATTACTATCCAACCGAACAACCGGACCATACCCGGAACATGAAAATATTGCCATAAATATTATTGTTCTTTTTCTGAGCCAGTTAGGGTCCCTGAACACCCTAACACTCGCCTTAAAGCACAACACTCAACTAACCAAGTTAATCCCTAAACTTAACCTAGTTAACCTAACTAAACATCAACTAATCTAGTTGGAATCGAACTAGGGACCCCCCCCCCCCTTGGGCCGATTCAGTCACAATGGGACTAGGCAAGTACCACTTTTGATTATTATATAAACTCTTGTCTCATATCAAGAGAACATCAAAACCTTTGGTCCATAACTCCACATTTGTCTATAAGTATCATGTATGGCACATTAGAACTTATACACATCAACACCCACACAAAACTCACCTCTCTCTCCCTCTACAATTCTCGGCCAAACACCCCTCCCCCTCTACATCCATTTTCGGTTCTTGATCATTCCATTCCAAGGTTATACAAGTGTCAAGGGTCACGTATTAGGAAGCTTGGAGCAAACGGAAGACGAAGGACCTCACTCTCTAGCTTTTATCCACGCATTTTTCGCATAGATTCTTCCCTAGCCTCGAGCTAGAGGTATAATGCTTAAAACACTCTCTTGAACTAATCTAAGGTGGTTAATATGTGTTGTAATGATTAAAACTCGGAGTCTTACAAAATCATGCATTAAAGTTTACTAAAAATGCAAGTATTGTTGGTTAAAAGATCACTAGTTGTGTAAATGTTGTAGTAATTGAAATTTGTGTTTACCTAGACCCGATCGATCTATGTTGTGGTAGCTCGGATCATCATTTAACCCGGTTTGGTTAAGATCATGGATCTTGACATAAGCTTGTTTTGAATAGAACAAGGGTTAAAAGGTGAAACTCTACCACACGCGAATCATGAACTTGTGTAAAAGTGTTTTACTTGTGGAATGGTGTTTAAAACTAGCAGATCTACGTATCTGCAAGTGGTATTTTCAAAGGACCAAGTGTCAAAGAAAATCATGTTTTCTAAAAATAGATCTTACATTAACAAGCATGATTTTTATAAACCACAAGTGTGTAAACACTTGTGAAATGAAAGGTTTCGACAAAATAACAATCTTTGAAAAAGATGACGACAAGTTGCAAAGATGGATTTACTCTAAAAACGAGGTTTTTACGAGATCACATTACTTTATATAAAGGTCCACAAAATATAATGGGATTTTCACTATAGTTTCGGAAAAACTACAAGTTCATGTGATTTATTGCATACTTGTCGACTAGTTTGATGTGTCGGGAATTGTTTGATTGAATAAAGAAGTTGTTGAAATTGATTTTGTAAAAGAAAATGATACGCTTGAAAGCGTGGCCACCACCAGTTACAGAGGAAACTCTGGCGAAATTTTTCTAAAAACCTAACACTTAGAATTATTTTCACTATAAGTGTTAGAAATATCTTTTCGATATGTTTTCAAAATATACTTCGCCACGAATTTATTTACAAATATCCAGAGGTGGGATTTTCACAAAATTAAACGTGAAAAATATATGTTTAGTAAATATATTTTCACCACACTGTTTATGATTATTTTGTGAAAATACATAAATATTATTTTTAGAGTAAAAATAATATTTTCGAACGTTAACAGGTCCAAAATAATATGAACGCCTCTACGATAACTATGTAAGTTACACTGGTAATATTTATTACCACTCGAATGATAAAACGTAACTTACGCATTATACGGAAATATTTACGAACGCGTATTTTATCGACGTATTATTTTTGGGGAAAATTATGTGAAATGAAAATATAATATTTTTGAGAAAAATATTTATATTTTGGAATTAGAAATAAGTATATATTAAGTGAGACTTAATGATATAATTTGAACGCACATGTATTAAATCCCCCATCCTTGGGAAGGAGATTAACTACCAAGTATATACGAAAAGTAAACACGGAATAGTTGTCTAACTATTTCCCAAAAACTTAAACTATAAAGCTAAGGCACGGCCGTCCGTCTAATAGAGTTAGCACATGTAGGTCGTTGCACAGCTACCTGATTTGGAGTACTTGGTAGAGACGCACCGACTGTGAGTTCATGTCCCCCTTTTCTCTTAACTATTTTCAGTTTTCTAAACTGCGGGGGTGAAATACATGTTACTATGATTACGAGTACTTTTTACATGGTATGGTTAGCGTAAGGAGGGTTACTACTTAGATCATGTGAGTGGGTAGGCGGGAACTGGAGGCCATTAATCCTCATTGTAGGACCGAGGGACGTAAGCGGTAGATCTATCTGGGTGTAGCGAGCCCAACCCCAGGTCCAGCATAACGGACCTCGGGGTGACTTTGTGCCCCGACGCAAAATCGCAAGGGTTGAGTCTTCCTACTTGCACTTCACGCATATCAATGGCCTTGCAAACCATTGGTGATCTCTTTTTCCTTATTTGCTACATACCAGGATTTTGATAACTACAAAGGTTTATTTACTCACTTTCGCATGAACTCGCTCAACGTTATTGTTGATTTTTCAACTTACATGTATTTCAGGGAATTAAAGGATCTGGCATGGTATGGCACGTTTTCCCGCTGCACTAGTTTCCGAGGTCATCCGGGGTTTAGGGAATGTGACTCTTTCCTGGACAAGTCACAGTCCTTAAACCATGTTTATGTTTTGTTTGTTTGTTGAACAATGTTATGGTTATTAGGGTGTTTTCCCGTTAAGACAATGGTATTGTATTTGTTTTTTTAAAACTTAATGGATGATCTTGCATGTTTTTAATTCATATAGCTTTGTTATGATTAAGCTATGGTATTAAGAAGTCACACCAAATTAACCACGCTTCCGCAAAGCCAGGTTGTGACAGCTTGGTATTAGAGCTCTGATCATAGCGAACTAGGATTCCTTCTCGAGTCTAGACTATGATCACTAGGGCTCTCACGAAAACATTTTTACTGCATACCACTTAAGTCCAGATCCAAAACCTTTTTATAAACAAATGTTGAGCACATTTTATTAATTTTTAGGCTCAGTCTTGGAGGCTGAGGCTCGGTCTTGGAGGCCGAGGCTCGATCTTAGAGATCGAGGTAGATGTTTATTGTTCTAGGCTCAGTCTTGGAGGTTGAGGCTCGGTCTTGGAGGCCGAGGCTCGATCTTAGAGATCGAGGTAGATAGCTAGTGAGACTAGGAAGAGTAGGCTCAGTCATGAAGGCTGAGGCTCGGTCATGGAAGCCGAGGCTCGATCTGAGAGGTCGAGGTAGATGATAGAGCAGTCTTAGAGACTGGGAAGAATTTGGCTAGTGGGACTAGGAATGTCAGTCTAGGAGACTAGGAGGCTAGTGGGACTAGGAGAATTATGTGATTTCTTACTTGGTGACTTATGTGATTACTTGATTGTATAACTGATTATTTGTGCACATTTGTGTTTATGTTACAGACTCATGGACTCGCCCGGTACAGGCGATTCGGACACCACTGGACCCATACCTGTAGTATCTGATGACCTCCCATCCTCAGAGCACGAGGTGCACACTTCTGACTATACCAGCACTGACGAGGACGATTTTCAGCCCTTCGCACTACCTGAGGGTGCTGATGAGCCTGCAGATGGCCCTCCCGTTGAGTCTGTGGCATCCGCACCTTCCCACCCTTTGAGCGCACAACACTTTTCGCATGGTTCAGACCCCGACCAGGCATCCTCTGTTGCTCCTATTCCCAGCTTTGCGTTTGACCATGATGACATAGAGGATTCTGATCCTATCTTGCCTCCGGGATTCGACCCGGATCATGATATAGAGTTCATACCGATGGATTAGCCCATGGAGGATCCAGCTGACCCAGTCGATCCTATCGACCCCGAGTTCGACTTCGAGATGGCTTTTGATGATCCTGAGCCTGCCTTGGCTCCTGAGCAGGCAGCTGCTTTAGACCCTATGCCCGAGCATGACCCCGTACATGCTGGCATCCCTGTTGAGCCTGTTATAGCTGACCCGCCTATCGATGATCATCTGGAGGGAGATCATGTTATTGCTGCCGATCATATCGATCCACCTCTTATTGCTGATATACCTGTTGACCATCCTGTTGATCACATTGCACCCGTTGATCCTTTTGTTGCTCCCCCACCTGATCCCGTTCCACTAGAGCCCGAGCATGCACTGTTCGCGGCACACATGGATCCACCGGACGAGCACGCACAGCACGGGTGGATTCCTGCTGATGAGGATGTTCCACCTATTCCCCCACACCATACTGATACGCGACATGTTGATTTCTCTTTTCAGGTTCCTCAGTTTGTACCTCCAGCGAGACCTGGAGAGGGTTCTTCGGCCCATCCTTTTGGGCATGTGCCGATGTCTGTTCCTTTCAGGCCACAGTTTCCACCTGTTATACCCCCTGTTTCTCCATTTCATGTGGCACATTTTGATTCCACTAGTACGCCATTCCTTTGGTCGTCACCGCCTGTCATGCCACCTACTGATCCTTACCATCCCTTCCATGTGGGGCACACTATTGAGGACGTTTTGATGTCTTTCGTTTTTCAGCATGAGTCACACATGCAACGCATCCAGGAGCTTGAGAGAGCTCAGCTGCCACCATGCCAGTGCCATGGTCAGACACACTCTCCTTTGTAGCCTTATCGACCGGCACCCCCAGATTATGCTGCACGCCTCTTTGCTTTAGAGCAGCAGGTCGCTTCTTTCATCCGTACTCAGAGAGCCATGGAGGAGGACTGGCTCCAGTTACGTCATTTGTTTTACACTCACTTTCCCCCTCCTCCACCGCCATCTGTATAGAGCTCATCAGTACTGTTAGGGTAGACGTTGGTGAGAGGACCGCGATTTCTTTTCACTGCACAACATTTTTGGAGACTACGTGATGATTCTGACTTTTGTTGACATGTATTTGATGTATTTGATGTATTTGACACTGACTTGATATAGTTTTTGGACAGGGGTGATGTAGCCCTAGTTGATTGATGATTGTATGACACAGTGATGTACTGATACACTTACTATGTGGTCTCGATATATGGCAATCGCAGTATTCTCATCATATTTGATTCGCTTGATTGCTTATTTATATTTTTATGACATGGGATGTTGTGAGTATAATATTTGTGACATGGGATGTTGTGTGATTGGTATTTGTGATATATTGATAACATGAGATGTTATGTGCTATTACTATTACTATATACGTACGCTTCACTATGGCCTGACCAACGTAAACACATCTTTAGAAGATGCCGCCAAGACGTCAACAACAGCAAATGCCTACCACTCAGGAAGAACTACAGCAAGTCATTGCTGCTGCTATTGCTCAATATGCTGCCTCTCAAGGAGGAATGAGTGGAAGCAACTCTGGCAACACCGACAACAACAACAATCCACCTCATGGGTGCACCTACAAGCAGTTCTTAGACTGTAAGCCCGTAAACTTTGATGGCACAGGAGGTGCTGTCGCTTTTGTCCGCTGGGCTGAGAAAACAGAATCTGTTCTTCGCATGAGCAAATGCGCACTGGATCAACAAGTCACCTATATCTCGGGGCTATTTTTGGATGGAGCCCTATCCTGGTGGAATTTGCAAGTACAGACACTTGGCGAAGCTGCTGCCTACGCGCTGACCTGGACCGAACTGAAGGAACTCATGCGCAAAAAGTACTGTTCCCGCGCTGAAATCCAGAAATTAGAGACCGAGTTCTGGCATTTGAAAATGGAAGGCCCAAAGATAGCAGAGTATGTTCAGAGATTCCACGACTTATCGCATGTGGTACCCTACATGGTCACTCCTGAGTTCAAGAGAATTGAGCGTTTCATTTGGGGATTAGCTCCTCAAATCATAAGCATGGTGACCTCCTCCAAACCTGCGACTATCACTGAAGCCATTGATTTGAGCGTGGCTCTCACAGAGGAGGCAATTCGTTTGAACAAGTTTGATGAAGCTGAGCCAAAGAAGAAAGAGACTCATGTGGAGTCATCTGGAGGAAACAAGCGGAAGTTTTCAAACTTCAAGCAGGGCACCGGGGTGGTGGTTAAGAAAGGAGAGCAAAACGCGCCAGCTCAGGATACAGCTGGTGGTAGGAGGAAAGGTAAGGGATATATGGGTGTATATCCCAAGTGTAACTCTTGCCAACGCCATCACTCTGGTCGATGCGGGCCAAAAGTATGTGAAGCTTGTGGAAAGACTGGTCACTTGAAGGACTCTTGTTGGGCTAGTGCTGGCCGGGGAGGCCAAGGAGGATTTGGGAATAGAAATAATCGTGGTGGTATTGGGAATCGCCCACAAGGAAACAATGGAGGTGAAGGGAATCGGGTCAATAATGCAAACCAAGCGGGCACTATGAATCGTAATCAGAGGAACAATCAAGCTGGAAACGGTGGTGGAAATGGGCAGAGACCCGGATGTTTCAACTGTGGTGATCTTGGGCACTACAAGAGGAATTGCCCGGAATTAAACCAAGCCCGCGGAAGGGTCTTCAACATAGAAGCAAGGGAAGCGCGCCAGGATCCCAATGTTGTCACTGGTACGTTCCCTGTAAACCAACGCTATGCATCCGTTTTATTTGATACTGGCGCCGATTATAGCTTCGTGTCGTTAGAATTTAAGAATATGCTTGGTTTAGCCGCTAGTAAATTAGATGTTCCGTACTCGATCGAATTGGCGAATGGGAAGTTAGTAGAAGCTAATGAAGTGATTCGAGGCTGCGTAATCGAATTGGGAGAGCGTGAGTTCGCTCTAGATCTACTACCAGTCCAGTTGGGAAGCTTCGACGTGGTAGTAGGAATGGATTGGTTATCGAGTAACAAGGCCGAGATAGTTTGTCATGAGAAGGTCGTTCGTATCCCGACCGATGATGGTGAGACCATTGTTGTTCACGGAGAGAAGCGTGAGACGCCGTTAAGAATTGTTAGCTGCCTAAAAGCAAGAAAGTGTTTGCAGAAAGGATGTGTTGCTTTTCTGGCACACATTGTGGATAAGAAAGCTGAAGAACCGAAGATCGAAGACATCCCTGTCGTGAGGGAGTACCCAGAAGTCTTCCCAGAAGATTTGCCTGGCTTGCCGCCTCAAAGGCAAGTGGAGTTCCGCATTGACTTAGCTCCAGGCGCCGCGCCTGTGGCTAAGGCACCATACAGACTTGCTCCGTCTGAGATGCAGGAACTGTCGACACAACTTCAAGAGTTGATAGACAAGGGATTTATCCGACCAAGCTTCTCGCCTTGGGGAGCTCCAGTTTTGTTTGTCAAGAAAAAGGACGGTAGTTTCCGTATGTGCATTGACAACAGAGAGTTGAACAAGCTGACGATCAAGAATAGGTATCCTCTGCCAAGGATTGATGATCTGTTCGACCAACTTCAAGGTTCAAGCTTCTATTCGAAGATCGATTTGCGATCTGGTTACCATCAGCTAAGGATACAAGAGGAAAGTATCCCGAAGACAGCCTTCAGAACCCGTTATGGGCACTACGAGTTTCTTGTTATGCCGTTTGGTCTGACAAACGCACCTGTAGTGTTCATGGATTTGATGAATCGAGTTTGTAAGCCGTACTTGGATAAGTTCGTGATTGTATTCATCGATGATATTTTGATTTACTCAAAGACGAAGGCTGAGCACGAGCAGCATTTAAGAGCCATTTTGGAGCTTCTAAAGAAAGAACAGTTGTATGCCAAGTTCTCTAAGTGCGACTTTTGGCTAAGAGAAGTGCAATTCCTTGGGCACGTGGTAAATGGAGATGGAATCCATGTGGATCCGACCAAGATCGAGGTGATCAAGGATTGGGAAACGCCAAAGACGCCGACCGAGATTCGACAATTCTTGGGTTTGGCTTTCTATTACCGAAGGTTCATTGAGAATTTTTCCAAGATCGCTCAACCATTGACGCTCCTCACGCAGAAAGACAAGAAGTTTGATTGGGGAATCAAACAGGAAGAAGCGTTTCAGGTATTGAAAGATAAGCTTTGCAACGCGCCAATCTTAGCCCTACCAGAGGGTACAAATGATTTTGTGGTATACTGCGACGCATCGCGTCAAGGATTGGGTTATGTGTTGATGCAACGCCAAAAGGTTATTGCCTACGCGTCACGCCAGTTGAAGGTACATGAAAAGAACTATACCACACACGATTTAGAGCTTGGCGCAGTGATTTTTGAATTAAAGATCTGGAGACACTACCTTTATGGTACGAAGTGCACAATCTTTACAGATCACAAGAGCCTCCAGCATATATTCAACCAGAAGGAGTTGAATATGAGGCAAAGACGATGGGTTTAACTGTTGAATGATTACGACTGCGAGATAAAGTATCATCCAGGGAAGGCGAATGTGGTCGCCGATTCCCTAAGTCGAAAAGAGAGAATCAAGCCCATAAGGGTTAGGGCTTTGGAGATGATTATTCAGACCGATCTTTCCTTACGCATTCGTACAGCGCAGCAAGAAGCTCTCAAGGAAAGAAACCTTGAAGAAGAGTATCTCCGTGGGACGGAGAAGTTATTGGTACCAAACAAGGAAGGAACGTTGTGTTTTGAGAAAAGGATTTGGGTTCCTTTGTTTGGAGGTTTAAGAAAGGTTATTTTCGATGAAGCTCACAAGTCGCGGTACTCTATCCACCCTGGAGCGGATAAGATGTACCAGAATCTTAAAGATTACTATTGGTGGCCTAGGATGAAAGGCGATGTGGCTGTTTATGTGAGCAAATGTTTAACTTGCGCTAAGGTTAAAGCGGAATACCAGAAGCCTTCAGGACTTCTGCAACAACCAGAGATTCCCAAGTGGAAGTGGGAACAAATCTCCATGGATTTTATTACGAAATTGCCAAGAACGCCAAGAGGCCATGACACCATCTGGGTGATAGTGGACCGATTAACGAAGTCAGCACACTTCTTACCTATCCCAGAAAAGGATAATACGAGCAAATTGGCCGAAATTTACATGAGAGAAATTGTTACACGCCATGGAGTACCTCTCTCGATTATCTCCGATAGAGACGGGAGGTTCGTGTCAAGGATATGGCAATCCTTCCAAGAAGCTTTTGGCTCAAGGTTGAATATGAGCACTGCGTTTCACCCGCAGACCGACGATCAAAGCGAGCGGACGATTCAGACGTTGGAGGACATGCTGAGAGCGTGTGTTATGGATTTGGGCGGTAGCTGGGATAAGCATTTACCTTTAGTTGATTTTTCATACAACAACAGCTACCACACCAGTATTGGTGCCGCGCCATTCGAAGCTTTATATGGGCGCAAGTGCAGATCACCGCTCTGTTGGTCTGACGCCGGTGATAGACAGTTGGTTGGTCCTGATGTAGTCCAGGAAACCACAGATAAGATTGCACAGATACGAGATCGCATCAGTGCGGCTCGTGACCGGCAGAAAGCCTACGCGGATCGAGGCAGGAAACCTCTAGAGTTTGAGGTTGGGGATATGGTTTTGTTAAAGGTATCACCCTGGAAGGGTGTGGCACGCTTTGGGAAGCGTGGAAAGTTGAATCCGCGATATATTGGTCCGTTCAGGATTTTGGAAAGAATTGGGACCGTAGCATACAGGTTGGACCTACCTGCCGAACTGAATGGTGTTCACGATACATTTCATGTATCCAATCTGAAGAAAAGTCCAACACAAGATACCGTTGTCATTCCTACCGACGAAATTCATGTTGACGACACGCTCCACTTCATTGAAGAACCCGTTGAGGTCACAGATTGGAAAGTGAACAAGACCCGCCGGAGCAGTGTCAAGCTCGTCAAAGTTCGTTGGAATGCCCGCCATGGTCTTGAATTCACCTGGGAGCGTGAGGACCGAATGAAAGAAAAATACCCCCATCTATTTCCCAAGAACCTTGCTTCTACAAGCAGAACTTAAAATTTCGGGACGAAATTTTTCTAACGGGGGGAAAATGTGACAACCCTCACAAAACCAGGTATCCGTATGATTTAATTAATAATTAATTGCTGCTTAATTACTGTGCTTACTTGAAATTACTGATGAACTGCTACTTGATTTCTGATACTTGTATATTCCTGCATCATACTCTATTTGCTGTCACTACATTATTTTCATGCTGAACCCTAGTGACAAACATGATGCACAATAGCACTATGAACGGATAACCTATTGAACATGCTGACAAAGCCAGCATCAGGCAGATACTGCCTCTAAGGCCTGTATGAGCCAGAAATATTTTACTACACCCATAGTGAGTGTAGGGATACAAGGGTTGTAGAACTGCGTCTCTAGGAATAAGTTACGATGACTGGATGTGCCTAAAACATACACTGAGCACAAAACACAGCACTTTAATTAACATTTCAGCTTCTGGCTAGCTAATAAAATGCCAAAACATGAGAAAAATGTTACTAGACACTTTCCAAAGTGTCAGGAATAAGTTGTGTCATTAAAAATGGTATCTACGACACATAAAAGCTTTGTTAAGCACTTTAACGGATTACTATCCAACCGAACAACCGGACCATACCCGGAACATGAAAATATTGCCATAAATATTATTGGTCTTTTTCTGAGCCAGTTAGGGTCCCTGAACACCCTAACACTCGCCTTAAAGCACAACACTCAACTAACCAAGTTAATCCCTAAACTTAACCTAGTTAACCTAACTAAACATCAACTAATCTAGTTGGAATCGAACTAGGGACCCCCCCCCCTTGGGCCGATTCGGTCACAATGGGACTAGGCAAGTACCACTTTTGATTATTATATAAACTCTTGTCTCATATCAAGAGAACATCAAAACCTTTGGTCCATAACTCCACATTTGTCTATAAGTATCATGTATGGCACATTAGAACTTATACACATCAACACCCACACAAAACTCACCTCTCTCTCCCTCTACAATTCTCGGCCGAACACCCCTCCCCCTCTACATCCATTTTCGGTTCTTGATCATTCCATTCCAAGGTTATACAAGTGTCAAGGGTCACGTATTAGGAAGCTTGGAGCAAACGGAAGACGAAGGACCTCACTCTCTAGCTTTTATCCACGCATTTTTCGCATAGATTCTTCCCTAGCCTCGAGCTAGAGGTATAATGCTTAAAGCACTCTCTTGAACTAATCTAAGGTGGTTAATATGTGTTGTAATGATTAAAACTCGGAATTTTACAAAATCATGCATTAAAGTTTACTAAAAATGCAAGTATTGTTGGTTAAAAGATCACTAGTTGTGTAAATGTTGTAGTAATTGAAATTTGTGTTTACCTAGACCCGATCTATGTTGTGGTAGCTCGGATCATCATTTAACCCGGTTTGGTTAAGATCATGGATCTTGACATAAGCTTGTTTTGAATAGAACAAGGGTTAAAAGGTGAAACTCTACCATACGCGAATCATGAACTTGTGTAAAAGTGTTTTACTTGTGGAATGGTGTTTAAAACTAGCAGATCTATGTATCTGCAAGTGGTATTTTCAAAGGACCAAGTGTCAAAGAAAATCATGTTTTCTAAAAATAGATCTTACATTAACAAGCATGATTTTTATAAACCACAAGTGTGTAAACACTTGTGAAATGAAAAGTTTCGACAAAATAACAATCTTTGAAAAAGATGACGACAAGTTGTAAAGATGGATTTACTCTAAAAACGAGGTTTTTACGAGATCACATTACTTTATATAAAGGTCCACAAAATATAATGGGATTTACACTATAGTTTCGGAAAAACTACAAGTTCATGTGATTTATTGCATACTTGTCGACTAGTTTGATGTGTCGGGAATTGTTTGATTGAATAAAGAAGTTGTTGAAATTGATTTTGTAAAAGAAAATGATACGCTTGAAAGCGTGGCCACCACCAGTTACAGAGGAAACTCTGGCGAAATTTTTCTAAAAACCTAACACTTAGAATTATTTTCACTATAAGTGTTAGAAATATCTTTTCGATATGTTTTCAAAATATACTTCGCCACGAATTTATTTACAAATATCCGGAGGTGGGATTTTCACAAAATTAAACGTGAAAAATATATGTTTAGTAAATATATTTTCACCACACTGTTTATGATTATTTTGTGAAAATACATAAATATTATTTTTAGAATAAAAATAATATTTTCGAACGTTAACAGGTCCAAAATAATACGAACGCCTCTACGATAACTATGTAAGTTACACTGGTAATATTTATTACCACTCGAATGATAAAACGTAACTTACGCATTATACAGAAATATTTATGAACGCGTATTTTATCGACGTACTATTTTTGGGGAAAATTATTTGAAATGAAAATATAATATTTTTGAGAAAAATATTTATATTTTGGAATTAGAAATAAGTATATATTAAGTGAGACTTAATGATATAATTTGAACGCACATGTATTAAATCCCCCATCCTTGGGAAGGAGATTAACTACCAAGTATATACGAAAAGTAAACACGGAATAGTTGTCTAACTATTTCCCAAAAACTTAAACTATAAAGCTAAGGCACGGCCGTCCGTCTAATAGAGTTAGCACATGTAGGTCGTTGCACAGCTACCTGATTTGGAGTACTTGGTAGAGACGCACCGACTGTGAGTTCATGTCCCCCTTTTCTCTTAACTATTTTCAGTTTTCTAAACTGCGGGGGTGAAATACATGTTACTATGATTACGAGTACTTTTTACATGGTATGGTTAGCGTAAGGAGGGTTACTACTTAGATCATGTGAGTGGGTAGGCGGGAACTGGAGGCCATTAATCCTCATTGTAGGACCGAGGGACGTAAGCGGTAGATCTATCTGGGTGTAGCGAGCCCAACCCCAGGTCCAGCATAACGGACCTCGGGGTGACTTTGTGCCCCGACGCAAAATCGCAAGGGTTGAGTCTTCCTACTTGCACTTCACGCATATCAATGGCCTTGCAAACCATTGGTGATCTCTTTTTCCTTATTTGCTACATACCAGGATTTTGATAACTACAAAGGTTTATTTACTCACTTTCGCATGAACTCGCTCAACATTATTGTTGATTTTTCAACTTACATGTATTTCAGGGAATTAAAGGATCTGGCACGGTATGGCACGTTTTCCCGCTGCACTAGTTTCCGAGGTCATCCGGGGTTTAGGGAATGTGACTCTTTCCTGGACAAGTCACAGTCCTTAAACCATGTTTATGTTTTGTTTGTTTGTTGAACAATGTTATGGTTATTAGGGTGTTTTCCCGTTAAGACAATGGTATTGTATTTGTTTTTTTAAAACTTAATGGATGATCTTGCATGTTTTTAATTCATATAGCTTTGTTATGATTAAGCTATGTATTAAGAAGTCACACCAAATTAACCACGCTTCCGCAAAGCCAGGGTGTGACACTGTCAGTCTCAACTTTCAAGCTATTTTCTTCCACCAAGCATTTACTAACTAGTTATAACCCAGTTAGTGTTTTGCATACGTGGCAACTTATGTGACAAACGTCCTGGTTAAATGCTGACGTAGAAGCTTACGTGGCACCATCATCATCATCGCGGTGTGTGGTGGTAATGGTGGTGGCAGACGATCGTGTAGGTGGTGGTGATGAAGGTGGTGATGGTGTTGATGCCACGTAAGCTTCCACATCATCATTTAACCAAGTTGTGTGCCACATAAGCTGTCACGTATGCAAAACACTAACTGGGTTATCATTTAACCAAGTTGTTTGGTTAGAGGTAATATAATGAATGCGTGAATAAAATGGATGAGTTAATGAAATGGATAAAGGAATAAAATGAAAAAGATAAAGGAACAAAATGAAACATTACTACTTAAATGTCTTGTTTGGTTACCATGTGAGAATGAAAAGAAAAATCATCATCATCTTCATTATTATTATTATTATAGTAAACTTCTATTTTGCTCCATGTGGTTTGGTCGTTTTAACGGTTTTCCCCCTTACTTTAAAAATAACCATTTTACTCCTTGATGCTACTAACTTTTCACCAATTTGCTCCCCGCCTCCAACGGTGTCCATTTTAGTTGTTAGATTTTAGTCACGTGCCCCTCACATGAGGGGGCATTTCAGTCTTTTTTCCTTTCAAGATATTTTATACCCTTCATTTTAAAACCCCAACTTATCATAACCTGCCATCTTGTTGAAGACTCAAACAAAACATAACCTGCATCTTGTTGAAGCTTCAAAAGAAATCCATGGCCACCGCCATAACCACCACCCGCGGCCACCACCAACAGAACCACCACCCGCCGCCATCATCGCCATCACCACCATTAGCGACCACCCCCACCTAATCCACACACCCTCTCTCACCCGTCGTTGTCTTTACCTTCTGTATCACCACCAACAACCACCATCTGCCGCCATCATTGCCATCACCACCATCAATCAACCTCGCCTAACATTGTTTCAAATCTGAAAAAGGGGCAGTGAGCTCTAATTTGGGGGCTAAGATTTACTCAGATAAGTGAAGAAGGGGTAAGGTTTACTCAGATCTAGTGAAGAAAGGGCTAGCAATTCTGGAAGTGATGTTTTAGAACTAAATTAAATTAGTAACCATTTGTATTTGTGCACCGACACTTGAATTTTTTGTTTGAATATATGTGTTTGAAATCATTTACATATGAGCTGCTTGAAATCATGATGAATGTTTACATATAAACTTTATTTATAAATTATTTGATAGTGAAACATGTAAAATCTAGACATTTGTTTTCAACAGTGTGAATATGTGGTTTAGAGAGACAAGAGGTGGTTGGTGTTGGTGACAGCTAGTGGTGGTCGGTGGGGGTGGCCGTTAGGGTTTACAAATTCTGAGTCTCCCAAGAGAACTCGTTTAGTTTCCCAAGGTACAACAGCTGAAGCAGTGTATATTGCCGGAGCTGGCTCGAGGACCCGAATAATACCTTGAGACAAGTAAGATGAAGAACAGAAGTTTGCAGAGAATTTGTTGCATTAGCTGTTGGTATTGCTGGTGTATCTTCTGCAGTGGATGTGATGTTGTATTTATACAACATCTGAGATGAAACAAAAAAAAAACGAATTAAATGAGAGAACTAAATTGCATTAAACGTCTTCAATACTCTTTAATTCGTGAAGTAACTGGCACATCATTGCGCGCGCGCCGTTTCTGCTCACTTGCGTTCAGGTCTACAGGCATGCACCACCCCCTGGCGCGCGCGCGCCACGTCACTAGTGAACCTATACAATCACGCCACACAGTCGCGCCATATTGGCTCACTTTCGTATGCCACGCACACGCGGCTCGCGGTGTTGTGAGCATGCGAAGTGCAAAATGCGCCATCAAAGCGCCACATTGCGCCCATCGCCCAGGCCACACGCACGCGCAAGGGCGTCTGCGATTTACCCCTTCGTGAGTACACTAGTGTGTGCTTCCATGGAATAATAAGGAAGTAGTGTCCCCACTTAAATACCACTTTAAATTTCATCTCTCCTCCTATATGGGACAAGGTGCCACTTTCCCATTCCCTTTCAATATTTCAACATTCAATGTTTCAAGCACCAAACTTTGAGCATCGATATCTCATTCATCTTAGCTCCGTTTTGGACGCGGTTTAGTTCGTTGCGAAGCTCTTCCAACATGGAACACAAATGCACGAATAAATATTTAAATTCCCCTTAGTTTTTATATTTATTTCTAGTCCAAAATTAGGAAAAATGTGTTTCCTATATTTGTGAAAAATGCTATTTCCACAAAATTTCCAACAATATCACCTCTTTTCCTTGAAATGTACGATACTTTCAAAATCACTGAAGTTTGATGATGCATTCAAATTGCGTCTATTCTCTTTCTCTCCCATTGGACGAGTAAAATCTTGGCTGTGTTCACTCCCCACGGATTCTATTCTTACTTGGAACAAAATGGCTGAAAAGTTCTTACATAATTCTTTCCAACCTAAAAAAACTAACAAGTTAAGAGGTAAAATTAATTTTTTGCGAACAAAATGAGGATGAATCCATATCTAAAGGATAGGAACGAATCAAGGAGTAGCTAAGACTTTTTCCTCCCTATGGGATGGAATCTTGGATAACCATGAATGGGTTCTGATGGTTTGTTTATGCCATCAAGACAAACTCTTGATACCATACCTGGTGGGGTGTTTAATGTACCAACTCCTAGTGTTGCGTAAAAACTCCTTAAGAAAATCACTACTAATAGTTATCCATCATCAAGATCTCAAAATTTTAGAAAGAAAGTTGGTATTCATCAAGTCAGTTCTAGTATTGCACATGAAGCCAAGTCGAACCTATGGCCGCCCAACTAGAACGTTTCATGTATGCTAAAGAAACTGGTAGTACTTGGGGAGGAACCCATGTTACATCTGCATGACCTATCTCTTCGCCCACTATGAAAGTTGACTATGTCAATAGTTAATTCAGATCTAAACCATCTGGTTTCAGTCCCTAACCAAATTTCAGTTGGGAGACAACCGTAATTCTTTCCTTAGGGGCCTATATTCCAATCTCAAGAGAAGCCTGTAGTACTTGATAACTCTTGAATGCTTTAGCTTCATCTACAATAACAGACTCCCCCTAAGCTGATGCATCATACTCTAATCTTTTCAAGCACCGTTAGTTATCAAGCAAACTGATCTCACAAACTTGACTTCATTAATCATCAGGACCATCTCATATTCTTGTTTTGTTGAGTGCTTCAGAAGTTGTAAGAGGAGGATTCCTAGCTCGGTATCTTCTGTACATCCGAGGATCAAGTCTTGAGTAATTTGGTAAACTTGAATCTAGCTCAGGAGAATTCGAGTATAACACATGATCGACAATCATGTCATAAAATCTGTAGATCCTCGTGAGAAAGCTTTAGCACATTTCTGGTTGCTGAGAGGTGTTAAAGTATCCCGTTATATTCTCGAATTCTACACTCCCGTGAGTATCTTGAATTCTACACCTCATGTGTTTATCAGCACCCATTTGTTCACAAACACAAACAATATCTCAAATGTCCCATTAGACTAATTCACATTTTCTAATAAACCCGTGTTTATCTCAGATACGCCTCCATGCATATGGAAAAAAAATCATTTTATCAGTTTTATATGGAAGACTATCAAAAATAATTTGAAAAAAATATAACACAAATTTTGTGAGTATCATGTGCAAGAGGATCATATCAGTATTCAGATTAATCTTAATCACACTTTTATTCACTTGGATACAATTTTAGACAACACTCTAAGATGATCACCGGTATTATTGTTCACTTAAATTCAAGCATCAAATGTATATGCATTGCTTATGTGATATCATTATGGTAAATTTTATAACTAACTAACTAACTAACCAGTGTTTCCCGCACACACGACATACTCCCATATCAAGGTATACACAAGAATGTCATCTTCCAGGTGAGTATACCATTTGCATCTGTACTAGGGCGAATGCGAAACTTCAAAACTTAGGTTAGTGCCATTGCACGGACAAAAAGTTTGAAACTTAACTTAGGAGAATGTACCATAAAGGTATCCTTTTTACATAAACTGCATATCTTTTGATATTTGATTCAACACATTTGGATTTATATACCACATAGGTATTATAATCCATAAGAAACCGAATTTGCCCAGGGTTACACGATGATGCGTTTTAATAAAGTATCATTGAAGTTCTAGGTTAGCACCATTGTGCAGACATATTAACAACTATGATAATCTAAATGACAAGCAACATATAGACCTAGTATCTCATAATCTTGGGAATCTATTAAACGCAACTACAACACTAAGGTCATATGCCCATGAGGTGTTCACACACTTAGCTGATGCATCAAATGCTAGCAGTTCGTTATCTTTATATCACTTATGCAAGCTTTTTAATGAATGTTGAGCCTACTAACACATTATATAAAGGAGTTGTAACATTTTCACCATTTTTAGTTATAGTGTGACAGACAACCAGTGATTTACTATCATTTCCTCTTTTTTGCTATATGAAATCATTTTTTGAATTTTATCAAACAAAAGGTAAATCTTTTTAAATTTTTCGAAGTTTGATTATTCCCCTAAACTCACGCAAAGAATGAACATCTTTGTGGTTTAGGGAAATTTCTCCCCCTAAATTTTTGTTTTTAAAGAACTAATATTTAGAAACATAAATTTACAAAATAACAATCTCCCACATTGAACTAATTTTTTTAATGTGAAATAGAGAAAAAACGTTTGTTTGGATATGATATGACATTATAAAGTGCAAAGCAAATAATTTTCTCAAAGTAAATTGACGAATTTTTGAAATTTTCAATTTGTTTATTCAAACCAAGATTATGTTTTCCTTTTCAAGTAAAAGATGTGTTTTGTTAAAACTTCTTGATGAGATTTATCTAATTCATTATTTAAACAGTCAATTTCTATTCTGTATTGAGCCAATTTTCTTTCAAATTCCGGAATATCTTTTTGATAAGTTGCTACTCTGACTCTAAACCGCTTGTTGATTTCAATCAAAGCAGTATGTGCTCTCTCAGCTTTTCAAAATCACTAATCAATGTACTGTTATGTAATGCATACATGTAATTTTAGCTTCAAATTCAACACATTTGGGACATCATTTATCTAATTGCTTAGAATTTACATGTGATGTCTCAGAAAATGCATTCTTGCTTGATCTACATGTGATGTGTTAGAAAATGCGTTCTTTGCTTGATCTACCTGTGATGCGTTAGAAAATGCATTCTTTGCCTGATCCTCAAATCTTTCAACCATAAAATCCTATAAATCTTTAGACGATTCATTGGCTCTAAAAGTATGTAGAATTTCATGAGGTAGTGCCATTGCGAATTCCGAAAAAGTTTCTTGTTCTGCATCATAAAATCTCTTTTCTTCCTCAGTCATATCTCATATCTCTGTAAAGAGTTCTGGTAACTCGCCCTATCTGTATTGTAGTTGGCTTGTTTGAAAGACTAGCCATGTTTGAAAAATTAAGATTTTTTTTTCAAACTCACGAACAAATTCACACGAAATAAACTCTACGCAAATACGAAATTCACGTTCTTTCTTCAAGCAAGACACAATGGATCACACTTCTTGAAATTTAATTTGTTGCCCGCGAATTTCTTAAAAATGGTAACCTGATACAATTTTTAAAAAACACTGCAACAAATCCGACGAATTTTACCCAAATAAACCTGTATTGTCGAAAATCTAAAATTCTTCAAAGGCCAACTAATGAAACATGAGCAATTCATACACTTTATAGCTCTACAAATTGTTGTAGTAAATTGTTGTAGTAACAACCCAAAAATTCACACTTGATTATTAAAAGCCCAATATTTTGTTTTTAAAACACAACGTGAGCTGAGAATTGTATTAAGGTCCACTCAATTGAATTGTTATTATCGGCCCACACCAAAATATACACACTGGCCCACTAAATAGTTAATGAGTAATGACCTGTTTATAATTTGTTACAAAGAAAGTTTTATATAACCGGAGCACAGTTATATAAGCACTCTCAATAAAGAGTATGCTCTAATATCAATTGTAGGATCGCATACCCTCCGATTCGTTCAATTAATGCAATTGGCGTGCGAATAACCTCTTCTTTTCTTATTGGTCTGTCTTTTTAAATTTTTTTTTATATTCATATTGCAAGCCATTCTGAAATACTATTCTAAACCAACTAATATCTATTTCACGTAGCGTCTTAGCAAATAACCTCTCAGGATAAACAAGCAGTAACAAACCAAAACTCTAAAACAACCTCTAGACGTAACAAACAAGCAGTAACAAACCGTACTGTGCTTCTTTTATTTCTTTCGTAATCGGCGTTTAACAGCTACCATGATGCAATTAACTTAGACAGAGCCATACGAGAAGACCCACCGTCACTCACTGCCATCGCCGCCTCCTCTTTTCTCACTTTCGCCACCTCCCTAACAACTTTACCTTCCTCCCCCTCCATCAACTGTCTGACCCGCTTCTCCACCTCCATCGCGGTCACCAACCCGCCTTCTGACTCATCCATAGGTAGCACCAACTTCATTTCATCCCTCAACACCACCTTATTGAACTTTTGTTCCGCGTACAGCGGCCACGCCACCATTGGAACCCCAGCACATACGGCTTCCAAGACCGAGTTCCACCCGCAGTGTGTCACAAACCCGCCCACAGACTTGTGGTTGAGAACAGCCACTTGGGGCGCCCATTTCTTCACCACTAGTCCTCTATCTTTCGTACGCTCCGAGAAACCTTCTGGCAGTAGTACATCCAAGTCTGGCTCAGGCGGTGGCAGAAACTGGTCTTCTTTTTTGTTGGACGGCGGGCTTCTAACTACCCAAAGAAACCGAACTCCACTCATCTCCAACCCCTTCGCTATCTCCTTCAACTGCTCACTCGAAAACACACCCAAACTCCCGAAACACAAATACACAACACTTCCACTCGGTTGCAAATCCAGCCAACTTAAACTCTCGTGTGAGCCATCACCTCCACTCGCTATCAACGGTCCCACGCAGTAGATCGGCGGTGTAGGCAGATCCGGGACACAAACTCCACCGTTTATGGCTTTAATTGCTTTCGGCTCCAGCGAATCAAACGTGTTAATGATAATTCCAGCTGATTTGGGCAGTTTCTCGCATTTTCCAAGAAAATCAGAATAATCAGTAGAAGTTCTATCAAGAAGCGGGACTATCATATCCGATGACGGTATTGGAGGCAATCCAGGTGAATGGATGAGTGTATGCATGTCTTTAAAACTTTCAGTAGTGGTTTTATCAAGTGTCGGCAGGTAAAGGAGCAGTGCAAGGCAGCACGCACCGGATGTAAAGAAGTAGTAAACCGGCACGTTAATATTCTCAGCCAAAGACATCGCGGGAGAGCAAAACGTGTCGATAACGAAGGCAGTGATCTTGGAAGATGAAGAAATCGAGTGTAGAGCGTGATCGACGTTGGGGTTGCTACGTCGAATAAGCTCAAAGATGATGGCTTCCATTGAGGGGAAAAGTAGGGGGTCAAGAGGGATGTCAGGGAGGTGGTGGAAGGTGATGGCGGGGAAGGTGGCAGAGATGTGGCGGACATAGGCGGCGGTGGTGCCGGTGTTGAAGGAGGGGATGAGAGTGAGGACGACGATGGAGAAAGAAGGGTGGTGTTTGGTGATGAGTTTTCCGAGCTCCACCATTGAAATGAGGTGGCCCATACCCGGAGAAGGATACAAAACTATAATCGCCATTTTTTATGATTGTTTAGAGAGAAATTGGAGTGATGAAGTTATATGGTTAGGTTTTGAAAACAACATTAATGGTTGTGCACAATACAACAAGCAAACGAGTCTTTATCTTGAATTGTCCTTTGTTTTTTGTATTTACATGAGTAATAAAATAACATGTATTAGATTTTAAGTGCATGGTAGCCTTTTATATAATTTAGACATTTAGTATTGTACGCCATTATTTAGGGAAGTGGTCCACTTACTCATCATTGACAATGTGAGGTGTGAAACTACAGATACTTATATATTAATAAAAAATATCAAGTTTTTTATGGACATGTAACGAAAAAACACCCCATCTAGTTGCGCAGTTGCGCTTGTGTATTGGGGTTTAAGTTTTCATTCTTGCATAAAAAAATATTGTTGATTTTTTCTTTTTACTAAAATGGATTATTTCCCAAAACATTTATTAAAATAGTGATATTAATTTACTTTTGATTTCTTAAATTAGGTGTGGATCACGTGTAGGGGCAAACCACAGCGTGATACGTGCGGAGTGTAAGAAGGGTATTATTGTCTTTTCATCACGTTTCATATGAAAATCAGATTTGAAACTTATTTGAACTTGATTATGATATATTAGTTTACGATTTCGTTATAAGTAGGGATAAATTAGGTCTGTAAAAGAAGTGAACGAACATGAACAAATGCATGTTTGTGTACGTTCATTTAACTTTAACCCAAGAGTAATACGAACAAGAACATATAATCGAACACTTTTTTTTGTTCATGTTTGTTCATTAAAAATGGACATGTTCCTGGTTGTTTATGTCCGTTCGTTTAAAAGTTTACAAACAGTTCACGAACGTAAATGAACATAAATAAAAAAACTTAAACGAACATAGTTTAACAAACAAAAAACAACACAAATGAATATAACTAAACAAACATATAACGAACACAAATGAACAAATATAAACCAACATAAAGTAGCCTTTTTATATGAATTAATGGTTAATTACCATAAGTTCAATTCCATCATAATACCCAATTATTAATTAATTATATTTATATAAATAGTTAGAAAGCGTCTTTAATGTTTATATTTAAAAGGTATAACTACGTAGTTATTTAATTTTAAACAAGCAAATATAAACGAATGAACATAAATAAACATAAATGAACGAACATAAACGGATATTCACGAACATAAATGAACGAATAATACGTGTGTTCATGTTCGTTCTTTTATTTAATAAACATACATAAACGAACTTTTCGAGTAACAAGTTCACGAACAGTTCATGAACGTTCGGTTCGTTTGCAGGCCTAAGGATAATATAGGATTTCATTGTCATTCTTCTTCTTTAAGCGAGATCATATACGATTTTCTTCTCTTTTCGTTATTTTGTTCTCGCGATTGGATCATGTTTCCAAATAACGATTTTTTAGGTTTGAATTAGATTTAACTTTCCCCTCAATTTCATGCGATTGGAGTTTTTTTGTTATCTAAGCAGAGTTTTTGTTAATTGCTTGGAGTTTTTTTTTTTGTTATCTAACAAGTGTTATAATCAATTATTATGATTTATTCCGTAATTGTAATTGTTTATGTATATTATGTGATTTCAGTAGTGTAGTTATATGAAAAGATGGTTTTTTAAAGAGCGGGGTCTTCAATTTCTGTGACGAAAATGCCCTTTTTTCATTTGATTTTTTAATTGTAGAATGCTTTAATTTACGTAATTGCCATCGCGTCGTTTTGATCCATTAATCTTGCAAATTGATGGTCCATATTGTTATGTTCCCTTCGCACGTTATAACCGTCTTATACGATAAGCATCCCCTTCGTAAATTAACATATTGTATGTCAGGGATATGATCTTGTATAAAGTATTGTAATCGTAGGAAGTGTAGGAGACGATATAAAATATTTATCCATAAATCCAATTATTGAGATTTAGGTGATCTCCATATAACCGAATCACATTTAAAAACTAGAGAGGAAAGGGCAAAATAGGACAAACCACTGTAGTTGACTTTTAAACCCACTTTCCCCATAATTTTTAAACATTCATAACTTTTTCATATATTAATATTTTAAAAAATACACTATAAAAACGAACATTTATTCCCTTTAATTTTGAGTAGACCATTGATATAGTTTTTTTATTTTTATTTTTAATTTTACAACTAGTGCTTACGTATTTTGGTATAACGTTACGTGATTTTTTATATAATGTTACGAATTACGTACTACATATATATATATAGGGTGGGGTTCATGCGAGAACCACCTTTATTGCGAGAACCGCGAGAACCAATGTGAATGGATGACAATTTTGTAAATAAAAAAAAATCATAAATTCGCGCTCCCCCGCTACGGACGTCAGCGTTTAATTAAAACATGATCTATAGTACAATTTCAAGTCCAACCAACACAAACTCTCCCAAATCAGACGATTTTCCCCCAAAAATCTCATAAAAACATTCCGATATCAATCGCCGATACTCAATATTCAATCGCCGATACTCAATGCCGCTCCCTATTCCAGCAGTTCATCAGCAAAATTCGCCATACGATCATCCTATTCAATCGCCGTCCGCACATTAATCGCCGGCTCGAAATTAGGGCAAAAAACGGCCATACCGAATCGATTTAGGGCAAAAAATGGTAATACTCGGCATATTCGGCGAGGTTTATATATCACGAAGAGCATACGTCGTTGCATAGATTTACGAACTTGAAAGTTCATACAGCCATGTAAGTTCATACTATGTAATATCATACAAAGTTCTTTGTGCTTGTTCATGTATGTGCTTGTTCATATAGATTACAACCGATTATATAGCCGATTATATGTATGTGCTTGTTCATACTTACAGCCGATTATATGTATGTGCTTGTTCATATAGATAACAGCCGATGTAGGTCAATACAATTATGTGTTAGTGATTGATTTGGAATGCACATGTGCATAGATTATGTGTTTGTGATTGATTTGGAATGCACATGTGCATAATATTGTTCATGTAAATACGATTATGTGTTTGTGTTTTGATTTGGAGTGCACATGTGCATAATATTGTTGTATGTATGCACATGTGCATATTTATATTACATCCGCATGTAAATACGATTATGTGTTTCTGTTTGTTTTAGAATGCACATGTGCATAATATTGTTGCGATTATATGTTTGTGTTTGTTTTGGAATGCACATGTGCATAATATTGTTGTATGTATGCACATGTGCATAGTTATATTACATCCGCTCTTTATTGTCTGTCCGAGGTACTGGCTACTGGGTTTACTGTCTGTGCTTTTGGGATCCGTATTTACTTCCCGAGTTGTTGATCTCCAGGTTAGTCAGCTGCATACATGTAGGGTCTATCGTTAATGCTGGTAGTTTGCTGCATGTTGTGAGTATTATGTTAATGGTGCACCGGATAACAGACCTATTGTTTGTACATCTGCAAAGTGTGAGCCTAAAGCATAGTGCTGAATTTATGATGCTGCTGGATCTTAATATAGCCTCAAAATGCTTGTGTATGGCTGTTAACAGCTGGCCGCATCAGTTATTCATTTGGTCCTACGGTAAAAGTTCCAGGGGTATTTTGGTTGAAAAGACTGAAGGTTTTAATGTTTGTTCGTGTAGATTACAGCCGATGTTGTGCATATGTGTTTGTGTTTGTTTGTTCGTGTAGTGTGCATATGTGTTTGTGTTTGATTTGGAATGCACATGTGCATAATGTGATTACTTATGTTTATACTTATGGTTTTGGTTCATATTTATGCTTGATTGGTATGCACATGTGCATAACGTGTTAGAATGCACATGTGCATAATGTGATAACTTATGGTTTTACTGATAACTTATGGTTTTGGTTCATATTTATGATTGATTGGTATGCACATGTGCATAACATGATAAAGTATGTTTATAATTTGTAACCGAATTTGTTTTTGTCGGGTCAATGTGTTAACATGTGTATATATTGATAAATTGTTTAATAGTTGTATGTATGCACATGTGCATAATTATAGTTGCTTAGTTATAGTTATGCGCGTGTGTTAGTGTTAATATACATTCTACTGAAGCCGAGAGATGAAGGGTCGAAAAGAATGCCTGATGCGACAGAAGACGAGCATGCGGTTGTTAAGCAAAAAGGTTAGAAAGTATTGAGAACTTACTGTTAATATTAGTATTGTTAATGACGCAATATGCATTTATGCACATGTGCATTATCAGTTTTTTTTTCAAATGTTATAACTCACGCAAACGCATTATTTTTTTGAATTAAGGTATTTTAAAGGTGGAAAAGAACGCACAAAAGGAAAAAAGCATACAGAAACGAAAAGATGCAACTAAATGTGTTGATGTAGAAAGAAGGACTAGCAAACGCAAACACGAAGAAACAACCAAAGGTTTGGATATAACATGTAAGACAAAGAACAAAAGGATTGTAAGATCGCGAAGACAAGTGAAAGACACCAAAGTTGATAACAATGATAGTGATGGTACGTGTTATTGAAAATAATTAAAAAATTTTGAAATGCACATGTACATTTTTTTTTGTACATACATTATATAACATGTGCATGTTATTATGTTGATAAACAGGTTCAAATAAAGAAGTTGTGTCACCGAAAGTTAAGAAGACAGTGAGTAAAAAGGTTATGAGGGTATCTAACTGGCAATCGATACGAACACGCATATCTCCACATCAACTTTTGGTGGGGTTAAACACATTCTCTAAACAACAGTTGGTAGCAATAAAAAATATGGGGTTTGGAAGTATTATGAAGCTTAAAACTGACAGCTTGCCAGCGAAGATGTCACATTTTGTGGTAGACAATTTTAGCGAGAAAGATATGGCAATCAAGTTGACTGTTGGAAACATTGAAGTTAACGAAACTGTTATTAGCGAGTTGTTGGGATTGAGAAACAGCGGGGCTGTTATAGAGTATAAAAAGAAGGAGAAAAAGAAGGATAAAGAGAATGAGGAGCAGAAAGAACATAAGGATGAACAAAAGGGGAAAAATAATGATAAAAACAGTGGGTCTGATATAGAATCTGATGTGAAAGAAGACGAAGACGAAGAAGAAGAAGATGAGGAAGTTGGGATATTGGCTGAGTGGAAGAATTTATACAAAGGGCGTACAATAACACCGAGTAGAATTGTCGATAGATTAAGAGATAACCCAACGGAGGATGGCATGATGTTTAAATATGATTTTTTGACATTGTTCATGAATACAATGGTGGAAATAAACAAAGATGGTAGATGCAAAATTGATTTTCTGAAATGCTTAGGCGAAGATGTGGCGGTTGAAGATGTGAACTGGTGCAAGTATATTTGTGATAGCATGAAGATGAGCAAAGATGGATGGCAACGGGATAGCACGTCAAAATATTTTAATGGTGCTCTTACAATATTGGTGGTAAGTTAAGTGTTATGTTTGAAATAAGATATATAATTAATTTGAATTTTTGTATAAATTATTTTGTTTTTAGTTTGTATATATATATATATATATATATATATAGTTTTCACATATGGTAATAATGCACATGTGCAGATGTTATATGTGGATAGAACATTGTGTGGGGACATCAATACGGTCCGAACATCGAGTCCATTATCATTCTGGACTAAAGAAATGTTGAGCAGAAGGCAGACATGGGAAATAAAGAATGGCGGTTTTGGAAAAGGGGCATTACGTGAAGGATATGTCGACACTCAAGTTGACGTGGAGCATGAAACGAAAGAGGATAGAATGAAGAAAGTGGAGCAAATGGTAGATAAGAATGAAGGCGAAAAGAAAAATGTGACGTTTGAGGTACGTATAATGTTTTAACATGATTTATTTATTTATTTTTATTTTTTGTTTTTTATGCAATTATAAATGTGATCCAGCTTTCGTTGATTATATTGTTTAAAATAATAACTTGTATTTTGTAGATTGTATGTGGTTGACATAGATATGTGTTAGGTTAATAGACATGTGGTGGGGTTAGTGGTTAGGATACGATGAATATGATACATGTTGTGCAACCTGATGCACATGTGCATAGTGATGTGTTGATATGAACATATAATTTATGCACATGTGCATACATATAATTTATGCATATATGATATGTGAATGATGTTGTGTTGATATGAACATATAATTTATGCACATGTGCATACATATATTTTATGCATATATGATGTATACGATACATGTTGTGCAAGATGATGCACATGTGCATAATGTTGTGTCGATATGAACATATAATTTATGCACATGTGCATAATAAGAATTTTAAGATGATTTGTGCAAACTGATGCACATGTGCATAATGTTGTGTTTATATGAACATATAATTCATGTTCTACAAGCTAATGCACATGTGCATAACCGTGTTTTATAATGTGATAAAGCTGCTGAATATATGCATAATGTTGGGTTGATATTACTAACTTTGTTTTATTGATGTGTTATTAATTAGGAGTATGTTCGTATGGTTGAAAGTTTAATGGCTGAGACATTAAGCAAAAAAAAGTTGTTAAATAAAGAGTTGGATGATATTTGGTACAAATATCCAAAGAATGAGAAGGTTGAAGAGTTGGTGAGGGAGTATGATAGAACGTTTAGAGGTGAAAACAAAATGTCGGTTTTGCTAAGCACAAAGGAGATGGGTGACAACAAAGAAAACAAAGTGATAGAGCGTGAAAAAGACAAAAAGGTTAATGTTAAAATCAAAGGTGGGATGAAGGTGTTTACAAGGTCAAGAAAAAGAAGTTTAAAAGATGAAGGTGATGTGTTGGACGGTGTATAAAAAAATGACGAATGTGGTGCAACGAAGGTCGATGGAGTGACACAAAATGATGGGGATATAAAGTTAGACAAAGTTGTCGGTGAGACCATTAAGTGGACAGAAACGGAAAAGAGTGTTATAAAGAGGCAAACACGTAGGAGGAAAGAAGTAGATAACACCGTACCGAGTTTTGAGTTGTTGTCACAAAGCTCGCAAAGCTCACAAAGTTCACCAGAAGCAGACATTGGAACAAAAGTGCATGCGAGTGTTAAAGATACAAAGGTAAATGTACATGTGAGTGGTAGAGATACAAATGTGGTTGACATGAATGAGCCATTAAATGATGATGAAAAAACGTTATGGCAATATTTGCTGACAACAATCGACAACAAACGAAGGTATGGACCTGAATTATAATGTTATGTTATTATTTGTTGTGACATAATAATTTAGAATTACAATCTGATGTACAAATTAATATTGTAGGGCGGAGAGCAAAAAATGTAATGTGGACGATAAAGAAATAGATGTTGAAAAGGAGAAGAAAGAGGTCAGCCTGACATTCAAGTAAGATTAAATATGCATTAATTTTTATTTAAAAATCTGTTACATATTGTAGTATAGGAAGCAATTTGTTTAGTAATGACATAAACTTTTGTCACATAAAGCATTTAATCAGTAAATTCAGAATAATTAGGTGGGTTGTTTATATTGTTCGCATGTTTAAGGGTCTGGTTGGTTGCGATTGATTAGGTTAGCGGCTGTTGTGATTTGAAGGGTAGTTAAAAATATGGTGTAGGTATATGGGCTGATGAATTTTGGCATAAAAAATACGGTGTATAGTATATGTAATGTATTTTATGCACATGTGCATACAGAACATAACTGATTGTGATTTGAAGGGTAGTTAAAAATATAGTGTAGGTATATGGGCTGATGAATTTTGGCATAAAAAATATGGTGTATAGTATATGTAATGTATTCTATGCACATGTGCATACGGAACATAACTGATGTAATTTATTGTGACGATTACAGCTCAACTATTTTTGAAACCTCACATGGAATGACAACACGCGCATTTTTGATAAACACATTGGAGGATGGGCAATGGATCTCACAAAACGTGATAGATTGTTGGGCGGCTATTTTGAATTACGAAGAGAAAAAAAACAATACATCAGGGAAAAGGCGATTATGGTGTTATACGACAACTATCGTAAGTGTGTTATAATTCATGTTTAACAATCATATTTAGGATATTTATACTTGTGTGTGACATGTATTTATGTAACGTGCAGCCGGATTATGTGTTGAAAACGAAACAGACGGAACAACAGGCGTTTACAATATTAACTTCACACTTGAAGGATGTTGTTGAGTGTAACAATAAAATGTTGGAGTTAAAGGAATTTAACATCATAATAATACCAATGATCGAAAGAAAGCATTTCTATATAATATGCTTTGATTTAGAGAACGCAAAGGTCGAAGTTATTGATAATATGGTGAGTAGCTGCGGGTTTTATAGAATGTCAGCAGGAAGAAGTTTTAAAGAAAATGGAACACCATCTAAAGTGGTAAGTATAGATTTTTTATATTAAATGTTATATTTGAAAATAAGGATATATGAATATGACATGTAGTAACACTAAATATTATTATTTTTTTTGTAGAAAAGTTATATGGTTGGCTATTTGAAGAATGTTAAACATCCAAGCGCGGCACGCATGGCAGCCGCACCGTTGACGAAGAAAAAACTGGAATGGGCGACGAGCGATAATTTCAACGATTGTGGCGTGTTTGCTATGAGGCACATGGAAATGTACAAAGGGAGTGATGTCGAGTTTGAATGCGGTTTTAGTACGCAAAAAAATATTCAAGACATGCAATTGCCAAACATGAGGATGAAGATTGCAACAAAACTGTTACTATCAGAGGCGAACGTGTACAAGGCAACGGTTATGTACCTCGCAAGAAAAGCAATACAAAATTTGGAAGATGAAAGAATGCGGGAATTGTTGGAAAAAGAGCGAGCAAAACAAGAAAAATGTTGGGACACTCTTAGCAAATGGAAGAATGCGGATAAAGTTTGAGGGTAGTAGTAGTTCATGACACGTAGGTAGTATTTGAACATTAAACTGGTAATTTGGATTGTTTTGTTTGGTTAGGCATGTTAGATGGTTGTGTTGGGAAGGTAACAAGTTGATACAGTTATGATGCATGTTACATTTTGGTTAGGTGTGGTTGGAATTAGATAATCATGTTACTAATAGTTGGTTGATATATTCAGAAGTTGAAATTTTAGCAAATTGGTAATGTGTAGTGTAAAAATTGTTGTGTTGGATATGTGATATGGTGATCAATGTTTGGATTTATAGTTCATATAGTTTGTTGTTTATGCACACGTGAATTAATTTGGTTACAGTAACAAGTTCGTGTTGTGTGTTGTTTATGCACATGTGAAATAATATGGTTAAATGACCATATGCACATGTGCATACAGTGTTATTAGTTATAAATGTATATGTTTGTTAAAATATGGAATGTTACGTTGATTAGTAAGTTAAATGACCCGTATGCACATGTGCATACAGGTGCATGAAGTGATAGAACACAGTTGATAAGTAAGTTAAATGACCGTATGCACATGTGCATACAGTATGTGCATGAAGTGATAAAACACACAGAGATTAGATGTTAAGTTTGTATATGTATTACAATTGGGTCTAACTAACAAATGGTTTTAAATTCATACTAGTAACATGTATAATCATACTAGTAATCATACTAATAACATGTATAATGTTAAAAAATATTATATTGATAAACAGGTGGTTTTGAAAAACGTAAAATACAATTTATAAATACATATGCACATGTGCATATGACAAGTTAATCACCAATATCAATACTGTAAGTTAAATGGGTACTAATAAAAAATAAACAAAACAAACATTGGTAGTCATAATTAGATAAGTTCGCTAATCATAAGTTGTAATACATAATAAATCAATCAAGAATCACGAGCTATGTTGGATGGTTTGCGACGTCTAGTTGAACGCCTAAGGTTTTGATCAGGCTCAAAAGACTGTTCAGGTTCACGCCCAACATGTGTTCGCTCGGGTACGGGAGCTTTTTGCATAGAGACGGGGTATTCAGATGCATCGTAATCAGAAGAATTATACTCATCGATGTCATCATTGGTGTCATCGTCGGTATCATCGAAATCAACATCAGTATAATCAGAATCAGAATCAGACGAGGCGGGTAGTCCAGCGGCGATAGCAGAAGCACGTTTAGCTGCTCGTGTAGCAAGTTTGGCAGCTTTGATTTTCTCGCAGTTGCGAGAATCATGGTCAAATACATACTTGTTGCATTTGTTGCATAAGCGGGCGGCTTTTTGTCGTTTACCAGCTTTCTTTCGTTTATCTTTAATGTTTTGACCACCGGGGCCGATCCGTTGTTTTTTGGTCTCACAACCTTTGTTTCTAATACCTTGCGGAGGATGGACACTTTTGCTTAGATTTGAAGGTATGTTTAAGATGTCACTGATGTTTGCAGTTTTTTGAACGGAACGAGGTTGAGGCTCACACGGGAACGATTCAAATACGCGGTTTCTGATGCGTTTGATCTCGGAAGATAAGGAACGTAGCTGATCAGGATTGCGTCTGAGTCGGGTTGTGCATTGAGTGACTAAATCCATTATTTCATTGTGGATGATAGCAAACTCGCTGTTGTTAGATGAGTATATGTTAGATATGCTATGAACAACCGACGGGAGCGCATCTCGTTTCCAACGTGGAATGATGTAGTGGGACGGTATCCGTTCAATTTGGTGGTAACGGAATATACAGAATACATGTCGGCATAGGTATCCAATACGAGTGAACCCAAGACATGTACAGCTTACAGTTTGTTCAGGTACATTGAGCGACACCTGCACATATGCATAACATATATTATAAATAGAATGAATACATGAGTGATAATATGAACAAGTTTAAATAATTGATTCAAATACACTGTTTGATATACGAACGAGTGAATAACATAAGATAAAATTTGATACATGCACATGTGAATAACAAAAAATTAATCAAACAGACAATAGGTATAACATAAGACAAAGTTTGATACATGCACATGTGCATAACAAAAATTGATAAAACCAAAAAAATTAAACAAACAGACGGTTACAATAGTTGTAACATGACAAAAATTGATATATGCACATGTGCATAATAAAAATTGATCAAACAGACATAACATGACAAAATTGATATATGCACATGTGCATAATAAAAAATTGATCAAACAGACAGTAGACAGTTATAGTAGATATATTGAGGTTAATATGTAGTAATGGTATATTGGGGTAAGGACATACCTCGAATTCATTGACATAAGACATGTTTGATTTGCAGTGACGAACAGTGTAATAGTAGACAGTTATAATAGATATATTGAGGTTAATATGTAGTAATGGTATATTGGGGTAAAGTGACGAACAGTGTAATAGTAGACAGTTATAATAGATATATTGAGGTTAATATGTAGTAATGGTATATTGGGGTAAGGACATACCTCGAATTCATTGACATAAGACATGTTTGATTTGCAGTGACGAACAGTGTAATTTTTTACATCGGTCGTTCCAGGACGTTCAATTGGCATACAATGGAACATGCCCATATATATTTCTTTTCGAACTTCAAGAAACATAGACCATGTATATGTTTCGGACGCGTGTGCCTCTATGCGAAGACCGGTAGATAAGCGAGGGGTCGACATGTCGCTTTTAAATTCGAGATCTCGTTGTGTATGCCGTTGAGCATCGATACTGGTTTCAAAACACATTAAAAATTGAACTAATGTGTTAGTTTCTGACGAGTTGACTTTAAAACGCGCGTTTGAGCTCTCACATCTGGATGTAGTCTTCATCAAACAACACATCGGTATCTCTCTGAAATAACACGGGACCCATTCGTGACGTATAGCAAACATCTCACAAAGCCACGGATGATTGTCTAGGTGATATTCGTCCATTAACACGTGCCATCTTTCTTCAAATGTTTGTGGTGTGATGAATAAATTCCACACCAGCTTATGTATTGACGAACGAAGAGTGGTATTATCAAGGATGTCATTTGAAATCTGTAAATGAGGAAACATGAATAATAAAAAAGTTGAATTATTTACTCATATTATATGGTTTAATTGGAGCCGTGTTAATATAAAAAAATAGAGTGTTTACCTTGGACGGAAGTTTTCTCATTATGTGCCACATGCACAAACGATGGATGGAGTTTGTGAAAACGGTTGATACAGCTTGTTTCATTGATGCGTCTTGGTCAGTGAGAACAAAGATTGGTTGTTTCTTATGTGCAGCCAGAAAGGTGTTTAGTAACCATGTATACGACTCTATAGTCTCATCGTATAACATGCCAGCCCAAAGATAACACATTTTTTGTGGTGATCAACTCCGGTGAATGGCACAAAAATCATTTTGTATCTGTAAATAAAACATATGATATTAAAAAATTATTAGTAATTTCACATGATGAAAAAATATAGTATCTTACTTGTTGGTGTCATATGTAGTGTCGAATGCACACACATCACCGAAAGCCTCATAATTTCGCAATGATACGAAATCAGCCCAAAAGAAAGATCGCAACTCATTGTCAACTATGACAATCAAAATAGAAATCATTAAGATTGGTAACTCGAGATCTCATGGTATGTAAGAGGATGTCTGCATCGCGTTCACCGATGAATGCACGTATGTCTCTAGAGCAATTTTTGAAATCTTCTGTTGTGCCACGAACATTTTGAGGTCCGCCTTTAAGTGATGCTTGAATGTTATGTGCAATAGTTGGGCCGATTTTGTTAAGACTAACTTTGTGAATGAACTGTTGCTCCTCAAATCCAAGTTTCCTGTTTTGTTTTAACATGTTGGCGTGATCGCTACCAATCATGCAATGGTTGTGCGCGGCGATGAAACCATATATTTTGTATTGTTCGGTAGCACGATCAAACCTCACTTTAATACGTGCACGGCACCCGGAAACTGTGAATCGGCTTCGTCTATGTTGTTTCTTGGATTTATCATATATGGTTTGAGCATTTTTGGATGGAGCATTGGGGTCAGATTCTGTGACTCGTGGTTGTCCTTCTCTTGAACATAATATATATCTATGAGTGGAGATTTTCGTATTAGGATTGTCATGATACTTTTTGTTCTTCGATGTACCGATACGAGTAGAAAACCCGGATTGCGTAGCATATGTGTTGTACATCATGACAATATCTTCCCAATGGGTAAATATACTATTTACCACAGGAAGGTATCTAACATCAACTTGAGGTATCCAATACGGGGTGCGATTAGGTGTAGCATGTATGGCAGCCGTAATCGTTCCTGTAAGAGATAATTAATAAATTAAATGATAGTGAGAAATAATTAATAAATTAAAAAAAATTGTCAACATGATATAGGGACGAATAGTATAATTGTAATTAATATGCACATGTACATTGGCAGTTAATGTACGATGTCATAAGTTATTGATTTGCAATCATAATGCATACGTGCATAAATTTGCATTGAAAACATAATTTGAGATAAAGATGAATAATGTGTAATATGAAGAACTTAACACAATACACATGTGCATATAACATTAAGTAATCATATTTTCAACAAAAAACAATTGTAAACATGCAGTTAACACAATGCACATGTGCATATTGAGTAATCGTAATGAACAACATACACAATGCACATGTGCATATAATATTGAGTAATCGTAATGAACGACATAAACAGTTGTGAACATGATAAAGTTGTGAACATGATAAAAAGGAGTATATCATTGAACAATTCACATTTTACATAAAATGGATATAAAATACCTTTAGTTTCAAACCGAATGAACTGTAAATGTTCATGTTCTGTGCTTGTAGGTGTTGTACCAGTAGATGTGGTGGTACCAGTAGATGTGGTGTTACCAGTAGATGTGGTGTCAATGGGTAACGATTGATTAGGTAAGTTAGCAGTTTCAGAGCCTACGTTGCCTGATGTAAACATTGAATCAAGCGTCTGAATTTCAAACCCATGAAGGGTGTGTCGATTTGCAACTGGGTTTGCAACTGTTGTAAACACAGGATTGTAACTTTCAGTTGGATTAACAGCAGCTAAGGTATTGACATCAACATCAGACGGACCTACAGCAGAAATATCAGACGGACCCAAAGCAGAAATAGGATCTACAATGACATTAGATGGGCCGCAAAAACTAGCATCTTGATGTGGATGATACGAAGAAGATGTTGGATGATGATCACCCGATGCAGAAGGTTCAACTCCAACACGAGATGAGTCAGACGAAGCCATTAGTATTCGAAATCAGTATACCAATGACGAAATCAGTATCACAATTGAACCCCCCCATAAAATGTGTAAGTCCACGCCGCCGTGAAAACGTAGAAAAGCAGTCGCCGCCGTGAATATGTAGAAATCAGTCGTCGCCGTCATTGATTATGCAAAATATCAAACGAAACGATGAAATCAGTATCACAATTGAACCCCCCGTAAAATGTGTAAGTCCACGCCGCCGTGAAAATGTAGAAAAGCAGTCGCCGCCGTGAATATGTAGAGATCAGTCGCCGTCGTCGTCGATTATGCAAAATCTCAAACGAAACCCTAGTTTGAAAAAGACAACAGTGAACCTTGAAAACGACGGCAGTGAACGACATATGATAAGCGCGTGTTTTTTAATTAAATATCATTAATTACAAGTTTGCCACGTGTTCACATTGGTTCTCGCAATAAGTGGTGGTTCCTAACGGATCGTTATCCTATATATATATATATATATATATATATATATATATATATATATATATATATATATATATATATATATATATATATATGGACGATTATACCCCTGGCTTGAAGGACATGTTGCAGATTTTTTGGTCTCCTACACTTTGCACACTTTCTGCCTCTTGTAAACCAACTCCTCCCTTTAATTTCCTTTGAATTTAATCATGCAGTTGCGTTTCATTATCCTGTTTGGCATATGACCTCAACACTCTAGAAGCAGAAGTAAGAAACATAACTAAAATAGACTTATAAATCATCCCGAAGAATGCATCCATACTAAAACTCTATATTTGAAATAACGAACATGAATTGCAATATCGATCAACTTATAAAAGTCTATAAACAATCATACTAGGTTTCACTCTTCCTCGACATTTTTCTCTATTCTACAAGTTGCCGGTTTTCTAGCAATGCTGGAAACCACCTTGACGAATACCTTAAAAAAAATCACATGCGACATTGCGACCAAAGTTTTAGCCAATGTTGTTCTCTGTTGGAATAATTCGGAGGTAACTATATTATTATTTGTCACATGCTAGAATATCTAGTCATTGCTATTTGAATTATGGGTCTACGTTAAGCGAGTCCCCAGGGAAAATTCCTACTCTTTTGCTTTATTTTTAGCTTCTCAATAGCTTAGTTTGTTATTTTAGTTTTATCTTCTAAGCTATTTATAGCCTTTATTATTGAGTAAAGCAATTATTCTAGAATAAAGTTATTTCACTTTGTGTTGGACCTACAAAAAAAAGGTGATTACAAAAGCCAAAACATACTACCTTGATCAAGAAATAAACCACTTACGATATCCATCTTCTCCCATAGATAGTGAATCTTGAACACTAATACTGCATCTGTTTTAAGACTTCAAAGATCTATTGAAGACATGAAACCACTGTTGAAGAAGAAGAAAAGTATGTTCAAGGCCAAAGCTTTGTTGAAGACAAAGCATTGATGAAGAAGACCAAACATCTGTTTGGCCAGAACGGATGTTTGGATCAAGCCAACAGAGGTTTGAAGATCAATTATTCTTAATGTAACAATGTATGTTTAAACAGATGTTAGTTTTCTTAGAACAGTTGTTACATTCCATCAGATGTCTGTGGAATCTTTTCTGTTAGGAATATCAGATATCGCTATCCGGGTGATGTCAGCCCTGATTGCCAACACATGTTTGTACTTTATTTAAATAAATCTCGCATGTTAGAGATCTATTTTATCATATCCCACACATTCCTTTTGTACGAACAATCTAAGTGAGTGATTAGGCTGAGGGGGAGTTGTATAATCATTTATGTAATTGTAATCTTTTGATTATTAATACAAAACAGTTTTGATAAACTTTCGATTCTTGTGTGTTCATTTAATTCCGCTACAATTTATCTTTCCATTTTTATTTATACTTCATTTATTTCATCAAATACTTCATTATTTACACACTTTACACACAAGTTAAAACTCGGATCCTAATAATTGGTATCAGAGCTTGGTCACATCAAACTTAATTTCACAGTCGATTTAATACAAGAAGATAAGCTCAGATAATTGATAACCAACTATTCGTTATATCGATTTACAAAGTTTAAAGTATCAAATTCAAAAAGTTTTTGTACGTACCATGTTTTTTACAAAGATCAAAAGGAATGGCAAGGAACAATCATGATCCCCATAACACTGGTTTCAGTAACAGCCTCTGATGCTTGTCAGATCAGAATACAATATCTGGCAATGTCGAATGGTTCATGTGCTAGCTCAACAGAACACATGAAGTTGGAAGTCCGTTATATTTGGACCACATGTTCTAATGGTACCTAGTGCCGAATATCCAGAAGTTCTGGAGCCAAAGAAACCAGAAAATTACTTAGAGCGGGATTTTCAGAAGTTTGAGTTAGATGCTAAAGCATTCAATATTGTTTCAATGGCTCTACCAAACGGAATCTATGCTGGACTATTACACTGTCTAGTGCAGAGGTGTGGGATGCTTTAAAAGAACAATTCGGTGGAACAAAGGATGTTATTGAAAACGCTCGTGAAATTCTCAATTAACAGTATGAGACTTTTAATCATATTAAAGGAGAGACCTTAACTCAACAATTTGAAAGGTTTTACCTGTTTGATAAGTGAATTAAAATTGGTCAACAAAGAATTTTTCAATTCCACTTTGAGTAATAGGTTTCTTAGGTCACTTCAGGAAAAAACGGATACTATTGCTATTCTGATGAGAAACACACCAGGGTTTAAGGACATGACATTGACTCAGCTTCATGGTAAGCTCTTAACCTTTGAAAGTTAGCCTATTCAAAAGAAGAAGCTCCAGTAAACTCTGGAAAAGTGTGTGATGACTATGTCTTTGGCAACACAACACTTTTGAGTTAAAAAGAATCATAATCTGAAATAGTTAATGATCAGGGTTATGATCTTTTTTCTTGACATATTCACTGGGATAAATTTTGATCAATGCTCTCCAAAATTTGTTTTTACAGAAATGGTGATGGTCAAAGTCCTGATAACCTATTTTTTGTTCTTGATAATCTACAACATATTGATCCCATTGACTTTGAGGAGATGAACATTTTGCACTAGGTGGCCCTACTCAGTATAAGAGCATACAATTTTTATAAGAAAATTGGTAGGAAGTATCCAGGACTTAATGGCAGGTCAAGGGAGGAGTTGGATAAATCAAAGATAAAATGTTTTAAGTGCAATAGATTAGGTCATTTTGCTAGGGAGTGTAGAAGTAAAATAAATAGTCACGCACCATTGATAACCTATCCAAATCAAAGACCTCAATCTAGCAATCAACAACACTTTTATCAAAATTCCCAAAATACCCTTAGACCAAATGTACAAAACATAACACATTTGCTTAATCCTTAAGTCATGTCCCTGTGCAATATAGTCAAGCACCTGTTAAGTCCAATATGTTCAAGTACCTATTGCACAAGTTCAAGCATCTCCAACTACTTCAGCCCCTGCACCTACAGAGGCTAAGCAACAAAGCTTCTTCACACAAGGCTTTGTTGACTAGAGTAGTTTGTTTGACGACGAAAATTTTGCTATTATAGCAAAAAACTACCGATGAACCCGATAGGGTTAGCGAGTTGACCCGTTTAACCCATTCTATTAAAATTCTATTTATTTACAATATGTTTTATGTCATAAATTAAATTGGGTGTGTATTTTATGCTACAATTATAACATAAAAAGAGAAATTGGCATAAGATTTTATTATTTTAATGTAATTTTATTATATAAATTTGTGTTTTTATGTAGCAGATGTTAATGTTATTATACTAATTTGCTGAAAAAAATAATAAATGAAAAATTCGGGTTGAATGGGTCAGGTTCGGGTCAGCCTGAGAATATTTCGGTCGGGTTGGGGTTCATATATATGACACAATTTTTGAGTTCGGGTCGGGTTGAACCCACCAACCCGCGAACACGACCCCTTTAGCACCCTTAACTTTAAGTGGTGTACCTCATAGGTATCTTCTTGAGCATAAAATTTTATCTTTCAGTAATCTTTTAGGTTTTGAGGGTTTATGCATTTTGTGTTGTAATAAAGCATTATAGAAGTTCTAGGTTAACACCACTGTGCAGACAAAAGAACTTGTATAATACCCCAGATGTTATACTAATACAAAGACCTACTATCTCAGTATCTCGACAATTATGTCAAATGAAATTACGGTACTAAGACCATATGACAATGAGATGTGACGCATATTTAGTTAACAATTCCGTTATGTTTGTATCATTTATGCAACCCTTTGATTAACACTGAGCCTACCAATACATCGATTGGTGAGACTGTTATCAACTTTAAAAACTTTCCAATTCTTTAGCATGCACTAATAATCTTTCCTCTTTTAGCAAGAAAACTCATTTTGTCCTTTTTTCTGTTCTTAGCATTTGAACATTTTTCAGTAGGTAATTAAACCTTGCTTTATCAAAATCTTTGGTAAAAAGATCAGCTTTTTGCTCGTCGGTGTAAATTTTGACTACGATTATCAACTTTTTCTCGTAGCAAGCATGGATGAAGTGATAACGTATTTCTATATGTTTGGTTTTAGAGTGGTTTACTGGATTTTTAGTTATTGAAACTACTGCCTCATTGTCTATGTGAATGGGAGTAGTTAGAAACTGCAAACTGTAGTCTCTCATCTGCTGTTGGATCTAGAGCACCTGCGAGCAACAGCTGGACGCCGCAACGTACTCTGCTTCACATGTCGAGAGAGAAACAATCGTTTGTTTCTTATACTGCCACGTGACTAACCGGCTTCCAAAGAACTGACAACCACCAGTCATAGATTTAGCATTAAGCTTGCAGCTGCCAAAATCTTAACATGAGATAGCTTTTAGAATGAACTCATTATCCTTTGGATACCAAAGACTTTTTCCTGGACATCCTTTCAAATATGTAAGAATCTGTTTGACTGTTATCAAGTGCGATGCTCTCGGACTAGATTGATCTTTGGCACATAGACGTGTGGGGTACATGATATCCGGTCTAGATGTCGCAAGGTACATAAGCGAGCCGATCATTGAGCGGTATTCCGTAACATCAACCTTTTTCTCCTGTTGGATCTGGGCAGATATTATGGTTCTAGGGTAGAGGAGTACTAACTGTTGTAGTTTTTGTCATCTTGAATTTGGTTAGAATATCAAGACGTACTTTGTTTAATGAATGAATCCAGCTGTAGCCCTAGAAAGAATTTCATCTCCCCCATTGAGCTCATTTCAAACTTCTGACGCATCACGACTTCAAACTCTTTGCACAACTTATCATTCGTCGACCCAAAAGTTATGTCATCCACATATATTTGTACTATTAGAATGTGCCCATAAGTTTCTCTAGTGAAGAGTGTGCAATCCACGGTTCCCCTAACAAAATTATTATCTCGCAGATGCGAGATAATGTTTCGTACCAAGCACGTGGTGCCTGATGCAACCCATAAAGTGCTTTGTCAAGAAGAAACATTTTGTCTTTATTGTATGGATCCACAAAACCTGGTGGGTGTCTAACGTAGACCTCTTCTTTCACTTTGTCATAGAGAAATGCGGATTTAACATCCAATTGATATACTTTCAAACCCTTACAGGAAATGAAGGCTAAGAATATTCTAATTACTTCAAGCCTTGCCACCGGTGCATATACTTCGGTAAAATCAATACTTACTGTTGATGAAAACCCTGCACAACTAACCTGGCTTTGTTTCGCACAATAACTCCTCTATCATCTCGTTTGCACTTGAAAACCCACCTTGTATTGATTTTCTTATGATTATCTGGTAGGTCTACAAGTTTCCATACCCCAAGCTTCTCAAACTGTAACAAATTTTTTGCATAGCATTTACCCAACTCTCCTCTGTTAATGCTTCTTTATAATTCTTTGGTTCGATCTGAGAGTTAAAACATATGTATGACAACCGATTATGAAAATCAGCAACCTTCGAGTATAAACAACTTAACCCTTGATTGATTTGGTTTCACGTTAGTACGCCACTTTGTAGATTCCCAAGAATTTTCTCCGAGGGATGATTAGATATAGTCCGAGGTATAACTTATGTCGAAACAATGACTAACGACTTTAAATTGTTAAGTTTTTGTTCTGCGACACTTTGAGTGACATCCAATGAGCTTGTTTGAATATGAGGATTATTTGATTGAGCCTCCTGATGATCATCCAAGATTGGTTCATCATCGGATGTTGACCTATCTTCATCATATATGGTTCATCATCGGATGTTGACCTATCTTCATCCAATTAGGTAAGGTTGCATTAGACGTAATGCAACTTTTTTAAAGTCTAATCCAACCATTTTTGAAAGTGTTGCATTTACTATTTTAATGTATCCTTTTAACATTCTAATGTAACTTTTTTTACTTTAAAATGCAACTTTTTTTAATACTTAAATGCAACTTTTAGTATAGTTTAGGTACAAAAATGCAACCTTTTATATATTTAAATGCAACTTTTTCTATATTTAAATGAAACTTTTTCTACACCCAAATGCAACTTTATAACATAAATTCAATTGCTTCTAATTAATATGCGCATCCAATCAAAATTACACCAAAAATAATAACACAACTAACGTTGATAATCAAAAAGTGTACTTTAACATGTTTGTCCGAACTCAAATAACAATATAGTCAACATAAAGTGTCAATTACAATAATAAATAGAATCAGAAACATTCTACTCCTCTAGATCTCCAACTGGTAATTATTTTATAGCTTTCCCATCATAGCTTCCAAATTTTTTCGTTGGATGTCAATATCTTTTCGCATAACTTTGAGCTCAACTTTTTTTCTTTCATGATCTTCTTAAAAAATGCAGTCGGAGAAGCTGCAGACTATGACATTTTAGCTTACTATTAAAAATCGGTTACTTAAAGTTGACTTAGAAAATTCTTTGTTAACCAACTTTAATTCACTAATTAGACATGAAAAACGTTCAAATTGCTGTGTCAATGTTTCTCCCTTAACATGAGTGAAAGTTTCGTATTGTTGGTTAAGGATTAATCGAGTATTCTCGATAACATCCTCCGTTCCACCAAACTGCTCTTTCAGTGCATCCCAAAACTCTTTGGCACTGTTACAATGCAATAGGCTAGCATAGATATTATTTGTCAAAGCCATAGCTACAATGCTAAAGGCTTTGGCATCTAGCTTGAATTTTTGATAATCCTACTCTGAGTAATTTTCTGGCTTCTTTGGCTTATGTACATTCAGGTTTTCGGCACTAGGTACCATTGGAATGTGAGGTCCGAATACAACGGACTTTCAACACCCTGTGTTTTGCTAAGCAAGTATATGACCCATCCTACGTTGCCATATGTTGATTTCAGATCTGACGAGTATAGGGGTTTATTACTGAAGTCGGTGTTATGTTGATCATTTTGTGCCATTTTCTTTGGTTCTTTAAGAGAAAAACAGATTATGTGATAGACACTTTTGAGTTCTACACTTTACTACTCTGAGCTACGAACAATATTAGATCATTATGAGCTGATCTTTGTATGTTAAACTGATTTGGAAATCAAGTTTAACATGACCAAGCTTTGATACCAATTGTTAAGTCTGAGTTTACAAGGTTTGTGATTAATCAACAAACAAGATCAAAACAATTTTGTATGGCAAGTAAAGATAGACAATCACAACAGAGAAATCATCATCAACATTTGTTTTTCATTAATGATCAAATGATTACAATATTGTTTTACAGAAGATTGACTCTATTGACTCCCACTCAGACTGATCACTAAACAATTTTGTTCGTACAAAAGAAAAAGGTGATGTGTAGTGATAATTATATCTCTAACATGTGAGATCTATTTATACTAAGTACGAAAGCTATTTTTGTGATTAGGCGACATCACCCTGATAGTGACATCAACATTCCTAACAGAAAAGATTTCACAAATGTTGCATATCTGTACAAATCAAACAACTACTATGCTAAACACTGTTAAAAAGGAAATACTGTACGTTGGAAACATGTGTTAAACTATCCTCTGTTGCTTTGTTCCAAACATCTGTTTGGCCAGACAGATGTTTGGTCTTCTTCATCAGACATTTGCTTCAACGGGTTTTAGGACTTCAACAGACCTTGTTTTTTCATAAACAGCGGTTCGAAGGCTTTAAACAAATGTTAACTATTCTTTAAGAGATGCTTTGATTTAGGTGTTCAAAATTCACTATCTTTTGAAGGAATCTGGTTCAAACATTTATTTATTTCTTGATCATGTTTTAGCTTTTGAATATTATCTGTTCTTTTTAGGTCCAACACTTTCTCTCCCTTTTTCTCCTTTCATGTATTTGTTTTATTTATTATTCTTAAAGGTATATATATAAGATTCTAAATTTCTATCTCTCTCTCTCTATATGTATATATACATATATATATATATGGTTTCATGTGATAACCACATTTTTTGCGAGAACCGTGAGAACCAATGTGCACACAACAAAATAAACCCACTACATCACAAAAAACCCAAAAAAAACCTAATCCCCCCCCCTAAAAAAAAAACCTAAATAAACCTAACCCCTCCCCCCATCCCCCAAAAACCTAAACCCCCACCCAAGCTAACTGCTAAAAAAACTAAATCATAAATTTAAACCCCCAAAAAATCTAAAAACACACAAAAAACATTTTTTTAATATTTTTTATTAAAATTGCTACTTTTAGTATCAAAAAAAATTTATTAACGAAAAGTAGCGATTTTATAAAAAAATTATGTGTTTTTTAGATTTTTTAGGTATTTTTGGTTGTGTTCACACTGGTTCTCGCAGTTCTTGCAATAAAAGGTGGTTCCTTACGGATCCTTCTCCTATATATATATATATATATATATAGGAGAAGGATCCGTAAGGAACCACATTTTATTGCAAGAACTGCGAGAACCAGTGTGAACACAACCAAAAATACCTAAAAAATCTAAAAAACACATAATTTTTTTATAAAATCGCTACTTTTCCTATATATATATATATATATATATATATATATATATATATATATATATATAGGATTAGGTTCAAGAGTGAACACTAGTGTAGTTTGTGAATTGAGCGAACTAATTCTGGCCATACATGTGTGTAGATCAATGGCCTGGATTCGATGATGAAATACACTAGTGTATTTTACGATTTAATGATGAAATCCTAGCCATCCATGGGTAAATCAATGGCCAAAATTTGTTCACTCAGTTCGCAAATACACTAGTGTTCACTCTAGAACCCCACCCTATATATATATATATATATATATATATATATATATATATATATATATATATATATATATATATGTATAGGGTTAGGTTAACGTACAAATGCCCTTATCGTACATTACGTACGCTATCATCTCAGCCGTCAGATCTTCATCCTATATTGAAATCGCATGTTGGTTTTTTGTAACAATTTCGCATGTTGGTTTTTTAACATGCGATTTCATCAAAATTACCACATGCGAAATTGTTACAAAAAAACCAACATGCGATTTCATCAAAATTATCACATGCGAAATTGCTACAAAAAACCAACATGCGATTTCATCAAAATTATCACATGCGATTTCATACATGCTATTTTATAACATGCAATTTCACTATATCGTACATAATGTACGTTAAGGGATATTGTTTTTTACACCTTGCCTATATATATATATATATATATATATATATATATATATATGCACACATATTGTTTTATTATTATAGTCTACCTTTTTAATTAAGTATACTACAATAATGTTGACACCAATGATGAAAAAGAAAACGATAACAATGGATTTTAGAATAAAACTAGTCGTTTTAAAATAGGTGCGTTGCGCCTGGATTTCCCGCGCTACGCTTTCCACCTAGCTTTCCAACTCCCGTGATGCACAAAGCCATCAAAAACATAATAAAACAAAATAGAACAGTTAAACTAATTTGTATACATAGCCATCAAAAACATAAAAAAACAAAATAGAACAATTAAACTAATTTGATTCATATGCAGTATTTTACAACAAAAACATTCAAATTAGTTCAACTTTACTAAATTATTTTGAAGCCTGTTGAATAAAAAGATGAAAACGGAATGTATTACATGATGTACATTAGAACTGAACCAATATACATAACCAGCATATAGAAAAACTGAAATGATACCTTGAAGATGTTATTCATCAAGCCAAACAGATGTATACATTCATCTCAAACATTCAATAGATAACCTATGAAGAAATTAACAAAATAATATAAAAAATCATAGGCATTTGATCAAACACCTTATAAGCATGTCTAAACAATCAAAGCACATGGAAGATTCAATATGACCCCAACCAATTACATGGATATATTTTGAGATGGCTATATACATGGATACATTCTACATATATACAAAAGCATACATGGATACATTCTGCAATTGACTCGATGTACATCAGAACTGAACCAGCATACATAACTGGAATATATATAAAAAAATGAAATGATACCTTGAAGGTGTGTATAGCTGCTCTTTCTATCTTTCTACTGTAAATCCCATCACAATGAGTACCTGATCAATATTATCGATTTCATCTTTAATAGCAGCAACAAACCTAACTTAGGGTTGAATTGGCTTACCATTCTGATAAGAAAATTGATGGTCTAAACCCATAGTCGGGTTTTACCTTCTTTGTCATGACGTTTTAGCATTTCTGACTTTTCAACTGCATAACCATAGGTTGCATATACTTTAGTACTCTCTTTGTTGGTGATTACTCCAGATAAAAAGATTGCAACTTCCTATAGTATACTACCACACGAACACTACCGATTAGCATCCCTAAAAAATCACTATCATTTGATTCATGATATTCGAATCCATGTCGTGTTCAAGTCAGGTCTGACTCGTCAAAACATGAACACTACCGATTAGCATCCCTAAAAAATCACTATCATTTGATTCATTTGCATGTATACATAGTATTTTACAGCAAAACAATACATATATTTAACTCTTCTTAAATGGTCCAAATGCATAACTTCTAACCTACATGAGATAATTTTTATTTCGATGCCAAAAAGGTTTTTACTTGACGTCCGAAAGTATAATCAGATTGGGTACTTTTTGCACAATCATATATATTAATCATGCCCTTCAACTTCGGTGAATTAAAATAGATATATGAACAGTATGAGTTAACATTGTTCTTACCCGAATGTATTGACTGTGACGACATCGGTCTCATTTTCGAAGAGTCCACTGTCATCAAACACAATAACACAGAGGAAAAACAAAACATGTAAGATCATTAAAACATTCAAAAATTCATATATAATAGTATGGAAGGATACTACTGATGACAACACTAAAGCAACCAAACAAACCGAAAACCAAACACTATAAGCATTACATTCTAATACATTTGAATAAATGGAAAAATTGCATCCATATACCTTCAGATGTCTCCAAAGCAATGTCTCCAACTAAAAATTACATGTAATAAAAAATATTGAGAAGTTATTTTTAAAAGTTATAAGCTAAAAAATAAATTAAGGCTTTTGTGCAAGCGTATCTGAAACCTAAATTCAAAATAAAAAAAAATCCAACATCAAACAAATATCGGAAGTACTGACCTAACAATTAAACAATGGCATAACAGATGTAATTAATGAAAGAGATGACGAACCGGAGGTTTTCCAAAGTCTGGAAACAATCGACGAAGAGAAAGATATATAAATTATAGCTTCAAAGCATGTGATAAACCACGTATGTATAAAAAATAGGCTTGAATTTTAATGTACGTCACCGAACAACCACCACCATGCACCACAACTGTCCGGCGTCTTCTGCGTCGCCAGAAGCCAACACCTCTGATGCGACCGGAAAAAACCATCATCAGATACAATAAATTAAAACAGAGTAACACTAAATCACGGGATCTAACCTCGGGTTTGTTGATCTCCTCGAAAAAGGAACATGCATCTTCAAGTTCGTACACCGAATCTTCGCCGGAACCTCACTGAAGGTTACCTACTCGTGAGATCAACATAACTCGTCCGATTAAGGTTCATTGATAACCGATCTATCCAAATAGCGAACATGCAAGAGAATAGGGTTTACCGGAAACTTGCCAGAACTTGGTTGGAACCCTAGCAGCTTGACCGTCATCACTGTCGGAGCTATGGCAACCATCGATCTAACATCCCTCGTCGCTCTCTACTCGTGTACCGTCACAAACCCTGCTCGCCGCCGTGGATCCGCCACAGCTCAGCCGCGTGCCGCCGTGGCCGGCTCCATCACCTTCGACGCTGCATTCTCTCTCTTTCTTACAGGTTACACACAGTCTTTATTTATTGGACAAGACATGTGTTCCCTTTGTATACAGACACCTATTTACTGTTTGGTATTAAATCCCAAAAAAACCCTTCGTTACTGTTCATTCCCATTCTTTTATTAATATATAGGAGAATTCACTTAAGAATGACCACCTTTTATAGACTTTTCCACATATTAAACTATAACTAGTAATTTTTTCCCGCACATCGTGGGCGGCATCTGAACGTAAAATTTATATTGTCTAATAAAAGCGTATTATATTTGAACTGACTTGTTTCCGAACAAAATTTACATCAAAATGTACATTAATTGAAAACATACATAAAAATAAGCGCAAAAAAGTTTTATATCACGGAAATGTTTTATATTTGACCCAACTTATTTCCTAAAAAATTAGGTCGAACCGTAAGAAAATAGTGTTTTTAGGTTAAAGGATGACACCACGTTGGGGCTATGTCGAAACGTAACATAACTCGAATTTATAACGTCTAATGAAAACGTATAATATTTGACCCGACTCCTTTTGGAACAACATTTACGTCAAAATGGAGCTGAATTGCGTAATTCTTGTTCGTTGTCCCTTGTTTGTCACAGTTTGCAACAAGGTATCCTCATAGTGTTGGTGATTTTGGAGGTGAATAAGTATTATGGAGCTGAATCATGAGTAAGTAATGAACTTGAAATTGATACATAATTATCACATGTGATGTTAATTAGGCAAAAACTTGCGGTGTTAGGCATGTTGTTTTGTTAATTGTTTGATACGGATGACCAGAGGTGTCGACCGGAAGGGGCCTACCATAATTTCGGGGATGTTAGTCTTATTGGTGAATGATTACATCGGCGATTTGGGAAGTCTTTTTTTTTTTTTTTTTTTTTTTTTTTTTTTTTAATTCAATAACTACATTTCCTACATATACAAAAACCAAACTGGGGAATAGTGCCAGGCAGCTGCCTGGTACTCCTCTATTGGATCAACACGTTTATTGTTTTATATCCATTTTAAAATTATGTTTTCGTCATAGCTCAAAATAAAATTACGCTTTTTGTCCCCATCTCAAAATTACAATCTTCCCCTAAATTCAAAATTACGACTTTGCCTGACACTCTCCCATTGGACCAACCAGTTTATTATTTTATATCCATACTAAAATCACGTTTTTGTCCCTCTTTAAAATTACGATTTTGCCCCCAGCTCAAAATAAAATTACGCTTTGCCCCCAGCTCAAAATTACGATTTTTCCTTCCATTCAAAATAAAATTGTAGTTTTGCCCTCAGCTCAGAATTACCTTTCCGCCCCCGGTTCAAAATAAAATTTTGTTTTTGCCCCCACTTAAAAATTACGATTTTGCCCTCTGTTGAAAAATGTGATTTTTCCCCGTTTAAAAAATGTGATTTCGTCCTCAATTCAAAATTACGTTTTTCCCCAGTTCAAAATAAAATTATGTTTTTGCCCCAACTCAAAATTACGATTTTGCCCCCGGTTCAAAATAAAATTGTGCTTTTACCTCAAGCTGAAAGTTATGATTGTGCCCTTAGTTCAAATTTATATTTCGTTGTTGCCCCAAGTTAAAAATTACGAATTTGCCCATGTGAAAATTTACAATTTTGCCCCAGGTTCAAATTTACACTACTGTCATTACTTTAGCTTTTGTCAAATTACGATTTTACCCCGGTCAAAAAATACAACTTTCCCTCAGTTAAAAATTACAATGTTGCCATTGTTTTACTTTTTTTTTATCAATACTATAAAAGTATTTTCTTTTAATTAGTTGACTCGATTTAATTGTTTTTCGTGTCAATGAGCTGACTAACACTCGCTCATTATTCGGCCATCGCCCCACAACGCGGGCGGGGCACCAACTAGTTTAATATATAAAGAATAAATCTAGGGAATTTGTGTTTTTTAATTTTTTTTATTTCTTTGTATTTTGTCATTAAGGGTAATTTAGTCATTTCACATAGACTTAACTAGAAAACTAACCTCCATTCGCTTTAGAGACTATCCGAGTAATAACCGAGCAAACCATAGAAAACATGAATGTATTTTTTAAAAGCCAATGACTAAAAGTGTTACTTTGACGAACCATATGAACTATCCATGCATTTTACTCTCTCTTAAATATATTACATTTAACTTTATATTTTGTTTTAAGAATTTCTTTCTTTCTCTATTTTTCTTTTCATGTAATTGTTTTATTTATTTGTCTTATGGTATCTATAAGATTCTACATTTCATATACACACACATCTCTTAAAGATATATATAAGATTCTAAATTTCATATATATATATAGAAAAAGTATATCGTACATTACGACTTAAAGTACTTCACGTACGACAACGTGCGTGATTTGTTCTATAACATGCATGATTAATGTTTTCTATATGCGTGATTATTGTGTTTCAACATGCGTGATTTTGGATTTTTAAGTTGTAACGTGCGTGATTCTAAAATGAACGTGTGTAATTACCTGTCGTACGTGATGTACGTTAAGCCGTAATGTACGTTAACCTTCCTATATATATATATATATATATATATATATAGTTTTTTTATTTATAGTCTACTTTTTTTTATTGAGTACACAATAATAATGTTGACGCCAATGATAAAAAAGAAATTATAACAATGAATAGAATAAAATATACTTAAAATTAACCATCTTTTTATAGACATTTTCACATATAGTAAATTTTTCCCGTGCGTTTCGGCGGCGTTGGAACATAAAATACACGTATCTATATTGTCTAATAAAAACGTATTATATTTGACCTGACTCGTTTTCGAACAAAATTTACATCAAAATGTACACCAACTGAAAACATACATAAAAATAAGCGCAAAAACGATTCATATCACGAAAACCTTTTATATTTAACCCGACTTATTTCCTAAAAGAATTACGCCGAAACGTAAGAAAACAGTGTTTTTTAGGTTAAAAGATGATACTACGTTGGGGCGGTGTCGAAACGTAAAGCAATTCGAATTTATAGCGTCTAATGAAAACGTATTATATTTGACCCGACTCCTTTTCGAACAACATTTACGTCAAAATGTAGCTCAACTGTAAAGTACATAAAAATATGCACGAAAACGTATTATATTTGGCTCGACAAAATTAACGATGAAACGTAAACAAGTAGGATTTATATCGTACATATATAAAAATATGCACTTAAAACTCGAGGGAGTCAAAATAATATTTCATAAAGTTTTTAAAAAGTAACAGGGGTGTAAATGTAAAAATTGAAAGTTGAGGGGCTTCGGTAAAAAGAGTAAATTTCCATCTAAGTTCATATGGTTTGACCTAAAATTTCACTTTAGTTAAAATAGTATTTTTTTTTCTCCCCTTGATCCCTGAAATTTGTATTTTTTTGCCACTTTTGTCCAACCTTCTAACTCCGTGAAAAAAACTCAGTTAACTAAGGGGTTTCTTTTTCTTTTTGGTATTTTCAACCAAAAACCAATTTACATTTTTTTTAATTTTATATATATATATATATATATATATATATATATATATATATATATATATATATATAAAATCAAAACCCATGTGAGTTGAGAAAACTCAAATAAATCCTATGTAACATTTTTATTTTTTTCTAAAAAAATAGGGAATGTAATATAAATGTACACGAACCTATTTAAGAAAAAAAATGAAAAAAACGCTTACTAGTTTTTTTTTAAATGTTGAAAATTTGTATGTTACATTTTTTTGTTGGATATATATATTACGTAACCTGAAATTTGTAACATCTTTTTTAAAAAAAAAACTACTCAATGTTTTTTTGTGTTTCTTTTTTTAAAAATATTTAAATATATGTATATTACATTTCCTATTTTTTTAGAAATGTTTCTTGAGTTTACACAACTCAAGTGGGTTTTCTCTATAGCCTTCCCCTATATATGTATGTATGTATGTATGTATGTATAGAGAGCCGCTAAAATAGAAACCACTCCCAGTTGTAAGAAGCGCGAGAACCCCTCTCCACCAATTAGAACATGGGGTATTTTGGTCATTTACCCAATGTCTAATCTACTGTCTACTTTAACTCTTTCAACTCTCTCTCTCTCTTGTCACTTCAATTAATTAAATTCTCTCCTCTCTCTTCAAAATACACATAACACCTTCTCTCCTATCTCTTCAAAATTACCAGAGCTTCAACACCAAAATTCATAGAGCTTCAATATTCATCTCTCTCTCATCTCTTCAAAAACCAGAGATGAACTCGCCGTAGAAAATCTAACCGCCGGAGAAAACCATAACCGCCGCCCTCCTTAAAAACCAAACCGCCGCCCTCCTTAAAAACCTAACCGCCGGAGAAAACCATCACCACCGCCCCCATTCGCCGCCCCCTTTCTTATCCGATCTCGTTTCCCCGTGGAAGATGATAGCCACAACTTGACCAACAGGATAAGCATTTGGGTGAAGGGATCAAGTCATTTTGTTCAACTAGATCTGAGACCCGACCCGTTTTGTGCGGTGGTTGATGTCATGATGAGCTCCGTTTTTTGTGAATTACTAGATTCTGGTGGTTGATATCATGTTTTTGATTTTTTTAATCTTGTTTTGAGTTATGGATCTTGTGTATTTTGATGTTCCATCTGGTTTTTGTTTTGATCTGTTAGAATGGGCAAACCAGGTGGTGGGTGGTGGGCAGAGGCGGTGCCGGTAGTACAACCGGTGGTGGGTGGTGGGTAGAGGTGGTGCTGGATTTGGGTTTTCGACGGTTTTTCGGAGGCGATGGTGGCGGTGAAAGGTGGAGAAATCATAGGAAGACGGTTTTCGACGGTTCGACAGCTAGGTGGTGGGCCGGCGGCAGCGCCGCCGTGAGCGACGGAGGCCCTGGTCTCCTCCCGACGAGTTGATGATTTCTCTGGTATTTTTTTTTGGCCTGTGTTCTTCTTTTTTTCTGGGTTTAAGTTGATTTTTCTGGTGATTTCTTGGCCTGTGTTCTCCACATGTGTTCTTGAATGATGATGATGATACCGATGGTATTTTGGTATGTTTGGTATTTTTGATCTTGTTTTGATCTGTTGGGGATTTTGATCTTAATATTTGTTATGATTTGGTATGTGGGTTTTTTGGGGGTGGCGATGATGCAAAAAAAAAAAAAAACTAGATTTTTGATGACGATGGCTCGGCAACGATGGTGGAGGGTAGATCTTTGAACCCGCAACCCCACTTTGCAGCGTTTTAATTATCGGAAAAAATCTGAGCCAAACCCTTTTTTTTCGAGATACACTTTTGTTTTTTTGTTGTTGTTGGTTTTTCATATTCTTTCCCCCGTCGATGACGATAAAAATCTATCCGAGACACCTACCGACTTTGCGATTTATGGGTGCGTTCGTCTTTGCGTAAACAAGTTTTCGTGTAAAAAAGTTTTTGTGAAAAAAAAGTTCAACCGCAAACTTTTACGTAAAACGTAAAAAGTTTAACGTAAAACTTAAAAAAAGTAAAACGTCAAAAAGTTTAACGTAAAACTTAAAACTTAAAAAGTTTTACATAAAACGTAAAATTTAAAAACATAAAAAGTTTAACGTAAAACGTAAAATGTTTTACATAAAACGTAAAACCGAAAAAAACGTTAACGTAAAAAACCCGGGGCGTAAAACATAAAAAACCAACACGTAAAACTTAAAAAACCGACGCGTAAAACGTAAAAAACCGACGCGTAAAACGTAAAAAACCGGGGCGTAAAACGTAAAAAACCGACGTGTAAAACGTAAAATAACATTAACGTAAAAATTGGTGCGTAAAATGTAAAAAAAACGTTAACGTAAAAAACCCGGGGCGTAAAACGTAAAAAACCGACACGTAAAACGTAAAAAACCGACGCGTAAAACGTAAAAAACCGACGCGTAAAACGTAAAAAACCGGGGCGTAAAACGTAAAAAACCGACACGTAAAACGTAAAAAACCTACGCGTAAAACGTAAAAACCGGGACGTAAAACGTAAAAAACCGACACGTAAAACGTAAAAAACCGACACGTAAAACGTAAAAAACCGAGGCGTAAAACGTAAAAAACCTGGGCGTAAAACGTAAAAAACCGACGTGTAAAACGTAAAATAACGTTAACGTAAAAATTGGCGCGTAAAATGTAAAAAAAAACGTTAACGTAAAAAACGGCGCGTAAAACGGGCCGTATGAACGGCGCGTAAAAACGGGACATGAAAACGGGACGCTAAAACGGCGTGTTAAAAAACGGCGTTAAAAACGGCGCGTAAAAAACGGCGTTAAAAAACGGCGCGTTAAAAAAACGGCGTAAAAAAAACGGCGGTAAAAAACGGCGCGTAAAAACGACGGTTGAAAAAACCCGGCGTGCAAAAACCGGCCCGCAAAAAAAATTGTATTTTGTTAAAAAATTTGAATTTAAATTGTTTTTACTAAAAAAATCTTTTAAAATAATAAAAAGTAATATAATAAAACTAAAAAGTAATATAATAAAACAAAAAAGTAATAAAAAATAATAAAGGCAAAAAGACAAAAAAGAATTAGTTTACTTAAATACCCTTTTGGATTAAAATAATAAAGACATAATAAGACAAAATCTATTTAATATTAAGTTTTGTTACTTTTAATCTCATCCATTCATTTTGTTGATCCAAAGGCTAGAAAGTGGTTCCCATGGTTTTTACAACTAGAGGTGGTTTTCATTTTAGCGATCCTCAGTATATGTATATATATATATATATATATATATATAGAGGGTGGGGTTCTAGAGTGAACACTGGTGTATTTGTGAAATGAGTGAACAAATCCTGGCCATTGATTTACACACGTGTATGGCCAGGATCTCATCATCAAATCGTAAAATACACTAGTGTATTTCAACATCAAATCCTGGCCATTTATCGACACACGTGTATGGCCAGGATTAGTTCACTCAGTTCGCAAGCTACACTAGTGTTCACTCTTGAACCTAATCATATATAGGGTGGGGTTCTAGAGTGAGCACTAGTGTATTTGCGAACTGAGTGAACAAATCTTGACCATTGATCTACACACGTGTATGGCCAGGATCTCATCATCAAATCGTAAAATACACTAGTGTATTTCAACATCAAATCCTGGCCATTGATCTACACACGTGTATGGCCAGGATTAGTTCACTCAATTCGCAAGCCACACTAGTGTTCACTCTTGAACCTAATCCTATATATATATATATATATATATATATATATATATATATAGAGAGAGAGAGAGAGAGAGAGAGAGAGAGAAAGAGAGAGAGAGAGAGAGAGAGAGAGTGGGGATCCTACGAAAATTGTGTTTCTCCTAGAAAGTCTAGGAAGCGATCTGGGCCATCTAATGGGTGCGTTTAATGGTTGAGATCATCTTGGTGGCATTTTGGTAATATGTGTTTCTTAAAAATAGGATTATTTAATTAATCAGGGGTAGATATGTCATTTATCTTGTTTTAAATATGAAAAGAATTGTCATTCCATAACCACCCCACATTTCTTGCGATTTTCTCTCTCTCTCTCTCTCTCTCTCTCTCTCTCGCTTTCTCTCTCTCTCTCTCTTCCTTCTATCCTTAATGAAGAAACACATTGTATTAATCTGCTTGCTAATCTGCTTGCTGTTAAAACACAGCGTCAAGAAATCCTCCAGCATTACCAGCATGGATGGTAAAACACAGCGTATGAATCTGCTTGCTGTTAAAACACAACTGTATAAATCTGAATGCTAAAACACAACTGTATGAATCTGCTTGCTATTAAAACACAACTGTATGAATCTGCTTGCTGTTAAAACACAACTGTATGAATCTGAATGCTAAAACACAATTGTATGAATCTGCTTGCTGCTAAAACACAACTGTATGAATCTGCTTGCTGTTAAAACACAACTGTATGAATCTGAATAATAAAACACAGCTATATGAATCTGCTTGCTGTTAAAACACATCACCAAGAACAAACTGTTAAAACACAGTACCAAGAACATGCAGATAGATTCCAGATGCCATGATTTTTCCCTCCGTATAAAAATATGATCAACGATGAATTTTGTGAGCAAGAAAATGAAGGAATGATTCATATTAAGTGAGATCAGAAATCGTAAACAAAAAATTCCGAAATTTATGGAGCAAATCGGTTTCATTATGGATAGTTAGTTATTGAAGATAATTTCCTAAAATAAAAATAGATTGTGAAAGTACATAATTGCCCTTCTAGTTAAAATCCTTCAATGCCACGTGTCGCATTCTGATTGCTTCCTAGACTTTCTAGGAAAAATCCATTTTCTACCTAACTCCTCCTCCTCTATATATATATATATATATATATATATATATAGGATTAGGTTCAAGTGTGAACAACTTCTTGAAAGCGAATTGTGTGAACTAATCTTGGCACTTGATTTTGTTTAAGATGATAAGGGATAAGATTGTAATTACACATTTTAATTAATATTAATTCATTATTGTTATTAATCCAAATCAGTTACACCAACCTATATTCTTGTGATTTCAAAATATCTTTTAAATTTTAACAATATCCTAATCACATTTAATTAATATTAATTCATTTTTGTTATTAATCCAAATCAGCATCCAATCCGAATTTGAATTTCAAATTCAGCTGTCATTTTCCAACGGGTCCCTCATACACTAGAAATATAATTGTTATAATTGTTATGATCTTTTTAGATTCTTACGTATGCAATATTACATTATTACCTATAAACTCTATTTAAATCAGAAAGTATTAGAATTTTCTATATGAGCCACCTTGTCCTTTTTAATTTATTAATATCTAGTCTATCTTCCATAATTACATATCAAAATCAAAATGTAGTGGAAACCATCATTTTATATGATATTTAAACATTAAAAGATCCATATCAATCTTAAACTTGAAAAGTGGGATGTTTAAAAATCATCCACTAATTGTACACATCGATTTTTACACATGCATACCTATATTTACAACAAATGCGTTTATTGGCTGCTATATTAATCATTCTAATGTGCATATAATTACAATATTTTGTTTAACTTACTTTTTACTCTAAACGTGTAGAATCGGTTGCAAGTAACGTATATGAAAGTCCTAATGGGACTAGATATTGGGCACCAACTGTGCCACCCAATTTCAAACCGTTTCTAAAAGCTAGATTTAGAACAATAGAGGAAGAAATTGCAATGTATGAGGAATACGCACAATTGCAATGTATGAGGAATACGCACAACTAGCAGGCTTTTGTACGTGTTTGGGAACTTCAAAGAGAGAAACTAACATATGTATTTCATCTTTTATACAATGTAATTACAACAATGTTTCTTAAACAAACTGATTTATCACTTTATTTTCCACACACACATATACACATATAAAACACGTGCACAACTCAACGAGTTTACGATCAATACACAATTGTATCAGTTTCAATACACAAGTGTAAACATACCTACACTTTGTGTGAGCATGGACCTAAAATTCCCAGGAAAGCGTCATACACAGGTTACATAAATCGCAAACAAAACCCAAATAAAAAAACACAAACCAAAAAACATTTTTACTTATCCAAATAAAATTCAAAGTAACAACATCAACAAAACGTCTAACCACTTATAAATAAAGCAACCATTTTTGTGTCATCAACTAGTGCCTTACACATATTAATGTCTACCACAAAATCTACTATTCAAAAGTCCTATTCGCCTTGTCGTATGCTAGTGCTTCTTTTAGTATTTGATCACGGTGCTTGTTTTCATCTGAATCAAGTCTACTATCCCATATTTTTGTTGTTACCCCGAACCAAGTCTCCATTTGTTGCATAGCAAAACACCACAATCAACCGAATTTCAAACAATCGCATACCAATGCCTTATCAAAGTCCCGCCACTTCGGATGATTAACTGATTTCAAGTACTTTGCGACAACGTCTTTCTGCAGAAAAATAAAAATTTAAAGTACGTTATACTGTATGGTGTTTGTGTTAGCCTGTGTACGGTACACAATAAACATGTGTACAACTTGAACATACACATGTGTACACCGGTAATTCTAATGTACACATGTGTATACCAAACCAGTTCACATCAAAATGATCCAAACAAGTTTTTGCAAAAATTAAACTCTACACAACTTAAATGATAACCCTAATACACCAGTATATTAGAAAAAAAACGTACATTCAATACAAGCCCTGTGTACAAAAATTTGTACACCTGTGTACAAGAAACTGTACACCTGTGTACAAAAATTTGTACAGTTACCGATGCACATGATTCAATACACAGTGCATTAAGCGTACATGGCATAGTGTCAAGAATAAGAATATGAAAATAGTCTTTACACTTGTGTATAGGATTCTAATACCCAAAAGTATAATTGTGTACTTAATCGGTTGAAGCACATACTTTATACACAGACGTAAAACACCACCGAGGTCAAGAGACCTGTAAAGAACATAGTAGATATATGCATTTAATCCATTCAAGCATAACATTTAAACCGAACATTGTTTTAATCGAATATTAATCTATACAAAAACGACCACATCACACTAAAATCCAGCAACTTATACACACTATATTGAGCAATTTAAGTTTTTTTTTTTTTTTTTAACAAACTATGAACTACAAACCCTAGATTTTACATGAAACAAAAGGGGGAAAACAATGAAATCTATACACAATCGGACACAAAACAGAGCAAGAAGAAACCACTATATGCATTATTATATACCTTGATTAGCCACCAGAAGTAGAAACACGGTAGAAGGATACACAATCGAACACAAAACATAGCAAGAAGAAACCACTATATGCATTATTATCTACCTTGATTAGCCACCAGAAGTAGAAACATGGTAGAAGGATGATGTTCATCTGCATCAGAATCATAGTCGAGTTGCTCTTAGAGAGAGAGGGAGAGAGAGAATAAGGATTTTTATAAATTAGAACAATGATTTTTTGGTTAACTGATATATGCGAGAATCGAGGGAATTGATATTGTTTTCAATAAAGGAAACAATTATGGGTTTAGAAGATTGTAGAGATTGGAATGACTAATATACCCTTTTCCATTTAATTAAATAGTAAAAATTAACCGACTACTTACCATCATGACATTCATTTAAAATCTCAAGATGATGAAAATCAAGGGTCCAGATCAGTTCATACAGTTCACTCTTAGGAGGGTGTTCACTCTAGAACCCTACCCTATATATATATATGTATATATATAGGTAAAGAGTACTGTACAATATTGCTTATCGTACATTACGTACACTTCAATCTCAGCCGTCAGATCATCTTCCCGCATTTTAAAATCGCATGTTGCTTTTTTTATAACAATTTCGCATGTGATAATTTTTGATGAATTCACATGTTGTTTTTTTTGTACCAATTTTGCATGTGATAATTTTGATGAAATAGCATGTTTTTTTATAACAATTTCGCATGTGATAATTTTTGATGAATTCGCATGTTGTTTTTTTGTACCAATTTCGCATGTGGTAATTTTGATGAAATAGCATGTTGTTTTTTTATAACAATTTCGCATGTGGTAATTTTGTTGAAATCGCATGTTAAAAAACCAACATGCGAAATTGTTACAAAAAAAACAACATGCGGATTCAATGCGGGAAGATGATCGGACGGCTGAGATTGTAGCGTACGTAATGTACGATAAGGGCATTTGTACGTTAACCTAACCCTATATATATATATATATATATATATATATATATATATATATATAGGGGGTTCATTTTAGAAGAAAAATTAATTGAGAAGAAAAAAGAACAAAGGGTACAATTGTAAAATATTAAGTAGTTATTCTTTCATCTTATTTATTACAATCTTTAAGTAATTAATTACTCATAAAGACTATTATTCTCTACACTAATTTTCATTGCCTACACACATAAAAAGTTATGCTACACATGTCGAAAATTATCCTACACATACTTGAATTTATCCTACACAACTCATAATTTATCCTACACACGTTGTAATTTGTCCTACACTCTAAACTAATTTTTTTTTATTTTTTTAAAAAATATATATTTTGAAATAAGTTACAAATTTAATATAGTTAGCTATTAAAAAGGAAGACTAGAAATTAATGATCTATGTAAGTTTACAAAAATACCCTTACATTAAAACTAAATGCAAATATTAAATAAAGTAAAATGAAACATTCTTATTGGTTGAAATTTATTCTTTTTTCTTCTTACAAAAAAATTCTTCTCATTTGAACCTTCCAATATATATATATATATATATATATATATATATATATATATATATATATAGGGGAGGGTTTAAATGAGAACGCTAAATATTGTGAGAACCATGAGAACAAACGAAAAAACCGCGAGAACTTGGTCAAAAACAATTCAAATTCAATTTTTTTCTACACTTATCATTATTATTCGAATACAATGTTAGAAATTTAATTTACACGTTTAAATTTACGTGAATTCGTAAATAAAGAAAATTTACACATGTGTAAGTTTGCCATTTACACATGTGTAAATCTGTTATATTTACAAATGTGTAAAAAATTTAAAAAGAGTGATTTTGAAAGGAGAAATGAATTATTTGATGTTGTAAATTCTTTTTTTGATGTTGTATTTTAATTACAATGAGGATTGTATTAAAAAAATTGGTTTTGATTGATTTTCTCATTCGTTTTCACGGTTCTCGCAATATTTTGCGTTCTCAAAATAACCCTCCCCTATATATATATATATATATAGGGGATGGTTCAAATGAAAACCACTTTTATTGTGAAAACTCGAAAACTAACTAAAAAAAGCCTAAAAACACACAAATTTTTTTTTTCAATTTTTTTTTATAAAAATCGCTAGTTTTTATATATAAAAAAAAAATTTTTTCAAAAAAAAAAAAAAAAATTTTGTGTAGTGCACATGTGTAGTAATACACATGTGTAGTACACATACATATGTGCAGTATTACACATGTGCACTACACAAAATTTTTTTTTTTGAAATTTTTTTATATTAAAAAACCTGCGAAATTTTGATTGCAAAAAAAATTAAAAAAAAAATTTTTTGTATGTTTTTTTGGCTTTTTTTAATTAGTTTTCGAGTTTTCACAATAACTAGTGGTTTTCATTTGAACCTTCCCCTATATATATATATATATATATATATATATATATATATATATATATAGGGTAGGGATATGGTAAAAAGTGTCTAAAGTGTAAGAAGTGTTTTAAACCATTGGATTTTTGATCTAATGGTTGAGATCAATAGGGTATTAAAATGTAAATTGTGTTTTAATTAGAAGGGCCTGATGTAAAATTGAAGGGCAATATTGTCTTTTCCATTCTTTCAAATATGGTAACCGTATCCTACACAACCAAAACCCCCTATCAATCTCCTAAAAACAAGCGACGTTCCCGTCAAAGCAATAGTTTTATACTTTCCGGATATTTTCCGTCTAACAAACTACATTGCAAGATGCATAGAAAGGTTTTATAGGTAAACGGAGAAGGGCTCGTCGTCAAAATCCAGTTGAACGTAAAGTGTTTTATTTTTCACTAATCAGATGACAATGGTGTTCTATTAACAGGAGAATCAAGGATCAACGAGTGTTCTATGGACCCAAAAAAAGGAACTATGAAGCCAGCAGGTTTGAAGAGGAAGCGAGAATTATCCCTATCGAAACCAGGTTAGTGTTTTATTAGCGATTTGATGTTCGGTAAATGGCATGGTTGTCAAACGGTGTTTATTGAAGTGTTTGATGTTGGTAAAAAACGGTTTAGTACTTTAGGGTTTTATAAAGGATTTATTGGGAGTAATATGTTATGTAAATGAGTTAATAGTGTAGTATAATCAGTAGACTTCAGTTTGTTTTAAAAGTGGTCGAATTGTAAATCGGTCTGTTCTGTGGCTTCTCTGTTTTGATTAATGCAGGGTGTTTTAAAAATGGGGTTTTAGAAATATAGTATCCTATGAAAGAATAAAGGGGGTTTTAGTGGGTGTCTTCTCTGTTTTGATTACTGCAGGGAGTTTTAAATGGGGGTTTTATAAATATAGTGTCCTATGAAAGAATAAAGGGGGTTTTAGAAATATAGTGTCTTATGAAAGAAATATAGTGTCATATGAAAGAAATGTAAATCACTACAAGGCTGATTCTGCCATGGTGTTATATCAACATCGCGGTGTCTTCTAATCACTATGTTGCATAAGACACTATATTTCTGATGAAGTTGGTGGCTTTTCATCACTGCATTGTATAAAAACACTTTATTGCATAAAACACTACACTTCTGATGTTAATGAATGCTTTAGTGCATACCTTAGTGCAAAAATACACTTAATTTGCATAAAACACTTTAAATGCATAAAACACTACAAGTATGTAAATGGTTGTAGATGATGACAGTATTGCATAACACACTACACTTCTGAATAATTTTTTCCATAAAACACCACAATTCTGTTGTTGGTAGAGTGTTATATGGAAATGGTTGTAGATGGTGAGAGTATTGCATAACACACTACACTTCTGAAGTTAATGAATACTTTAGTGCATACTTTAGTGCAAAAATACACTTTATTTGCATAGAACACTTCTGTTTCTGTCACAATGTTAAAATTAAATGGTGGTTTTGAATAACAATAGTGCATAAAACACTACACCTCTAATGTTGGGACAGGGTTATATGTAGATAGAGTAAGTTGAGTAGTTTATTGCATATAACACCACTAGTCTTATTATTTGTATAGAATAAAACACTACACGTCTGATTGTGAATTCATTTCATATAATTTGAAAATTCCTGGTTCGATAACTAATTGTAAAAAGGATTTAATTTTAGTCCGGAGAAGCGGCCGAATACCAAAAATCAAAATGGGAAAGGGATTCCATAACACAATTGGACAAAGCATCCAGTTGAGCGATTCGGATAATGATAACGAAATGCAAAAAGGTATATGTAAAAAAAAATAACTACGCATGTAAAAAACAATTTGTGTACACTTTACTTTTAATAATTTGTTATGCACTATGACGTTTTGTCGGAATTCTTGCACCAAGTCTGACCAACAAAAATTACGACACTTTAATTTTATTGAATTTGCTGGTTTAAAGTAACAAAATGTGTTCGGATTGCAGCTAGAGCAGCACCCGATGCAAACAGCGATGACGACTTCCAAACGCCGCTTCCGGTACAGTTCGCGGAAGGTAAGAATTTGAATAACTCAAATTAAATGTTGGTGTTTTTCGTATGATATGGATCATAATGTAACATCATCTAACCGTTTTTATTAGTTCCAAATAAACACCATACTGCAGCTGAAAAAACACACCGTGTCACGGCCGAGGACGACGACTTCGTGACGCAACCACCAACGACAGATCAATCAGGTAACTTTGCACACAAAAACTGTAACCAAAAAACACTTTTCGTTTCATTGGGAATATAGTCTAACTGATGAGCTGTATATGGGTTACAGCTGCCAATTCACAGGAAGTCCGCGACAATGTTGACCACCAACATCCATGCGATGGAAAAAGACGTAAGTCAACAGTGACTAGGAGGAAGTCGACGAGACCACCAGCATCATTTCCATCGAAAAAATATGAGCCCTTTACCGGGCCAAAAATTAAACTGAAGACGTCTCCGGATAATCTTGTTATATTGGTTAACAGCTTGAATAAACCACAAAAAAGAAGGTCATAGAAATGGGATTCGGTGCATTGCTGAATTTCAACATACATCATGTGCCGACGCGGCTAGCATATTGGCTGGCAAGCAACTATGACGACGCTGCAGGAGTGTTGAACTTTGGAGATACCCGTTTACGGATCACATCAAAGTTGGTGAATATAATATTCGGAATACCAAACGGGGGTATAAAGATTGTAGAAAAAGAAAGGGCGAGGGACAGCAATCCGGTTGTGAAAGAATGGAGGGATCAGTTCAATGATAACACTAAGGTGTCGCCAGTCGGGCTAAAGGACATGATGGTAACAGACACTTCAAGTGGCCGGGCATTTGAATTGAACTGGTTGGTGTTATATAATACTATACTTGGGGAGATAAGCGCATGCAACACAGTTAACCAGCGATTCTTGGGGTGCGTGGACCCAAATGAAAAATATATCGCGCTTTGATTGGAGCAGCTACATGATAACCTGTTTAGATCGGACGACGAATGCATGGAACCGGAAGAGGAATGACGCTTTTAGAGGCCCGATTGTGTTACTAGCGGTATGTGACTCTACTCTATTGTTTATGATATGAAAGTTAAAACACTACGTGCATAAACACCACAAAAAAATTTATGTAACAACATAAAATTGGTTACATCAGCTACCATTTCATACAAAACCATTAAAGTCTATTAAAACAGTAATACACTATGTTACAGTGTATAACACTACAGTCACATGTATTATAGTACAAACAAGTCTATTTTGAATACAATTAGGGATGGCAATGGGTCGGGTTCGGGTCGGGTATTGGTAATCCCATACCTATACCCGATTGTAAAATCGTGTCCCATACCCGACCCAATACCCGTCGGGTATTTGTCGGGTAATTACCCGTCGGGTACCGGGTATACCCGCGGGTATCGGGTATACCCATAGTTTGTTAAAAGATATACATTGAGATTTCCAAATACATTTTTTACTATTATAGTTATTATATAATTTTATTTATGCAACAACTATTATAAATTAAAAATATATATTACATACATATAAGTTTTATTATAAATTAATAATAACTTTATAATATTTATACACTTATATGTATACACTTCACAACATACAAAATATAAATACTATTATTAAATACATATCCTAAAAGAAAATTTATTTTTTCACGTTATGAACATACTAAAATAAATCACTAACAGATAAGGGTTAACGGAAAATAAAAATATAAACTAAAAACTTCGGGTATATGATCGGGTATATAGTTCGGGTAAACGGGTATGTGGTTTCGGGTAATCGGGTCGGGTATCACCTAATCCCATACCCGACCCATACCCGCGAAATTTTTTAAAACTAATCCCATACCCAGCCCAATACCCATCGGGTATCGGGTATACCCGTCCCATTTGTGTCGGGTTTCGGGTATACCCGTCGGGCTCGGGTATTTTTGCCATCCCTAAATACAATATTCCATATCATATTAAACAGTACCATCATATTAAGAGACTGCATCAGTTGACTAAGTAAAACACTACAGTCAAACAGTAATACACTATGTTACAGTGTATAACACTACAGTCACGTGTATTATAATACAAACAAGTCTGTTTTGAATACAATATTCCATATCATATTAAACAGTACCATCATAATAAGACACTGCATCAGTTGACTACGTAAAACACTACAGTCAAATAGTATTAAACATGTCTACATAATCCTTATAATTTAATGCTTATATGTGCAGGCTGCATACGCGTACGACCAAAGGGATGATTTGAAGCGTAATAAGAAGGGATGTCATCCGATTGAATTGATAGATGACGGGATGCTCGACGAAGTGCTCGGAAAGCTTGATGACATACTTTGGGATTCTCACATAAAGCATAACACCCAAATGATACCTAAAATTCATGTAGATGAAGAAAAGCCGATGAGTAAAAAGGTTAAGAAGATACCTGAAGACAAAAAATCAGCATCAACCAGCGCTAAAATAGTTGAAACGGCAGCAGAAAAACGTGCGGATGACAACAAGGATGGGGGCAACGAAGAATACGGACTGTACGATGAAGGGGACGACAACCATCTGGGAATATATAAACATTGCAAAAATTATCTGTTGTCACAGCCAAGTACACAGGAGCTGCCGTTTGTATGTCAAGTTGGGGCAGACGGCGAGTTTCGGATCCCAATGGTATCACAGTATGGGACGCCGCCCGTCTACTCACAAGAAGAAAAAGATAGTGAAGAGGTACATGACTTGATAACCTTTTTAACGTTTGGTGCAATATCAGACCTATTTATACTTATATACATCTGACAACGTTTTGGATAACACTTTATAATTTGGTTAGCAGGATATGGCGACAAATCTGGATGATGCACTTAAGGAATTTGAAGATTGCGTTGAGAAGATACAAAATGCAATGAGGGAAGCTTTACGTTTGCACCCCAACAGTGAAAAGATATTGAGTAGGAAAACGTCATGGATTGTGACGGTCCGCAAACATCTAAAGGACATTGCGGATAATGAGGAAGGCGATGTTGTGTCAGAAAAAACCCCCACACCTGTCAAAAACACTGGACTGTTGACACAAGGTAATCAATCTCCTTTCTCGCCCATGACTTCATCAGTTTGCGCAGAAATAGATGAACTGATATCTGCAATACAATCCATATGACACCCAGGCACACAATCGAAAGTTGAGGGGATCCAACCAGTAAACTTGCAAAGTGAACTGGACAACGTCGCAACAACTTCAAGTATTCCAGACACTGAACAGGAAGGAAACGCCTTACTGCAATATAAACTCCAAAGGCCAAAAAGAAACACCAATCTTCCAGATGTTTTCAGGTCACCGTACGTGCAGCGTGTGGTTTCGTTAACAGATAAACGAGAACAATTGGAATCTGCATTGGCTAGCTGTATACTCAGCGCAACGGGAAACAAATGGTAGGCATCGACAACAACAAAAAAAAATTAAATAATTGAACGAATTTGCTTGTTAATTAACGATTGAGTTTCATGTTATCACGTAGGGATATTATATTCGATTGCCCAGGAGGTGTCTCGATTTTGAGAGGCTCGTTTGAGACGATGTACCCTTCCTTGTGCTTGGATGCAGATATTATATCAGCATGGGCCGCAGTCCTTAACCACGAGGAGCGGTTACGGGCACCGGGTACCCCCGCGAGGCTGTTTTGCAATGCCGGAATGTTGGTAAGACACTTTTCACACCTTATAGAATACTACTTGATAATGTAGACCAGTTGATAACACCACAATACTAAACTTAAATTAAAAAAAAATACTTATAACACTATATGCTGCAATCAAACATATAAAACAGCTTATACATATAAACAGCTTATATGAAACTAAATATTATGCCTTTATACATATAAAACAGCTTATAACACTACACCCCCCAGCTTATAACCCAGTTATTGGAATATCGTCGAAATAACAAACGGACAAAGTAGCTTATATAAACTAAAATCTGTTATTTATTATGAAACAGGTGGCAGGCGATTTTAAAGGGACCGATGAATACAGAAGGTCGATGTTCGGTAGCCGGATGGAAACAATACTAGGCCAAGCAGATAGCATGGACATCAGAAACTTCCAAATGGTATTCGTGCCGGTGCTGTATAATACACACTATATACTAGTGTTCTTCAATCTAGCACAATCACAAATATTAGTGATCGACAATATCGAGGGTGATGTCCCTATCAACATACGATACAGCGGCTACGTAGAAAAAGTTGTAAGAACACTACCATTAAAAATATTAGTTGACATACAATATGTATAACTTTTAAAAAACCCCATTTGACGTCATAAATTTCACAGGTCAATGCATTCTGCTCGTATGTGAAAAACCACTCTCCTGCAATTGCTAAAAAACTGCGATCAACATCACCGGTTAGTCTGAAGTTCCCGTGGCAAACATTGTATAACGGAACAAATTGTGGAATATTCGTCATGCGTCATATGGAGACTTTTAAAGGTGTTATTGTAATTATAGTTTTATTATTAAAGTTGACACTGGCATGTACGCTAAATTGGTTTGCATTTCTGTTCACTAGGGACAAGTGTGCACGAATGCAACTGCGGGCTATCGCCAGAGCGAGACATCACGGGGGAGGTGTTGAAAGACCAATCGATAGAACTATGTGACTTGCGAATAAAGTACTTATCAAAAATCTTGTTAAGTGACATAAACTCAATGCGGTCTAAAATGGAGAAAGAAGTACATGAGTACGCAAATAAGAGTCAACATGAAAGACTGGAAAATGCTAAGACTGCAAAGGACAGGATCGAGTTACGATTGTCAGAAGAATAGCACATAGTTTCGTTACAACTGACAATGTTTTGATACATGTCTTATTTTAGATATTAGCCTGATGGCATGGTTCTGAAATGTTTTGATACACGTTATAATTAGACTGGTTTCATTTTGTCTGGTACAAACACTGTAAAAAAGTGATGGTAGTGGTCTATTTCGTTAATATAACACTATATTTCATTACAAAACACTGCATTTATAAGTAAATAACGGACTTTAAACTAATTGTATATGACAATAGCAACATACTGCAGGTCCCTAATACTGCAATTAACACTATAATTATAGATAAAACACTATAGGTAAATGTCAGACTTTAAACTAATTATAGATCCTATAATAAAACACTACAAATCAATTATAAAACACTATATATCATTACAAAACATTGCATTAATAATGTGACAGCAATTAAGTGTTTGATTCACCTGATTATTGTTGTCATAGTTTAAACAATGATAAAACACTACATTTAAATATAAAACACTATATTATAAACCAAGGAATTCATGTATGTCAATTAAAAAAAAATTACAATTTCTATTCATATTGACAAACGTACAAATTCAAAAAATATATAACACTATAATTATAGTTAAAACACTATAAGAAAATGACAGACTTTAAACTAACTGTATATGACAAAAACACCATACTGCAGGTCACTATTACTGCATTTAACACTATAATTATAGATAAAACACTATAAGTAAATGTCAGACTTTAAACTAATTATAGAACCTATAATATAACACTACAAATCAATTATAAAACACTATAATTATAAAATATGATAAACGACCTGGTCCTTAAGAAATAACAACGTCAAACACAAGGAATCCAACAAAAAAATTAAACGTCATAAAAAAATAGAAATAAAACTCAAAGTTTGCATAAATTAGTAATTAACTACTCTTGCTCTTCATCTTCTAGCTCCTCTTCGTCGTCTCCTTCACCCGCCACATCTTCTAGCTCCTCTTCGTCGTCTCCTTCAAGATCCGCTTCATCACTTTCTGAGGAGTCGTCGGCATTTTCCCTTGCCGGGAACGAGCAGGTACGTCTATTATGCCCCCGACGTTTGCAATTACCACATTCGCGACCCTTTTTTTTCTTCGCAGATTGAATAATGGCAATTTCACGATTACTCTTCATTCTGGAAGGTTTGCCCATACCTTTAAATCTAACGGTTTTCGGCATACGAACAGTTACAGGTGTTTCTTGCGTGTATCCAGTTATTTCAGCAAACCTATCGCGACGACTCCTAGGGGGAGCGTTTACGACTGCCTGATCAGCGGTCGATTGATACTGGACAACATGGTCCCTAAAAGCGCACAACGCATCAAAGTTATAAACCAACCTGTTAATAAGAGACTCAGCTGACCTTATTATCTCCCTTACAACACCATTAACTTGCTGGTACCGATCATCACTTTCACTAATCCCCAATATCGCTCCCGGCGCACTGTTAGGAACAGCTTCCCTTGTCCACCGTCGCATTATGTACCTTTCAGGGAACTGCCTGATATCAAGAAGCCGCAAACGCAAAAAATATGCGCACACAGAAGCCCAAACTGTTCATACCTATTGCATGAGCAACTAACGGTCATGTCTAGCTGCCGCATCATGACCTAATACATAAAAACAAAAAAAAATTGAGAACAAAAATATATACTCAATCAAAACTATAAGATAAAACACCATGAACAAAGAAAAATTATAAACAAACAATCGTTACATCCTATAGTTACGTGAAAAAATGTAGTACACGCTTGAGAAAAGTCCTTCACAAAGAAGTTCACAAAGTTATCCTCTCTATCCTCCCATTTTCCAACAGCACACTTGTGAATGGCTGTCTGAATTTCAAGTTGCGCATCAAAGAAAATTGTCCGTGTGTATATGTTTGCCGCCTGTTGCTCTAAGACAAACTCTTTTGCAAATATTGGGGGGTTCGTGTGCCTAGTATCGTGATCATTCTTCCTGTGCTCGTGTCTTTGGGCTTCGATTGCAGAATCAAAATGCCCCAAGAATTCAAGAAGGGTACAATTCGGGTTGCAAAACTGCCCAAAGAAATGGTTCTCACTCTCCGAACGTGATGAGGTACGCATCAGCCCAGACATGTGTTGATCGCGATAATACGCAGGGATCCATGTATCCCTAATCTGATACATTCATGTATCCCTAATCTGATACATTGACTGTAACCATTCATGATTCAGCAAATCAAAATCAGCCAATATAACACCCCATTCATTTTCAAACTGTTCTGGCAGTAAGACATCGGTCCAAACAATATCACACAACCTCTTCTTAAAATCAGTGCTATTGCATAGGTTGGCGCCAACCTAAAAAACAACGATTCAACAATCAAAAAATTAAATATACAAAAAATACATGATATAACCTGATAAAACATTATATAAAAGTAAAACGACATCAATAAACAAAAAGAGACATATTCATATATAAAAAGGTACAAAAAATCAAAAAACCAATTCCATTAAAACAAATAACGTCGTAAAACATAATTTTGGTATTTAATAAACCTTGGTAGTGAGTTTCTCCATTATATGCCACATGCAAAGCCTGTGCCTACTTTCAGGCCATGTATCTTGAATAGCTTTCCTCATCGCTGGGTCTTGATCAGTTACAATCACAGGTGGTGCGCGCCCAAACGCCTGCCGAAATGCGTTGAGCAACCAGCTATATGTTTTGGCAGTTTCATCCCCTATAATAGCAGCACCCAAGGTAACATTACGATAGCGATTGTCAACGCCGGTAAAAGGTACAAACATCATATTGTACCTACACAAAAAAAAAACGGGAGTGATTACTGATTTGATATTGTAAAATCCATACAAGTTTAAAAACATGAAACAACATACATTTTTAAATATTTGCAAACTAAAACACTATTAGTTTGAGATAAAAGTTACGAGTCTTTTCATGCATATACCAAAACACTATAAAGACATTATCATGCTGATAAAACACTATGATATATATCTATTATGGATGTAATGTATCTAGAAACAAAGGAAGGATACGAACTTGTTACGACGATAAGTAGCATCGAACGACACAACATCCCCAAAAATATTAAAATTTCTCTTTGTATCACCATCGGCCCAGAACAACGCACGTAAAACGCCCTCGGCAGTTGTAAGGTATTCCATAGAGAAATTGGGCATAAATTCTTTCTTCCTTCTTAGGCGTTTGATAACCATGTCAGCATCGTACTCAGCTATATACCTATTTAAGTCTCTCTTGAAGTTCTTGAAGTCAACTTTAGTTGCGCCTACCTTATCGAAACCTCCATAAAGAGTCCTCATAATGTTAAACGCTCTAACTGGACCAACGTTTATGGCACTCAAAGCATTCACGGCTTCTTCCTGTACGTAATTCATAGATCTGTTTTCAGGAAGCAAGTACCTGTCATCTTCAGCAACAAATGAGTGATTATGCGACTCCTCGAAGTAATAAACCACGTAAAGATTATCCGGAGTTATTAACTTAACCCGAATGCACGCTTCACATTCGGTCCTTATAGAAGGAACCCTGCGAGTAATCTTAGACTTCGAGTTAACATTAGAACTACCAGCTTCCTGAGTCGAGTCAATCGCCTTTAAGGGTTTAGTACCCTCTTTTGAGCATACGAACCATTTATTAAGTATTACACCCTTTCGAGGCTCGTATTGAGTACCCTTCCTAGCTGTGAAACCTCCCGCCTTAGCATATCTTTGGTAAAAAAGAAAAGCATTTTCCAGCGAATCAAACGTCATATGCATCTGAGGTTTAACCAAATCATCAACATCTGGAATAAATGTCCTCCTTCCAGAATTTGGGGACACCTGAACATTACCAACGGGCTGGTATGTAGGAATATCTACAACGAAAAAACGACAAATCAGTCTTTTATAAAAACATTGATAATAAACACTATATTAAGAAATAACACTATCTGTACGGAATAAAACAGTATTTGTGTCGGGAAAAACACTATGAAAATAAATTAATATTCCTGTACATAATATAACACTATACATTGTGGATACAAACACTATGCATCTGATAAAAAAAATAAATAACTTTCTTAATGATAAAACACTAGAACAGGACTAGAACATACAATTAAATTTATAAAACACTATGAATGGGGATTCAGATGTGTGAATAGAATCTAACCCTATTGTTCTTACATATGACACTATAACACACTACAAAAAAACTTACTAAAACAAAGGTAAACAATTCAATGTATAAAACACTATGAAAGGAAAATAAGATGTGTGAACAGAATATTGATCATGTATATAACACTACCCATCTAAAAAAGTATAAAACAGATAATTGATCTTGCATATACCACTACACTATAAAACACTACGGATCATGCATATAACACTACAAAACTAAAAATCTAAAATAATAATAAACAAAACGTGATCAAGAAAAAAACATTAAAAGAACAATACCCTAAACAACTAAATGTATAAAACACTACATACACACAAAATCAAACCAGAGTAATGTCCTGTAAAAACGACATACTAAACAACAAAACGAGGAACAAATAATACTAAATATCGGAACATGCTAACTATTAAGAGATTAAAACACTATGATACACATGAACCTGCATCGCCGGACTCCATTGAAATTGATATAAAACACCAGAATCGACAAAAGTCGCAGACGTTAAACAACTGTATTGTGTATATCGATTTGATAAGCCTTTATGTACCTGTATTTATAATTAATGATGATTGAAAGATACGTAGAACACAATCGTATTGTATCTTGCAGGAAATTTTAAAATTCGTTCAAATCCCTAAACAATCTCATGGACGGTTATTTTTGGATCAGTTATGTTGAAATTCAATTAAATGACAAAAATGTACAATTACAATTCTACCCTTTTGAATTAATTAAGAGGATGGACACTTGTCATTCCAAGAATATTTCTTACACTTCTTACAAATTATGCACTTTGTACAGGATCCTAAACCTATATATATATATATATATATATATATATATATATATATATATATATATATATATATATATATATATATATATATATATATATATATATATATATATATAGGGTAGGGCTATATAGAAAACCCTATATATATAGAAAACCGTAGAAAACCCAACCTCCCAACATTTTTTTTTAAAAAATAACACATGTAATATACATGTTTTTAAGAGTTTTGGGCCAAAAAAATCAAAAAAGCGTCGAAGGAATGATTTAAAAAAAAATCAGCAAGTTTCTGTCTTTTGTGCCTAACACATGTTAGGCAACCGGACATTGCTGAAATTTGTTTATTTTTTTTTAAAACATCCCTTCGGCGCTTTTTTGTTTTTTTTGGCCCAAAACACTTTAAAACATGTATATTACATTTGTTATTTTTTTCAAAAAAAAAAAAAATGTCGGGAGGTTGGGTAAAAATGGGGGGAGATTTGAGTTTCCAGAGTTTCCTAAAATTTTGAGGGTTTTTTTGTCTAGCATTACCATATATATATATATATATATATATATATATATATATATATATATATATATATATATATATAGTGTAAGTATCTATGGAAAACCCATTTAATCTAGAAAACTTAGGAAACCTGAATTGTGTGGTCAAGATTGATCCACATCATATCTTTAAACACATGTTTAAAGGGCAAATTAGTCATTTGTTCAAGCCATCATTTCACTCTCTCCCCCATCCCATCAAGTCATTTATTACCCATCATTTCATTCTCCCTCTTTCTTCTTTCTTCTTCTTTTAGAATTCAAAATATATCATTCTATCTCTTTCTTCTTCTTCTTCTTCTGTAAATTCACCATCATCATCATCATTCATTCTATCTCTCTCTCCATGTTTCAAAATAAACACCAAGAACACACACAAGTGTGTGTGAGAGAGTTCAGGAGGTAGAGAGAGAGATTTAAGAGAGAGAAGAAGACGACGATGGACGACGGACAAGCCGTCGTCTATAGCGGTGGAGGTTCTCCGACGAACCGTCGGTGCCGACGACGGTGTTACAGGCAACCGGAGTGGGGATTCTGATTACAAGCCTTCGTCTACAGCGATGGAGGTTCTCCGACGAACCGTCGGTGCCGACGACGGTGTTACAAGCAACCGGAGTGGGGATTCTGATTTTAGCTCAGTTCAGATTCGAGTCAGCCGCAGATCGGGACTCGGTTCAGGTTTCCGGTTAGTGATCCAGTCCAAGTATGGTTCAGTCTTTTTGGATTCTCTTGTTTTATTTTGGTTTGGATTCTCTGGTTTTATACTCGGTTAGGTGTCATTTGGTTTGGATTCTTTGGTTTTTTTTTCAGTCTTTTTTAATTTGTGATTATTGTTTGTTTAGGACTGTTCAAATGTTATTTTTTCTCTGTTTAAGCGGTTTGGTTTGGTAATGTTGTTAGATTTAGTATTGAGATTGTGTTTTTAGTGTCGGATTAGCTGAATGTGGGCATTTTTTGTTAAAATGTGAAGGCGTAGGGTGGAAAGGTGTGTGCAGAAAAAATGCAACGTCCTGAGTGCATCAGAGAGTGTGATTGTGTAGTTTTGGTGCAGAATACAGTTTCAGGTAACACTTTGTAGTGAGGGCGTTGCTTGACGAAAAGAAGATAGTTGTTGACGATTGTGTAGTTTCGGTGCAGAATACAGTTTCAGGTAACATGTGTTACCTATCTCGTACCTGTTTGTTGTGTTAAATAACTCCGGAAATATTACTTGTGTTATTATGTATTTACTATGGCTGTTGTATTTGCAAGAGTGAGGAGAATGACCAGGTCCATGACGGGTAGGCTGGCTAATAAGCGAAAGCAGAACGATAAAGAAACAGAACGATAACGAAAGAAGGTAGATGGAGAAACCGATGAAGAATGGGAACAAGAAGTCGATGAAGGGCAAGTGGTGGGTACCTTTGATGTTGTACAGAAGTTACCCTCCAGTGTAACACATGTTACAAACATGTGTTACATATGTTCAACCTCTTTGTTACAAAAAATCGGGGCTGCACATATGTAACACGTGTTACAACAGGTTTTTACCTACTTGCACGTCTCTATTACAAATGGATGAAAACAGTTTTTTTAAAACATCCACGGTGTAACACTTGTTTATTTGAAAGTTCTTAGAACAACCGTTGTAACACGTGTTACATCTTTTTACTCAACTGTGCATTTTCCTTTTTATAATCCCATCCTCAACGTAAAGATACATCCAATGTAACACGTGTTACAAAAGAAAATTACCTACTTACACATCTCTATTACGTTGATTTAAACAGTTATTTAAAAACATCCACTTTGCAACACTTGTTTATTTGAAAGTTCTTAAAACAACCGTTGTAACACGTGTTACAACTTTTTTAGTGTTTTGCATTTTCCTTTTATAATCCCATCTTCAGCTTGAAGATACATCCAATGCAACACGTGTTAGGTTTTTTACGTGTTACAAAAGGTTTTTACTTAATGTAATAGTAAGTTTAAATGTTAAAACGTTTTTTTAAGATTGGTTGTTAAATGTTAAAATGTATAAACTTCATAATTTATTCGGAATATCTCGTTTATTTTACAAATAAAAAGTCGTGTTTTTTTGGTGGGATAATTAGCTACATATGCAGTAAACGTTACCCAAGTTACTTGTAGTTACCCCAACCCTTTTTTGGACACAAAGGGGGGTTGCACATATGTAACACATGTTTGTAACATGTGTTACACTAGAGAGGTAACACATGTATAGCCACGTTACACATGTTACATAGGAGATTAATAAGTTTTAACTATAGAAACTAATATTGATGTACTTATTTTGTTCACAGGTGAAAAAATGTTTTGTGTTCAAGATGAAGATGGTTATCAAGAAGCGAAGCCCGCCGAAGGATTACAGCGCATCATCAGGTTTTCGTGGTGACGATGGTGTGTTTTTTGGTTGGCTGCTATGTGTTGTGAAGATGGATGTTGTTGTGAAGACCATTTTTTAGAAGCATTACAACTATTGATATAAAATTCATTTTTATTTTCATTTTCATTGTTAGTATGCCCATTTTTGGATGAATACGGATGTTGATGTGACGGCAATTTTTTTTGGGATGCAACAACTATATGTAACATGTGTAACCTTGACGTTGTAACACATGTAACACCTATATGTAACATGTGTAAGATGGCTATACATGTGTTACATTTGTTGCCCCATAGTGTAACATATGTTACATATGTCAGTCCCTTTGGTGTCAATTTAAACTTAGTAAAATTACATATGTAACAACATTACGTCATCCAAAATGTCATATCAATGAACAAACAAGTAATATATGTAACTATAAGTATATGAGACTAGCGTAACAAATTAAAGGGACAAACGATACACTTCATGTTACATATGTACCTAGAGTTGTTATTAACAATGTTATTAGTAGATAAAAAAACTGCATTAACGTATATTTTTTACATTGAACCCAGCTTATTGGTCATAAGTCTTATACATGGCAAGAAGTTCTTTCAGTGTGACATATGATTTAACATTAATAGGATGATATTGCTCGTTGACATCCGGTGTCCACAATTTAGTGCCATTAGAAGACTCGTAAAGATGGTAATGTGGAGTATGTTCTAGATCATATGTGGACATAGGGATGGATGTTAGTATAAGTTTACGTGCGTTATGAACGTTGTAATACGTTTAGCACCCTAGGGTAACAAAAAAAAGATCACACATGACACTTGTCGCCATGTTACACATGTTAATTGTGTGTGCACATGTAACATCTTATCTACAACGTTTGTAACATCCTTAAAAGTTGTGTTCCTACTATGCTTTATATTTTTTAAGTACTTATAGGTAAACATGTTTTTTAAGATACAACATGTAACATGTGTTACACCGAAATGTTGTGTTTCCAGTTTACACATGTTACATCTTGTGTAACTCTGCTTTATATTTTGTAAGTGTTTCCAGTTTAAACATGTTTTAAAGATACAACTTGTAACATGTAAGTATTTATAGGTAAACATGTTTTAAAGATACAACCGTATCACCTTACAAGTTATATGTTTTGCTGACAAACGCCATGTCACACATGTTACACACTATAGAGTGAAACAACAGTATTAAACGCTGCTACACATTTCCCATTCTGTCATAACATGTGTAACCTTTTTGGGGGTTTCGATGTTGTAGGTTTATACAGACTTAAATATATACAAATGATCCAAAAGTGATCAATCATGTGTTACCCTCTAGTGTAACATAAGTTACAAACATGTCTTACATATGTGCAGCCCCGATTTTTGGTAACAAAGGGGTTGAACATGCGTAACACATGTTTGTAACATATGTTACACCAGAGGGTAACTTCTGTGCAACGTCAAAGGTACCCACCACCTGCCCTTCATCGACTTCTTGTTCCCATTCTTCACTGGTTTCTCCATCTAACATATGTAACACATGTTATCTAATCTGATAAAAATAATACAGGTTTAACACATGGTACATAATTTGATAAAAATAAGACAGGTGTAACACATGTTACACTAACATGTTTACCTAATAGGAGAGGTTTAACACATAGTAATAAGACAGGTTTAACACATGTTACATCATTTGATAAAAATGAGACAGGTCTAACACATGTTACACTAATATGTTTACCTAATCAGGGAGGTTTAACACATGGTAACTTAATAAGAAGGGTTAACACATGTTACGTTAATATGTTTATATGCTTTTGATTCCGTTGACTTGTACCCTAATATCAGACAGGTTTAACACATGTTACGCTAATATATTTTATATGCTTTTGAGACCGATCGGACCAACATTAACACTTTAAAAAAAACCCATCCCGATCGGACCAACATTAACACTTTCAAAACAAAAACCCCATCCCGATCGGACCAACATTAACACATTCAAAACAAAAACCCCACCCCGATCGGACCAAAACACCGATTGATCGGAGAAAGCAGAAAACCCAACATTTCGGGCATTCAAAAGAAAAAAAACATGTCTTAAACCTACATTTCGGGCGTTCAAAAAACATAAGAATATAAAACACCGAATCAAACTTACTTGCGAATCAAACTTATAGTTCTTTCTCCGGCTTCTTTCTTCTCCGGCGAATCAAACTTATAGTTCTTTCTCCGGCTTCTTTCTTCTCCGGCTATAGTTCTTCTCCGAATCAAACATGTCTTATAGTTCTTGTCCGGCTTCTTTCTTCTCCGGCGAATCAAACTTATAGTTCTTTCTCCGGCTTCTTTCTTCTCCGGCTATAGTTCTTCTCCGGCGAATCAAACTTATAGTTCTTTCTTCTCCGGCTTCTTTCTTCTCCAGCTTTTTTCTCTCTCCTGTTTCTTTCTTATCCGACGGTGGGTTATGGGGTAGAAGGAAGGTCTGAGAGAGAAAGAGAGAAAGGGAAGGTCTGAGAGAGAAAGGAAGGTCTGAGAGAGAAAGAGAGAAAGGGGAGTATTGGTTATAGGTAATTGTGCTTCTCTCTCCTTTTCATATCATGCATGTCTAATCAATATGAATATAATATATAAAATGTAATAATATCATAGGTAATTTTACCCATATGCCCTTGAAGTACCGTTTTGACTTTACCACTCTATTTAATCTAATTCAAAAATGCTTCAAATTTTATGAGCCATTGGATGATCATGATCAATGGTCTAGATTGGGTTTCCTAGGTTTTCTTAGTAGAAATAAGTTTTCTGTAGATCCATGCCCTATATATATATATATATATATATATATATATAGGGAGAAGATCATGCGAGAACCACCTCTTATTGTGAGAACCGCGGGAACCAATGTGAACACACCAAAAATGCCTAAAAATAGCTAAAAATCACACAATTTTTTTTTTGAATTTTTTAATATTTTTTATAAAAAAATCGCTACTTTTCGAAGAAAAAAAAATTTTTTTTTTAAATTTTTTTTTTGGTCTCTAAAAGTAGCGATTTTAACATAAAAAATTCAAAAAAAATTTTTTAGATTTGTTTTTGATTTTTTTAGGTTTTTTGGGGGGTTAGTTTTTAGCATTTTAGCTTGGGGGGGGGGTGGTGGGGGGGGGGGTTTAGTTTTTTGGGGGGTGGGGGTGGGGGAGGGGGGTTTAGGTTTTTTTTGGGGGGGGGGTGGGGGGTTTAGGTTTTGGGGGTGGGGGTGGGGGTTAGGTTTTTTTAGCTATTTTAGGTTGTGTTCACATTGGTTCTTAAGGTTCTCACAACAATAACGGTGGTTCTCGCATGAGCCCCTCCCTATATATATATATATATATATATATATATATATATATATATATATATATATATATATATATATGCGTGTGTGTGTGGGGGGGAGGGGAAGGATAAAACAAAAACCCACTTGAGTTGAGAAACTCAAAAAACCTTTGTAGAAACCCCATATAATATTTTTATTTTATTTTTCTAAAAAAATTAGGAAAAGTAACATACATATATTTGAACATTTTTATAAAAGAAAAACAAAAAAGCGCCGAGTAGTTTATTTTCTAAAAAAATATTAAAAATTTCATGTTACATAATATATATGTCCAGAAAAAATGTAATATACAAATTTTGAACATTTTACAAAAAAAAAAAAAATAGCATGCGCTTTTTACATTTTTTTATAAAAATGTTCAAGTACATTTATGTTACATTCCCTGTTTTTTTAGAAAAAAAATAAAAAAGTTACATACGTTTTTCTTGAGTTTTCTCAACTCAAATGAGTTTTCGTTTTATTTTTCACACACACATATATATATATAGGGAGGGGCTCATGCGAGAACCACCCTTATTGTGAGAACATTGAGAAACAATGTGAAAACAACCTAAAATAGCTAAAAAACCTAACCCCCCCAAAGCTAAATGCTAAAAACTAAAACCCACAAAAAACCTAAAAAAAACCTAAACACCCCCCCCCCCCCCCACTCCTCAAAAAAAAAAAAAAAAAAAAACCTAAACCCCCCCACAAGCTAAAATGCTAAAAACTAAACCCCTAAAAAACCTAAAAAAATCTAAAAAATAAAAAAAAATCTATTTTTTTTAAATATTTTTTATGCTTAAATCGCTACTTTTAATGGCAAAAATTTTTTTTTTTTTGGCTTCGAAAAGTAGCGATCTTTATATAAAAATATTAATTTTTTTTTTGTGTGATTTTTAGCTATTTTTAGGCATTTTTGGTGTGTCACATTGGTTCTCGCGTTCTCGCATGATCTTCTCCCTATATATATATACACACATTTAAAAAAAACCTATCTTCTCTCCATCTCTCTCACTAGAACACCACCACCACCACACGTCCAACTCAATTGCCGCCACCCCCACCTCACCACCACCAACCACCGTCATTAACAATTTTCGAATCTACACCTCTTTTTACACATATCTTTCTCTATCTTACAGATTGAGGGCTAAATCAACTTTCTTGTAGCTAATATAACTAAAGATAATAGCCTTGAAGCAGATTAAGAATCTTTTCATGAAATTCGACAATGATTGGCAGACGCAGAGTTCACAAGAGTTGTATCCGCTTTCATGACGACAAGGATTACAACTTCATTTGTTGAAAAGAACAATCGACAACAAGTTGTTAATGTTACCTTTGTAAATGGATCTGGTGGTGATAGGTCTTTCGCGATGGTTGCGTCAACGGAGGTCGTAGAGGCGTTGGTGATGCTTATGGTTATGGCCATGGTCCGCACAACGGTAATGACAGTGGATTCTGTAATGACGACGGTTCGTATAAGAGTGGTTATTGAAGTGGCGGAGGTGCCCTTTTATTAATTTGGGATGAATGGTTAACTAGGGTTTGAAAATGAGCTAATCGTGTGGGGATAAGTGAGAAGACCTTGGTTTTCCTTTGTTTGGGTCAACGTGTTTGTCGATTCTTTGTGGGGTTTTTAAAAATACAGGGGAAATGGGACTAGTCTGTAGAATGTCGTTTAGAACAAGGGTTAATGGCGGTTGTTGAGGTGGCGGCAATGGAGGTGGAGGTGTGGTGGTGGTGGTTTTCTAGAGAGAGATGGAGAGAGGAGAGATGGTTTTTTAATTGTGTATATGTATTTGTATATATAATATATAAAAAATAAAAGTGTATGTATAAAAAGAAAAGAAACATGTAAAATGATTTTTGGATGAAAATGACAAAAAAAAAAAAAAGAAAGATGTAGATTTGACCAAAATATCTCTTAGTTAATTGACTTTTGAGTAAATTGCCATTTTGGTCTCTGTGGTTTGGCCAGTTTTGCCACTTTAGTCCAAATCTCAAACTTATTACATCTGGGGCCCTGTGGTTTGCATTTTGTTGTCATTTTAGTCCAAAACTCAAAATGTCTGATTTTTTACTGATTTACTGACCCTTTTTTGTCCTGTTGTGGAGGGGTATTTTGCTCATTTTGGAATTATTATTAACATTTTTAATTAAACAATAAACATTAATCAATAAACCCAATAAACCCATTTTGACTTCCTACATTAATCAATAAACCCAATAAACTCAGATCCATTTCCCCCAAATTCATCCACCAACAACCACCGTCAACACCGTCAACCAACAACCACCGTCAACACCGTCGCAACACCACCACCATCATCTCCGATCACCTTCTCCAACATCATCTCCGATCACTACCTCCATCAAAACCGGCAGATCTGAACCACCATCTACCACCGTCATCTCCGATCACCTTCACCATCCATCACCGTAAATCCACCGTCAGTACAACCTCCATCAACACACTCACCACAAAATCTGACTCTCTCTCATTCAGTTCCGGCGAAGACAAAGGCAGCGACGGTTGTTCCTCAGGCGGCGACGGTTGTTCCTCAGCGGCGACGGATGTTTTGTTGTTGTTCATCCTGGATCTGGATCGAGTTATTGAGAGAGATAGGAGAGAGAGTCAGATTTTGTTTAGAGAGAGAGATTCATCCTGGATCTGGATCGAGTTATTGAGAGAGAGAAGAGAGAGAGTCAGATTTTGTTTAGAGAGAGAGAGAGAATGCACACTGAACTTGTTTGATCTGGGTTTTGATGATTATGTTTGGTTATCAAGAACAAGTTTAGAGAGAGAGAGAGAGTCAGATTTTGTTTAGAGAGAGAGAGAGAGAATAACTTATAAATAGATAAAGATTTAATTAATATTTAGTTAGAAAAAGACCAAAATGCCCCTGAGGAAAAGGACAAAAACCAGGTTTTTTTTTTTTTTTTTTTTTTTTTTTTTTTTTTTAAATCTGACCTGATTTGAGTTTTGGACTAAAATGGCAACAAAATGCAAACCACAGGGCCCCAGATGTAATAAGTTTGAGATTTGGACTAAAGTGGCAAAACTGGCCAAACCACAGAGACCAAAATGGCAGTTTACTCTTGACTTTTTTTACAGAGTTAGAGGGATGGACAAAAGTGGCAAAAAATTAAGAGACATAGAGGAGAAAAAACAATTTAGACTAAAGTAGGATTTTAGGGGAACCGTAGGATCCAAAATAATAGTTTAGTTAGTAAGAAAAGACGAAAATCAAAGAGGAAAAAAAGTTACTGTAACGTCACAGTAACTTTAACTTGTATTTTAATAATGTTTAAGGTCGGGTTCATAATGTCATGGCTTAGACTAGGGTGTTGAAGGTCCGATTATAAAAGTTGTCTATGGACCCACTAAGTACAGTAGTAGTTGTTATTTTGTTGTTATTATTATTATTTATTGTTGTTTTTGTTGTTACTGTTTGGCTCGTTTAATTTTATCTATTTCGCTAGTTATTGTATCCTATATATTTAACTTAATATATGAAACAACAACTCAATTCTAAAGCATGTTACAAGAATACCGGATCAAGATAGTCTGGAAGACTAACAAACAACAATAATCAATAAACTTTTAAAGAATAATAATTTACATCGAGATAGTTGGTAAACGGGCTACAAGTTGCGTCGCTACCCCTTTTTGAATAGCAAAACTAAGCCTTTTAAAAACTACGTCCATAGATCTCGGGGTCATAACATTACTATGCATGCTTTAGATAAAGGTCATCCGGACCAAGAGTCATCTGGGGCATCACCATCCGAACCGACGGTCTCTAGACATTAGAGTCGTATGAAACAACTGTTGCGTGGACAACGAATCATACGAATCAAGAATGATTACGATTGGGGACCATTTGGACCAACAAAGATAATATTAATGCCTTAACGCTCTATATTTGTTGAAGGAACACTAAACCTAAGGGAGATACATAGAGTAGTATAATGTAGTGATAGTTAATCCTTACAAAGATTAGGGACGTTAAGATATATCTCAAACAGGATACAACCCTTTATCTTCTGCTATATATATAATATCACTCACACACGTTAATATTATATTTATGTTATTAACTTCTTTTTGTGCAGATGATAAACTATTTTACTAAATAAATTATAATATCATGAAGTAACTTCTATCTGTGGTAATATAAATTCTTTGAAAAACGAGTCATGTTTTTTGAACGAGTAAAATACACACCTTCTAATACTATTAGAGTAAAATGGACGGATGGTTTCTGTGGTTTTATAAAATAATATCTATAGTCCTTAACTTTTGGAAATTACACCGGTGGTCCCTGTGGTACGACAGTTTGTTACTCGGATAGTCCCTAAAGTGGATGGAGGTTAGTTTTCTCTGTTAAGTCCATCTGAAATTACTTATTTACCCCTCCCTATAAAAAAAAAAAAAAAACAATATAGATTATTAAAAGTGTGAACCCACCTTATTCACCTACAAAACCCACACCACCATCACATTCATCTGCAAACCCATATTGAAATATGGTTTCATATCATAGTTCGATGAAAAGGATATTGGAAGAATTCATATAAAATTCAATTTCACAAGTAAAAAGCAAGTTTCTTCTGATCACAGATCACTATAGAAAGAAACTAAATAGTGAAATTTCTGAAATCATATGCAATCTCTGGATTCACCTAAAAAACAAATCAAAATTTGTAGAGTAATATGGGTAGAACAAATCTTGAACTCCATGAAACAAATTGAGTAGTCGCCGGAAAATCCATGAAACCCAATTTTGTGGCATTAATTAGAAAATGACGAACCGGGTTTGTGGGTGTGAGATGTCGATGTGAATTTTTTAGCAGTAAAAATTAAAAGACGGCAATATAGTAGATGATGATATCCATCTGGGTTACAAATTCGTGTTGCCATCTCCATCGCAACACATCACCATACCACCCCGGTTTGAAATTGAATCAGAAACAAGCAACACGCGACTGAAATCGACGTTCATAAACCACCGTCAAAATCAACAATGTTGGGTTTTCAGTTACAAATTCGTTTCTGGTGGTGGTGATCTCATGGCGACAATAGTTTGTGGTGGTTTCTTGGCGTGGGTTTATATCGGAGTGGCAGTGGTGGCCGAAGTAGGTGGTGTGGCAGTGCTTTAGTGGGGAGGGTGGTGGTGGCCGAAGTAGGTGGTGTGGCCGTGCTTTTGATTTTATAGGTTGAAGAAAATGAAGGGTAATTTTGTCATTTCATATACACTTAACGGAGAAAACTAGCGCACATTCACTCCAGGGACTATCTGAGTAACAAACTGTCAAACCACAGGGAGCGCTGGTGTAATTTCCAAAAGTTGGGGACTATAGGTGTTATTTTGCAAAACCACAGGGACTATCCGTGCATTTTACTCAATATTATTATTAATTCTACAACCTTGTCCACTTAGTTTTGTTACAAGACTAATCACCTCGAGGCAAAAGTCTTGGAGCAATGCACGAGAGTACCTCGTCCGGTATAGATACGTCTTGTTGGTGATCTGACTTCATTTCTCTTCTGAAACTCACAAGCTACAAAACAAATAACACTATGAACCTCGTCGGAGGCAGAAGAGATTTCTTCCCATATTACACTCTGGTGTGAAAATAAGTATGTATGTTTGGAGAATAAGAAGGAACAAAGGATGTTAAGTCTACGAGTAGAGAGAAGAGAAAGTGATGCTTTTTACCTTACGTGATCAAGGGTGGTATTTGTAGTGTTGAATGCCTTACTAGACAAAGGCCTAGGGCCTCCAAAAAGTAGGGGCCTCAGATTTTTGTCATATATTACATGTGTATTTAGCCTAAATGAACAAACACACATGTAAAGACATAATGACCCGAACAAGTAAAATGTCTTGACATTGCTAACTGCAACCGACATGAATGGCAATTGGGGGAGAAATTATAGGTAATCGATCGCAACCGATCGTGCGATTTGCGATTGAGTAACCATAAAAAAACAATGTTGCGATTTGATATTCGCGATTTTACGACTTGATTTTGTGATTTGCTATTGCTTATTGATATTTTTTTAGGTTCAAGTCTTACAAGGGCCCCGTCTTTGTAATTCGCTTAGGGCCTCTAAAAACGTTGGGCCGGCTTGAGGTGCTATTCTTGGAAGCATAGGGTCAAGCTTCTTAGTATGGGCTTCCTTCTACAAAGCATCCCTTTGCTCTTAGTTCAAAGGGTTTTAGGCAATTTTAATGCACTTTTTCCGCTATAGTTGACATTGGACTTCAAATATTGTACGCCAATGCTTACCATTACGTCGTTGTTCATGGCCCAGGGTCTGACGATGTCATTTGTCGCCTTGTGTCTAGATGATATTCATTAACAACCAATAAAGTGCTTCTATCATTCCCTACACTCGTTATGCTCTCATGAATATTTCTAAGTTTTGAAGATGCATCATACTTCTTAGTCTATCACTAATCTTGACCCACAGCCTGGCATGTGTCGCGATATTATGTCCCAAGCCACAACGTTACAGTTGTGTCGCTATTTGGGCCTTTGTCAAGGTTATGTACAATTCTTGTTATATGTGATGATATTGAAGTGTCGCCCGGACCCTGCTGAAGCTTGTGTCGGAGCCTTATGTCACAGCTTGAGCTTTTGTCTCAACCGACGACGCTTAAGGGTTTCATGTCGTGGCCTAGCGATGTTTCGTCGTTTTGTTATGCCCCCAATGCTTTTTGTGTAACGAGTGGTGATGTTGTTAGATTTACAGAAGTATGATAAGGATTTGTACGAAGAAATGAATTGATATCTGTGTTCTTGATTTGAATTGGTGAATTCACCGAATGTACAGACGAATACATATATACATGAGGGTATTGTTAGGGTAACCGCTAATACTTAGGTTTTATGAATATAAATAATAATAATGCTATAAAACTATACTATATGACTAATATAATAAAACTTATTCTAGCTTAATATTATTCTCTAACACCCTCCCGTAAGCTAGAATGATGCAACGTTCATAAGATTCTTCATATGCACATAGTCTTTCTGCTGAAGAGCTTTGGTAAGTATGTCTGCAACCTGATGCTTAGTTGGACAAAACAGAACTTCTAATACATTGCTTTTTACTAAATCTCGGATAAAATGATATTTCACTCTTATGTTCTTGCTCTTTCCATGATATACTGGATCTTTGGCCAAACAGATTGTAGATTTATTGTCACAGAATACGGTGAGAGGATGGTCAACATTTTCCTGTAATTCCTTTAGAATTCCCTTGAGCCATAACGCTTGACATCCAGCCATGGAGAGTGCAATATACCCTGCTTCCGTTGATGATAAAGCCACTACCTTTTGTTTCTTTGATTGCCATGCTATAGCTCCTGAACCTAAATGAAAAAGATATCCAGAAGTGCTTTTGCTATCGTCTATACTTCCAGCGTAGTCGCTGTCGCTAAAACCAATTAAGGTTCCTTTGCTTCCTTTTGAGTAAATGAGCCCGTGATTTAAACTACCTTTTATATATCTTAAGATTCTCTTCCCAACTTCCCAGTGGTTCCGTTTTGGTTGCTCCATGAATTGACTTAGTTTGTTTACGGCAAACATGATGTCCGATCTTGTATTTGTTAGGTACATGAGACTTCCTATCATGCCTCTGTATAGATTTGAATCCATTTCTTCCTCAGGATCCTGTTTAGATAACCTTATGCCATATTCCATTGGTGTGGAGACTGCTTTACAATTTATCATCTTGAATTTATCAAGTAAACTTCTTGCATATTTTCGTTGTGAGAGTATAATATCACCACTTCTGTAAGTCACTTCCATACCAAGAAAATAATGTAGAAAGCCCATATCTGTCATTCAAACTCTCTCTTCATAGACTCCTTAAATTCCAGAATCATGCTTAAAGAGTTGCCGGCTATGATTAAATCGTCTACGTAGAGACATATTACAATGTTTACATCTTTATGAATCTTGATGAATAAGGTATGTTCATGTGCACATTTCTTAAAACCACATGATGTAAAATAACCTTCTATTCTACTGTACCATGCTCTTGGAGCCTGCTTCAATCCATACAATGCTTTCTTGAGCCTACATACTTTCTTTTCCTCTCCTTTTGCTACATACCCTTCTGGTTGTTCAGCAAATACTTGTTCTGTCAGCGTGCCATTAAGAAAAGCCGTCTTCACATCCATTTGGTGCAAATACCATCCATAGTGTGCAGCCAATGCCAAAATGAGTCTAACTGTGTCAAACCTAATGACTGGGGTAAAGACATCTTGATAATCGACTCCATGTTTTTGTTTGTAACCTTTCACTACTAGACGGGCTTTGTGTTTGCTTATGTTCCCATGTTCATCATATTTGGTCTTGTATATCCACTTCATGCCGATAGGAGTTTTACCTTTAGGTGGATCTACTAGTTCCCAGGTATCGTTCTTGATTATTGACTCCATTTCCATATCCATAGCCTCTTTCCATTTTGCCTCCTTACATGCTTCGTTGTAGGTGGAAGGGTCAGCATCTGTGAATAGAACAAAATGAGTTGAACTACCAACATTTGATTGATCTTTCCTGTACAAGTCTTTAACTTGAGTCTCCGTTAAAGCCTGTGATCTTTGATATACATCGGTGACACTTTTGGTTCTTATAACTTCATTTTCAGATGATGAAGATTCTGATCCATCATGACTGTTTAAGCTTTCCTCATTGCTGTCCTCACCATTTTGTTCAACACTTTGTTCGTTTGATTCTAAAACAGTAGAAATACTTTGACTACTCATGTTTATATCTTGATTACTTGAGGTTACTTCTACTGAAATCTCTTGATCATCTTCGACCACAGGTGGACTGTTGTCCTCATCATTTCGGATCTCTAGATATGACGGTGTCTCCTTTCTATTTTCGTTCATAATCTAGTGTTGGTCTTAATTGAATATTACATCCCTGCTTATGATCATTTTGTTTGATACTGGGTTGTATAATTTATATGCCTTACTATTCTCGCTGTATCCCATGAATATAGCCTTCTCTGTTTTGTCGTCTAGTTTGCCTCTTTGAATTTTTGGTACATGAACATATGCAACACAACCGAAGACCCTTAAATGTTCCACATTAGGTTTTCTTCCACTCCAGGCTTCCTGTGGCGTTATTTTTGGTGCACTCTTTGTAACTGCTCTATTCAATAAATATGTTGCACACGCAACTGCTTCAGCCGAGTATATATGTGTTAAGTTCTTCATTTTTAACATGCTCCTACCTAACTCCATGAGTGTTCGATTTTTCCTCTCGGCCACTCCATTTTGTTGTGGAGTGTAACTCGTGGTAAGTTGATGGTGTATGCCATTTTCCTTAAGAAATTTTTGAAACTCTTGACTACAGTATTCCCCTCCTCTGTCTGATCGAATGCTCTTTATTGTAAGATTTGCTTGATTTTCCACGTGAGTTTTAAAGAATTTAAAACGGTTTAATGCCTCTGACTTGAGCTTCAAGAAATAGATCCATGTCTTTCTGGTATAGTCATCTATGAAAGTGATGAAGTACCCGCAGCCTCCTATCGATTGGGTTCTCATGGGTCCACATATGTCTGTGTGAATAAGTTGGAGCGGTTTACTTGCATGCCATGATGCTTGTCTTGAGAATGGCTTTCTTGCGTGTTTGCCAAAGATGCAACCTTCACAAACATTTTGAGTTCTAACTAATCTCGGTAAGCCTTTCACAGTTTCATTTGCTCCCATATCACATAAGGTATCTAAGTTTAAGTGCCCATATTGTCTGTGCCATAATGTTGATGGATCAGTTGTCGTCACGTTGCATACTCGGGATATTACATCCTTGTTTAGGTTTAATGGAAACATTTTGTTTCCAGTCATTTTCACTGTTCCGATGTATGTCCCGGTGGAGTCTTTGATCATACATCCTTGATTGTTAAATTTTACTTCATATCCTTTCTGAACTAACTGTCCGACGCTTAATAAGTTGTGCTTTAGTCCTGCCACATAAAATACATTCGGAACTCGTTTTTCTTGACCTTTAACCTTGATGGTCACGTCTCCACAGCCCAGGACTTCGAGTCGTTTGTCATCTCCGGTTCTTACTTCTCTTCTCTCTGATTCATTTAGATTGATGAATAGATTCTTATCACCCGTCATGTGATTACTGCACCCACTATCCAGATACCAGCACTCGTTTTTAGTCACTTCCTCTACATTAAAGATCATAAACATGGTTTCTTCGCTTTCTTCCTCCGCATAATCTTTGTGCATTAATGCACTATTCACTTTCTCATCGTCATCTTTCTTATTACAGAATCTAGCCACATGCCCTAGTTTTTGGCAATTATAACATCGGATGGAATTATTGTATCTTCCTCGTCCTCTACCACGTCCTCTACTCGAATATTCTGTCCTAGATGATCTAGATCTTTCATAATTATTTCCTTGAATTTGAAATGCTTGTTCTATTGGCACATCATCATACTGTTTTAGTCGGAGTTCATGTGATTGTAGAATTCCCAATAATTCATCTGTAATCGTGTTTAAATCTTTGGATTCTTCTATGGCCACTACTACTGCTTCATATTTTCTTGTTAAACTTCGCAAAATCTTTTCTACAATACGCTGTTCCTCTATTTTCTCTTCATTTAACCTTAATTGATTTACTATTATGGTCGTTCGATTTACATAATCTTCTATCGATTCATTTTCTTTCATCCTTAACGAATCAAATTCACATCGTAGGGTTTGTAATTTTACCGTTTTGACTCTATTTTCACCCCTGTAGGCCTCGAAGAACATCCCATGCGTCTTTGGATTTCTGACACGTAGCGATCCGTTCGAAAACTGTTTCGTTCACCGCTTGAAAGATGATATGTAATGCCTTCTTATCCCTTTTAATCTTTTCTTTGTAACTGTTCTGATCATTTTCGGATGCATTCGGGGCAATTTCTGCATAACCTTCGTCCACTATTGACCATAAATCTTGTGATTCTAGTAACACCTTCATCTGAATATGCCAGTGATAATAGTTTTGTCCTAGGAGTTTCGGAATTTGAGTTTGAATTCCTCCATGTGTCGTCATCGGAAAAACAATCTAGGGATTTTAACTGCAGTGAAGTTTTTTCGGATGATATTCGCTCTAAGTTGTGGATCGGTGGCTCTGATACCACTTTGTTAGATTTACAGAAGTATGATAAGGATTTGTATGAAGAAATGAATTGATATCTGTGTTCTTGATTTGAATTGGTGAATTCACCGAATGTACAGACGAATACATATATACATGAGGGTATTGTTAGGGTAACCGCTAATACTTAGGTTTTATGAATATAAATAATAATAATGCTATAAAACTATACTATATGACTAATATAATAAAACTTATTCTAGCTTAATATTATTCTCTAACAGATGTTACCGAGTCATGGGGATCTTACCTCATCATCCACCATAACAAGTAGAAATGGCTTTAAATAGACCTTGATACCACTATGGTAAAGAACTTTTGGTGTCAGGTGTGTTTTTCTTTTTCTTTATTTATGTAAGGACGCTTAAGTTTAAATTCAACGCATGTGCGGAACTAGATATGGTTATAAAGTTGTTATTCCGTGATGGCTACAATACCTTAAATAAAAAGATGCGGACCCTGACCCATTTGGTTGCTTGTTGTTAAAAAAATTCGTGGCTTCTTGTGTTGTTCGCCGCCATTGTTGTTCTTTCCGAAACCTCACCTTATAACATCATTTAACTCAATTATTTCTCATTAAACAGTCTCAAAAAATGGCAACAATAGTTTTGTACCCATGTCCCGCTATGGGCCACCTCATCTCAATGGTCGAGCTCGGAAAACTCATCACCAAACACTACCCTTCCTTCTCTATCGTGGTCCTCACTCTCATCCCCTCCTTCAACACCGGCACCACCGCGGACTATGTCCGCCACATCTCCGCCACCTTCCCCACCATTACCTTCCACCACCTCCCTGATATCCCTATTGACCCACTACAATTCCCCTCTATGGAAGCCATCATCTTTGAGCTTATTCGACTTAGCAACCCAAACGTCGATCGAGCTCTTCAATCGATTTCTTTATCTTCTAACATCACCGCCTTCGTTATCGACCCTTTTTGCATGCCTGTGATCCCTGTGGCTGCGAATTTTAACCTGCCTGTTTACTACTTCTTTGCTTCAGGTGCATGTTGCCTTGCACAATTCCTTTACATGCCGACACTTGATAAAACTACCACTGAAAGTTTTAAAGATATGCATACACTCATCCATTCGCCCGGTCTGCCTCCGATACCATCTTCGGATATGATTGGCCCACTTCTTGATAGAACTACTATCCATTATTCGGCTTTTGTGGCAACATGCGACCTATTTCCGAAATCAGCTGGAATCATAATCAACACGTTTGAGTCGCTGGAGCCGAAAGCGATTAAAGCCATAAACGAGGGAGTTTGTGTCCCGGATGGGCCTACGCCACCTATCTACTGCGTGGGACCGTTGGTGGCGAGTGGTGGTGATGGTTTGGACGAGTGTTTGAATTGGCTGGATTTACAACCGAGTGGAAGTGTTGTGTATTTGTGTTTTGGGAGTTTGGGATTGTTTTCGAGCGAGCAGTTGAAGGAGATTGCCACGGGGCTGGAGATGAGTGGAGTTCGGTTTCTTTGGGTGGTTAGAAGCCCGCCGTCAAACAAAGAAGAAGACCGGTTTCTGCCACTGCCGGACCCGGACTTGGATGTACTTCTTCCAGAAGGTTTTTTGCAGCGTACTAGAGATAGAGGGCTCGTGGTGAAGAAATGGGCGCCGCAAGTGGCTGTTCTCAACCACAAGTCTGTGGGCGGGTTTGTGACACACTGCGGGTGGAACTCGGTTTTGGAAGCCATATGTGCTGGAGTTCCGATGGTGGGGTGGCCACTGTACGCAGAACAAAGGTTCAATAGGGTGGTGTTGAGGGATGAGATGAAGTTGGTGCTACCTATGGATGAGTCAGAAGGTGGGTTGGTGACCGCGATGGAGGTGGAGAAGCGGGTTAGAGAGTTGATGGATGGGGAGGAAGGTAAGGTTGTTAGGGAGGTGGCAAAGGCGAGAAAAGAGGAGGCCGCGATGGCAGTGAGTGATGGTGGGTCTTCTCGGGTGGCTTTGTCTAAGTTAGTTGCATCATGGTAGCCGTTAAATGTGGATTGATTGTACAACTTAGGTTAATCCTATATAGTACACTTGTCAAATTATGGAACTGCCATAAGAACTTGGTTATGTTTGTATAATTTGATTTTCTAGATGGTTTGGAGAATTGCTATGCGTGATGGAAATAATCAACGATCATATACCAAATTAAATTTATAGGTCAAAATGGTAAGTATGTGATAACTATGTTCAAAGTTAATTGTGTCATTGTAAAGTGGTTAGAGTGTCATTGTGTATTATGTAAACTTAATAACTTTATATATACGTACGGTTGTGTTGCTCTATTAAGTGATGCGGGAAGGCTATATAGTGATGGACATGTAAACACAAAACTTTAAATACCTAATCATTCAATATCAATTTTAGTTTTATAATTTTGTTATTCATCGTCGATATTCAAGTTTATAGGCAATAATTGGTATCAAAGTAATTTCAATTCAATCACAATCCTTGTTCTTAAAAATCACAGTCACTTGTTCCTGCCTCTCGATTTTTTGAATTAAGTGAAGCTGCCGATTTATGTGTCATTATTTTTTTTGAAAGGTATGTGTCATCATTTATACATATTTTTCTCGCATGACCATCCCCATTCTTTTGTTACTATTGAGGCATTATAATGAGGAGACACTATTAAAATCGTTTCTTTTAGGGTCATGGTATCTAGACACCCCCCAAAAACTAGTGTACATCCCTTAATATGAAGTGTATAGCCCAATACGCTTCTTATAGGGTTCAAAAGCAATAAATGCCACACCAATAGGAACCGTATAGGCCAATACGCTTCCCATTCGTACACTGACCCCGACACTCTCTGTCATGCAGGCATTTCAGACACAGAAAAGTACTGAAAAGTGAAAAGGACTAAAAAGTGAGGCCAATAGGAAGCGTATTGGACAATACGATTCCTTACAGTTACCAGGAAGTGTATTCAGCAATACGCTTCCTATAAAGCTTTGGTTGGTGAACGAATTAAATCAATGGGAAGTGTATTGGGCAATACGCTTCCCATATGATTTTGGTTGGTAGATGAATTAAATCAATAGGAAGCGTATTGGGCAATACACTTCCCATAGGGACCCAATAGGGAAGCGTATAGGGCAATACACTTCATATTGATACGATGAACCAATATGCTCTAACATGCAGGTAGTTCAGAACTGAAAATGTCTGAAAAGCGACCTCAATAGGAAGCGTATAGAGCAATACGATTCCCATAGGGACCCATCAGAAAGTGTATAGGGCATTACACTTCCCATAGGGTTTCGTTGGTGGACGAATTAATTCCATACGAAGTGTATTGGGCAATACAATTCCTATCGGACCAGAAATCCGTTATATATCCAAACTTTCGGGGATGAGTGTATTCTCGCAAAAACTAGGAAGCGTATTGGTCTATATAGCCGTAATTCAATTGATTCAACAACATTAAAAACATTTTCAGAATCAAAACACAACAAATATCTCAAGGGATGTACAATAGTTTTTGGGGCAATACGAGATATACAAAACCTACAGAGTGTGTGCATTCTACGAGATATACACAACTTAATAAGAAAGTTTAAAATCAGAATGTATGCGGGTCGAACTCCAATGCAGAGGAGCTGTATTGCCAATCGATCCACGAGTATATCGATCCACATGTATCGATCAACATGCTTTCGTATTGAGGGATGTATAATAGTTTTTGGAGCAATATCGATCCCCTGTCACCACCCACTGCTGTCATCTCCACCCATCGTCACTGTCGCCGCCACCACCCACCACTACAGCCACAACTTGCCGCTGTCGCCACCACCCACCGCTGCCGCCACCCACCAGTCGCCGCAACCCGCCACCGACTCCGTCGCCACCTCGACGGTCACCACTGTCGCCACCACTCCGCTACCAACCACCGCCGACATCCACCACCGCCTCCATTGCCACTCGTCGCCGCTACCACACACCACCACCACCGCCATTGCCACTCGCCGCTGCCACCACCCACCGCCGCCGCCCCACCACCTAGCTACCACCCCACCACCAACCACCACCGTCACCGCCACCCACCACCACCGTCGTTGCCACCCACTATTGCCTCAGGTGCCACCAAGAACCACTGACGGCCACCGCTGCCGCGCCCACCACCGCTACTCGTCGCCGCCACCACCCACCACCGCCACCTCTCACCAGCCACAATCACCGCCACCGACCACCACCACCACTCACCGCATATTTTATTCCCTTGTTTTTCTTGCTTACCAAACAATGCACGGTAATAATTTATTTCATTCTCATATGGTAACCAAACACGAAATGGAATGGTAATGATCCATTGCATTCCCTCGTTCATTCCATTACCCCATCCATTCTATTACCCCATACCAAACACACCCTAAATGCGACACCAATAGGAATCGTATAAGGCAACACGATTCCTATTGGTACGATGTACCACCTCGCTATGACATACACGCAGTTCATAACTTAAAAGATCTTAAAAGTGCCCCCAACAGGAAGTGTACAAGGCAATATGGTTCCGTTGTCAGTAAAGTATATGAAGCGTATAGGGCAATACGTTTCCCATGTCAGTAAAGTAAGTAAAGTATAGGAAGCGTATAGGACAATATGGTTGGTCTTGGATGGGAGGCGAGGTTTTACCGATTATTCCACTGCCATTCCTTCGGACGGGTAGAGGTCGGGTTTCTGCGTATTTGGGAGAGCCAAGAGGCTGGTGGCGGTTGAGTAGTCGACCTTGGCCACAGCGCCCGGTGTCACGGTGGTTGACACTCGTTCCTTTCCGTTCAAAAAAAAAAAAAGATGATAAGAGCCATATGCTGCTTTTGAAAAAAAATCTATAGGAAGTGTATAGGGCTATACGGTTCCTCTTCCCATAATCATTGCATGAAAAGTGTCTGAAAAGTTGTACTTTAAGTACACGTACAGGAAGCGTATAGATCAATACGCTTTGACCCAGAGGAACCGTATAGCCCAATACACTTCCTGTAGGGTTAGGGATGTGCAAATAAAAAGAGGGGATGTGTGGATACCGAGAGCCTTCTTTTATGTTTTTAATAAATGCAGGTTTTTAGACTTCTTGAACAAAATAAGTAAAAAAACGACAAAGAATGAAAGAAACCCAACAATCTGCCTGCCATGCATGGCCATGCACGACCTCTAACACGCCCATGCAATCCCAACTAGCTTTCAAAAGCAAGAAAAGAAAAAAAGAAAAAAAAAAGACAAAAAGCAAGTAAGTTGAAGAAAAGGCCTGATCGTGCACATCAACAAGCACGACCATGCTCCACTAAAGAAAAATGTAGAAAAGGCAAAAGAGACAGAGTAAAACAGCTAGAGATTCTGTTTGGGCACCTTTCCACCTACATGGTCGTGCTCCATACCAGCATACTCGTGCATGTACCAAGATTCCTGACAAAGTACCTAAGCTTTGACGATTCCGCTAGCAAAAAGTACAACGCACGATGTGCATGTACTTGTGCACGACTGTGCACACCCACTGCCTACAACTTATATAAATAACAACTTCAAGTTTACTTCCAAGTGTGCCATCTGGGAGGCCCCTAATGCCGGTCAAACCCTCTATAGGGATAGTTCTCCAATGTTCATCTCGAATCCATGTTAATAAAATGGCACTAGTAGTGTAGTTTATCTATTATGTATTTTCGAGGGTTGATTACCACTTTATAGACACTTTCTCTTAGGTTTTTTAAGAATTCCATGAGTCTGTACTCACCACGAGTCAAGTGTTGCCATCTTCAAATAGTTGTAATCATCTATTGTCCTCTCCCTCTTTGATTTGTTGAACCTTATTGATTTTAATACTTTTTTTTTTAGCTATTTAGTGTGTCTATTTCTTTGCTAGTTCATGATTTGTTTATTCTTTGTGATACCAAATCTAACTTCTAACTAACTAACTAACTAAGTGAACAAACATAACTTTTCTATTAGGAGTGCTTACGGCTTCTAGTACCCTATCAAATCTAATGGTATTGAACCAGATCCAGGTGACAGGTTTAGTATTTCAGAAGAACCTTTAGGCGGCTTCTAGTAAAGCACTAGTTCCATTTTCCATTTTCCATTTGGGCCAAATGTTAAGTTCAGTTAAGAAGGGGGTTGGGTAATATGCAAAGTAGCGTGATCCTAACCAGGATGACTTCTTTGTGTGTTTGGTAACATCACTAGTTCGTTTTGTTTGCCTCGATGGATCCTGACCACGACCATGAGTTTCGGTTGAGGATACAAACTATTTCTTGTTTTAAAAGGAAAAAAAAAAGAAAATATGTCGTTAAACTAGTTTCACAGTAACCAAAACAAGGTAACCTGACTAGGAGCCTCTATCCATTTTATCTGTAAAAAGATAAATAAGAAATCATACACTTCGTTGAATAGACCCGACGGTTGTTGGGTACACCCTACACTTTGCAAAGGGTTGTATGACTTAAGTAACATGACCACGAGCCAAGCCAATCAAGAGAATGCCAGCCTAAGCCCTAGTCGTCCGAAGACACCCAAATGGAAACTTATTTAGCATTTGCGAAAGCCTGCTAGCGATCCATTAGGTTGCCAGAATAGTTACCATTAAATCTTTCTTTTCACACCTATAACTCTGAAAGATGTCGTTCACCCTAATGTTTTTCAACACTAATTAAGTCACTACAAAATTTTAATATTAACAAGAGAATTCAATCCAAGGGAAACCCTTGTTTACCACAATAGATTTCTAACATACTTTTATCTTTTCTTTTTGAGTAAACTGCCATTTTGGTCCCTGTGGTTTGTTCACTTTTGCCACTTTAGTCCAAAACTCAAATCTTTTGCATCTAAGTCCCTGTGGTTTCAGTTTTATTGCCATTTTGGTCCAACAGTGAAAATAAGTTATATTTGTCTTTTAAAATTCAGCTATTTTGTCCTTTTTTCAAGGGCAAAATAGTCATTTTAATTTTTATTATAACATATTATTAATTAAAATAAGTAAATTAAATAAACTGCATATAAAAACAACAGAGATTCATCTTCCCCAAACCTAAACTCCCAATCCATCATCTTCTCCAAACACTCCACCAAGCTCTTTCCGATCACTTTTCCGGCACCATCACCACTGCTGCAACTCATAACCCCCAATCGAACGATAAGCCCGACGGACTGAAAGGATACAAATCTCTTGTTGTTTCCTTCTAATCGGGAGGTGGGTGAGAACGCAATCGGCCTGTGAGACTGTATCCATCAATCCAGAAGGAACATACATTGGAAGCACTCTGATCTCCATAGGATTCATTGTATATATTTCATTTTAATTTCCACACACATTATTGTTTCCTTGATCAATCATCTCCCTACATTAGAACAAATTTCAAATATGTACCAAAAACTAACAAAATTGAAACTTTTTAAAGAAACAAATCTGAAGAACTCATTCCTCTGTTTTGGAATATTTTATCATTTTTAAAAGTTAAGGAGATAAAGGCCTATGATATTTGATTTAATATACAGGAACTGCATATTAGTGAAGGCCACTTACTTTCCATAAAGTGACTTTTGGTCGGAGATGGTGGTGGTCACCGGAGACGGTTGGTAACCAGTTATGGTGGTGGTTACCGATTGTCTGCTTTCAACGGAGGGGATAATAATTGTTATTGTATTGCATATATTTGGTAGCTAGAGAACGAGTGATGGACTGTAAAATACTTTTATGGGAGAGAGAGGGGTTTAGAGAGACAGAGAGAGAAAGGGGTGTGCAGAGTTATTTTATTTTATTTATATATATTATGACAAAATGACCATTTTGCTCATGTGCAAAAGGACAAAACTTGATGGTTTAATTTAAGAAATATGTCATGATTTTACTTTTGGACCAAAATGTCAATAAAAATGAAACCACAGGGACCCAGATACAAAAACTTTGAGATTTGGACTAAAGTGGCAAAACTAACCAAACCACAAGGACCAAAATGGCAGTTTACTCTTTCTTTTTACTTCACCTTTTAAAACAACTTCCACTTTATTATCCTAAAGTTGGCCAATTGTCTACAAGAGTTGAGTAGAGAAGTTGTGTCCTTTGATTGATACGTGGTTGTTACCTAAACTATACTACGTTGCAATAGGTCATCTTGCCTATTAAGTGTGTTTAGTTAAAAATCTTATCAATTTATAAATCTTATCAGTAGGTCATCTAAACAATACTACACTGCCAGAAGTTATCCACTTCTTGACTAGGGTCCAACAGGTCATCCACAACAATTGTTCAATCCTAGGGGGCGGGGATTTGTCTTTGGAAGGTTAGGATTTGCAATTCAGAAGCGGCGCAGCTTTTTGCCCGTCTACCTTCTGTTTTAATGTAACTTGACAAGTTTTTTGATGAATAAAATAATTTGGTAAAAAAATAACATTTAAAAAAAATGATAAAAGTGTTAAAAGTATCACCTGAAAGTTACTACTAAAACACGTCCATCATCGATCGCGATTCCACCACTGTTGGCCAAGAACGAAGCAGGTGGCGTACGACTTTTGGTTTACTTTTCGAATCGAGTTTGATCATGGAGTGAATTAAAAATGGGGTGCCTTGTTCTCACACCCCATATATCTTATTTTCACATCCCTTTACACTACGGGCCGTATACAAAATATATGGCCCATATAGAATGTTTTTGAATAGGGAAATGCGTAGAGAATGTTTTTTTGATTTTACTATATACTGCCCGTATATAGTTATACGAGCCGTATACATGTGTATACGATTTATAAAAACTATACGGCTCAATGGATTTATTTGGGAGGTTTTTTTTGTGTTTACCAAATGTATACGGGCCGTATAACTGTATACGGACCGTATATATGGATGTTTTTCAAGTATCACGTTTTTCCCCGTAAAAACACCATCATTCTAGGGTTTCTAAACTCTTCATCACCTTTAAACAACGTTGATCGGAACACGTCGCTTAAATCGGAGCACAAGTAGAGTAACGTTACCGATCAGTCCGTTGATCGAGTAACTAGCAGAAGAACCCGACACAAACAAGTTCTCCACAGTTTGTTATTCAGATCTCTATTCGGTCATCTTTCCAAACTACAATACATGATAACTTTAAACTTTATAGTGTGTGATTTGACCAGGAAATGACTGGAGGTGATTGCTACTTTTAATAAGCTGTCATAGTTGTCAAATTCGATTTCAACAAATCTTTTCCTTTTCCTTCAATTTCTAGAACATTCTCCGTAACATGAAGACGTGTCGAGTTCTTCTACTAGTGGTATTTTAATGAAGTATTGAAGATTGAATGTGCAAACCCAAACGTTTTTTACTATGGAAACGGTGGCTATGCGAAATACAAACCGCAACCGTTTTTTACTACGTAAACGGTGGCTATGCGAAATACAAACCGCAATCTTTTGTGACTATGGGAAACACAAGTTTTCTTTTTGAGCTTGATGGATGTCCGTTATCTCAGTTTAGGCGGGCATTGTTTAAATCTGAATATAACTAGATGTTACGTGTAACTTCATTAAACCACGAACAAATCCTAATTCGAAACACATGCGTTTGTATCAGCGTTGTTTATCACTCTATGTGAGCATTGGAAACCCGACAAACAGTCTTGACAACTGTGACAGCTTATCTATCTGTGTGTGTCACATCCATTCTGTTATAGCAATCGATATGATTAATTTTTTTCAGATTTTTTTCTAAGTTGCGTTGTTAACTACCAAAAGAATGCATACACAAATAGTTCTAGTGGACGAAGCAAAGAGATCGTTGTGTATCTGAATCAGGTTCTCAAACAAACACTACTAAAGTTGAGTTGGTGATAAATACCGGAGCTGTTATCTCGGTTGTTCAGTACTTTCGTGATAATAAAACAAGCAGGCATTGATTTTGCCAAGATTAAAGGAAAGAATCTGGCCATAAGCGTTGTGGATTCTTAGCGTCATTCGAATGTAAGTGGATCAAGTGATACGCTTATCTATTCTGGTCAAGGTGGGCATGGTTTGTTCGGGAGTAAATCACCACTCAAAGATCAACAACTTTGGAAGAACCCGACCGGTTTGTACATCACAAGCACATACACAATTTGTTGGAAGAACCCGACACGTCTTCTGCTAGTTACTCTTTTCTTCGATTTCAACAAATCTTTTCAAGTTCTTAAGTGATGGACAATTGGTTCTGAAGATGTGTCGGGTTCTGCTAGTTATTCAGAATGTTTCGAATCATCACAGAAGACGTGTCGGGTTCTGCTAGTTATTCGGAATGTTTCGAATCATCACAGAAGACGGATGCGGTTTGCATATTCAATCTTTATTGCTTCATTAAAATTACAACATACGATAAAATGCTTGTAAAATTGCATCAACTCTCTATATCAACATACTCTTCTTCAGACGCTTAGTTGTTATGAATGACAACTTGAGGGGTCTAGTTAACTTTCAGATTCAGATTCAGGAAACAGATGATTTGTCAAAAAACCGGTTGATGAAACCGTAGCTGTTATTTCTGTTCTTCAGTACTTCCGAGATCTGAACCAACCGAAATCCACAAATTCCAACAAATTGCATCAGGAAGCTCAACTTGAACGGACGATATGTATCTTCTATCAAGCGACGGACCCAATTCTTGCAAGTTAAATCCACAATCAACGTATACAGGTACAAGAGAATGGCGAGTTATTTCTGTTGATCCACAAATTTCATTGTTTAAATCAGAATCAGGATCGTTCTAATAGATTAAAGAGAATAAACCCTCGTTTCTTCATCTTCATCTTCATATTCAAATGAAAGCAGCCAAAGGTATCTACTAAAAACTATTCACCCGGAATCCACAAATTCCAACAGTTTCTTCGTAGATTCCGCCCGGTTTCAAAGCCGGTTAAGGATTACGAGTGTTCTACAGTCGTTCAAAGCCGGTTGATGATTACAAGGATCGTTCTAATAGATTAAAGAGAATAAACCAATTTTTACCATTTTTTACCCATAGTATACAGGCCGTATAACAATATACGGCCCATATACAATCATCGTATACATAGTATACGATCGGTAAAAAGTTTTTCACATGGTGTATACGGGCCGTATAATAGTATACGGCCCGTATAAACATGGTAAAAAATGGTTTACTCTGTTTAATCTATTACAACGATCCAAAAGGCGAAGAACAATGTCAAATGTGATCAAACTTGGACATCTGACGTAAATCTTGATTCAGATCTCTATTCGGTCATCTTTCCAAACTACAACACACGATAAGTTTACACTTTATATAGTGTGTGATTTTACCGGTTGTATTCAGTTATTTCTGTTGATCTACAAATTCCAACAAATATTTCACTCCAGTAGTTGAAACTTGAGCGAAGGAATCAATTCAAAACCATCACCCTCAAAATCAACTAGAAACCAAAGGAAAAAGTGCTGATAATGGCTGATGGTTCTTCGTTGAGGAAACCAAACGTAGACGGAGATGATAGGCCTGGTAACCGGAAGAGAAAAAACCGTAGTGACGTCGTCGAAGATTATGAATGGATTATTGGCCATTATAAATTCATGTTGTTTAACTTCAAGAAATCAGATTAAATATAAAAGTGCCGAGAGAGAACTATAAGCAGAAACTCACCTGATAACAAATAATCAGTTCAAACTTTCAACAGTCGACATGTGATAATGGCTGATGGTTTTTCGTTGAGGAAACCAAACGTAGACGGAGATGATAGGCCTGGTAACCGGAAGAGAAATCAATTGTATTTTTTTAGTTACTTCTCTTGTTAAGTTTCTGAACCAACCGAAATCCACAAATTCCAACAGTTTCTTCGTAGATTCCGTCCGGTTTCCAAACTCTTTCACTCGAAGTTAATATTCACTGTGGTGGATGCAAGCATAAAGTTAGAAAAATACTCAAGAAGATTGAAGGGTACACAACTGACAAAGAGCCTGTATTAGAAACCATCCTATGTCTTTTACCAACCGAAGAGACAGCAAGGACAGATAATACTTCATTTGTCGAGAAACCATACTGTCAAGAAACTACCATCTTTTACTCATAAACCCTTAAATCCCAATGCTTCTCTAAAAGAGCCTGTATTAGAAACCATCCTATGTCTTTTACCAACCGAAGAGGCAGCAAGGACAGATAATACTTCATTTGTCGAGAAACCATATTGTCAAGAAACTAACATCTTTTAATACTTCATTTGTAACCGTAAGGATGATGCAAATTTGTACGTAAAGATCTCTACATAAACTCTTCTACATCTTTTAACCAATTGTCCATCACTTAAGACCTTGAAAGATTTGTTGAAATCGAAGAAAAGAGTAACTAGCAGAAGACGTGTCGGGTTCTTCCAACAAATTGTGTATGTGCTTGTGCTGTAGAAACTGGTGATGAATTTGTGTATCTAAATCAGGTTCTCTGCCTTAGATCGGTCATTCCTTGTGATACATGAACGTTGTATTCTTGTCTTTCAGAAGAGTTGGTATTGAACCAAGAATACTTCAAACATTCTAAACCCTACCTGGAAACAAACCAACAAAATCCTGATACTCTTCTAGCAGAACCCGACACGTCTTCTATGATGATTCGAAACATTCACGAACCACAGTGGACTCAGACTCATACTACTCACCCTCCCGAGGAAAAAGTTTTCCCGACGACTCAAGACAAAGCAGTTGGTTTTGTTCATATCAGCGTTGTAAGCCCGACCACTAGCAGAATCATTGCATTACATCCCCGTTGAAAACAAGTGATTAAAACGCTTCTCCTTACAACTCTCATCAAATGCCCCACCCTTCCTTTTTATTACAGTTATACGACACGTTTTTTTGTTCTTCAATCTTTGTTACTTGTTAAAGTTTTATTTTTTTCTACTTTTAGAAAGATTTGACCACCTAACGATTATAAAATGTCTCGTGTGATTGACACCTTAAATCCATTAAATACTTTGGGTAAAATCTAATTTTCTTTTCATACAGGCCGTATACAGTTATACGGCCCGTATACATCGTTCGTATACATTGTATACGACTAGGCAAATTATTATACGGGCCGTATACAGTTATACGGCCCGTATAGAATGAAATAAAACTAACAAAGTTCGTATACATTGTATACGACTAGGCAAATTATTATACGGGCCGTATACAGTTATACGGCCCGTATGGAATGAAAAAAATTGACAAAGTCTGATGGCACAGACTTTGTTAGTTTTATTTCATTCTATACGGGCCGTATAACTGTATACGGTCCGTATACACTATGTGTAAATAAGTTTTTGCCATGTATTAATATTAAGAACCTTAAAAATATGGATCCAACCTATGCCGAGGTAAGTTTCTAATCACGATGAATTAGAAATACAACTCAAGTTATCATAAAAAGATAAATTTTTGGCCTTCGTGATGCGAATTAGACACATTGGTAAACAATTCAAAGTGCTAAATTTTTAGTGATCATCAATGAACCAGTAGAGAGCTAGTTCACCCCTGTAATAACAAGGTAAGTTTTTGGTTGTTATTTTGGAATTGGAGAAACAACTCATCAGAGTATAATCAAGCCAAACCTGTGGGTGTTCGTAAACCGTTGAAACCAACCAAAGCAACGCAAGTTCGTCAATGCATCAAGTCTAATAGGTTCGATTTACGTTTTGATTTTGATGATTTAATGGTCCAAAATTTGGATCTAGTCATGTACATTGAACAGACCGTTAACCTTTCCATTAGTTAGATTTAAATTTATCCAAATTCTTTTGTTTCATGCATGGTTTCCTTTCCGTCTCTCTTTTTTTATGATAGAAATTTGTTTTATTATTTTGTCTCAAGGGTTTATACAAAAGATTTTAAATTTCCAATACACATATATACTTATTTTTTTATCATTAATTTTATGTTAGGAATTTGTTTTATTATTTTGTCTTAAGGTTTATATAAGATTTTAAATTCCAATACACATACATACATATTGTTTTATTATTAATAAAATATTTCTTTGACTAAGTACACAATAATGTTGACATCTTCTACAGAGCGACACCTAAATTAACCATTGATGAAAAGAAATTATAATTATCAAAGCACAAATGGATTTTAGAAAAATAGAATAAAATAAAACATAGAACGACTATCTTTTCGTAGTCTTTTCCACATATTAAACTATTATATTATCATATTTCATTTCACTTTTCTAAGGTTGGATTCATGATGTCTTATGTTAGTGTGTTTAAGGTTCGTTTTCAAAAAATTTTAATGAAGATTATACACCGAGCTAAGTACCATTTTAGGAAACGGAAAGCCGGACCGGTGTGGTTGAGTAAGTCGGCTGAACCAATTGCATTATCGGTTTAGTTTGTACAAAAAAATTTAAATCACTAACAATGGTTTATGATTATTTCGAAAATAATAAATATCTCTATTATTACAAATGATTTAAAAAAAAAAATATCACATGTCACTATCAGAATCACTCTCTCACATTTATGATTTCAAGACTTCAAAGCACAAAGGGCCGGTTTTTCAGGTTTTATATATTATTTATTTTAAATGCATCCCAACTTTAGGATTTACTCATTCGGTCCTTCACAACAACGCATGCTACACGTTGTATGCCCATATGTGACCAACTCGTTCATCAAAATCCATCATCTCGTTCAATCTTGAATCTCCTTCACTAGTTATTGAACAATTAGAGGCCTCACGCCTACCATGTTTCCCATCTTGTTCATTCGTACATCATTGCCTCCAAAAGCAGACGTAACAAATCGCTCATCTCGTACATATTCAAACGCAACAACATTTTTGAGGTTGTGAATGATGAACCTATAATTTGTGATTTTGTGAAAATCTGGTACAATTGATCATTATGACTTAATATTCTTCTAATCAAATTCCAATATGCGAATCCAAGCACACCCCAAATTGCAACACTCATTCCTATTTTTAATTTATTGTGTTATGATATATGAATATGACATGGGATCTATGACTTGCTCACCTGCGGAACGAGTGAATCTGTGATTTTATAAATATGTGAAACCTTTCCCCCGTTTCAACCTAGTAATCTGACATGCTATGAAAATTTTAACCTTTGGTTGCGAGTAAATTTGACTATAAAAAAGGTGGCTCCATATGAATATAATCATGGGTGCTAGTCGCGACCTGACACTCTGTTGCAGTATTTTGACCCAAGGCACAAGTTGACTCTATGTCGTGGTATTCTGTCCCGTGCCATGACCTTAGCTAATGTTGTGGTATTCTGCCCCATGCCATGACCTTACCTCCGTGTCGCTGTTTAGGCCCGTGTCATGATTTCTTTCCAAGTTTTGTTATGTGTTTGTGATGTTACTGAAGGGTCGCCCTAACCCTACTTGGGCTTGTGTCAGAGCCTTATGTTACGGCTTGAGCTTGTGTCGTGGCCGGCCTGACGATGTTTATGGGTTTCATGTTGTGGCCTAGCGACGTTTGGAAATTTTACTACGACCCAAAAGTTTTCGTGTTGCAAAAGTGAAAGTGCATATAATGTATATATGTGTGGGCCATCAGGGGGCAAAAGTGAAAGTGCACTAATTTTAACGTTATTTTACTAATTTCATGAAAATGACGTTAAAAGCTGAGGATGGTTAATCATGTATCATGTGGTGGCGTTGATAGCTGAAAGACAAAAGGGTACATGCTGATTGTTATGTGCCTTACGTCCAAGGCTTAATGCAAAACTACTATCGAGCCGGGGGTCTCACTGTAAGCAGCTTCTCTATTCTTACATGGTAAAGGTAAGGCTGTCTACATCTTACTCTCCTAAAACCCTACCTTTATTTTACTATTCTTGAGATTGATTTAGTGAGTATCATGATGATGAAAACGACCCCAAATAGTTTTAGTGGTGCAAATGGTGATGCTATGAGTTGGTGGGTGTTACCTCATCATCCACCATAATAAGTGGAAATACCTTTAATAGACCTTGATACCTCTACGGTAAAGACCTTTTGGTGTCATTTGTGTTTTTTTCTCTCTTTTCTCTATTTTTTTATATAAGGATGCGTATGTTTAAATAAAACGCATGAGCGGAACTAGATATGGCCACTTTGTCAACAGAAAAATGATTATTAGAGCATAAAGTCTTTCTTCGTGTTAAGGTCACTTTGTCAACAGTTATTAAGCCACCCGGGTGGTTGGGTTTTAGCCCGTGATGATTTTTTATAATGAGTGATAGAATCCCAAACACCACCGCCATTCAATTGTATCACGCGTTAAACATAAAACGTGTTGTATTGTTAACGAGTGATTGTTTTAATTATTTGAGGGAAATTGTTGGGTGTTGTGGTGAGTGATGCGCATTTCCACTAAAATTCATCCCTAACGATAGAATAATGATTGATGACATGGTAGAACTTGATTGTAAGTTGTGATTGAGTGATGAGTGATGACTACCGCTACCCCCTTAGAGAATAAAGTCTTTCTTGGTAGTAAAAAAGAAAAGTAATTTCTCGAGGAAGTTGTGATTGGATCTAAATTACATTTTAGACATTTATCCAATAAAAAAGGGTGCTAATTAAAAGCTAATACATTTTATCTATTTTTTCACGTATATGCAAAAAATTGGGGTTATGAAAAGATGCGGACAATTCAATATATCACCCGTTTGGTTGCTTGTTATTAGAAAAAATCCGTGGCTTCTTGGGTTGTACGCCGGCATTGCTGTTGTTTACTTGTTTTCATAACCTCACCTTATAACTTCATCACTCCATTAATTCAATAATTTCTCTCTTAAGCAATCACAAAAATGGGGACTATAGTTTTGTACCCATCTCCCGCTATGGGCCACCTAATCTCAATGGTGGAGCTCGGAAAACTTATCACCAAACACCACCCTTCTTTCTCTATCATTGTCCTCACTCTCATCCCATCTTTCAACACCGGCTCCACCGCCGCCTATGTCCGTCACATCTCCGCCACCTTCCCCGCCATCACTTTCCACCACCTCCCTGACATCCCTCTTGACCCCCTTCTTTTCCCTATAATGGAAGCCATCATCTTTGAGCTTATTCAACGTAGCAACCCTAATGTCGATCACGCTCTTCAATCAATTTCTTTATCTTCTAAAATCTCTGCGTTCGTTATAGACCATTTTTGCATGCCGGTGATCCCTGTGGCTGAGAATTTTAACCTGCCTGTTTACTACTTCTTTACTTCAGGTGCATGCTGCCTTGCACAGTTCCTATACATGCCGACACTTGATAAAACCACTACTGAAAGTTTTAAAGATATGCATACACTCATCCATTCGCCCGGCCTGCCTCCAATACCATCTTCGGATATGATTGCTCCACTTCTTGATAGAACTACTATCCATTATTCGGCTTTTGTGGCAACATGCGAGTTGTTTCCGAAATCAGCTGGAATCATAATTAATACGTTTGATTCGCTGGAGACAAAAGCGATTACAGCAATAAATAATGGAGTTTGTGTTCCAGATCGGCCTACGCCACCTATCTACTGCGTGGGACCGTTGGTGGCGAGTGCTGGTGACGGTTCTCATGAGTGCTTTGGTTGGCTTGATTTGCAACCAAGTGGAAGTGTTGTGTATTTGTGTTTTGGGAGTTTGGGTGTGTTTTCTAGTGAGCAGTTAAAGGAGATTGCAAAAGGGCTGGAGATGAGTGGAGTTCGATTTCTATGGGTGGTTAGAAGCCCACCGTCAGACAGAGTTGAAGACCGGTTTCTGCCACTGCCAGAGCCAGACTTGGATTTACTTCTTCCAGAAGGTTTCTTGGAGCGTACAAAAGATAGAGGGCTCGTTGTGAAGAAGTGGGCGCCGCAAGTGGCTATACTCAACCACAAGTCTGTGGGTGGGTTTGTGACACACTGCGGGTGGAACTCGATCTTAGAAGCGGTATGTGCTGGGGTTCCGATGGTAGCGTGGCCATTGTATGCAGAACAAAGGTTCAATAGGGTGGTGTTGAGGGATGAAATGAAGTTGGCGCTACCTATGGATGAGTCAGAAGGTGGGTTGGTGACTGCGATGGAGGTGGAGAAGCGGGTTAGAGAGTTGATGGAGGGGGAGGAAGGTATTGTTATTAGGGAGGTGGCGAAGACGAGAAAAGAGCAGGCCGCGATTGCAATGAGTGATGGTGGGTCTTCTCGTGTGGCTCTGTCTAAGTTGGTTGCATCATGGTAGCCGTTAATGTCGATTGATTGTACAACTTAATTATGTACAGAGTCAATTGTGTCATTGTAAATAGTTCTATACCCGTCCGGTGAACGGACGTATCAATGATATAATGATACAAGTATTTTATTATTTATTCTAAAGTGTTAGGAATTTCCACCCCACCAAGGATTTGATAAGAACGAGAAAGCTTCTAAATTACTAAATCATACATCTAAAGATAGATGGGTTTAGGCAAAGACAGTAAAATTGACCAACAAAGCCATTTTAACTTCAAGCTTTCTCACATCAGCAACCCATATTTCCCAAACCAAAGTCTTAGGTATTATATATGCATACTAAAAAGCATAGAGAATCCCATCAATTTGCTTCAACCTTTATTTAACATCCAAGATGTTTAAGAATTTTATACAATAAAATACACAATATTGATTCATTTCAAAATACTATTGTTTAGCGTATATATGCATATAGGTATACAAATACTATACATGTATACATGGAGCGACTTAGAGAGATAGAGACCTGCCTACTTGAGTTTCAAGAATAGACGTATCTAGCACAAAGTCTTAAAGTAGGAGAGATCAACGGCTTTGTGCCCATCTTGCAATCTTACACTAGTCACATCATACATCACATGTTGTAAATTTCATATTGTAATAAACCCAATAACAAACAAATCGTAGAGGAATCGATCGTGAACCACAATCTTGTGAAACCTCTACAATATGCTTTTTTTCTCTATCCTCATCACCTTACCTCATCTGTTGAATTGATATCCTTCTTCTGCATGTATCAGTTATAGAATTAGACTAGGTTATAACCCGTGAATACTCACGACTTGTGAATCTTTATATCTAAAAAATAAATATACATATACATATTAATAAATAAAAATATACCATGTAGTTGTGAATCTTTATAACGCGGGAACTTCCTAGGCAGAAAAAATCAATTTATAATCTAATTATGTCATTAAATAAATTAAAAGACATGTTTTCAAACATTATTAAGTGTTTAAATAAATAAGTTAAAATTTGGTGTCGATACTGTGCGGTACCAATGTTGAAATTAAAAGACATGTTTTCAAACGTTATTTGCCGTAAAATAACACTTTTTTTTCCATGGGGCGCCTCCTTCCTTTTCTTTACATGTGCACCCCTATGCTATGCGATATGGTACCGGTTAAGCCAAAGCACTTATGAAGAAATGAGTTGAGCCAAACCACTTTTTTTTTACCATAATCTCAAAGAAATAAAGGCACTTATGTTTTTACCTTTTTTAACCGAAACCCGATTACCAAACCTGACCCAATACTACCTAAACCGAGTATTTAATACAATTGTACATGAAGCCACACATGACCTAAGTAAAAACATAACAAAAACTTTCCACATCAAACTTTCCACAACAAAACTTTTAAACACGTTAAAAGAAGATAATTGATATATATTTCCTTTTTTAAACAGCCAACAAATCAAATTTTATTAAAAAAAAAGCAGATTAGCATTGTGCTAATCCACGTCCAAAAACAACCAGACAACAAACAACATCATGGACCCAAAAAATTAATACGAAATTTCGTCAGTTTTCCCATGATAAACCAACGGCTTTTGACTGATGTTTAACCCATAGGTACGCCAAAACTCTAATTTCCTACTTTAAACTCTCCACCTTAGGTTGTTTATGGTGGAAGATAACATTGTTTTGACTTCACCAAATGCACCACACGACCGTTAGAATAATGGATTAGAGAACCTTTCTCCACTTCATAGAGCCTCTCGCTTGCTTATAAAACTTCAACAGGTCCTTGAATCCAAAGAAAAAGAAGCCATAAAGCATGAACCATGTATTAATAAACTCTCAGATAGCTTGCTTATAAAACTTCAACAGGTCCTCGAATCCAAAGAAAAAGAAGCCATAAAGCATGAACCTTACACAACATCTACTCCAAAACCTTTAAATCATTCATGTAGTTGTTTGTCTCCATTGGAAGTGCAACCTAAAGAATGGATCAGATTTATGACATGCTATTGAACTAATAAAACAAATATTAAAAGTTCAAAATTCAAATTACAAAAGAAAAAAAAGTGGTAGAACCGTTATCCCATGGTAGCTAAGACGTTCCCTGAGCCCTCATGCCATGAATTAAAACCTGCGAAATCACATTTGATGCCACTGCATGCCTTGCAAGTGCCGTTAGAGTTCCGATTAAAACTTCCCTTCCCTCGCCGGTTATTCCTACGCTGTTAGATCCATGGTCTGTCTCCACGACTGCCATTCGATCCACGGTCCGTTTTGAGTCGTGCCCTGAGCAAAATACCTTTTAAGGTATAATATAAAATATAATGAATCAAGCAACCCAAAACCCTAATCACGTAAATCTTCAAGATTTCCGCTACCTATTCACCCCCTCCACCCAAAATCGAGAATCTAAATGCATACAAATAGATACATGTGTTCATCAGCAACACAACCACTAATTTCACAAATCTTTCAAGATCGCCTGATCACAATCACAAAACTTCCAAAACTAATCCACATGATAAACGGGTCGTGTTCACAGGTTGGCGGATTTAAGCTAAGCTGAAAACGAAAATTTTGGATGAGTCCAAGCACGATCCGAACCCGAAAATTGTGTCATACATATGAACCCGAATATTTGTAGATTCACAACCCGTTCAACCCGTACTTTTTCAATATATTAATTTTTCCAGAAAATTAACATATTGAAATTAAAATTTACTAAAAAAACTTACATTGAAATTATAAAATCTTATGTCAATTTCTCATTCTAAGTTATAATTATGACGTAAAATAAACTGTCAATTTAATTTATGAAAAAAAAAACATATTGTAAAAAATATAATATAATATAATATAAATGGGTTAAACGGGTGAACCCACCAACCCAATCGGGTTGACCATAACCTGACCCATTTAGTTAAACGGGTTAGCGGGTTCAACCAGAAACTGGCCCAAACCCATTTAGACTAAAGTAAATAATGATCAAGACGGTAAATTTGTGGTTCAGCAAATAGTTCTCTGATCTAAGAACTGTGTTCTTCAGCAGAAGCCAAGTCCTTACCAAACGGCTTCTTAACAATAATTTGATTCCAACCACCAAGGTCAGCTGCAAAAATAACAACTTAACTTACATAACTCCAGTTGACACTTATATATAACATGCATAAAAGCTTAAGTATCGTTAAAATTTGGCAATTGGTATAGACAAATTGCCCTTGTGCATAGACAAATTGTAGCTGTATAGCTGCAGCAAGTTTCAATGAATCAAAACTTAGCAGCCTAATGGGTCCAACCACCCTATCAAACCCAATCAAATTCCACACAACCAAAAGAAAGATGCTTGCTTGGGTCCCTTTGCAACGTTAATTTCTTTTTTTTAATTATAAATTTATTACAGATAAAAGGTGAAAGAATATTAATAATTTAATTGCTTAAGTAGTAATACAAAACTTTAAAAAATGATAAATAAATAACAGATTATAAGATTTAGAGAATTTGCAGACCTCAGTTCTTTAATTATGAAATCAATTGTTGTATTGTTATCTCCAACTATGATTCCTGCTACTACTATTATCTTCACCAGTATCAGAATCCCTATCACCAGATCGTTTAACATTCAACTCAACATTGTCAACCTTATAATCGCGATTAGAATGCGAAGTTTCTCTCCTCTCCTGCAAATTGAAGTAAAATAACTTTAAATATTTTCATTTTAATATATTTATTATTAAGAAAAGGCAAAAGCAGGGTAAAATATAGTCATAAAATCAAGATGGTAGCAATTAGGCTAATATTAGCTAATGAATCTTCCAAATTCTAAAAAATAATCGATTTTCACATCCAATCCAATTTGACCCATTACCCAACCAGACTAACTTCCTAACAGTAATGCATTCAGTTACTATATCTGATCTGAATGTAATAAATAGTTCGCGACCACTTGCAGGTCGTGATTAAGAAATAAGCATGAAAAGGATGTGAAAATATAATTTGGTTTAAAATATACCATTTTGTGTGGGTCACAATTAAGAGCATAATCAGGTTAAAAAATCTGATAAAAAAACCCAAGCTCAATTTTCGTTTAATAAAGGTCAAAGTATCATATATAAATATATCGTATTCACCTGTATTTTTTCATACCCATGATCCTCTAGCCACTTCTACCCTTTATAAAATTTAGTAACAGAGCTTGATAAGAAGACATAAAACCTCTGAGGCACCCTCCTTCATCCCTTCGTTCTATGATCGATAAACTACAAAAATACATACATAACTCATGAATTAACATTCACGAAACCAAAATTGAAAACAGAATCCAAAGGCCATACATCCAAATCTTCTAAATCGATGATGCAAGACTGCAACAAAAACGAAACAACGATGGTCTTCTAAATCAATAAAGCATGCCTAAAACACATACCGACCAACAATGCAGAACCAATCTCCCACATTCTGACCGTTCCTCAGACCTCCGTTCGTCAACAATCCAAATGAGACAGCAAAAACCAGCAACCTATTACAAATAAGAAACCAAAATTAAGAACAACCGAATATTCAAAAGAAAATCGCTTACTAACCATATCTAGGTTTGCTTTATGATGAGCAAGCTAAAATTTATACACATCTTATGAACATATTTCATTTGCGTAATATTCTTGACTTGCTTCCTTTTTTGAAATATTTTTACTGATTATCGCTATGGGTAATTGACATACATTTAATTTTATTTATTTCTTGATTTATTTTGTTCAGATTTAAAGGTCTCAGAGACAACTTTCAACGTTCACTTTCCCATAATCTCCTCCATAATACTCGGTCATCCTCTAAACCAATTCAATATCTTGACCAGTTTGTTATTTAGTGACCCATTTAAACAAAACCGGTAACCGACTTGACCCGTACTTGACTTGTAAATAACCCGCAACATCAAGATTACCCAACAGAACCCCACATTGACACGGTTATATGAAGAATTATGACTTACATTTAAGATAATCTGAGGAATCCGACCACCTGGGTATATAGCAACGATCAACCCACCCTAACCATTGGCTAAAAGATGTATGACTTCCACCATTATCCTGCAAAACACTAATACGACCAGCCTTGAAATCAAATAAAAGATTCTAAACATGTGTTCTGTACCACTGAGGTAGTTAATGAGCATCTACATGTACATTACATATTGTTGGTTGTAAGATTATTGAAATGATCAGAATCCATTATGCAACCAAATCCAATTTGGTTATCTAAAATGAGTCGTTTTGATCTGAACTTATTTTGTTCTACATGTTTTGACCCGCACCGTATCAAATATCTTTTTTAAACAGCATGTCCTAACCCGAACCCATTACCAAACCCACTCGCCCGTTTTGCCAGGCTTAGTGAAGATCAATATCTCAAAAGTTCTATGGTAATATTTACCTAATGTATAGAGTTGGTAACTCGAAATATTTTATCCCCAATTCCATTGTCATATTAACTTAAGATGCTAAAGTTCTAAGTATGGTTAATTTTACATGCTTTGTGTACCCTTATACTCTTTAATCGTTAACATTAGTAGTCAACTCCTAACCACAGTTGAGCACCTAATTTAATTATATCTTTTTAATTTGAAATAACGAATTCTTTTAAAATTCTATAGCGGAAAATAGGTCCCATTATTTTTTTCTTTAACTTGTATCAAATCTAGTCCAATTTAAATATTTAAAACATTATCATTAAGCTTATCATTTAAAACATTAGCATAACTCCATTGACCAAAGCTCTTAAAGGTTCAACTGTTCAAGTCATTCCCTGTACACCTCGTGCAATTTGTTCTTTGACAACAGTTGACTGTAGTTTGTATACCCTATGTACAAAATGCAAAAAAAAATATATGAAGCAAGAAACATTACCGGATCTTATTCTTCATGATTCAGAAGTCAGATATCATCTCTCAAATCCTTCTGAAGCTTCGAGTGCTGCCTCTCCTTGGTTACATATACCAAGATTCATGCATCAAATTTAGATACGAAGATGAAAAACCTAATTCTTCATAAATATGAATACCTCAAAAGCTTTGAAACAGGAAACGTTATCGTCTCTCAAATCCTTTGGATGCTTCGAGTGCCGTCAGTTCCAATGACTTTTTCAAGAATCAATACTGAAGTCTTAGAGATGGTCACATCGTATCACAATTCAGGTTACGATCGAAGTAAATCGCCAAGGGGAGGTCGCTGATTTTTAGAATTACCTGAAATATTTCCATATCGAAAGTATCAATATCATCAAAGTGCAAGTAACTACAACGATTCTAGAGAGAAAACTATTTAAGCGTATAAGATAACAACAGTCAGAAAATATCGAATATGTTACATCTCAAGTCAAATGATCAAAAGTAACACCTCAAGTCTTATATTCTATAATCTTAAGCCTTTTAAAAATCCATGGAAACCTAATGCTCTATACCAGCATAAGCTTTTTTTTGAAATTTATAACATAAAAAACAGTTGATAATCCATCATACGTAGTCAAGTATGACCATTCCAGACACGCTTTTTAAAACTAAAAAATCGAATAAGTTACATCATCTAACCCTCCCCAATGAACAAATCCTACATACAATTAATTATTTTAGGAATAGAAATTAGGCTTCCATTTAATGATACACAATAAAAATAATAAAAAAAGCTTCTTTTTGTAGTGGAACCACTCGTATCTTTGTCTAATTTCCAGTAGCACTCCTACAAATAAACGCCACCCATTGTCCATGTATACCTTCACCTCAAGAAAAGAAATAAGTGTATTTATGAGGGGAGTATACCTAGATCCATGAAATATAAAAAATGAATAATTGGTTAGAAATTGCTTAAAACAAAGATCTTTTGCAATGTAAGCTGTAACTGAGTTTGATTGGGAACGCAGAACTGATGACTGAATGCAAAAAAAAAAAAAAAGATTATAATTTGAATATTACCAGATCTTTTCGGATCTGTTTCTTGATTTGATCTCCATTTTCAATTGTTTCTCAAGCTCAGCCACCTGCAATTTTCAAGAATCATAAAACCTAAATCAAGATTTAGTGGGCTCGACTGTATAAAAAATAAGCCGAAGATTGAGGCCCATATTTAAGGGCCCTTGATTTTTAGTGTTTAACTTTATTTAGTTCTCATGTTCAATCAAGTAAAGCAAAGAATCCATATTCTTGTAAAAGTTTTCTATCCAATAAAACCTACTTCAACTCTAATAAGTATAATAGTGGGTCTTTTATAAATCATATAAAAGACCTAATTTTAGAATCCGCTTTAGTTAAGTGTTAGAAGTCTAAGCGAAAAGAAATATTATTTTTATGACATAAGTGCAAGATCAAACAATAGCAATAAAGTTAAGCTCAAAGAAAATGCACGTAAACCACTAAACTACTCTTGTCGATCTTCTCCATGAGCACCAACTAAGAAATTTTGTGTGGCAGCTGGCAAATGTCGAATCACAACCTTTGTTCAACCCTGCGAGCCCTGCAATCATATTATTACTTATTTTTTCACAAATAGAAAGAAAAAAAAACCCTAAATAACTATTCAACATGAGTATTCAAATAGACTTCGTAGCCCATGGCATCATCCCCCCTTTCATGAAACCCGAGGTTCGCCAGAGACATGGTTGTCCTTTGATATGTGCATCAATCTTAAATGAAGAGAAGTCAATCCATTGCTTGATTTGAACTTGTGCGTATATCTTAAATATATAAGCTTCATATATATGTAACAGATATCTATGTATCACAAAAAATTAACATAAAAGAGAACAAAACTAACATATTCTATTTTGAAAGACCCGAAGAGAGAACTTCCATGAGCAACTGCAGCACCAGATGGGATCACTTTCATATAGCTTGTAAATTGTAATTGCAAACAAAATGATAAAAAGAAGGTTTAAATGCCCAAAATCTCGAACGTAAATAAAACATTCTTGATCAAATTTGAATGATTGATGGTCGGTCTCACGTATTGGTGGAAGACCGATGACCCGATTTCATCTGGACCGATACCCGACTTCATTCATATGGTCCATGATTGGTTCTCGGAGAATGCTCACCCCCACATACAAAATCTCATTAAATTATTATTCGGGTATCAACAATTTCAACCCACTAAAATCATGATCAAGATTATGTTTTAAACAAAATCTTATTAGATTATGCTTTGATTTGCAGAATTCTTGATTGTAAAAAGGGTCATTCCACACTATCAAGATTCAATTTTATCCACAGGTATGGTTGATTGTAAACGAAAAAAAAAAGTCATTCCACATGTATGGCTGATGGCTAATGCGATTTTTAGCCTGCTTTTATCATATGCAATTAAACTTGCACAATATTTATCAGATACTAAAAAAATGAAATAGTAGGAACAACCTTGTCAAAACTCTTCAAGGTGCTTCATAGCCTCAGCTATGGTTTCCTCATTCAGCTCGTCCCACGTTTATACAGACGACCTCCATTTATACCGTAAAATCGAGACCTAACAGAAGGAAATTAAGAATGTTATGCGTTTTTTAGTTATGAAAGTTGGATATCGAAAGAAAACGATAGCTTATCTATACCTTGCTTCGAATGAAATTAACTCTTGTGTAGTCACCAGAGTTACCTTACGGCGATGGTGAGTCGCTAGTAATTCCAAACTGAAACATAGATTCAATGAGAGGTATACGGCTGACATTTTTTAGGGATCAAAATTTATATCCAATTATCCACCACAAAAAAAAAAAAAAAATACTACCTAAAAGATAGTCCGCCAAAACAAAAACAAATGGAATTAACTTTCTTACTTGTCTGGATAGCATGGACAGAGAAGCTGCGGAAGTAAATGTTCCCGAAGAAAGAAAATCAATAAAAAAAACCCATAAGACACCAGCAACCCTATACTTGTTAACAGAAAATGAGTAAAAACATTACTTACAATTGAGATGACTGACAATAGAAAGGTGATTCTGATGATTTCTGTATATCTTGTTCTTATAAAATGGAGCAAAAACTTCTTCTGTTTGTAGAATCCTAGTGAGTTCAAATATATGATCAATTTTTGTGAACCACCGCTCAATTTCTTCAGCATGTAGCTTAAAGGCTGTATTAATACCACAAAAGTATATTCTTCAGCACCGAACTTTATATTAGTTCAAGAACATAAGAGGTATGTGGTCAAAGGAAGAAAATCTTGAAAGATGTGTCATATACCTTGGTTCCCACTACCTTCAAATCCTATAAAGATGAAATTCACATGTTCCGAAAGATACATGTGTTCAACTTCTAAGATCTGTAGATAATTGGCAATATTTCCTGAAACAAATGGAATAAATGATGACATGAAGCTTCAATGGACAAAGGATCTGGAATCTGGTGAAATCAGAAACAAAGATCTAACAAAGAATACATTAATAACATCAAAAATCAAGGATCCAATATACCGAGAATAACAATATGAAAAGGAAAAGGGTTAAGATTAGCACTTACAATTGATCCATAAATTGGAAGCAAGAAACATACCGAAAATCATATATTGGAAGCAAGAATCAAAGATTTACACCGGATTATGCTCATGCTTGATGATTGCTGATGCGCTTAGGGTTTGTGGGGATGAATGATCGTTATCTTCTTTGCAAAACGAAGTGAAACGGCAAGAATGATAGGATATCAAAATTAGGGTTTAAGGTGCAGGAAGAGAATAAGCGTATTTATATCACGGGTGTGGTATGACCCGAAATAAAACGGATCCCGCGTCCAAGAAGAAAACATGTTATTTAGAATGGATTCCCTCCCAAAATCACCATCTACTCCACCATAGGATGCCACATAAGCAAAATGGCTCCACCATTCAAAGACAAATGGCCCAAATCATCTCATTTATTAATATATATAGATAGATTTGAGGTTAAAAAAGGGTTTTCCATTTCTATTAACACTAGTTATTTATTAAAAAACAAAACTTTTAGACAAACTGTTTCCGTGAAACCAGAACTGACCCATCAACAGATTACAAATCATGAGTTTCTTGTATAGTATGTCACAATTTTTACCTTTGTAATTGCAATTAATGCTTCATATTGATGCCTTTCTTTGTTAATGTCACACAAGACTTCTTTTATTGCCATCCGTTGTTCATCTGCAGCATAATTTCACATAAAACATTTTAGGGAAAATTGTAAGATTTAACAACAGAAAACAAAATTATAAGAAAACCTTAAAGTGATATTTAAAAATCATTTGTATCAACTAATATGATATTTTTAAGTATATAAGGATGTGAGAAGAACCTACGGTTTATCGATGCTAAATGGAAAAACATATGAATATATAGTATACATGGCAAAAAGGGCGGGTCAGGTTGTGGTTCAATACGGGTGTGGGTCAAAACAGGTCGTTTTAAAAAGGGTCATTTTGGTCTAGGTCAGAACAGATTCGGGTCAGGATGGGTGCGGGTCAGGTTTGGGTCAAAATGGGTCGCTTTAAAAAATCACGATCAGACTATTGTTTGAGACCGCTTATTTATAATTGTTTGATTTGAAAAATAAAAGTATAAAAATAAATTTAGTACTTTGTCGATAGTCATAGTAAAATATTGGGAAAATGCTTGTAATAGAAATTGCAAAACGAAGATTGATTAATATTTTAATAACTTAACATAAAAAATAAAGTGTGATAAAGTAAAGGAGCAACAAACTATAACGGTATAAACAAATACAACCAGCTGCTTCAGCATCTTCGCCAACTGCCCGCCACCTGCCACCCATCGCCATTCACCTCCCTCTTGTCTCTCTCCTTCGATTTTCATGTTTGTATTCCTCTCATTTCTCTTCCTCTTCCGTACGTTAGGTTGCAGGTACCCATGTCCAGAATGACCCGGGGGTCTTTATAATGACCCATCTGACCCATTCCCAGTTTTGAGTAATTACCCATCTCAGTTATAATGTTCCATCTGACCCGTGTCCAGAATGACCTGGAAGGTCTTTAATATGTTTTTATCCACCCAGAGTAACCCATTCTCAGTTATAACTGTGTCTAGAACTACCCGGATGGCCTTTATAATGAATGACCCATAAGAACCCAAACTCATGCGTGCTGGCCAGTTTTGCCAGGTGTGATAAATGGAAAAGCTCCTGTTCATAGACATTCCTTTAAGTAACCATAAAATTTAGTTTTCTATTCTTATTTTATAGAATATAATCTTAGAATGCCTACCATGGAAACTTGTATTTTAATATAACTTTTTTTCTTAATTTTACATTATTTCATGCTGTTACTTTCTTGCTCATTTTCTCAACATATTAAAATCAAAGAATCACTAGGCCATAGAAATCATATCAAGGCACGAAACATACAGAGTCCATCACTAGTAATTTTCTGAATGCTAAATTGGATTGAATTAGAGCATTTGAATAGTCGGTACTGTTGCAAGACTAAATGTCCTAATTCAAGAAACTAAATTGTTAGATCACAAACAATGCAACCAAATTATAATCACATCCACATTAAACTAAACTTCAAATAGACAGTATAAACAGTACTAATTGTTTAGTGCACTTACAATTTTGGTCCACATCAAGAATCAGCGGGTTTTAGCGATTGTATTGACCAGAGGTGATATCGGTTCGAATTTCTATAACTCGATTCAACAACTTACACATGAAAGGAAGACATGGGTTGGCGGAAAGTAAATATTGGTTCATGAGATCCGAATGCATATTCCACTCCGTGAACTAACATCCAAAGTTAAACCTAATTTCAAAATCACACAAACAAACCTTCAGAAGATTTGATTAATTAAGTTGTGAATTCAAGAGAAAAATAACAACTATTAGGGGTTTGCTGAAACTAAATCCAAGAAATATAAATGAGATGGAGGATCGTAAGTTGTATACGGAAGGAGGTTACATGAGATCCAAATGCATGAATTTGGGAATAGTGGGTTGTTTTTTTTAAGAGAAGATTTAGGAAAACTGCTGAAGCCAAACCAGGAGCTAAAACTACTCCCAACTGCTGCTTCTAGAAGCTTTGGTGTATTTTAAACGGCTGAGATCTCCTTTCAGCTTGATCAAATGGTCAGAATTCAAACAAATTTCATTTTCTTTTAACGGGAACATACGAATAGATAATAGGTTAGGGATCATTGTGTATTATGTAAACCTAATACCGTTATGTACGCACGGTTGTGTCACTCCATGAAGCCACATGTCGTTCTATAGAATCGACTATATATGTGTGAGCAATGTAAACACAAAATGTGTTATGAACTTTAAATCCCTAAAGGGGTAGGGGTGATAATCACTCATCACTCATTACTCACTCATAATTTTCAATCAAGTTTCGCCATGTAATCAAGCATTATTCCATCACTAGGGATCGATTTTAGTGGAAATGCCCATCACTCACCACCACACCCAACAATTTCCCCACAACCAACAATTTCACTCAAACAATCAAAACAATCACGCTTTAAAAATACAACGCGTTTTATGTTTGACACGTGATACAATTGAGCGGCGGTGGTGTTTGAGATTGTATCACTCGTTATACAAAATCATCACGGGCTAAAAGACAACCACCCCGGATGGCTTAACACTCAATATAAATTTCTAGTTTGATAATGTTGTTATTCATATAACACCAAGAAAAATCCTAAAATTGTGAATAAAGTGGGTTAAGTATGGGGCTTAGATAATTAAATTGGATGTGTTTATCATTTCTATTTAAGGCATAATGGAAAACATGAATACATACCCGTGATTGTAGACAAGCCAGCAGAGAATCCAGTAAGCGATGCAGCCATCGAGTTCGGCGTGCTTGTCAAGATTATCTGCTTCCTCCTTAGGGTGCAATCTAATGATGGTGATGAGAGAATCGAAAACGGTAATCGGTTGAGGAGAGGGAGGCGATAATTAATGTTGTTGAGTGATTAGGTTGTGTAACCTTTAAACCTTTAGATTAGTCTCCTTATATATGCACTCAAGAGGAAACCTAATTAGTTCATAAGGGTAATATGGTCTATCAACAATTACCAACTAATTATTTAATAGGTTGTTATATATTTTGATCTATATAATGTAAATGATTATAATGGCTACTAGATTAAATACAACTCCATAATTTATTTAATCTTAAATTTTTCCACTTAGCCGAGTAATCATTTACGATGACTATTAAATAAGCCTGATCAGGAGTTAACACTCATTTTAGCTCTAAACCAAGATCTATAGCAGAGAAATACAACCGTTGAATCATTATGCGACTCAGGACCCCGTTATTCATACTACAGCCTTAATTTAAAACCTAATAGTTATGATCAAAATACGCATAAGCCCTTTGTTTGATTTGTAACTTTATTTGTCTATATGCCAATATACCAGTTAAACATACTCTTAGAGACATACAAAATCAAACTGAGGAAATTTCATTAACTAAAACATAAGCTAGTACAATATGCTAAATAAGGTCTTTAGTAAATCCCATATTGCAAACATGTTCTTCGTAAACCTTAGGTGGGAGAACTTTAGTCATCAGATCCGCAAGCATATCTTTAGTACTAATATACTCAATACAAAGATTATTTTCCTCAACTCATTCGCGTACGAACAGATACTTTGTATCGAGATATAAACCAGCTCCAGTCGAACTGTTATTATTCAAGAAACTAACGCCAGTTGAGTTATCACAGTAAAGCTTCAATGGTCTAGAAATGGAATTAACAATTTTGAGTCTAGTGATCAGATTTCTAAGCAACATTCCATGACAGGTTGCGTTAAATAGCAATGTACTCGGCCATCATTGTGGAAGTTGTGGTCAACTATTGTTTATGACTCTTCCATGAAATAGGTCCGCCTGCTAACATAAAGATATAGCCCTAAGTGGATTTCTTGTCATCTTTGCATTTGGCGAATAACCTACCACTTCTAAATGATCACTTCTTCTATAAGTTAGTTTATAGTCTTTCGTCCCTTGCGGATATCGAAGTACCATCTTAGTTGTTTTCCAGTGATCTAGGCCAGGATTAGTCTGATAACGGCCTAGCATTCCAACAATATAAGCGATATCTGGGCGAGTACAGACTTGAGCATATATCAGGCTCCCGAATACTGACGCGTAAGATATCTGGCTCATTTGCTCCTTTTCTACCTCTGTTGTCGGACACTTGAATGAACCAAAAACATCTTCCTTAACTACTGGAGCGACTGAGGGTTTACTATGTTGCATGTTGTAACGTGTAAGGGCACGATCTATGTAAGCCTTTTGAGACAATCCTAAGATCCCTTTGTGTCTATCTCGCTGAATTTCGATGCCAATGAGGTAAGAAGCATCTCCGAGATCCTTCATGTCGAAGTTATGTGAGAGTAAACACTTCGACTCATGCAACATGTCTAAACTACTACTTGCCAATAGAATATCATCTACGTAAAGGATAAGTATAGTAAAATTGCTACCACTCATCTTGAGGTAGGTGCATTGATCCACTTGATTCTTTATAAAACCTTGTTTCTTCATAACTTCATCAAACTTGAGATACCATTGACGTGATGCTTGTTTTAACCTGTAAATGGATTCTTCAACTTACAGACTAGATGCTCCTGACCTTCAGGTTTAAAGCCTTCAGGTTGTTTCATGTAAACATATTCGTCTAAGTCTCCATTTAGGAAAACGGTTTTGACGTCCATCTGATGCAGCTCTAATTCAAAATGAGCTACTAGGGCCATGACGATCCTTAATGAATCTGTACGAGAGACAGGGGAAAACGTCTCTTGAAAATCAATTCCCTTTTTCTGAGTGTAGCCCTTTACAACCAATCTTGCTTTGTAGCGTTCAATGTTCCCATTCGGATCCAATTTTGTTTTGAACACCCATTTACACCCTACGGGTTTGACACCATTGGGTAATTCTACAAAATCCCAAACGTCATTTTTCTTCATGGATTCAAGCTCATCAATCATTGCTTTATTCCATTCCGAAGACTGATCACTGCTAATGGCTTCATTATAAGAGATAGGAGCATTAAGCTTTCCGGGATCCATTTCAGTCAGGTAGGTAACATAATTTCCCCAATTAGCAGGCCTTCTGGGCCTAGATGACCTCCTGAGTTGATTATCGGGTTCAGCGTTGTCTTGGTTTTAAGCGTTTGATGTGCTTTCGTTATGAGGTATAATGGGTTCTGACTGTGGAGGTAAATTTGGAGTTGGTGCAGTAGCTTCACGTGCAGTTGTTGCATTGGGTACAAGAGGAGTAAACGGAGTAATGGTAAGCGAAGAGTCTCTCCCCCCGCGTCTTGTACTTCTTGCAATTCTTCGTAAGGGTTGGTATTGCTCCCACTGACCTTGAAATCCTCCAGGAACGCAGCACGCTTCGTTTCAACAATACGGGTGACATGGGAAGGACAATAGAAACGATAACCCTTTGAGTGATCAGGATACCCGATAAAGAGACAGGTAACTATTTTAGGGTTAAGTTTCCTTAGGAAGGGATTATAAAGTTTTGCTTCAGCAATGCAGCCCCATACTTTCATATATTTAAGAATCCGTTTCCTTCCTCTCCAATGTTCATAAGGAGTTTTAGGGACAGACTTAGAAGGAACTCTATTGAGTATATGAACAGCTGCTTTTAACGCTTCAGTCCAGAGGAATAATGGTAAGTTGGTGTTAGCTAACATACTGCGCACCATGTTCATAAGGGTACGGTTTTTTCGTTCAGTGACACCATTCTGCTGAGGTGTACCAGGCATGGTGTATTGGTTCACAATCCCCTGGCCTTTACAAAACTCATAAAATGGACCAGAAGCTTGACCCACATCAGTATGTCTTCTATAATATTCAGCGCCTCTATCTGATCTCACAACTTTAATCTGACGATCTAGTTATTTTTCAACTTCAGCTTTATAATCTTTAAAGGTTGTAAGAGATTCAGATTTTTCCTTAATAAGATACAAGTACATGTAACGAGAATAATCATTAATGTAAGTGAAGAATGAAGTATGTCCAGTTATGCCAGCGATTTGGTAGGGACCACTAATGTCAATGTGAATGAGTTCTAATAAATTAGAGCTCCTTGTGGCACTTTTCTTATTCGCTAATGTCATTTTTCCTTTAAGACATTTGACATATGTTCTAAAATCAGTGAAATCGAGAGGAGGTAAGACTTCATCCTTTACGAGACGATTTAATCGCTCTCTTGAGTTGTGGCCTAAGCGCTGATGCCACAACATGGATGAAGTCTCTAAGTCTCGTTTCTCTTTGATCTTTGTGAGTGATTCATTAATGTTATATGACAACAAAAATTTGGAAAAGTCATCATCTAGTTCTAATCTTTAGAGACCACCATCTAGAATGCCAGTACTAAAAACAACGGAATCATAGAGGATAGAGAGTTTGCGATAACCATGGGTGACAAGAAAACCGTCTATGTCTAACTTTGGTCCTGATACAAGGTTCCGAGTTACCTCAGGAACATATAAGGTATCATAAAGTTATTGCATAAACCAGTTTTCATAAATAATTGTAATGTTCCTATGGCCTTCACTTCTAATTCTCGATTATCCCCAACCTTAAGTGTTCTTTGGTTTTTTCCCAGCTTCCGGATTGAAAGGAATCCCTGAGTAGAGTTGGTTACATGAACCATAGAACCAGAATTAGCAGAAACATTTAAATTATAGGACTCAGGTATCAGGAAAAAATCGTTACCTTTCTTACCCAGCCACTCTTTAAAGTCCGGGCATTCCTTCTGCATATGTCCTGTCTTTTTACAGAACTTGCAGTGGATTTTGCCTAAAGAGTTTTTAGAGCTGGAAGGTGCACTTATATTAGGATTGGGCCTTTGGACCTTGGAAGCATCCCTTCTTGGGTAATTGTTCTTCCTTTTCTTAGAGTTGGAGGTGGTGAAGTTAGCAGCATCAGTAGTGCGATCCATCTTCATACGCTCTTCCTCCTACACGCACATTGCAATCAGCTCACTCATTGTCCATTTGTCCTTTTGAGTGTTGTAATTGATCTTGAATGCTTCATAGGATGAAGGAAGCGAAGTAATGATGAAGTGAACGAGGAAACCAACACTAATTTCCATGTCTAGCCCCTTCAGCTTATTGGCCATGTCATTCATCATCATGATGTGTTTGCGAATGCCGCTCCTCCCATCATACTTAGTCGTTACCATCTTGAGGATTTGAGTACTAGCGTGTGCTTTAGACGTCCCCTTGAATTGCGCCTCCACAGAAGCCAAGTAGGTTTTAGCATCATCAGAATTAGGAATGGCTCCTCTGATTGCATTGTTTATGGACTACTTCATAAACATGAGAGACATGCGGTTACACATAGTCCACTTTTCATGAATCATCTGCTCAACAGTAGTACTTTGAGGAGTAAGGTCTGCAGGCTTATTCTCTCTTAAAGCATAATTAAAGTCCAGCAATCCAAGTGTAAGCATGAGAGAGTCCTTCCATGCAGCAAAGTTATCACTAGTCAAAGGTGGAATCCCGCAATTGGGTGCTGATAGTGGAAATAAGATGAGCGAATTATGATACTAATCAAGAAGTCCTAATGTGATCTAAGGCATGTTATACTATGGCAGGCATAAATAATGACCATTTTAATTATGAAGTTGTGATATTGTCTATTAATAACATCAAAATAATAGACTTAGTTAAAATTCTACTTAAACGAATACAAACCAGCTTTGGCCAGAAGTGTAATAATTTAAGCATGTGTGCAAAGTGATCATGACAAATCAGCTTTAGCCAGAAATGAGACAATCACTTTAGTTATGCACTTGTTAAGTATGATATACACGAATGAATTAAATCAGCTTTGGCCAGATATTAAGACATTCACGTTTGTAATGCATACTCAACATAGCTTTTATAATACTTGAACAATAAATAGATGCATCAAATCAGCTTTGGCCATAAATGATACATCAAAAGCTCATTCAAGTTAAGCCATTTTGGTTTTGTAAAACATTATCTGATTCTGATTAATTAACTAAGTATTTACAAAAACAAAGTATTCAATAGCAAACCAAGTATTTACAAAAACCAAGTATTTCGACTGCATGGGGTTCGGGGCGGAGCCCCAAGCTAAATTTTAGTTCACATTAACAACTTAATAAAGTAACGAGATTTCGAGTTCACCTTAGATTTCGAGTGAGATCTTGACTCAGTTACGAAATCTCGACTTAACTTGAGATTTTGCGTGAGATCTCGAGTAAGGTTTCGAGTGAGGTTTCGACTCATTATGAGTTCCTTTATGATTTTGAGTGGCCTTTTAATCTCGCAATCGTAATAAGATTTCGAGTCCCTAATGCCAGTCGAAACCTCACTCTAAATCTCGAGGTTTCAAGTGATGAAGACTAATGCCTTAATGAGATTCCGAGTTCACTATGAGGTTTCGAGTCGCAACCACTAGATTGCGAGTCGAAATCTGAGTCGCAATCTCAGTTCTCCTCGAATTTTATTGAGATTTCGAGTAGGAATCCCAGTCGGAACCTTAGTCGAAACCATCTAATTCTTGAAACTTATTCTCCAAGTCTCGAAACCCGTTCATCAACAGCTATTAATAGAGATAATGATTGAAAATTCGAAATTTTAGGGATTGTGGTAGAGTTTCCTATTTTAATACTGATCTAATTTTATCAAAATATTTCGAAAATTACAATCTGTCTATCCTTTTAACATTTTTTCTAAAACTTTAAAAGATAAAATTAGATTAAAAACAGTAAAAACACTTAATAATCCAAATCATATTCCAAAACATAAGGGAATTTTGAATTTTCCTAAGAGCACATGATCAACCCTAAATTAAAACCCATAATTTCTGGAACCCGAAACCTGAATTTTTAATGTTTTATGAACAGATTTCAGACATTAATATTACCCATATGATTTCGAGACATTTAAAACCATTCTTTTCCTTTCTTTTTCCCGAAACAGTGGACTCGGAACATGTGACTCGAAACCGGCTATTGTTGTTTATTGAGTTTTCAAATTCTGTTTTCCAGGTTTCAATCCCAGAATTAATGGATACGAAAACAGAACTAATTTATCAACATACGCTCTGATACCACATGTTGATCAGTTCTGTTTAAGGCATAATGGAAAACATGAATACATACCCGTGATTGCAGACAGACCAGCAGAGAATCCAGTAAGTGATGCAGCTAGGGGTGCAAATGAGCCGAGCCGAGCCCGAGCTCGGCCAGCCTCGAGCTCGAGCTCGATTAACTTATGAGAGCTCGGGCTCGAACTCGGCTCGATTCGAGCTTTGTTTTCAAAGCTCGAGCACGGCTCGTTTGTAGTTTATTAAGCTCGAGCTCGACTCGGGCTCGGCTCGTTTATTATCTATTAATTAGTATATTAAATAAAAATAATATAAATAATAGACTTTTTAGACTTGCGAGCTCGATAAGTAAAGCTCGAGCTCGGGCTCGTTTACTAAATAAGCTTATTTTTAGGTTCGAGGTAGGCTTGTAAACAAGTTTAAATAAGCTCGGCTCGACTCAGCTCGTTTACACTAAGGCTCGATAAGGCTCGACGAGCCTAACGAGATTCACATGTGAGGCTCGAGCTCGGGCTCGATAAACAAACGAGCTTTGTTTTGAGGCTCAAGCTCGGCTCGGGCTCGATCAGGCTTGGCTCGTTTCGAGCTTTTTCTCGAGCCGATCTCGAGTAGCTCGCGAGCTGATCAGCTCATTTGCACCCCTAGATGCAGCCATCGAGTTCGACATGCTTGTCAAGATTATCTGGTTGTTCCTTAGGGTGCAATCTAAGGATGGTGATGAGAGAACCGAAAAGGGTAATCAGTTGAGGAGAGGGAGGCGAAAATTGATGTTGTTGAGTAATTAGGTTGTGTAACCTTTAAACCTCTACATTAGTCTACTTATATATGCACCCAAGAGGAAACCTAATTAGTTAATAAGGGTAATATGGTCCATCAATAATTACCAACTAATTATTTAATAGGTTGTTATATATTTTGATCTATATAATGTAAATGATTAGGGCACCCGGGGTGGCATCATTTATGTCCGTGATGAAACTTGTTCACACGTGAACAATTGCAAAACACCGCCGCCACTATCACTTTTCACGCGTTAAATTTAGAACGCGTCATAAATATGACGCGTTATTGTTTCGAAAATTATGACCGTTGGGTGGGATCCGTTGGGAGATATGACCGTTTGAAAGCTTTTTTTTATATATACAAAACACTTTTTTAAAATCCAAATAATTCTCCAACTCAATCCAAACATTCTTCCTTCAAATCAAACATTCTTCCAAATTTAAAAAAAAGTCAATACAAAGATGGATGGTTCAAGCAAGAGAGGTTCGGGTTCTAGCAAAAGAGGTTCGGGTTCGAAGAAAAATCCCGTACCACCCAAGGTTCGAGCGAATCTTGGCGAGCCGGCTCGCTTTAGGTTGCAAGGCGAACCCAACCAAATCCCACATTTTCAAACCCAACAATTTTCAAGCTTTCAAACCCAACAATTTCCACCCTTTCAATCACAACCGTATCAAAACTCACCGTTCGTTCCACCCTTTCAACCTCGACAATTTCAACCCCAACCGTTTCCACAATTTCAAACCCAATCCCACCAAGTCGACCCACTTGAAGATGACACCCTCATCCATCGTTTTGCACGTGCGTACCGCGAACCACAACAAAGTCTCGATGACGAAGAAGATGAGGATGACGTTCAAGAAGAAGAAGAAGACGAAGACGTTCAAGAAGTTGTCCCGACATCCGTTCGGAGACCATGGAGTAGCGAGGAGGAGGTCTCCTTGGTCAAGGCGTACTTCCACACCTCCGAAAACAAGAAATTTTCCAACGAGCAAAGAAAAGAGATGTTTAGGAGACGACTCATTTCTCATTTTAACAAACTTCCCGGTTCAACCGATCGAAACATGGTTCAAATGACGTCTAAGTGGGGCGATTTGAACCGGAAAATTAGCAAATTCAACGGTTGTTTCATTCAAGTGGTACGTTTTTTTTTAATTTAAACCTGTTTTTTAATTTTTATAACATAAAACTGTTTTTTTATTTTAAAAAAGAAAATTGTTTGCTTTAAAAAAACAAAAAAAAAAAAACGTTTAAAATTAACAAAAAAAAACAGTTTTACAGTTTCTATAAAAAAATAGTTTACATTTTTATAAAAAAACAGTTTAAAAACAATTTACATTTTTATAAAAAAACAGTTTAAAAAACCAGTTTAAAAAACCAGTTTAAAAAACTGTTTACATTTTTATAAAAAAACAGTTAAAAAAACAGTTCTAATAAATAATTTTTTTTTTATTTTTTGTAGAACCGAAATCCACAAAGTGGAGCAAGCGACGCGACTATCATGCAATCCGCCATCGCCGAACATACAACAAGAGGAGTTTTCCACAAATGGCGGCATGGGAGGTTGCGAGAAATCACCTGAAGTGGGTACCGGTTGAGTTGGTCGACATGGGTGGGCCGACGGCTCCAAAAAAACAAGAAGAGGTCCCAAAAGATCAAAGACCTCCGACTCGGGGAACTACACGACTTCCGCATCGGATAACTTGCCCCAAATGAATTTGAACGATAACCCCGTTGACGAACCCAATCAACCGGTTGACGAACCCGTTTAAGAAGACACACCTACAAGGCCGCGCCGCAAGAAAAGTGGTGATTCGTCAAGTAAAGGAAAGGAAGCGGTGGCGGAGTCGATCTCCAAAATCAAAGAGGCTAAATTGGCGGAAATAAGCGAATCCAAAGAAAGAAGAGAAAAACTTGTGACGGCAAAACTTCAACGCGAGGAGTATACGACACTTGAACGCAATAGAAAAACAAAATGATTTAAAAATCTGGTTAGAGCCGCACACCAATCTCGACGAACGGTTTAAGTCGGTCGTAATTCAACAAAAACGCGAGATTTGTGAAAGGTGGGGGTGAGAGATGCCATCCGTTTAAGTCTGTCTTTTTAGGTTTTTTTATATTTCCAAAGTTTAGTTTTTTTTTTTATTTTAGTATGTAATTTAGGTTTTATTTAAATGAATTTTATAATTTATAATTTTAGTGTTTCATTGTTAATTTATAATTTAAAAAATAAAAAATAAAAAAAGTTGTGAGTGATGGAATTTCATCACTAGTGATGACCATTTCCACAAAAAAGGTTGTGAGTGATGGAATAATGGTCGATGACATGGCGGAACTTGATTGGATATCGTGAGTAATGGAATTTGTACAAGTGATGACCACCCCTACCCCGTGATAATGACTACTAGATTAAATACAACTCCATAATATATTTAAGAGTAAACTGCAATTTTACCCCTTGGGGTTTAAGCCAATTGGCACTCTAACCCCCTTCCTGGAAAATATTGATATCTGATCCCCCAACGGTGTTGATCTGTAGCAAGATTACCCCCTCCATCCATCCAACGTTATTATGATCGTTTGTCTTTGTTGAAATGTCCATTTTACCCTCTCCATCTTGTTCCTCCTCAAATAAAAACCTAGCTTCCTCACTTGGTTCTTCAATCGATGTTCCCTATGTGCTCTTCTTCCACCCCCAAATCTTTAATCGTGCTCCCCCAATTCTTCAATCTCTCTTTAATTCCTTGTTGGTGAAAATGTCTAGCTCTTCTTCCACTGTGCTTCGATCGAAAGAAACAATGGTGAAAACCCAACCCTCAGACATTATCTGTCCATGTGGTGGGCAAACTGTTTTACAAACAGTCAGAAACGAAGGCTAATCCTGGAAGATGGTATCTTCGATGTGTAAGTGAATTCTGTTTTATGCATATTGAAAGTAGTTGTCTGATTATTACTGAGTTGTGGTGTTGATATTGATGTCCGATTATAGATTGGAGGATGTGGATTCCTCAGATGGGCTGACGTTGGTGAAGAACTGGGATGTCCATTTTTTCGTGAGGTAATGCCTTCATTAATTCAAAGTATCAAAGATAAGGATGAGTTGGCTAAGTGAAAAGACCAATTGGCTCAGTACAAGAATGACGATGTGTTCAAATGGAAGATGTACTTAGGGATCACTTGGGTCTTGATTGTGCTAGTTTATTTGCATAAGTAGTTAAATGTAGAGAAATTGGATTAGTATTTGTATTTTCACCCTGCTTGTAACTGAGTTTTCCAGTTATTCCAATGGTAAATTTTCCTTTTTCAAGTTCTTACTTTTTGTTTATATTGGTAGCCTGAATGTAATCCTGTAGCTATTGCTGAGAATGAGAAAGAGAATGATAAGGATGAAGATGTCGTTATAGCTGAAGAACCAGACAGTTATGTATACGTTGAGGATCAAGACTCTGAGGTACTCAGACTTTACTTGGAGGAACAAACAGAGAATGAAAAGACATTCGAAGATCCGACAAAAGATTATGACCCTGAAGTGCCGGAACATGCATGGGATTAAACTTATTGGGATGAAGAGGATGATTGGTACCACAATCCATTTAAAAGGGAGCATGGTTCTGATTCGGATTGGTCTTGTTTGGATGATTGTCACTGGAAATAGGGTAGAAAGCAGCATCTAAATTTGTTGTATGTTGTATTTTGGACCACAAAATTATGGAATTTGTACTAAAGCTTGCAATGTAATCGAATTACTTTCTGTCGAAATTATGTTTGGACACAAATGTGAATTTTCTGAAATACAGCCATATGAAAAACAACCAAACATTTTCATGACAACATAATAAAGTTACAAACATAGTCATAAGTGCATAAATGAAAACAAACATTGTCTTTAACAAAACTCGACAAACATCCATACAACTACAGATATTAGAAACCATAAAAAACTTCCATCAATAATAAAGATTGTCAATTTGGGCACCTTGAGTGGCAGTGTGTGATTCTTGTGAAGCACCAGATTGTTCACCCCCTGTCCTTTGCAGCTCCTGACGTTGTGTCCCAGGTTTCCATATTTACCACACTTGTTGGTGGTTCCCTTTCTAGTCATTTTACCTCATTTTTCGAACTCCTTCTCAAGCTCTTTTTCACCAAATGCCTTCTTTCATTTCTTCTTTGGCCTTCCAACCTGTGTATGATGCTTTGGTGGGATGAGTGTTGTTGGACACTGAGAAGGAGTCCACATCTCCGGCCCATTGATTGGCTCTATGACATTCTCTTAAACTTTCTTCCATGTTGGCAACCAATACACATCAGAAACCCACTCTTCTGGTATACCAGCATCAACGCTATTCCTTGACATATCCCATATGGCTGCAACCATGTTGGCAAGGCATCCCTGTCAAGTCCCACTTCCTGCAAGCACAAGTTTTATTTTTAACATTCACAACACACTGTGATCTCGGACCTGTTACTTGATACTTGTCTGTATCAACCATTAAAACAGACATTTCAGATGCTTGTTTCTTGATCCCATTGAAGACTTCAGTGGCATGAGGTGTCAGTGGCCCCATACACTTTGCTTGCAATTTCTTTACATTCACTATCCTCTTGGTCATGTACTCCCTAATGAATTCTAAGCATGTGATAATCGGCTTGTCCCTTGCACCTATGACTTGTCTGTTAAAAACTTCACATATGTTGTTCAGCGACTTATCACATTTAGCTCTTCTAGAAAAATATGCTCTTGACCAAGCGGTGTATGGGATCTCATTCAGCCAGTCATACATAGCCCGTTCTGTTGTCTAAATTTCTTCCATAGCCTTGTTAAAATATGGAATGGAGGTCTTCCTACCGGCTGACCAAAGCAAATTCTTGTAAACATCTCCTCGCCACTTGGATTTCATGTTCTCATGAATGTGCCTCAAACAAAACCTGTGCTCAGCATTAGGAAAAATGCTAGCATAGCTGGAATCAGACCATTTAATACAAATTGGAAATATTCCTCTTAATTTTCAAGAAAAGTTAAAGGAAAGTTAGGAATTAACATGTAATAATGGATTGCCTTCTGTCTGTCGCTGATGAAAGTGAAACAAGAATCAACCGTGCACCTTAGGTCATCTATCAAAAGTTGCAAAAATCATTTCCAACTTTGTGTTGTTTCTGCCTCAACAAGAGCATAACAAAGTGGATATATGCTATTTTTTCCCATCTATAACAACAGCACTCAAGATCTGTCCAGGAAAAGGACCTTTCATAAAACTACCATCGACACCCAGTAGTGGTCTTCCAATCATCTTAAATCCTCTCATCATAGATGCAAAACAAACATATATCCTACGAAACTGCCTTGTAGGACTACCTGGGTTCCCACATGGCTCTACATCTATCTTAATTGTACTACTTGGGTTGGCTCTGAGAAGTTCATCACAGTACGACCTTAAAAGACCATAGTGTTCTTGGTAATCACCATAAATCCTGGTAGTTGCTATCCTCTTGGCTCTAAACACCTTATGTAGTGATATTTCTAGCTGATGCTTCCTAAGAAGTTGAATTTGAATTGCATGAATTGGCATCGCTGGTGTCGCAACCCCCGTCCCCTAACTACCCGGGAACTGGCGGCCGCGGGATCAGATTTGGTGGTATCGGTGTTTATCAGTTTGGCAGCAGAAATTACATGAGGACCGTAGTTAGGAAATATTTAATCAGAGTAAAATACCACGCTTTTATATATTAAACACATGGGAAATTCCCAAGTTTCAAGTACACACATTTTCAAAGGGATAACCCTATTTTATTTAAATAAAACATCTCTTTATTTTTGTAACTTTTATAGCCACTTTTCCAAGCGTTCAGTGTTGTCCAGCTGTCTTCTATTTGGCTTTAACATTTTGTTACCTGAAACGCGTTTAAAAACATTTTGTCAGTGGGAAATACTGGTGAGTGAATCCCAATTTAATCAAGACAGGTAAAACCGTTTTACAGTATTGAGGGCGGTCACGCAATTACATTTGTTTCCATCTACTTTAATTACCACCCACGATACTGTCAACCCGACTTGTGGTCAAGTTACTTCTCACAGTGTAGTAACAAATTTTTTATACAAAACCCCAACTTACCGACGATAATTTTAGAATACAAATACTCAATTACTATTTAATATAATGTTAATCATTTGAGGTTTTGTAAAAACAGTTTGCAAAAAGGAGGATTACTCACATTGCTGTCTTAGGGTTTTCCTTTCGGATTTCCTGGTGATTATCTATTAATTAAATAATGCACGTGTGTTAGTACAATAACCCAATATTTACATTAGTAATACCCTCCCCGAGACCGAATTCCAACGACTGCGTCGGGCAGAACCTCGACAGCCGTTACGGAACCCTAGATCAATCGGGCAGCGTATCTAATACGTAACCGGGGATTATGATACTTACAACGAGGCAGAACTTCGTTATTTAGGGGGGTATTATGCCCGGAAATTATAATTGCTATAGAAATTCGAGAGAAAAGTTGGTGTGAGCGATCAGAATGAACAGTCGATGCTCCTAATTTATAGGGGTTGGTCACGAATTTCTCGCGGCCCGCGTAAGAAGCAGAAGGGGCCTTCGCGCCCCACGAGGCCAGCTAGGGTAGGCCCTAGCTTGGCTGATTCGGCCACTAGGCTTGACACGCTTCTGACACGTGGCGGCACCAGGTGCCGGCCTGATGTTGATCTGTCGCGCCCCGCGTAGCCTGAAGGCAAAGCCTTCGCTGCCCGCAAATGACTATATTTTCTTGTTTTTTTATTTAATTTTTAATTATATAAAGGTATATAGGGTCAAAATTCGTATTCGGAGTGTATTTTCAGATTTATAAGGACATTTTAAATATATTAGGGGTGCCGGAAATATTTTAGGAGGGTTGTTATATCCTCCCCACCTTGTTTTAGACCTCGTCCTCGAGGTCTACTGAAATAGGTGCGGGTATTTCCTTTGCATTTCTGATTCAAGCTCCCAAGTGTATTCTCTTGGAATCCCATTTTACTTTGACCAGAACTAATCTCTTGTGTTTGAGATTCTTGACCTTTCTGTCTTCAATCTGTAGAGGCTTTTCCACAAACTTAAGCTTTTCATTGACCTCTATATCCTTAAGAGGTACTACCAGTGATTCATCAGCTAAACACTTTTTGAGATTGCATACATGAAATACATCATGTATTCCTGCCATTTCCTCTGGCAGTTGTAGCTGATAGGCTACAGGTCCTATTTTTCTAATAATCTCAAAAGGTACAACAAACCTGGGGCTTAGCTTTCCCTTTTTGATAAATCTGACTACTCCTTTCGAAGAAGAAACTTTCAATAACACCTTGTCTCCTACTTGAAATTCCAACGACTTTCGTCTGTTATCAGCATAACTCTTTTGTCAATCACATGCTGCTTTTAGTCGTTCCTTGACTTGAACAATCTTATCTGTTGTTTCCTGTACTATCTCAGGTCCAGATAGTTGCTTTTCTCCAATTTCTGCCCAACAGACTGGGGTTCTACACTTTCATCCATAAAGTGCTTCCAATGGTGCAGCATTGATACTTGTGTGATAGCTGTTATAACAAGAAAATTCTATTAATGGTAAATGATCATCTCAATTACCTCCCAAATCGATTACACAAGCTCTAGGCATATCTTCCATTGTCTGAATTGTCCTTTCGCTTTGTCCGTCCGTTTGAGGATGATAAGTTGTGCTTAGATTTAGCTTGGTTCCCATTTCTTTTTGGAAACTTGTCAAAAAATGAGAGGTAAAACGGCTATCCCTATCAGAAACCATTGATAAGGAATTCCATGTAATGAAACTATTTCATTTACATACAACTTAGCTAATTGTTCCATACTGAAGGTTTCCTTCATCGGTAAGAAATGAGCTGACTTAGTTAGCCTATCTACAATCACCCAGATTGTATCATTACCTTTTCTTGTTTTGGGTAATTTGGTAACAAAATCCATTGTTATCAATTCCCACTTCCACACTAGCATTTCTAACTGCTGCAATAAACCTGAGGGTTTCTGATGTTCAGCTTTAACTTGTGAACAGGTTAGACATTTAGAAACATAAGCTGCTATATCCTTTTCCATTCCTATCCACCAGAAATTCTTTCTTAAATCCTGATACATCTTATCACTTCCTGGATGCATCGTATACTTAGACTTATGGGCTTCTTCTAATATACGGTGGCGTAGGTTTCCTAATTTAGTTATCCACATCCTTTTCTTATGGAATCTCCAAATTCCATCTGTTCCTTGTTCTAATTCCTTCAACATTCCTTTCAGTTTCTTAGTATTATCCTTGATTACTGATTCTTGTACTTTTCTAATCTGTTCATTTAAATCTACTTGTAGATTTAATTTAAGAGAACGTACTCTTTTTGGCTTTTCATGATACTTTCGACTTAAAGCATCAGCTACTACATTTGCCTTTCCTGCATGATACTGGATATTACAATCATAATCACTAAGTATTTCCATCCAGCGTCTTTGTCTCATATTCAACTCCTTTTGCCCGAAAACATACCTTAAACTCTTATGATCTGTGAAAATGGTAAACTTACTACCATAAAGGTAAAGTCTCAAAATTTTCAAGGCAAAAATTATAGCTCCTAATTCTAAATCATGGGTTGAATAATTCTCTTCATGATTCTTAAGTTGTGAAGATGCATAGGCTATAACCTTTTGACGTTGCATCAACACACATCCATAACCTAACTTAGAAGCGTCACAATAGACTACAAAGTCTTCAGTTCCTTCTGGTAACGCTAATATGGGTGCATTGGTTAATCTTTGCTTAAGAATTCTAAAGGCTTCTTCTTGTTTTGGTCCCCATTCAAACTTAACAAATGTATCGTTTAGCTTAGTTAAAGGAATGGCTATTCTTGAAAAATCTCAGATAAATCTTCTATAATAACCGGCTAATCTTAGGAAACTTCTAACCTCGGTTGGTGACTCCGGGGTTTTCCATTGGTAATTGCCTCAATCTTTGTGGGATCCACATGAATTCCTTCATGGTTAACTAAATGTCCAAGAAACCGTACCTGTTCTAACCAAAATTCGCATTTCGAAAACTCTGCATAAAGCTTTTCTTTCCTTAATAAACTTAGAAGTGCATGCAGATGCGTTGCATGTTCCTCCTTACTCTTAGAGTAAATGAGAATATCATCTATAAAGACAATTATGAATTTATCCAAATATGGCTTACATATTCGGTTCATCATGTCCATAAATGCAGCTGGGGCATTGGTTAAACCAAATGGCATGACAGTAAAGTCTTAATGGCCATACCTTGTCCTGAAAGCGGTCTTAGGAATGTCCTCTTCCTGTACCTTTAATTGATGATATCCTGAGCGTAAATCGATCTTAGAGAAAAATCAAGCTCCTTGCAATTGATCGAACAAATCATCGATTCTTGGTAATGGATACCGATTTTTAATCGTGACCTTGTTCAATTCACGGTAATCAATGCACATACGCATCGATCCGTCTTTCTTCTTAACGAATAAGATCGACGCTCCCCACGACGATGAACTTGGCTGTATGAATCCTTTCTCCAATAATTCGTTTAACTGTTTCTTCAGTTCCTGCATTTCTGCGGGTGCCAGACGGTAAGGGGCTTTGGCAATCGGTGATGTTCCTGGTAGCATATGAATTCTAAATTCAACTTCCCTGTCCGGCGGTAGTCCTGGTAATTCTTTTGGAAACACATCTGGAAACTGAGATACTACAGGAATATCTTTCAATTCTTTTCCTTTAGTGTTAGTGATTATGAAAATCAAATACACTAATGACGCTTTTCTTACATAACTGGCTGTTTTCATCACAGAGATGAATTTTGTGGATCCATATGGCTTATCTCCTTTAATTGTGATCTTTTCACCTTTTGGTGAATTTACTTGGATTGACTTTTGATCACATAGAATACTGGTTTTATTGGCTATTAACCAATCCATTCCTAATACAACATCAAATCCTGCCAGATTTTTCATGGCCCCCGACCCAGTTCCCCGGTTCGAATGTCGCGGGACAGAAACCCGTGGTATTGGTATCTAAATTGGCAGCGGAAATTGTTAACATGATCGTTTAAACTGAAAACACCCCTTTTATTTTATTTCAAGTTTCGGGACAAACCCTGTAATTTACAATAAAGGAATTTCACTAGGAAATCCCTTGATTACAAAAACATGTTTATTTATTTACTAAGCCACTTTATCCAAGCTGGTAGTGCTACTCGACACTTTTCCTTGTTCACAGTAAATCACCTGAAACATGTTTAAAAAGATTTTATCAGTGGGGAAATACTGGTGAGTCATTTAATTTGCTCAAAATGACACATTGTTACACTTTACAGCATTAAGAGTTTTCACATTTGCCCCTATCTAATAATTAGCTGGTTCAGTAGTCACTCGACCGGATCTATAACTTTGGACATATCACTAATTAGGCCCGCCCACCTAAAGTGATAAATCATTAGTAGTAATGTGCACATACCCCCACTTACTGCCAGTAATTAAAGATTAGCAAAGACTTAATCACTGCAAAGTATAACTAGAAAACATTTAGGGTTTTGCAAACAATTTGGTAAAAAGAGAATGACTCACTTTGCAAGTTTAACCGGACAGAGTTTGTGTAACAATCCTCAAGAAAACCAACACCCTCGATTATTTTTCCGACATCCTAAAATATTTTAAAATATCCTAGAATGTCTGTAAATACACCCCGTATGTGAAAACCGAGCCCGAAATGTAACATAACATTAATAATAAATTAAAAACAAGAAATATGAAGTTGAGGCGGGCCGCGTAGACCCACCCCAACATTTATGCGAGCGGTATTAGGATCAGAACCTGATCCCGTTTGTTTTCTTTAGTTCAGGCGGGTCGCGTAAGCTTAAGCTTACACTTACGCGAGCCGCGAGAGACTTAGAATGTGGCGCAGCCCGGTGTTGACACGTGTCGTAACACGTGTTGAACCTAGTGATGACCCGGATCAGCTACGCCTAGACCCCTAGGCCACGCGGGCCGCATAAGCCCATGTTGTCTTTTACGCGGGTCGCGAGAAACCCGGAAAACAGCCCTATAAATAGATTGCATCGGCCTTCAGTTTGTTTCGTTCATTTTCTTTTCTCAATCTTTAATTTCTGAATAGTGGGCATTATACCCGAGTCTAATACCCCCCCCCCCTAAATAGCGAGGTTCTGCTACGATGTAAGTATTATAACCCCTGGAGACGTATTAGATACTCTGCCCGATTGATCTAGGGTTCCGTAATGGCTGTCGTGGTTCTGCCCGATGTAGTCGTTGGAATGCCGTCTCGGGGAGGGTATTACTAATGTTAAAATGGGTTATTATACTAACACACGTGCATTTGTGTAATTTATAGATTATTCTCATGAAATCCTTACTGAAAACCCTAAAACAGCAATGTGAGTTAATCCTCTTTTTATATACTCATTTTTGTGAGTTGATCCACTTTTTGTAAATCTGTTTGTTAACTGTTTTTACAAAACCTTAAATAACTTTCCATGCGAATAACAGTTATTAAGTATTTGTAAGAATACAACTATCGTGGGTATGTTGGGGTTTTGTATACAAAATTTGTTACCACCTGGTCAAGGAGTAACATTTCCACAAGTCAGGTCTGACAGTACCGACGGGTGATAATTGGCATAACTTGGAAACAAATGTAATTGCGAGATCGCCCTCAATACTGTACACTGTGAAATGATTTTATTTAAACTTGATTAAACTGGGATTCACTCACCAGTATTTCTCGCTGACAAAATGTTTTTAAAACGCGTTTCAGGTAACACAATGTGAAAGCCAATTAGAAGCCAGCTGGACAGCACTAAAGGCTTGGAAAAATTGGCTATAAAAGTTACCTAAATAAAAGAAAGCGTTTATTTCAATAAAATGGGAGTTATCCCTATAAATCAGTCTGTAATGGAAAATTTGGTTTTACCCATATGTTTAATGTTATAAAATGTGGTGGTTTACTCTAATAAAATATTTCATAACTACGGTCCTGATGAAAATTTCCGCTGCCAAATTGGATAATAATGTGATACCACCGAAACTGGCTCGCGGCCGCCCGTTCCCGGGAACTAGGGATCGGGGGTTGCGACAGAAGGTGGTATCAGAGCTATGCCACTGATTCAGCCACAGAAGTGTTCCGCTGACATCAAAATTTGAAGTGTTAGGAAATAAATAACAGAAATACGTGCATTATTGTATTTTCTTGTTATGTGTTATCTGACTATCTGTTAGTTTACAATATAAACGACCAAGGACCATCTGACGCGTATCGTCAATTGTCTGGTTCGCCTAGAAACGAAGGCACCTTCTCTTCTCAGCCTGCCCTCTCGGGGTACTCTGCTGATACGGAAGAAGGAATCTTTGTATTTAAGGCTCAATCTGAAGAGCCATTTCCTCAGAAAAAGAGGGGATGGTTCAGTAGGGGAGCCCATGATCGTAGAAAGCGTATGAAAAAGTTACAGGAACAGCGAGTGTTAGCCGCAGCCAAAAGAGAAACCGATGCCTATGCCCAGGATATGCTCAATAGGGGTATAGCTAATATCCATATCTTAGCAACCACTGCAGCTGAACCAAACCTAGAGCAAATGCTAGCACCCCAACCATAACCACCAATTCCTGATCAACCCATGGAAATAGAAAACCTTGGAAATCAAGTAGAAATGCATGATTTCAACGTGGAGGAGATACCTAGGGTAGCTGCACCAAATCCCCTAGACCCAAATTACGACCCTTGGTGGGACGACGTTAGGGACTATGTGCAACGCTACCCGATACAGGAAAGTGTGCCAATGCCCAATCTAGGATCCTACCCAGGGTTAGATCCTCAAGATCCCTATTTCGATAATGATGCATACATTAGGGAGATTTTAGAGAACCCTTACCCATACCAGGCCCCTATACCTCCATATCAGGAACCCGCACCCCAGATTTCAAACCCAGTCCTAGAAGCTGCACCCCAGATTTCAAACCCAGTCCTAGAACCTGCACCCCCAATGAGTACAGAAAACGTACAAGAACTTAGGACTTTCGGTGAGGAAATTTTAGAAAGCAGTGAGAGAATGAGACAGGTGGGAGAGCGTCTCGTATAGAAATACGACGAACGCAATATGGATTTTTGGATGAATCCATATCCATGAATATGATGGTGGAAACGGTAGTAAAAGTAATAATTATATAATATAATAAAATATGTGTGTATGTGTTAGAAAAAAAAAACTACGGATGCATATTACTAGTATTGTAGCTTTACATTTCAGTCGGTATTGTAATTTTTATTTCAGTACTGGTGTGTAATAGATGCATACTATATGAATAGAGTAAGTCGCAATGATCGACGCTTTTGACCAAAAGTGTGTGACATGTGATTGGCTATATTCCAATATTATTGGTGATATTAATATGTGGTAAATGTTAAAATTTAGATGGACAACGAAGTGAATCAAGAAAACCAGAATGATAATATTCAAAACGACAACCACTCGAATAACAATAATCTGAATAATGAGAATTCGAACAACAATAACATTGGAAACCAAATGGATAATAGTGCCGTTCAGCATATAGTGGCACAAGGAATCATAGATGCAATGCCATTTATTATTCAAACGGTTCAAGAAGCGAATAATAAAAGTAAGCATAGCAGTAAACGACCAACTGAACCAGAACACTGCGTAAACAATGGACCCGTACTTCAGGTGCCCATTCCTAAAAGAAGAAGAACCATGCCATATGGTTGTTCTTACAAAGAATTCTGGTCCTGTAAACCAATAGAATTCTCGGGCAATGAAGGACCTATTGCAGCTCTACGCTGGATAGAGAAAACTGAGGCTGTTCTAAAAATAAGCAAGTGTGCTGAAGAGGATAAGATAATGTTTGCTTCAAATCTGTTTAAGAACTCAGCTCTAGAATGGTGGAACACTATCCTCCAGTCAAGGGGAAGTGATAGGATATATAACATGGAATGGGAGGAGTTCAAAAATATGGTAGAAAGGAAGTTCTGCCCTCCCAATGAAAAGGAACAGATAGCAAACAAGTTTCTGAACCTTAGGATGATCGGGGTAGATAATAAGGGGTATACTATTACATTCTTTGAATATGCTAGAATAGTACCAACCCTTGCATCACCTGAACCGGTATTAATCTCCCGTTACATCTGGGGATTAATCGGAGAGATTAGACATGTAGTCAAGGCAGCTAGACCTCAAACCATAGAAGAAGCTGTAGAACTAGCTAATACTTTGACAGATGAGTTAATCCGTACTAGAGAAGAAGACCAGAGGAGAAACCTAACCCAAAGGCTTACCCAAGAACTCCATTCTGGGAATTCCAACCGAAGGAATGTAGGTTCTACCTCTGCGCCATACTGCAGAATCTTCAAGAAAAAGCATTATGGAAAATGCTCCACTCACTGCAATTACTGCAAGGCACCAGGACACAAGGAAGGAGATTGCAGGAGGAAAACCAGTAATGAATTGTGCTTCAACTGTGGAGAAAAAGGTCATATCAAGCCAAACTGTCCGAAGTTAGCTCCAACTGCAAACAACAAGAATACTAAAAATGCTAGAGCATTTGTTCTAACTGCAGATGAAGCCAAGATGATTCTGGACGTCATAGCTGGTACATTTTTAGTTAATGATATTTTTGCTAAAGTATTATTTGACTCTGGTGCAAACCAAAGTTTTATTAATACTTCGTTTTGCAAACTTCTAAATCAATCATTAACTAAACTACCACAAGAATGTCTAGTAGAGACCGCAAATGGAGAAACCGTTAGGATTTCTGAAATCTTGCAGGGAGCAAGAATAGAAATTTTTAATCAAAAATTTATTGCAAACCTTTACCCAATGAATCTGGCAGGATTTGATGTTGTATTAGGAATGGGTTGGTTAATAGCCAATAAAGCTAGTATTTTGTGTGATCAAAAGTCAATTCAAGTAAATTCACCAAGGGGTGAAAAGATCACAATTAAAGGAGATAAACCATCTAGATCCACTAAATTCATCTCTGTGATGAAAACTGCAAGTTATATAAGAAAAGGATCTATAGTGTATTTGATTTCTATAATCACTAATACTACAGGAAAAGAATTAAAAGACATTCCAGTAGTGTCCCAGTTTTTAGATATATTCCCAGAAGAATTGCCAGGGCTACCACCAGACAGGGAAGTTGAATTCAGAATCCATCTGCTACCAGGGACAGCACCGATTGCCAAAGCACCTTACCGTTTGGCACCTGCTGAAATGCAGGAACTGAAGAAACAATTAGACGAATTGTTGGAGAAAGGATTCATACAGCCAAGCTCATCGCCATGGGGAGCACCGATTTTATTTGTCAAAAAGAAAGATGGATCAATGCGTATGTGCATTGACTACCGTGAATTGAACAAGGTCACGATTAAGAATCGGTATCCATTACCAAGGATCGATGATCTGTTCAATCAACTTGAAGGAGCTCGATTTTTCTCTAAAATCGATTTAAGATCAGGATATCATCAATTAAAGGTACAGGAAGAGGATATTCCTAAAACCGCATTTAGAACAAGGTATGGTCATTATGAATTTACTGTCATGCCATTTGGTTTAACCAATGCCCCAGCCGCATTTATGGACAGGATGAACCGAATATGTAAGCCATATTTGGATAAATTCATAATTGTCTTCATAGATGATATTCTAATTTACTCTAAAAGTAAAGAGGAGCATGCAAAGCACTTGCACTTACTTTTAAGTCTATTAAGAAAAGAAAAGTTGTACGCTAAGTTTTCCAAGTGCGAGTTTTGGTTAGAACAGGTACAATTTCTTGGACACTTAGTCGATCATGAAGGAATTCATGTAGATCCAACAAAGATCGAGGCAATTACCAAATGGAAAACCCCTGAATCACCAACCGAGGTTAGAAGTTTCTTAGGACTGGCCGGTTATTATGGAATATTTATTCGAGATTTTTCTAGAATAGCCATTCCCTTAACTAAGTTAACCTGTAAATCCATTAAGTTTGAATGGAGACCAAAACAAGAAGAAGCCTTTAGAATCCTTAAGCAAAGATTGACCCATGCACCCATACTAGCGTTACCAGAAGCAACTGAAGACTTTGTAGTCTTTTGTGACGCTTCTAAGTTAGGTTATGGATGGGTGTTGATGCAACGTGAAAAGATTATAGCTTACGCCTCTAGACAGCTTAAGAATCATGAAGAGAATTACTCAACCCATGATCTAGAATTAGGAGCCATAATTTTTGCCCTTAAGATTTGGAGACATTATCTCTTTGGTAGTAAGTTTACCGTTTTTACAGATCATAAAAGTTTAAGGTATGTTTTCGGGCAAAAAGAGCTGAATATGAGACAAAGACGCTGGATGGAATTACTTAGTGATTATGATTGTGATATCCAGTGTCATGCAGGAAAAGCTAATGTAGTGGCAGATGCTTTAAGTCGAAAGTATCATAAAAAGCCAAAAAGGGTACGTTCTCTTAAATTAAATCTACAAGTAGATTTAAACGATCAGATTAGAAGAGCTCAAGAATCAGTAATCAAGGATGATACTGAAAAATTAAAAGGAATGATAAAGCAATTAGAACAAGGAATCGATGGAATTTGGAGATTCCATAAAAAGAGAATGTGGATACCTAAATTAGCAAATTTACGTCACCGTATATTAGAAGAAGCTCATAAGTCTAAATATACGATGCATCCAGGAAATGATAAGATGTACCAGGATTTAAGGAAAAATTTCTGGTGGATAGGAATGAAAAAGGATATAGCAGCTTATGTTTCTAAATGTTTAACTTGTTCACAAGTCAAAGCTGAACACCAGAAACCCTCAGGATTGTTGCAGCAATTAGAAATGACAGTTTGGAAATGGGAATTGTTAACAATGGATTTTGTTACCAAGTTACCCAAAACAAGAAAAGATAATGATACAATCTGGGTGATTGTAGATAGGCCAACCAAGTCAGCTCATTTCCTACCAATGAATGAAACTTTTAGTATGGAACAATTGGCTAATTGTATGTAAATGAAATTGTTTCATTACATGGAATACCCTTATCAATTGTTTCTGATAGGGATAGCCGTTTTACCTCTCATTTTTGGACAAGTTTCCAAAAAGCAATGGGAACCAAGCTGAATCTAAGCACAGCTTACCATCCTCAAACGGATGGGCAAAGTGAAAGGACAATTCAGACCATGGAAGACATGCTTAGAGCTTGTGTAATTGATTTCGGAGGTAATTGGGATGATCACTTACCTTTAATAGAATTTTCTTATAATAACAGTTATCACACAAGTATCAATGCTGCACCATTCGAAGCACTTTATGGATGAAAGTGTAGAACCCCAGTCTGTTGGGCAGAAATTGGGGAAAACAACTATCTGGACCTGAGATAGTGCAAGAAACAACCGATAAGATCATTCAAGTCAAGGAACGACTGAAAGCGGCACGTGATCGACAGAAGAGCTACGCTGATAACAGACGTAAACCTTTAGAATTCCAAGTAGGTGATAAGGTATTGTTAAAAGTCTCTCATTGGAAAGGAGTGGTAAGATTCATCAAACGAGGAAAGCTAAGTCCTAGGTATGTTGGACCTTTCGAGATTATTAGAAAAATAGGACCTGTAGCCTATCAGCTACAACTGCCAGAGGAAATGGCAGGAATACATGATGTATTTCATGTATCTAATCTCAAGAAATGCCTAGCTAATGAATCAGTTGTAGTGCCTCTTAAGGATATAGAGGTAAATGAGCAATTAAAGTTTGTAGAGAGGCCTCTGCAAATTGAAGATAGGAAAGTTAAAAATCTCAAGCATAAGAGATTAGTTCTGGTCAAAGTAAAGTGGGACTCCAAAAGAGGACCTGAGTACACATGGGAGCTTGAATCAGAAATGCAAAAGAAATATCCGCACTTGTTCCAGTAGATCTCGAGGACGAGCTCTAAAACAAGGTGGGGAGTATGTAACAATCCTCAAGAAAACCGACACCCTCGATTATTTTTCCGACATCCTAAAATATTTTAAAATATCCTAAAATGTCTGTAAATACACCCCGTATGTGAAAACCGAACCCGAAATGTAACATAACATTAAAAATAAATTAAAAACAAGAAGTATGAAGTTGAGGCGGGCCGCGTAGACCCACCCCAACATTTACGCGGGCGGTATTAGGATCAGAACCTGATCCCGTTTGTTTTCTTTATTTCAGGCGGGCCGCGTAAGCTTAAGCTTACGCTTACGCGGGCCGCGAGAGACTTAGAATGTGGCGCAACCCGGTGTTGACACGTGTCGTAACGTGTGTTGAACCTAGTGATGACCCGGATCAGCTACGCCTAGACCCCTAGGCCACGCGGGCCGCGTAAGCCCATGTTTTCTTTTACGCGGGCCGCGAGAAACCCGGAAAACAGCCCTATAAATTGATTGCATCGGCCTTCAGTCTGTTTCGTTCATTTTCTTTTCTCAATCTTTAATTTCTGAATAGTGGGCATTATACCCGAGTCTAATACCCCCTAAATAGCAAGGTTCTGCTACGATGTAAGTATTATAACCCCTGGAGACGTATTAGATACTCTGCCCGATTGATCTAGGGTTCCGTAACGGCTGTCGTGGTTCTGCCCGACGTAGTCCTTGGAATGCCGTCTCGGGGAGGCTATTACTAATGTTAAAATGGGTTATAATACTAACACACGTGCATTTGTGTAATTTATAGATTATTCCCAGGAAATCCTTACTGAAAACCCTAAAACAGCAATGTGAGTTAATCCACTTTTTATATACTCATTTTTGTGAGTTGATCCACTTTTTGTAAATCTTTTTGTTAACTGTCACACCCCCAAAATCCACACGTGGAGTACCACCGCATGGAGGCGTGACATGACCAGGATCAAGCCACCAATCATATTGAACATATAAGTGATAAAAGTAGTTCATCAATACGAAAGGTGTTTTCAAAACCAAACATAATCCAGTGTTTAGCGGAAACGATAATGTAAAAATCCAGTGTAAGTATCAAGTTTGAAATATCATAAAAAATGTTTAACATAACATCCATGATCTATGTCCAAATGGTTGGGCTCGTAGTAGTGTGCATGTCCAAAACAGTGTGCACGTGTATATGGTCTCGAGTCGAGACTAGAGATCCCGAGTAGAGACAGTGTGGTCTCGGGTTGAAGTCTTGGTGTTCTCGAGTCGTAACTAGAGGTCTCGAGTTATGCACTTGTCACTCGAGAGTGGGTGTTCTCGAGTCATGTCTCGAGTCGCAACAGTACTCGCATCCGAGGTCTCGAGTCTTGTCGGTGTGATGATGATGCATGGTCTCGAGTCGAGACTAAGGGTTCTCGACTCGCAACCCGTGTCGAGATCAGGAATGCAACAAACTTCCTTATTTACAGCATCTTTAATTCCGTAACAATTGCTAACAAGTTTGGCAGTTTCACAACAGATTAGACGGCATTGAATTCGGAATTCATACACAATCATACTATCTTAATCCTCACGAAATCAAGAACAATCATCAAGCACTCAATCGGATCATCTGATTAACTAATTCCAGAACTAACATGTAACCCAAATCATAGACTATCAACCATCATCATTCAATCATTTAATCGGATCATTAGGCTAGCGGATTCTAATACTAACATGCAACCCTAGCCATCCATTAGATCATCATGAAATCCCTTCTAATAGTTTTGCTAACAGGAAAACAGTTTCATCATATGCATACCGAAATCAACACATATGTTCCATTCATAATCACAATTTATTACATAACTACTAGCATGAAACCCTAACTGATCATATAACAATACCACATCAGACGCATAACAACCATCAACAAAATAACACTAACCGCGATGCTCGAGAGGGTTGGATTGAACCGAAAGAGAAAGGCTTCGAGTGGGGCTGTCGTCCGGTTCCAAGGGAGAGAAAAGGAGAGAGCTTAGGGTTTTTGTGTGTCTTTTCTTGATTGCAAGTTATGAGAAGACTAAACCTCCCTAAGGGTTTCATGTATGCGTAATGGGTGAGTGGGCCGAACCCATCTTTGGGTTGCCTTTTTGGTCTCGAGTCAAGCATAGTGATAGTGGGCCGAGCAGCGTGTGAGAGAAAAGGAATAAAGTGCGGCCCAATGGCTTGTGCGACTGGGCAAGTGTTATGCAACCAACTTATAACATTCACATATCATCACGTAGCACATAATACATAATATTACATTACAATCAAACACGTCCACTAGTCACGTATAGTTCATACAAGTTACATCGAAGCACACGAAAAGTTCTAAATTACGAATTGTCACATTATCCCCAAGTTGAAAGAAATTTCGTCCCGAAATTTGGTACGTACTCACTGAGGAAGCTAGTTAAGTTGGATGGTTTTCCTGGTTTTCCTGGGGTGTCACATCCTCCCCCCGTTGGTTTGGAATTTCGTCCCGAAATTCCGCAGTAGCTTCAGCTTCAGTGGTGGTTGTACTGTTCGTGAACAATTGGGGATACTTTTGTTTCATTTGATCTTCGCTTTCCCAGGTGAACTCTGGGCCACGACGGGAGTTCCAACGAACTTGAACAAGAGGTATTCTGGTGTGCTTGAGGACCTTAACATCCCGATCCGTGATTTCGACTGGTTCCTCGACGAATCGCAACTGTTCGTCGATAGTGAGCTCCTTCAAAGGACGGAGGGTCTCATCTGACAGACACTTCTTCAGATTCGACACGTGGAAAACGTTGTGAACTGCACCGAGTTCTGCTGGTAGGTTTAGTTTGTAGGCCACTTTGCCTATTCTTTCTATGATTTCGAACGGTCTGACATACCGCGGATTGAGCTTGCCTCGTTTGCCAAAACGAACTACACCCTTCCAGGGTGAGACTTTGAGTAGCACTCGATCCCCAACCTGGAACTCGAGTGGTTTCCTACGCTTATCAGTGTAACTTTTCTGACGGTCACGAGCCGCCGCCATGCGTTGCCGTATCTGTGCAATCCGTTCAGTAGCATCAACTACCATTTCTGGACCTGTGATTTGACTATCCCCCACCTCTGCCCAACAGAGAGGTGACCGGCATTTACGTCCGTACAATGCCTCGAATGGAGCGGCTTGAATGCTGGTGTGGTAACTGTTATTGTATGAAAACTCCACTATCGGGAGATGCTTTTCCCAGCTGTTGCCGAAATCGATAACACATGCCCGAAGCATATCTTCTAGAGTCTGGATAGTGCACTCAGACTGCCCATCCGTCTGAGGGTGATATGCTGTGCTCATGTCTAATTGTGAGCCGAAAGCTTTGTGCATCGCTTGCCATAGTTCTGAAGTGAATCGTGCATCACGATCCGAAATAATAGAGGTTGGCACTCCGTGCCTCGAAACCACTTCTTTCAAGTAGACGTCTGCTAAGGTAGAGAACTTATCCATTTCCTTAATAGCCAGGAAGTGTGCAAACTTTGTGAGTCGATCCACGATCACCCAAATGGTATCGTTTCCACGCTGGGATCTAGGCAGGCCAGTAACAAAATCCATGGAAATTTCCTCCCATTTCCACTGTGGTATCTTGGGTTGCTGAAGTAGGCCTGATGGTTTCTGATATTCCGCCTTGACTCTCGCACAAGTCAAACATTTGCCGACGTAAGTTGCAATGTGGGCCTTCATACTAGGCCACCAATACGTAGTTCTAAGATCGTGGTACATTTTGTCCGAACCTGGATGTACCGAGTAGCGGGACTTATGTGCTTCGTTCATTACAAGCTCGCGTAAGTTTCCATAATGTGGGACCCAGATACGCCCCGTTACATGATAGGCACCGTCTTCCTTCCGTTCTAATCGTTGCCTTGAGCCGTGTAGGGCTTCAGCCCTGACGTTTTCTGGTTTCAATGCTTCTACCTGAGCATCTCGTATCTGTGCCGGAAGACCAGACTGAATAGTAAGCTGTAGTGCTCGCACGCGCCTAGGTATCGTATCTTTTCTACTGAGAGCGTCAGCCACAACATTGGCTTTTCCTGGGTGGTACTTGATGGCGCATTCGTAATCATTCAGTAGTTCGATCCACCGTCGTTGACGCATGTTCAATTCCTTCTGCTTGAAGATATGCTCGAGACTCCTGTGATCGGTGTAGATGGTGCACTTGGTACCGTACAGGTAGTGTCGCCATATCTTAAGCGCGAAAACAACAGCTCCCAGTTCTAAATCATGTGTGGTGTAGTTCCGTTCGTGAACTTTGAGTTGGCGCGAAGCATAAGAAATAACCTTGTCACGCTGCATTAACACACCTCCAAGACCCTGGATGGATGCGTCGCAATAAACCACAAAATCATTTGTGCCCTCTGGCAGTGAGAGAATAGGTGCACTGCAGAGGCTGTCTTTTAAGTGCTGAAAAGCGGTTTCCGGAGTACTACCCCAACGGTAGGTGACACCCTTCTGTGTCAGTAGTGTAAGCGGCTGCGCAATCTTCGAGAAGTCTTTGATAAACCTTCTGTAGTACCATGCCAAACCCAAGAATTGGCGTATTTCCGTTGGTGTACGTGGTGCAGGCCAGTTCCTGATCGAGTCTACCTTGGATGGATCCACATGAATCCCCTCCTTATTTACCACGTGGCCTAGAAAGTGGACTTCACGAAGCCAGAAGTCGCATTTTGAAAACTTGGCGTACAACTGTTCTGTTCGAAGGAGCTTCAAAATAAGTCGCAAATGATGCTCGTGTTCCTCCTGACTCTTAGAGTAGATCAGGATGCCGTCGATGAAGACGATCACAAACTTGTCTAGGTAGGGTTTGCACACTCTGTTCATAAGATCCATGAAGACTGCAGGTGCGTTCGTTAATCCGAATGGCATGACTAGAAACTCGTAGTGGTTGTAACTAGTTCTGAAAGCTGTTTTGGAGACGTCCTCATCCCGCACCCTCAGCTGATGGTACCCTGACCTCAGATCAATCTTGGAGTAGTAGCTCGACCCTTGCAACTGGTCGAATAAATCATCAATACGTGGAAGAGGATAGCGGTTCTTCACTGTCACTTTGTTGAGCTCGCGATAATCAATGCACATCCTGAAGGTACCGTCCTTCTTTTTCACGAATAATACTGGAGCTCCCCAAGGCGAAGAGCTAGGACGAATAAAGCCCTTATCCAAGAGCTCTTGTAGTTGTTTGGATAGTTCTTCTAATTCTGATGGAGCTAGTTGATACGGTGCGCGAGCTATGGGTGCTGCTCCTGGAGCTAGTTCAATCTGGAATTCGACCTGGCGATGAGGCGGTAGACCAGGTAAATCTTCAGGAAACACTTGAGGAAAATCAAGTACAACTGGGATATCCTCTAATCTCTTCTCTTTCGTTGCTGCGTCAGTAACAAGTGCCAAAATGGCAGTGTGCCCCTTTCGTAAACACTTCTGGGCCTTCAGGAAGGAGATGATGCCAATCACCGCACCACTCTTGTCGCCTTGAACTTCGAGAGGTTCTTTACCAGAACGGGGAATACGAACAATCTTTTCCTTGCATAAGATCTCTGCTTGTTGTTGGGATAACCAATCCATACTATGTGTGTGGCCTCTAGACTTTTACCGTTAGCTATAGGAAGGAGATTGATAGAGAAAGTCTGAACAGCGAGGATAAGATTACAACCCTGAACTATGTGTGTGGCCTCTAGACTTTTACCGTTTGCTAACTCTACGACATGTTTAGTACACAGAAGTGTGGGTGTGCGCTTGAGCATTTGACTAACTTTCAAAGACAAATAACTGGTATCCGCACCCGAATCAAATAATACAGTAACATAAAAGTCGTCGAGAAGAAACTTACCCATAACCACGTTAGGATCATTCCTTTCGTCACCCTGACCCAGCACAAATGCACGACCCCTAGCGCCGTTGTTTCCATCATTGTTTCCCCCGTGGTTGTTTCCATTGCCCTGATTATTGTTGTTGTTGTTGTTCTGGTTTCGGTTTAACTGGGGGCAGTGTCTCTTGAAGTGACCTTCAGCGCCATAATGAAAACATCCCTTGTTACCCTGTTGTTGATTCTGCGGCGTTTGCTGCTGTTGCTGGCGATCCTGAGTTACAGGCCGTGGGCTCCTACAATCCTTGGCCTCATGACCCATCTTGAGACACCTCTGACAACGACCCTTGTTGCACTGGCCACTATGGTGTCTGTTACAATTGTTGCATCTGGGGTGATTTCCTCGATACACACCCCTTCCCTGATTGCCCGAAGATTGCTGACCAGGGCTCTGATAGTTGTCAGTCTTTCGCTGCTGAACCTGAGACTGAACTGAAGCTGAACCCTTGCTGGAATCCCCCTCCCATTTTCGCTTGTTGTCACAGGGAGTAGTAGGAGTAGCTGAAGTGGTAACGATAGCAGTAGCGCTGATACGTTTAGGCAGCTTGTTCTGTTCCACTGCCTGATCCGTGAGGTGATGAGCAAGACGCTGAATATCCTGGATATTATCAAGGTTAGCCGATGTCACATGGCTCTGAATTTCTGGCGCTAGCTCCTTGAGATACAACTCAATGCGCTTGATTGGAGGGTCCACCATAGTTGGACACAAGATGGCCAGCTCGTTTGACCGTTTCGTATAAGCTTTCGCACATCTCAAATACTGACTCGAGCTTTTTGAACCAATAGAGGAGTCCAACTGCTCCTTCGGTGCCATTGAACGTGCTTGGACGACAGTCCATGAAATTCTTGAAAGTGCAAACAAGTGGCTGAGCGTGTTGACCTATTGTGTATAAGAATAGGACAAGGTTAAACACAAGAGTTGGTTACGGAGTGTAGGATCTAGGGATCCTAGTGTGAGTTACGACTGCAGGATATACCTCCTGCTTGTGCGGCTGCAAGTGCCGCAGCAACTTGTTCGTTAATGGGAGCCGTCAACTGGGCTTGAGTCATCGCATTCCACCAAGTCCACGCAATTCCCTCTAGAGTGCCAGTGGCGTATTTCACCCTGCGAGCCTCAGGGCATTCGCACATCTCAAATACTGACTCGAGCTTTTCGAACCAATAGAGGAGTCCAACTGCTCCTTCGGTGCCATTGAACGTGCTTGGACGACAGTCCATGAAATTCTTGAAAGTGCAAACAGGTGGCTGAGCGTGTTGACCTTGTCATCACGAGTGCAGTATTCCCGTTTGATGAGTTCCTTAAAATCATTCCAAGGGGTGGCATTAGCAGCTGCTAACCCTAAAATCTGAACTTGCGCATTCCACCAAGTCCACGCAATTCCCTCTAGAGTGCCAGTGGCGTATTTCACCCTGCGAGCCTCAGGGCATTCGCACATCTCAAATACTGACTCGAGCTTTTCGAACCAATAGAGGAGTCCAACTGCTCCTTCGGTGCCATTGAACGTGCTTGGATGACAGTCCATGAAATTCTTGAAAGTACAAACAGGTGGCTGAGCGTGTTGACCTATTGTGTATAAGAATAGGACAAGGTTAAACACAAGAGTTGGTTACGGAGTGTAGGATCTAGGGATCCTAGTGTGAGTTACGACTGCAGGATATACCTCCTGCTTGTGCGGCTGCAAGTGCCGCAGCAACTTGTTCGTTAATGAGAGCCGTCAACTGGGCTTGAGTCATGTTAATACGTCCCGCCATGATCTTCATAGCAAAGGTAATCATAAGTGAGAGAGGTTCGCGAAAAGTGCGATGACAGAAGAGCGTAAGCACACATGTATTTTCATGCAATAGGGGTTATGTGTATCTAAGCATACCATGAGCAAAGTTCTATGTAATCTAACAAGTAGGCAATAATACATAAACCATATTACCTAGGAGGTTGAGTCTTGCACGTGGAACGAGGCGTCGTTGTGGATCGTTGAGCACTGTTCTGGTTATAGTCCGGTTTTAATAAAACGTTTTCCCCATATTAAAACCAAGTTCTCTATAACCAATGGCTCTGATACCAATCTGTCACACCCCAAAATCCACACGCGGAGTACCACCGCATGGAGGCGTGACATGACCAGGATCAAGCCACCAATCATATTGAACATATAAGTGATAAAAGTAGTTCATCAATACGAAAGGTGTTTTCAAAACCAAACATAATCCAGTGTTTAGCGGAAGCGATAATGTAAAAATCCAGCGTAAGCATCAAGTTTGAAATATCATAAAAATGTTTAACATAACATCCATGATCCATGTCCACAACGACCGCGCCTCCAAGTGCAAGCTCCTATTGTACCTATCGGCCTGCAAGGCATGTAACAGAAAGTCAACATCTAGTTGAGCGAGTTCACAGTAAGTAATTTCGTAATAATAGGTCCGTTTCATCACCATGCGTTATTAACTAAGTCAGTTGTGTGTTCATTTAGTGGGGGCTTCCCATAAGTGTATGTACTAGACTAGGGGCAACCATAAGTGTTCTTCTTAACCCGAGAACAGTAGTATGTACGAGGTTTACGTAGGTTTTACGTAAGTGCCCTTCTTAACCTGAGGACAGTGGTACGCGGGGGTTTACGTAGGTTTTACGTAAGTGCCCTTCATGACCCGTGGTAGTAGCAAGTATAAGATTACGTAGGTTTTACGTATGTGTCCCTCGAACCCTGAGGACAATAGTAAGCACATGTTTACGTAGGTTTTACGTAAGGGTCCTTCACAACCGAGGACGATGGTAGATAGTCTAGTAACAGTGTAAGTCCAGGTAATTGTCCAATCCCATTCCTTCGATCCCATTCCCTACCCACCGGGAATCCCGTGCCTTGGTAAGAGTGTGAACTCACCTTGGTTTGCTCGGCAGATACACAGAAAAGTCAATCAAGCTTTATGGTGGTCAACCACGTCCTACCATGGTTACCATACAAGTCAGGTTCATATTCAAGTAGTGCACTTATATTCTCCACGTATTCTAACAAGTTGTATACAAGTATTGATCATGGCACACAAGTGTAATTATGGCAGTTCAACAACAATACGAGCTCAACAGTACAGTCACGTAAATAAACGAAGTCCAAGTATGCGGTCCAAATGGTTGGGCTCATAGTAGTGTGCATGTCCAAAACATTGTGCACGTGTATATGGTCTCGAGTCGAGACTAGAGATCCCGAGTCGAGACAGTGTGGTCTCGGGTTGAAGTCTTGGTGTTCTCGAGTCGTAACTAGAGGTCTCGAGTTATGCACTTGTCACTCGAGAGTGGGTGTTCTCGAGTCATGTCTCGAGTCGCAACAGTACTCGCATCCGAGGTCTCGAGTCTTGTCGGTGTGATGATGATGCGTGGTCTCGAGTCGAGACTAAGGGTTCTCGACTCGCAACCCATGTCGAGATCAGGAATGTAACAAACTTCCTTATTTACAGCATCTTTAATTCCGTAACAATTGCTAACAAGTTTGGCAGTTTCACAACAGATTAGACAGCATTGAATTCAGAATTCATACACAATCATACTATCTTAATCATCACGAAATCAAGAACAATCATCAAGCACTCAATCGGATCATCTGATTAACCAATTCTAGAACTAACATGTAACCCAAATCATAGAATATCAACCATCATCATTCAATCATTTAATCGGATCATTAGGCTAGCGGATTCTAATACTAACATGCAACCCTAGCCATCCATTAGATCATCATGAAATCCCTTCTAATAGTTTTGCTAACACGAAAACAGTTTCATCATATGCATATCGAAATCAACACATATGTTCCATTCATAATCACAATTTATTACATAACTACTAGCATGAAACCCTAACTGATCATATAACAATACCACATCAGACGCATAACAACCATCAACAAAATAACACTAACCGCGATGCTCGAGAGGGTTGGATTGAACCGAAAGAGAAAGGCTTCGAGTGGTGCTGTCGTCCGGTTCCAAGGGAGAGAAAAGGAGAGAGCTTAGGGTTTTTGTGTGTCTTTTCTTGATTGCAAGTTATGAGAAGACTAAACCTCCCTAAGGGTTTCATGTATGCGTAATGGGTGAGTGGGCCGAACCCATCTTTGGGTTGCCTTTTTGGTCTCGAGTCAAGCATAGTGATAGTGGGCCGAGCAGCTGTGAGAGAAAAGGAATAAAGTGCGGCCCAATGGCTTGTGCGACCGGGCAAGTGTTATGCAACCAACTTATAACATTCACATATCATCACGTAGCACATAATACATAATATTACATTACAATCAAACATGTCCACTAGTCACGTATAGTTCATACAAGTTACATCGAAGCGCACGAAAAGTTCTAAATTACGAGTTGTCACATTAACTGTTTCTGCAAAACCTTAAATACCTTTCCATGCGAATAACAGTTATTGAGTATTTGTAAGAATACAATTATCATGGGTATGTTGGGGTTTTGTAGACAGAATTTGTTACCACCTGGTCAAGGAGTAACATTTCCACAGGTCAGGTCTGACATTACCAACGGTTGATAATTGGTATAACTTGGAAACAAATGTAATTGCGAGATCGCCCTCAATACTTTACACTGTGAAATGATTTTATTTAAACTTGATTAAACTGGGATTCACTCACCAGTATTTCCCACTAACAAAATGTTTTTAAACACGTTTCAGGTAACACAATGTGAAAGCCAATTAGAAGCCAGCTGGACAGCACTGAAGACTTGGAAAAAAATGGCTATAAAAGATACCTAAATAAAAGAAAGCGTTTATTTCAATAAAATGGGAGTTATCCCTATAAATCAGTCTGTAATGGAAAATTTGGTTTTACCCATATGTTAAATGTTATAAAATGTGGTGGTTTACTCTGAAAAAATATTTCCTAACTACGGTCCTGATGAAAATTTCCGCTGCCAAATTGGATAATAATGTGATACCACCGAAACTGGCTCGCGGCCGCCCGTTCCCGGGAACTAGGGACCGGGGGCTGCGACAGTTTGCGTACTGATTAAGCCTGGTAACCTCCTTAAAATAATAATGCAAACGAAACTAGGTTAGTAACTTAATTCAACATTTACGATAACATGACGAAATCAAAACCCTCACGACGAATGATAAAGTATAGCCCGAATTCAGTCAGCACTTAAACATCCATCGGATCGGTTTCAATCGATCGAACATTATATCGTAGCAGTGATCAGGTTATTACCCTGTTGTCGTAGCAGAGATTCGGGACTTTTGAGTGAAATTGGAAAGATCAGAGCACAACTTAACGTGCAAAATGAATTTTTATGTCGAAACAGTCACCCCATGCAAGTGCTAAACCCCTGCCTTATATACTGATTTTTGGCCTCCCCCGCGTGTCGCGCAGGCTGCCAGAAATCCTGGCGCGACACGCGGGGCACACCTGTTTTGGCTAGGGTGGCCTCGTGTCCTACTTAGCCCTGGTGAGTCAACATATCACGAATTTACTTGTTTTACTTCTTTTTTAAGAATAATTATCCATTAGGGGATATCCCCCTTGAGTTGTAGGAGGTCCTGATCCTAGTTTTGGTCGTTTTTAAAAATTATGGGTCGTGCCATACCACTTGGGGGTCTCAATTAGGGTTTCCTAATGGTCATTATTAAAATAAGAAATAACAATTTTGGCAAGAGTTGTTACATCCTCCACACCTTGTTTAAAATCTCATCCTCGAGATTTACTGTAACAAGTAAGGATACTTTCGCTTCATTTCTGATTCCAGTTCCCATGTATACTCCGGTCCTCTTTTCGAATCCCATTTTACTTTGACCAGTATCAATCGCTTATGCTTGAGGTGTTTGACCTTTCTGTCCTCTATTTGGAGAGGTTTCTTAATGAATTTCAACTTTTCATTTACCTCTATATCTTGAAGAGGTACTACCAGTGATTCATCAGATAAACATTTCTTAAGGTTAGATACATGAAACACATCATGTACCCCGGCTAGCTCTTCTGGTAGTTGTAATTTATAGGCAACTGGTCCTATTTGTTGGGTAATTGGTAATAGTCCTATGTACCTTGGACTTAGTTTTCCCTTCTTACCAAACCGAACTACCCCTTTCCAAGGCGAAACTTTCAAGAGTACCTTGTATCCAACTTGAAATTCTAATGGCTTACGTCGGTTGTTCGCATAACTCTTCTGGTGGTCTCGAGCCGTTTTCAGTCTTTCCTTGATTTGAGTTATCTTATCGGTGGTTTCCTGCACAATTTCAGGACCTGATAGTTCACTTTCTCCTATTTCTGCCCAGCATCCTGTAGTTCAACACTTTCGTCTATATAGTGCTTCAAACGGGGCAGCACTGATACTTGTATGATAACTATTATTATAGGAGAATTCTATTAATGGAAAGTGATCGTCCCAGTTTCCACCGAAATCTATTACACATGCCCTGAGCATGTCTTCAAGGGTTTGGATCGTTCTTTCACTTTGTCCATCTGTCCGCGGATGGTATGCAGTACTTAAATTTAATCGTGTTCCCATTGCTTCTTGGAAACTTGTCCAGAAATGCGAAGTGAAATGACTATCCCTATCGGATACAATGGAGAGTGGAACTCCATCTAGTGATACTACCTTATCCATGTATAACTTAGCCAATCTCTCCATGCTAAAGGTTTCCTTCATTGGTAGGAGATGAGTTGATTTGGTTAATCGATCTACAATTACCCAGATTGCATCGTTACCTTTCCTGGTCTTGGGTAGCTTAGTAACAAAGTCCATTGTTATTAGTTCCCATTTCCTTATAGGCATCAGTAACTGTTGAAGTAAACCTGAGGGTTTCTGGTGTTCTGCCTTAACTTGCGAACAAGTTAGGTACTTAGAAACGTATCTCGCTATGTCTTTCTTCATTCCTATCCACCAGAAGTTATTCCTTAAATCTTGATACATCTTGTTATTACCAGGATGCATCGTCTACCTAGATTTATGGGCTTCCTCTAGAATTTTATCTCTTAAATTTCCTTGTCTAGGTACCCAAATTCTTTTCTTATGGAATCTCCAAATTCCATCAGCCCCTTGCTCTAATTCCTTTATTTGTCCTTTCATTCCTTCAGCATCATCCTTGATTGCTGTTTCTTGAATGTTTCTCAATTGTTCCATTAGATCTAATTGTAAATTTAATTTAAGAGCACGAACTCGCCTTTGCTTTTCATGGTACTTACAACTTAAGGAATCTGCTACTACATTTGCCTTTCCTTCGTGATATTGAATATCACAGTCGTAGTCACTTAGAATCTCCATCCATCTTCTTTGCCTCATGTTCAATTCTTTTTGCCCAAATATGTATCTTAAACTCTTATGATCTGTGTAGACAGTAAGCTTACTTCCATACAGATAATGTCTCCAAATCTTAAGGGCAAAAATTATGGCTCCTAATTCTAAGTCATGAGTCGTATAACTTTCCTCGTGCTTTTTCAACTGCCTTGATGCATACGCAATTACCTTTTTGCGTTGCATTAGCACACATCCTAACCCTAGCTTAGAAGCATCGTAGTAGACTTCAAAATCTTCTGTTCCTTCTGGTAAAGCAAGGATTGGGGCATTTGTTAACCTTTGCTTTAAAATCCTAAAGGCCTCTTCTTGCTTGGGTCCCCATTCAAACTTAACAGTTTTAAAGGTTAACTTAGTTAATGGAACAACTATCTTCGAAAAGTCTTTAATGAAGCGCCTATAATAACCTGCTAACCCTAGAAAAATTCTAACTTCATTGGCTGATTGCGGGACCTTCCAGTTCATGATTGCTTCTATCTTGGAGGGATCTACATGAATACCTTCGTGATTCACCATGTGTCCTAAAAATTGCACCTCTTGTAGCCAAAATTCACACTTCGAGAATTTGGCGTAAAGCTTTTCCTTTCTCAACAGAGCTAAGAGTGCATGCAGGTGCTCACAATGCTCGTCCTGGCTTTTGGAATAAATAAGTATATCGTCGATGAAGACGATTACGAATTTATCCAAATACGGCTTACAAATCCTATTCATCATGTCCATGAATGCTGCAGGGGCATTCGTTAACCCAAAGGGCATGATTGTAAACTCGTAGTGACCATACCTAGTCCTGAAAGCAGTTTTAGGTATGTCTTCTTCCTGTACCTTCAACTGATGGTATCCTGAACGCAAATCTATCGTGGATAAATATCTAGCTCCCTGAAGTTGATCAACAAGATCATCAATCCTAGGTAATGGGTATCGATTCTTAATTGTAACCTTATTCAATTCCCTATAATCGATACACATCCGCATCGAACCATCCTTCTTTTTGACAAACAACACAGGTACCCCCCAAGGGGATGAACTAGGTTGTATGAATCCTTTACTTAGCAATTCATCCAACTGCTTTTTTAGTTCTAACATTTCGGTGGGTGCTAATCGATACAGTGCCTTAGCTATTGGTGTAGTTCCAGGGATTAGATGAATTCTAAATTCTACTTCCCTGTCTGGTGGTAATCCAGGTAGTTCTTCAGGGAATACATCTGGGTATTCTGACACTACTGGGATTTCCTTAAGTTCCTTACCTTTAATGTTAATGATTACCGAAATCATATACACTAGTCCTTGTTTTCGTTCATAACTAGCAACTTTCATTACCGAAATGAACTTCATTGGTTTACGTGGCTTATTTCCTGAAATCACAATTACTTCTCCTGCTGGTGTATGAATTTCTATGGAATTTTTATCACATAGGCTTCGAGCATGGTTGGCTACTAACCAATCCATTCCTAATACGACATTGAATTCGGATAGATTCATAGGTAGCAGGTTTGCAGAAAATTTATGGCCTGAGAGTTCTATTTTTCCTTCTTGGAGAACCTTATCTATGTTAACAGAATTTCCTTCTGCCGTTTCTACGGTAAAAACTTGCCTAAGTTTGGTTAAAGGTTGCTTAAGAGTTTAGCAGAATGAAATATTTATAAAACTTTGGTTTGCACCAGAGTCAAATAATACTTTTGCATAAACGTCATGTACAAGGAACGTACCAGCTATCACATCGGGAATCAGATCTGCTTCTTGAGTTGTCAGCTGAAAGGCTCTTGCATTCTTCTTATTTGTTCCTTCGGCAGGTTTGGCCTTTTTATCAGCTGGTTTGACCAATTTTGGGCAATCGGGTTTGAAGTGTCCTTTTTCGCCGCAGTTGTAGCAGATTACTGATTTCTTCCTGCATTCCTCCTCTTGGTGCCCTGGTCTTTTGCAGAAATTGCAATTCTCCTTACATTTTCCAAAATGTTTCTTTTTACAATTTCTGCAAAACGGCGGTAGGGAAGAATGCCCGACTCCCTTTTTCTTGAAATTACTACTATTATTACCCCCACGGAATCCTTGGGTAATCTTCTGGGCTAATTCCTTTTTCCTGTTTTCTTCTCTCAAGTCAACACGTATGGCCAAAATCGTCGACCTTGCGACATTTATATTTATATAATATTATGCATCAATACAAACCGTCTATTTTACAAAGGTTTTATTTTAGTTATTATTATACAATATTATATTATTATTATTATACATATTTTATTATTATTATTAATATTTTTTTTTCACATATTAATATTATACAGAAACTTTCTAACTTCAGTTAATTGGCTTCTCAGAAACGACGCTCCCTCTCGTCGTACTTCCATGTGATGTTTTCCCCCACTTCTCGAATCCGATTTCCCGCATCCACCAGTTCCTCGCTATAACGGCGTAATTCGGCAACGTTCTCCGAGCTCATAGGTGGGAAAGGTGCAGGTTCAGGATCAAACTGGGGAAAGTAAACATTTGGGTTATTCATAAAATTCTGAAAATGACAGTCGCTCGTCCACCATTCTTCCAGCTGCCCTGTAACAGGTTGGGGGTTGACAATGGGGTCTGGAATAGCAGGTTCTAAATTGATAGGAAGTTCAGATTGGGCGGGGAAATTGAAAAGGGTTTCGTCAGCAGGTCGGATGAGGTCACAATTCGCCAGTTTCCTATCAAGTTCTTCCCAAGGTGGCATCTCCTGGGCTTGACCGGAACTCTCCTCTACTTCCTTTACCTTTCCCTTTAGATCCTCTGTTTTCTTTACCCGTTGGGTAGCGGGTTTCTTCTTGCGTCCGCGTTTCCAATCCAGCAGCCTTCTTCTCTTTTTGGGTTTTGGTTTCTCCTGTGGTTGGGCCTGAAACACTAGTGGCTCCTCGGAATCCGCCTGATACCCTGACTGGGTTCCTGTTGTATCCATATCAGTCGTATGGATGGTAAAGTTTCGGAGTGCTTCCGACAGTTCATTCATGCTGTTAGCAGACATGAAGAAACACACAAAATCCAAATTAAAATTTTATTTATTGTAAGTTAAATTTTCACAAAATCACAGAATGGCAAATTGGAAAATCAAGTATTTTTCAAATACTTAATTGGCTTAAATTAGTGGCTCTAATACCAGCTTTTTCTGTCACGGCCCCCGACCCAGTTCCCCAGTTCGAATGCCGCGGGACAGAAACCCGTGGTATTTGTATTTAAATTGGCAGTGGAAATTGTTAACAGGATCGTTTAAACTGAAAACACCCCTTTTATTTTATTTCAAGTTTCGGGACAAACCCCGTAATTTACAATAAAGGAATTTCACTAGGAAATCACCCGATTACAAAAACATGTTTATTTATTTACTGAGCCACTTTATCCAAGCTGGTAGTCCTACTCGGCACTTTTCCTTGTTCACAGTAAATCACCTGAAACATGTTTAAAAAGATTTTATCAGCGGGGAAATACTGGCGAGTCATTTAATTTGTACAAAATGACACATTGTTACACTTTACAACATTAAGAGTTTTCACATTTGCCCCTATCTTATAATTAGCTGGTTCAGTTGTCACTCGACCAGATCTATGACTATGGACATATCACTAATTAGGCTCGCCCACCTAAAGTGAATAATCATTAGTAGTAATGTGCACATACCCCCACTTACTGCCAGTAATTAAAGATTAGCAAAGACTTAATCACTGCAAAGTATAACTGGAAAACATTTAGGGTTTTGCAAACAATTTGGTAAAAAGAGAATGACTCACTTTGCAAGTTTAACTGGACAGAGTTTGCCTACTGATTAAGCCTGGTAACCTAGTTAAAATAATAATGCAAACGAAACTAGGTTAGTAACTTAATTCAACATTTACGATAACTTCACGAAATCAAAACCCTCACGACGAATGACAAAGTATAGCCGGAATTCATGCAGCACTTAAAAATCCATCGGATCGGTTTCAATCGACCGGACATTATATCGTATCTGTGATCGAGTTATTACCCTGTTGTCGCAGCAGAGATTCGGGACTTTTGAGTGAAATTGGAAAGATCAGAGCACAACTTAACGTACGAAACGAATTTTTACGTCGAAACAGTCAACCCATGCAAGTGCCAAACCCCTGCCTTATATACTGATTTTTGGCATCCCCCGCGTATCGCGCAGGCTGCCAGGGATCCTGGCGCGACACGTCGGGCACACCTATTTTGGCTAGGGTGGCCTCGTGTCCTACTTAGCCCTGGTGAGTCAACATATCACGAATTTACGTGTTTTACTTCGTTTTTAAGGATAATTATCCATTAGGGAATACCCCCCTTGAGTTGTAGGGGGTCCTGATCCTAGTTTTGGCCGTTTTTAAAAATTATGGGTCGTGCCATACCACTTGGGGGTCTCAATTAGGTCTACATTTTGCAATATTTGCAGTAAGGAGCAGAAGTAGAACCTACATTTTTCCCACGATTGGAATTTCCATAACGAAATTCTTGGGTAAGCTTCTGGGCTAGGTTTCTCCTCTGGTTCTCTTCTTGCGTACGCACTAATTCATCAGTCAAGGTCTTTGCTAGTTCTACAGGTTCTTCTATAGTTTGAGGTCTAGCTGTCTTGACTACATGCCTAATCTCACTGATTAATCCCCAGATGTAGCGAGAGATTAATACTGGTTCTGGTGATGCGAGGGTTGGCACTATTCTAGCATATTCAAAGAATAAAGTAGTGTAACCCTTACTATCCACTCCAGTCATTCTAAGGTTTAAGAACTTATTTGCTATCTGTTCCTTTTCATTGGGAGGGCAAAATTTCCTTTCCACCATGTTCTTAAATTCCTCCCATTCCATATTGTAAATCTTGTCACTTCCCTAGACTGGAGGATAGTGTTCCACCATTCTAAGGCTGAGTTCTTAAACAGATTGGAAGCAAACATTATCTTATCCTCTTCCGCACACTTACTTATTTTCAAGACTGTCTCAGTCTTTTCTATCCAGCGCAAGGCTGCAACGGCCCCTTCATTGCCCAAGAATTCCATTGGTTTACAAGACCAGAATTCTTTATAAGAACAAGCATAAGACATGGTTCTTCTTCTTTTGGGAATGGGCACTTGAAGTATGGGTCCATTGTTTATGTTGTGTTCAGGTTCAGTAGGTCGTTTACTGCCATTATTACTTTTATTATCCGCTTCCTTAACTGTTTTAATAATATATGGCATCGCATCTATAATCCCTTGTGCCATTATGTGTTAGATGGCACTGTTATCCACTTGGTTTCCATTGTTATTGTTATTCAGGTTATCGTTATTTTGGTTTTCCTGGTTCACTTTATTGTCCATCTGAATTTTAAACAATTGTCACATATTAATATTACAAAATAATATTTAATGCGAACAATCACACAACAGGCATATTAATCAAAATTGTCGAACATTGCGACTTACTCTATTTTATATTATACATCCATATATATATATATATATATATATATATATATATTACAATACAACTGAAATTAAAATTATAATACTATTAGGCATCCGTAGCTAATGTCTAGATTTTTTTTCAAACATACACACATATTATATATTATTTTATTATTATTATTATTATTATTATTATTATTATTATTATTATTATTACTGGTATGGGTTCATCCAGAACTCCATCTTACGCTCGTCATACTTCCAGACGAGTCGTTCTCCTATCTGCCTCATCCTCTCACTTCCTTCTAAAATCTCCTCACCAAAGGTTCGGGGTTCTTGCACATTCTCTTCACTCACGGATGGTGCAGGGGCTGGTACTGGGTCTGGGAACTGGGGCATGGGTTCCTCGTATGGGTAAAGATTTTCTAGAATCTCCCTGATGTATTGGTCATTATCATAGTAGGGGTCTAGAGGGTCCAGGTCTGGGTAGGCTGCTAGGTTTGGCATGGGTTCTTCTGGTATTGGGTAGCGTTGTTGGTAATCCCTATGGTCGTCAAACCACGGGTCGTAGTCTGGGTCTGAGAGATGGGGTGCTGGTATTCTAGGTATCTCAGCTGGGTCAAGGTTAGGCATTGGGATTTGGTTTTCTGGGTTGGCTTCAATTTCCATTGGCTGTGTGGGAAACAGTGGTAACGGCTGGGGTGCTATGAGTTGCTCTAGATTAGGGTCTGCAGCTGTAGTTGTTAGAATATGAAAATTTGCTAGACTCCAATTGAGCATATCCTAAGTGTGAGCATCTGTTTCCTTCTTAGCGGCGACTAAAGTTCGCTGCTGTTGTAACTTTTTCATCCTTTTCCTACGTTCATGGGCTCCTCTGCTGAATTATCCTCTCTTTTTGGGAGGGAATGGCTCTTCAGATTGGGCCTTGAACACAAATATCCCATCTTCATTGTCAGCTGAATACCCCGAGAGGGTAGGCTGTGAAGAGGTGCCTTCGTCCCTAGGTGAGCTGGACAACTTACGGTAAGCGTCTGAAGGTCCTTGGTCGCTCATACTGTAAACTAACAAATAGTCAAATAACACATAACAATAATATACAGATATGCACGTAGTTCCGTAAATAATTTCCTAACATATTGAACAAATCTTGGTGCCAGCAGAACACTTCTGTGGCTGAATTAGTGGCTTAGCTCTGATACCACCTTCTGTCGCAACCCCCGTCCCCTAACTACCCGGGAACGGGCGGCCGCAGGATCAGATTTGGTGGTATCGGTGTTTATCAGTTTGGCAGCGAAAATTACATCAGGGCCGTAGTTAGGAAATATTTAATCAGAGTAAAATACCACGCTTTTATAATATTAAACACATGGGAAATTCCCAAGTTTCAAGTACACACATTTTCATAGGGATAACCCTATTTTATTTAAATAAAACATCTCTTTATTTAGGTAACTTTTATAGCCACTTTTCCAAGCCTTCAGTGCTGTCCAGCTGGCTTCTATTTGGCTTTCACATTTTGTTACCTAAAACGTGTTTAAAAACATTTTGTCAGTGGGAAATACTGGTGAGTGAATCCCAGTTTAATCAAGACAGGTAAAACTGTTTTACAGTATTGAGGGTGGTTGCGCAATTGCATTTGTTTCCATCTACTTTAATTACCACCCACGGTACTGTCAACCCGACTTGTGGTCATGTTACTACTCACAGTGTAGTAACAAATTTTGTATATAAAACCCCAACATACCGACGATAATTGTAGAATACAAATACTCAATTACTGTTTAATATAATGTTAATCATTTGAGGTTTTGTAAAAACAGTTTGCAAAAAGGAGGATTACTCACATTGTTGTCTTAGGGTTTTCCTTTAGTATTCCTGGTGATTATCTATTAATTAAACAATGCACGTGTGTTAGTATAATAACCCAATATTTACATTAGTAATACCCTCCCTGAGACAAAATTCCAACGACTACGTCGGACAGAACCTTGACAGCCGTTACAGAACCCTAGATCAATCGGGCAGCGTATCTAATATGTAACCGGGGATTATGATACTTACAACGAGGCAGAACTTCGTTATTTAGGGGGGTATTATGCCCGGAAATTATAATTGCTATGTAGAAATTCGAGAGAGAAAGTTGGTGTGAGCGGTCAGAATGAACAACCGATGCTCCTAATTTATAAGGGCTGGTCACGACTTTCTCGCGGCCCGCGTAAGAAGCAGAAGGGGCCTTCGCGCCCCACGAGGCCAGCTAGGGTAGGCCCTAGCTTGGTTGATTCGGCCACTTGGTTGATTCGCGCCCCAGGTGCCGGCCTGATGTTGATCTGTCGCGCCCCGCGTAGCTTGAAGGCAAAGCCTTCACGGCCCGCGAGCGACTATATTTTCTTGTTTTTTATTTAAATTTTAATTATATAAAGGTATATAGGGTCAAAATTCGTATTTGGGGTATATTTTCAGATCTATTAGGACATTTTAAATATATTAGGGGTGCCGGAAATATTTTAGGAGAGTTGTTATAGCTGGATTGCTTTTAATCATAGGTTGGATCTCCCTGGCAATCGAACTCATTGTGTACAATGATACATCCCTTGTTGTTAAACAATTGTGATGATTATGAACTGTCTTCACACACCACGTCTCCTTAGCCGTCTCCTTGAGATGTGAACTGCCCAAGGGCAGGTGGGCTTTGTATGCCTTTTAAGGTGCCTGTATTTTTGCCCTACCTTGTTGATTTAATATTTTGCCCCTCATCTCCTTTATTTGCAGCACCTAGTAGTGGTGGATTACTACCAAAACACACTACTCTATACCTTAACAACTCGTTTTTTAGGATAAGAACATCCCTCTTAGCCTTAAGAGCATAGTTTTTGACCAGCTCGTTCATCTTACTCTTGTCATCGATAAGCTGACCAACAAAGAAGGGCACATCATCTGCACCCCTCTCTTTGATAGCAGCCTTCCTTTTCCTCCTTAACTTCCGGGCAACCCTATCTCTAAGTGTTGTATTGTCATCAGACCCACTTTCAAAGTCCTCCAGGTCTACAGGAAGATGACCTTCTTCATTTCTCTCATCATCATGATCCCCATCACTTGAACCATCCAGTTCTTCCCCAGTAAATTCTACATTAGCCCTGAACCTCTGCATATCGACTTATATTTCATAAACCATATTATCTTCCTCAACACACTCATAATCAGGATCACTTTCTTCCTCATCTTCATTTAGACTTTCATTTTCATTTTCATTTTCATTTTCATTTTACAATGATGCTGGAACAATTTCTTTACATGGCCCTGCAGGAACTACATAGGACTACATCAAGATCGTTGACCTCTGGTGTTCAAGATACATGTCTATCAGGTTGACTCCTTGACGCACATGATCAAACATAGCTTCTAAATCAACATCACATTTTAATGTCCTAAGACCAAAATCCAAAGACATGTAAGGTTCCTTGTAATGAATGCAGAAAAAAAGACCATCATTGTAGCCTATTTTCTTAATCATCTCCTCTAAAACATCCGTAGTCAACACACGAAAATCTACATGATCAATGTAGTTCATCTTTCCATCTAAGTATTCCCTATTTGGGTTTTCTACAAAATTACCTCCATAGTGTAATTTAATTGTAAATTGACTTTGAATTTCACCTGTAAACAAACATCAACAACACATTAACACAACAAAAGGTTCAAATTTTACCTAAATCAGACCCTGTGAGCTTGCATGTCACTTACGGTACATCTCGTTTGGTTCGAAATACTGATCTTCAGCTCTAATCTTCCATAATCGAAGATCCATACTCGTAACAGAGTGCAAATCGCTTGTAATTGTTCAAATGTGCAGGATCGTCATGTATAGAGTGATGATTTTAGAACTAGGTTAACTTGAGGGTTTCATACTGATGAAATGTGAAAGATAAAAGGATGCAAGTAAGGATTAGGGTGAAACATAGGCCAGGGGGTAATCTTGCGACAGATCAACACCGTTGGAGGGTCAGATAGCAGTATTTTCCAGGGAGGGGGTCAGAGTGTCAATTGGCTTAAACCCCAGGGGTAAAATTATAGTTTACTCTATATTTAATCTTACATGCTAGCATTACTCTAATACGTAAGTTAGAGGTTGTTTGGATGTGTGCTTGAAAGTGCCATGCAATACTAAATATTCATACTCAAATAATCAGCTAAAATAATCATATGAAAGATTCGGTTTAATGAGATTGACCTTTATCCCGGAGCAGTAGGGCTGCAAACGAAACGAACGAACAAGTCCTTGTTCGTGTTTGTTTGCTAAGAAATATATGTGTTTACGAACTGTTCATGAACGCTTACCGAACGAGATTTTATGTTCGTGTTTGTTTGTTAAGGAAATGAACTTGTTCGTGTTCGTTTGTGTTTGTTTGTAAATTTTAAGCAACGAATGAAAACGGACGATGATGAACACAAATGAGCACAAACTAATTTTCATGAACACAAATGGTAACAAATGAACACAAACAAACGTTCATGAGCAAAATATATAATACATTAACACTTATTAAATATTTTATTTGTCGGAATTTTGAATTATTTAAATAAAATATCAAGGCTAAAACACTAATGAATTATCGAAAACAAACAAACACTTTACCGAACGTTCACAAACATAAATGAACGAACGCGCCCTCTGTTCATGTTTGTTTAATAAACGAACGAACACAAATGAACTTCCCGCCGAACGGTTCACGAACTATTCGCCGAATGTTTGGTTCGTTTGCAGCCCTACGGAGCAGGATATAACTAGTTAGCATCCAGAAAGATTCTTCATAGCTGAAATTGTGAAAGATTCTTCATGCCCGGATAGTCCCTGTGGTTTGGCCTTTTTTCATCTTTAGTCCCTAACTTTCTAAAATTACAGCTATAGTCCCTAACTTTTTAATTTTCGTTCCTGAATAGTCCCTAAACCTAACATCAGTTAGTTTTTGGTGTTATGTGCATGTAAAATGACCTAAATACCCTTACTTGTTAAATTAATAATTAAAAAGTTAAAAGAAATATAAATAATAAGGGGGGTCGGGGCGTATTCGGTGAAGCTCATCGGGGAGGAGAGATGGAAAATCGGTGGGTGGCGCTGAAGGGGTATGGTCCCAAAAAGCCGCGCAAACCTCATAACAAGTTGCACGTGAGACCATACTCCTTAGCATAACAACTTGATAATAACAACCTCGCGCAGCTTACGTCACATTATGACTTACCCCCGCGCGAGGAAGAGCACATAATAAAGTCAGATAGCAACACTTAGCATAAAAACAATGGTATAAGTGAGCACATTATCCCCGCGCGGGTTAGTTGCCACCAAACAAAATCCTCTCCGTAAGAAGACGCGCTGTTACCTACAGAGGTACACAGGGTACAAGTGGCAGTAAAAAGAACCAATGAGCGTCCAGCAGGCTCTGTTCAATCGTGCGCCACGATCTTCTGACGATAAGTACACAAGGACGCCTACATGGCACCAATCAAGAGACGGGGACAACTGTCCCACGATCTCCACTTGTCTGCTGATGACAGAAGGGACAACAAGGCCGACAACAATGACACGTGGCTCCAATCAAGGTGCGCCAGCACCGACGAGCATCTAGAAGCCACTAAGCAGTCGAGGCCAGCAAGGCAAAGAGCATATTCGTTGTTGTCCGTTTCTGGCCCAAGGCCCATCAGCCCACAACCTCTTACACCTCTTCGGCTATAAATAGAGACCTTCATTCCTCAGGTTATTCATTCTATTCTCTCGGCTCTCACTCTTAACTACTTAATTACTCTCAAAGCAGTCGCTTATTCTCACGCCGGAGCCCGGTTAAGAGGGAAACCCCCACATTCCCCTCTTAACGAGTAACGGTGTTCTGTTTTGCAGGTTGATTAACCAGTCGGAGCTCAAATACCTCAAAGAAGATTAACCACTATGATAGGAACATAAACCCCTCTAATTAATACCTTAATTAGATCACTGTTTCTTCATTGGCGCCCACCGATTTTTTCTATAACCACCCTCATCTTCTTTATTTGAGCCTTTGACATCTTTTCATCCTTCGACTATGACTGGTCAAGGAATCTTTCCAGAGTTCGGCTTCGGAGCCAACTCTAACACGGCCTTGGGTGAAGGAGCCCAAAACCTCCAAGCCCAAGTCGAAGAAATAGGCGAAGTTGAGATCACCAACACGGGGGGTCAGCGCGGGAGCGTTACCCGTATCACACAAATGGTTACCCCAGGTAACAACGGCGAAGGACCGTCCAACCCAGCGCCGCCTCAAAATGTATCTGCATTACTTGGCTTACCAGAGGGCGAAACCCCAGCCTCGTGGTATGCCAAAAACATCGCAACTATCAATGCAGCATACCAATCGCTCATCGCGCAGCAGGCAGTTTTGACGGCAGAACCGTCCTTGGTCACCCCTCCGAGTCAGGGGATGCGCCAAATGCCACCACCGGCCAATATACAAGGCAGAACCAACAGGCCTCCCCCTACAAGGCGTTTAAGCGTACAAGACACGCGCGATACAAGAGGGGAGACGGATAGTCACTATGAGTATCCGTCGAACCTTCAACGAGGCCCTGTGCACAGCCGGCTCACGCCGCGCAACATGAACAACGAGTGGGAAGAAACCGACCCATATGACCCTACATGGGAAGGTGATGAAGAATCATCGGTCTTTAATCGTTTACCAAAGAACCACGAGTACTATAAGCCAAGACAACACATTGGCTATACAGAAGAAGCTGAACGAGATTTCCGCCTGGCATACAGACCAGCGGAAGCTGCGGAACACTCCAAGTTTATCCCGAAAATCGCACTCGCACCACTTTCACGAGAGAAGCTACCCCCAACCGTTGGGAAGTTCAATGGGTTGACTGACCCAGACGACCACGTCAGAACATTCACGAGTGTGGGCTGCATGGGAGGTTGGAACATGCCCATGTGGTGCCACCTGTTCATTCAGACTCTTACCGGAGCGGCTCGCGCCTGGTTTGATAGCCTTCCGCCCGGAAAGATTAAGTCATGGACAGACTTCAAGACACAATTCTTAAGCTATTTTAGCCAACAACGTCGCTATCAGCGTGATACGGCGGAAGTAGAAGATATATGGCGAAGGGATGGTGAAGGTCTGGAGGACTTCATCACGCGTTTCAACAAAGAATGTTTAGAGATTGGCGGCGTCAGTGAGCAACTCATGCGCTGCCACTTCAAGAAGGCTATACGCTGTGATAGCCTCATTAGAACCATCACAGGCAAAGATGGGATGCCAAAAGAGTGGGATAAACTGATGGAGGCAGCGAAGATCGTCGCGCAAACCGAGGAATCCCTTGCTGGTGGAAAGGGGTATTACTCCGAAGATCGATTCTCAAGAGCAAACGAGAGGCCGCGCGACAACAATAACAAGCGCAACAAGTACAAGAGTCATGACTGGAAGTCTGAGAGACCCAGAGGCCGCGACGACAGGCCACGTTACAGAGAAGATGCGCGAGAAACGATTGACCGAATCGGTTACAAGAGAGCGGTCAGAGACGAGAATCGTGACAAACACTGGACTCCGCTCACAAAAACCCCAAAGGAGGTATTGATGACGGAGAATGTCGATTTCAAGGCACCAAGGCCAATGACAAACAAGAAGGGGCAAGACCCTAATTTGTACTGCGATTTTCACAAAGATTCAGGGCACCTAACCGACGACTGTTACAGCTTGCGCCAAGAAATCGAAAGAGCGCTCAAAAGCGGCAAACTAAGCCATTTAGTGAAGAATGTGCGCAAGGACACTCGTCAGCTCCAACGTCACGATGAAGGTAGCCACAAAAAGGTGAGACGGCTAGAGACTCACATGGTCAACGGACCAAGATATACCGCGAGAGAAAAAGGCAAACGGCCCTACGAGCCTTCTTGGCAAGAACAGCAAGTCATATTCCCAGTAGTGCGCGGCGGTCCTCGCGCCACACGACCCGTCGTCATTACTGGTATAATTGGTCACTATGAAACAGAGTACATCTTCATCGACCCAGGAAGCACAGCCGACATCATCTACGAACAATGTTTCAATCAGCTGGATGAAGAGGATAAGGCGCGTCTCGAACCTGTCGATTATCCTTTGTCTGGATTTTGCAACGAGATGGTTTTTCCTCTCGGTCAGATCAGTTTCCCTGTCACGCTCTCTGACGGGAAACATTCAAGAACAACAAATGTGAACTTTATGGTGATGCCAGTGAAATCAAGGCATGATGTGCTTCTTGGGAGGGAAACACAAGGCGAGCTAAACATGGTGACATCAACGCCTCATTCTGCAATAGGTTTCCCAACCAAAACAGGAGTAGCAATCATATACGCCAAGAAGGAAATAATGTCAACTGATGAGCTGCGCCCAACAAAAGCGGCAAAGGTCTCTACGACTGAGCCGGAAAAATGGGTTTTAAACCGAAAATACCCCGAGCAGACCGTGACAATTGGCCACGCCATTTCGTCCGACATCAGAACAGGTCTAAAGCAACTGCTGTTTCGAAACATGGATATATTTGCCTGGACGCCGGCAGACATGACCGGTGTCCCGCGCAACATCACCGAGCATTGCTTAAACACGTACCCATCTGTCGAGCCAAAGGTCCAAAGAAGGCGCAGCCTAGGAGCAGACAAGACAAAAGCAATGAACGAGCAGGTATGCGAGCTGCTTAAGGCCGGGATCTTGCGAGAAGTAAGATATCAGAGTTGGGTGGCGAACCCTGTGATGGTCGAAAAATCAAATGGCGGATGGCGCATGTGTGTAGATTACACCGATCTCAACAAAGCATGCCCAAAGGATTGCTATTCCTTGCCAGAGATCGATAAAAAGATTGACTCCCTCGCGCCTTACAGATGGAAGTGTTTCTTGGATTGCTATAAAGGATACCATCAAGTGCAGATGAAGCTAGAAGATGAAGACAAGACAGCCTTCAGGACTGATCTTGGAATATTCTGCTACACCAAAATGCCTTTTGGTTTAAAGAATGCAGGCGCGACTTATCAACGCTTGATGGACAAAACCTTCGCAGGTGACATCGGAAAGCACATTGAGGTTTATATCGATGATCTAGTGGTGAAAAGTCCCGAGGAGGACCAAATGTTAAAAGACATCGAAAAAACGTTCAACTCATTGCGCAGCGTAAATATGAAGCTAAATCCAGCCAAGTGTTCCTTTGGCATGGAAGAAGGGAAGTTTCTGGGCTTCATTGTCACAAACGGCGGTTTCAAGGTGAACCCTGAGAAGGTACAAGCTATAGAACGAATGCCTTCACCAAGAAACATCAAGGAAATGCAACGACTAGCCGGCCGGCTGGCCGCGCTAAATCGTTTCCTCTCAAATCACGCCGCAAAGTCGTATCCCTTCATTAGCACGCTGCGCAATTGCGTAAAGAAGCAAGAGTTCAAATGGACCCCGGAAGCCGAAACAGCTTTTCAACAAATGAAAGCGTGTCTGATCGAACTCCCTACGCTGACGGCACCGTTTGAAAAAGAGCCCCTTGTGCTGTACTTGTCCTCCTCGGATAAGGCAGTAGGGTCAGTATTGTTGGTAGACAGGAATGGCGTGCAAACCCCGATCTATTACGTCAGCAGGGTACTCACAGACCCGGAAACAAGATATTCCACAATGGAAAAGCTGGTTCTTGCGCTACTACACGCCTCCCGAAGATTGCGCCGATACTTCACAGGCCATGTGATAACTGTGCTTACCAACTTCCACATTGGCACTATACTCCAGAAGCCCGAAACATCAGGCAGGTTGGCAAAATGGGCCATTGAACTGGGCGGCCACAACATCTTGTATAGGCCGCGCCCAGCCATTAAGGGGCAGGTCCTCGCCGACTTCATCACAGAAGTGCCGGCTGATAAAATCAAGGAATGTGAAATGATAGAAACTCCCAAGGAAAACACAACAGAGGAGACTTGGATGCTTTACACTGACGGGGCATCAAATGAAGATGGCGCGGGAGCAGGTTTACGTCTAGTAAGCCCAGAAAAGCACGAGTTTACTTACGCCATTAAGCTCGACTTCAAAAACACCAACAATGAAGCTGAGTACGAAGCTTTTCTGGCAGGCTTACGTCTCGCCATCAAGATGGGAGCAAAAAACTTGCGCGCACATGTTGACTCACTCCTGATCGCAAGTCAAGTAAACGGCATATACGACGCGAAGGGAGAAGTCATGGCCTTGTATCTGGAACAAGCGAAGGAATTGCTACAGCAATTCAAATCCCACAAAGTTATACACATTAATCGCTCAGAAAACAAGCCTGCCGATGCTTTGAGCAAGCTCGCCTCGACTTCCTTTCAACATCTCGCCAAGGATGTAAGGATAGAGGTACTCAAGAACCCATCGGTTTTATTGCGCCAAGTTAACGTAATCGAAACAGGGCAGACATAATGGATGACCCCCATCATCCAATACTTGCAAGAGGGGGTGCTTCCCGAGAACAAAGCGGAAGCAAGAAAGATCCAAAACAAAGCCCTACAGTACGAAATGAACAGCGGTATCTTATACCGAAAATCCTTCCTGGGACCACTACTGCGCTGTGTGGACCCCCAGGACGCGAATTATTTGATAAGGGAAATCCACGAAGGGATTTGCGGCATCCACTCCGGACCAAGGATGGTTGTCGCGAAGATCATGAGCGCCGGTTACTACTGGCCTGGTATGCACGTTGACGCAATGAAGGAGATCCGCAAGTGTGACTCTTGCCAGAGGCACGCTCCAAAAACGTTGCGGCCTAAAAATGATCTTATCCCCGTGTCCACCGCATGGCCCTTTCAGCAATGGGGAATTGACATGGTGGGACCTTTCCCGGATGCCCCCGGCGCCGTGAAGTTCATCATAGTAGCTGTCGACTACTTCACGAAGTGGGTAGAGGCCAAAGCCCTCGCATCCACCACGGCTATGATTGTGCGCAAGTTCATATGGGAGCACATCATATGCAGATTCGGCCTCCCGCTCAAGATCGTGACAGACAACGGCACCAACTTTGCGTCAGACGATCTTAAGAACTGGATGAAGGAGATGAACATTGAACACACTTTCACCTCCGTTGCGCACCCACAAGGCAACGGACAAGTGGAAAGTGTGAACAAATGCATCGTCGAAGGGATAAAGGCCAGATTAGGAACAAGGCGGCGCGGATGGGTCGATGAGCTTCCAAGCATTTTATGGGCTCACCGGACCATGCCAAAGACGAGTACCGGCGAGACCCCTTTTAGCCTGGTCTATGGCTCAGAGGCGGTAATCCCGGCGGAGATTGGCCTGCCCTCGCCGCGAATGACCACGGTCAACACGGTTGACAATGAAGCGGAAAGGCGTCTAGACTTAGACTTGTTAGAAGAACGACGCGAAATCGCAAGAATCAGAGAGGCCAAATACAAAACCCAGCTGGAAAGGTACTACAACACAAGGGTTCGCATTTGTACCTTCAATCCAGGGGAGTACGTCTTTCGCGACAACGAAGCATCAAATGCGGAACGCCCAGGGAAATTGGCACCTAAATGGGAAGGCCCATATCTGATTCATGAGGTCCTGGGCAAAGGGGCCTACAAATTACGCACCTTAGATGGCCACATCTTACCAAGAACTTGGAATGCGCAACAATTGCGCAAATGCTATATGTAATCTTTTCGGCCTTGCGCCATTTTTCAATTTCGCCATGCCGGCTACGAGCCATTGGCAAATATGTATGAAGGCTTAAGAGCCAACTACTGACTTGAATGAAAACATACGACATGTTCTATTACATTGTTTTTTCGTTACAAATGCATGTTAAACTTCTGATTAGCGCGAAAACACTCCAGCATTTTGAGATGGTTCAAACCACCTCCAAGGTCCTCCGCAAACAAAGCGCGAGACCGGATGGCCACCGTATACTTAGAAAACGCTTCCATTTATTCGAGCTAATTTAGCATAAGTTTTTATAACAAGGCAGTAATTGCAACAAAAAAAAAAAGAAACAAAAGGTTCCATTAACATCTTGCGCAACTGCGCAGCACCATACATAAGACTATCAAAGAAATTACAAAGGCACAAGTGCCTACCAACTAACTACTCAACAAACTCTCCTACTCTTCGCGACGATCATCACCATCATCTCCGTCATCTTCACCATCATCATCGTCGCCATCATCATCACCATCACCGCCATCATCACCAGCTGGGTCTTCGTCGGACAACTCGACGGTGACCGGTGGATCGAGGATTGCCTTAAGACGCTGGCACCAGTCGTCTTTCTTTAACGATTCGACAACCAACTCCATGATAGGCAAGGAGAGGTTGTCATAGGAATTTTCAGCACTTGCCAGCGCAGCATCGGCACGATCTGTTACTGAGCAGTGGCTTGTGTCAAATTCTTGCCCAAGCATTTGCTCTACATGATCAGCACACTCCAGGTAACCTCCTCGGTGACCCACCGCACGCGCCGCATCTGTCAGAGCCGCCACAGCGCGATCTAGCTCGTTTGCATTCAAGATAGAGTTGGCAACCTTCAACAAAAGATAAGCATTAAAGAAAAAACTCTTCAACTTAAGAAAAAAGCACAAGGCACTTACCATCACTACTCCACGAGTGCGCATCCACTCCGCTTCTGAGACAAGTGTATCGACGATACCTTGAGCCTCAGAGTAGTTGGTTTGAGCCACATTCAGCGCGGCAGTGCTCACAGCACGCGCCTCCTCAGCATCAGCAGCCTTGACCTTCTCAGCCTCAAGGTCAATCTCCAAAGACTCGCATCTGTCGATTTGCTCATTCAAGCGACGCTTGAGTTCCGCTATCTCAACGTCCTTGGCATGGAGATCCTTGTCCTTGTTAGACAATTGCACCTTGGCTTCAGTCAGCTCAACCTAAAAATTGACAAACACCTTGAGAATTGACTTAGAGAAATTTCGTAAACAAAAAGGAAGAGCGAGAATCAGTAGAACTAACCTCCATCTGCTGCTTGGCAGTCTTTTCACCCTGCGCCTCCTCCACCTTTGAGGTCAAATCCGCAACTGTAGCCTCAAGACCAACGATCTTCTGTCGTAGAGCATAAGTACGCTCGTTGTCTTGGGCGCATATACGCTTAAACTCGGCCTTCTCCTTGGCCAGTTGCTCCTCAGCATTATGGAGTTTTTTCTGCAGCCCCTCGCGGCCCCACTCCTCTGCCTTCTTGTCAGCCTCAAACTTGGCTCTTTCTTCGTCGAGCGCAGCTTTCGACTTCTCAAACTCCGCAATTCGCTTCAGAGTACGCTCGCGGTAACCCTCCCAATCGGCACGTTCTCTGACCATCGTCCGCCATTCGCGAACGATCTGATGGTTGGCAGAGCGGGCATTGGCCTCCCCAAGAATATAAGTACGATATAACATCTCATGGGTTTTTGCCCTTTGCCGATTGACCTCACCAGGGGGGAAGGAATTCAAAAACCATTCACGCGAAGCGCTAAACTCAGCAAATGTATCCTTCTGTTTTAAGCTCCAGGGGGCATGATGGAGGGCATCACCGCGCTCTTCTTCAGTATATGTCTTGTAGTAGATATCTCCAACGGTATCTTTCGCCCCTACCACATTGGGGTTATAACCCCCAGCTCCACCAGAGCTCGCGCCACTTGAGGAAAAGCGGCTAGAAGCCTTGGAAGTAGTAACAGGACCGGTGTTAGGTGGCTTGGTGACCTCAGGGCCTGGAGGTTTAAGAGGCTGATCCATAGCCTTTTTCGCCGCCATCTCCTTCTCCAAGGCCTGCTTCTTAGCCACCTCAGCCAGCTTCTCCTGCTCCGCCCTCCGCTTCCTATCCTCCTCCTCCTTCTTCTTCCTCTCCTCCTCCTCCCTTTTCTTTCTCTCCTCCTCTATCTTCTTCTCTTCTTCTTTCTTTCTCCTCTCCTCTTCTTTCTTACGCGCCTCCTCCACCTTTCGCTGCGCCTCAGCCGCCTTCGCGGCGTCCTGAGCTGCAGCGTCAGTGGACTTGACGGTTATCTTGGGCCTTTTCGCCCCCGCCTCAACGAATGTAACCGCCTTTTCAGGGGTCTTCTTCTTGATCTCTACAAAACAAGGCAAGTATAAGCAAAGAAGTTTTTTAAGAAAAGAAGAGAAGAAAAGAACATACCAGGAGAAAATTGATACAACGAGCGCAGCCTGCTCGTCTTCCCTATCGCAGGGATCACAACAGATTGAGGCGCGGAGGCCACACCAGTTGTAGCCTCGCTCCTACCCCTCTTTCGCCCAATAAGTCGGGCACCAGCATCTTCCTCCTCTTCTACATCTTCGGGAAAACTGGGGGTCGCGCCAGCATCGGGGTTACGAGAACCCGCGCTCCCAGAACTCTTTGACCCACCAGCACCAGCTTTTCCCTTAGCTACATGAGATAAACCTTCATATGAGTCACTGATGATCACATAATCATCCAAGTCACGTTGACGAAGGCGAAGAGTACCTTTGCCAGCAGCAGCTGTTGCGCGACTAGGGCCAGTGCCCTTGCTGGTCACCTCCGGCTCCGCTTTCTTCTTCTTCACCGGTTTCTTCTTTTTCTCCTCTGGGTCAATCCCCAGGTCGCGCAACACACCTGCAAATATTTTAGACCAAGAGCTTAGCTCGCCGCTGGAAGATCCTACCGACTCCTCGCTGGAAAGATAGAAAGTTTCTTTCCCAGCGAGAGTCACAGACCGCAATGGACGAGGTTTTGGGTATTGCGCACCTTCAGTAGCAGTTGGCGGCGAAGCAAAGGCATCAGCAGCTGGAAACATGAAGTTTCCTTTAATCTGGTCATACCAGCTCTCTTCATCATCGCGCACTGCGCGAACACCCATGGAGCCACCAAAGGTAGTGAAGGCAGCTTGGTAGAGTTGCGCTTCTATAAATAAAAAAGTGTAAGAAGCATTTGCAGCAAATTTACTTAGAAAAAAAACAAACAAAGGACTAACCTTGATCGCCAAGCTTTAGCACAGGAACCTCCCTGCTGCTAGGTGACCACTGGTCACTCATCTTGGCTGCAACTAAAACATTTTCCCCAAACACCCGGTTAGGGGTTGGGGTCAGCTGTTGGTACCACAAAGCCGTCTTCGGGATCGGCAGATCTTCCTTGAGTATGGCCTCAGTCCATTCCCTAAAGGTCATAGCGACCGGCACGACTTCTTCCCTGATGAAGAAGAACTTGGGTTTCCAGTCATGGAAACTCTTCGGTGGATTCAACAAGATCTTCTTCGCCGCACCTCGGCTTGCAAACGAAAAGAACCCCATCGTCCTTTGGAGTTGATAGAATGATCGAAATTTGTCGACACTTGGCTCGATGCCATGAGACTGGCATAAGAACTCGAAGTGTCTCACCCTCACCATCCCAGGTGGACTCATCTGAGATATGTGGAACTGGTAGTAAGAGAGGATGCTACCCAGAAAATTGGTCGCCGGCAGCCGGAAGTTACCCTGAAGAAAGAAATCTTCATAAAGGGTAATATAGCCGGGTGGGGCATCAGCCGCGGTTTGGCCCTGAGCCGGATACCGGGCGTCCCACTCCGGTGGAAACCTAAAACTTCGAACAATCTGTTCGAAGAGACCTAAATCCCACCTGAGGACAGGAACTGGTCCCTCCTCACTAACAGGAGCCTCTCGATGTTCTTCACTCATATTCGTAAGAAAATCTGGAAAAAGGCTCGAAGAAGTTTTGAAGATTTGAAGAAATCTTGAAGAAAATGAAGAACACTTTGAAGATTCAAAGAGTTTTGAGAGGAAATCGGAGAAGAAACGAAGAGAAAGTGAATCTTTCACCTTTCTCTTCGGATATTTATACCCATCGCATTTAATGCGATGGGTAACCGTGCCGCACTAGCCGCAAGGGCAACCAACGAGAGGTTGCCACGTCGAGCGGGAAAACAGGGACGACGGTTATCACGCGCGCGTGGCACCCACTCTCCTGACATGAAGTGCAACCGCCGCAGGCGGCATGATGACACCCGTGCCAGGGGTCAACTCAAACGTCGCCCTCAGCGACTTATCTCACCAACCTGTCAGAGGTTCAAATTTCGAAGTTTCCCGCCATACAACGTGCAAGTAACTTCATGCAGAAGTCACATGAGTCGCGCCAGACATACGTAAACTACTAATACCTCGCGCGATTAAAAGGACAAACAAGATATCACTCGACACCTGCCTAGTACCTGCGCATCGAAAACAACAGTTTTCTACATGCGCCTTACAAGTCAAGACCAAAAGGACAACTTCCCCTTCTCTTATTTTTATCAAGTCCAGAGCTCCAACCACTTGCGTTGCGCATGGTGCAGCACTGGACTGGGGGGACTTGAAGGGGTATGGTCCCAAAAAGCCGCGCAAACCTCATAACAAGTTGCACGTGAGACCATACTCCTTAGCATAACAACTTGATAATAACAACCTCGCGCAGCTTACGTCACATTATGACTTACCCCCGCGCGAGGAAGAGCACATAATAAAGTCAGATAGCAACACTTAGCATAAAAACAATGGTATAAGTGAGCACATTATCCCCGCGCGGGTTAGTTGCCACCAAACAAAATCCTCTCCGTAAGAAGACGCGCTGTTACCTACAGAGGTACACAGGGTACAAGTGGCAGTAAAAAGAACCAATGAGCGTCCAGCAGGCTCTGTTCAATCGTGCGCCACGATCTTCTGACGATAAGTACACAAGGACGCCTACATGGCACCAATCAAGAGACGGGGACAACTGTCCCACGATCTCCACTTGTCTGCTGATGACAGAAGGGACAACAAGGCCGACAACAATGACACGTGGCTCCAATCAAGGTGCGCCAGCACCGACGAGCATCTAGAAGCCACTAAGCAGTCGAGGCCAGCAAGGCAAAGAGCATATTCGTTGTTGTCCGTTTCTGGCCCAAGGCCCATCAGCCCACAACCTCTTACACCTCTTCGGCTATAAATAGAGACCTTCATTCCTCAGGTTATTCATTCTATTCTCTCGGCTCTCACTCTTAACTACTTAATTACTCTCAAAGCAGTCGCTTATTCTCACGCCGGAGCCCGGTTAAGAGGGAAACCCCCACATTCCCCTCTTAACGAGTAACGGTGTTCTGTTTTGCAGGTTGATTAACCAGTCGGAGCTCAAATACCTCAAAGAAGATTAACCACTATGATAGGAACATAAACCCCTCTAATTAATACCTTAATTAGATCACTGTTTCTTCAGGCGCCAATCACTCGGGAGAGGAAATCGGGGAGGAGAGATGGAGGTCGACCGGTGGCGGCTCACCGAGAGAGAGGGAGGAGAGAGAAGCAAGCTGTCCAATCAAACCTTTTCTTTTTTTTTCTTTTTTTTTTTTTTTTTAAAAAAACCAATTCACCTTAGAGGGGAGTGGCGCCATCAAATTGGGGTGTTAGGGGAGTTTAAGAGGGGAGTTGACGTGGCACACGGGGATTGGTTTGGCGTAAGAGAGGGGACTCACCTATTAGGTGAGCACCCCCTTCACCCTAATACTTTAAAAATGATATAGGCCCACCACCATCATCATAAATAATATGCACATGAACATCATCTCTGAACATCTTCATCTTCAAACCCAAATCAAGAACAAATCAATCTTCACATGAACATCATCATCTATCACAAAACATTCAGAATAATAATTCAAGATAAGAATCCACGTTATTCAAACACCTATGAACATGATCATCTGCAAATTCCAAAACACCAAATTCCAGTGGAGTTTTCTCCTCAACTTTTTGTCAGAGTTTGACCGGAGCCAAATTACCGATCAACGTGTGTTTGTTCAACTCACTGTCACCGATCCTCACAGACTCAACACCTATACAGTATACACACAACACAAATTATTATTAAAAGTATAACATCTCAATAAAAACTCAATGAAGAAATAGGTAATTAGTAATTACCATCGAGTGTACGAACAGGAACAACAACAGGCAACTACTCTACTAGCACAACCTTCACAGTACAGGTCAATTTTCAGAACCACCACATTAATATCCGAAGGTTTTTGCTTCTTTCCACCGTCACCGCCCCCACCACCGCCGTTACCGCCGTCGTTCTCATTGTGGATTTGGTTCTTCTTCTACGAAAATTATACAAAACCCAAAATAAATTAAGCAAAATTCACAAAAAAATAAGCAAAACCCAGATGATAAAAATGTTGAAAACAATAGGTTACCATGGTCATTACTGGAAAAAGGAGAAAATGTAGACACCAGAGACAATGGGGAGCTATGAAGTAGTGTGTGTCAGAGAGATTATTATTTGAAGGATGAAATTGTCATGTGAAATAAATGAAAGAGAAAAATGTCCGGTGATTGGAGGAGGTGGAGGGTGGAGGCGGTGGTTGAGGGGTGGCGGTGGAGTTATGGAGATGACAATGGTTACCTATTTTAGGTTTTTAATTAATAAAATATATGTCACCACCTGAATTATTTATATTAACTGTTTTTCTTTTGTTTTTTTAATAGTAAGGGCATTTAGGTAATTTTACATACATTTAACTGAAAAAACTAACCTTCATCCACGCTAGGGATTATCCGGGAACGAAAATTGAAAAGTTGGGGACTATAGCTGTAATTTTAGAAAGTTAGGGACTAAAGGTGAAAAAAGGCCAAACCACATGGACTATCCAGGCATTTTTCTCTGAAAATTTTCATAAAGTTTTGTAGTCTTTAAAATATAAAACTTTTTTGAGTCTATCTACTGTTATATATGTAACTGTTTCGCAAGTAAATGTCATAAATTACCAAACCAAAGTTTTTAAAGTTTTGAGTGATAATGGCGCACACTTATTAAAGTCTTTAAGGATATGATATAAAAACGATTCTGAATTGTAAAGTTTTTAAAGCTTTGTGATAATGGCCCACCCGTTCCTTTCAAAATGTTATAATAAAAAGATACTCAATCAATACGAGTCACATACTATGCTATCAAACTGTTTCTATACACCATCGTACCTTGTAAATTTTATCTACACTATTCTAAATATTATTTCATATTTTGTATCATGTTAGCTCTGGGAAATACCACTAGTTACTTACAATGTTATAATAATAATAATAATAATAATAATAATAATAATAATAATAATAATAATAATAATAATAATAATAATAATAATAATAATAATAATAATTATAATAATAATAATAATAATTATTATTATAATAATAATAATAATAATAATAATAATAATAATAATAATTATAATTATAATAATAATTATAATAATAATAATAATAATAATAATAATAATAATAATAATAATAATAATAATAATAATAATAATAATAATAATAATTATAATAATAATAATAATAATAATAATAATAATAATAATAATAATAATAATAATAATAATAATAATAATAATAATAATAATAATAATAATAAAACCCAATCAATACGAGTCACATACTAGACACGTACAAATGTTTGGTAGCTATTGAAGTGCATGTTATCTTCAAATTGACAATACAAGCGTATTATTTAGTATTGTTTTCAAAACTTCATCTCATAACATCATTTCTCCGTTCAATCTCTCCCAAAGCAATCTCAAACATGGCAACTATAGTTTTGTATCCATCGCCGGGTATGGGACACCTCATTTCTATGGTGGAGCTCGGAAAATTTATCACCAAACACCACCCCTCCTTCTCCATCGTCGTCCTCACTCTCATCCCCTCCTTCAACACCGGCACCACCGCCACCTACGTCCGCCACATCTCCGCCACCTTCCCCACCATCACCTTCCACGACCTCCCTGACATCCCTCTTGACCCCCTACAATTCCCTTCAATGGAAGCCATCATCTTTGAACTTATTCGACGTAGCAACCCTAACGTTGATCACGCTTTACAATCAATCTCTTCATCTTCTAACATCTCCGCCTTCATTATCGACTTCTTTTGCACGACAGTAATGCCTGTAGCTGATAATTTAAACCTGCCGGTTTACTACTTCTTTACTTCCGGTGCATGCTGCCTTGCACAATTCCTTTACCTTCCGACAATTCATAAAACCACTACTAAAAGCTTTAAAGATATGAATACACTCATCCATTCGCCTGGGCTGCCGCCTATACCATCTTCAGATATGGTAGTCCCGCTACTTGATAGAACTACTACTGATTATTCTGATTTTCTTGAAGTATGCGAGCATTTTCCAAAATCAGCGGGAATCATTATCAACACTTTTGATTCGCTCGAATCGAAGGCAATTAAAGCCTTAAACGATGGAGTTTGTGTCCCAGATCAGCCTACGCCACGAATCTACTGCATGGGACCGTTGGTGGCGAGTAGTGGTGATGGTTCGCACGAGTGTTTGAATTGGCTGGATTTGCAACCGAGTGGAAGTGTTGTGTATTTGTGTTTTGGGAGTTTGGGTGTGTTTTCGAGTGAGCAGTTGAAGGAGACAGCGAAGGGGTTGGAGATGAGTGGTGTTCGATTTCTTTGGGTTGTTAGAAGCCCGCCTTCAAGCAAAAAAGAAGACCGGTTTTTGCCACCGCCTGAGCCAGACTTGGATATACTTCTTCCAGAAGGTTTCGTGGAGCGTACGAAAGATAGAGGGCTCGTGGTGAAGAACTGGGCGCCGCAAGTGGCTGTTCTAAGCCACAAGTCTGTGGGCGGGTTTGTGACACACTGCGGGTGGAACTCCATCTTGGAAGCCGTGTGTGCGGGTGTTCCAATGGTGGCATGGCCGCTGTACGCGGAACAAAAGTTGAATAAGGTGGTGTTGACGCATGACATGAAGCTGGCGCTACCGATGGATGAGTCAGAAGGCGGGATGGTAACCGCGATGGAGGTGGAGAAGCGGGTTAGACAGTTGATGGAGGGGGATGAAGGTAAAGTTGTTCGGGAGGTGGTGACCGCAAGAAAAGAGGAGGCGGCGATGGCATTGAGCGAGGGTGGGTCTTCTCGTGCGGCTCTGTATAAGTTAGTTGCCTTGTGGTAGTATTGGTTCATCTCCTATTTGGTCAAGGCGATACTATAATAAATTATCTGTATTTCTCGGTGCTTAAGATGGTGTTCTTGAGCACATTATAACATACATCTTTTTATCACTTAAAATTATTATAATAAAATATTTCGTTGAAGTATTCTATTTTATCTTTGATACACAAATTGTGTGAATCGCAGACTTGTCATTTTGTATGAATCATATATGTTCTAACCTGTTAGCTTGTTGAGGCGGGTAAAGTGTTTATATAAATACAAATATGCTTGTAATATAGATATATGTTTATATAAATACATATATGTTTGTAATATAGATATATAAATATCAAATTATTTCGCAAATTATATAAATACATGTTTGTAATATAAATAAATGATAAAATACAATAGCAAATATCAACTTATACTTTGCAATTGTTGATCTAATATTTATATAAAAACTTTATATAAATACATGTTAGTAACATCGACACATGTTTATTACAATACATTAAATATTGTGGCTCCTGCCTAGTGGCGGCGGTTATCTGGAGCAAAGTGAGCCAGTGGTGTAAATGCCCTCAAATTTTCGCCTTCAATACAAGAGACCTGCTGGGAATATATAAAAATTATGAATTAATTGGCATGAAGCGACAAATTATGCAAGGTATTATTTTGGTCGCATGTTGGTCAATTTGGAAGAGTTGAAACGATGTAATATTTTCTGGGAAGCGGGTTAATATAGATAAGATTTTTGGCGAGATACAAGCGTCCTCGTTTATGTGGTACAAGAGCCATTACAAGGGTAGTGAAATTGACTGGGAAATGTGGCGAACATTTGCAGTGATGGAGAATTAAATCAATTTTGATATGTATAAGTTTGGGTTGGGTTATCTGAAGTAATTCTGGGGCATTGTGGGTTCTGTTCTCTAGCCTCTTGCTGGATGTTATGTTTGGTTATATTTGGGTGTGGTATAAAAATCTATTGCCGTTCAAAAAAATAATAATTGATAAAAACCAAAGAGAAATAGAGATAAAACTGAATTCTATTCTTCATTCTATTCAACATTACAATATATAGATAAACGTAACTGTAAACCCTAAAGCCTATAAGTAATGGGTTGGGCCTAAAATGTCTGGTTTATAACACTCCGCCTCAGACATTTAGAATTATACACAGTTTAACAACATACTTCAGGATGATGTTAAATAGGTACTTCAGGACCTGAATAAATAAACTGATACTACTGGATCAGCTATGCTGCCTCATTAAAAACCTTACTAAGAAAACCAAGTGGGACAAAACTTAGTTAAGGGAAAAAGAGTACAATGTGTATAATTCTCCCCCTGAATTCAACAAACATCTTTCAATCTACGAAGACCGATCTTGTGTGATAGCTGCTCGAAACTGCTTCTAGGTAAAGATTTCGTGAACAGGTCAGCTAGATTTTCACTTGACTTAATCTGGCGAACATCAATTTCCCCTTCCTTTTGCAAGTCATATGTTGAGAAGAACTTTGGTGAGATGTGCTTTGTTCGATCACCCTTGATATAACCTTCTATGATCTGAGTTATGCAAGTAGCATTGTCTTCATAAATAATTGTCGGCTCCTTCTTGATCTGTTCTAATCCGCATGCTTCTTGTATGTGATTAATCATTGATCTCATCCACACGCATTCTCGACCAGCATCATATAGCGCTATCAATTCGGCATGATTTGATGATGTTGCTGTAAGCGTTTGCTTAGTTGACTTCCAATAAATTGCTGTGCCGCCGTATGTGAATACATAACCTGTCTGAGATTTTGCTTTGTGAGGATCTGATAAAGATCCAGCATCAGCATACCCAACAAGCTGGGACTTTTGATCTTTCTGATAGAAAAGACCTAAGTCTTGTGTCCCACAAATATACCGGAATATATGTTTTACACCATTCCAGTGACTACGTGTTGGATTCGAACTGTATCTCGCTAGTACATGTACTTCAAATGCAATGTCAGGTCTTGTGTTATTTGTGAGATACATAAGGGCACCAATCGCGCTTAAGTACGATACTTCTGGACCAAGTACATCTTCGCCTTCTTCTTGAGGGCGATAAGGATCCTTGTGTGGATCTAGCGGTTGGACAACCATAGGTACGCTAAACGGATGTGCTTTATCCATATTGAAACGTACTAACATCTTCTGGATGTAGTTTGATTGATGGACAAATGTGCCATTGCACAGATACTCAAATTGTAGTCCGATGCATACTTTTGTCATACCAAGATCTTTCATCTCAAATTCCTTCTTTAACAACTGAGCAGCTTTCTCTATCTCTTCAGGAGATCCGATGATGTTGATATCGTCAACATAGACTGCTATTATAGTGAAATTTGAGAGTGATCGTTTTATAAAGACACATGGACTGATTACATCAGACTTGTATCCTTCCTTTTCGAGATATTCACTAAGTCGATTGTACCACATACGACCTGATTGTTTGAGACCATATAAAAATTTCTGGAGCTTTATAGAACACATTTCTCGAGGTGTTGATTTTAATGCTTCGGGCAATTTTAATCCTTTAGGGATTTTCATGTAGATGTCATTTTCAAGTGTCCGTATATGTATGCGGTGACGACATCCATTAGTCTCATATGAAGTTCTTCAGAGATTGTGAGGCCGATTAGGAACTTAAGGGTTATCGCATCCACTACAGGGGAATACGTTTCCTTATAATCAACTCCTGGGATTTGGGAAAAACCTTGTGCTACAAGTCGAGCCTTATATCATACAATCTCATTCTTTTCATTTCTTTTTATTGCAAACACCCATTTATAACCTACTGGTTTGACGTCTATGGGTGTTCGGACTACAGGTCCAAAAACATGTCGCTTTTCGAGCGAATTCAATTCGGCGTTTATGGCTTCTTGCCATCTTTGCCAATCATTTCTGTGTATGCACTCTTCTAAAGTTTTAGGTACGTAATCATTTTCATTGATTACATCCGTTGCTATAGCATATGCGAATATATCATCAACACGTGTTTTATTCCGGTTCCACATTGTACTATCTTGTATATAATCAATAGAGATCTCATTTTCGTTTGGTACCGGTGTTTCTTCTGAAACTTCATTTTCCTCTGGATTCATAGTTGTCTCTTCTAGGACATTTACCTCTACCGGGGTTTCATTTATAATCTTTTGTGAGTTTTCACCAACTGCGTTACTTTGCTCTTTTCGTTTCCTTGGGTTTTTGTCTTTGGAACCGATTGGTCTCCCACGCTTTCGTTGTATAGTAATCGCTTCTGAGATTACTTCAATTCGAGCAGGTGCATTTGATGCTGGTACGTGTGACTTTGTCACTCTATTCGTGTCAGTGAATGCATCTGGTAATTCATTCGTTATTCTTTGCAAATGTATAATCTTTTGGACTTCATATTCACATTGACCACTTCGGGGGTCGAGATTTGATAGCGATGATGCATTCCACGTTATTTCTTGTGTTACCAGTCTTTCTTTGTCCTTATCTCCCCCTAAGACTAGGAACATTGTTTCATCAAAATGACAGTCAGCATATCGTGCTGTAAACATGTCTCCCGTCATTGATTCTAAATATTTAATTATGGACGGGTAGTTAAAACCAGTATAGATACCCAGTCTTCTTTGGGGTCCCATTGTAGTACGTTGTGGTGGCTGTATTGGTACATATACCGCACAACCAAAAATTCTAAGGTGGGACAAACTTGGGTCTCGTCTGGACACCAGTTGCAATGGGGAGTAGTCGTGATCAGCAGTTGGTCTCAATCTAATCAGTGCAGCGGCATGCAAAATAGCATGACCCCATGCAGAAGATGGTAATTTACATCTCATTAAGAGTGGTCTAGCGATTAATTGTAATCGTTTAATCAGAGATTCAGCTAAACCATTTTGTGTGTGAACATGAGGTACAGAATGTTCAACATTGATCCCAATTGACATACAATAGTCATTAAAATCTTGAGATGTGAACTCTCCCGCATTATCCATCCGGATGTTTTTAATTTGATTATCGGGGAAATTGGCTCTCAACTATATGATTTGAGCTAAAAGTCGGGCAAATGCTACATTTCAAGTAGCTAAAAGGCTCACATGTGACCACCTTGAGGATGCGTCTATTAAGACCAAGAAACAGCGGAATGGTCCACACGAAGGATGAATAGGCCCACAAATATCCCATTGGATTCTTTCTAAATATTATGGGGTTTCATGTATCAATTTAGTTTGTGATGGCCGAGTTATAAGTTTGCCGAGAGAGCATGCTGCACATGATAAGTCTTGTGGTAGCAAATCTTTTAAGTTTTTTAGAGGGTGCCCAGTTGCACTTTTGATTATCCGTCTCATCATTATGCTACTAGGGTGACCTAGAAGGTCATGCCATATATTGAATGTGTCTTTATCTAACAACTTTTGGTTACTCACCATGTATGATTCGATAGGATTGATATTAGTACAATATAATCCAGAGGATAAGGCTTCTAATTGTTCAACAATTGTTTCTTGGCCATTTTTGTTTGAAGTAATTTGAAGATATTCAATATTATTTTCAGATATTGTTTTTAGGTGGTAACCGTTTTTTTTCGAATATCTTTAAAGCTAGGTAAATTTCTTCTAGATTTACTAGAATATAATGCATTATCAATAGTTAATTTGGTACCCGAAGATAATGTTATGTGTGCTCTGCCGGAGCCTTCGATAAGGTTACTGACACCAGATATAGTACTAATCAGTGTCTCTGCCGGAGACAACTCAGAGAAAAAATTTCATATCTTTGAGAATAGTGCTAGTACTACCGCTATCTACCAGACATTCATCACCAATAATAGCTCTACTGGAGCTAGCATACATATTTCTTCAGGAAATAAAAATCAATAAAAGTTAATTCAAAGAAGTAAAATGAAACATTGCAAGAGTTTATAACAAATGCGTTGATATGCCTCAATGAGTTGTTTGGGGGTGCAACATGTGCGGGACCAATGATTTGACATCCGACATTTATAACAAATGTTGCTTTGGTTCCCGCTACTTTTCCCTTTTGAAGGTCGCCCCGTATTATGTCGACTCGATTCACCACCGCTATTTTTTTAGTGTTCTAGGACTCTCGATGCCATGTATATCCCCGTCCTCGACCACGACCACGACCTCTACTGGGGCCGCGGCCTCTACCTCTACCTCGTCCGCTTTGAGAATTGGCCACATTCGCTTCAGGGAATGGGCTTGCACCGGCGGGTCGTGATTGTTGATTTTGTAGTAGGAGCTTGTTGTTTTGCTCCACGACCAGAAGACATGATATCAGTTCGGAATATTTAGTAAATCGGCGTTCCCTGCATTGCTGCGACAGGAGCATATTTGAGGCATGGAACGTTGAAATTTTTTTTCCAAGTATATCTTCATCGGTTTTTTTTTCACCACATAATTTTTACTCGGAGGGAATGCGGAATAAGGCAAAATTATACTCACTGACAGGCTTAAAATCCTGTAGTCGTAAATGAAGCCATTCATAGCGGGCTTTGGGGAGTAAGACCAACTTCTGGTGGCCAAAACGTTTCTTGAAGATGACAGCGGAAAAATATCATAACTTTCGCTTTATCTTGAGGTGAAGTTTGATTATCATCAATAATTGTCTCTCCCAAGTTATTTGTTCTTAAATTAATTTTTAGCATCAAGAGTCCATGGGAGGTAGTTGTTACCCGAGATCTCAAGTGCGGTGAATTCAAGCTTTGATAAGTTCGACATATTATATACAAGGAAAAGAATCATGGATTTAAAATCGAGCCACAATATAAAATATATATTATAGGAGAACTTCAGGTTCTCTATAGGTAGAACTGAAGGTTCTATACTTTACGCCGTTTTAATAATAGATTAGGAATTTAGAAACTCATGTATGATTTCGTATTGTAAATAGAAATTGTGTTTTGATAATTTAATTAAATATTTGAATATTAAAAAAATATATGAAACTTTTTTTTTCGTGCTTCAAAAAAAATATGGTTGAGGCCATAATGTATTTCAAAATGGCCCAAAGCTAGAACGATCTGGATGTTTTACCATGAAAAAAGTTATAAAGATGAAACCATACGAAGTGTTAGCCCACTAAAAATCTAAAGTTACTTAAAGTTCCAATATGGGCTAGGGTTTTTAACATATATTTTATTAAAGCATTAAAAATTCTCCGATAACCAAACAGACGACCGAACGTCAACTGAAACTCTTTCTCCTTTGTCTACGGTTGCACCACCATCGGCAACGGTTGCAGCAACGGCGGCGGTGCACGTGACCTCCGACGACTCTCCGGAATAATATCCACACTCTTCCGCGACACTGAAACAACCTCTCTATCTCCGCTAACAAAACTGCTGTGTCTCCGGCGATCAGAAACACTGTAGCGTGGATTCTCAGCGACTAGAAAACCGTCGTCGGAGTCTTCTTCGAGTTCTAACGACATGATCTGTTCCGATCCGGCGGTTTCAGAAGAATCGACGGTTTCGATCTTCTCCTGGCGTCTTCAGTTCGTTCTGGCGAATAATTCGGCTTTTGTGACGTCCATACCAGGCCGGTAAGCGCTCGTCTGAGCGCAGAATCCGGCGATGTTTGAGTCGGTTAACGGAGATCCGTCAATAACATCGGTGTGCGCAGCATCGGTTAACCGCCGGAGGAAGTTTTTCGGGTAAAAATTGCTATGTGTGACGGTAGGAACCGTCGTGTGTTTGACAAAAAAAAACTAATTTAATTGTGTATCGGTTCGTTAATTGTTATGTCGGAGTTGTTTCAAATCCGAAGTAATTATTTGTTTCTGTCCTAATACACTAAAACAGCGCAGTCCTAATTTGTTCTAAAGTTCAAAAGAAAAATTGCAGAAAAATCGATATAGTACCCGGATTATGCCGATTGCCGATTGATGTGTAGTGGAGAGCAAGCGTGCTGATAACGTGATAAAAACCAAAGAGAAATAGAGATAAAACTGAATTCTATTCTTCATTCTATTCAACATTACAATATATAGATAAACGTAACTGTAAACCCTAAAGCCTATAAGTTTGCAAATTTTATGAAACACAAATCAAAATCTATATAATAGAGTGACCCACAATGTGATGTTCGCTTCATCTTGTTTTTATACTATGAAGCACTCATGTCCACGAGCTAGTTGTATCGCGCAAACTTAATATGGATTACAACAAAAATACAATATACCATAATAATATCATAATCGTTGCCGAGAGTTTTTGTTATATAATACAATGACCCACAATGTGATCTTCGCTTCATCTTGTTTTTATACTATGAAGCACTCATGTCCACGAGCTAGTTGTATCGCGCAAACTTAATACGGATTACAACAAAATACAGTATACAATAATAATGTCATAATCGTTGTACCAAGAGTTTTTGTTATATAATACAGTAACCCACAATCTGATGTTCGCTTCATCTTGTTTTTATACTATGAAGCACGCATGTCCACGAGCTAGTTGTATCATGCCAACTTAATGTGGATTACAACAAAACTACAATATACCATAATAATGTCATAATCATTGTACCAAGAGTTTTTGTTTGTTATGTCTTGTTTATCATAAGATGTTGTTTAAATAACACTTTTTTTGTATCTTACGTCTTGTTGATCATATTGAGAGGTTGTTTGATAATACACTACAATATTACTTTTTAAGATCCAAGGAAATGAAATTGCAGGAAAGCATATGACATTACATGAATATCTTGAAATACTATTAACATCAAAACTGCTCGTATGAATATAAAGTTTTGATACGCAAATAACATGACATTACATGTGTTGCTTTAGTATCTTGAAATACTATTAACATGAAAAGTACTAGTATGAATATAACGTTTTAATACACAAATAACAAAGTATTGTGTTACTTTTTGCTTTGCAAGATCCAAGGAAATGAAATTAAAATAAAAAAAATAGTAACAACATTCAACTTATTAAAAGTTTTGATACGCAACTTATTAAAATCAAAAAACCGTAACAACATTCAACTAACCTGTTAAGTGGTTTGAAAATTCCCCATTCGATTGATAGTTGAGATTTAGGGTTTCAGCATAAAATATCCAAACAAAAACATTAGTAACTTCGATTAATGTTAAAAATCAAACATAACACACAAACAACATACATATGATTTTGTCCGCATAATGAAGAAGATGATGCCAAATACGTCGGTGTTAATTTAAATAACAAAAAAAATATAAAATCAAACATCAACAACTTCGATTAACAAAAAAAAAATCCATTCATAAACAACACAAATATATAGCATACCTTATTTTTTCGATCGGATCTGAAAGACAGTAAAAGAAGAATATTGCTAACAGGATTCGAATCAATGTTTTTAAACTAATAATCTACATGATCAAATCAATGACATACACAAAGAAATTAATGGATCAACAACTACCTTCGATCTTGAAATGTTGTCAATCTTGTTCAAGAAGTAGAAGAAGAAGTTAGGTGAGAGAGAGAAAGAAGAGATGTTGTGTAGATATGGAATGAGATTATGATATCAATAATTGATATGTTTTAATATATAGTATATCCGATTAAGTGAATTCGGGTAAACCAAATCATAAATCCGACCCGAATACAATTCGGATCCCACCTCCACATGGCCTACAATTCATTCCCTCCCAAAATCACCTTGAGGCTCCATCAGAACATGCCAAGTGTCCCATATCCATTTCATTTATTATATTATATAAAATAAAATAAATTAAAATAAATAAGGGGATACTGGTTTTGGTCATGACCATACCCTTAAGGTAGTGGTTTTGGATAGGTGGAGGTCGGCATGAAGGAGTAACAAGGCCCATACACATTATCCTTCCGTTTGGCGAAGGTGAACCAGTCCCCATCTGAAATTAACTTGTAAAACATGCAGAACAGGGGAATTGACGGCTCATCGGAAACCGCCGCACATGATAACTCGAAATGCACAACCCTCATAAATCCCAGAGGGTGCAATTGGGAGAAGTGAACTCCGAAATCACGTAACAAGTCTATCTTGAAGGAAGAAAGAGGATACCGGACGCCACAAGAAAAAAACGCCAAAGTGTAGAGAACAATCCGATCTGGTGTACATTCGGCCGAATCATCAGGGCCTGGTAAAGTAGGAGAAAAACGTTCAGGTATCTTGTAGGTCTCAACAAAGGATTCCAAATCCTTTGCTGTCAGAACAGACCGAATCATAGAGCGGCCGGTGCGGCTCATGGTGAAGGGAGAAACGGCGATTGGAAGATTACATGAAAAGAGAAATGTGGAAGAAAAGTGGTGGAAGTTAAGAGAAGTTCAAGAGGAAATGAGGGTTTTAAAGAAATAACTGACAGGAAGGGGAAACCGTCACATCACCATCTCTTCAAATTTAAAAATTGTGCATGTGTATTAAGGAGATTAAACCCCCGCCATTGATATTCGGCAATTAATAAGCCTCGAAAAAAGAAGGGGCACGTAATGATTAGCTAAGGGTGGGCCCACATTCTTAGCCCAAGAAAATTACTTCTTTTGAACAATTATGACTCAGCCCTGGATCATGAGACTTGGGTCTCAGAGCCAGGGACTAAAGATGACTTGACGACGGGCCAATGGATTGCTCTATTTACCCGTCTTGGGCTATTATCATGTAGGCCCAACAGATAAGGCCCAATGATAAAACTTGCCCATTAAGGTTTCTCTATTAGAAACAAGCGGGAAAAAGGAACTGGAAAAGAAGACTGCATGCATTAAATGAAGTGATAAGAAAGACATCTCCGGCTGGCATAGTACTTCCCAGCCGGTGACATTAAATAAGGGCGATCATCTTCCCGTTGGGGCTCAGACACATGTCTGAGTTCCCCAATGGTGCTCAGAGTCCGTTAGATCATCTCGTAAGTATCCCACATGTAAGATAAGGCCTCTCGGTTATATAAGGAAGGCAAGAGACGATCAAAAGAAAAAGTCCAAGGTATCACACTAAATACTCTCACATTTATTCCGACCATAATTCCTCTACATTAAATACACACTCATTTATTAGATTCACACCATAGAGAAACATTCCGGTGATCACACTCATCGGAATAAGCTTCTCATACTCTCCGACAAGTTTACTTATTCTCACGCCGGAGCTTGGTCACGGATCCCCCCTCCGGGGGCCCCCCGTGACGAGGCTAAGGGTTTCCTTTTTTGTATCACATGAAGGCTGGGATATTCCGACGTCAGCGAAGACCCTTTGAACATCAGCAGGGTTTTGGGTATTTGACATTATGGAAGGCAAAACAATGCATTGCCTTCAATGCCAAGCTAAGATACAACTTTTGAATGCTGTATCGGCTGCCACATGGGCACTTATTTTAAGGGTTACTTGCTCACACTCTCCATGGTTATTTTGGTGATTATTTCCTACTTATCACCCAAGATGTTTGGTACTGTGTTGTTTCTATTCCCCTTAATAAGGTGTTATCTTAAAAGTTCCAACTACAAATGCTAATGCTAATGCTCATGATGTGGTGGTATCAGGTATAGATTACTATATTAGATAACTTTTTATCCGTTCAACTGTTTTCAAAGGTCTGCAGCTTGATTATTGTTCAAATGAATACTAAATCTAAAATATATGAAATACGACAGCCTCAACTTTTTTTTGGGACGAAAATGCACAAAACGCATTCGCTGTTTTCAAGTATGATCTATTTATATATTATTAGTTGAGAGCCGCATTAATCTATATGTGAACACTATTGATTCAAAATTTGCTGCTAATTATTACAAGGCTGGCATTTAGTTACTATTTAGAGGTAAGAAAAAGATAAGGCGGAGGAAGAGACTATGCATGATAGGATGGCAAACGTTGAAGCAATGTTAAAAGTTAGGTCACAAAATTATGTTTAATCATTGAGTTAGGCTATAAACACTTTATTTTGCATATGTATTATGTTTAGAATAATTTGGGTTGTATTAGTTTGTAGTTTTAAATGAAATATTTTATAGTTTTGAAAATTCGATAAATGTTTAAACTCTGATAATATGAACATTATTTGCAGGATTAAAACAGAAAGTAGCTGATAAAACAAAAAAAAATAATCGCTAAACAGTCGCAAGTTTGTATATGGCAAGCGGTCGCAAAACGGTTGCAAGAAAACCACAAAATCAGAAACAGTCGCAAAATTTGTGGCTGCTCTTTTGCTCGCAGAAACTGATCGCAAATATTTATTAGCAGTCGCAAACCAGCTGCAATTGGGCATTTGCGACATGTGTTTTTCTGACCGCGTGTTTGGTAGCAAAACGGTCGCAACAGGGCTATTGCGATCATTTTGCGACTGTAAATGCGATCGCAAATACCAAGTTTTCTAGTAGTGCTAGTATATATAATCTCATATAATACTTTTACTAATCAAAATTGTTCCTTGACACTTAGAAGTTCTTTTTTTATTTAATTTTAATATAACTTCTTTTTTACCTATTTACTAGGTTGACTTTTCTAAATTAACTTTTGTATGATAACTTTAAAAAACGATATAATACTTAAACTTCTGTTTTCCTCCCTGTGGTTTGATCGTTTTAACGGTTTTGCCCCAAACCTTTAAAAATAGCCATTTTACGCCCTGATTTATGAAGTTTATCACCGTTTTGCTCCCCGCCCCTAACGCCATCCAAAATGTTTGTTAAAAATAAGGGCAATTTGGTAATTTTACATATAATGAGAAGGGTGTTTTAGTAACATTACAAAAAGAATTTAATTGTTTTTAATTATAATCAATAAAAAACATTCCTACCTTCATCACTATGTATCTCTCTCTCTCTCCCTTTTTGCAACAATCACCAGTCATCACCAACACAATCAAACACCAGTACCACCACCTCCAACCATAACAAGTCCGACTGCAACCACAACCCCAAATCCAACCGACTGCAACCGCAACCACAACCCCAAATCTGACTGCAACCACAGCCAGAAATCCAACCGTCACCACCGCAACTCTAATCCAGCCATCATCACCTACCTCCTCCATCGGTCGCACCAACACTGAAAAAACCGGCAAAACCGGTTCAAGACTCAACCTCTGCCAGCCGCACCGACACTGAAAAAACCGTCATCACCTACCTTTGATTGGGTTTATTCGAGATGGGTGAACCAGATTTTTACAAAGCGACATCATCAACCCATTTGCCGCCTGCTTTTTCTCTCCTCTGCAACTCCATTTTCTCCGGTAACACCTCACTTTATTCCGGCCACTTATTTCTCACCTTTAATCTCCGCCGATAACCATCACTAACTCAGATTCACATCTCAATTCTCTTATTTGATCCATTTTTTTACTCAATGCTTGCATTCAAAACCCTGATTAGTGTTTTTAGTTTAATTTCAAGAAACTTAGAAAGTTAATGGGGGGGGGTGAAGCACCAACGTCAGTTGCAGTGGCCAAAGAAGGTAAACCAACGACAATATCAGACCACCCAGGTCTTTAGGAGAAATCGATTTTCAGATCTAGTTGTTTGGGGAGAAATCCCCTTTTCAAATCTGGTTGTTTTGGGGAGAACTCAAATTTCATACCGGCGAAGGGGAGGAGGTGGTGATGATGGGGTGGTCAGCAGGCGGTGGTGATCAGTTGGGTGGTGGTGGTGGTGACTGGTTGCAGAGAAAGTATAGAGAGAGGGGGGAGGGGTGAATGAGGAAGAGATGAGTTTTTCATTTTATATATATAAATAAATGTCTATATTAATAAATTAATAAATGGATTTTAGAAATCAACTAAATACATATATATAGAATTACCATAATACCCTTACATTTAACAAACATTTTAGACAGAGTTAGAGGCGGGGAGTGAAACGAAGATAAGTTAAATAGATCAGGGAGTAAACTGGCTATTTTTAAAGGTTTGGAGCAAAACCATTAAAGTGACCAAACCACAGGGAGCAAAACAGAAGTAAATTTTGTTGAAAGCAGGCGGTGGTGACCGGTTGTGTTTATTTTTTTCTCAAAACATCCAGACGTTAATTTTGTTGAAAGCAGAGTTATATTTAAAATAAAGCGAGTATGGATATCGTACCAAAATCGTTATGAAACAAACCGATACTATTCGAAAAAAATCAGTACCAGTATTGGCATTTTTGGAACCGATATCAAAATTCGTTTGTATGATTTTCGGCCAGTGTAGAAGAAGATAGTGTGTTGAGTGGTTGCGATTGCCGGATTTGAAAGATAGTTGATATTGCTTGATCATCTGTGTTGAGATTTGAAATTCAAGAACGGAAGAAGCTTTCAGATCTGAATGTTTGAAGTTGAATATATAATTTTTAGCGTCCGTTTTTTCAAGAGATATAGATCTGGTTTAAATGTCATATTCTTCAGCGATTTTAATAAGAATCTGTCTTTGTTTGTTGTGTTGTTTTCGAATTGGAAAGACGAAGAGAGAAACGATTGATTCGAAGCTGTTTTGATGAGATCTGAAATGAAGAAAAAAGAATGATGATATTAGATGTAGGTGGTACAGATTTGAATCGAAATCGAACGATTACTATAGGTGTTGAATGGCTGTTCATTAGTAATCGAGGATATATTAATAATAAATAGTTATGGTTTTATGTTTTATATTTATTATCAATAAACAAATTGATTTTAGGAATTAATAACAAATAATTTAATACTTACATTTATAAAATTACTGAAATGCCTTTTTAGTTTAAAAAAAAACAATTTGGATTGAGTTAGAGGCGGAGAGTAAAATAATAAAAAAAAAACATAGTAAACTATTGGAGAAAAATGACCGTTTTTAAATGATTGCGGCAAAACCATTAAAACGACCAAACATAGAGAGCAAAACGGAAGTTTACTTTTTTTGGCAAATCACAACTTTACATTTTTGATCCCATGAGAAAGTTTTATGTAATGAACCATTGTAACCAAACTTTGTTACTCTGTGATACATGTAATCTTTTATTGAATAGAATCTATACTGCATGAACAACAATACTGGTACTATTATTTTTTTAGCTTTTGATATATTTTCACTACGCTACCTAACTGTTTCCATACACCAACCTAACTTACGTAAACTTTATTCATACTATTGTAAATATTATTTTGTATTTTGTGTTTTGTATCACTTTATCTTGGAGATCCCACCGGTTCCTTACAAAATGTTATAATAAAAAGATACCCAATCAATACGAGTCACATACTAGACACGTACAAATGTTTGGTAGCTATTGAAGTGCATGTTATCTTCAAATTGACACAGAAAGACATATTTTTAAGTTAAATCGAATTTATGGTTGTGAATACAATACAAGCGTATTATTTATTATTGTTTCAAAACCTCTTCTCATAACATTATTTCTCCGTTCACTCTCTCTAAGCAATCTCAAAAAATGGCAACTATAGTTTTGTATCCATCGCCGGGTGTGGGACACCTCATTTCTATGGTGGAGCTCGGAAAATTTATCACCAAACACCACCCTTCCTTCTCCATCGTCGTCCTCACTCTCATCCCCTCCTTCAACACCGGCACCACCGCCGCCTATGTCCGCCACATCTCTGCCATCTTCCCCGCCATCACCTTCCACCACCTCCCTGACATCCCTCTTGACCCCCTACAATTCCCTTCAATGGAAGCCATCATCTTTGAGCTTATTCGACGTAGCAACCCTAACGTCGATCGCACTTTACAATCAATCTCTTCATCTTCTAACATCTCCGCCTTTGTTATCGACTTCTTTTGCACGACAGTAATGCCCGTGGCTGATAATTTAAACCTGCCGGTTTACTACTTCTTTACTTCCGGTGCATGTTGCCTTGCACAATTCCTTTACCTTCCGACAATTCATAAAACAACTACTAAAAGTTTTAAAGATATGAATACACTCATCCATTCACCTGGGCTGCCGCCTATACCATCTTCAGATATGGTAGTCCCGCTACTTGATAGAACTACTACAGATTATTCTGACTTTCTTGAAATATGCGAGCATTTTCCAAAATCAGCTGGAATCATCATCAACACATTTGATTCGCTGGAGTCGAAGGCGATTAAAGCCTTAAACGATGGAGTTTGTGTCCCAGATCAGCCTACGCCACCGGTCTACTGCGTGGGACCATTGGTGGCGAGTGGTGGTGATGGTTCGCACGAGTGTTTGAATTGGCTGGATTTGCAACCGAGTGGAAGTGTTGTATATTTGTGTTTTGGGAGTTTGGGTGCGTTTGCGAATGAGCAGTTGAATGAGATAGCGAAGGGGTTGGAGATGAGTGGAGTTCGGTTTCTTTGGGTGGTTAGAAGCCCGCCTTCAAACAAAAAAGAAGACCGGTTTCTACCACCGCCTGAGCCGGACTTGGATGTACTGCTGCCAGAAGGTTTCGTGGAGCGTACGAAAAATAGAGGGCTCGTGGTGAAGAACTGGGCGCCACAAGTGGCTGTTCTAAGCCACAAGTCTGTGGGCGGGTTTGTGACACACTGCGGGTGGAACTCCATCTTGGAAGCCGTTTGTGCGGGGGTTCCATTGGTGGCATGGCCGCTGTACGCAGAACAAAAGTTGAATAAGGTGGTGTTGACGCATGACATGAAGCTGGCACTACCGATGGATGAGTCAGAAGGTGGGATGGTAACCGCGATGGAGGTAGAGAAGCGGGTTAGACAGTTGATGGAGGGGGATGAAGGTAAAGTTGTTCGGGAGGTGGTGACCGCAAGAAAAGAGGAGGCTGCGATGGCATTGAGCGAGGGTGGGTCTTCTCGTGCGGCTCTGTCTAAGTTAGTTGCCTTGTGGTAGTACTGGTTCATCTCCTATTTGGTCAAGTCGCTACTATAATAAATTATCTGTATTTCTCGGTGCTTAAGTCTTGTTAAGATGGTCAATATCTGCTCTTGAGCACATTATAACATACATCTTTTATCACTTAAAATTATTATAATAAAACATTTCGTTGAAGTATTCTATTTTATCTTTCATACACAAATTGTGTGAATCGCAGACTTGTCATTTTGTATGAATCATATGTTCTAACTTGTTATCTTGTTGAGACGGGTAAAGAGTTTATATAAATACAGGTACGGGATCGGGAGAAAACGTCCTAAAGTGTGAGAAACGGTGAGAACGCATATCCTGGCCCAACACGTGGCGCGGGATATAATTAGGGTGCGAAGGCCTTTTTGTCTTTTTAATCTTCTTTTATTTCCTAATTTTGCGTAACATGGTGCTTTATTTTTGGCGTTTAAAATTATTTTGGCGTAATTATATTCATTAACTGATTAACTGATTGGCGTTTTATTTTTTCTTCGATCTGTCACATTGAATTAATTGTTTTATGTCACATAGATAATTTTTTTGACGTTATAGCGTTTCCCCGGTCAATTTTTTTTGGCGTTTTGTGGCGTTGTATAATAATTCACTACGAGTCATTAATATTTTCATAAGATTACAACAAGACCAAATGTTTTTTATGGCGTTTAGTCAATTTTTTTTGGCGTTTAATACATTGACAAGATGCTTTGCCAGCACCCGTTCTCACAGTTTCATACTATTAACGTTTTGGTGTTTGTAATTTTTGGCGTTTTATATAATAATGTATTTTTTTAGTAGACAATTAGATAACAAACAACAGATAATTATATAACAAAACAATAGAAAATGAAAAAGAAAAAAAAATAAAAAATGGTAATCTAAATTCTCATCCAAATCTTCACTATCATCAGCCTCTTCTTCTTGAATTTGTTTTGGCGTTTTGAACCTTTTCATACCTTAGCTAGATGCCAACTTTCCTACATAAACCCGTCTTTTTTAAACGAAGCTTGTTAGTGGCATCTTGTTTTTTGGTGTGATATTCTTGTTTGGTGGCATGTCATTAAAGATCAACTCTTGTTTGAATGCTATTTATAATAATGGAGTCCAAAATAGCATTTTACACTTGTATGATCCCTTCATGCCATGCATATATTCATCAAGAACAAAGCTCACATGATGACATATCACTGTCATTAGTCTCTTTTTCTTGAATATTTGTCCATCTCATTCAGCAAAAGATTATAGAGATAACCACCTCAGAGAAGAATCCATTCAGTGAAAGTTTTGCCATCTGTGGTTTTTATAAATAACTTTTTGGCTTTTTAAAGTAAGTGGTTTCTAAAGAACATGGCGTTTGTTTTTCTGGGTGTGATCAATTCATTGTGTATAGACCCCTCTCTTATAAGAGTTTTTTTGGCGCGTAGTTTAGGCGAGATTTTTATTATAATAAATGATAGTAATAAACTAACTGTCTTTTCAATTACTGTGTGTATTTACTGTTTTGTTCAGCTTTATCAGTTCTAGGGTGATAGACGTCCCATCTTCCAAGTTTGGCGTTTTTTTAAATGTCGTTATGCAGACCAAGATAACAAAATACAATAACGGAGAAAATATTAAGCAGGAATTTTTTTTAATTATTATTGGCGTTTTGTTAGCAATAACTTTTTGTAGTATTTTTTTTGGCGTTTTGCAACTAAATAGAGAAATATATCATTTAATTATCTTAAGGAAAAAAGAAGAAGATTACACAGAAGAAAACTAACAAAAAAAAAATAAACTCTTCGTCAGAAGGTACTTTATCCGAGAAGTATCCATCACTTCCGTCGTCTTCTTCCTCGGAGTCTTCATCTAGACCTTCATCCATGTCATCATCTTCACTTTTATCGTCTTCTTGTTCCTGAATATTCTGAAGCCTCCATTTGAACATGTCTTGCATTAACGCCATTTTTGAGTCCATGTCTGTGTTCAAACAAGTGGCGTTGTGCAATTCTTCCATGAACCCAAGCCCCTGCTTTGTCATGATATTTTCAAGCAAGTAGTCTTCCTGCTCTCCGCTGTCGTATATAACAGTCACCATGTCTGTTTCATCATCAAAACACCATGATGTCATGACAGGGACGGCTTTCCATCTACTTTGATTGGTCCAAATTTCCTTGTTAATGTTTTCATAAGCTTATGTGTTTCATGGCATTTGTTATCCAGAGCGATGCCAAGAGATAGGATACCCCACTGTACCTCTTCTTCCATCTTTAAAATTTCCTTGATCGTCCTAAAATACACCCTCCTTCTGTTATCAAAACGTAGGACGAATCGCCTGATTGCTAGAGTGTATCTCCACCAAACGATGGTTGCCATTTTTGGCGTTTTGGTTAAACTTGGCGTTTTTGGTAAAATATGTTTTTGTAGAATGATAGATTGAAGTGATTATGGAAGCGATGTTTAATGATGTTTTTGGCGTGTAATTTAGAAGAGAATTTCTTCTAATAAATGTTAATAACTAAATTTCAGTTACTGTGTTGTTTCCTCTTCCTGTAATCTCCAACGCATTTTATAACTAATTTTTGCACTTTGTATTTAATGACGTTTTATTTTTTTGAATGGCGTGTTATCATTTTTTGTTGGCGTCTTGAATTTGAGCGGTAAAAGACCGTTTTACCCTTAATGAAGCGCATCCCACATAATAAAATTGATGTTATTTATGAAAACGCCACCGCGCAATCTAGTCCTTTGATTGTTTTGATCTGACGATCCATAACCGTTCTCACACTTTCCTCCGTTTTCTCTAAATCCTAACCCTAAAAATACATATATGCTTGTAATATAGATATATGTTTATATAAATACATATATGTTTGTAATATAGATATATAAATATCAAAGTATTTAGCAAATTATATAAATACATGTTTGTAATATAAATAAATGATAAAATATAATATCAAATATCAAAGTATTTAGCAAATTATACTTTGCAAGTGTTGATCTAATATTTAAATAAAAACTTTATATAAATACATGTTAATAATATCGACAGTGGTGTAAATTCCCTCAAATTTTCGCCTTTAATACAAGAGACCTACTGGGAAAATATAAAAATAAATTACGGATTAAATGGCAGGAAGCGACAAATTATGCAAGGTATTATTTTGGTGGGTCGGGATTTAGGGAAAATGGTGAAAAGTGTGGGAACGGTGAGAACGCTTATGGATCGTTAGATCAAAACAATCTATGGACAAGATTGGCGCAGTGGCGTTTTCGTAAATAATATCAATTTTATTACTTGAACGTGCTTCGTTAAGGGTAAAAAGGTCTTTTACTACTCAAATTCAAAATGTCAAACTAAATGAGCAACACGCCATTCGAAACGACTAAAACACCATTAATACAAAACGCCAAACCGTAATGATAAAACGGGTTGCAGACTTAGTAGGCAGATGGAACAAACAGTAACTGAAAGTCAATTATTAACATTTATTAGAAAAAAATCCCTCCTAAACTACGCACCCAAAACATTGTTATATAAACGATGTTACCATCGCTTCCATCATCACTTCCATTGATCATACTAAAAACGCCATCTTTAACCAAAACGCCAAGTTTAATCAAAACGCCAAGTTTAACCAAAACACCAAAATGGCAACCATCGTTTTATGGAGATACACCATCAGAATCAGAAGATTCGTAATACGTTTTGACAATAGAAGAAGAGTGTTTGTTAAAACAATCAAAACCATTTTGAACATAGAATAAGAGGTACAGAGGGGTATCCTATCACTTGCCATCCCTTTTAATAACGAATGTGATGAAACACATAAGGTTATGAAAAGATTAACCAGAAAATTTGGACCAAGCAAAGCAAATGCAAAAATTCACCCAATCATCATATCATGGCGTTTTGATGAAAATAGAGACATGGTCACCGTTATATGAGACAACGGAGTGTAGGAAGACTACATGCTTGAAGACATCATGACCAAGAAGGGGGTTGGGTTCCTGAAGGAGTTACACAACGCCACATGTTTGAACACAGACATGAACATAAAATTGGCGTTGATGTAGGACATGTTCAAATGGAGGCTTCAACATCTTCAAGTGCAAGAAACCAATGAAAGTGAAAGTAATGACTTGGATGAGAAACTGGAAGAAGAATCCGAAGAAGAAGACGAAGAGAATGATGGATACTTCTCAGACAAAGTCCCTTCTGATGAGGAGTTTTAATTTTTTTATTTCTTTTGTGTAATTTTTTTTCAAATAATAAAATACTATATTTCTCTCATTAGTTACAAAACACCAAAATGCCACAAAAGCCATTAAATACAAAACGCCAAATAATAAAAACTGTTTTTTCCTGTGTATTTTTTTCTGTGTTAGTTAGTGTATTTTATCGTCTTGGTATATAAAATGCCATTAAATATAAAACGGCAAACTTGAAAGATGGGACGTATTACACCCTTAACATATAAAGCTGAACAAAACAGTAAATACAAACAGTAACTGAAACGACAAATACTTTATTACTAGCATTTATTATAATAAAATCCCGCCTAAACTACGCGCCAAAACCATCCTGTAAAGAGAAACGTCTCAGCACAATCCATTGATCACACCCAAAAACAACGCCATGTTTCCTAAATACCACTCACTTTAAAACACCAACAATAGCTAAAAAAACCACAGATGGCAAACCTTGTTTCTTGTATATTCAGTATTATTCTGCATGAAGTTTCACTAAATGGATTCTTAGCTGAGGTGGGTAACTCTATAAGATTTTGCTGAATGAGATGGACAAATATTCAAGAAAAAGAGTCTGATGACAGTTATATGTCATTTTGTGTGCTTTGTTATTGAAGAAGGTTTGGATGTTAAGAAGGGATCGATCCCAGCGTAAATGCTATTTTGGACTCCATGATGATAACAGCATCCACACAGGCTTTGATCTACAACAACATGTCAACAAACAACAATAGATCACACCAAAATACAGGATGCCATATTTTGCTAACTGATCAGCTTCGTCTAAAGACGGGCGTTATGTAGGAAAATCGACATCTGTCTAAGGTATTCAAAGGTTCAAGGCACAAAAACTTCAAGAAAGAAAAGACAGATAACAGTGAAGATTTGGATGAGAAATTTTGGATTGGCGTTTTTATTTTTTTTATTTTCTATTTTTTTTGGGGGGGGGGGGGGTCATTTTCTGTGTTTGTTATCTAAATCTCCGCTGATAAAATACATTATTTCTATAAAATGTTCATAAAACGCCAAGATGCTACAAACACCAAACGCTTTAAAGTGTGAAAACTGTGAGATCGGATCCTAGCCGAACACGTTGTTGCTATATAAAACGCCAAAATGTCGAAACATATAATAAAATTACTTTAACCAATTATTATTAAAAACTCCAAAAGTTAACTAAACGCCATCAAAACATTTTATAAAACAATGCGCCATCTTTATCTAAACGCCATTAAATACAAAACACCAAACCCTGGAAAGATGGGACGTGTTACAGTCTTAACAGATTAAGCTGAACAAACAGTAACTACAAACAGTAACTAAAACGACAGAAACTTTATTACTAACATTTATTATATTAAAAGCCACGCCATCGTAATTGAATTTATTTATCTTTTCAAAACGCCATAATTACCTGTCACATTATAGGCCTGCATTCTACATGGCACGATAAATGATACACAAAATACACATAAAAAAATTACTAATGTTTTTAGCGCTAAAAACATATATCTACCTCGCGCCAAAAAAAGGTCATTATATAAGTAGAACAGGTAAAGAAAGCTTAACACACCACACATTCACTAAACACGCTACACATTGTCTAAAACGTCATACAACTTAAAAAATGGCTCAGGTTATCGCATGGAGGTTTGAGCGGTCAGAGAGATGTTTCATACTAAAGTTCTCTGACAGGAGAAGGGTGAAAGTCAAGACAATCAAGGTCGTACTTAGTAAGGATGAAGCCATTCAGAGGGATATTCTGGCCCTTGGGATTCTAGTGGCCTACGATTGTGAAAGGACTCGAACGGTAATAAGAAGATTGAAGAGAAAATTTCCAGCAGATGATGGTGATGTTGACGATACTGATCTACCAAGAGTTACCAGTTGGAGTCTGGATGAACAATCAAGAACGGTAAACGTGACTTATCAACATGGGGTGGATTATTCATTGACAATGGACGAAATGTTGTACACAGATAGACTACATCTTCTTGAATAGCTTTGTGATTTAGCACCTTCGAACGGTGCAAGGCCCAGCGTTGTGATGATATTTAAGTATAGGATGCAACAAAGACGAGATGAGATTATGGCGTTATACATCAATACACAAGATGATGATGATGAGTCTGAAGAAAGTGATGAACAAAGCGATGGTTACATCTTTGATCTAATAGCATCCACAGAAGACTATTAGTTTTTGTTTGATTTCGTCTTAGTTATATCTATTGAATTACTAATGAATTATAATGAATTTAAAAACGCCATAAATGCCAAGTAATTTACCTTTATAACATATATGAGGTTAATTGAACTGGTAAAATCTACAAAAACGCCTAACGAATTTGGGAATGCCATGGACGCAAAGAACTTAGAATTATTAATTGATTTTAATGAATTTTGGAACGCCATCAACGCTAAAATATTTACTATGTAATACAAAAACGATTAATTCATTGAGGCAGATCTAAACGCCAGGTAGTTATTGAATCTAACTAAACGCCAAAAAAATCTTACACGCCAAAAATAAAGCGGTGTTGTGAGACGCATTGAAAAAAAGAATATAAAAGGACAAAAAGCCCCTTCGCCCTTCATTATATCGCGTGCCACGTGTACGGCCATGATCCATTCTCACCGTTTTCACACTTTTAGGTGTTTTCTCCTGATCCCGTTTCTTATTTTGGTCGCATGTTGGTCAATTTGGAAGAGTCAAAACGATGTTGTTTTTTTATGGGAAGTGGGTTAATATAGATAAGATTTTTGGCGAGATACAAGTGTCCCTGTTTATGTGGTACAAGAGCCGTTCGAAGGGTAGTGAAATTGACTAGGAAAAGTGGTGAACATTTGCAGTGATGGAGAATTAAATCAATTTTCATATGTATAAGTTTGGGTTGGATTATCTCATGTAATTCTGGGGCGTTTTGAGGTTCTGTTCTCTAGCCTTTTACTGGATGTTAAGTTTGGTTATATTTGGGTGTGGTATAAAAATCTATTGCCGTTCAAAACAAAAAAAAAATGGTTGACCACACTCAATAATAAAGAGTGGATTCTCATTGTTTGCTTTTCCCCATTTGTCCTTGCTATCTATGTGCTTTTGTGCTTTGATTTTGATTGGCTTTGTGTGAACAAATATAAGGAAAAAAACCAAAAAATAAAAAAAATAAAAAAAATCCAATGAACATGCAATAAAAATTAGGAAAAATAATCATCGATCAATTTTAGTTTTATCCAAGAATAATACAATAAGGGGCAATTCCCAGCCAAAAAGTCATCAAAATTTACAATGCTTTTGCAAAGTTTTATCCAAGGACTATATATGTTAATTTTTACTATACCTAGAACTTTGTATAGTTTTAATTTTATTCTTCATATGAACAAAAAACTCATCAAAATTTACAATGTTTTTGCAAAGTTGGAAAACATAAAATTGGTGAAAGTAGATGAAGTTAAATATATTAAAATTTAAAAGTTTGCAAGTTTTCTGAAAGACAAATGAAAATCTTATACAATGACCCACAATATGATGTTCGCTTCATATTGTTTTAATACTATGAAGCACTCATGTCCAAAAGCTAGTTGTATCGCGCTCACTTAATATGGATTGCAACAAAATACAATATACCATAATAATGTCATAATCATTGTACCAAGAGTTTTTGTTTGTTATGTCTTGTTTATTATGAGATGTTCGCTTCATCTTGTTTTTATACTATGAAGCACTCATGTCCACGAGCTAGTTGTATCGCGCCAACTTAATGTGGATTACAACAAAAATACAATATACCATAATAATATTGTCACACCCCCAAAATACCACATGCGGAAACCCCCGCGAGGCGTGTGACATACCAGGATCTAGCCACTAATCACATTGAACTAATAGTAATAAAATGAAATTCCCATTCAATATAAATAGTGTAATTCAAAACATTCATTCAAAACAAGTTTACGTTCATCGGAAGCATATAATATTGTTCAACCAACTCAACACAATAATGTTTGAAATCAATTCGACATTCAACATCTTTCCAAGTGTCACGACCCATGACCACACCAGCATCCCAGACTGCAAGTCACGAATCACATATCTATCGACCTACAAGCATGCAAAAAAAAGTGTATAAGCATAAAGCTGGCGAGTTCACAGTTTTGTTTAATCGTATAGTTGGTAAATGTTTAGTTTAAAGACATGTTGATAATAACTCGATACCGCAAGACGACTGTTTGTTTGCTTTTCCCCAATGCATATCAACATTGGTCATGTGTTTAAGGTCATTAGTTCATATAACAACTCACCCAAAACCCTTAAAATATCCCTATACATCCTAAAATACACCCCGTATACGAAAAACGGACCTGATATACCTTTATATCAAATAAAAACAAAAATACATGTCGCTCGCGGGGCGCGACCCAGACAACCCAAGGCTGTTGCGGGGAGCGACAGCATGACACCAGGCCGCACCCTGTTGCGCCACGTGTCCGTTATGTGTTGGGGCTAGTCGTTGAGTCAACAAAGCTAGGGCCTACCCTTGCATCGTCGCGGGCCGCGAAGACCTTGCCTTCTATCTCTCGCGGGGCACGGGAGAACCACGATCAGGCCTATATAAAGAGGCCTCTGCCTCATTCAAATCTCGTCCAATTCTTTTCTTTTCTTTTATCTTAGTCCCTATAATAGCAATAGTGTTGCTCGGTATTATACCCCTAAAAAGCGAAGCTCTACCTCATTGTAAGTATTATAACCCCCGGTTACGTATTAGTTACTCTGCCCGATTGATCTAGAGCTCCGTAACGCATGTCAAGGCTCTGCCTGACTCAGTCGTTGGAGTTCTGTCTCGGGGGTATAGCTAATGTAAATTGGATTATCTTACTAACATGTGTGCGTTGTTTAATTTTAATAGAATATAACCAGGAAGTCACCAGAAAGCAGTAGTATTATCTAAAATAGCAATGTGAGTACATCTGCTTTTTATGAGTCCAAGTGTTTTACCAAAACCTCAATTATTTAAATTACATTTAACAGTGATTGAGTATTTGTGATTCTACAATTACTATCTCTATGTTGGGGTTTTGTATACATTACTTGTTATTACACTGTGAGTAGTATCATGACCACAAGTCAGGATTGACAGTACCGTGGGTGGTAATTGGGTAGATATAAACAAATGTAATTGCGGATGCCCTCAATACTGTAAAGTGATAAAAATTGTTTTGATTAAACTGGGATGCACTCGCCAGTATTTCTTGATGATAAAACTTTTTCAAACGCGTTTCAGGTAACAAAATGTGAAAGTCCATAGAAGCCAGGTGGAGAGCATTGAAGGCTTGGAAAGTGGCTATAAAAGTGACCTAAACAGGAAAGAAGTTTTATTTCAATAAATTAGGGTTTACCCCTATAAACGTATTATCAATGGAAACTTGGGTTTTTCCCTTGTATTTATTATTTATAAAAATGTGGTGTTTTACTCTGATAAACTATTTCCTAACTACGGTCCTGATGTAAATTTCCACTGCTAAATTAATAAACACCGATACCACTATACTGTCCTCACGGCCGCCCGCTCCCGGGGTAGGGGTCGGGGGTTGCGACAGAGAGTGGTATCAGAGCTACAACCACTTATTTAAGCCACAGAAGTGTTCTGTTGTGTAACGCCCTGCTTTTTCATACTTTCCATAATTAGAAAGCTCGCCTTGTAATGCTATTTTTGGAAATCTTGTATTATTGTAGTCGTCTTTTCGTTGTAAAATCCGAGACTTGGATCATAAATAAAAATTCGTATTTCTTTAAATTCGCCATCTACATATTCATACATGTTCATACGTTGGAATTCATTGTACATCGAATCCTTATTTGTAATTCATACTTATACGATACTTATTCACGAAGCATGTCCATGCTTGTCCTCAAATTGTTACCTAAAAACCCCTAATAATATGCTTATTTATACAACGGTTAATCATCTAATATGTGACATATACTTGTCACTTACAAACATGTTACATACTTGTACATTACACTTTTTACCTAGTTAAATCATGTTTTATTTCATATTTCACCTTGTTACAAGTTAGGGGAAACATTGTTGCATATTATTACACAACTTAATTAACAAAATTACTCATTATAATGTTTTAAAAAAATAAAAAAAATAAAGAAATATGGCAGCCCCAATTCAGCAAAATTCAGCCCCATATAGTTGGGCTTTGTGGGCTAGTTTCAAGGTGTAACCCCTTCTAAACACTTCCAAAGCCCAACCCATTGAAACCCTAATCCTTCCCCCTATAAATACCACTTATAACCAGCCTCCCTACCACTTTTGCAACACTAAAAACTCTCAAAACATCCTCCAAACCGTAGCTGAAAGCAAGGGTTCGAGCAGATTGACACCTCTTCACGAAAATGAGCATAACTCACTCATTTCTTAACGAAATCACTTGATTCTTTTTCCTACTTACTTGGATAATCATGGGGTTCGATTCCTAGACTTCTCCTTGGAGAAATCAGACCTGGAAATGCCCCGAAATCGTCCATAAACTTTCTGTTTGTTTTTATGTTCATCAAAAACTTGTTTAAACCTATGTAACTTGTGTTCAACACATCTCATACCTATGTCCTAATGCTTACAACTTATCCCATGGTTGGTTAAGCTTAAAAACAAGGTTGAGACATTTAAAATCAGAGGATTAAACCTCATAAACTTGGTGTTTTGTTTAGGGTTTCAACCCACAAATCATGTCAAACATAGCCTTTGATACATGAGTGATTATGGAACGACTTGGGTTGTCCTACATACAATCCTCACATGATTTGATGATTTCTCTATAGTTAGGTTGTTTATGTTATTGTGCTAAACCTAGTTCGTGACCCTCCTTGGTTGTTTTTACATCAAGTGAAGTGGTGAACATTCAAGGGGTTCCTAAATGGAAGCATGTTCTTCCTACCCCCATACATGACATCTATGATAACACGAGGTGCCTAAATGAAGATCCCAATCTTCTACCTCCTACTTGAATTTTTGGACTAAATAATATGTAGTACTTAACCTAGATATATGTATACACTCATTCGAACCTTTGATGTTGAACTTATGTTTATATGTTAAAGTAGTAGAACATCACCTAAGACCTAAACCTTGTTGTGATTCTTATGGGTGTTCAACTCATGAAAACATTATCATAACCCTTGTGGTTACCAAGTGTCATACAAGTGTTAAGTGTTGAAGATGATTATTTTCACATGCTATTCTCATATCTTACTTTTATGTTGTTTTAAGTACCGAATCTCGACTCTAAGCATACTTGAACTTTAACCCTACACATTCAATCTTCTAACCTCATCAACTCGTCAATAATTGGATAATCGGAAAGCATATGCAAACTTTGTGAGTACACTTGACCCATTTACATTTTAAACCACTTTTGGGTTGTAACATGTTACCATACGAAAATTACACTTACACACACTTAAACATACTTTGTGAACTCGATCCGATATACATGCTACTTGTTATGCTAGATAATACATGATTTATGCCATTACTATGTTATACCCTCGCTTAACAATTATAGCGCTATAGGAGTAGCACACCACCCGACGGGGGATTGTTAGGTCTTTATACTATACGGTCTCGTCACTTTTGTGGCGAGGGATGCTAAATACTAGTGGACACTTTGGGTTTAGACGTAATGATATGCATGCTAATTACCTTGCTTACAAATTGCCATGTGGATTCGAGTAAAATGCTTTTATACTTATGCTATACTTATTCAAACCTTGTGTACTCGCCTTTGCTTTTGCATTGAACTTTATTTTAACATGTTACAGGTTTAGCGATGATGTTGGTGACGCATGGAATCTAGTAGGATGCTTAGATACACACTCTAAAATTTGTATTCATATTGTATAGTATTTCATCATTCACGTTGTTGTATTATGCTTCAAATCCTTGTAATTGAATCTTTAGAAATGAAATGAAATTATTGGTTAAATACTTATCGCAATTATTAGTGTTATGATGTCTCGAGCAATCTTCACACTTCGTCTCATCCCGATGTTTCCGCCATTGGTTGGGGTGTGACATGTTGACACCAAAATTTTATCAGTTGTGTTAGGATATAATCTATGTGATTATATGTATACATGTATATTATTGTTTTGTGTTATTTGACAATCTGTTAGTTTACAGTATGAGTGAGCAAGGTACGTCTGACGCCTATCGTCACCTAGCTAGTTCTCCCAAGAGTGAAGGAACTTCCTCACAGCCTACTCCTTCGGGGTATTCTGCTGATACAGAAGAGGGAATCTTCATATTTAAGGCGCAATATGAGGAACCATTCCCTTCGAAAAAGAGAGGATGGTTCAGTCGGGGAGCACATGAGAGGAGAAAGCGAATGAGAAAGTTATAACAACACAGAGCGTTAGCAGCAGCCAATAGGGAAGTAAATGCCCATACACAAGAGATAGTGAATAGACGGTTGGCAAACTTTCATATACTAGCCACCACTGCAGCAGATCCACACCTAGACCAAATAATTGCACCACAACCATTGCCACTATTCCCAACCCAACCAATGGAGATCGAACTTAACCAAGAAAATCAACTTCCCATACCAGCATTTGACTCTAACGAGATACCTAGAATCCCAGCTCCTAATCCTTTAGCATATGATCCATGGGAAGATGACCATAGGGAATATTACGAATTTTATCAACAGGGAGAACCGATGCCAGATCCCATAGCATAGTATACCAACCTTAACCCTTCAGATCTATTTTGGAATAACGACCCGTATTTTCAGAGTGTGTTAGGCGACCCATTCCCATATGGAGAACCTATACCTCAGTACCCTGACCCAGTGCCCGCACCACTGCCATCTATGAGTGAAGAAAATGTGCAGGAACTCTGCACCTTTGGTGAGGAATTAGTGGAGGAAGGAGAGAGGATAAAACAGATAGAAGAAAAGCTCGTGTGGAAATACGACGAGCGAGAAATGCTTTCTGGAACAACCCCTAGTAATAATAATAATAATGGTAAGATATATATATATATAGGGAGAGGATCATGAGAAAACTAGATATAAATGAGAAAACTAGAAAACTAACTAAAATCCACTAAAAAGGAGGGGGAGGGAGACTTTTAATGAAGGAGGGGGGACTTCTAATGAAGGAGGGGTAAAATTGGAACAAAAAATATATAACTTTTCAAACATTTCCCATTTCTCCATACGTTATCATTTTAAAACAAAAATGGCACCATAAGATCACAAATTTTCTTATCTTTCATTCAAGTATATTTGAGCATATTTTTTTTATGACATAAAAATAGATTTATGGTGTCGTCTTGTTTTCAACACTATTATTATAGTAGTGCACATGTGCAATGCAACATGTACTACAATTGCATTACATGCTTAAAATTACCTTTTTGAGTCTAGTTTAGCTTTTAGGGTTAGTTTTTTTGGAGGTTTAGGATTAGGATTAGGTTTTTGGGTGTGGGGGAGGGGGGTTTAGGTTTTTTTCGGGTTTATGTTTAGGGTTTAGTTTTAGGTTTTTGGGGGGTGGGGGGTTTAGGTTTTTGGGGGGTGGGGGAGGGGGGTTTAGGTTTTTTTTTGGGGGGGGGGGTGGGGGGTTTAGGTTTTTTTCGGGTTTATGTTTAGGGTTTAGTTTTAGGTTTTTGGGGGGTGGGGGTGGGGGGGGGGTTTAGGTTTTTGGGGGGTGGGGGTGGGGGGGGGGGTTAGGCTTTTGGTGGGAGGGTGAATTTAGGTTTTGGGGGGGGGGGTGGGGGTGGTGGGGGGGGGGTTTAGGTTTTTGGGGGGTGTCGGTGGGGGGTGGGTTAAGTGGTTTAGGCTTTCCGTATTAGTGCACATGTGCAATACAACAAAAAAGTTTTTTTTTTTTTTTTTTTTTGAAAATTTTTTTACATACATATAAAGTAGCGATTTTTTATTAAAAAATTGTAAAAAAAATTGGTATTTTTTTAGGTTTTTTTTAGGTTTTTTTAGTTAGCTTTTTAGTTTTCTCATTTAAACTATATATATATATATATATATGTATATATATATATATATATATATGTATATATATATATATATATATGTATATATATATATATATATATATGACAAAGAGTAAAAGTCACAATGCTCGACGATTTTGATCAATTTGTTTGCCTGATTGTTTACATTAAATTTATTCTGTGATATTAATACCTGATAATTGTGTATAATCCAGATGGACAACGAAGTAAATCAGGAAAATCAGAATAATGAGAATAATGGAAACCAAATAGATAACAGTGCCATCCAACATATAGTAGCACAAGGAATTATAGATGTTATGCCATATATCATCAAGACTGTTAAAGAAGCTGAAAATAATAAAACTAATAGTGGAAGTAAACGACCACCTACTGAACCCAGTCACAGCGTGAATAATGGACCGTTAGTCCAATTACCTATTCCAAAAAGAATAAGAACCATGTCATATGGAGTTCTTATAAAGAATTCTGGTCTTGTAAACCAATAGAATTCTCTGACAATGAAGGACCCATTGCAGCCCTATGTTGGATAGAAAAGACAGAGGCAGTCTTAAAAATAACCAAATGTGCAGAGGAAGATAAAAATTTGTTTGCTTCTAATCTTTTTGAGAATGCAGCCTTAGAATGGTGGAAGATAATATGGAATGGACTGATTTTAAGAACATGGTTGAAAGAAAATTTTGTCCTCCTTATGAAAAAGAACAAATCGCCAATAAGTTCTTAAATCTTAGAATAACTGGAATAAACTGCAAAGGTTACACTACCATATTCTTCGAAGATGCTAGAATAGTACCAACCCTAGCTTCACCAGAACCAGTATTAATCTCCGGTTACATCTGGGGATTAATTAGTGAAATCAGACACGTACTCAAGGCAGCTAGACCACAAACCATAGAAGAAGCCATAGAATTAGCCAATACCTTGACTGATGAATTAGTACCTACGCAAGAAGAAAACCAGAGAAAGAACCTAGCCCAAAAGCTTACCCAGGAATTTGGCTACGGTAATTCCAACCATTTGAAAGGTGCAGGTTCTATTTCTACACCTTATTGTAAGTACTGCAAGAAGAAGCATTCAGGAAGAAGCTCAATATACTGCAACTTCTACAAAATATCGGGACACAAGGAAGAAGACTGCAGGAAGAAACCTAGCAATAAGCTATGCTTCAACTGTGGAGAGACTAGGCATATCAAACCGAACTGTCCGAAACTAGCTCCAGCGACGAATAGCAAAACTACTAAGAACGCCAGAGCATTTGTTCTAACAGCTGAAGAAGCTAAGATGATTCCGGATGTGTTTGCCGGTACGTTTTTAGTTAATGATATTTTTTCTAAAGTATTATTTGACTCTGGTGCAAACCAAAGTTTTATTAATACTTCGTTCTGCAAATTTCTCAATCAACTATTAACTAAACTTCAACAAGAATGTCTGGTAGAAACTGCAAATGGAGAATCCATTAAGATTACCGAAATCTTGCAGGGAGCAAGAATAGAAATTTTAAAAAATAATTTCATTGTTAACCTTTACCCAATGAATCTGGCTGGATTTGATATCGTATTTGGAATGGATTGGTTAGTAGCCAACCATGCCAGTATTCTATGTGATCAAAAGTTAGTACGAGTAATTTCACCAAAGGGTGAAAAGATCACAATTAAAGGAGATAAGCCAACTAGGTCCACAAAATTCATCTCTGTGATGAAAACGGCCATCTATACAAGGAAAGGATCACTAGTGTATATGATTTCCATAATCATTAACACTAAGGGAAAAGAATTGAAAGATATTCCCGTAGTATCTCAATTCTCAGATGTTTTCCCAGAAGAGCTATCGGGATTACCGCCAGATAGAGATGTGGAATTCAGAATTCATCTACTACCAGGGACAGCACCGATTGCCAAAGCACCTTACCGTTTAGCACCAGCGGAGATGGAAGAACTGAAGAAACAATTGGACGAACTTCTGGAAAAAGGTTTCACACAACCTAGTTCATCACCATGGGGAACACCAATCTTGTTTGTTAAGAAGAAGGACGGATCAATGCGTATGTGCATTGATTACCGAGAATTGAACAAGGTCACGATTAAAAATCGGTACCCACTACCGAGAATCGATGATCTGTTTAATCAACTTCAAGGAGTTCGATTCTTTTCTAAGATCCATTTACGCTCAGGATATCATCAATTGAAAGTACAGGAAGAGGACATTCCTAAAACTGGTTTCAGAACAAGGTATGGTCATTATGAATTTATAGTCATGCCATTTGGTTTAACCAATGCCCCAGCCGCATTTATGGACATGATAAACAGAATATGTAAACCATATCTTGATAAATTCATAATTGTCTTTAAAGATTATATTCTTATTTACTCTAAGAATAAAGAAAATCATGCAGAGCATTTGTTTACACTTCTGACATTGTTGAGAAAGGAGAAGCTTTATGCTAAATTCTCAAAATGTGCATTTAGTTAATCATGAAGGAATTCATGTAGATCCCACAAAGATCGAGGCAACTACTAAATGGAAAGTCCCTGAATCACCAACGGAAGTAAGAAATTTTCTTGGACAAGCAGGATATTATAGATGTTTTATTCAAGATTTTTCTAGAATAGCCATTCCCTTAACAAAACTGACCTGCAAATCAGTTAAGTTTGAATGGGGACCAAAACAGGAGGAAGCTTTTAGAATTCTAAAGCAAAAGTTTACCAACGTACCCATAGTTACGTTACCAGAAGGAACTGAAGACTTTATAGTCTATTGTGACACTTCTAAATTAGGTTATGGATGTGTGTTGATGCAACGTCAAAAGGTTATAGTCTATTCCTCTAGACAACTTAAGAATCATGAAGAGAATTATACAACCCATGTTCTATAGTTAGGAGCCATAATTTTTGCCCTTATGTTCTGGAGACACTACCTGTATGGTAGCAAGTTTACTATTTTCTCCGACCATAAGAGTCTAAGATATGTTTTCGGGCAAAAGGAGTTAAATATGAGACAGAGACGCTGGATGGAAATTCTTAGTGATTATGATTGTGTTATCTAGTATCATGCAGGAAAGGCTAATGTAGTAGCTGATGCTTTAAGTTGAAAGTATCATGAAAAGCCAAGAAGAGTACGATCTCTTAAGCTAAATCTGCAGATAGATTTAAATGAGAAAATTAGAGAAATGCAGGAATCGGTAATCAAGGACGACACTGAAAAATTAAAAGGAATGATCAAGGAATTAGGCCAAGGAACAGATGGAATTTGGAGATTCCACAAGAAAAGAATCTGGATACCCAAACAAGGAAACCTACGCCACCGAATTTTATAAGAAGCCCATAAGTCTAAATATACGATACATCCTGGTAGTGATAAAATGTATCAAGACTTAAGAAAAAATTTCTGGTGGATAGGAATGAAAAAGGATATAGCAACCTATGCTGCTAAGTGTCTAACCTGTTCACAAGTTAAAGCTGAACATCAGAAACCCTCAGGTTTATTGCAGCAGCTCAAAATGCCTATATGGAAATGGGAATTAATAATAGTAAACTTTGTTACTAAATTACCCAAGACACGAAAAGGTAACGATACAATCTTGGTGATTGTAGACAGATTAACCAAGTCTGCTCATTTCTTACCATTGAAGGAAACTTTCAGTATGGAACAATTAGCCAAGTTATATCTAAATGAAATAGTTTCATTACATGGAATTCCTTTATCTATTGTTTCTAATAGAGATAGTCGTTTTATTTCTCATTTTTGGACTAGTTTCCAAAAAGCAATGGGAACCAAGTTAAAACTAAGCACAACTTATCATCCTCAAATGGACGGACAAAGCGAAAGGACAATTCAGACAATGGAAGATATGCTTAGAGCTTGTGTAATTGATTTCGGAGGAAATTGGGACGATCATTTACCATTAATAGAATTTTCCTGCAATAACAGCTATCATACCAGTATCAATGCTGCAACATTTGAAGCACTTTATGGACGAAAGTGTCGAACTCCAGTCTGTTGGGCAGAAATTGAAGAAAAACAATTGTTTGGACCAGAGATAGTGCAAGAAACGACAGACAAAATTATTCAAGTCAAGGAAAGACTAAAAGCAGCACGAGATCGTCAAAAGAGTTATGCTGATAACAGGCGAAAACCGTTGGAATTTCAGGTAGGAAATAAAGTATTATTAAAAGTTTCTCCATGGAAAGGAGTGGTTAGATTCATAAAAGGGGGAAAGCTAAGCCCCAGGTATGTTGGACCTTTTGAGATTATTAGAAGAATAGGACCAGTAGCTTACTAGCTACAACTGCCAGAGGAAATGGCAGGAATACATGATGTATTTCATGTATGTAATCTCAAGAAGTGCTTAGCAGATGAATCATTAGTGGTACCTCTTAAGGACATAGAGGTAAATGAGCAACTTAAGTTTGTAGAGAAACCCGTTCAGATTGAAGACAGAAAGATCAAGAATCTCAAATATAAGAGATTAGTTCTGGTTAAAGTAAAATGGAATTCCAAGAGAGGACCAGAATACACGTGGGATCTTGAATCGGAGATGCAGAGGAAATATCCACACCTGTTCCAGTAAACCTCGAGGACGAGATCTAAAACAAGGTAGGGAGGATATAACAACTTTCCCAAAACCCTTAAAATATCCCTATACGTTCTAAAATACACCCCGTATATGAAAAACGGACCTGATATACCTTTATATAATTAAAAATCAAATAAAAACAAAAATACATGTCGCTCTCGGGGCGCGACCCAAACAACCCAAGGCTATTGCGGGGCGCGACAACATGACACTAGGCCGCACCGTGTTGCGCCACTTGTCCATTACGTGCTGGGGCTAGTCACTGAGTCAACAAAGCTAGGGCCTACCCTAGCATCCTCGCGGGCCGTGAAGGCCTTGCCTTCTATCTCTCGCGGGGCGTGAGAGAACCACGATCAGGCCTATATAAGGAGGCCTCTGCCTCATTCAAATCTCGTTCAATTCTTCTCTTTTCTCTCAGTCCCTATAATAGCAATAGTGTTGCCCGATATTATAACCCTAAAAAGCGAAGCTCTGCCTCGTTGTAAGTATTATAACCCCCGGTCACATATTAGTTACTCTGCCCGATTGATCTAGAGCTCCGTAACGCATGTCAAGGCTCTACCTGACTCAGTCGTTGGAGTTCTGTCTCGGGGGTATAGCTAATGTAAATTGGGTTATCTTACTAACACGTGTGCATTGTTTAATTTTAATAGATTATAACCAGGAATTCACCAGAAAGCAGTAGTATTATCTAAAATAGCAATGTCTGTACATCTGCTTTTTATGAGTCCAAGTATTTTACCAAAACCTTAATTATTTAAATTACATTTAACAGTGATTGAGTATTTGTGATTCTACAATTACTGTTGGTATGTTGGGGTTTTGTATATGTAACAACTCTCACTAAAATAATTTCTTATTATATTAATTGTCCAATAAGGAAACCCTAATTGAGAAACCCAAGTAATTCTGCATAAACCCTAAAATTTTCAGAACAATCAGAATCAGGGCCCCTAAAACTCAGGGGGGTTTTCCCTAGTTACGATTATCCAAATAAAAAGTTGTCAAAATCGAATTTTACAATTCCGTCGACTCAGCAAGCCTACAAACACACGGGGCTACATTATGGTAGGTAGTGACCCCTCGCGCCACGCGACGCCCACAGGGGTACCCCTCGCGTCACGCGAGGGGGGTCAAATTTTATGTATAAATAGGGGTGTTTGGGACTTGAATTCTGGAGTTGGAACGACGCTCAAATTCCAAATATACGCTGAGTTATAGTCCGAATACTTCACAACACACACAAATCACGAAACGCTGCTACGATAACAGGGTAATAACTCGATCGCTATTACGATTCAACGTCCGATCGATTGAAACTATCCAACGAATGTTTAAGTGCCGCTCAAATTGAGTTTATACTTTGTCATTCGTCGTTAATTCGATGGATGTTTAAGTATTGCACTTTGTCATTTGTTGTGAGGGTTTAATTTCGTGAATTGTCGTAAATGTTGTATTAGTTACTATCCCAGTTTGTGTGCATTGTTATTTAAATTAGGTTAAACAGGCTAATCAGTAGATTAAACTCCGCCCGCATAAATTTGCAATGTGAGTCATTCTCTTTTTATCAATTGTTTTACAATACTCCAAATTATTTTCCAAAGTTATAATTACAGGGATTAAGTCTTTGTAGTCTTTAATTACAGCCGGTATGTGGGGTATTGTGCACATTACTATTGTTTTTATCAGTTTAGGTGGGCGTACCTAAATCATGATACATATCACTTTTAGGTGAACGGACCTAAATAGTGATACACGTCACTTGTGGGTGAACGGACCCAACAGTGATATGACCACAGTCACAGAAACGAGTCGAGTGACAAATACTGTGGGTAGTTGGTTGACATATAAACATTGTAATCGCTCTTAATACTGTAAATTATAACCAAACATTGTTTTGAACAAAAAGAATGGTCCACTCAGTATTTCCCCGCTAACAAAACCTTTTTCAAACATGTTTCAGGTGATCTGTTGTGCTCTAGGAAAAGTGTCGTGAAGCACTACAAGCTTAAGGAAGTGGCTCAATATAAATAAATAAAGAAACATGTTTTGTAAAATAAAGATTTCCCAGTGAAATCCCTTTATTGTGAATTACAGGGTTTTATCCCCAACTTATGTAATAAAGTAAACGGGCATTTTTAGTATTAAAAGATCCTGTATTAAAGACTTCCGCTGTCGCCTAAATTAAATACCACGGGGTTCCTGTCCCGCGGATTTAGACCGGGTCAAACCGGGGCTAGGGCCGTGACAGGAAAATGTGGTATCAGAGCCACTCATTCTGTGATTATGTGTTTTATTAACTGATTATCTATTAGTTACAGTATGGGTAAACAAAGACTTTCGGCTATCTATCACAAATTAGATATTTCACTTAAAGAAAAAGGAACCTCATCCTCAAAATACCCAGCAGAAATTGAAGAAGGAATCTTTGTCCGTAAGGCACAATATGAGAATCCTCTTACCCTAGATAAAAGAAATTCGATTATTAGGAAAAGTCGTGAGAAAGGAAAGAAATCAAAACCAAAAAAAGTGAGGTTTAATCCTGCAATCCAGGAAAGAGGCAATAATCCACCTTGGGAAGACAAATTAGATGAAAAATGGGCAGATCTTTACATGTTAGCCACTGTAGCAGTGAATGCAAACCTTTAAATCAGTATTAGTACCTATAGTACCTACAAGCCAGAAACTCTAAAGAAAAGTTATCCCGCAAATAAATAAGTTACAATAAATCCTAGTGTGTTTAAATTTCAGTTGTTCTTTGTATTAAAATAATTACATGGTATGCAATAATACTTAAATGTTATTTGTGAAATTTTGTAATAAAATTTTAACTTAGCATTTTGTGTGCATTTTGCATATATGCTAAACATCATGAATGAGTTATCTGAAGCCCTTCAGAATCTCAATCACTATCCTGTACCAATAGAAGTTTCCAACGACTTCACTGGTTACATTGCTGATTTGGAGGAACCTATGGAATTTCAAGCTCCACCTCCGGAGAAAGCAAAGCCTAAGAAAAGAAGAAGATATGTAGGATGGAGGAAAGTGCGCAGGAGGAAACCAGCAACTAGGAAAATTCCCAAAATAGAAAATCCTATGGATATAGGAAAAGGAATCGAGACCGGAGAGAGTTCTAGGCCAGCAGAGATAGAAATCAGGGAAAATTCTAGGCAAACGGGAATAGAAATCGGGGAAAGTTCCAAGCAAACTGAAGAATTTACATTCCAGGAGGAATTAGATCATCTACTGGCAAGCTGTGATGTCATTAGACCCATCACCAACAATCTCTACCCTTATCCTGCTGAAACCCAACTTCCAATGAATTTGGAACCAGCCATTCTAGACCCTCTGATCCACACCCGACCTTTAGGAGAAATGGATGAGTGGTGGACTAACGACTGGGAGTTTCAAAACCTTCTTAATAACCCTTATACCTTTTTCCCTCAGTTCAACCCAGAACCTATACCAAACCCACCGATGAGTAATGAGAACCTAGCCGAACTCCGCCATTTTGGCAAACAACTGATAGGTACAGGGAATAGGATTCGGGAAATGGGAGAACAAATCTCCTGGAAATACGACGAGAGGGAACGTCACTACTAAAATGCCAGTTGACAAAGGAATAGTGGGGTTGGGAGGTTATGTTTGTATAAATAACAGTAGTAACAAAAATATAACTCTATAAAATAGCTTAGGAATAAAACATTGTAAGATAAACAGTGTGTATGGATGCCTAATATAATCTATAAAAATAGGAAGTCGAGAAATCGACAATTTTGGCTATACATGTGTTGTAAAAGTTTGTGTGATTATGTGTAATTGAATTATATATTTGATTATTGATTATTTGACACTATTAATTTACACCTATAATAATTACCAGATGGAAAACGCTGGTAATGGACCTGTTAATGAAGTGAATCAATCTGAGCAAAATCAGGAAAATTAATTTATGACTAGACAAGATATCGAGAATATCGTTGCTCAAGGGATAGCCAATGCTATTCCAGCAATTCTGGCTGCTGCTCAGAAACCTGCTGAACCTCAACAAATCATTCCTAGTAAACGTACTCAAGAAGATAACTTCAGTAATAGCGTAAATGGACGCGACAATCATGATAATCACAACAATGATCCACGGCAGGCCCCACTTCCTAAGAAAATGAAAGCTGCAACGCCTGGTTGCACTTATAAAGAATTTCTTGCTTGTAAACCAGCTGAATTGGCAGGCAACGAAGGGGCGACTGCGACACTGCGTTGGTTAGAGAAAACCGAAGCAGTAATTATGATAAGTAAATGTGCCGAAGAAGATAAGGTCATGTATGCATCGCATCTTTTTAAAGAAGGGGCGCTAGAATGGTGGAATACGGTGCTCCAAGCCAAAGGAAGAAATATGACCTATGCCATGAAATGGGAAGAATTTAAGCAGTTAATGGAAAGAAAATTCTGTCCCGAGTATGAAAAGGAACAAATGGCAAATAAGTTCTTGAGCCATTGTATGATGGGTGTAGACTGTCGAGGATATACTTCAACATTCTTCGAATATGCGAGAGTGGTACCAACCCTGGCTTAGCCAGAACCGGTGCTTATTTCCCGTTATATTTGGGGATTGATTGGCTAAATCCATAATATCGTTAAGGCTGCAAGACCATGCACTATTGACGATGCGGTAGAATTAGCTAACACCCTAACTAACGAACTGGTACGTACAAGAGAAGAAAACCGGAAGAAGGATTTGGCTCAGAAAATTTCCCAAGGATTTCGTATGGGTAATAATAGCAATGCTAAGAAGAGAGGAATAGGACAATCCTCAAATCCGCCTTTTTGCAGGAATTACAGAAAGAAGCATTTTGGAAGATGTAATGAAACCTGTAACTTTTGCAAAGTTGCAGGACATCGTGAAGAACATTACAGAAAGAAGACAACAGTCTGTTTCAACTGCAGAGAAACCGGACATTTCAAGACAGAATGCCCTAAACTGGTTAAACCAGTAGACAACAAAGCTAAGACGACCGACGGAACTACTAAAAAGAATGCCAGAGCATTCCAACTAACCACTCAAGAAGCAGAACTCATTCCAGATGTGATAGCTGGTACGTTCCTAGTGCATAATGTGTATCCAAAAGTATTATTTGACTCTGGTGCAAACCAAAGTTTTATCAATACTTCATTCTTCCAAGCTCTTAATTTACCATTAACCACCCTTAGGCAGATTTTTATAGTCGAAACGGCAGATGGGAATTCTGTTAACATAGATAAGGTTTTGCAAGAAGGAAAGATAGAACTATTAGGCCATAAGTTTTCTGCAAACCTGTTACCTACGAAATTAGCCGGATTCGATGTGGTATTAGGAATGGATTGATTAATAGCCAACCATGCTCGAATCCTTTGTGATAAGAATTCCATAGAAATTCGTACCCCTACAGGAAAGTGATTTTAATTACAGAAGATAAGCCACGAAAACCATTGAAATTTATTTCAACAATAAAGTTAGCCAGTTATTCAAGAAAACAGGCAATGGTGTATATGATTACAATAATCATTAACACTAAGAGAAAGGAACTTCAAGAAATTCCCATAGTCTCAGAATATCCCGATGTATTCCCAGAAGAATTACCTGGATTACCACCTGATAGGGAAGTAGAATTTCGAATGCATCTAATTCCTGGAACTACACCAATAGCCAAAGCACCTTACCGGCTAGCACCCACTGAAATGCTAGAATTGAAAAAGCAGTTAGATGAATTACTAAGCAAAGGATTTATACAACCTAGTTCATCCCCTTGGGGAGCACCAGTGTTGTTTGTGAAAAAGAAAGATGGATCGATGAGAATGTGTATCGATTATAGGGAACTGAATAAGGTTACAATTAAGAATCGATACCCATTACCTAGGATTGATGATCTTTTTGATCAACTCCAGGGAGCTAGGTATTTTTCTAAGATAGACTTATGCTCCGGATATCATCAATTGAAAGTACAAGAGGAAGACATACCTAAAACTGCTTTCAGAACTAGGTATGGTCATTATGAGTTTACAGTCATGCCCTTTGGATAACAAATGCTCCTGCAGCATTCATGGACATGATGAATCGGATTTGTAAACCATACTTGGATAAATTCGTAATTGTCTTCATCGACGATATACTTATTTATTCCAAAAGTCAGGAAGAACATTGTGAGCACCTGCATGCACTATTAGCTTTGTTAAGGAAGGAAAAGCTTTACGCCAAATTCTCGAAGTGTGAATTCTGGCTATAAGAAGTGCAATTCTTAGGACATATGGTAAATCACGAAGGTATTCACGTAGATTCTTCTAAAATAGAAGTAATCACCAAATGGAAGGTTCCGCAAACGACTATGGAAATTAGAAGTTTTCTAGGTTTAGCTGGATACTATAGACGATTTATTAAGGATTTTTCTAAGATAGTTGTACCGTTGACTAAGCTAACCTGTAAAGCAGTTAAGTTTGAATGGGGACCTAAACAAGAAGAAGCTTTTAAGATTTTAAAGCAAAGGTTAACAAATGCTCCAATTTTAGCCTTGCCAGAAGGAACTGAAGATTTTGAAGTATATTGTGATGCTTCAAAATTAGGATTTGGATGTGTGCTAATGCAACGCAAGAAGGTAATTGCGTATGCCTCAAGACAATTAAAGAAGCACGAGGAGAATTATACGACTCATGACTTAGAATTAGGATCAATAATTTTTGCCCTAAAGATCTGGAGACAATATCTGTATGGAAGTAAGTTTACTGTTTATACAAATCATAAAAATCTAAGGTACATATTTGGGCAGAAAGAATTAAACATGCGGCAAAGAAGACGGATAGAAATCCTAAGTGACTACGACTGTGATATTCAATATCACGAAGGAAAAGCAAATGTAGTCGCAGATGCTTTAAGTCGTAAGTATCATGAAAAGAAAAAGCGAAGTCGTGCTCTTAGATTAAATCTGCAGTTAGATTTAATGGAACAATTAAAGGAAGTTCAAGAAACAGCAATCGAAGATGATGCTGAAGGAATGAAAGGACGAATAAAAGAGTTAGAACAAGGAAATGATGGAATTTGGAGATTCCATAAGAAAAGAATTTGGGTACCTAAGCTAGGAGAATTAAGAAATAAGATTTTAGAAGAAGCCCATAAATCTAGGTATACCATGCATCTAGGTAACAATAAAATGTACCAAGATTTAAGGAATAATTTTTGGTGGGTAGGAATGAAAAAGGATATAGCTGAATATGTATCTAAATGTCTTACTTGTTCGCAAGTAAAGGCAGAACACCAGAAACCTTCAGGTCTACTTCAACAACTAGAAATGCCTGTATGGAAATGGGAACTCATAACAATGGACTTTGTTACTAAGTTACCCAAAACCAGAGAAGGTAATGATGCGATTTGGGTAATTGTGGATCGATTAACCAAATCAGCTCATTTTCTACCCATGAAAGAAACCTTTAGCATGGAAAGGTTAGCAAAATTGTATGTAGACGAAGTAGTATCCTTACATGGAGTTCCGCTCTCCATTGTATCGGATAGGGATAGTCGTTTCACTTCCCATTTCTGGACTAGTTTTCAGGAAGCAATGGGAACCCGACTAAATTTAAGTACTGCATATCATCCACAAACAGACGGACAAAGTGAAAGAACGATACAAACCCTGGAAGACATGCTCCGAGCATGTGTGATAGATTTTGGTGGTAACTGGGATAACCACTTACCCTTAATTGAATTCTCCTATAACAATAGTTATCATTCAAGCATTGAAGCTGCCCCATTCGAAGCACTGTACGAACGTAAATGTAGAACTCCAGTTTGTTGGGCAGAAATAGGAGAAAGTCAATTATCAGGTCCTGAAATTGTACAAGAAACTACCGACAAGATAACTCAAATCAAAGAAAGACTGAAAACGGCTCGAGATCGCCAGAAAAGCTATGCAGACAATTGCCGCAAGCCACTAGAGTTTCAAGTAGGAGACAAAGTACTTTTAAAAGTTTCTCCTTGGAAAGGAGTTGTACGATTCGGTAAGAAAGGAAAGCTGAGTCCAAGGTACGTAGGACCATTTCCAGTAATTCAACGAATAGGACCAGTTGCTTATCGTTTACAACTACCAGAAGAACTAGCTGGAGTACATGATGTGTTTCAGGTATCCAATCTCAAGAAATGTCTATCGGACGAATCCCTGGTAGTACCTCTTCAAGATATAGAGGTAAACGAAAAGTTGAAATTTATGGAGAAACCACTGCAAATAGAAGATAGAAAGATCAAGTTTCTTAAGCACAAACAACTAGTATTAGTCAAAGTCAAATGAGATTCAAAAAGAGGACCAGAATACACTTGGGAGTTGGAATCAGAAATGAAGCAAAAATATCCTCATCTATTCCAGTAAATCTCGAGAACGAGATTTTTCTTAAGGTGGGAGGATGTAACAACTCTCACTAAAATAATTACTTATTATGTTAATTGTCCAATAAGGAAACCCTAATTGAGAAACCCAAGTAATTCTGCATAAACCCTAAAATTTTCAGAACAATCAGGATCAGGGCCCCTAAAACTCAGGGGGGGGGGTTTCCCTAGTTACGATTATCCAAATAAAAAGCTGTCAAAATCGAATTTTACAATTCCGTCGACTCAGCAAGCCTACAAACACACGGGGCTACCCTATGGTAGGTAGTGACCCCTCGCGCCACGCGACGCCCACAGGGGTACCCCTCGCGTCACGCGAGGGGGGTCAAATTTTATGTATAAATAGGGGTGTTTGGGACTTGAATTCTGGAGTTGGAACGACGCTCAAATTCCAAATATACGCTGAGTTATAGTCCGAATACTTCACAACACACACAAATCACAAAACGCTGCTGCGATAACAGGGTAATAACTCGACCGCTATTACGATTCAACGTCCGATCGATTGAAACTATCCAACGAATGTTTAAGTGCCGCTCAAATTGAGTTTATACTTTGTCATTCATCGTTAATTCGATGGATGTTTAAGTATTGCACTTTGTCATTTGTTGTGAGGGTTTAATCTCGTGAATTGTCGTAAATGTTGTATTAGTTACTAACCCAGTTCGTGTGCATTGTTATTTAAATTAGGTTAAACAGGCTAATCAGTAGATTAAACTCCGCCCGCATAAATTTGCAATGTGAGTCATTCTCTTTTTATCAATTGTTTTACAATACTCCAAATTATTTTCCAAAGTCATAATTACAGGGATTAAGTCTTTGTAGTCTTCAATTACAGCCGGTATGTGGGGTATTGTGCACATTTCTATTGTTTTTATCAGTTTAGGTGGGCGTACCTAAATCATGATACATATCACTTTTAGGTGAACGGACCTAAATAGTGATACACGTCACTTGTGGGTGAACGGACCTAACAGTGATATGACCACAGTCACAGAAACGAGTCGAGTGACAAATACTGTGGGTAGTTGGTTGACATATAAACATTGTAATCGCTCTTAATACTGTAAATTATAACCAAACATTGTTTTGAACAAAAAGAATGATTCACTCAGTATTTCCCCGCTGACAAAACCTTTTTCAAACATGTTTTAGGTGATCTGTTGTGATCCAGGAAAAGTGCCGTGAAGCACTACAAGCTTAAGGAAGTGGCTCAATATAAATAAATAAAGAAACATGTTTTGTAAAATAAAGATTTCCCAGTGAAATCCCTTTATTGTAAATTACAGGGTTTTATCCCTAATTTATGTAATAAAGTAAACGGCCATTTTTAGTATTAAAAGATCCTGTATTAAAGACTTCCGCTGTCGCCTAAATTAAATACCACGGGGTTCCTATCCCGCGGCTTTGGACCGGGTCAAACCGGGGCTAGGGCCGTGACAGTATACATTACTTGTTACTACACTGTGAGTAGTAGCATGAACACAAGTCAGGATTGATAGTACCGTGGGTGGTAATTGGGTAGATATAAACAAATGTAATTGCGGATGCCCTCAATACTGTAAAGTGATAAAAATTGTTTTGATTAAACTGGGATGCACTCGCCAGTATTTCTTGCTGATAAAACTTTTTCAAACGCGTTTCAGATAACAAAATGTGAAAGCCAATTGAAGCCAGCTGGAGAGCACTGAAGGCTTAGAAACGTGGCTATAAAAGTTACCTAAACAAGAAAGAAGTTTTATTTCAATAAATTAGGGTTTACCCCTATAAAAGTATTATCAATGGAAACTTGGGTTTTTCCTATGTATTTATTATTTATAAAAATATGGTGTTTTACTCTGATAAACTATTTCCTAACTACGGTCCTGATGTAATTTTCCGCTGCCAAATTAATAAACACTGATACCACTATACTGTCCTCGCGGCCGCCCGCTCCCAGGGTAGGGGTCGGGGGTTGCGACAGTTCACGCCCGTCCTATCCATGTACGTCGTGAGGTTGTCAAGCCTAATTGCGCTATCAACTAATACCCCGTTACCCTCCAATCAACTAGTTCGGTATTAAGATGAGACTTATTGATAAAGTTGAGTAGATTATCCAACATCGAATTAAACTATAGTTTGTATCGTATCCCCTCTAGGGATTTAAGTTTGTAAAGTATCCCCTACATGGATGTAAGTGTATAAAGTATCCCCTACAGGGATATAAGTTTGTTTGTTTGTCCACACAGGACGCATGCTTGTGAAAGAGCAGTGAACTCACCTTAGATTTGCTCGGTAAGTTATGTTACTTTGTTCAAAGTTGGTCAACCAAGTCCTTATACGCTTACCAATAAAAGTTAGGATTTCATCCAAGTATTTCACGTATTTAACAGATTGCATGCACTACAAAAACCATCATATAACACATAGCAGGCATTCAGGCCACATACAATTTCATATCACAAGTCCACAATTCAAGTAATAACCTAACAGCCCATTACATTATTCATAAAGGTGTGCAGCGTAGTTAGTCCGAGGCCCAACAAGAGTGTACGACTTGGTTCAAGTGTGTGGTTAGATTTCTGTTCGTGGCCCGATGGCCGGTGTGCGGCCCAGTAATGTGTAAAGCCCAAGTAAGTGTGAAAACCCAAATGAATGTGCGGTCCACTATCAGGTGTGCGACATGACAGTAGGTGTGCGGACAGCTGATAGTGTGTGGTCATGCATCAATTATTTGTACGTAGTGCACCAATGGCTTGTGCACTCGTAAGTGTGAGACCAGTAGGTGTGCGCCTTGCATATCTGGCTTGTACGATGTGCACCGCTGTTTATACATCACTCGAATGTGCGACCTTGTATTGTGCGGTGTGCATTAGTTATATGCACGGTACAAGTGTATGTTGCTAGTGTGCGACTGGGAAGTGTACGAGATGTAGGTTGTGTACCACCCACCATTGTGCGGTTGGCCAAGTCAACCCTTCCTGTATTTCCCATAAACACTCCACTGATTTCAAACAAATCAGTTACATGATTAAAACAGTTATACCTTCCAAATTCACAGAACCCTAATCATTATCTAACAGTTACATCATGATCCATATCCAAACAAATCAAACAACATAATTATTTCAACAATTATTCATCATCATGCAACTCTAAATCATGAACTCATCCTTGTTATCAATCCTCATCTAATCATACATAACCAGATTTATCTCATCATTATAAATGATGATACCATACCACTCCCATGATTATCGAAGCTAACATTGTGCAAACCCTAATTCATCGATCTACAACATGTACAACTTCTATGTTGCATAATAGCGTATAATCAAGATCAATTCATCAAAACCCTACAGCATGCTTTGGTCTCCTATGTACCAATACAATACAACACGTAACACAAATATCCAAGAACAACTAAGGATGTGAATCAACTCAGTGATAAACATACTAACCGAATGCTAGGACAAGAGTGGGACGATATTTCGAGGAGAGGAGAGCTTCGACAAGGATGGGTTGCCATCGATCAGAGAGAGAGAAGGAGAAGAGGTTGTTATCCAAAGTAGAAGGGATTAGGGTTTTGTTATTTTGTGCAATTAGCAACTAAATGGGAACCGATCAATCATTTTGTGCGTCACAATTAGGGGATTCCGGGCTCAGGCTCAATTTGGGCATGGGGGGATTTGGGCCTACAGTAACCCAGCAGTAAAGAAGAGGGTTTGCGGCCTCTTATGAGGTGTGCAACCTCGGCACTAGTGTGCAGCTGATTATGCTAACTAACACTAAATAATTAACAAACTTATTAATATTCAAATATACTACCAATTGTGTTTAACAAGTTTAATATAGCATGCACCCACTATAACATATAATGGAACGTGAAAAGGAATGATACGATGTTAAAAGTCACGAGGTTAGACGACACTAACCTTGAAAGTACGGGTTGTCACATCATCCCCAACTTGAAAGAAATTTCATCCCGAAATTTGATAAGCAGAATCAGAGACATGAAGTGGTAGGTCAAGATGACTGTGGATTTTCCTCGGGTGCCACACCATCCCCAACTTGAAAGGGAATTTCGTCCTAAAATTCACCAATTGCATCAGGATTTGATTCTGCAGTTTTGAACAAGTGAGGATACTTGAGCTTCATCTGATCCTCGCGTTCCCATGTGAACTCCGGTCCATGTTGTGAGTTCCAACGAACTCTCACGATTGGGATTCGACTGTGTTTACAAACCTTAACTTCCCAGTCCATGATTTTGATGGGTTCCTCAACAAATTGCAACTTGTCATCGATTTTCAGCTCTTGTAAAGGAGCCACAAGTGTTTCATCAGACAAACACTTCTTTAGATTATAGACGTGAAAAACGTCATGGACATTACCGAGCTCATCAGGTAACTCAAGTTTGTAAGCCACCTTACCAATTCTTTCCAGAATTTTGAATGGCCCAACGTAACGCGGATTGAGCTTGCCTCGCTTCCCAAATAAACTACACCCTTCCAGGGTGAGACTTTCAACAAAACACGATCGCTCACTGCAAACTCCAAGGGTTTCCTACGCTTGTCGGCGTAGCTTTTCTGTCAATCACGTGCTGCCACCATACGATTTCTGATTTGAACAATCTTCTTAGAAGTTTCGAGTACGTGTTCTGGACCCGTGATTTGGTTGTCACCCACCTCAGCCCAACAAAGAGGAGATCGGCATTTCCGTCCGTACAATGCCTCGAACGGAGCTGACTAAATACTAGAATGGTAACTGTTGTTGTAGGAAAACTCTACAAAAGGTAAATGTCTTTCCCAACCTTGACTAAAATCGATCACACATGCTCGCAGCATGTCTTCGAGTGTCTGGATGGTTTGTTCACTTTGCCCATCCATCTGAGGGTGATAAGCAGTGCTCATTTCTAGACGTGAGCTGAAGGATTTGTGCATCACCTGCCACAAATCAGATATAAAACACGGATCACAATCAGAAATGATATAGGTTGGCACCCCGTGCCTATGAATCACTTCCTTCAAGTAAATACCAGCAAGTTGTGGAAACTTGTCAGTTTCCTTGATCACCAGGAAATGTGCAGATTTTGTCAGACGGTCAACGATCACCCAAATGGTATCGTTTCCGTTTTGAGTTCTTGGTAGGCCGGTGGCAAAGTCCATGGCAATCTTTTCCCATTTCCACATGGTTATTTCTAGTTGTTGAAGTAAACCAGACGATTTTTGGTATTCTACCTTGACTTTCGCACAAGTCACACATTTGCTACAGACGTCGCTATGTTGGCTTTCATGCTCGGTCGCCAATATAAGATTCTCAGATCCTGATACATCTTATCAGAACTCGGATGAACAGAATATCGAGACTTGTGCGCTTCATCCATCACTAGCTCTCTAAGATTACCGCGTAAAGGGACCCATATTCGCTCCCTGAAATAGCGAATACCGTTAGATTTTGTTATGAGTTTCTTCTCCATGCCCCGCATGGATTCGGCTTGAAGGTTCTCTTCCTTCAGCGCTTCCGTTTGGCAGAACAGATCTGGTCAGCAAGGTTGGAATGGATTGTGAGTTGTAAGGCTCGAACACATTTAACTTTAGTCTCCTTCCGACTAAGGGCGTCAGCTACAACATTAGCTTTACCGGGATGATAGTTAATTGCACAATCATAATCATTTAAGAGTTCCACCCAGCGACGTTGTCGCATGTTCAACTCCTTCTGGTCGAAAATATGCTGAAGACTCTTGTGGTTGGTATAAATGGTGCATTTAGTACCGTACAAGTAATGCCTCCATATTTTAAGCACAAAGACCACGGCTCCCAACTCTAAGTCGTGAGTCGTGTAGTTCTTCTCGTGAATCTTCAATTGTCGAGAAGCAAAGGCTATCACTTTCTTGTGTTGCATCAAAACGCAACCGAGACCCTGTATGGAAGCATCACAGTACACCACGAAATCGTTTGTACCATCGGGTAAGGATAATGTCGGTGCACTGCAAAGTTTTTGTTTCAAAAGTTGGAAGGCGCTCTCATGTTTTACTCCCCACGAATACGTGACACCTTTCTGAGTTAAAGCAGTAAGAAGTTGAGTGATTTTTGAGAACCCCTCAATGAATCTGCGGTAGTACCCTGCGAGACCAAGAACTTGTCGCACCTCTGAAGGAGTCTTTGGTGCCGCCCAATTCTTGATGGAATCGATCTTAGCTGGATCCACGTGTATTCCCAATTCATTGACTACATGGCCAAGGAAGTGTACTTCTCGAATCCAAATGTCACACTTGGAGAATTTTGCGTAAAGCTGCTCAATCCTCAGGAGTTCAAAGATAAGACGCAAGTGCCGCTCGTGGTCCTCCTTGCTCTTAGAACAGATCAGAATGTCATCGATAAAAACATTGACAAAGTCGTCAAGATACTGTTTGCACATGCGGTTCATGAGATCCATGAATACTGCTGGTGTGTTGGTTAACCCAAATGGCATGAACAAAAACTCATAATGGCCGTACCGCGTTTGGAAGGTTGTTTTGGGAACATCTTTCTCTTGGACTCTCATCTGATGATAGCCTGATCTTAAGTCGACTTTTGAATAGAAGCTTGACCTTTGCAGCTGGTCAAACAGATCGTCGATGCGAGGTACAGGATAACGATTCTTGATCGTCAATTTGTTGAGTTCGCGGTAGTCGATACACATACAAAAGGACCCATCTTTCTTCTTCACGAATAGGACTTGGGCTCCCCATGGTGATGAGCTAGGTCGAATAAAACCTCTATCCAACAGTTCCTAGAGTTGATTTGACAGCTCTTGCAATTATCCCGGTGCAAGATGATATGGAGCGCGAGCAATTGGGCCTGCTCCCCTGGCATGAGTTCAATCTGAAATTCCACCTGACGACGTGGAGGTAGTCCTGGAAGTTCTTCGGGAAACACATCGGAAAAGTCACGAACGACTGAAAGTCTTCGATCTTCTTTTCCTCAGACTGAGTATCAGTAACAAGCGCTAGAATAGCAGGATAGCCCTTTCGTAAGCACTTCTGGGCTTTCATAGCCGACATAATACTAATAATTGCACCACTCCGATGGCCACAGTTCTAAAGTAAATCATGCATCACGATCTGAAATAATGGAGGTTGGCACCCCGTGCCTCGAAACCACTTCTTTCAAGTAGATGTCTGCTAAGGTAGAGAACTTGTTTGTTTCCTTGATAGCCAAGAAGTGTTCAGACTTTGTGAGTCGATCCACGATCACCCAAATAGTATCGTTTCCACGCTGAGATCTAGGCAGGCCAGTAACAAAATCCATGGAAATTTCCTCCCATTTCCATTGTGGTATCCTTGGTTGCTGGAGTAGGCCCGATGGTTTCTGATATTCTGTCTTGACTCTTGCACAAGTCAAACATTTGCCGACATAAGTTGCTATGTGGGCCTTCATGCTAGGCCACCAATACGTAGTTCTGAGATCGTGGTACATCTTATCTGAACCAGGATGTACCGAGTAGCGAGACTTGTGCGCTTCATCCGTCACAAGTTCTCGTAAGCTGCCATAGAGTGGGACCCAGATGCGCCCTGTTACGTAATAAGCACCATCTCCCTTTTCCTCTAACCGTTTCGTTGAGCCGCGTAAGGCTTCAGCCTTGACGTTTTCTGGTTTCAATGCTTCTCCCTGAGCATCGCGTATCTGTGCAGGAAGACTAGACTGGATGGTAAGTTGTAGTGCTCGCACGTGTCTAGGTGCAGTATCTTTTCGACTGAGGGCGTCGGCCAAAACATTCGCTTTGCCCGGATGGTACTTGATGGCACATTCGTAATCGTTCAGTAACTCGACCCATCGACGTTGACGCATGTTCAATTCCTTTTGCTTGAATATATGCTCGAGACTCTTGTGATCGGTGTAGATGGTGCACTTGGTACCGTATAGGTAATGTCTCCATATCTTAAGCGCGAAAACAACAGCTCCCAGCTCTAAATCATGTGTAGTGTAGTTCCTTTTGTGGATCTTAAGTTGGCGCGAAGTGTAAGCAATGACTTTATCCCGTTGCATCAATATACAACCCAAACCCTGAATTGATGCGTCACAATAAACCATAAAGTCATTTGTGCCCTCTGGCAATGAAAGAATAGGTGCACTGCAAAGTCTATCCTTTAAGTGCTGAAAAGCGGTTTCCTGCGTATTACCCCATCGATATGTAACGCCCTTCTACGTTAGTGAGGTGAGAGGTTGCGCGATCTTGGAAAAGTCCTTGATAAATCTCCTGTAGTAACCTGCCAAACCCAAGAATTGGTGAATTTCCGTTGGTGTGCGAGGTGCAGGCCAGTTCTTAATAGAATATACCTTGGATGGATCAACATGAATCCCATCCTTGTTTACCACGTGTCCTAGAAAGTGGACTTCACGAAGCCAGAAGTCGCATTTCGAAAACTTAGCGTATAATTGTTCTGTTCGAAAGAGTTTCAAAATGAGTCGTAAATGCTACTCGTGTTCCTCTTGACTCTTAGAGTAGATCAGGATGTCGTCGATGAAGACAAACACAAACTTGTCCAAGTAAGGCTTGCACACTCTGTTCATAAGATCCATGAAGACTGCAGGCGCGTTTGTTAACCCGAATGGCATGACCAGAAACTCGTAGTGGCCGTAGCGAGTTCTGAATGCTGTTTTGGAGACGTCCTCGTCCCGGACTCTCAGTTGATGGTAACCTGACCTCAAATCAATCTTGGAGTAGTAGCTCGACCCTTGTAGCTGATCGAACAAGTCATCAATGCGGGGAAATGGATAGCGATTCTTCACGGTCACCTTGTTGAGCTCGCGGTAGTCTATGCACATCCTGAAGGTACCGTCTTTCTTCTTCACAAACAACACTGGAGCTCCCCAAGGCGAAGAGCTAGGACGAATAAAACCTTTATCCAAAAGTTCTTGTAATTGTTTGGACAGTTCTTCCAGTTTGGTTGGAGCTAAGCGATACGGTGCACGAGCTATTGGTGCTGCTCCAGGAGCTAGCTCGATTTGGAACTCGACCTTGCGATGAGGCGGTAGCCCAGGTAAATCTTCAGGAAACACTTGAGGAAAGTCGCGTACTACTGGAATATCCTCTAATCTCTTCTCTTTCGTTGATGCGTCAGTAACAAGTGCCAAAATAGCGGTGTGACCCTTTCGCAAACACTTCTGGGCCTTAAGAAATGAGATGATGCCTACCACAGCACCGCTCTTGACGCTTTGAACTTCGAGAGGTTCTTTACCAGAACGGGGAATACGAACGATCTTCTCTTTGCATAGGATCTCTGCTTGCTGTTGGGATAACCAATCCATCCCAATGACGATGTCGAAACTACCCAGAACTATAGGAATAAGATCGATAGAGAAAGTCTGACCAGCGTGGATAAGATTACAACCCTGAACTATGTGCGTGGCCTCTAGACTTTTACCATTAGCTAACTCTACGACATTCTTGGTGTTCAAAAGTGTTGGTGTGCACTTGAGCATTTGACTAACTTTCAGAGACATATAACTGGTATCCGCACCCAAATCAAATAAAACAGTAACATAAAAGTCATCGAGAAGAAACTTACCCATCACCACATTAGGATCATTCCTTGCTTCACCCTGCCCCAGCACGAACGCTCAACCCCTGGCACCATTGTTCCCATCATTATTTCCCCCGTTGTTGTTCCCATTGCCCTGATTATTGTTGTTGTTATTCTAGTTCTGGTTTAACTGGGGGCAATCCCGCTTAAAGTGGCCTTCAGCACCACACCGAAAGCATCCCCTGTTGCCTCGCTGTTGCCGCTACTGGTTCTGTGGAGTGGGTGGTTGTTGTTGTTGGTTCTGATTCGCAGGTCGTGAGCTCCTGCAATCCTTAGCTTCATGACCCATCTTGAGACATCTCTGACAATGACCCTTGTTGCACTGACCATTGTGGTGCCTGTTGCATGTGTTGCACTTCGGGAGGTTTCCTCGATATCCACCCTGCCTTTGACTACCAGAAGATTGCTGACCAGGGCTCAGATAGTCATCAAGCTTTCGCTACTATGCTTGGGACTGAACTGAAGTCGAACCCTTGCTGGAGGCTCCATCCCATTTTCGCTTGTTATCACTGGGAGTAGCAGAAGTAGTAGTAGCACCGATAAGCTTAGGCAGCCTGTTCTGTTCCACTGCCTGGTCTGTGAGACGATGAGCAAGGCGAGTAACATCCTGGATGGTAGCAAGGTTAGCCGAAGTCACATGGCTTTGAATTTCTGGTACAAGACCCCTGAGATACAGCTCGATACGCTTGATGGGAGGATCCACCATAGTTGGACACAAGATGGCCAGCTCGTTTGACCTTTTCGTATACGCCTCTATTTCTAACTCTGTCATCTTCAGGTTAAAGAACTCCCCTTCCAACTTGTGGATGTCATCACGACTACAGTATTCCCGCTTGATCAGTTCCTTAAAGTCGTTCCATGGGGTGGCATTGGCAGCTACCAGCCCCAACATTTGCACTTGTGCGTTCCACCAAGTCAATGCAACGCCTTTGAGAGTACCAGTGGCGTACTTCACCCTACGAGCCTCAGGGCATTCACACATTTCGAAGACTGGCTCGAGCTTCTCGAACCAGTGGAGGAGTCCAACTGCCCCTTCTATGCCACTGAAAGAACTAGGACGACAATCCATGAAAGTCTTGAAGGTGCATGCAGGTGGCTGAGTGTGTTGACCTGTTGTGTAAAAGAACAGGACAAGGTTAATCACAAGAGTTGGTTTAGGAGTGTAGGATCTAAAGATCCTAGAGTGAGTTACGACTGCAGGGTATACCTCCTGCTTGTGCGGCTGCAAGTGCCGCAGCAACTTGTTCGTTAATTAGAGCCGTCAACTGTGCTTGAGTCATGTTAACACGTCCACTCATGATCTTCGCAAGTAAGAGGACACAAGTGAGAAGTGCGTCGTATCAATACGCAAGTGTGGAATGACAGAAGAGTGTGAGCAAACAAGGTTTTCGATTAGTAATTGCTACGTTATCCAAGCATACCATGAGCAATGTAGTATGTATCTATCAAGTAGGTAATGTAAACATGAATAGTATCACCTATAGTGTTGAGTCTTGCACGTGGAGCGAAGCGTCGTTGTAGATCGTTGAGCATTGTACAGGTTATAGTCTGATTTTAATAAAAACCCATTTTCCCTTTATTAAAAACAAGATCACTATAACCAATGGCTCTGATACCAATCTATCACATCCCCAAAATCCACACGCGGAGTACCACCGCTTGGAGGCGTGACTGACCAGGATCAAGCCACCAATCATATTGAACATAACAAGTAATTAGTAAAAATTCAACCACACAATATGAAAGGTGTTTCAAATCAAAAACATAGTTAAGTGTTCAGCGGAAGCAAAATTGTAAAGCCCAATGTATGTATTAAGTACGAAATAAAGTAATGTTTTTAGCATGGCCCACACTGCCATGTCCCACAACGACCGCGCCTCCCTGTGCAAGCTCCATGAGTACCTAACGACCAGCAAGGCATGTAACAACGAGTCAACAACAAAGTTGAGCGAGTTCACAGGTTGTTGTTTAGTTATAGTATTCGTTTCGTAAATCATATGTTCGTTTTGTAAACCATGTATCGTATTATTCTGTATCGCGGTCTCCCAGACATGTTTGCGAAGATCAGTGGGGGCTTCCCATGTGTTACTAGACCGTGTGTATCGACTGTTTTGAAAATGTAAGAGGTGCCCTAAGTCAATGTCTATCAGTATTGACCCTTTGCCCATAGTCCATTAGTACACGCCCGTTCGAACGACACGGTGTGAGGTTTGTTAAACCTAATAGCGCTATTAACTAATGACCCGCTCGCCATAGGCCTCGGCGATTAAGTCGATATAATGAGGGACTTCAATGATAGAGGTTTGGTCCAGTGTGTATACTTGGCATCCTACTCCCAGAGGATGGTTGTAATTACCGTTTAGTTCATTTACCCATTCCCAACCCTTGGGAATCCCATGCCTTGGAAAGAGTGTGAACTCAACTTGGTTTGCTCGGTATGCTAACTATGTGCTCACAAGTAATCAGTCAAGTCCTATTGTTATGCACGTATACAAAAATCAGTACATGTTGGTAAGGTTTCACATGCAATCTAGGTACTAAGTGTGCTTGGCAGTTAACATCATGTATCACGTAAGCAGTAAGTCAATCTCATGCAATTCATGCTTCTCATAAATGTCTTTCACAATTTATTCTAACATGGTTATTCTTTAACATACTTGACAAGGTTAACAAACTTAACAGGATTAACATATATGACAGGAATAATAAGCTAACAGTGTTAGTTAACTAACAGAGTAATCAAACTAATAGAGTTATATACTTAACAGAGTGGCATACACAATTTAACAGAGTTAATAAAATTAACAGAGTTAATAAAATTAACAGAGTTAATAAGCTTAACACAGTTAATAAACTAACTGGGTTCACATTCTTAACATGCATAATACAGTTAACATACCTAACAGAGTTAACATACTAACAGAGTTATCACACTAACAGAGTTAACATACTTAACTACTGCTACTTATAAATTTCACGAGGAACCTTAAGTACTTACAGATTTCACGAGGAACCTTAACCTTCCCCTACGGGGAACCTTAACCTTCCTCATGGGGAACCTTAACCTTCCTCATGGGAAACCTTAACCTTCCTCACGAGGAACCTTAACCTTCCTCACGAGGAACCTTAACCTTCCTCATGAGGAAACTTAACCTTCCTCACTGAAGGTTCCCAGGTAAACATGATCATCCTCATTTGTTACAGAATGCAGGAACTCCAATGCATTCTAACAGATGATCAACAACATCATACAACCATTCAATCAGACCAGAACGTGCAGTCATATAAATTACTAATCATCGAGCGATCAAAGTTATCATTCAATCATCAGGTTAATCATGGATAGGCACACACAATCGATCATATCATCAGATTATAAGGATCCCTAACATACAATCCATTCAAATCACAAACAAAATCACAAAACAGTCGATCTACTTACATGTGCACTTCATCCAATATAAATAACAGTTTGCAGACTACACAAACAGTAACACGTAAATCAAATCGACCATCGTGACTAACCGGTTATGAGATGAAACACATGGACTTCTAGAAAGATGGTGGTTGCCGTCGGGTGTCAAGAGAGAAAGAGAGAGTCTAGGGTTTGTGAAAACTTCACGTAACTGATAAACAATAAACTTAAAAGGAAGGAGTTGGGCCGGCGGAACCGTCTTGGGCCAAAGCCCGTGCCCGACGAAGGTTACAATTTCCCGACGAAGGTTACAAGTTCGTCGAGATGGTGGGTGTGACGAAGGCTCCAACCTTCGTTAGGTGGGTGGTTCGGCGAAGGTTAAGCTTCGTCGATGTGTGGGTGGCGAAGGTTGTACAGAATCCAATTTCACAATCTTTTATTAACTAACACACAACAGATAGGTCCTAATTCAATATTTAAAATAATCACATCCACATATGCTAGACATGAGCAAGTTATAGTGCAAGGAATTACAAAAACACAAATCACGAAACGAGTAATGTGTCAAGTAAAGACCTTGGAAACTCGGGTTGTCACATTATCCCCAACTTGAAAGAAATTTCGTCCCAAAATTTAGCACGTAGTCACTGAGGAAGCTAGTTATGTTGCGTTGTTTCCTGGTTTTCTTGGGGTGTCACATCATCCCCCCGTTGATTTGGAATTTCGTCCTGAAATTCTGAAGTAGCTTCAGCCTCAGTAGTGGTTGCATTATTCTTGAACAACTGGGGATACTTGAGTTTCATTTGGTCTTCTCATTCCCAGGTAAACTCTGGGCCATGACGGGAGTTCCAACGAACTCGAACAAGCGGTATTCTGGTGTGCTTGAGGACCTTAACATCCCGGTCCGTGATTTCAACAGGTTCCTCGACGAATCGCAACTGCTCGTCGATAGTGAGCTCCTTCTAAGGAACTATGAGGGTCTCATCTGACAGACACTTCTTCAGATTTGACACGTGAAAAACGTTGTGAACTCCACCAAGTTCTGCTGGTAGGTCCAGTTTGTAGGCCACCTTGCCTATTTTCTCGATGATTTCGAACGGTCCGACATATCGCGGATTGAGCTTGCCTCGTTTGCCAAAACGAACAACACCTTTCCAAGGTGAGACTTTAAGTAGCACTCGATCCTCAACCTGGAACTCGAGTGGTTTCCTGCGCTTATCAGCGTAGCTTTTCTGATGGTCACGAGCTGCCGCCATTCGTTGTCGTATCTGAGCAATTCTTTCCGTTGCGTCTACTACCAGTTCTGGACCCGTGATCTGACTATCACCCACCTCTGTCCAGCAAAGGGTGATCGGCATTTACGCCCGTACAATGCCTCAAAAGGAGCGGCTTGAATGCTGGTGTGGTAACTGTTGTTATACGAAAACTCCACTAACGGGAGATATTTTTCCCAGCCGTTGCCAAAGTCGATAACACATGCCCGAAGCATGTCTTCTAGAGTCTGGATAGTGACCTCAGACTGCCCATCCGTCTGAGGGTGATAAGCCGTGCTCATGTCTAATCGAGAGCCAAAAGATTTCTGCATCGCTTGCCACAGTTCTGAAGTAAATCGTGCATCACGATCCGAAATAATGGAGGTTGGCACCCCGTGCCTCAAAACCACTTCTTTCAAGTAGATGTCTGCTAAGGTAGAGAACTTGTCTGTTTCCTTGATAGCCAAGAAGTTTGCAGACTTTGTGAGTCGATCCACGATCACCCAAATAGTATCGTTTCCACGCTGAGATCTAGGCAGGCCAGTAACAAAATCCATGGAAATTTCCTCCCATTTCCATTGTGGTATCCTTGGTTGCTGGAGTAGGCCCGATGGTTTCTGATATTCTGTCTTGACTCTCGCACAAGTCAAACATTTGCCGACGTAAGTTGCTATGTGGGCCTTCATGCTAGGCCACCAATACGTAGTTCTGAGATCGTGGTACATCTTATCTGAACCAGGATGTACCGAGTAGCGAGACTTGTGCGCTTCATCCATCACAAGTTCTCGTAAGCTGCCATAGAGTGGGACCCAGATGCGCCTTGTTACGTAATAAGCGCCATCTCCCTTTTGCTCTAACCGTTACCTTGAGTCGCGTAAGGCTTCAGCCTTGACGTTTTCTGGTTTCAATGCTTCTCCCTGAGCATCGTGTATCTGTGCAGGAAGACTAGACTGGATGGTAAGTTGTAGTGCTCGCACGCGTCTAGGTGCAGTATCTTTTCGACTGAGGGCGTCGGCCACAACATTCGCTTTGCCCGGATGGTACTTGATGGCACATTCGTAATCATTCAGTAACTCGACCCATCGACGTTGACGCATGTTCAATTCCTTTTGCTTGAAGATATGCTCGAGACTCCTGTGATCGGTGTAGATGGGGCACTTGGTACGGTACAGGTAATGTCTCCATATCTTAAGCGCGAAAACAACAGCTCCCAGCTCTAGATGATGTGTAGTGTAGTTCCTTTCGTGGATCTTAAGTTGGCGCGAAGCGTAGGCAATGACTTTATCCCGTTGCATCAATACACAACCCAAACCCTGAATTGATGCGTCACAATAAACCACAAAGTCATATGTGCTCTCTGGTAATGAAAGAATAGGTGCACTGCAAAGTCTATCCTTTAAGTGCTGAAAAGCGGTTTCCTGCGTATTACCCCACCGATAAGTAACGCCCTTCCGCGTTAGTGAGGTGAGAGGTTGCGCGATCTTGGAAAAGTCCTTGAAAAATCTCCTGTAGTAACCTGACAAACCCAAGAATTGGCGAATTTCCGTTGGTGTGCGAGGTGCAGGCCAGTTCTTAATCGAATATACCTTGGATGGATCAACATGAATCCCATCCTTTTTTACCACGTGGCCTAGAAAGTGGACTTCTGATATGTGTAAAATGCAACATATAAATTACATCAAATGAGGCATAAAACTAACCCTTTTTAAGTACTAATGTTGGAAAAAGTGTATTTTTGTCTTCCTTTTGTATTTTCAGGATTAAATGAGCTCAAAGTAACAAAAGAAGCAAAAAGACAGCTAAATCTAACATAAATACAAGAAAGGGAACAAAAGTGGACTGCCCGACCCCTCGACAGCATCCTCCCAAGCAAAACAGAGAAGGCAGAAGACTGAACACGCCCCGTGCTTAGCGAGCACGGGGCCGTGCCCAAGAAGCAGCAGAAAAGACAAACCTGTAGAAGCTTCTATTGCTCACCACGGGGCCGTGCCCAGTGAACACGGGGGCATGCCCAAATTACTGTAGCGCATTAATTGTAATTGCGAATTACAATTAATGAAGAGAGATAGTGTCAGACGGGCACGGGGCCGTGCCGAGCGGACACGGGGCCGTGCCCAGGCTTCTGTTCAGCCTATAAATAGGAGTGCTTGGAACCATTTCAACTCATCCCTTGGCACACCACCTCTCTCACACTTCATCCACCACCCACCACCATCACAACACCATCATCCACCACCATCATCCATTGTCTATCATAGAGTGTGTGAGTCGTCTCGGGATCCAAGATTGATCGTAAGAGTTCTTGACAATCAAGGCCATGTTTGCCTAAGTCTCTTACATCACTTGGTGAAGACAAGTGTTTAGTATAATACTTTTTATTTTTAATCTTTTGCACTTTTTAATTGGTTTTGTATTAGTGACTTTAATAACTAGTTGCTTATGTTGAAGATGATTCTTCCTTATCGTTTATCCGTGGTGTCTTGGCATTATTTTACTGTCTATATAAAATAAAAGATTTTCACCATTCATATCTCCACGGTCTATATGGAGGTATGTTGGCTACCTGGTCGGGGGTTAAGGGAACGGTTTGGTAAGGGTCTTGCCCTTGTTCAGCGTTTAGAGGTCCTGCAAGGGACCTGGGTCAAATTTAGTAGGACCTCCTTCAATACCCAAAGGTATTGGATGGCGGGGGTCCAAACTCTTTGATCCCCTCATAACTTAACTACTATTAATACTATAATCCGGCTATTTAGGACTGTATCCCTGCTGACTCAGACTACTTAGTCGAGGGTAACGTCACCTCCAAAAGAGGGGCCTACCATAATTTGTATTAATAACTTAATTAATTATCTTTCAATAATCCGACCCTTTAGGATTGTATCCTTGCTGACTCAAACTACTGGGTTGAGGGTAACATCGCCTTCAAAAGAGGGGCCTACTACAATAACTAAGATAATCTCTTAAACAAGTGCAAAAGTGCGAAAATAATCAAAGGTTATACTAACACACGAGTCGGATCCAAGTGATTCATCTTGTCTATCTGTTTTTATTTTTATTTTATTTTTCAGCATTTAGTTAGTTTTATTTTCTTAGTTTAAAAATCTTTTTCTAACATTTTGATTTGATTAGACGTTGAGGATAAACCGGTACTAAAAGCTCTTGTGTCCTTGGATGACCATGGTATCTTACCAACACTATACTACGTCCACGGTGGGTGCACTTGCCCATATGTGTGTTTAGTGTTAGTAAATATCGTGTTTTATAAATTTAAAACTTGGCTAAAGTGTAAAAAGGGCTTAAAATATATATTTAAAACATATACACACTAGCACGCATCAAGTTTTTAGCGCCGTTGCCGGGGACACAAGGATTTTAAGAAAGTTAGGAATCAACGGCCTAATCATTTTTTATTTTCTTTTTATTTTTTTGGATTTTCTTAAATTTTCAGCTTCTGTAGAGCTCAGCACGGGCCGTGCCTGGTCGGACACGGGCCGTGCCCAACAGTATTATTGGCAGTTTTTAGTTTTCCGAGTTAAAGAAGGCTGACCACGGGGCCGTGTCGGTGCAACACGGGGACGTGTCCAACTCTCCAGTAACAGGGATCCGGAAAACAATCACTGTAACTCCGACCACGGGCCGTGTTCACTGAGCACGGGGCCGTGGTGAACCTTCTGACCAACATTCTTTTCTGTTTTTGTTGCAGGACTTGGAACCGGACGCCACCTCTACGTAGTGTATGAGCTCCAGTTCTAATAAAGACATAAAAGAACCTCTAGAAGAACCCGAATGCTTTCTCAGAAAAAGGCTAAAAGCTAAAAACCAAGAGAAGGTTTCGGGGAACCCACTCCCGATGGCGGACCAACGTACCCTCATGGATTATCTACGACCCACCGTAGGTAATCTCGGCGCCGCTATCAATGCACCGAATGTTGAAGCCAATAACTTCGAACTTCGGCCGCATTTGATACAGATGCTTCAAAACTCTGCAACCTTCCATGGGCTTGCGGACGAGGATCCCCATCTACATATTACTAATTTCATAGAAATATGTGATACCTTTCGGATCAATGGAGCATCAAATGACGCCATCCGCCTCCGAATGTTTCCTTTTTCACTAAAAGACCGAGAAAAAGCTTGGCTTAACGCCCTCCCAGCTGGATCAGTAAACACCTGGGATGAACTAGCCCAAAAATTTCTATATAAGTATTTCCCTCCCGCTAAAACGGCTAAATTAATGACTGAAATTAATACATATTCACAAGAGGACGGGGAATCCTTATATGAAACTTGGGAAAGGTTCAAGGAGCTATTTTGAAAGTGTCCACATCACGGCCTTGCGATATGGCAACAAGTATCCACTTTCTATAATGGGTTGTTGCCACACACAAGGCAAACACTTAACTCTAGCTCCGGGAGACTTTTAGGTAATCGCCGCCCGCATGAAATATATAATCAAATTGAGGAAATTGCTCAAACCAATTTCCAGTGGCACACTCCCTGAGGCAATAAATGTATTGCCCTGGGCGCCCATAAGGTTGATGAAAGCACTTCTTTACAAGCCCAAATCGAGGCCCTTTCTTCAAAAATAAAAAAATTGGAAATGACAAAAACGGTCTCGGTTATGGCTTGTGAAGGGTGTGGTGGGCCACATGAAAATTGGAGTTGTATGAAAGAAATAGACGATCAACAAGAATCGGTAAACTACATTGATAATAGACCTAGGCCGTCGGGTCCTCCAACGGGCTCCTACAACCGAGGATGGCGAAATCACCCTAACCTTGGTTGGAGAGAACCCAACAATGGTAGTAACCAACAAAGCGTAAACCAACGAACAAACTTTCAACAACCAAGAAATGAGTCACAAAATTTCCCTCAACAACAAGGTGGACGAGAAAGGCTTGAAGATACTATATCTCGCCTCATCTCCGACACTGAAAAGAAAAACTCGGATAAATTTCTACAATTAGAATCAAATTTTAGGAATCAACAAGCTAGTATTCAAAACATTGAAAAACAAATAAACCAACTAGCCCAAAATTTCTCCGAGAGACTGCAAGGCGCGCTACCAAGTAATACCGAGACAAACCCAAAGGCACAACTTCATCTCATCACTCGACGAAACCGTACCGTGGGTCCCGCCGAAGGGCCAGCACCTATTGAGGAGGTCACATCTCCTCCACAACAAGAGAAGGTCACTCCTCCACCTTCAGAGCCCACCAAGGCTCCTCCGGTTCCATACCCCGGTAGGTTAATCCGTCAAAAGACCAATGAGCAATTCGCAAAATTCAAAAGTTTGCTAAAACAATTGCATGTCAACATTCCTTTCATTGATGTCCTAACCCAAATGCCTAAATACTCTAAGTTCATCAGGGACTTCCTCACTCATAAAAGGAAAATTGAAACATTGCAATTACTTAACTTAAGTGAAGAATGCTCCGCCCTCGTACTCAACAAACTCCCCCAAAAGAAAATTGATCCCGGAAGCTTCACAATTCCTTGCTCGATCGGGGACTCCCCCGTTCGTAATGCACTAGCCGACCTCGGGGCTAGCATTAACCTCATGCCCGCATCAATGTTCAAAAGACTCGGCCTAGGAAAAATGAGTCCTACAAAAATGAGTATACAACTTGCTGATCGATCCGTCAAGTTCCCGCAAGGTGTCATTGAAAATCTCCTAGTCAAGGTCGACAATTTCGTCTACCCGGCCGACTTTGTCATACTTGATATGGAAGAAGACACCGAAGTCCCCCTCATACTAGGGAGACCATTTCTCGCCACCGCACAGGCAGTGGTGGACATGAATGACGGAACACTCACTTTAAAATATGGGGATAATGAAGTAAAGTTCGGGGTTGGGAAGAGAATAGAGGACGATGACCCGGTCAATTACATGAAGGTTATTGATTCGAGTTTGGATGATGCTCTCCGACGGTGCAACATGGGATGCAAAACATTCCGCTCAGGAAACATATAACCTTGCCTTGGGTCTAGCCGAGGACCCTTATAAACGTGGCGCACCACGGAGGCAATCCGCGAAACTATCCTTAGTTTAAGTTTAATCTTTTAGTTTTAATTTGCAGGAATAAAACACACTCATGGTGGTCAAGGATGACAAGGGAAACGAGAAACATAGCCCCATGCACAAAAACAAGGCCATCCGACAACAATTTCTCCATTATAGTAAGCTCAGCACGGGCCGTGCCCAGGCAACACGGCCCCGTGCTGAACATCCAGCAGACAAATGCCCAGTTCAGGTAACTGGACACGGGCCGTGTTCACCAAACACGCCCCGTGTCCAGGCTTCTGTTTCTTTTCTTTAATTATTGTTACTGGCACCTGAACACGGGGCCGTGCCCGGTCACCACGGGGCCGTGTCCAGACTGCCAGTAACCTAAAATTTTGCTTTTAACACCATTTTGCACATTCAATCAACCTAAAAATTTATTTTTGGGACACATTGAGGACAATGTGTAATTTAAGTGTGGGGGGGGGGATGCTAAAACCTTGAATTTTGCAAGTCCTAATAACAAGCCTTACACAAAACTCTATTGGAACTGCTAATCACCCCAAATTTTTTCAAAAATTTTCATATTTTTTTCTACTTGTCTAAGTTTAAGTTGGGAATTCTAAGACTAACAAGGCTATATTTTTATAAGTTTACAACCGATAGCGTCGTGATAAAAATAACCAACATAAGAAAATTATGAAACGACATGACAAGCTTAGTTAAAATTTGATTATATATACTTGATCACATAAAAAAAAACCCATTCCCACAAAAGTGAGTTTTGAGCCTTTCTTGAGCAAACAAATATACATCTTTACGTTAAATGCTCATTTTTCATTTCTTGTGTGAATAGCCGCTTGGTTCTTACGACTCTAGAACTTGCCACGACAATTCATTCCCGGTCCTTACCAACTTAAACCTAAGTAAGTAAATGATGGAGGCATTAGGACTAACCCTTTTTCTTTCAATACCATTATTTTTATTTTTCTTCCCACCTACCCAAAAATTCCCCCTAGTTAGCCCCTTTGAGCCTAAACCTTTTCATTTCTTAACCCAAAACCCTTTTTACCCACAAAAAACCCTTTTTATTTTTTTTATTTTAGTAACAAGCTCGGTCTTCGTGTGACAAAAAAAAATATTTTACAATGAAGTTTGAAATAAACAAAGCTCATCAAACAAAAGCTTGTTTCAATAAATACTTCATTGAAAATAGAAAGTCACAAAAACAAAATGTTTTACGAAAACCGACGCTTTTTACGCTTTTCGCCCTTTTCTACTAACCACTAACCCAACCACCCACCTTTAGCCCAAGCCTAACCCTTCACCCAAAAAGTCCTCTTGATATTTACAAAGGTATAAAGTTAAAAAGGAGGAGGATTGATTGCTTGGCAAGCTTATGGTAGGAATAAGTTCCATGCCGCTCTCGAGTGATTCACTAAAAATACACCTTCGGCCGAGTGTGAGTGATTTCTCCCGTGAGGTATGTGAACTTGTATATAAATGGAATTTTAGAAAGGCATGTTATGCCTTAATAAGTAATTTATCCTATGAAAAGTTTTTAATAAATCATGACGAATAGGATTGTAAATAAGTAAAAATAAAACCTAAACAATCTTGGAAAATCCCGACACTCTATGACAAGCCCAAAACCTTCTCTTCTACCCATTCCATTTGGGAGTGTAAGCCACATATTAAAGAGTTTTGCTTGAGGACAAGCAAAAATTCAAGTGTGGGGATATTTGATGTGTGTAAAATGCAACATATAAATTACATCAAATGAGGCATAAAACTAACCCTTTTTAAGTACTGATGTTGGAAAAAGTGTATTTTTGTCTTCCTTTGGTATTTTCAGGATTAAATGAGCTCAAAGTAACAAAAGAAGCAAAAAGACAGCTAAATCTAACATAAATACAAGAAAGGGAACAAAAGTGGACTGCCCGACCCCTCGACAGCATCCTCCCAAGCAAAACAGAGAAGGCAGAAGACTGAACACGCCCCGTGCTCAGCGAGCACCGGGCCGTGCCCAAGAAGCAGCAGAAAAGACAAACCTGTAGAAGCTTCTATTGCTCACCATGGGGTCGTGCCCAGTGAACACGGGGGCGTGCCCAAAGTACTACAGGCGCATTAATTGTAATTACGAATTACAATTAATGAAGAGAGATAGTGTCAGACGGACACGGGGTCGTGCCCAGGCTTCTGTTCAGCCTATAAATAGGAGTGCTTGGAGCCATTGCAACTCATCCCTTGGCACACCACCTCTCTCACACTTCATCCACCACCCACCACCATCACAACACCATCATCCACCACCATCATCCATTGTCCATCATAGAGTGTGTGAGTCGTCTCGGGATCCAAGATTGACCGTAAGAGTTCTTGACAATCAAGGCCATGTTTGCCTAAGTCTCTTACATCACTTGGTGAAGACAAGTGGTTAGTATAATACTTTTTATTTTTAATCTTTTGCACTTTTTAATTAGTTTTGTATTAGTGACTTTAATAACTAGTTGCTTATGTTGAAGGTGATTCTTCCTTATCGTTTGTCCGTGGTGTCTTGGCATTATTTTACTGTCTATATAAAATAAAAGATTTTCACCATTCATATCTCCACGGTCTATATGGAGGTATGTTGGCTACCTGGTCGGGGGTTAAGGGAACGGTTTGGTAAGGGTCTTGCCCTTGTTCAGCTTTTAGAGGTTCTGCAAGGGACCTGGGTTAAATTTAGTAGGACCTCCTTCAATACCCAAAGGTATTGGATGGAGGGGGTCCAAACTCTTTGATCCCCTCATAAGTTAACTACTATTAATACTATAACCCGACTATTTAGGACTGTATCCCTGCTGACTCAGACTACTTAGTCGAGGGTAACGTCACCTCCAAAAGAGGGGCCTACCATAATTTGCATTAATAACTTAATTAATTATCTTTCAATAATCTGACCCTTTAGGATTGTATCCTTGCTGACTCAAACTACTGGGTTGAGGGTAACGTCGCCTTCAAAAGAGGGGCCTACTACAATAACTAAATAATCTCTTAAACAAGTGCAAAAGTGCGAAAATAATCAAAGTTTATAGTAAAACACGAGTCGGATCCAAGTGATTCATCTTGTCTATCTGTTTTTATTTTTATTTTATTTTTCAGCATTTAGTTAGTTTTATTTTCTTAGTTTAAAAATCTTTTTCTAACATTTTGATTTGATTAGACGTTGAGGATAAATCGGTACTAAAAGCTCTTATGTCCTTGGACGACCTCGATATCTTACCAACACTATACTACGTCCACGATGGGTGCACTTGCCCATATGTGTGTTTAGTGTTAGTAAATATCGTGTTTTATAAATTTAAAACTTGGCTAAAGTGTAAAAAGGGCTTAAAATATATACTTAAAACATATACACACTAGCACGCATCAACTTCACGAAGCCAAAAGTCGCATTTCGAAAACCTGGCTTATAACTGTTCTGTTCGAAGGAGTTTCAAAATGAGTCGTAAATGCTACTCGTGTTCCTCTTGACTCTTAGAGTAGATCAGGATGTCGTCGATGAAGACAATCACAAACTTGTCCAAGTAAGGCTTGCACACTCTGTTCATAAGATCCATGAAGACTACTGGCGCGTTTGTTAACCCGAATGGCATGACCAGAAACTCGTAGTGGCCGTAGCGAGTTCTGAATGTTGTTTTGGAGACGTCCTTGTCCCGGACTCTCAGTTGATGGTAACCTGACCTCAAATCAATCTTGGAGTAGTAGCTCGACCTTGTAGCTGATCGAACAAGTCATCAATGCGGGGAAGTGGATAGCGATTCTTCATGGTCACCATGTTGAGCTCGTGGTAGCCTATGCACATCCTGAAGGTACCGTCTTTCTTCTTCACAAACAACAGTGGAGCTCCCCAAGGCGAAGAGCTAGGACGAATAAAACCTTTATCCAAAAGTTCTTGCAATGGTTTTGACAGTCCTTCCAGTTTGGTTGGAGCTAAGCGATACGGTGCACGAGCTATTGGTGCTGCTCCAGGAGCTAGCTCGATTTGGAACTCGACCTGGCGATGAGGCGGTAGCCCAGGTAAATCTTCAGGAAACACTTGAGGAAAGTCGCGTACTACTGGAATATCCTCTAATCTCTTCTCTTTCGTTGATGCGTCAGTAACAAGTGCCAAAATAGCGGTGTGACCCTTTCGTAAACACTTCTGGGCCTTAAGAAATGAGATGATGCCTACCACAGCACCGCTCTTGACGCCTTGAACTTCGAGAGGTTCTTTACCAGAACGGGAATACGAACGATCTTCTCTTTGCATAGGATCTCTGCTTGCTGTTGGGATAACCAATCCATCCCAATGACGATGTCGAAACTACCCAAAACTATAGGAATGAGATCGATAGAGAAAGTCTGACTAGCGAGGATAAGATTACAACCCTGAACTATGTGCGTGGCCTCTAGACTTTTACCATTAGCTAACTCTACGCCATGCTTGGTGTTCAAAAGTGTTGGTGTGCGCTTGAGCATTTGACTAACTTTCAGAGACATATAACTGGTATCCGCACCCGAATCAAATAAAACAGTAACATAAAAGTCATCGAGAAGAAACTTACCCATCACCACATTAGGATCATTCCTTCCTTCACCCTGCCCCAGCACGAACGCTCGACCCCTGGCACCATTGTTTCCATCATTATTTCCCCCGTTGTTGTTCCCATTGCCCTGATTATTGTTTTTGTTATTCTAGTTCTGGTTTAACTGGGGGCAATCCCGCTTAAAGTGGCCTTCAGCACCACACTGAAAGCATCCCCTGTTGCCTCGCTGTTGCCGCTGCTGGTTCTATGGAGTGGGTGGTTGTTGTTGTTGGTTCTGATTCGCAGGTCGTGAGCTCCTGCAATCCTTAGCTTCATGACCCATCTTGAGACATCTCTGACAACGACCCTTGTTGCACTGACCATTGTGGTGCCTGTTGCATGTGTTGCACTTCGGGAGGTTTCCTCGATATCCACCCTGCCTTTGACTACCAGAAGATTGCTGACCAGGGCTCTGATAGTCATCAAGCTTTCGCTACTGTGTCTGGGACTGAACTGAAGTCGAACCCTTGCTGGAGGCTCCATCCCATTTTTGCTTGTTATCACTGGGAGTAGCAGAAGTAGTAGTAGTAGCACCGATATGCTTAGGCAACCTGTTCTGTTCCACTGCCTGGTCTGTGAGACGATGAGCAAGGCGAGTAACATCCTGGATGGTAGCAAGGTTAGCCGAAGTCACATGGCTTTGAATTTCTGGTACAAGACCCCTGAGATACAGCTCGATACGCTTGATGGGAGGATCCACCATAGTTGGACACAAGATGGCCAGCTCGTTTGACCTTTTCGTATACGCCTCTATTTCTGACCCTGTCATCTTCAGGTTAAAGAACTCCACTTCCAACTTGTGGATGTCATCACGACTACAGTATTCCCGCTTGATCAGTTCCTTAAAGTCGTTCCATGGGGTGGCATTGGCAGCTACCAGCCCCAACATTTGCACTTGTGCGTTCCACCAACTCAATGCAACGCCTTCGAGAGTACCAGTGGCGTACTTCACCCTACGAGCCTCAGGGCATTCACACATTTCGAAGACTGACTCGAGCTTCTCGAACCAGTGGAGGAGTCCAACTGCCCCTTCTGTGCCACTGAAAGAACTAGGACGACAGTCCATGAAAGTGTTGAAGGTGCATGTAGGTGGCTGAGCGTGTTGACCTGTTATGTAAAAGAACAGGACAAGGTTAATCACAAGAGTTGGTTTATGAGTGTAGGATCTAAAGATCCTAGAGTGAGTTACGACTGCAAGGTATACCTCCTGCTTGTGCGGCTGCAAGTGCCGCAGCAACTTGTTCGTTAATCAGAGCCGTCAACTGGGCTTGAGTCATGTTAACACATCCACTCATGATCTTCACAAGTAAGAGGACACAAGTGAGAAGTGCGTCGTATCAATACGCAAGTGTGGAATGACAGAAGAGTGTGAGCAAACAAGGTTTTCGATTAGTAATTGCTACGTTATCTAAGCATACCATGAGCAATGTAGTATGTATCTATCAAGTAGGTAATGTAAACATGAATAGTATCACCTATAGTGTTGAGTCTTGCACGTGGAGCGAAGCGTCGTTGTGGATCGTTGAGCACTGTACAGGTTATTGTCTGATTTTAATAAAAACCCTTTTTCCCTTTATTAAAACCAAGATCACTATAACCAATGGCTCTGATACTAATCTATCACACCCCCAAAATCCACACGCGGAGTACCACAGCTTGGAGGCGCGACTGACCAGGATCAAGCCACCAATCATATTGAACATAACAAGTAATAAGTAAAAATTCAACCACACAATATGAAAGGTGTTTCAAATCAAAAACATAGTTAAGTGTTCAGCGGAAGCAAAATTGTAAAGCCCAATGTAAGTATTAAATACGAAATAAAGTAATGTTTTTAGCATGGCCCACACTGCCATGTCCCACAACGACCGCGCAATTTGTCACACCCCCAAAATCCACACGCGGAGTACCACTGCTTGGAGGCGTGACTGACCAGGATCAAGTCACCAATCATATTGAACATAACAAGTAATAAGTAAAATTTCAACCACACAATATGAAAGGTGTTTCAAATAAAAAACATAGTTAAGTGTTCAGCGGAAGCAAAATTGTAAAGCCCAATGTAAGTGTTAAGTACGATATAAAGTAATGTTTTTAGCATGGCCCACACTGCCATGTCCCACAACGACCGCGCCTCCCTGTGCAAGCTCCATGAGTACCTAACGACCTGCAAGGCATGTAACAACGAGTCAACAACAAAGTTGAGCGAGTTCACAGTTGGTTGTTTAGTTATAGTATTCGTTTCGTAAATCATATGTTCGTTTTGTAAACCATGTATCGTATTATTCTGTATCGCGGTCTCCCAAACATGTTTGCGAAGATTAGTGGGGGCTTCCCATGTGTTACTAGACCGTGTGTATCGACTGCTACGAAAATGTAAGAGGTGCCCTAATTCAATGTCTATCAGCATTGACCCTTTGCCCATAGTCCATTAGTACACGCCCGTTCGAACGACACGGTGTGAGGTTTGTTAAACCTAATAACGCTATTAACTAATGACCCGCTCGCCATAGGCCTCGGCGATTAAGTCGATATAATGAGGGACTTCAATGATAGAGGTTTGGTCCAGTGTGTATACTTGGCATCCTACTCCCAGAGGATGGTTGTAATTACCGTTTAGTTCATTTACCCATTCCCAACCCTTGGGAATCCCATGCCTTGGAAAGAGTGTGAACTCACCTTGGTTTGCTCGGTATGCTAACTATGTGCTCACAAGTAATCAGTCAAGTCCTATAGTTATGCACGTATACAAAAATCAGTACATGTTGGTAAGGTTTCACATGCAATCTAGGTTACTAAGTGTGCTTGGCAGTTAACATCATGTATCACGTAAGCAGTAAGTCAATCTCATGCAATTCATGCTTCTCATAAATGTCTTTCACAATTTATTCTAACATGGTTATTCTTTAACATACTTGTCACGACCCCCGACCCACCCTGGACGGAATCGGGTGTCGTGAGCAGTCCCGTGGTACCGGTGATTATTTTTATTTTGAAGAAAACATTGCAGCGGAAATTTCACCAGGACCGTGAGTTAGGAAAAATATCAGAGTTTAACAACACCGGATTTTATTTATTAAATAGATGGGATAAGCCCATGTTTTACAAAGGTAGCTTTTAATATAAAAAAAACGATATTTCTTAATTTTGATTTAATTAATGAAATAAGCCACTTCTTGAAGTCCTTCAGTGCTGGATCTAATCCTTACTCCAATCTACTGTAATTACCTGAAACGCGTTTTAAAAAGGTTTTGTCAGCGGGAAATACTGAGTGAATCATTCTGTTTTCTAAAACGACCCGTTAGTTATAATTTACAGTATTAAGAGCGATTACAATGTTTCTATCAACCAATTATCAAGAATGGGTATTTGTCACTCGATTCATTTCTGTGACTGTGGTCATACCACTATTGGGTCCCGTTGCCCTAATAGTGACGGTGTACTCACACAGAGTAATAATAACTCACATAGAGTAATATTCACTCACATAGAGTGATAATAACAGTAATGTGCACAATACCCCACATACCAGCTGTAATTTGGTGATTACAAAGACTTAATCCCTGTAATTATAACCTTGAAAATAATTTGAGGTATTGTAATACTTACTCACAAACTGTGAGAAAACAGTTTAAAAAGAAGAATGACTCACATTATAATCATGCAGTTTCATACGGCCAAAGTTTAGTCTACAGATAAGCCTTGATATATTGCAGATTTATACAGGCAGAGCTTAGCCTATTGATTTATCCTTGTAACCTAGTGCACACAACTAGGTAGGTAACTTAATAGCAGTTACGTCAATTCACGAGATTAAACCTTCACAGCGATTAATCAGTGCAATACTCGATAATTCAATCGGATTCACAACGAATAACAGAGCATAGTCCGAATTCGAACAGCACTCTAATATTCAAGTCGAAATCACGACGAATAATCAAAGTACAAGCTCAATTGAGCAGCACCTGGACTATCGTTGGATAGTTATAATCGATCGGACGTTGAATCGTAATAGCGATCGAGTTATTATCCTGATTGCGGCAGCGTTTCGATAATTGTGTGTGTGTTGGACTGTTTCTGTGATAACTTGATCTACGTAACTCGGATTTACGTCGTTCCAAAGACAGAATTCAAGTCCCAACCCCCTCTATTTATACCCGAAATTTGACACCGTCGCGTAGCGCGAGGGGTACCCCCTATAGGTGTCGCGCTACGCGAGTGGTAACCTATGTTCATAGGGTAGCTACGTGTGTAACTAGGCTTGCTGTGTCGACAGTTTTTCAATTTTCGAATTTTACAAATAGTTATGAGGATAATCGTTGGCTAGGGTTTATCCCCCCCTGAGTTTTAGGGGCCTGATCCTGATTCTGATTGTTCTGGAAATTTTAGGGTTAGTGCAGATTTACTTGGGTTTCTTAATTAGGGTTTCCTTAATAGCTAATTACCATCCTAATTATGGATTTTAGTGTCAGTTGTTACATCCTCCCCACCTTAAGAAAAATCTCGTCCTCGAGATTTACTGGAATAGATGAGGGTACTTTCTCTTCATTTCCGATTCCAGTTCCCAAGTGTATTCTGGTCCTCTCTTGGATTCCCATTTGACTTTTACCAACACTAGTTGTTTGTGTTTGAGAAATTTGACTTTTCTACCTTCGATAGTCAATGGTTTCTCTATGAATTTTAATTTTTTCATTTACCGCTATATCTTGAAGAGGTATTACCAGGGATTTGTCTGATAGACATTTCTTGAGATTGGATACATGAAATACATCATGTATTCCGGCCAATTCCTCTGGTAGTTGTAACTGATAAGCTATTGGTCCTATTCGTTGAATCACAGGGAATGGTCCAACGTATCTCGGACTTAGCTTTCTTTTCTTACCGAATCGTACTATACCTTTCCAAGGAGAAACTTTTTTAAAAGTACCTTATCTCCTACATGAAATTCTAAAGGTTTACGATGATTATCTGCATAGTTCTTCTGACGATCTCGAGCTGTTTTCAGTCTTTTCTTGATTTGAGTTATTTCGTCAGGGGTTTCTTGTACAATTTTAGGATCTGATAATTAACTTTCCCCTATTTCTGCTTAACAAACTGGAGTTTTGCACTTGCGTCTGTACAGTGCTTCGAATGGGACAGTTTTGATACTTGAATGATAATTATTGTTATAGGAGAATTTAATTAATGGCAAATGGCTATCCCAATTACCACCAAAGTCAATTACACATGCTCGGAGCATGTCTTCTAGAGTTTGTATTGTTCTTTCACTCTGTCCGTCTGTTTGTGGATGATATGCAGTATTTAGTCGAGTTCCCATTGCTTTCTGAAAACTTTTCCAGAAATGAGAAGTAAATCGACTATCTCTATCCGATACTATGGAGAGTGGGACTCCATGTAGGGATACTGTTTCATCTACGTATAACTTGGTTAACCTTTCCATGCTAAGGGTTTCTTTCATAGTTTAGAAGATAAGCTGATTTGGGTAAATCAATCCATGATTACTCAAATCGCATTATTACCTTTTCTGATTTTGGGTAACTTAGTAACAAAATCTATTGTTAAGAGTTCCTATTTCCATATAGGCATTTCTAATTGTTGGAGTAATCCTGAAGGTTTCTAGTGCTCTGTCTTAACTTGTGAACAAGTGAGACACTTAGATACATGACTGGCTATGTCCATTTTTATTCCTATCTACCAAAAGTTATTTCTTAAATCTTGGTATATCTGATTGTTACCTGGGTACATGGTATACCTAGATCTATCTAGAATCTTATTTCTTAATTTTCCCTGCTTAGGTACCCAATTGTTTTCTTAGGGAATCTCCAAATTCTATCACTTCCTTGTTTTAATTCTTTGGCTTGTCCTTTCATTCCTTTAGCATCGTCTTCGATTGCTGTTTCTTGAACTTTCTTTAGTTGCTTCATTAAATCTAACCGTAGATCTTAATCTAAGAGCATGGACTCACTCTTGCTTTTCATGATACTTATGACTTAAAGCATCTGCAACTACATTTGCTTTTCTTCGTGATACTGGATATCACAGTTGTACTCATTTAGGATTTCCATCCATCTTCTTTGCCTCATGTTTAGTTCGTTTTGCCCAAAGACGTACCTTTAGCTTTTTGTGATTGTATCTACAGGTAATGTCTCCAAGTCTTGAGGGCAAAATTATAGTTCCTAATTCTCAATCATGGGTTGTATAATTTTCCTCGTGCTTTTTCAAGTGCCTGAAGGCATACGCAATTACCTTTTTGCGTTGCATCTACACACATTCTACTTCTAATAATTTTTTTCTTTGAAGCATCACAATATACTTCAAAATCTGGAGTTTCTTCTGGTAATGCTAAAAGTGAAGCACTTGTTAACCTTTGATTTACTATCTTAAGAGCTTCTTCTTGTCTAGGTCCCCACTCAAACTTAACTATTTTACAGGTTAGCTTAGTTAAGGGTTTAGTTATCTTAGAAAAATCTTTAATAATTTGTCTATAGTATCCAGCTAAATTTAGAAAACTTCGAACTTTTATGGCTGTTTGTGGAACCCTCTATTTAGTAATTGTTTCTAGTTTAGAAGGATTCACATGGATACCTTTGTGATTTTTCACATGACCTAAGAATTGCACTTCCTGTAGCCAGAATTCATACTTCGAGATTTTGGCGTACAATTTCTCTTTTCTTAACAAGGTTAAGAGTGCATGCAAATGCTCACAATGTTCTTTTTGACTGTTGGAATAAATAAGTATGATAACTTAATTTATATACATTAAATGGTTATTATTATGGTTGGATATTGGTTAGTGCTGCCTTGTTTAAGCATAGGTGATCAGTCCATGCCTAACTAAGGCTAGGCTACTCAATATCTGCTCCTGATAATAACCAGAGTATTTAAAATACTGATATATTATTACAAATAATGAAACTAACATAAACTTAAATGGGAGTATATCAGAATAGGAGGTGAATTTGTGTATCATTATCTGAGTATATGTTTGCTTATATAGAATAAATTAATAAGGCAAATTTAATATAAATAATTTTAAATAAATGAATAATTAAATCCGAGATTAGCGCAATCTTCAGATTTTGTGGACATATAATTTAATAAGTTTCATGTGTTTTCTTGTGTATTAGCACAACTTTATTTGCGTAAATCGTATATGGTAATTCTTTTAGAATTTCTTTTACTCTTAATGATGTCCCAACTTAATGGGTTTCCATTGTTTTGTCAAACGAGCTACGGGACAATTGATCAATCGGAATAATGTTTGATATCGGAAGAGAGATTCCTGATAAAGAAATCTAGACACAGATACTAGTGATTTATTTCAAATTGTCAATCCTTATGGTTTTTGGATTTCTTTATAGATATACCTATCTATATAATCACATATTTCACATGTTGAAATAAACATACCATTTATCAGGTCAACGTATTCACAAAGTCATATTTCCAAAAACCCAATCAAATATCTGATCATAATACTATTTAGGGAAATTTTGTCACTTGTTTGACATATTATATACCTGCTTACCCGGTTCGCGCCGGAGAGGTAATCTCGGTATATCCGGACAAGCTGGAGAGTCTGCTACTCTAGACCCAGTTTTGCCGGAGAAAATTTTCTATTTCCCATAAATAGTATCTTTTCAAAAAGTGCCTCTTTCATTAGGGCTTTTATCCAGAATCAAGAAAATTTGTATTTCCATAACATATCTTATTCTAGACCAAATAATAACAGTAAGCAAGAATAAATAGCAATTAAGTGCTATTGCCTGCTAACCGTCATACCAGTATCCATTATACTTATATAAGTAATTTACCTTAAAGCTTATTTTAAGGAAAACTTCTTAAGTTCAAGTCTAAATACCATCCGGAGTGCTATCAGATAATATTAAGTTTCTAATTCTCCGTTTCACTTAGGTATTATCATAACACCTAATTGTGTAAACCAGTGACTTAGCTTATACTAAGGCATCTTTTCTTATGTTCAAGTCTAACTGCTATCAGCTGTGCTACCATTTAATAGAAATCTCCTAACTCTTTTTATTTAAGTTTAAGTATTATTATCACAACACTTATAGGCTTAAAGCAGTGGCTCTGATACCACCTTCTGTCACGACCCCCGACCCACCCTGGACGGAATCGGGTGTCGTGAGCAGTCCCGTGGTACCGGTGATTATTTTTATTTTGAAGAAAACATTGCAGCGGAAATTTCATCAGGACCGTGAGTTAGGAAAAATATCAGAGTTTAAAAACACCGGATTTTATTTATTAAATAGATGGGATAAACCCACGTTTTACAAATGTAGCTTTTAATATAAAAAAAAACGATATTTCTTAATTTTGATTTAATTAATGAAATAAGCCACTTCTTGATGTCCTTCAGTGCTGGATCTAATCCTTACTCCAATCTACTGTAATTACCTGAAACGCGTTTTAAAAAGGTTTTGTCAGCGGGAAATACTGAGTGAATCATTCTGTTTTCTAAAACGACCCGTTAGTTATAATTTACAGTATTAAGAGCGATTACAATGTTTCTATCAACCAATTATCAAGAATGGGTATTTGTCACTCGATTCATTTCTGTGACTGTGGTCATACCACTATTGGGTCCCGTTGCCCTAATAGTGACGGTGTACTCACACAGAGTAATAATAACTCACATAGAGTAATATTCACTCACATAGAGTGATAATAACAGTAATGTGCACAATACCCCACATACCAGCTGTAATTTGGTGATTACAAAGACTTAATCCCTGTAATTATAACCTTGAATATAATTTGAGGTATTGTAATACTTACTCACAAACTGTGAGAAAACAGTTTAAAAAGAAGAATGACTCACATTATAATCATGCAGTTTCATACGGCCAAAGTTTAGTCTACAGATAAGCCTTGATATATTGCAGATTTATACAGGCAGAGCTTAGCCTATTGATTTATCCTTGTAACCTAGTGCACACAACTAGGTAGGTAACTTAATAGTAGTTACGTCAATTCACGAGATTAAACCTTCACAGCGATTAATCAGTGCAATACTCGATAATTCAATCGGATTCACAACGAATAACAGAGCATAGTCCGAATTCGAACAGCACTCTAATATTCAAGTCGAAATCACGACGAATAATCAAAGTACAAGCTCAATTGAGCAGCACCTGGACTATCGTTGGATAGTTATAATCGATCGGACGTTGAATCGTAATAGCGATCGAGTTATTATCCTGATTGCGGCAGCGTTTCGATAATTGTGTGTGTATGTTGGACTGTTTCTGTGATAACTTGATCTACGTAACTCGGATTTACGTCGTTCCAAAGACAGAATTCAAGTCCCAACCCCCTCTATTTATACCCGAAATTTGACACCGTCGCGTAGCGCGAGGGGTACCCCCTATAGGTGTCGCGCTACGCGAGTGGTAACCTATGTTCATAGGGTAGCTACGTGTGTAACTAGGCTTGCTGTGTCGACAGTTTTTCAATTTTCGAATTTTACAAATAGTTATGAGGATAATCGTTGGCTAGGGTTTATCCCCCTCTGAGTTTTAGGGGCCCTGATCCTGATTCTGATTGTTCTGGAAATTTTAGGGTTAGTGCAGATTTACTTGGGTTTCTTAATTAGGGTTTCCTTAATAGCTAATTACCATCCTAATTATGGATTTTAGTGTCAGTTGTTACAATACTTGACAAGGTTAACAAACTTAACAGGATTAACATATATAACAGGAATAATAAGCTAACAGTGTTAGTTAACTAACAGAGTAATCAAACTAATAGAGTTATATACTTAACAGAGTGGCATACACAATTTAACAGAGTTAATAAAATTAACAGAGTTAATAAGCTTAACACAGTTAATAAACTAACTGTGTTCACATTCTTAACATGCATAATAGAGTTAACATACCTAACAGAGTTAACATACTAACAGAGTTAACATACTAACAGAGTTATCACACTAACAGAGTTAACATACTTAACTACTGCTACTTATAAATTTCACGAGGAACCTTAAGTACTTACAGGTTTCACGAGGAACCTTATCTTTCCCCTACGGGGAACCTTAACCTTCCTCATGGGGAACCTTAACCTTCCTCACGATGAACCTTAACCTTCCTCACTGAAGGTTCCCCAAGTAAACATGATCATCCTCATTAGTTACAGAACGCAGGAACTCCAATGCATTCTAACAGATGATCAACAACATCATACAACCATTCAATCAGACCAGAACATGCAGTCATATAAATTACTAATCATCGAGCGATCAAAGTTATCATTCAATCATCAGGTTAATCATGGATAATCACACACAATCGATCATATCATCAGACTATAAGGATCCCTAACATACAATCAATTCAAATCACAAACAAAATCACAAAACAGTCGATCTACTTACATGTGCACTTCATCCAATATACATAACAGTTTGCAGACTACACAAACAGTAACACGTAAATCAAATCGACCATCGTGACTAACCGGTTATGAGATGAAGCACAAGGACTTCTAGAAAGATGGTGGTTGCCGCCAGGTGTCAAGAGAGAAAAAAGAGAGTCTAGGGTTTGTGAAAACTTCACGTAACTGACAAACAATAAACTTAAAAGGAAGGAGTTGGGCTGGCGGAACCGTCTTGGGCCAAAGCCCGTGCCCGACGAAGGTTACAAGTTCCCGACGAAGGTTACAAGTTCGTCGAGATGGTGGGTGTGATGAAGGCTCCAACCTTCGATAGGTGGGTGGTTCGGCGAAGGTTAAGCTTCGTCGATGTGTGGGTGGCGAAGGTTGTACAGAATCCAATTTCACAATCTTTTATTAGCTAACACACAACAGATAGTTCCTAATTCAATATTTAAAATAATGACATCCACATATGCCAGACATGAGCAAGTTATAGTGCAAGGAATTACAAAAACACAAATCACAAAACGAGTAATGTGTCAAGTAAAGACCTTGGAAACTCGGGTTGTCACACATCCCATCCGATTACCTTGGTTTTGTTATGGTTGTTGTCTCTGTTGTTGCTGCGGCTGTTGCTGTTGCTACTGTTGTTGCTTTAGGTACGGAGCTCTACAATCTTTTACCATGTGGCCCACCTTGTCACACCTTTAACAAGTTCGAGAGCACTGACCGTAGTGGTGGTAGTTATACTTGTTGCACTTCGGCTACTTACCCGGGAGAGCCCTGGTTTTGGTTGTTGTTCTGGTTTTGACTGGCAGTGGAAGACTGGTTGAAGTTATGGTTGTTGTTGGTATCTGCTTTCTTCTTTTGCTGATTTCAGTTGGACGCCTTGTCCGAATCATTCCATTTGCGTTTGTTATCAGTAGCACGAATACTGGTAGTACCATGTGCTGGTAACGAGCCACGCTCGACTTCCTAGTCGGTAATCTTGTGAGCTAGTCAGATGATCCAAGGCAAGTTATCGAGGTTTGCTACATTAACCATACCCTTAATTTGTGGCACTAAACCGTTGATGTACAACTCAATCCTCCTCTGTGGTGGGTTCGATAAGTTTGGGCACATGTTCTCAAGTTCATGATATCGCTTTGTATAGGCTTCGATCTCTGATCCCACCATTTTCAGATTGTAGTATTCGTTCTCCAATTTCTACACTTCGTCACGAGGACAGTACTCTAGCTGCATCAGCTCTTTGAAATCATTCCAAGCAGTATTGTTCGCCATCTTGATACCTAGCATCTGATCCGAGGCACCATCCTCCAAAGTGCCCGAAACATACTTTACTCTATCCCCATCTGGACAGTTACACATCGGGAAAGCTAATTCGGCCTTTTCGAACCAACAGAGTAGTCCCACCACTCCTTCGGTTCCACTGAATATTTGTGGCTTGCAATCCATGAATGTCTTGAAGGTACAGACAGGCGGATTGTTCTGATTCAGATTCCCAAACCGACCTGGAGATGAAATAAAGTACAAAGCACAAGTGAGAGTCGAGTATACGATTAAGGAATAAAAATCGCCTGGTAAGCATCGTACTAGCTTGCTGAGCTGCTAAGGCTTCAGCCACACGTGTATTAATTAGGTTCATCAACTCTGCCTGAGTCATGACGATATTCCCACGTCCACCGCCATGGCCACCACCGTGTCCACCAGTACGTCTACCATGTTCATTCATGATTCTACATCCATGAGAAGAGTGGAAAGAGTAAGGATCACGATTGTGTAGTAGTCAATCTTTGCTGTGACTCCTATAGGTTATTGAATTCTCCCATTATGTCGGATAATGGGCCAGAACTCCTTTCACACTTGTTAAGCCTCACTAGGACTCATATGCACCCCACATTATTATTATGTGTGCACCCGCAATGATAATATGATTTGCATGTTCATCTCAGTGCCTCTTACATTGTGTAAAAAGGTTCCTCAGATTCGAGTGTCAAAACAGAGGTCATCAAGATGGTAAAGATCGCAAAAGTCTAGAGGTTATGCCATACTAACAATGCATCATAATGTAAGTAAGTAAGACACGTAATCGTACTGTAACGCTCAGTATGCAACTATATGCAATGCTATAAGTAAGTGTACACTAGGCGTGTAATGTATACAGTAAGTAAAAAGACGAACCTTGCAATCTGTAGCGGAGTGTCATGATCGATTTCGGAACTGTTTCGATTAAAGTCTGGTTTTATAAAAATCATTTTAAAACCTAGTTCACTATAATCAATGGGTCTGATACCAAACTGTCACACCCCCAAAATACCACATGCGGAAACCCCGGCGAGGCAAGTGACATACCCGGATCTAGCCACTAATCACATTAAACTAGCAGTAATAAAATGAAATTCCCATTCAATGTAAATAGTGTAATTCAAAACATTCATTCAAAACAAGTTTACGTTCAGTGGAAGCATATAATATTGTTCAACCAACTCAACACAATAATGTTTGAAATCAATTCGACATTCAGCGTCTTTCCAAGTGTCACGACCCATGACCACACCAGCATCCCAGACTGCAAGTCCCATATCACGTATCTATGGACCTACAAGCATGCAGAAAAAGTGTATCAGCATAAAGCTGGCGAGTTTACAGTTTTTTTTAATCGTATAGTTGGTAAATATTTAGTTTAAAGACATGTTGATAATAACTCGATATCGCAAGACGACTGTTTGTTTGCCCTTCCCCAACGCCTATCAACATTGGTCATGTGTTTAAGGTCATTAGTTCACGCCTGTCCTATCCAGGTACGTCGTGAGGGCGCTATCAACTAATACTCCGTTGCCCTCCAAGCAACTAGTTCGGTGGTAAGATGGGACTTAATGATAGAGTTGAGTAGATTATCCAAAAACGAAATTAAACTATAGTTTGTAACATATCCCCTCCAGGGAGATAAGTTTGTAAAGTATCCCCTACAGGGATGTAAGTGTGTAAAGTATCCCCTACAGGGATATAAGTTTGTTAGTTTGTCCACACATGATGCATGCTTGTGAAAGAGTAGTGAACTCACCTTAGATTTGCTCTGTAAGTTATGTTACTTTGTTCAAAGTTGGTCAACAAAGTCCTATTATGGTTACTAATAACAGTTAGGATTTCATCCAAGTATTTCATGTATTAAACAGATTGCATGCACTACAAAAACCATCATATAACACATAGCAGGCATTCAGGCCACATACAATTTCATATCACCAGTCCACAATTCAAGTAATAACCTAACAGCCCATTACATTATTCATAAAGGTGTGCAACCCAGTTAGTCCGAGGCCCAACAAGAGTGTACGGCTTAGTTCAAGTGTGTGGTCAAATTTCTGTTCATGGCCCAATGGCTGGTGTGCGGCCTAGTAATTTGTAAAGCCCAAGTAAGTGTGAAAACCCAAATGAATATGCGGCCCACTATCAGGTGTGCGCCATGTCAGTAGGTGTGCGGACACCTGATTGTGTGCGGTCATGCATCAGTTATTTGTCCTTAGTGAACCAATGACTTGTGCACTCGTAAGTGAGCGACCAGTAGGTGTGCGGCTTGCATATCTGGCTTGTATGATGTACACTGATGTTTATACATCACTCGAATGTGCGACCTTGTGTTGTGCGGTGTGCATTAGTTATATGCATAGTACTAGTGTATGTTTCTAGTGTGCGAGTGGGAAGTGTATGAGATGTGGGTTGTGTACCACCCACCATTGTGCGATTAGCCAAGTCAACCCTTCCCGTATTTCCCATAAACACTCCATTAATTTCGATTAAATCAGTTACATGATTAATACAGTTATACATTCCAAATTCACTAGAACCCTAATCATCATCTAACAGTTACATCATGATCCATATTCCAAACAAATCAAACAACATAATTATTTCAACAATTATTCATCATCATGCAACTCTAAATCATGAACTCATCCTTGCTATCAATCCTCATCTACTCATACATAACCAGATTTATCTCAAAATTATAAATGATGATACCATACCACTCCCGTGATTATCTGTAACACCTCGTAAAATCACGTCCAATGATGTATTGACACGTGTAATAAACCCTAATGAAGTTAAACAGTGAAATTTAGGGACTAATTTTTCGAAAAATCGAAAACTTTGATTTTGAAAGGACTGGAAGTGTTAGCATACCTAAATTAAGTTTTTAAATAACCTCTCACGATGATTATGTTCACAAATGTGCCACTTGATGATTAAGTGTAGCCGTTTGCGTAATTAATTGAAAGTTTGCGCGATGAAGGGTTAAAAGCGTCAACATGTTAATTCTTACCTCTGAGTGACCTTTTAACAAACCGGGAGCTTCATGATATTTAATTATACTCTCGGGAATGCCAAGCAATGGTCATCTAAGGTTTTTATGCCTATAAGAAAAGTTACACGCAACTTTGCAAGTTAGAGGGGCTAAAAGTGTCAATATGTTTAATTATACCTCTAAATGACCTTTTGGCGGACTCGAAGCATTGTGATGTTTAATAATACTTTCAAGAATGCCTAATATGGATTAGATGAGGCTTCAATGCTAATAAATGATGAGATGCGCAAGTTTGCGCAATAGAGGGGCCTAAAGCGTCAACTTTTGAATCTACGCCTTTTGCTGACCATTTAAGGGAACGGGAGCGTAGTAATATTTAAGTATATGCTTGGGAATGCCCATTATGGGCCATGGAACGCTTGGATGTCATTAAACGGAATTTCGCGCTACTTTGCGCAATTAAGGGACTAATTGCGTCAAACTGCAAAAGTAGGACGAATCATATGGTAACGGATCTTCCGGAATATGTCCATAAGTTAAACATACCCTATTTATCCTTTATATATCTTAGATATAGATTTAGAGGTGTTTGGTGCGCAAAAATAAACTTTTATGTCATGCAAGGACTAAAAGTGTCAAAAAGTGCACAAGTTTGCACTTTTGCGCATATCTCGCATTCTGAATATCCCCGGACACCCAAAAATTTATGTAAGCACTAAAATATTTTATTTTAGTGTTTGGAATGATAAAATCCCATTTGTCGCGTAATTTGGATCGTTTTTAGCGTCCGTCCGTGTTTCGTCGTAATTCGACGCACAACGTGACCGTACGGCCAAATGAACCGACATCCGACATGTTTTTGAATATGTTTCTGGTCCCATATGTTTAATCATCCTAGTAGAGCCTTAAAATGAGGTTAAAAGGCCTTAAATGTGTCAGAAACACATTTATATTCAAACAGGGACCAAATCTGCCAATTTAGAAACTGTGTTGCTGATCTGGGCTGCCAGGCGGGGCGCGTAAGGTCACACAGACCCCTTACGCGGGCCGCGAGACCTGCACAGCTGCAGAAAACTCAGTTTGTTGCTGGTTTTGTTAAATTCTGGTTTTTCCACTCTCATACTTCAAACAAGGGGCTGCCTATTGTTTAGAAAACCAGGGGTAAGAGGTGTATGGCTCAGATTCAATCACGGTTTACGAGGAACGATCCTAACGGTCCTCAAAAATCTATAAATAGCCCACTTGATTTTGGGTTTCATTCACACCTTGATCCTAAAGTTCTCTAAGTTGAAGACTCTGCTTTTCATACCTGAGAATTTGGGGATCAAACCTCCTAGCTTGGACCCTTTGTAAGTCCCCTTTCGTGTTTAGTTTAATTATTTTAGCAGTTATAGCCAAAAAGTCAAACGTTCGATAAACGCTTGACCTTTTAAACAGCTAAGCCATGGTTCGCAACGAACATGGCTACGTGACCGTAATTAGGTAGGTAGTTAACCCTCAAAAGGGCGCCTCCTAATTACCACGTTTACTTAGTTTAATTGTCGGGTCAAATTAAAGTCAAACGGGTTAGTTTTTAAAAAAAAATTCATAACTATTAATATAAAAGTTATGAAATCAGTTTTGCCACTCTAATAACTTGGTAAATATTAGTTGAACATGTTTAAACATGATTCAACCCGACAATTCTAAGTATAGGTCCGGTTCGGAGCCGAAAGTCGCAAAAGTTGACTTTTGCTTTGACTTTCAGTTCTGAACCGAATTAGACTTATTTCGATATGCCTTAGGATTCTTTTAGGATCATGTTATAGGTTAGTATAACCCTCTGAGGTTATACAACCTGAATCCTTAGTTATCCTATTCATTTGCAAGTTTCCGTTATATGCCGAATTGTTGACCGTTATGCCCTTTTGACCTTAAAATGTAATTTTTGAAAAAGTGAAAGGATAGAAACCTTCGCTACTGATTCATAAACTTGTCCCTAAAATTTGACATCAATTTGAGGTCTAGATTAGGAGTTATGCTCAATAGCGTAATTTGAAGGCTTTTATTAATTTAATGGCGTAATTAGCATATAGCATATCAAAACCCAATTTTTAATATCAAACTTTTTACTTACTAATATAAAATAATATTTTGGGTTTTTTGAAGATTTTTAATTATTTTTAGGCTGAGCATAACATAGGGTTTTAAGCTTGATTCGGTAATTACTGGTTTTGCCCTTTTGGGCTATAAAATGAATTTTACAAATCCTTTTGACCCCAAACCTTTTTCTACTGATCTAATATGATAAAAATATCAGCTTTTCTTTGAAAACCCGGAAATGGCTCTAAATCGCCTTTTTAAGCATTTTAAACGCATAGTATGCGTTAAAACCATTTTAAACATATATGGTTTGATACCTACTGATATTTTTAGTAAATATGTGTATTTTAACAGTAGGTAAAAGTTTTAAACTCAGATTTCAAAATTTAGCTTCTAAAGCCTATGTGAAATTACCAAAATGCCCCTACGACGCATAGTATGGCTATAAATGATAAATTTCACATAGATGTAATACCCTACTAATATAACTTAGTAAATTAAGTATTTTTACTAATTATATCAGACCTGTAACTCAGGTTAATATTTAATCTCTTTTGTAACCTTAAAAATTACCAAAATACCCCTACGGGGCCTAAATTGGTTTTAAATACATTTTGGGCATAACGGAAGGTATCTTACTGATATCACATCATATTTAAGGCATATTAACTTAGGAAACCTGTATATGACTCTTATGGTTACCTGTTACGCATATTTCGTGTTTGGATCGGTTTATGTAACTAGTTTGCATAAAATTACTGAAATGGGTCAAACCTTATCATTTTCACCTCAAAATCCAGAATGTGTTTAGTTTGCCCATATAATACAAGTATACAAGCTTGTCGGGTCAAAACCACATTCTAAAACGGTCTTCGCCTATTTATGCGATTAAACCGTATTCATTCTTTAAAACTAACCGGTCTAAGCTTAGGCTTAATTAAAGACCCGTTAGGAATCTAATAGGTTATTAAAAACCTTCGTTCCAGATTTAGGAGCCCAGTAAAAGCTATCTGTACTTGCTTGGTGGTATACGGCTGGGATAAATTGTATAAATTTGCTCAGGTAAATACATTTAACTTATTTTCCCTTATACGGGCTTGGGGTACGGTATATAAAATACCGCTTGGTCAGGTAATTGACCTTAACCGGTCGGTGGTTAAGTGTTTTCCAAATGACCCGTTTGAAAATGTTGTTTTGTTTGTTTAACGCCTTTGGGGGTTTAATGACCATGTCCCGGATATCCTTGGCATCATTCAAAGAATGGCCACGACCTTAGCACACGGGTGTAGGCGTACACCCGAAGTGCATTAAAATCAATAAAGTATAACAGTCGGTACGAGAGGAAATCTTGCGGTGGAACTATACTATGTGGTGTGTCTATTAATCTTTAACCCGGCACGACCCAGAAAACTGAACGCAGAACAAACATGTAATTCTTTTACAAGATTATAAGCAAATAATTATCCCAAGTTATAAAAAGTTTTGTGCCTCGGGCATTCAAATCAATTTTAAAACATTTTCAAAATGAGTCAGTTAAATTGTATTTACCAGTGTAAACTGACGTATTTTCCAAAAAAAAGGCTAAGTGCAGGTACTACGCGTAATAGGCTGGCCACTCCTTAGCATCAATAAAAGTCTCGCAAGCTTAGATGCCTGAAGTCTGTTGAACAATGTTTTATTTTCTTTGCGATCCGCCTGTGGATCTTTTACTTTCCGTTTGTAATACTTGGATATTACTTTATATCGGATTGTAATATATTTTATCTTTTGCTTCCGCTATGCATTTAAATTGTGTTGTTTGACTATGATGATATCAATTACGTCACTATACCCCCACCGGGCCCACCGGTGACACGTGTAAATATCGGGGTGTGACATTATCGAAGCTAACATTGTGCAAACCCTAATTCATCGATCTACAACATGTACGACTTCTATGTTGCATAACAGCGTATAATCAAGATCAATTCATGAAAACCCTACATCATGCTTTGATCTCCTATGTACCAATACAATACAACACGTAACACACATATCCAAGAACAACTAAGGATGTGAATCAACTTAGTGATAAACATACTAACCGAATGCTAGGACGAGAGAGGGATAATGTTTCGAGGAGAGGAGAGCTTCGACAAGGATGGGTTGTCGTCAATCCGAGAGAGAGAAGGAGAAAAGGTTGTCGTCCAAAGTATATGGGATTAGGGTTTTGTTGTTTTGTACAATTAGCAAATAAATGGGAACCGATCAATCATTTTGTGCATCACAATTAGGGGAGTCCGGGCTCAGGCTCAGTTATTATGCTAACTTAACACTTAATAATTAACAAACTTATTAATATTCAAATATACAACCAATTACGTTTAACAAGTTTAATATAACATGCACCCACTATAACGTATAATGGAACGTGAAAAGGAATGATACGAAGTTAAAGGTCATGAGGTTAGACGACACTAACCTTGAAAGTACGGGTTGTCACAAATGTCATAATTGTTGTACCAAGAGTTTTTGTTTGTTGTCTTTTTTCTATACTATGAAGAACTTATGTCCATGAGCTAGTTGTATCGCGCAAACTTAATGTGGATTACACCAAAAATATAATATACCATAATAATGTCATAATCGTTGTACCAAGAGTTTTTGTTTGTTATATCTTGTTTATTATAAGATGTTTAAATAACACTTTTTTGTATGTTACGTCTTGTTGATCATGTTCAGAGGTTGTTTAATAAGACACTACAATATTACTTTTTAAGATCTAAGGAATTGAAATTGTAGGAAAGCACATGACATTACATGAATTGCTTTAGTATCTTGAAATACTATTAAAATGAAAAGTGTTGGTATGAATATAAAGTTTTGATACACAAATAACATAACATTACATGAATTGATTTAGTATCTTGAAATACTATTAACATGAAAAGTGCTGGTATGAATATAAAGTTTTGATATGCAAATAACAAAGTATTGTATTACTTTTTTGCTTTGCAAGATCCAAGGAAATGAACTTCCTTGAAGACAAATGACATTACATGAATTGTTTAGCATAACTTGCAACTTGAAACTATTAACATGAGAAACTTAGAAAACAAAAAGCTAGAGTGAATACAAAGTGTTATAAAGAACAAAGTGTTGATATCATGTGTTGTTAAATATCAACACTTTATTATTTAACTAATAGAAAACATGGATTTTATGACCGCATTTTCAGTCACAAAATGACTACAATTGTCTTGTTGGCACTGTTTTCAACCGAAAATGCGGTGGCAAAACAAAAACACTCGTGTCAATTGCCCTGATGCCACCAATTAGAAACCACGCACGATGGTTGTTTTAACACCATCTAGCCATTTATATTACCTTTCAACAAAATTATAAAATTATATAAAACGTTCCAGTAATATTACAAAATCTCACATATAAATATTTCTTATTAAGAGTTTCCTTTTTCAAAATCATATAAGATATTCTAATAAAAATACAAACTAAAATATCAAATAACCAAAATCATCCTAACATGATAAACATCTAAACATTCATAACCAAGTGTTTATAGTTTATCTTCGAATCATAGCTGTTAACATAACTTCAATTTGTGACATCATATTGAGCATGATATCTTTATCCACCTTATCATTTTTTTTCTTTTCAACAACAACCCTGCAATAATTCCATCTAACATTTCTTTTTCTTCATCCTATTCCTTAACGCACTCCTTGATAACAAGGTTCAACTTTTCAATTTGCAAAAACAACAAATGAATAGAATCAAGAAGTCAGAATTAAAGAAAATTGATAACGGGTCAAATTGGTTAAGGAAAAACTAAATTCAATTGACTTGCAATTTAAGTGCTAGAAGCCAAAATGCATGTTCCGGTAAGTTTATTGATGTAGTCTTAGGATGCATAACATTTTAGTGTTAAAATACCCGCTTTTATGGGTAATTATCTCAAATCAAATAAGAATAGGTAGTTATTAATGTTTTGTTGAGCGTTTATAAGTAATTAGTGAAAAGGAAGGAAGTTAGACCTAAAAAGGCACTTTTGGAGGAGAAAAGTTGAAGAAAGGTAGGAAGATCAGAAAGAGTACGACCCGTACCCAATCCAGAAAGTGCGAGTCATAAGTGCCACCAGACTAAAAGACAAAATCAATATTGAGATTTGGGCCAAATTGGGCCCTGTCAGAAGAATGTGATCCATACCTATTAAAAGGGGATGGCATGTACCGTTTACGAAGCTCAATTAGAGTCGCCTATTTAAGCTTGGGGCAATTACATATTTCCCCTTAAAAACTGCTTAATTGCGTATTTACCCAACTTAAAATTAAAATTGCATATATCCCCTTTCTTAACTATTAAAATTGCATATATCCCCTTCCTTAACTAATAAAATTGCAAATTTATCCATTTTGATTTATTTCATTAAAAACAAGTTATATAATGACTTTTTTACCCTTATTTTTACTAAAACTTTAAAGAATACATATTTATTCATTTTTACTATTTTTTTGTAGATTTTTACTAGTTTAGCGGTTTATTTCAGTGTTTAAATTTTAGTAAAATAGTAAAAATGAATAAATATGTATTTTTTAAAAGAATTGTGAAAAATCCACAAAGACTAGTAAAAATGAATAAATTTGTATTTTTTAAGTGTTAGTAAAAATAAGGGTAAAAAAGTCATTATATAACTTATTTTTAATAAAATAAATCAAAATGGGTAAATATGCAATTATATTAGTTAAGGAAGGGGATATATGCGATTTTAATTTTAAGTTGGGTAAATACGCAATTAAGCATTTTTAAGGGGAATATGCAATTATCTCTTTAAGCGTTGCGATGGAAACCCTAGAAACGACTGGAAATCGATTGGGAAGCGTGAAAAGGGCTGAAGAACTTGGTTTTGAAGGATTCAGAAGAGAAAAGGCAAGAGGATTGAAGATCTAACGCACGGGGAAGCAAATTTGATTCTTTGGGTTAAACTTTACTAGTTTTCTAGTCTAACTTCTGTATTTTTGATCAATTTTATTTATGTTTTGAATTTGTTTGTCATGCCCGGCTAAACTCGTTTATAAATGTCTTGATGAGATGATTCGTTGATTTGAGTTATAATTAATGATTGATTACTTATTAGTATGATTTTAGTAGTTTGTTATGGATTAATCTTATGATGCATGTGAGTACATATTAAGTATTGATACCGTTCAAAAAAAAAACATATTAAGTATTGATTATGATGTTGATTGTTTGGTTGTGTTGATCTTTCTATAAAGTAATGCATGTTAGATTCAGTATCTTCTATCTTTTATGTCTATTAACTTAGGGCTAGAAACCTTAATCATTAATAATTAGAATTGGTAAACGTGTTTTCTGCCTACGAGAATGATCTGATTAAAAAAGTCTAGAAACTAGTTACAGTTTTCTACATTTCGCTAACCTTGATAGTTCATAAATCACAATGCTCGTTGTTCGATCTTCGCACTAGTCTAGAAACCCTAACTCATAAAAATCCATATTAATACTAGCTCTGTTGGATTAGGTCTAAATGTGTGTCTATAGCCTAAACCTTAGTTTAATAGGAGTAACCCTTAATCGATATTAGTTCTTTTTAGCACTTCATACGCTATCATCAAAGCTACTTCTTGAAATAGTTTATCAAATATCATATTTCATCAATCTAGTTAGTCTTCGTTAATCCGAATCTTGGATGTTTATATTTTCTTAATCTTTGGTAATCTTTCTTAGTTAATTGAAGTATTAGCAATTATAGTTTGAGTTTAATTATTCATAGGTTGCATATTCATAGATAAGTTTAGTACTAACAACTTTTGTGTCCTAGGGTTGATACTTGGTAACTTACCAGAATTATTGTTGGCTCAGGTAATCCTTCCTTGAAGAACAGATGATACAAAGCCAAAACTGGTTCTATAACAACTGATCCCAATAACAGTGCTTGAACCTTATTTCCCTCCAATGGCAGTGGCACTCAATAGCTGATGATCTCTAAAGTCTGATTGTTTTATAAAGACTGTTATGCAAAGCTCTATTGGATGCAAAGACTGTTAAAGACCAATCATCTGCTGAAGTCAAAGTACTACTGAAGTCAAAGGGCTGATTAACCTTAATGGAAAGCACTGCTCAAGCCTCATCAGTGGTTGAGCATCATCAGCGGATAGTCTCATTAGAGTTTAGTTAATCATTGTCTTAATGTAACAGTGTCTGTAATTCATCAGCGTTTAGAGGTTGTTAAAATTGTTAGATGTCATTGTCTAGGTGATGTCAGCAAAGATGCCACAGTGTTTAGGATTGTACTATAAATAGACAGTGCCTGTACTGTTCTATTAGCTCTTTTCGCACACACTTGCATCTTGTACGAACTAACATTGTGAGCTCAGGCTGAGGGGGAGATATTGTTCATGCATGCATAGTCTAAACATTATGTATTCAATCTTTTGATTATAAAAGCATATATGATGAAAACTCTTCTCTCCTTGATTGTGTTATAAAGTTTTACTTCATTCCGCTACAATTGTTCATTTATTTATCTTCTTCATCTTACACTTCTTATAAAACAAAACAATCAAGCAAACTCAGATCCTAACAGTTGGTATCAGAGCAAAGGTAGTCAAATTCAATTTAACCATCAATTTGACATAAAAGATCAGCTCAATTTCATTGATACTGTGTTTCTCGTATTTGTTGAAAAACAGAGTACAAGTGTAATCACGTTAAAAGTTGATTATCCAAAAACTTTTGTCAAACAACCAAGATGTCTTCACAATCACATGACCCTCACAACACCGGCACACTCTACAAGCCACCTACGCTTGTCAGATCTGCCAACGTAGGATGGGCCATGTGTTAGCACAACAAAACATCGGTTGCTGGAAGTATGTCATCTTTGGACCTCATGTTCCAATGGTGCCAAATGCAGAAGATCCCAAGGTCCAAGTACCTAAAAGTCCTGAAAATTACTATGAGCAGGATTTTCAGAAGATTGAGCTAGATGCTAAGGCATTCAGTATAGTGGCCACAGCACTACCCAATGGCATATATGCTGACTTGTTACACTGTAACAATGCTAAAGAGCTATGGGATGCACTTAAAGAGCAATTTGGGGGGATAGAAGAGGTTATTGAAAACAATAGAGAGGTGTTAAACCAACAATATGAAATGTTTTGTCATGTTAAGGGAGAGTCATTAACACAACAGTTTGAAAGATTTAGTTGTCTGATTAGTGAGCAAAAACTGGTTAATGTTGAATATGCTAAATCCACTTTAAATAGTAGATTTCTTAAATCATTACCAGAAAAGTGGGACACTATAGCTTTTGTTACTAGACACCCTGTGGGGTTCAAGGAGTTAAGTCTGACCCAACTTCATGGTAGGCTTCTCACATATGAAAAAGAGCTGAACCAGAAAAAGAAGTTGCAGGAATCTGGAAAAGTGGTTGATGATTACTCTTTTGGTAACACAACACTTTTGGGTCAAGAAGAGTTATCTGGTGGTAATAAGGACCAAAGTTATGATCATTATATTGACATAACTACAGGTGGAGCTTTCAACTTTGAGCCTTACTTACCCAATTATGCTTTCACAGCTAATAGGGAAAACCAGATCTCTGATAACTTATCCTTTGAACTGAATGACCTTTAACATTTTGATCCCACTGATCTAGAAGAAATGGATATTTTGCATCAGCTTGCTTTATTGAGTCTTAGAACAAGCAAGTTCTATAAAAGGACCGGTAGAAAGTTTCCAGGATTGCATGGGAATTTGAAGGTGGGGTTGGATAAGTCAAAAATCAAGTGCTATAAGTGTAATAGGCTTGGTCATTTTTCTAGGGAATGTAGGAGTCAAAACAATGGCTCAATTATCACTCACCCTAGTCCAAGACCTCAAAACACTCAAAGCACTATGAACTATTCCCAATATGCCCCTACTCCTCATATGCAAAACACTGCACATTTTGCACATCCTGTAAACACTGTTCCTGTGCAATATGTCCAAACCACTGTTCCACAGATTCAGTATGTTCAAGCCCCAGTATCCCAGGTTCAAGTGCAACCTGCACCACAACAAACTGCACAAACATCTGCTATAGAAGAGGCCAGTCAACAGAGTTTCTTTACACAGGGCTTTGTTGATTAGAGCAGTATGCCTGAGGATTTAACTGATGAAAATTTTGCTCTAGTTGCTAATCCGGATGTTTCTCCTGATGAATTTTGTTTCATGGCGTTAGAGTTAATACTAGAAGGGCAAGAATCTAAGGAAGTGGAGTCCAGATCTGAAGAGATGGGTGAAATTGCTGAAACAGTGGTTACAGCTGTTGTTGGTGAACAGATGTTAGAAGAGAAGGAAACTGAATCTCTGTTGGATCCTCTTGCTGATCCATGGGATGCTAGAGTGTGCGAGGATGAATGTGACTGTGCCATGATGGCTGCTACTATGGTATCACCTCAGATCTTAAAAGATTTGTGTTCAGATAAATGCATTGTTGCTTTTGCTAACATAAAAGAGGTGAATGAAAAACTTAGAAACAAGACTTTAAAAGATGAAGTCCAATTTGAGAAAACTTTTAAAGAGTTGAAAAGCAAACTGTTTGACAAAGAAACTAAAATCAGCAGCTTAAAACATGAACACAACATAACCAAAGACCAACTCCAAACTATGGTAGAAAAATACCAAGTTTGCAAAAAGGAGCTTGAATCCACCCAAATCACTTGTGAAAAATGGGTGGAGTCTTGTAAAGGTTATGAGTTGATGTTAGAAAAGTAGATCCAGAGCAATCTAAAGTTTGGCATTGGCTTTAGAAAACATGACCAAACTGAAAACACTGCTGAAATTGAATCTGACTTAGTTGAGGTAATACCCACAAATGTGGCTGGTCAAGAGATAAAAGTCATAGATAAAAATGGAAACAAAATCATTTTAGAAAAACCAGAAGGGTCATCAACCTTTGAAGAGATAGAAAAATATCAATTCAAACCCACCTGGTCTGATGAATGTGACATCCTAGAAAACTTCAAGCCAATATATTTTTCCACAATTGAGGGTGTCAAAGCACCCAAGGCTAAGGTCATTCCTCTGAAAGACAACCCAACAGAGGTTAAAAACTATGTTGAAATGGAAACTGAAAAGAGGAATAAAAGAGAAAAGATCAAAAACTTGTTTTGTGATTTTTGTGAGAAAAGAAACCATGACGCAAATGACTGGTTTCATTTAAAAGCTTATGTTATAAACAAAACAAGTGTCATTGAGCCTGCACCAAAATGCACAATTTGTGGAAAAACCAATCATCTTACTCAAGAGTGTGTGTATCTCAAAACTTTTGAGGTTAAAGGAAAAGAGTACACTTCAAAAACATTGGAGAGTTCACAAAAAACCTACCCCAAGAACAAACAGACTTTTGTGCCTGTCCAAACAGCTGCTACAAAACAGTTAAATAAAACCTCTGCTCCCAGAGAGGTACAAGTGACATATGCACCACCATCAAACTAGTTCCCAAGAGGACATGGTCAACCATCTTACCAAAAGGTCTCACATGCTTATGAAGCCTACAAAAGGCCCTCTAAGTCCAAAGTGAATAGGCATCCTTTTGGTTATCAACATCTGATAGGAGATGGCTCACAACAGTGGTTATAGAAAAATGCTCAAAAATCTATTCAAACCCCTGATCTAACCATTGTTCATGCTCCTGGACTTGAGGCTGACCTATCTGTGACCCCATCCAAAGCCTTATTCGCTTTGGAGACCCACCTGAACTAATTTATTACTTAATGCGTAGGGAGCTTTGGCATGCTTAGATAGTTTATGGTATGTAGATAGTGGAGGCTCCAGGCATGACAGGATATAGAGCCCTACTCAAAGATTTCTAAAAACATGGAGCGGGTGATATATCCTTTGGTTACAATTCAAAAGGAAAGGTGTTGGGTTCAGGGACTGTTCAGGCTGGGAAGCTCAAGTTTGAGAATGTCAATCTTGTTGACAATCTTAAGTTCAACCTCCTTAGTGAGAAAGGCTATGGGTCATTGTTCACTAAGGATAGTTGTAAGATTGTTGGGCCAGAAATGGTGAAAAAGATTGAACAAACCATATCCGGGGGTAAAACACAGCTTGTTGCTCAAAGGAGTGGTAATGTATATGTGGTTGATATGTCAAAAGATAACCCAATGGCTGATGCTTGTCTTTTCTTAGCTGACTCTAACAAAGAGATAGAGTTATGGCACAGGAGTCTTGGGCACACAAATCTTAAGACTATTACCACACTTTAAAAAAAAGGGCTTGTAAGAGGTCTCCCACAAAAACTTTTCACTTGTTCTGAGCATTGTGTTTCCTGTCTAAAAGGTAAACAACATAAAAGCTCTTACAAGTCCATTGAAGAGTCCAAAACAACCAAGTGTTTGCAAATGTTACACATGGATTTGTTTGGCCCAGTAAAAATCATGAGTTTGAAAAAGAAAAGATACTGTTTGGTCATTGTTAATGATTTTTCTAGGTTTACACGGACTTACTTTTTACACTCTAAGGATGAGATTGCAGGTATCTTGCAAGACTTTGTTAAACATGTTGAAAAGCAATTTGACTTGCCAGTAAAATTCTTTAGAAGTGATAATGGAACAGAGTTTAGAAACAAGGAGTTGGATAAGTTCTGTGTGGCCAAAGGGATTGTAAGGCAGTATAGCATCCCAAGAACACCAGAACAAAATGGGGTGGTTGAAAGGAAAAAAGAAAAAACTTTGATTGAAGCTGCCAGAACAATGCTTGCAGACTCAGGTTTACCCTTAACTTTTTGGGCAGAGGCTGTAAACACTGCCTGTTATGTGCAGAACAGAGTTCTAATCAACCCTAGGCATCAAAAGACTGCCTATCAAACTCTGTTCAAAATCAAACCACCGATCTCCTATTTCATAATCTTTGGCTGCCCATGTTTTATTTTAAACCTAAAAGATTCAATTTCAAAATTTACAGCCAAAGTAGATTGTGGTTACCATCTGGGATACTCAACCACTGCCAAGGCCAATAAAGTGTTTAACACAAGGACTAGGTGTGTGGAAGAGACTTTGAATGTGAAGTTCAATGAACTTTCATCACTAAAAAATCCCAGCAAACCCTGCTGAACTGTTTAACCTTGATAAATTTACATTTGAAGACGTGTCTGCCAAGACTAACACTGCAGGTACCCCACAATACAAAGTCACTACCACCACAAGAGCAGCAGATGTTACAAACAACTATCAAAGCTCATCCACTGCTGCATCAATAGTTGTTGATCAAAACTCTGCCACCACATCATTTCCAACCTCTGTTGATAAAAATCCATCAACAGTGGATAAAAATCAACATTGTGCCACACCCATTCCTCCCATACCTCCACCTCCATTTCAAACAGATGTTGGTTCTTCAAAATAACCAACAGATGTTAGCTCATATCATTGACATCTACAACCCTCACCTCTCAATGCCATTGTTCCATACAAGGGGGATCTAATCTTCCTTAAATCTCATCCACCTGATCAAGTGATTGGAAACATCAATGAAGGGGTTCTCACAAGAAGTCAATCCCAAAACATTTGTCTTTTTACAGGCTTTTTATCACTCCATCAACCAGTCAAGTACCAAGAGGCACTGAAAGATTTTAGTTGGGGAGAAGCCATGTAAGAAGAGCTCCAATAGTTCAAAAGACAAAAACTATGGGAACTTGTACCACTGCCAAAGGATGTAAGTCTAATTGGCACAAAGTGGGTCTTCAAGAACAAAACAGATGAAAGGGACATTGTTGTCAAGAACAAAGCCAGGCTTGTGGTTCAAGATTATAGATAAGAAGAAGGCATAGACTATGATGAGACATTTGCTCCTGTAGCAAGACTTGAAGCCATCAGACTGTTCTTAGCCTTTGCTGTCAACCACGACATCAATGTGTATCAAATGGATATCAAGTGTGCTTTCCTATATGGCAAAATTCAGGAAGAGGTATATGTCTGTCAACCTCTTGATTTTGAAGATCCTTTTTATCCAGGTCATGTCTACAAGCTTAATAAAGCTTTGTATGGCTTGAAACAAGCACCAAGGGCCTGGTATGAAACTCTTTCCACTTTTCTAATCTCCATAGGCTTCACAAGAGGAAAAATTGATAAAACACTATTTTTAAAATGGAGAGGAAAGGATTTGATGATTGTCCAAATTTATGTTGATGATATCATCTTTGGAAGCACATGTAATGCATTGTGTGAAGAGTTTAGACAACTCATGACAATAGAGTTTGAAATGAGTGCCTTGGGTGAACTCCAATGCTTTCTTGGTCTCCAAGTTAAGCAATTGCAAAATGGTACTTTCATTCATCAAAGCAAATATGTAAAAGATCTTTTAAACAAATTTGACATGAATGATTGCAAACCATGTAGTACACCCATGGCAACCACAAAGCTTGTCATGTCTGATGAAAAAGATGACTTGGTTGATCAGACCTTATATAGAAGTATTATTGGGTCTTTATTGTACCTAACTGCATCAATCCCAGACATTAGGTTTGCAACATGTGTCTGTGCCAGATCCCAGTTAGCACCTAGGAAGTCTAATCTCATTGCTGTGAAAAGAATATTCATATACATAAAATGTGGGAGTATCTGGTATCCTGCTAATGGGAATGTCAAGCTTTCAGGTTTCTCAGACAGTGATTTTTCTGGATGCAACTCCACCAGGAAGTCTACATCAGGAGGGTGTCAATTCCTAGACAATTGCTTAGTGTCTTGGCAAAGCAAAAAGCAGGCAGCTGTTTCCATATCCACTGCTGAAGCAGAGTATATTGCTGCTGCAAGCTGTACAGCTCAACTGTTGTGGCTTCAAAACCAGTTACTGGATTTTGGTATAACTGCTCCAAAGACTCCTCTCATGTTGGAAAGTCAAGCAGCTGAAAATATCATCAAAAATCTAGTATCTCATTCAACCACCAAACACATTGACATCAGACATCACTTTGTGAGGGATTGCTATAAAAAAGGTTTGATTTCTCTGCATCATGTTCCAACAAAAGATCAACTGGCAGATGTGCTAACAAAAGCATTATACACATCTACCTTTGAAAGCTTGATCTCAAGAATTGGCATGCTTAACTTGGACTAGAAGGTAAAACCTTCTTTTTCTTGAATAAAAAGCATTTGAATGTTTTCAGAAAATCAAAAATTCATCCTTAAAAATAGCTAAAATGAAAATTTTTCTGAATCTTTAAAGGCCTGTTCATATCCACTGCTTATTTTAAACCTCTGATGGTTAAAAATTCACCCACTGCTGAAAGACAACCTCTATTTCTCATTTCCTTTGTTGACCACTGTTGACTAAACATCAGTTGTTTCAACCTCTGATGTCTATCCACTGATAGACAAAAATCAGCCACTGATATTCCATACACTTTTCCCAACCACTGTTCTTGCCCAACAGTGGTTTCCAAATAACTGTCATCCATTTTTTCATCAGAGGTTGCCACGTGGACAGATGTTAACCGTCCGATCTTTGAAACCGCTGCCACATCAGCATTCACTTTTTCCCTTTTATAAAACCCTGATTTACTCCCAAACAGAGCTTTTACTGCCATATCGAATTGAAAAATTCTCCAAAGCGGTTACCATCTTCTTCTTCATTTCTTCTTTAACCTGCTCGCAATCTCTACCTTCAATCATGGCTCTGATCATAAAACACCCCCATAACTACCTCTGCACTTTTGAGAAAACCAACAAAAATACAAAGTTCCACTCAATAATTGACATATTGTCATCCTTTAAATACAAAACACTCCTCACCTCTAATGCACCCATATACCAAGACACTCTACGTGACTTCTGGGCAAATGCCGAAATTCAAGAACAAGGCAAAGAGCCATTTGGTATCACCTCAAAAGTAGGAGGTATCTTGGTTGCTGTAACCCCTACTACCATTTCCGAAACATTCCAGATGAATGATTTGGCAGGTAAAACTTCTTTCCCTAAAAATGAGTATCAATTGGACCTGATTGAACGAGGTTATGATGGACAATTGTATAAAGCCACCATGTTTAAACCAAATTTTCCACCACCCATGAAATTTGTGTTCCATACCCTGTTAACTTGTCTATCAAACAAAACCACTGCTTTTAATGAGATACCATTAAAAATTGAGTACTTGGGGTATGCTATTTTGAATAAAACTAATTTTACCTACTCCTAAGCACTGTTTACAGATATGGTTAACACTGTGAAAAACATTAAAAATGGGAAAAAGCTGCTTTTCTACTGTTCCCAAGATTTTTGAGCTATTATTTGCAAAAGAAAGTTCCTTGACGGGTGGTCCATAGGACAACCCTTAATGATGTTAAAAGACGAGTTTATCCCTCACTTGATCGTGTAATTATCTTGAATTAGATGACTACGATTGCATATGTTTCAGGTACAGTTCGGGAGCTAAAAATGGATAAAACGCTGCTTTGGACGGATTGGAGTGGAACGGGTCATGCATGGAAGGAAAGAAGAGAAGAAACAAAGAAGTCAGGGCTCCACCGTAATTTACGGTGGGCACCGTAAATTACGGTGGCCCTGAATCCTGCATTTTCCCACCGTACCTCAGTAGTGAATTACCGTAAGCAACCTGAAGTCCACCGCAACTTACGATCGGTACCGTAAGTTACGGTGGAGGCGACGGACAAAATTGTAACTGCTCATTAAAACTGTTTTTAGAGGTGTCTTTTCAGATTATTCATCATTGGACGTTTTCTCTGCACTTTGGGGGCGATTTTGGCTGGTTCTTGTTGGTTCCAAACATTTCTAAACATTTGGTTTGTGCTTTCGATTCGTATGAACTTGAACTTTGATGTTATGATGATCAACCGAACAATGTCCGGCTAAATTTGTGGTGATCATCTTAGGTGAAGGTTTTCTTAAACTCTTGTGTGTTTGTTCCTTTATTTCTAGAATGATAACTTTGTGTTTGCTTTGATTATCATGGTGTATGGATATTTGATTGTAGCTTATTAATTGGTATTGCAATTCTAGTCTAAATCATACGTTCTTCGTGTCGTTGACAATCGAGATATCACGGGAAGGGTTAGGGTTGGATATTGATTGATTGATCATCGGGAAACAACCTCGCATTCATATAATCCGAGTACTTTGTTCCCTTTTATCACAACAATTGTTTATACATGAGTTATGTATATGTAACTCTTTCTAGTTGGAATTTCACACAAGTGTTAAAAGAAACTGAATCCTAAGATGGTCATTGTTCGCATAATCTAAATTAAACATCCAATCTTGATTAGTAAGTAATTGATAATTTAGTTTTCTAAACAAACAATCCAAATCATTGATCTTTAATTTATGCATTTTAGGTTAATTGTAGTTAATTCACAAAGCTATAGAATCGACACATTTTCCACATACTCCCTGAGTTCGATGCCCATTTACCACTATCTATTAGTTGTTATTTGGATTAAATTTGCGTGTACCACGACATCACATCAAATTTTGGTGCCGTTGCCGGGGAGTAGGCGCTACGTGTGTTAGTTTAATAGTTTTGTTTTGTTATTTTTCAGGGTTACGCTGGTTGTGTTTAGTGTGCAGGTACTACAGGTGTATGCATACTAGAGGCTCTCACAAGTCGTCACCACTATCGTTTGATCGGGAAATTGAAAGAACGCTAAGGCAAAACAGAGTTTTACTAAGAGAAAACAAAATCATTGGTTCACCCACTTCACCCATTGCACCAAGAAACATCATGCAAGAATCTCAAGTACCACCTACAACGGGTCAAACGACCTCGTCATTCATACCTACTGCCATACAACCATCACCAAACACCACCATACCTAATACCAATACCGAACCTACTCCACCACTTGAAGTTACACCAACCAATACCACGCAACCGATCACTACTCAAGTTGAACCCACTATTACCTTTAACCCCTCTACCACAATTCCACCATTGTCATATTTCTTTCCCCCAACTATGGGTCAATCATCCTCTACTTACACAACAACACCCTATTCAACCATTGTCCATGCTACTTCTACATTTAGATCATCGAACCAATCGGGTTTCCAATACTCAACTCTTCCCTTCGGGCAATCTTCGGGTATTCAAGGGGATGGATATGATGATGGTTATGAAGAGGATTTTAGAGGGTATGAAGAGGAAGGCTTTTCTTATGGGGGTGATGGAGGATACTTGGGACCTAAAGGAGGAGCGGGTCAACAAAGTCAACCGATTCAACAATTTCAAGACATGGGAAGATTACCGGTTGGGGTGAAACACATTAGACCTCAAGTGCCACAATTGCAACGCCCTACACCGCTACATCAAGAGCGCCCTCAAAATACACAACCGCAATTTCAAAGACCGATTCAACAACAACCGCCAATGTATCAATACCAATATCAACCACCATTTGCTCCTCAAGGGCCTATGCAAGGGCAAATGGGTCAACCAAGAGCACCATTGGGTGCCCCTCAAAGACATCATCGGGAAGTAGTACGGGGAATTGAATCTCACTTCCGGCCTATTATCACTAACAATCCTTCGCCGGTAGTGATTCCTCATCATGCGGATGGAAGAACTTTTGAAGTTAGAACAACCGCCCTCCAAAGTCTACCAAAGTTCAAGGAGTTAGCAACGGAAGAACCCTATTTCCATTTGGAGACATACGATTCTATTTGCAACACAATTGGAGGCCAAGGGTTCTCTTCGGATGATGTTAAGTTGGTTCACTTCCAATTTTCTTTGGAAGACAAAGCAAAGAGATGGTTTCACACTCTACCCTCCGCATCGATCTTTACATGGGCCGATATGCAACAAATATTCTTGGATGAATATTACACCCCTCAAAAGACTAATGATGCAAGGAGAGGTTTGAGAAGCTTCCAACAACAATCGGGGGAGATGTTTCATGAAGCCTTCGAAAGGTTTAATATGATGTTACGGAATTGCCCTCATCATAGGATCCAACTTTGGGAGTTGTTGAACGCGTTTCATGAAGGGTTGAGTTCGGAGGATGCACGTGATTTAATGTCGATCACTAATGGCACATTCGGTACGAATTATGAACATGTTGATTGGTCATTTTTAGAGCAAATGGTAGTGAATTCCAAAAGGAAGGCCCAATCTTCAAGGCGGGTAAGGCATATGACACAAAGGCCACAAGTGCATGGAGTAAAGAGTGGCAATGTTCAAACTACAAATCAAGTATACAACGTGTGCACTAATTGCAATGAAATAGGCCACAAGGTGGAAGTTTGTGTAGTGGGGGTGGTTGATGAGCAAGTAAAAGAAGTGAATGCAATTCAAGGGGGTGGTCGAAATTTCAATATGAACTCCAACACATACCACCCCGGGTTACGAAATCATCCTAATTTCCGTTATGGGAACGCGGCGAACCAAGCTAACCCAAACTTTCAAGGAGCTCAAGGTAACTTTGCACCTCGCCAACAATACAACCAAGGCAATTATCGGGGTGGGAACAACTATGGTTATCAAGGGCAATTTCAACAAACGGGTCAAAGTGGTTCGGGTCAAATTTCGTTAAGCGGGAATGAAGTCATGGATATGCTTCGGGCTATGCAACAAGACATGCAAAAACGGAATCAACTTGATGAAGTTCGAATGCAAAAGGATTAGGTTCGTGACAAGAGCATCCAATAACTAACAACCCAAATGGGTCAATTGGCAACCGACGTGGCGGAGTTGAAGAAAAATAAAGGTCAACTTCCTAGCGACACCAAGGTAAATCCTTCCCATGGTTCATCACGAGGTAATAATGTTAATATTAGTCATGTTAGTGTGTTGAGAAGTGGCAAAGAATTTAAAGCAAATTTGTCACCGGGTTTGGTTGAGGGGGTAGTTGAGGATGTCACGAGTAATGAAAGTGACGATGATGAAGTTTCACCGATTAAACCTGAAGAATCAAATGTTAAAAAACGGGGGTTGGGTGAAAATGAGAAAAGTGAAAAAGATGAAGGTGAACCGAGTCAAGTCCCGTTTCCATCGGCTTTGCTTGACCCGGGTAAGAAAAATTTTATTGCATCAAGAGGTCCCCAAAAGGAAGAATTGTGGGACATGTTCAAGCAAGATAATATTAACCTTCCACTCCTTGATGCAATAAAACAAGTACACGCATACGCTAAATTTTAAAAAGAGTTATGCACACAAAAAAGGCAACAAAAGAAGAAAATGCCTAAGCGGGTTGACTTGACCGGGCAAGTAAGTGCGGTTTTGAATGGGGAGCTTCCTCCTAAGCTCAAAGATCCGGGTACGCTATTAATAAATATACAAGTTGGTAATTTTCAAATGGCAAAGGCGTTACTAGATCTTGGAGCCGGGGTGAGCATTTTACCGGGGGGCTTATATGACCAATACGACTTTGGTCCGTTAGCAAGGGTAGAGACAACGGTTGTTTTGTCTGATTTGTCTCATAAGCTACCTCGGGAGATGGTTCAAAATGTGATTGTCAAAATTGATGAGTTTTATTACCCTGTTGACTTTTTGGTATTGGACTACTCATCCGCGGACCCAAAACAACAACAAAATGTCATTTTGGGTCGACCATTTTTTAGCACCGCGCATGCTATGATCGATTGTAGATTTTGGTACAGTCGATATGACTTTTGGATACCGGAAAATGCGCTTGAATGTTTTTACTAACAATTCTAATGCTGTTGGTGTTGATGAGTGTTTCATGGCAGATTTAGTCGACGGATGCAACCCGCATGAGTATGAGGAGGATGGTATGGATGTTTTTTTGTGTGATTTTTCTAAACAGGTACATGCTTGTGCGTGAAGGGTTGAAGAGGAAAAACAGGATGCTATGGCTTTGAAGGAAGGTCGACCGCCATGGACTTACCAATTTGAAAGCTTGCCGGTGGAAATAAGCTCGGGTACTAAACCATCACTAGAAGAACCACCAAAGTTGGAGCTTAAAGACTTGTCAAGCCATTTGAAGTATGCTTTTCTAGGGGATAATGACACTCTACCGGTCATTCTTGCCTCTAATTTAGAGATGGCGCAAGAACAAGCCTTGCTGGAAGTCTTGAAAGAGAACAAAGGAGCTATTGGATGGACGATTTCCGATCTCAAAGGAATTAGTCCATCAATCGTCATGCACAAGATTATTACCACCGAAGATGCAAAACCGACAAGAGAAGCTCAAAGGCGATTAAATTCGAACCTAAGGGAGGTAGTAAAGAAAGAGGTAATTAAATGGTTGGACGCGGGAATTATCTATCCGATCTCGGATAGTGCTTGGGTAAGTCCTACCCAAGTTGTGCCTAAGAAGGCCGGCATTCAAGTAGTCAAGGATGAAAATGGTGAACGAATTGCCACTCGACCGGTCACCGGGTGGCGTGTATGTATTGATGACCGCAAATTGAATACCGCCACTTCTAAGGACCATTTCCCGCTACCTTTCATTGACAAAATTATTGAAAAATTATCGGGTCAAAAATATTACTGCTTTTTGGATGGGTACTCGGGTTATAATCAAATAGCAATACACCCGGATGACCAACACAAGACCACCTTCACTTGTCCATATGGTACCTTTGCCTTTCGGCTAATGCCATTTGGCTTGTGCAATGCACCGGCAACTTTCCAACGATGTATGATGAGTATTTTCTCGGACATGGTTGGAGAGTCGCTTGAAGTGTTTATGGATGACTTTTCAATTTTCGGCACTAGTTTTGAATCTTGTCTCAACGAATTACAAAAAGTTTTAAAAAGATGTGTTGAGAAAAATTTAGTGCTTAGTTGGGAGAAAAGTCATTTCATGGTGCAAGAGGGAATTGTGCTAGGTCATGTGATCTCGGAAAGGGGAATGGAGGTGGATAAGGCAAAATTAAGGGTAATATCATCTTTGCCACCACCGAAAAATGTTAAGGGTGTAAGGTCATTCTTGGGACACGCGGGTTTTTATAGACGTTTCATTAAAGGTTTTAGTGTTATCATGAAACCTTTATGTAATTTGTTGTTAAAAGATGTTCCATTTGACTTTACTGACGAATGTTTGCAAGCATTTACTGTTTTGAAGGAACATTTGGTCAAAGCTCCTATCTTGCAACCGCCGGATTGGTCAAAGCCATTCGAAATCATGTGTGACGCAAGCGACACTACAATTGGTGCAGTTTTGGGTCAACGAGTTGATAAAAAGCCGGTGGTAATTTACTATGCAAGCAAGACTTTATCTGAAGCGCAACTAAATTACACCACAACCGAGAAGGAATTACTAGCGGTGTTGTATGCTTTAGGTAAGTTTCGTTCATATATTTAGGGGAGCAAAGTGGTTGTTTACTCGGATCATAGTGCGGTCCGGTATTTGATGGAGAAAAAAGACGCGAAGCCCCGTTTAATCCGGTGGGTATTGTTATTACAAGAGTTTGACTTAGAGATCCGAGACAAAAAGGGGAGTGAAAACGTAGTGGCGGATCACTTGTCTCAGATCCCGGTGGAAGGGATTGACGATTTGAGTGAAATAAATGAAAGGTTCCCCGACGAGCAACTCTAGCCGTTTCCACCTTTGTTGCACCGTAGTATGCTCACTATGTAAACTACTTAGCCACGGGTGCCATCCTAAATCATTGGACCAAGAAGCGAAGACAACAATTTATGGTCCAAGTGAAGCAATACATTTGGGATGAACCGGATCTTTTCAAGATCGGCCCGGATCAAGTTATTCGGAGGTGTGTGCCCGAAACGGAGGTGTTGGAAATCCTGACTCATGCCCATTCATCCGCATGTGGAGGTCACTTTAGCGGGCATAAAACGGGTTATCGGGTTCTCTCATGTGGGTTTTATTAGCCCACAATTTTCAATGATGCATGTGAATTCGCAAGAAATTGTGTGAATTGCCAAAGGATGGGAAGCATCTCAAAGAGGGACGAGATGCCATTGCAACCAATTTTGGTTGTAGAAATATTTGATGTATGGGGCATTGACTTTATGGGTCCCTTCCCAAACTCCAACGGGTTCTTATATATTTTGGTGGCAGCGGATTACGTCTCTACGTGGATTGAAGCCATTGCAACAAGAACAAACGACCATTCGGTTGTTTGTAAATTTGTTCAATCCAACATCTTCTCCCGTTTTGGTATTCCGAGAGTTATAATCAGTGACGGTGGTTCACATTTCAAGAACTTTAATTTCGGGAAATTGTTGAAGCGATATAGCGTGAATCACCGGATTGCCACACCTTACCATCTGCAAACGAGTGGACAAGTTGAAGTGTCCAACCGTCAAATAAAAGAAATTCTCATGAAGACGGTTAGAACAGATAGGAAGGATTGGTCGAGCAAGTTGGATGATGCGTTTTCAGCATACCGAACGGCCTACAAAACTCCAATCGGCACAACACCTTACCGGATGGTGTATGGAAAGGGTTGTCACTTGCCAATGGAGTTAGCTCATCGGGCACATTGGGCAATCAAGACGGTAAATGCGGATTAAGATGAAGCGGGAAAGATGAGGAGGTTGCAATTGAGTGAAATAGAAGAGATTAGAGACGAGGCGTATGAGTGGCATCGGCTTACAAAGACAAGCTCAAAAAGGTACACGATGCAAAGTTGAGGAAGAAAACCTTTGAAGTGGGTCAAAAGGTTTGGTTGTACAATTCAAGGCTCAAGATGTTTGCGGGCAAGCTTAAAAGCAAATGGATGGGCCCGTAAGTCGTTCGGAGGGTTGGGAGGTTTGGTGATGTAGATATCCAAGATGAGCAAACGAACAAACAACAAACGGCAAATGGCCATCGGTTGAAACCATACTTGGAAGGAAACGACATCAACAACTTGGAGCTTGACAAAGCGGGTTACATCTTAAGCCCGGTCGATGAGGAACAATCATGAGAGGCCCAGGTTTGGTAGTGTAAATAGTTAGCATTTTATTTTGTTTATTGTGTATAGTTTGCACATTTACCGTACTCGCTTGAAGTGTGTGTTTGAAACAAGTGTGGGGACATTCGGGTTACGAATCGTTCTAGCATTGTGTTGAGGACAACACGGGACTTTCGAGGGGGTAGGGTAATTTTTACATGTTTTTGAAAAATTTTAAAAACACAAAAAAAAATTGGAAAAACTAAAAAAAATATAAAAAAAAGACACTTAAAATTGCATTTTTTAAGTGAAGCAGGGATGCCCAGGTACCACCGTAAGTTACGGTGGTACCGTAAGTTACGGTGGAAGTTGAAAAATCTGGGGCTTTACGGTGAAATGCTACTGAGTTACGGTAGGTATTTGGTGCCAGGTTCCACCGTAATTTACGGTGTCCACCGTAAATTACGGTGGACCTGGCGAACTGATGGGTCGATTCTTGTACAGCAGTTACGTAAAAAAAGTAATAATAAATCAGTCACGTGAACCTCTCCCCATCCACTCGTTTTCTTTCACCTTTCTCCTCCATTCATTCTCATCTATCACTTTCAATTACCCCACAAGAGCTTCTACAAACTCCATAACCCTACAACCTTCAATCCTTCATATCTCTCTCAATTCTTAGCCAAATCAAGTGAAATCTAGGTCTATCTTGACTAATTTTTCACGTACTTGCTGATTTTGCGAAGAGATTTGTGAGAAAACAACGTTTTCTGGTCCGATTCACAAGCCCTAAGTTCGAAAATTTTAGGGGTTTTTGGAGTTTTTGTTTCACTTGTGTTCTAGCATCTTCAAACAAAGGTATGGAAGTTTATTTGTTATGCTTTGATGATTCACTGTGAAGATTAAGGTGGTTTTTGATATTTGTCCATACACACTTGCTTGTTATAGTTTTGGTCATAAAACTTGTTACTTGAACATTGTTATGGTTGTAGATGTAGGATTGATAACAAAGCTGTGAACTTTTTGGGAATCTTTACATTGTAGAGACATCATGTCCAATTTTTGAAAAAGATTTATAAAATTTTTGTTCACTAACATCTACAACCATAGTAACAAGCAAGTGTGGGGATGTTTTGGAGAAAAGGGTCTAACTTTTTGTGTTTGGTTGTGTTGTTTGCTTTGCAATGTGTGTAGGAAAATGGTAAGAACGAAGGAAAGAGCGGGAGCTAGTTCATCTTCTTCGTCTAAAGGCAAAGGCAAACAGCCGGAAGTGCAACCAAAGAAGAGGCAATATTTGGGGAGAGTTAGTGAAAGTGAAAGTGAGGAGGAAGAGATGATGGAGTTGGACCCGGCTGAAAAGCCAAGGTGGGAATCGGGTCCTGTAGATGATCAGCCGGATGAGTGGCAGCCTACACTATTCCATGACAGTATGAATCGGTTAAAAAACAAGGCTGCTGCGTTTATCTAAGAGAGGGAGGTGAGAGAGGTTGAATTTGGGCCGTTTAATGTGTTTGCCCAATTCCGCGCCCTAGGATGGGAGGCGGCTCTCAGCTGTTACGATAAGGATAGCAAGAATCTGTTTATGGATGAGATTCAAGAATGGATGGCAACCCTCAAATGCAACAAGTATGATAGGCCATCACAGATGAAGCTGAAGGGCGAGGTTAATGGGATCAAGGTGGAAATGTCGTTTGATACGCTATGGAAATTGGGGAAATACGACAATCTACCTGCTCGTGATTACATGATCCCTAGTCTTGATGATCTGTTGGTTAAACCGGAGAAGCATCCGCGTTGGAATGACATGTTAGCGGCTTTGTTCTTGCCCGGTACTTATAGTGGCATCTTGTACCGGAAGAACTTGTAGATTGAAGCGAAGTTGCTATTAACGATTTGCATTTTGAATGTCATCCCAAGAAGAGGAGATAAGGAACAAGTGAGGTTTCCGGAAGTACCCGTCCTTTATTCATTGCTCAATGGGTCTCCTCGCTTCCCGATTCGGTATTTGATCATGAACAATATTTGGATTTGCCGAAACAAGTTGGGGAGGAGCATTATCCCGTATTGCCGAATTATCACGGGATTGATAAAGCAGTTTAAGGCAATCACGTCGGAGGATAGAGGAGCAGCGAAAAGGCACAAGCCTTTTGAGATTTCAAAGATGGGTATCGGGTGGACATACACTCAATCGGAAAGGTATCATAAGCTCAAATCGGAGGGTCAAAGATGGCGAGCATTGAAAGTTTATGCAAGAGCTCTTCTACCGGGTGAAGAAGATGAACCGGAAAGTGACGCGGAACCTCCAAGTGGTGATGAGGATTATGCGGATGAGCCTCATGGTGAGCATGTGGAGGAGGGCCAAGGGGGCCCGAGTAGGAGTTATGGTGGCGGTTTTTATGATTACACGGAGCGCTCATACGAGCCAAATTGGGCTTATGATGGCACTATGCAGGAGGTTATTGAGAACCAACGTCCTCCGGCTCCTATTTTTGAGTCATGGTCGGGTTTGGAGCATACTTTATTTGATCAACAAACGATGATGAGTGCTAGTATTGAGCGGGCTTTAAAGCATAATTTCGATCGTCAAGAATCATGGAACCGTGCACATGCTTACTCCCACGAGCTAGAGATGAATAACCGGTATGAAGATGACCAAGCACGAAGGATGCATGCGGATTGGCATGCGGGGCGGCCTGTGGTTGTGGATCCACCTCCGGCGGATTATGCGTCTCTACTACCATACAATGGTAGTGTTTCGTATCCAACCCCGCCACTCCATCATTCACAATGGTTAGACCCGCGTCAACAACAAGGAGCTCCGCAACAAAGTGGAAGCGGTAGCGGTGCATTTGCATTCGGAGAATGGAACGAGATGATGTCTTCCATTTTCGGACCTCCTCAACCGCGTTATTATTAGTCAGGTCGTGCTCCTTCTTGTACATTTTTTGTGAATATTTGTTGGTTTATTATGTTTATGGTCGGGTGGACGGGTGGTGTTACTTTGTGTTAGTTCGTGTTGTTATGTTTTGGGTTGGAGGAGTTGGTGGTGTAATGTTTAAAAGAAGAAAAAATATGAAAAAAATATGAAAAAAAAATAAAAAAATACCAAAAAGAAGTTTGTGGATTGAGTGTTTGAGCTTTCTGTTGGTGTTAAAGAGTTTTAGCGATCAAATCCTCCTAAAAACATACATTTTGGTCAATGTATCCCAAGGGTGGGGATGGGGGGAAATTTTTGAAGTTTTTGAAAAATTTTTAAATCAAGCAAAACAATGTGTGAATTTGAACACCTTGGATTAACCCCAAATGATACACCGGCAACCCTTAATACCCTTTGTTCTTGGTGAGAGTTGAAGCCACACATGTAAATAAATAATAATTGTCTTTGATAAGAGTGGCAATGGGTGGGGGTGCATTAGAACTTGTGCTTTAATACGGTTTGAGTCCTTAGTTGAATGTGAATTTAAAAAGGATAAGAGCAATTAGGTAGCCTCGTCTTGGTGAATGCGAGTGTGGGATTTGGGGGGGTTGGACCTCATTAATTATATATATGAGCTTGGTTGCGACAGGGGCGGGGGTTTGGACACTTAGTTGCCCATTTTGTGCTTAAAGCCTATCGTTTGTTTCCCCCTTAGCCAGTTCCTAAAAATTTACCCGACTTAACCTGGTCTTATAGTGTAGTAGTAGTTCTAGTAGTATGTAGATATATTTGATGTTATATTGAAGATTTGCTTTGATAGATTTGCTTGCTTGAAAAAAAATGGAAAAAGCAATGAAAAAAAAAGATTGATACTGCGTTGTCTTGTACATAGTAGTTAAGTTTGGTAGTTGTTTGTTTGTTTATTTGTGTAATAAAAGACCGGGTTAAGTTTTCGCTACTACATATATATTCCATTTCCTACCCATTCGCCTAGCCTCGTTACAACCTCAAAAGTCCCTTTGATTTGCATTCATATTTGGCACTTGTAGGAGGAGGACCGATTTAGGTACAAGCCTATAGTTGTGAACCACCCGTTTGTCTTTTGTGTGTCTAGTTTACAATTGCTAGTGCTTACTTGTTGCCGAGAGGAGAGACATAGAGAGGGGTGCGTTATTTTGGGTGTTAAGAAAGGGTTGGTAAAAGGACTACATGTTTATGCTTGATTTATGTTGATCGCTATTTTGAAAATGGTTTGATGAGTTGCTTGGGACAAGCAACGGTTAAGTGTGGGGATGTGACGGGTGGTCCATAGGACAACCCTTAATGATGTTAAAAGACGAGTTTATCCCTCACTTGATCACGTAATTATCTTGAATTAGATGACTACGGTTGCTTATGTTTCAGGTACAGTTCGGGAGCTAAAAATGGATAAAACGCTGCTTTGGACGGATTGGAGTGGAACGGGTCATGCATGGAAGGAAAGAAGAGAAGAAACAAAGAAATCAGGGCTCCATCGTAATTTACGATGGGCACCGTAAATTACAGTGGCCCTGAATCCTGCATTTTCCCACCGTACCTCAGTAGTGAACTGCCGTAAGAAATCTAAAGTCCACTGTAACTTACGGTGGGTACCGTAAGTTACGGTGGAGGCGACGGACAAAATCGTAACTGCTCATTAAAACCGTTTTTAGAGGTGTCTTTTCAGATTATTCATCATTGGACGTTTTCTCTGCACTTTGGGGGCGATTTTGGCTGGTTCTTGTTGCTTCCAAACATTTCTAAACATTTGGTTTGTGTTTTCGATTCGTATGAACTTGAACTTTGATGTTATGATGATCAACCGAACAATGTCCGGCTAAATTTGTGGTGATCATCTTAGGTGAAGGTTTTCTTAAACTCTTGTGTGTTCGTTCCTTTATTTCTAGAATGATAACTTTGTGTTTGCTTTGATTATCATGGTGTATGGATATTTGATTGTAGCTTGTTAATTGGTATTGCAATTCTAGTCTAAATCATATGTTCTTGGTGTCGTTGACAATCGAGATATCACGGGAAGGGTTAGGGTTGGATATTGATTGATTGATCATCGGGAAACAACCTCGCATTCATATAATCCGAGTATTTGTTCCCTTTTATCACAACAATTGTTTATACACGAGTTATGTCTATATAACTCTTTCTAGTTGGAATTTCACACAAGTGTTAAAAGAAACTGAATCCTAAGATGGTCATTGTTCTCATAATCTGAATTAAACATCCAATCTTGATTAGTAAGTAGTTGATAATTTAATTTTCTAAACAAACAATCCAAATCATTGATCTTTAATTTCTGCATTTTAGGTTAATTTTAGTTAATTCACAAAGCTATAGAATCGACACATTTTCCACATACTCCCTGAGTTCGATACCCATTTACCACTATCTATTAGTTGTATTTGGATTAAATTTGCATGTACCACGACATCACGTCATTCCTCAAAAAGCTTTTGAGCAAGGAACACCTATCAAAATGAACAGTCTTTCATCTGAAACTTTTACATGCCTAACGGCCAAAGAGTCAAATGTTTCTAAAACAAAAGCAAAGAAGTCTGAGCAAATTTTAGATGAGTCCACATCTGCTCCTCAAACTTCTGTTGCTGAGCCCACTGCTCATGGTGATCACGGCACCCCAACCACTGCTGTGAAACCCCCAACATCTAAACCCAAAAAGACCAAAACAAAAACCACAAAGCCCACCAAACCCACAAATAAAGGTCCTATAGAAGATGAGATCCCAGATGTTAACCTTGTGACAACACAAATGTCACTAGAAACCACTGTTGCTACTTCCTCACAACAGACGAAAAGATCTCAACCTGAAACCTCAACTCCTCATGATTCCTCACAAAAGGAACATGTTGTAAGCACAAGGACACCACAATATGAAACATTACTCTCACTTGAGAGTATGTTTAGCAGCCCTTCTCCCGGGGGAATGTCTCTTTTAACACCACTCCCTTCATCTCCTATTCCACCTACCATCATACCACTGTTTGAGGCCATTGAAATTCAGACTCAAAACAGCCCCTCTCACTAACACATTACTGAGAGTATAACTTCAACATTGGCTATGTCTGAACCTATTCAATTGGCTAACCCACAAACAGTTGAGGATGTTACACCACTTGAATTTCCTGAAATTCTTGTTGGTAGTTCAAGTGGAGCAGCTACTACAAATGTTGGATCCACTGATCTACATTTGGACAGTAGTTTCATCAGTCAGACTTCCTTGAAGGCAACCATTGCTGTGTCTACCAAGGTAACCACTTGTGTGTTTAAGTTAACCACTTGTGTGTTTACTAAGGTAAACACTGATGCAGAGGGAAGTCCCCAGAACCAAGAACAAGGGGCATTTGCTAATGAAAATTTGGAGACTCCTCCTATCTCAAAAGCAGATACAACCACCTCTGGTGGGAATTCAAATGATCCTATTAAGTTAGGTTATGAATTAAAATACAAGGATTTGACGGAGAGGATGTCCAATATTGAAATAACTGTTGGTGAAATGAAAGATCTAATGAAGCAGATGGTGGATGCTTCCAAAAGTCAACCTTCACATCAGCAGTTATCCCAAGAGCTTTGGAATTCAATACAACCCATTCTTGTAGCTCAAAGGGAACTGGCTGAAATCAACCACAACTCACACATGGAGTTGATCAGAGTTATGGTTGATGCAAGATACAAGGACACCCAAGCAGATATCAGGGGTATCAAAGAGTCCTTGGCAAAATTAACTGGCACTACCCCTGCACCTATCTTTGAAAAAGAAGATCAAGAAGATGCCAGAAAGGGGGAGAATAATTCATTGAGAAAATTGTATGCTAATCCAAAAGCTAAACCAAAGGGTCAGCAACAACAAAAGCCAGGATCTGCCAAAGAAACTTCTGCAAAATCTTCTGAAACATTTGATGCTGGAAAGAAAAAGGGAGTTGATGAAACCCTTAACAAACAGGCAGATGAAGAGATTTTGGAAAAGTAGAAGAGAAAAGACACCAAAGAAAGCAAAGCAGATGTTTGGAGACAAGAACAGGAGAAAAAGAGGAAATGGGAAATCTAAACACAAAACCTTAGCACTTCAAACAGAAGAAAATCATTCAGAAACAACAGAGCCCCTATTGCCACATTTCCTAAAACCACTGTTAGTTCTAAAAAGCCAAACACTACTGCATCCAAACCTAAACCTTCACCTCAAAAACCTTGACACAAAAACCACCTCTTAAAAAGTAGACAGCCTCATCACCACCACCATCTTCCAAAGCAACAGATGTTGATGCACCAAAAGCATCAGCAGATGTTAAGGCAACAACTGTTGAGACACCAGTGGTTTCAACAGTTGTTAGTCAATCCACTGCTCCCATTCACTTTGATTCTCCACCTAAAACAAAACCACGAACACCTCAAAGATTCCTATCACAATCAACCTTTTCACCCAAACTACCATCTCCATCTAAAACTCCTCCTCCTCCAAAGTTTGCTTATGCTAGAAAAAGGAAATTTGTGGTGCTTGATGATGAAAAAGAAATACATGCACCAATTCCTTTATCATTTCCTGCCTCATCATTCATTCCACCCTCATCACCAAAAACCAACCTAATCAAACAACCACCCACTAGCTACATCCCACGAAACATTCCCCTGGAAACTCAATTTCCTTTTGAACTGATTGCAATCCAATCTGAAATGGAGAAGTTCTAAAAAATAGAGGATCTATCTCAAAGAACCTTCCCATCTCTGTATGGCTTTAGAACTCCTCAAAACATGGATGAATACCTAAAGTTGAAAGCCAACCAAGCTCATAGCATTGCAAAAGAAGAGGGTAAAGGGCAAGGTGACAGGAGATACCAAGGTCTCTATCAACATGGGCTAAGTAAAGTCAGGAAACTGCATGACTTTTCTAGAGACTTGAGTAAATCCATGTCTAAGTTACCACGAAGTGTTGGTCTTCAAAAGGAACTAAGGGTTAATTATTTAAACATCATCATGGATACCAAGCCCTACAAAGCCAACAAGTCTCAATTCAAGGATTGGCCTCTTGATGCTCTCAAAGATGAAATCAATAGGTTTGAAATGATGAATAAAGATCCTCAAATGAGAAATCTGCACCCAACTGGAACCCATTTAAGAAGGTTGATGCAGATGAAGCATTGAGGTATAAAAGGAAGATAGCAGAGCTTGTTGCAGCTAATTATGGGACTACTAGATCCATTGCAAGATGGTCTAAACAGAATGTTGATCTAATTTATAAAAAGTTAGAAGAGCTTAGAAAGACAGATCCAACCCTTCCTCAGAATCCAGTGTATGATGATAAAATCACTACTGATAGGCCTCAGCAGACCCACTCTCTAAAAAAGCTGTTATCATCATCTGCTCCACCCATCATTGCCTTGAATCAACTAAAAAGGCAGAAGCAGATTGATAAGGAAGATGAAACGAGGGATGCTAAATACAGAAAAGAGTCTATCAGAAATCAATTACAATTTGGATTGGATGATGCTTCTCTACAACTTCAAGATCAATTAGCTGAAACACTCAAAAAGTTGGCAAGCAGACCTCAATCCCTAAACTCATCACAAATAAAACTTCTCCCTAGAAATCCATCAGACCCAAAAATACTAAAGTGGAAGTCTGACAAAAATTACCCACGTATTGACTCTGCTCAAGTCTGATGGTAGAGTTGAAAAGGTGTCAAGGAAGGCTGCATATGGTCTGAATGCAGATGATCTTCAAGATTTAATGAATCTACAACTACAAAGGATGAAGATGACACAGATTCCTTGGATTTTGAGCTCCAATTCAAAGGGAAAATCTGGGAACTATTGATGAGAGAATAAAGATCAAAATAATTAAGAGTTTTGGCATCATCTGTCCTAGGGGGAGATTGTTGGCTCATGTAATCCTTCCTTGAAGAACAGATGATACAAAGCCAAAACTGGTTCTACAGCAACTGATCCCAATAACAGTGCTTGAACCTTATTTCCCTCCAATGGCAGTGGCACTCAACAGCTGATGATCTCTAAAGTCTGATTGTTTTATAAAGACTGTTATGCAAAGCTCTGTTGGATGCAAAGATTGTTGAAGACCAATAATCTACTGAAGTCAAAGTACTGCTGAATTCAAAGGCCTGCTCAACCTTAATGGAAAGCACTGCTCAAGCCTCATCAGTGGTTGAGCATCATCAGCAGATAGTCTCATCAGAGTTTAGTTAATCATTGTCTTAATGTAACAGTGTCTGTAATTCATCAGCATTTAGAGCTTGTTAAGATTGTTAGATGTCACTGTCTATGTGATGTCAGCAAAGATGCCACAATGTTTAGGATTGTACTTTAAATAGACAATGCCTGTACTGTTCTGTTAGCTCTTTTCGCACATACTTGCATCTTGTATGAACTAACATTGTGAGCTCAGGCTGAGGGGGAGATAGTGTTCATGCATGCATAGTCTAAACTTTGTGTATTCAATCTTTTGATTATAAAAGCATATATGATGAAAACTTTTCTCTGCTTGATTGTGTTATAAAGTTTTACTTCATTCCGCTGCAATTGTTCATTTGTTTATCTTCTTCATCTTACACTTCTTATAAAACAACACAATCAAGTAAACTCAGATCCTAACAATTATACTATAATCTGACACGTACGCTTACATGTAACATGTGTAGTTAGTAGTTATTTTTTACCTTAAACCTCGTATGTGTTTGTTTCAATTTATTTATCACTATCTAAGCACGTCAAGTTTCTGTTAGGAAAGAATTTGATTTGGTAGTTTAATCATTTATTCGCTTTTCGTTATTTTAGTACTTGTAGGAAAACTTTTGTTTATGTGTTAAAACACGATCTGGTAAATTAGTAGAACCGCCTTCTGAACCTAAGCGATCACTACGTAAGAGTTCTAAGAAGAAGAAAGAAAAAATAGAACACGTGCAGATTAAATTGGAACCTACACCTGAAGACACCAAGATAAAGGAGCTTGAAGTTTTAGAAATTATGAGAGAACCAGAACAATCGATCTCACATGACATTCGACCATCTACTACTCTTCCTTCTAGTATCACTCGTCCTGCTACTCATGCAGAGATTTTCCAAAATCCACCCCCAGTCATCAATCTAATCCAAACCAGCTGCCAATTTTCTGGGTTAGAGGATGAAGATACAAATGCTCACATTGACATGTTCTTGCAAGCCTGTGACACCTTTAAAATTAACAGAGTTTTGCCTGATGCAATCAAGTAACGATTTCCATTCTCACTTGTTGGAAAAGCTTGGACTTGGCTTTCTACCTAAGAAGGAAGTTCTATAACCACCTAGGAAATCTTAGTTGTGAAGTTCTTAAAGAAACACTTTCCATCCTCTAAGATTAATAAGTTGAGAAACAAGATTTTAAATTTCCATCAGCAAGAGCAAGATCTGGAGGAAGAATTAGAGGAAGATCTGGAGAAGGAGCCAGATAATAGTGACGATGAAGGTTCTGTTATATCTCCTGCTGGTGGTGAGGATTCACCACACCACTCATTCCTTTTGTTTGCACATTTATTTTTTTTAAACTTAGATGGGAAGGCTTGTTTCCCATCCGACCGATAATTTTTAATATTTGACTGGAATATTATTGTGTGGACGCAATATATTTTTGTTGATTATTAAAATATCGAACGTTTTTGGTTTATGACTACACTATTTTATTCCTTGTTTGCTTGTACTGAGTATGAAAATTATATGATGTGTATATTTTTCGTAGGTTGGTGCTAACAACCTTATCACGATCCCCATCAGTTATAAGACTACCCCCCCCCCCCAATTACCCTATTATGTGGTTAATCCTTAGTCTAACTTGATTTACACCTTAGCATATCCAACTCTGCATATGGATTTACCAAATGGTTCGATGGTCTGAGGGACATTGGAAGACGGAGATACGAAATAGTCAACACTCAGATGAACGCGATGACTTAAACAATTATCTTACCCCTTATATTGCAAAAGTCATCATCCCATAGGAAATTTTCATTTTATGCGAATTTTTTCACTAGTCTTTGCATTAGCAGATTCTTACCATTTAATGTGATATCTAGTTACGATTATCGACTTAGTAAAATCTATCATATAATGGTGACACTACATCTAATGGTGACACTACATCTTCACTTCTTCATGCAAAAACTCCAATAAAATTGCACTCTAGCTTAGAGAATTTGATAAACTCGACTTTCAATCCTTGGTTATCATTTCTTGAACACTGAAGATGGTGATGCATTGTTCATATGACCATACCATTTCGAACATTATTTATTCCCGGATGTTGGTATTTTGATTTTTCTGAAAAAAAAATTGATAAGTCAAAATATTATTCGGTAAAACCAGAACTCAGCCAGTTGATGTCTTTGTTGAAAACGAATTCGAAATTATATGATTCCAGGTTCTTGAATGGAAAATTCTGAAATTTAGGGTTTACATTGTCAAATCATGAAAGTTTGGTGGTAAAATTGTTAAATGTGAAATTTGGCGTCATAAATGTCACATCATGAAAGTGTTTGGCAGTTTGAGATTCTAAATTGTCATACTTTGCAAAGCATAAGGTTTGAAAGGTATGTTTTCAATCCTTGAGGAATCTGTTGGTAGTTTCTTGTTTGAGAAGTGTAGGTTAAAGTTGAAGATCAAAAGATTCCAGTTTAGTGAGATTATTCACGATAAAGCTAATGATGATTGAGCAGAGGATAGAGAAGAGAATGATGATGTTGATGAGCAAGTCCAACTCTACGTGCCTTCTTGTAGAGAGGATGGCTCAAGACATCGTTGATTAAAAACCCCAGTGAAGGTTGAAGATTTTTACCTTCAGCTATTTCCAAGGGAGAATAGTTGGAGATGATCTGAAAGTAAAGACTGAAGATGTCATCTACCAGCTATATCCAATGGGGAGTCTTTAGATGCAAATGTTTATAGTCGGTAGGTAGCATGTCGGTCTGAAGACGGTAATGTGTTCGTGTTAGTTTATGTTTTGAAAGGGTTATTTATATAAAAGTTGGAAAGAATAAGGACTTGCAAAAGGTTATTTCATTTAGGGATCTAAATGAAGTTATGACTTTGTTTAGAAAGTTAAGGTATCAAAAGGCCTTTTGCAAGTTTGTTTGTAACTTCTTCTTCTACACTATTCTAGAGCTTTCACCTTTAAGTGTGTGTTTTTGTTCTTGTTAGATCCAGAGTCTGTACCACGTTTATTCATGAATGAATATGTGTTTATTGATTGTGGTTGTGATGATTGATTACATTTGATTATGGATTCCGCACGCAGTAGATCTATACGTGTTTACACAGTAGTAGGTGTAGATCCGAGATCCAAACTCGATCCTACAAATTTGGTTATCAACCGAAATAAACCCAATTGAAGCAAAAACCAACAATCTAACCGAATAAACAGAACGTTTTAATTGAAAAATAATTTCTTAATAAAATAGATTAACCGATAACTTCGGTTTCGATTTCTGTTGAGGCTAATAACCGAACCTAACCGAATTGTACACACCCTTGATAGTCTTTGTTTTTCTTGCTGCATCACATGAGCACCCTTCTAATAATATATAAATGAAGTCCTGCACAATAGTGTTATGTTTGTTAAAACACAGGTTTTGCTTTGTAGGGAAATAAATAACATCACATGAGATTTGTTGCTTTAGTATAACTTGCAAGTAAATAAATACATGAGAACAATATAAGCATTATGAAAGCAACACCATATACTACATTATAAAGTCATGATACTTTTTTCGAGTAAATGTCAAATTACGTCCCTGAGGTTTACACCAAAACGTAGGAACAACCCTCATTTCAAAAAACACAACAATCAAGTCCATGTGGTTGTCGATTGCGTTCAATAACATCCCTCCTTATATTTTCCCGGTTCAAATATTGTGAAAAGACAAAATTACCCTCAAAACTTTCATGACCATTTCGGTCCCTGCTGCAAAATTTCTTAAGTTCCCTCCATATTCAAAAGGTTTCGAAATCTACTTACAAATCACCCCAATCAAGTAATTGATTAGCAATCACAACAACAACAAATCAACCACTTCAATACCTATTCATAATGAACTGAATGCAGCAACAACATGAATAACAAATGTGTGCAAGAACAACAGCAATATCATGAACAATCTCAATCTGAACTGACTGCAACAACAACATGAACAACATGAACAATCTGAACTAACCCTAAGTGAATGGACTGCAACAACAACATGAACAATCTGAACTGAAAGCACATGTGAACCTATAGTCTGAACTAAAAGCACAAATCTGAACTGATTGCAACAAGCTTATGATACTTGTTCAACTTACAATCTAAACTGATTGTAAGTGAATGCAACAAGCAGACTGCAACAAGGTTATGATGCATGTTCAGCTTATAAGATGTTCAAACATACTGACTAATTAATCAGACCTAATGAACAGCTAAATCAAAATTTCCAACTGAAAATGAAGTTAATGCACAACTTATAATTTGTTTAAACAACAACTCAAAATGAACCTGAAGCTAATGCACAACTTATAATTTGTTCAAATAATAACAACTAAAACTGAACCTAATGTTAATCTGTTCAAACGCCAACAATTGAAACATAACCTAATACACAACAACTAAGACAAATATCCAATATAACATAATGATTATAACAGTTTAAGTTAATAATCATACAAAAGAAGGGTAAACCGTGATCATAAACACCAAAAACCCAAAAATGATCATGATCAGTCCAAATTAACTCTTATACTTATCCTAATAGTTACATATGTGATATGTACAGCCAACCAACCACCATCAGATTCATGGTCGGCGGCTAAAACAGAGCTCTATCCTAAACCCTCTTCCACCCCTCAAAAGGACCTGGTATTGGATCCTAATGAGTCGTCGAGTCACCTGCACATGAATTCCGACTTGAATTCAAAGAAAACCAACTCACATTTCAGATTATATGACGGGCACACATGTCGAAATCATAGATTAAATTCAAAATTAAGACAAATGCCGTACCGATCACGTGGAATGTAAACAAGATTACCGAGTATTGCCTCATCGTTGTCGGTAGAGCACCTGTTCGTTTGGACGGAATTACTCTAGTGAGGTAAGAAGGGTGGAAGATTGGTGGGGGGGGGGGATTGAAACCAGTCTTCTAAAACAAGCTTGGGGATTAATATTAAAGGGCGGTGTAACTTTTGGGTGAATTTACCATTTTTCCCTTTAAGTTATTAATTAAATAAAGGGATAATAATTGGAAAATATAAGGTGGGACGTTATTGAACGCAATCGACAACCACAGGGACTTGATCATTGCGTTTTTTTTTTTCAAATGAGAGTTGTTCCTGCGTTTTTGTGTAAACCTCATTGACGTAAATTGACTTTTACTCTTTTTTTTTTCTTTTGCAATATTTATACTATATATTTTGTGTTGGGAATGTTTGGTTATCAAATGGTGCCAAGCTTTTTGTTTGATAACAAAAAAAACATTTGCTACCTCGTAGGTAACTTTGGGTGGTTGAATAAAAAAACGATTCAAGCTAGTAATTTGAGAAATGTTATATTCTCACAATTCTCAATATTTTAATAATTATCTTGTCTATGCTTCGACTCATCTCTTGTAAACATAAACTTTTAAAGTTAGGGTATACGATTATAAGCATCCTCTAATTATATAAAAACTTACTCTTATAGCCTAGTGATATCAAAATTAACATGCATGAATATGTTTCTCTTCAAGTGTTTGAAGGTTTTAGTTCGATATCCATGTTGAACATTGGTGTACGTTAATGTAAGTTTAGAGAGTATGTGTGACGTTTTTTAAAAAGGTATTTAAATGCTTTTCATATTAGAAGTGACATCGATTAAGCAAGATAATAATGTTGGCCACACATTATCAAATGCAGTCCTTATTTTAGGTATGATAAAAATATGAATATGTGATACAAATATTAAACACAACTATACATGTACTCATATATTTACATTCTCGAATTATTAGAAACGATGTCCAAATCACAAATCCATATGATATAAACCCTTTGAGCAGGTTACACTTCAAGATAGACTCTTAAAAAAAAACTAGAGAGAATTAGAGACAAGCTTTTTGAGCCAAATTATCTCTTCTATTCATCTTGAATGCAAAGTACACTATTTAAAGTAAAATAAACAATGCAAGATAAAAAAGTACCTATCCTCTATGTGGGTCACGGATAAAAGAAAGATAAACTATTCACACACTAAAACTTTCTATTTGTATATTTAGGGTTTATATACGTTGCGTATAGAGGTATACGTAATGTATAAGTTGCATAGAATTCAGAGTCTGCCCAACAATCAAAGGCACAGACAACCTGGGTTTATATACGCTGCGTATAGAGCTATACGCAACGTATATAACCCATCAGAATTTGGTTTCGTTATTTTAATGTATTTGTCGTATAAATTCTCATCTGGTTCCAATGTTAAATCGCTTAAGATATATAACCGTTAATGTTATACCATTAATATTATGTACCGTTAAATTTTTTTGAAAAACGTATATACGGTTCGAATATATTGTATTGTTATCGTTTAAATTAAATTATTATAACACGTCTAGTGCGGTTCAAATGCTATAAATGTTTAAATAACATACCATTAATTATTTTTAAATACTCATGTACAGTTCGAATATATTATACTGTTTCCATACTATACCGTTTAAATTAAAACCGTTAAATATTAATATTTTGAAATATCCTGGTACAGTTCGAATATATTATACCGTTTCAATACTATTCTGTTTAAATTAAATTATTATACCAAGTCTCGGTGCGGTTCGAATATTATACCGTTTAAGATTTTTATACCATTAATTTTGTTAAATTACTTGTGTACGGTTCAAATATATACCATGTTTCTATACTATACCGTTTAAATTAAAATATTATAGCAGTTTTAAATTTTTATAACGTTAATTATTTTGAAATACCCAGGTACGTACGGTTCGAATATATTGTTTCAATACAACTGAATATGATATATTTGTCTAAGTTTGATATATACAGCATAAGTTTGTACATACATAACAAAAGATATAATATAACTAAATACTAAATACATCGCAGAAGATAAAATACTATGGCAGCTGATCATCCTGCTGCTGCAGATGCCATGCTGCAGCCGGAATGAAAGGTCGTGGAGGTAACCCATCACGCTGTCGATGATCTTGCAACTCCTCAACTACCCAGTCCATCACATACATCGGCCTGTCAACGTCATGATGCAGCTGCTGATACGCCGCGTGTGAGGGGGCAGGACCGAGCCCAACATGCCGTGGGAACTGTGGCGCCCCCGGTGGTCCACGCGGCCGTGGTGGGTCTGGAATGTACATCTCCGGGTCATGCTCTAGCACTTTCTCCAGCACGGCTGGGGGATCTATCGGGTCGAACTATGCCGGCAGGTCCTTCGGCACGAAGGGCTGGCCGTCCAAACCCTTAAAACGCTTTCGGTTGTCATGTGGGAACCTTTTGACAATCTTCATTCCGGGTAGCGATAACATCCCTATCCTCTTCGGTTGTATTGCCGGGCGTAAAAGCGGGTAAGTCTGCGGGAGATAGTCAAACGAAAGGGCTATCATAGTGACGTAGGCGCCACTATATAGTAATCTGCGCGCCTGCCAATGATATGCGGAGGAGAAGTATTGCGCCAACACGTGTGCGAGAGCGTACGACCTCTTCTAGATGAGACAATAAAGGAAAAAAAGTCACCGCTTGTACACCACTCCCGGCTTTTGTTTCGAGCGGTAATAATAATATTTTAACAATAATAATAACAACCATAATAATGATAATATTTTAACAATAATAATAACAAAAATAATAACAATAATAATAAGTATAATTTTAACAATAATAATAATAATAGTATTTAAAAAATAATAACAACAAAATGATAATAATTATATTTTTAACAATAATAATAATAATAACAATTTTATAAATAATAATATTAAAACAATAATAATAATGATAATAATATTTCGATAATAATAATAACAATAATAATAATTTTAACATGACGAATTTGAAACAGATTTTCCGGAATAGAGGGTTGATAATCATCATACAGTGTTGTGTTTGGAGGCTCATCACCGTATCCTTCGTATCCATCGTATCCACCATATCCATCGTAATCCAGATACAACTGTTGTGTCAGGTAATATGGTTCATCAACAGGCTCATTTCCGTATCCACCGTATCCATCCGGATTACCTTGTTGCACGTACGAAGATTCACACCTGTATCCGTAATCAGGATACACTTGATGTGTCGGGTAATATGGTTCATTAACAGGTAGAGTCGGAGCCTTGTTCAAGTTTAGAAACTGTATCTTTTGATCAATAGGGACGCAAGACACAACCTCCTCCATCTCATTAGCATAATTCACTCCCCCACGAGTCGTTAGAATACTACTTACAAAAATAATTGTTATCCCAAAATGATGACATTTTGGCTCCACAGTCGGTCAAGAAATTATAACCGAAGAAATGAAGAAGAAGAATTAGTTTTGTTTTGAATTCATAGGCAAGGCAGATGATGTCTAAATACTAATTTGAATTCACAATTATCAGCCTCGTATAGCTCTATACGCGACGTATACCTTTATTCACGTGCCTAGACAGCATCGTATCAATGTCAAATCTGTCTGAGGGGCTGTTTGGCAACTTCTGAATGGTTAAGTGCTGAACCAGTAAGAGGTCTGAACCATTAAAAGCCTGTATAATGCTTAAATATTCAGAGGCAAATGTTTGACCAATTCAGATTAGAGGTCTTAACCATTCAGACTCGGTATAATGTTTAACCATTCAGAGGCAAATGTCTGAACCATTCAGACATCTGCTCACGAAACAAACAGTCTGAACCATTAAATGCTGAACCAGTAAGAGGTCTGAACCATTAAGATGCTCATTAAGAGGTAAACAAACAACCCCCTGACATACGCTGTGTACAGCTCTATACACAACGTATAGATGCCTCGTATACTTGTTACGTATAGCTCTATACGCAGCGTATGTCAGACAGATTTGACAATGTAGTAGGTTGTCATGTACCTGCCTAGTACATACGCTGCGTGTAGACCTATACCCTATACACTGCATATAGGTCTATACTCAGTATAGGTACAGATAGAGTTTAGTGTGTAAATAGTGATGTTGGTGTACATAAGTAAAAGAAATGCAAACTAAGTGGTGTAACTAACATGATAAGTGGTTTTTAAATTCATGTGTGCGTAATTCATAGATAACTTGCTGACTTCTTGATGATTCTTTAATTCATTAAACGGGTAGGTGTTGACTCGTATGAGTCGGGTGTGATGGGTCGGGTATGGTGTTGAGTAGTCCGACTCCTATCACAGTGGAACAAATTAAATCGCAAACTAACGTTGGACCGTGACAAGGGTGAATGCAAATGACCAAAGATTCAAGCCACAAAGACCCACGGTTGGTACACATTTTTCGACCACGGATCGTCTATATCATAAATAAATATTGTTAAATAATACAATAAAGCCAAATTCAGGGATGAGGTGATGAAAATCAAGATCAGATGACAAGATATGGTAATAAAAAAATAAAAAATTCGGTGACACAACAACCCGTTGCCAATGTGAAAATTAAAACAGTACTCTCCTACCCATATAGCCATGGTCCAAAGGTGGTTGTAATAAATCCAAAACAAAGCTCGTTAGCCACTGGCCATACTGATGGGAAATTGGTAAAATCACATGGGTTAATTAAGTGCTGCATGTTTACGTACGTTGCCAATATAACTCATGCCCATCCACATAATCCACCAAAAAATTAACACACACACATACACCAAATGGGCACTATTGTTTTGTACCCTGCACCAGCCATGGGCCACCTCGTTTCAATGGTGGAGCTTGGAAAATTCATCATCAAACACCATCCTTCCTACTCTATAATCGTCCTTACCCTCACCAACTCATTCAACACCGGCTCTATCACCTCATATGTCCGTCACATCTCCGCCACCATCCCCGCCATCGCATTCCACCACCTCCCCGACATCCCTCTCGACCTCGAAACATATCCCTCCACGGATTCGGTACTCTTTGATCTTATAAACCGTAGTGTTCACAACGTTGCGGATGCCCTTCGGTCCATTTCCCCTACCGCGTTAATTATCGATCTCTTTTGTACCTCCGCTATGGCTGCGGCTGCAATCCTCAACATTCCTGTTTACTACTTCATTACTTCCGGGGCGTGTTGCGTGGTGGAACTTCTTTATTTCCTCACGCTTGATCGGAATTACCCCGGAAGTTTTAAAGATATGAATAGACTTGTCTATTCACCGGGGCTGCCACCGATACCATCATCTGACATGCCAGCTGCGGTTCTAGATAGAAGCTCCACGGATTATGCGGGTTTTCTTGAACTCTCGTACCACATGCCGAAATCGGCTGGGATTATTGTTAACACGTTTGATTCGCTGGAACCGAAACCACTTAAAGCGATTCGCGACGGATTATGTGTCCCAGGTCAGCCTACACCACCGGTTTACTGCGTTGGGCCGCTGCTTGCGGATGGAAGTGAGGGTTTATTGCATGAATGTTTGAAGTGGCTCGATGGTCAACCTAAAGAGAGTGTTGTTTACTTGTGTTTTGGGAGTGAGGGTTTCTTTTCGAGTGATCAGTTGAAAGAGATTGCTAAAGGGTTGGAGATGAGTGGACATAGGTTTTTGTGGGTGATACGGAGCCCACCAATGGTCAACAATGATGATTTGAGTGTATTGTTGCCAGATGGGTTTTTGGAACGTACTAAAGATAGGGGTCTTGTGGTGAAGAAATGGGCCCCGCAAGTGAAAGTGTTGAGTCACGAGTCGGTAGGTGGGTTTGTGACACATTGTGGGTGGAACTCCGTGTTGGAGGCCACACGTGCGGGTGTGCCCATGGCGGCGTGGCCGTTGTATGCGGAACAAAAATTAAATAAGATTGTGATGGTTGAGGAAATGAAAATGGCTCTATCGATGAACGAGTCTGAGGACGGGAAAGTGGCAGCCGCAGAGGTGGAGAAGCTGGTTAGGCGGTTGATGGATTCGGAGGAAGGGAAGGTCGTTAGGGAGGTGGTGAAGGCTAGGAAGGTGGACGCGGTGAGGGCAATGCACGACAACGGGTCTTCTCTTATGGCATTGGCGAAGTTGGTTGAGTCATGGCAACCGACGAGGACTCTATCGTTATCGTGACTGCTTAATGTGTTAGACGTGCTCGTGGTCATCGAGTTGATTTTCTCTATCTCAATTGGATCATGAAAATAATTGTTCTAAATCTTGAAAATAATTACTATATGTTAAAAACAAAAGGGAATGAACAGTAAACCTACTCAGGATATATTTTCCACCTTTTCACACCTCTTTTAACACGTGGTTATACATCTTCCCCTCCACCGCTCCAAGTTATACTAAGAAAAATTTTTAGCTACTATCTCAATTGATCATGAAAATAATTGTACTAAATCTTGAAAATAATTATACTAAGAATAATTTTTAGCTACAATAGATATTCACTTTTGTATTGTTTAAATAATATTATATTTTAGTTATTTACATGTTAATTCCATCCCACCACTCGGAAATCTTATTTCTCCTTCACTAAGGTGGGCTATAGGGTGTGGGGGCATGGGTTAGATTATCAATGTCACATAGGACCATCAATAGATTGCTACATCAACCCCTTGTCTCATCTACCATGGTTGGCATGAATTAAACCATGGCAACCATGGACCTCCTTTCCTTGTTCAATATTTTCTTTTCCTTTTCATAAAAATAAATTAAAATAAGATAATAGTGATTGGGTCATGACTACACCCTTAGGGTAATAGTTTTGGATGATAGATTAGAAGTGGGTGACATGGCACTGACATGGAAGGTTATGGTGACCATGAGGGTCATGACTCCCTATAGCCTAATAACTATAATATAAGGATATGGTTTGGTTCAATTAGCAAAACCATTAGATTTTAGATGTTGCTCCCTTTCATGTCAAGGGTTCGAGTCCCGCCAAAAAGGGGATTTTGTGTTTTTTAAGCCATTAAAAAAACTAGTATTATAACTTGCTGGCGATGCGCCATGGGGTCATTGCAAACATGGAATAGATAAGTACATGTAATGTGATGCATTACACATACAAAAACGTGCATTTTAACGTATTCGATATAACTCAACATAACCAATATAAGCATTGTGGTTGGATTAAAACTTAAAGTAATCGAATTTATACCATACAATCTTAAAATATTATATATGACCCGACTCAAACATAGAAAACATGTAAAAAACATAAAATGTGCGTAAAGGAAAACTGACATTTGTAATTAAAAGAGATTAATAGGAGTTGTTATAAAAGGAAAAAAAACCACAAAATGACAAAATAAAACAAATTTGGCAAAGAGTGTTTTGTATAGTGAAAGGACCATAGTCATAGTCACAAGGTGAATATATAAATAATATTAATTTTACCTAGTGGTGCATTATAACGGGGTCGAGACGTAGAGCAACTTTAATTTAAACGGTTGAATAAAAGCCTATTATATTTGACCACACTCGGTTCGGAGCAAAATTTACGTCGAAATGTAGAACAACTGAAAACGTACATGAAGTATGCACAAATACGTATTATATTTGACCTGACACATTTCAAAAAAAAAAAATAAAAAAGATTGCGTCGAAATGAAGAACAACTCAAATTTATACCCACACACACATAAAATTAGTTTTTATAGTAATACCCGCACGTACATAAAAATACGCACATAAAAATTAATATTTTTTATAGTAAAAAAATGAAAGGGGTAAACTCGAGGGCATCAAAATAATAATTTACAGAGTTTTAAACATAAAGACAACTTGTTTTTTTAAAGAATTAATGAAAAAAAGTTATTGAAGAAAAATATAATTAGTAAAAAACCTTAATAGGTTAATGACGTACATTATATATGATATAAGGGTAAGATAGAAACATTAGAAGTTGGGGGGTTTAGCTTGTAAAATAGAGTAGGGGTTAAAAGTGACGTTTGCCAAAGTAGAGAGGGTAGCATAAAACTCTTAAAATAAAGTAGGGGTTAAAAGAAACATTTTCCAAAGTATAGAGCGTAGCAAATCCGGTGGGGAAACCCCACTAACTTTGCTATTTAAGATATATTAGGTGGATGCCCGTGCGTTGCGGCACAGACATCTTGACTAGCTGCAAAAGGAAACGTTAGGCAAGCAGAAGGTTAACATTTAAGGCTAAATAGACCTCCAATTGGACATTCTGGCAGTAAAGGCATCCATCACTGAGTCCTTGTTCTTCAATTCCCAATCCGGCACATACTTCTTATTCCCTGTGGCTTGGTCTCGTACCACTGGGGAGACAAGGATAAACTTTGGCCTCCATCTCCTTCTTCATGGACACGAGCAGAAGCACGAGAAGAGCCCGGGCCCTTACCTAAACAACTCATAGTCTTGTTATCACCACCAATACCAGCTTCCAAAGTACCCATCTCAACAACTTGTATAACAACTTTCATATTGGTTACTCTCTCCAACTCTTGGAATATCTAAGGGCTTAAAATAGTTTGTGGAGGCTCATCACGTGTGGTTTTGCAACTTGTGGCATGCTCGTCCAAATTTTCCAACACCAGTCCTAAAGAAGCAGAAAAAGAAAAACATGCATTTTGTTTCTTGGAGATAATGTTCAGTATCATATCAGGCTTCGGTTTCTTCTTCTCCAACTCCCCATCTGGGATTTGTCCTCCCTTTCACTTTCTAGGGTTACCTAAACCTTTGCCAGAATGTGCTAGATGTTACAACCGGTAAAATCACATAGTAATTCCATACAACTTAACGACTACTTATACATTTAATTGCGTTCATTTTGGGTTAATTGATGAATAATTAGGTTATACATAGTCTAGCATTTGTAGGACATATTTAAACTTTACAACTGGTGTTGTTACTTTCGTCGTGTCGCGAGAAAACGAACTACTATGTCCTAATATGTTGGCAAACAATACGGAAAATACTATTCACCTGAAAACATCGTCAGGGAGTTCAGAAACTTTCCGAAACAACCAACGAATGATGTGAAAGCCATCATAAATATAAGAATAAAAACCCTAATTAGGGGCACCATTTGCAACTATACTTTAACTTTCCGGAAAAATGCCTAAACTAAGAAATTGTACGAGCCGCAACATAACTAAAATGTCCGCAATATAAATTCAGCAATTGTGATAATATTGTTATCCATAATCAACGCGAAATGTTACAAACAACACTAAAGATATTAACGATATCTTCGAAATATTATTACAGGTATCATCGAGTACTCTTCACATATTGTCCGGTAATGAGCCGATGACTAAACTAGTGACATTTTTATCATCATAACATCCAATATACTAGTCTTGTTAACTAGTTAGTGGTCGTTTAACATCATAAATGCCATTAACATCCTAATGGTGCAAGACTTTCACTAATCCTCCTAAATATCTAAACTAAATGTCACATGAGTTTTTTTTTTTTTTTAAATGAAAACCATGCCCTAGCCTACCATGCCCAAATTTCGGCCAAGAAGGGGCCCACATGCCCCCCTTCCCTACTTGCTAAGACATGATGGAGAGGTGAGGGAAGTATGGTGCTAGAAGATTATATGTTGACTCAAGTTTTGCAAGGAGTATAATATCACCACACATTACTTTTCCTTCATGCTTACCACATTCAAAAAAACTCACCAACATCTCCTTCCTCCTCTCTCTTTCTCATGGCCACAAAGCACCACCACCATCCTTATTACGGCTAAGAAGGGGCCCACAAAGCAACACCACAAAGCACCTAGTAGTGATCTAAGTCTCTAATGAGTTAGAACATTTGTAGGTTGCACTGCGCGTTTGGATACCCATTGCTAGCACACTTATTACGGATACAATACTGTGAGTTCATATCCCCTTTTTCTTTTAAATGCTTTTCGGCTTTACAACTCTCGGGGGAAATGCATGTTAATGTCCTTGCAAAACATTAATAATCAACGATTTCATACCCGCTTTACATACCACACTTTTACATACGGTTTTCTATACGAACTTTCAAATGTTTTTAAGATTCATTTGATACGAACTCAAAACACATGAATTCATCAACTTTTGTTGACTTTTAAACTTACATGTATTTCAGGCAATTAAGTGGATCTTTGTGCGAATGGTTATCACGAAGAACATGGTTGTCAAGTAGCGATGTCATCCGCTTTTGAAGGGTTTGGTCCCTATATCTCGTCCTCGAGTGAGATATAGGTTGCATAGCCTTTGTGCTTAAAAACTTTATTTTGTACAAGTCTACATGTATAGACCAATATAACTTGAAGTTGTCTTTCATTAACAATTTATGACTTGTGAACTTTTACTCTCTTGAATGGATGAACATCGTGCATAATTTTATTCATATAGTTTGTTTACTTACATCGTATGCAATGAAAACGAATCAAGTTCACACCTTGTGCTTCAACCTACGAACAGGTGTGACACTAAAAGACTTGATAAATATGGTCTTGCCGCCTAAGTCGTTAGCAATGCCCTTTAGTGCCTCCGGGAGAGAAACCTAAGTAAAGGCCAGCTCAAGATCGAGATCTTCTAGGTCTTCATCGAACAAATCAACCTTTCCAGAACCCTCGGCGATCTTAAGAAGCTTTCCCGGCATGGAGGGGGCGGAAGAAGATCCCGCCCCGGTAGCAATCAGGGGAATGGAAGGCTAGGATATATGAATATTAGTACCAGTGGCTTGGTTTTCCAGTGGAGGGTCTCGGCTTTTCTAAAAACCCTTTTGTGTTTGCTCCAAAAAAGGCACATCACGAGGAGTCATATCAAAGAAATCAAAGTTTAAATCCTTGTCATTAAAAGACCCAGCTAGTTTTGAAGAGACATTTACAAAAATAGAATATGAGACTAAACTCAGAAAACGGTTAACTAAACAAGGACAGTCCAAACGACATGACACCTTACAACACCCACTCTTCCGTCTATATATTATCACCGACCACTTAAAATCATCCTCATCCCAAACCCTACTAATTCGGCCTATGAATAGAATGTGCTTTGAGTACCACTGGATACGGCTATTCATGTCCCTCAAAGCATCCACTAAATCCACATCTACATAAAATCCTCCAGTAACTCCATTTCCATAGTCTGATCTTTCAACATGGTTTTCCAATGTTACAACTTCCGTACCAATTCGGTCGATTCGGAATGGATTAGTTAAACATTCTCGTTCAGCTCTTGGAATCACATCCAGTAGTGGTGGGAACAGCTCGCAAAATCCAACCACTTCACCTACATCATTGCCTCCAACCCTTTCTCGTACCTCTATTGAAACACCTTTAGACCATATCTTCCAGCAGGTACCTATCGTCTAACAAAAAAAAGTGGTCCTTTCAGTGCTTTAGACTGGTCACCTCTCCGTTGTTACACTCTTCGGACTTCATACGGTGTCCGGAGGTGTACCAGTCTCCGGAGGCTCTGAACTCATAGAAATACCTAAACACCTGAACAGAACTCTACCCCTAGCACAATATGATAGTTCAAAGTTACTAATCCTACTTAAACCAAAAGGGTTTACTTGGGAAATATGGACCTCGTGAAAGTTCAGAACCTTCATAGGAATTTGGTAAATGAACTCGGTAATTGGCAAAGTCGCATACTCGAGTGTAGAATGCAAACTTGCCAAGGAGAAGAGAGTTTATAGCTCGGTTAGGTTCAGGAAGGGTAGGGTTCAACGACTCCGAAATATGGTACGTTTCTAGAAATTGGTTAACCTTCTTTCGACACATAACATCGAAACTATAACACATATTATCATTGCCAGACATTACTAAGAGAAAGAAAAATAAACACACTTGTAGCAGTAGAATGATAGGTCCCGAAACACAGACTCCGGACTAAATGTGCATAAGAAAGTAAAAAAATAGGGTAAAAAGATGAATAGTGTGGGTAAAAATAAAGGGTTTATATAAGAAACACCTTGTATGTAAAACGTGTCAACCAAGTGGTTGTCCAATCAAACGTCAAATCTAGACGTCAGTTGGGAACTGGCACGTCACATCTAGAAGATAAAACAACGATCACATATGGGTTATTTAAAAACATATGCCACGTCAAACCCCAGGCGAGTGACCGTCAGTGAGAAGATAATACCCTAACTAAGCTCCGACCTGGGACTTAGTAGACTTCCGAACCAAAATGTCTGGTCTTCTGGACCACAAAAGAATGTCAACCGGACAAATACTATGAGGGCTTCCAGACTCCGATGCAAACCACATATCGGCTCGATAGCGACTGCCCCAGCCATGACCATCGGCTGACGTCATCTAAATCAAAGGGTATAGATACCCATATCCAAATACACTTGAAATACGTTTTTCTGACCTCCAGACTTTACTTTCTTTCTGTACTCCAAATACTTATCCTCACGTCGGAGGGTGGTCGCATAATGGCCCTCCCACCTCTTCGACGAGCCTAACAACTTACTGTTTTGTAGGTCTTCTTCCTTGTTACAAGGATTAATTCCACTAGTCAATCAGAGGGACTGGTTTTTGCCCTTTGGATCTTTTTAACGACAAAGTGGGAGAAGACGACCTCTACGGATTTTGCAAAACAAAAATCTTTGTGGAAACGTTGAAGTCGTTCAGAGATGAGTAATTGCCGACCTATATGGGCGGTCCGAAACCATTTAGGCATATCAAGCAAGGGTAGTAAAACTTGAAGACAAAGAAGAAGGTAATGGTGAAAAAAACATACCTAAAAAGAATCGTACACGGTAAGGTGACCAAACAACCAACAATATTACCATCAGACCATCAGCGTCTTATCATTTAAAATTCTGATATAGTTTTTGATATATTATCAGTAGACCAAGGGAAAAAAACATTATTCATGCTCAGTGAATATAATTATTAGGTCCCCTAAATAAAAAATTCTAATTATGTCGGTGAATATAAATTTATATAATCTCGCATAAACCAACTAATATTTATTCAATGAATATTTGAGATAATAAAAGAGATGTGTTAAGAACCAAAGAGAAACAGAGATAAACTAAATTCTTCTCATTCATTCTATTCAACATTACAATATATAGATAAACACAAGTGTAAACCCTAAAACCCATAAGTATTGGGTTGGGCCTAAAATGTCTGATTTATAACACTCCCCCTCAGACATTTAGAATTATACACAGTTTAACAACGTACTTTAGGACGATGTTAAATAGGTACTTCAGGACTTGAATAAATAAACTGACACTACTGGATCAGCTATGCTGCCTCATTAAAAACCTTACTAAGAAAACCCAGTGGGACAAAACTTAGTTAAGGGAAAAAGAGTACAGCGTGTATAATTCTCCCCCTGAATTCAACAAACATCTTTAAATCTACGAAGACCGATCTTGTGTGATAGCTGCTCGAAACTGCTTCTAGGTAAAGATTTCGTGAACAGGTCAGCTAGATTTTCACTTGACTTAATCTGGCGAACATCAATTTCCCCTTCCTTTTGCAAGTCATATGTTGAGAAATTTTTTTTTGGTGAGATGTGCTTTGTTCGATCACCCTTGATATAAACTTCTCTGATCTGAGCTATGCAAGCAGAATTGTCTTCATAAATAATTATCGGCTCATTCTTGATCTGTTCTAATCCGTATGCTTCTTGTATGTGATTAATCATTGATCTCAACCACACGCATTCTCGACCAGTACCATGTAGTGCTATCAATTCGGCATGGTTTGATGATGTTGTTGTAAGTGTTTGCTTAGTTGACTTCCAAGAAATTGTTGTGCCACCGTATGTGAATACGTAACCTGTCTGAGATTTTGCTTTGTGAGGATCTGATAGATATCCGGCATCAGCATACCCAACAAGCTAGAACTTTTGATCTCTCTGATAGAAAAGACCTAAGTCTTGTGTCCCACAAATATACCGGATTCGAACTGTATCTCGCTAATACATGTACTGCAAATACAATGTCAAGTCTTGTGTTATTTGCGAGATACATAAGGGCACCGATCGCGCTTAAGTACGGTACTTCTGGACTAAGTACTTCTTCGCCTTCTTCTTGAGGGCGATAAGGATCCTTGTGTGGATCTAGCGGTCGGACAACCATAGGTACGCTAAACGGATGAGCTTTATCCATATTGAAACGTACTAACATCTTCTGGATGTAGTTTGATTGATGGACAAATGTGCCATTGCACAGATACTCAAATTGTAGTCCGATGCATACTTTTGTCATACCAAGATCTTTCATCTCAAATTCCTTCTTTAATAACTGAGCAGCTTTCTCTATCTCTTCAGGAGATCCGATGATGTTGATATCATCAACATAGACTGCTATTATAGTGAAATTTGAGAGTGTTCTTTTTATAAAAACACATGGACTGATTACATCAGACTTGTATCCTTCTTTTTCGAGATATTCACTAAGTCGATTGTACCACATACGACCAGATTGTTTGAGACCATATAAAGATCTCTGGAGCTTTATAGAACACATATCTCGAGGTGTTGATTTTAAAGCTTCAGGCAATTTTAATCCTTTAGGGATTTTCATGTAGATGTCATTTTCAAGTGTCCCGTATAAGTATGCGGTGACGACATCCATTAGTCTCATATGAAGTCCTTCAGAGATTGTGAGGCCGATTAGGAACCTAAGGGTTATCGCATCCACTACAGGGGAATACGTTTCCTCATAATCAACTCCTGGGATTTTGGGAAAACCCTTGTGCTACCAGTCGAGCCTTATATCGTGCAATCTCATTCATTTCATTTCTTTTTATTGCAAACACCCATTTATAACCTACTGGTTTGACGTCTATGGGCGTTCGGACTACAGGTCCGAAAACATGTCGCTTTTCGAGCGAATTCAATTCGGCGTTTATGGCTTCTTGCCATCTTGGCCAATCATTTCCGTGCATGCACTCTTCTAAAGTTTTTTGGTACGTAATCATTTTCATTGATTACATCCGTTGCAATAGCATATGCGAATATATCATCAACACATGTTTTATTCTGGTTCCACATTGTACTATCTTGTACATAATTAATAGAGATCTCATTTTCATTCGGTACCGGTGTTTCTTCTGAAACTTCATTTTCCTCTGGATTGATAGTTGTCTCTTCTGGGACATTTACCTCTACCGGGGTTTCACTTACAATCTTTTGTGAGTTTTCACCAACTGCGTTATTTTGCTCTTTTCGTTTCCGTGGGTTTTTGTCTTTGGAACCGATTGGTCTCCCACGCTTTCGTTGTATAGTAATCTCTTCTGGGATTACTTCTATTCGAGCAGGTGCATTTGATGCTGGTACATCTGACTTTGTCACTCTATTCGTGTATGTGAATGCATCTGGTAATTCATTCGCTATTCTTTGCAAATGTATACCCGGATTTGATGAACGTCAATTTCGTTTCTGGATTGCCGGAGATTTCCTAATACACAAAAACAGGGCAGTCCTAGTTTGATCTAAAGTTCAAAAGAAAATTTCAAAAAAAATTGATAGTGTACCCGGATTGGATGAACGTCAATTATCTAAATCCAAGCCGGTAGATTCCCTGATGAATAGAGCGATCGTGCTGATAACGTGTTAAGAACCAAAGAGAAACAGAGATAAACTAAATTCTTCTCATTCATTCTATTCAACATTACAATCTATTATATATAATAAATGAAAGTTATTTGGGCCACGTGTCACTTAATTAGGGCATCCTCAGTTCTCTTTTCCCGCCCAACAGTACCACTGCCCTTTTCCTTATATAATTTCTCTTCTCACTTCTCCTCTTTCTTTACAAATGCCTAAGGTTCCTTCTCTCTCTCTCTATTCCGGCGATTCAAATTCAAATTTCACAAACCCTGCAAACCATAATCTTCTCGCAGACGCCACCATAAAATCTTCTTTTGTTCATCGATTACTTCATCAAAAGGATTGTTCTTCTTTTTTTTAGTTGAAATACTTTCATCATTTCCTCTTATTTACAATAATCCTAATTTCTACTCGTAATCTAATCATATGGTTCCAGGGTTGTTGTCATCGATTGTCATCAAAGTTGAAATCAGCTTAGCTGCGGATAGATTTCTGCCATAAGCTGGTATGTTTGAATATGTTCAGAAATAAGCGTTTTTTTCTTAATGGTGATGATATGAGTATAACATCTGTTGATTATTGATGTTTGAGTATGTTCAGCGATTATTCTTTCTGAAATTAGGGTTTCATTTCCAGTTCATGAGGTATTATCTGTTTGTAACAGCAGTAGTTCAGCATCTACAGTGGATTCAACATCAGGTGTTTGCTATTATTGTTTGATGTTGTTTGCCATTATTGTTTGATGCTGTTTGCTATTATTGTTTGATGTTGTTTGCTATTGTTGTCAAGTAAGGTAAAAATGGCCATTCTAATTACCTGAATATTGCGTATGATATCTTTTTAATTTTAATCGCGCAATAAGTTTTTTGGTTTGTTTCTTTCGTATTTCCTTATGATTTGTATGCTATTACGGTTTGATTTTATATTGATCATCACATTATTGGTGAGTACTCGGGAATATTGGATGGTTTTATTAATTTAATTTTTGGTATTTTTGATGTAGTTGAAGGGATCATTTGAGTGAAATCAATGTTGATTTATCAGAAGATACAGTTGAAATATCTTAATTAAGGTAATAATTGTATTACATCCTGTTGAAAAATAGAATTGATAAATTTAGGGAAAGTGAGGTTGAAAGATGATAACCCAACAGTGGAGCATTTCATTCTACAGGTTCGATAAATTAAGGGTATTCTCATATAATTCTTCCTCGATTGATCCAATGAAGTGGCACTTTGGACATCTGTTGTCTTCAAACTTCAAACTTCTTAGATAATAGATGTTTGAAGAACAACAGATTTTCAAAGTGTGGATTCTTTGGAACCATTATATGAGAATACCTTTAATTTATCGAACCTGTCGAATGAGATACTCCACCGTTGGGTTATCATCTTTCAACCTAACTTTCCCTAAATTTATCAATTCTATTTTTCAACAGGATGTAATAAAATTATAAAGACTGATGGTTACAACAGCTGATCATGCTAAGGACTGTTATAATTAACCACTACTCCTTATATAATCATCGTTCCAGTATCATTGTTCCAACATCGTTGTTTCAATGAAGCTTCCCATCACACATCAATCTTTCAATATCGATGTTGCAATATAATTGTTGCAACATCGTTAAAGGTTGTATGTGCTACCTTCTTTGATGGGAGAGTTGTGGTTTCCCTTGATAATGGTATGTGTTTTTGTTTTTGATTTTACTGAAGTTTTGTTATATGAGTTGTGACTAAATTATGATTGTGAATGATCTGCTGCAGAAGATGATGATGATGATTGTTCTACTGTTGTGAATGAAGTGGCACTTTGGACATCTGTTGTCTTCAAACTTCAAACTTCTTAGATAATAGATGTTTGAAGAACAACAGATGTCCAAAGTGCGGATTCTTTGGAAGCAGCCATGAACCATTATATGAGAATTCCTTTAATTTATCGAACCTGTAGAATGAGATGCTCTACCGTTGGGTTATCATCTTTCTACCGTTGGGTTTTTCACATTAGAGTTTTATAGTCTGTTTGGTTGATAAATGTTATCACCTCAGTGTTTTATATGTAACAATTTAGTCACAACAATGTTTATATGTAACAGTGTATATCCCAACAGTGTTTATATGTAACAGTTCTTATCAAATCCCTACATTGATTTGATCTGTAATATAAACTGAACATTTGTTTCATTTTTATACTAATAAATAAAATTAAAGTATACTTGGATGATTATTAAGCTCCTGATTTTGATTGTTTGGGTATAGTATTCTTGAATTTGGACTTTTTTTGCAAACCGATGTTTATGTGCAAACATTTGTTTATGCTCGAAGATTTGTTTAAAGCCAAAAATCTGTTTATGGCTAAATTTCTGTTTATTGGCAATCATCTGTTTAAGTTCAAACTTTGTTTAAGTCCATACAACTGATATATAAGGTGAAACATCTGTTTTAGCCCCAACATGTGTTTAAAAGCCTGTTACAACCGCTGTGTTGGTTGAAACAGTTGATTGTTAATTCTTATCCACTGCTGAAATACAACCTCTGTTTCTTTAATCTTCGTGTTGACAACTGACTTACCAAATATCAGACGTTTAAAAAACTGTTCGGTATCTACTGATAGGAAAAAATAGCCAATGGTCACTTTTTTATTCTTGACATCCATTGATATTGACCATCAACGGTATTCCTAAAAAACAGCCACTGCTCACATTTTTATAATTGATGCCTTGATGGTGTTAATTAGTGATATATTGAAATTATCAAATAAAAACTAGAATTAAAATGAAATTACCAGTTTACCTAATCGTTACATTGCAATGAGATAAGAGTTCCTCCAATATTGTTTTCCTGATGAAATTTAATGTTAAATTTAGAAAAGTCATCATCACAATTGCTTTCAAATCAGATCACTAATAATATCATTAATTTTGAAATTTTGAAATTAAAATTATGCAAGATGGTAATTTAGAATTGACGTTCTCTTTTTTTTCCTACTTTGCATATCATTACTAATATTTATTTACTTTAATAAGGAGGGATATAAAGATATACACTACTTACCTTTCAGTTCCCAATAAACATCAGTTCCCAATAAATATCATCACAATTGCTTTCAAATCAAATCAGTAATTACTAATAATATCAGTAATTTTGAAATTTAAAATTCAAACCATATATATTTTTATCCTATAAATAAGATATAATTATCTGGTTTCACATTCAAATCTCGCTCGCTCATATATGTGAGTGTATTTTTCTCTCTCAACAGTCTTTATATGTAACAGTATTTATCAAATCCCTTCATTGATTTGATCTTTAATATAAACTGAACAGTTGTTTCATTTTTATACTAATAAATAAAAATAAAATATAGTTGTATGATTATTAAGCTCCTCATTTTGAATGTTTCAGTATAGTATTCTTGAAATTGGTCTTTTTTTGCAATCATATGTTTATGGGCAAACATTTGTTTTAGCTCGAAGTTTTGTTTAAGGTGAAAAATCTCTTTATGGCCTAATTTCTGTTTATTGCCAATCATCTGTTTAAGTTCAAAGTTTTGTTTTGAGTCCAGACAACTGATATATAAGGCGAAATATCTGTTTAAGCAGCAACATCTGTTTAAAAGCCTGTTACAACCGCTGTTTTTGTTGAAACAGTTGATTGTTAAAACTTATCTACTGATGAAATATAACCTCTGTTTTTTCAATCTTCGTGTTGACCACTGACTTACCAAATGTCAGTGTTTAAAAAACTGTTCGGTATCCACTGTTAGGATAAAATAGCCACTGGTCGCTTTTTTAGTGTTGACATCCATTGATATTGACCATCAACGGTTTTCCTATAGAATTAAAATGAAATTACCATTTTACCTAATTGTTATATTGCAATGTGATAAGAGTTCCTCCAACATTATTTTCGTGATGAAATTTAATGTTAAATTAAAAAATAAAAAAAATACTTTTTGACTATTTGTTGCAAATCTAATCAATAATTAATGATAATTTCTTGAGCTTTGGACTTTTAAAATATGCAAAATATGAATTTGAAACTGACGGTTATTATATCTTAGTTAATAGTTAAATTTTAAATAAAAATTAGAAAAGTCATCATGACAATTGCTTTCAAATCAGATCACTGATAATATCAGTAATTTTAAAATTTTGAAATAAAAAATATGTAAGATGGTAATTTAAAATTGACGTTCTCTCTCTTTTTTTTTTTTTTTTTTCCTATTTTGCATATCAGATCCCAAAAAACATCATCACAATTGCTTTCAAATCAAATCAGTAATTACTAATTAATATTAGTAATTTTGAAATTCAAATTTCAAACCATATATATTTTTATCCTATAAATAAGATACAATTATCTGATTTCACATTCAAATCTCGCTCGCTCATATATGTGAGCGTATCATTCTCTCTCAATTGCATCTTTCTTGTGATTTAGCAGCTAATTTCCCATTACACTTCTTTGTTCGAATGTTTGTTGATAATGTTTACATGTTATCGTTCATGTATCATTGTTCCAACATCGTTGTTTCAATGTAAATTCGCATCCCACATCAACCTTTCAATATCGATGCTGCAGTATCATTGTTGCAACATCGTGAAAAGTTGCATGTGTTACCTTTTTTGATGGCAGAGATGCAACTTTAAAGTTACATGTGCCATTTTTTTTTGATTTCCGTTAAATCCAAAGTCATCTTTTCTTGCGCCAGGAAGATTTTCTTATTTTAAAGAAAGTATAGATTCGTCCAATATCGTGAAAACTCAGATGTGCAATAAAAATGAAAAAGAGACGTTTGCATTTTAGGTTAGTTTCTTATTCTTATTTGTGTTGTCAGTAATATGGAGTGTGGTGATAGAGACGTGCAGTTTATGGCGATGCTGAAGGACATACATCAAGAGGTTTAGCAATCAATGTAGTGGAAACTAAAGTTTATTAATTCTTGCTGTATTCTTAGATTTGAACTTTAATATTGTTCACTATGTCATGTAATTATTGGACTTTTAGTTTTAAGGTCCAGAATAAATTTAATTTTATGAATCTTTGTTGTGTTTTATTTTTATTTATTATTTATTGTTTCAGTAATATTTAGATTATGTTGATTTTGATTTGTGTCTGAAGATCTGTTTGGTAAGTTAACAGAGGATTAATAGTGTCAAGGATTTGTTTAATGGTCAACCTCTCAAAGGGTTATGGTGTGGTTATAACAGCTGATCATGCTAAGGACTGTTATAATTAGCTCCTGCTCCATGTAAAGACTGATGGGCTTATTGTCTCATGAGGCCTATGCACTGTTGAAGGCAAAGTCCTGTTAAAGACTAGCACTTATGGTGTAGTTATAACAGCTTCTACAGCGGATTCAACTTTAGCATTTATGTATCAGTCCCTCTTATGTAACAGTGTTTAGTATAGCAGTGGTTCTCTATACTTTATCTCTCGAGACAAACCTATACATACTGAAAGATGAACCACTGGCCAACAACAAAAGTGGTTCATCATCAACAGTAGATATTCTATCTTTGTTTTTGTTAACAGTATTTATATGTGCAAACTGTAGATATTATATCTCTGTTTATGTTAACAGTATTTAATTTCAAACATCTGTTTATGTTCAAACAGATGTTTGAGGTCAAATATTTATTTAATTTCAAACATTTGTTTATGTCCAGATTAGATGTTTAACAGTATTTAATTTAAAACATTGTTTTAATGATAAAATTTAAAGTTAAATTACAAAATAAAAAAAAATTCTTGATGACTATTTGTTGCAAATTAAATCAATAATTAATGCTATTAGAAAACTCATCATGACAATTGCTTTCAAATCGGATCAGCAAACTACTGCACATAGCCAAGAAAGTATAACTTAGCAGATATTTCCTTTGACAAACATATACCATAGCAGTGGTTTTGAAATTTCCGGTAATTTCAAATTCAAAATGCCTTGGGATATATACTTTACAATTAATGCACGTTAAGCAGTCACTTCTGTCTTATGCTAAAGGCGTGTTATAGGTAAATGAATAGCTTAATTGTAATTATAATAACGTGTTTAATTTTATGTTTTTCCCATGTAAATGCATTAAAAGCCTAATGAGTGTCGCATGATATTCTTTCGTCTGTCGATGTATTTAGTCATAGCCTTCTTCGTTGGGTATATAAAATACATTTGGCAGAGGTTTTGATCATTACCATTTTCATCTATCTACTAAATCATCTTCAAAAATTTTGTTGATGAGATTTTCACAAGGCTCTCTGCAGGATGGAAAAATTTGGGTTTCAAGTGATTGTTGACGAGGTTTTCTCAAGGCTCTCTGCAGAAGATATTTGCCATTTCAAATGTCTTTCCAAGAATTTTTATTCGGAATTGTCAAGTCATGCATTTCAGATGATGCATGCTCTCCGAAGTGGAGATCCAGTAGAAAAGAAACTATTATCCTTTAAAGACACGTCAATTGTCATTGACGACGTAGTTGGTGGTAAGTTGGATGTTGTTAGTAGTAAAACCTTAAGTTTTCCTAACAATGTCCACTCTAGCTTCTTACGTATTCTATCTTCATTTAATGGGTTGTTGTTAGTTTCCAATGAAGGGATTTGCTGTCAGTTGATTCTTTGGAATCCAACTATTAGGCAGTATAAGGTTTTGTGTGATGACTACTTTAATTACAATCATCATTGAAACTCTGATACCGGTGGAATTTATTTTGATCAGTTCAATGATCTGAAAGTGCTGAACATCAGATGTTACCGTAATGTAACTGCTGCTCGTGTTTACTCACGACGTCGTGAGTCATGGACAACAATAAATTCTGGTATCGTAAACAATTATAGTTCAAGTCGTTATTCATGGTCTACAGAAGTTTATGCTGATAAAACCATATATTTTATGGTTTCAAATTATTGGTATCCACTAGGTGAGAGGAACATCGTTTGTTTTGATGTTGTTAGTGAGACTTTCAGAATGCTTCACTTTCCTAAGAGTATTGTAATCAATCCTTGTCAAGGGCATTTTTTGACCATTGCAAAGAGGTTGCATTTGATTGTTATTGGAAAGTCTGCTGAGCTAACTGCTGATTTGCTCAGATATGAAGAAGAAGGCTGGAAGAAGATGTTTGTTTTCAATAATCCTTGTGTAGTTGATTATGTTGATGCACGCCGAAGTACTAAAATAATTGAAAACAACAAGTGGCTGATAACAAGCATCTGGGGGTATATGATTGAAGTTGATCTGACCAATGAACTTCTGAAATACGTCCAACATGTTGACAACTATAATGGTCCGAAAGGAGCTTTACTTATCGAAACTACTGTTTCCCCAATAGATTAGGGATTAGGATCCTGTATTTTATTAAATGTTATTATCTGTTTTGACAATTGTATTTTTTTATATAATTAGTTGTGTTAAAATTATTAATAATGTTTGTTATTAAAATTAAGTAAATGAATATTGATGTTTGAGAGTGTAAATTCTTGTAATATTGGCAAAGGTCTGTTTAAATGATCAAAACTCTGTTATTGAGAACAGATGTTTCAAAATTAAACAGTGGTTGATACATCTGTTGAATTGGGTCAACTGATGGATGAACTTTGTATGCTGTTTAACACTTGTACTTTTTATAAATATTTAGGTTTGATAGTGTAAAAGCTTGTAATATTGGCAAATGTATGTTTAAATGATCAAAGCTCTGTTCTTGGGAACAGATGTTTGAAAATAAAACAGTGGTTGATAAATCTATTGACTTTGGTCAACAGATTGATGTCCACAGATGTTTGGAACTACTTTTCAGAAAATTGTGGTTGAAACCGCTGTTTGGTTAAAATGGTGGTTTAAAACCACTGTTGGGTTAAAACTGTGGTTGAAACCGCTGTTTGGTTAAAACGGTGATTTGAAGACAGTGTTTTTAAATAACTTTCCATGTTAGGTTCAACAGTGTTTTGAAGAGGAAAACTGTGTGAGAAGACAGTAGATCTTAACAAGTTAAACATCTGTTAAGGCTTAAACAGTTGTTTGGCCTTTAACAGATGTTTGGTCTTTTATCTCAGATGTTTGGACTTAAACAGTTGTTTGACCTTAAACACATGTTTCACCTTAAACAGATGTTTTGCCTTAAATAGATGTTCTCCTTCTATATCAGATATTTGGACTTAAACAGATGTTTGGCCATAAACAGATGTTTGGCCTTAAACCAAACATCTGTTTAAGATCATCATCTGTTTGACTATTTGTCAATATCTTATTGACTTTTGGTCAACATCTTTTTCAAATTTGGTCAACATCTTATTTTGTAAAAGAGGTAAAAAAACAAAGATTTTTTCAAAATCCCAAATCATCCTATCAAGTAAGTGCATTGAAGTAAAAGTGGAAATGATATTGTCACACCCCCAAAATTCACCCGCGGAGTATCACCGCTTGGAGGCGTGACTGACCAGGATCAAGCCACCAATCATATTGAACAATATATATATAAATGTAATTCAACCAAACCAATATGAAAGGTGTTCAAAACATAAGTATAATATCAACGTTTAGCGGAAGCATAAAAGTAAACCCGACATAAGTATAAGTATGTAATGTCATAAATGTTTAACAAAGCATTCACGATTCTTGTCCACAACGACCGCGCCTCCCAGTGCAAGCTCCAAGTGTACCTAACGACCTGCAAGGCATGTAAGAGAGAGTCAACAACTAGTTGAGCGAGTTCACAGTGGGTTGTCTAGTAATAATGTTCATTTCGTAAACTGTTTGTTTGTTTAGTAACCGATGTATCGTATATAATTACATCGCGGCCCTCCAGGCGTGTTTGCGAAGATTAGTGGGAATTTACCATGTACTGTAGACTAGTTTTATTTGTATCGCGGCCCTCCAGACATGTGTGCGAAGTTTAGTATCAGTATCGCGGCCATTCCAGGCGTGTGTGCGAAGATCAGTATCAGTATCGCGGCCATTACAGGCATGTGTGCGAAGAGTAGTGGGGGCTTCCCCATGTATCACTAGTCTAGCAGTAGCTGTAAGTGACCTTTCCCAACCGAGGTCAGTAATCCATAATTCCCAATAACAACGTAAGTACAGATAATCGTCCAATCCCATTCCCTACCCCGGGAATCCCATGCCTTGGTAAGAGTGTGAACTCACCTTGGTTTGCTCGGTATGCTAAAGTATATGCTCACAGTTAATCAGTCAAGTCCTAAAGTGCACGTATACATAATCAGTTTGTATTCTCGAAGTTTGCATATAAGTACAATCACAGTGGACAATGCATCAATAATCACCAAGTAGCACATTGCACGTATTCATAATCTTGCAATTCATGCACAACATTTAACGGCAGTTAACCAACCAAGTTAACTCTTAGCATAAATAAACTAAGTTACTGTGCTGATTTCCCTTTCGACGAAACATGATTGTTTCGTCGTGTAACCCATTGACGAAATACCCTTCGTTTCGTCATGACCCCTTCGGCGAATTGTCCACCGTTTCGTCGTGTATATTCCCGGCGAAACACCCCCCCCCCCCCCGTTTCGCCGTGAGTTCCGTTTCGTGAACATGGCAGTTACATCGCACAACATATCAGTTACAAAGATACACACAGAAACCCTAATCATTGTTACAGCTGTCATCAACATCATCGATCATCATCATCAGTATATCATAATCATCACCATGGCTCATAATATCTAGCATGCACCCTACTTCATCGATGACAGTTTCAACATCATCACATAATCATAATATCGATCCTTAAACATACATAACAGTTGATGACACACCAAATAAACATCAATCGGGAACACATAAGTTCTGAAAAGTGAGTCATGCGTTAATACAATCACAACATTCGATCCGGTTCCCAGTTTAACTACGAACTATCGAACCCTAATTACATGAATCTCAACCCAAGCGTTAATCACAGCAAAACATTCATCAAACAAACTTTTAATCAATATAACAAGAAATCAAAGAATTACGCAGCCGGTTTAACAATCGTATAACTAACCAAGATACCAAAGACGATGGTTTGATCGCTAGAGGGAGCCTGGGTGAACACAAAGCTGCCGTCACACCAAGGGAGAGCTCTAGGGTTTCGGTTTTTGTTAAAAGTGTGAAACAGAGAACCAGTTTCGTTAATATACACGAATTACCGTACTGGGCCCGAACTGGGCTTCGGCGTAATTGGGCTTGGCGAAACAGCTTGTTTCGTCAGTATGAGGTATGGCGAAACACCTTCTGTTTCGTCGAGTAAGTTGATGGCGAAACGCTCTATTTCGTCGGGTGTGTTCATGGCGAAACAACTCTTGTTTCGTCGGGCCATTTTATGGTTTAAATAGTTAAGTCTTTCAACAAGTTCCCTAGTATACCACCAAGCACATAAACATGTAATAATCACAATACGTTTTATCATAACACAACGTATATAGATACAAAGCAAACAAGTCAATTAAGTAAACTATCAAACAGTCAACGCGCAATAAATGCGAAAGTAGAATCTCGGAAACTCGAGTTGTCACAGATATTATTCATATGGTCCTGTTGTGCTTTTGTTTGTCCTCTAATATGAGTTCATGATCTAATCCGGTGATTTGAAGACATCGTTGTTTAATCGAATTAGATGGTTGATGTAATGTGGTCGTATTACAAACAAATAGTAATTAATTAATTTAAATAACTTTACCGAGCCTGGGAAGCAATCCCGGGTAAAAACCTAGTATATAGATAAACACAAGTGTAAACCCTAAAACCCATAAGTGGGTTGGGCCTAAAATGTCTGATTTATAACAAGATGGTAATTTTTTTGGACGCCGACATCAGTGAATATAATCTCGCATAAACCAACTAATTTACCTACATTCAGTGTTACTAACATGAAACACATGACATGCATAGACAACGTTGCCAACATGAAACACATGACAATTCAACAAGTAAAACATGCATAGACGTTGTTATCTCTTTCTTGATTTACGTTGCGTATATAACTCATACGCATCCACCCACAAAAAAATAATAACAACGAATTAACAAATGGGGACTATTGTTTTGTACCCACCACCACTTATGGGCCACTTCATTTCAATGGTGGAGCTCGGAAAGTCCATCATCAAACACTATCCTTCCTACACTATAACCGTGCTCTCCCTCACCAACTCTTTCAACACCGGCTCCATCACCTCCTATGTCCGTCACATCTCCGCCCCCATCCCCGCCATCACATTCCACCACCTCCCCGTTATTCCTCTTCCCGACCAAGAAATACACCCCTCCATGCTTGGTTCCGTGGTCGCTAATCTTATTCGCCGTAGCATCAACAACGTCGCAAACGCCCTCCAATCCATATCCCCGACCACGATTATTGCTGATGTCTTTTGCACCTCCGCTATGGCTTCAGCTGCAAGCCTCAACATTCCGGTTTACTTCTTCATTACTTCCGGGGCGTGTTGCGTGGTGGAACTTCTTTATCTCCCCACGCTTGATCGGAATTACCCCGTAAGTTTTAAAGATATGAATGCACTCATCTATGAACCGGGACTGCCACCGATACCATCATCCGAAATGCAGGACACGATTCAAGATAGAAACTCCGAGGCATATAGGGGGTATCTTGAACTCTCACGTTGCATGCTCAAATCATCCGGGATTATTGTAAACACGTTTGATTCGATGGAACCGAAACCGATTAAGGCAATTCGAGACGGGTTGTGTGTCCCTGATCAGCCTACGCCCCCACTGTATTGCGTCGGGCCGCTGCTTGCAGAAGGAAGCGACGGTTCGCATGAATGTTTGAAGTGGCTAGATGGTCAACCTAAAGAGAGTGTTGATTACTTGTGTTTTGGAAGTGAGAGGGAGTTTTCAAGTGATCAGTTAAAAGAGATTGCTATGGGGTTAGAGCTGAGTGGACATAGGTTTTTGTGGGTGATACGAAGCCCATCAATTGAAAACAATGATGATTTGAATTTATTGTTGCCAAATGGGATTTTGGAACGTACGAAAGAAAGGGGTTTTGTGCTGAATACATGGGTCCCGCAAGTGCAAGTGCTGAATCACTGAGTCAGTTGGTGGGTTTGTGACACATTGTGGCTGGAATTCAGTGTTGGAAGCCACATGTGCTCGTGTGCCTATGATAGTGTGGCCATTGAATGCGGATCAAAGGTTAAATAAAATTATGATGGTTGAAGAAATGAAATTGGCTCTACCAATGTGTTGGAGGACCGGAAGGTGATGGCCACAGAGGTGGAGAAGCGGGTTAGGCAGTTGATGGATTCGGAGGAAGGGAAGGTCATTAGGGAGATGGCGAAGGCTAGGAAAGTGGATGCGGCGAGGGCACTGAGTGAAGGCGGGTCTTCTCGAGTGGCATTGAAAAGATTGGTCGAGTCATGGCAACCGACAACGTCTCTCTGGTTAATATGAGTGTTTATTGTGTTAGACATGTAAGTGGTCGTCTATCCACTTGGTTTTCTCTACGTCCATTGGAACTTGTTACGTGTATGAGAATAACGTCTGCTATTGCGTGTTACGTGTCATTTCTACAATATATATTCGGTTTGGTGTGTTATAAGTATTTGCATCTAAGTTTATTTTTGTAAAAGTATATTTTTCTCATTATTAGGGTTATAAACGAACTGAACGTTTAGCGAACGGTTCGTAAACCGTTCAGCGGGAAGTTCGTTTATGTTCGTTCGATTAGCTTAACGAACGGACACGAACAAAAAATTTCGTTCGGTTAGCATAGCGAACGAACACAAACACATGTCTCGTTCGTTCGACTGCGTTCATGAACGTTCGGTAATATGTTTGTTTGATTATATTAAAAAAAATAATAAATAATAAACCTTTTATCTAAACATATTGAAAAATTGAAACCCTATTTTTTCTAAGTTAGCTAAAATTTGGACATTCTAAGACATTTTTGGTGATAATTGTGTCTAAGTTAGTTAAACTTTATTCATGGTTTGGTGGTGTGGTAGACTTCTTGTGTTTTGATTTATCATTTGATGGTTGTATTTAACTGCATATATATAATGTTTAAGGATAACACTGTTTTCATTTTTTAATTTTCAAGTTAAATGTTCGTTTGCGTTTATTTTTATTTGCTTGCGTTCGTTTGTGTTCAAGACCAGTGTTCACGAACTGTTCGTGAACAATTGAATTTCCTTAACGAACGAACACGAACTTATGTTCAGTATGTGTTCGCGAACATACTAATTTCCTTAACGAACGAACACGAACATGGCCTTGTTCGTGTTCGTTCGGTCGTTTACAGCCCTACTCATTATGATTTGGGTCAATTTACAAATTTAATCCTTACTGATTTAATTTCTTTTTGCCAATTTTTGCTACAATAAATGATCTTTTGGGTTAGGGACGTTAATTTTCTTTATTTTTTTTTTTTTGTCGGTTAATTCATATCCCTTGTTGAATCCTAGAAAAACAGAAGACGTGTCCGTTGACGGAGATCCATTAATGTTCACCGCACTACCGGAGCAAATCTACAAAAAAGAACATTGTTAGCCTCGTTACGAAGGACCCGTGGGGGGATCTGTGACCAAGCTTCGGTTTGAGAATAAGTCTTGGGCTTGGAATATGAGTAATGAATTAGTGTAATAAATTGGTCGGAATATTGGTTTGGATTCTGAGATTGAATGTTCGAATTCAACGCTTGAGAGTGAAATCTCAGTGTTTCTATTGTGTAGGCTTTTGATAACTTACCTCTCCTTTGATCTCATCCTTTACCTATAACAAGGAAGCCCTTATGTTGAGGTGGGTCATCCCTACTATGGACCATCGGATTCTTTACCGGACAACAGGAATGTCTGCGTAATGTTCAAGGGGTTGTTCCCTCTGTAAGATATATTGAGATCTTTCTCATTTAATGCATGCTTCTTTCTCAAGCGAACCAGCCGTCCATCGTATCCTTAACCTGCATGTATCTCTGATGCCCTTTGAAGCATTAAATGTGACTGAGAAGTCACATCGCTTCATAATCATTCGGAACACTGGTTCAGGTACGTCGGATGTGGAGAAGGTAACCAACGTCTTTGACCAGGTCATGACTTTAAGGTCTCATGAAAAACACAAATAAATAATAGTGTCCGAATAAGTGTTTAAGACGGGATATATTTTTAGGTAATTCCATACTTGTAACTTTCGTTTGCATCCCAATCTTCAAATCCAAAATACTCTACACCTTTGTTTACCTTTTTAGGATAACTTCGGTGTTCCATCCTTCAAAAGCGCTCACTCGCTTTTGTGGAATATCTCCGCAAACCGTGAGTTCATACTTGACCCATTTTACGCTTTAACCACTATTTGGGTTGCAACAGGTATCCATATTAAATACACAACCACACACATACAATCAATCTTATGCAAACACTCAATCCTTTAACATGCTTACTTGTTATGCTAAATCGACAATCTTATGTCATGCTATCTATTGTTAACTTTAAAAAGCCTCCCTTAACATGTATAGCGCAATAGGATTAGCACACCGTCCCGTTTGTCGGGTCATTATTAAGTATTCAATCTTTAGTTATGTATAAGGCTTGAGACTATTCTTCTTTTACATTAGCCACCTCTTCCTCATTGTTTTCTTGCTCTTCATTTAGATCCTTGATGTGGAAAGGATCCTTTGAAAAGTTGGGGGGATCGTCACATGGCTCTAGGTACTACATACTTCTCTTTATTTTTATTATGAGTTCTTCATCCCCGAGTTGTAATGAAATTTGTATTTTGTTCTTCCGTAGCAAGGCACGAGCAGTGGCTATGAATGGTCGCCCAAGGATGAGGGTTGTCACATTAAGGAGAGTGGAGTCCGTATGAATAGTTATGTTGTTGAGTTGGACTAAAACATCCTATATGATACCTTTTGTGTGTTGCATAGTGCGATTAGTGAGATAGATGAGAAGTTGGAGAGGAAGATAATCAAAGACACCTATTTTTTTCTTTTTGAAAATCGAATATGGCATCAAACTTATACAAAGATTCTCATCTATATAGTCATCATAAATGTAGATTTTTGCGATGTAACATGGGACGGAGTTAATCATACTATTATCAAATTGTTTTTTTCAATATAGAGGAATGGTCTTTGTCTAAGATGAGATACAAGATTTCCTTGATTTTTGGGTTGATAAAAAAAATAAAAACCTAGCATGAAGAGGAATATTTTAAAGATTTTCTGCAGAAGTAAAAATGATACATAACTCTTTTTGCAATGATACATACCTCTTTTTAGTTAACTACTCATAAGGGTTTGTTTCCCCCCAAGTGACCCAAAAAAACTTATCCACTCATGGCTTTAAAGATAGATATCATCAAACTTGCTTGATGTTTATTAACCATAACAAGATTGAAAATTTAATTAAGTGCTCATACAACCTTGCGCACATCAGTCCCAACAATATCAATTCCACGAGATTCCGATCAAACAACATCGGTACTAGTATTATTACTATCGGAACCGTTACCTATATTCGTTTTTATGGTTTTCGTTTGATGTAAAACACGTACGCCATTCTTTTGAGCATAGCACGACTTTATTTTTTGGAGTTTTCTTTTTCGGTTGAATTGAATCGATACCGATCAAATTCCTAGGTTATCACCCGGGACTACTTCCTGGGCTCGAGAAAGTTTTTTATATTCTAATTTTACGAGTAACATCGTATTTAAAATAATACAATAAGTTATCTATAAACGAATTTTAAAGTTTTGATATAATTAAACATGGGTTTTTCAACATATAGCACAATGTTAAAATCATACTAATGACTTATGAAACAAAAAACTAATGATAATGTTCAAATACTTCAACCAACAAATAAACACACAATACTGAATATAAAAAAAACAATATTATGCGAAGATGATTTTGATAAACACGATCTTTATGCAAGCAAAGTCTTTCCTTGGTTCGTCGACAAGTTGAAAATGCCCATCTTTCCCATGGAACTCCCCCATATTTTATCAAATCATTCCGACCGACAACATTATACATGTAACAAACAATAATTAATAAATGTAGATATGAAAATAAAAAAACAAATGTCGTATATTATAAATAGAATACAAACTGTAGTATATTATAATAGATTATAAACCATGTAGTTTCGAAAAACCCTTCTTCTATAGATATTTTCAGTTCTCATTCAGATACACCAATCATCTTTATAATTATTTTGAAATTATTGTGTGAATCAACAAAAATTCCGATGTGTTTCCGCCGCAACACGCAAGGGAATTATACATACATATATATATATATATATACATATATATATATATATATATATATAAAGTATATCGTACATTACGGCTTAACGTACTTCACGTAAAACAACGTGCGTGATTTGTTCTATAACATGCGTAATTAATGTTTTCAATATGCGTGATTATTGTGTTTCAACATGCGTGATTTTGGATTTTTGAGTTATAACGTACGTGATTTTAAAATGAACGTTCGTAATTACCTGTCGTACGTGATGTACGTTAAGCCGTAATGTACGTTAACCTTCTTCTCTCTCTCTCTCTGTATATATATATATATATATATATATATATATATATATATATATATATATATATATATATATATATGGTAGGGATAGTGTACATTAATTCAGAAGTGTGAGAAATGTGGGAAGTGTATTATAACATTATATATAACATTATATAACACCATATAAACACCGTATAACACTATGTAACACCATATAACATCATATAACAGTATGTAACACTATATAACACTATATAACAATATATAACACTATACATCTATCATAGACATGCTATCAGACAAAATGTAGTGTTATATTTGTTATATAGTGTTATATAGTGTTACATAGAGTTATATGGTGTTATATGGTGTTATATATTGTTATATATAGTGTTATAATACACTTCTTACACTTCTGGATTAATGTACATGATCCTCTACATATATATATATATATATATATATATATATATATATATATATATATATGGTAGGGATCCTAAGAGAAGTCAACCCTATTTGAGAAACGTGAGAAGCAATTTGGACCAAACATTTTCCCTAAGCAAAAAATGCAAAAAAAGGTGAAAAAAATGCAATTTTTTTTTTTTTGGAAAAATCACAGCTTTTCTTGAAGGAATAAATTTTTTATTTATTTTTTTTAAAAAAATTAGGATTTATACACATGTGTATATTGTTAATCTTTTAACTATACATATATGTATAGTGTCAATTATACATATATGTATATACATGTTTAAAATTGAAAAAATATGTGTTATAAATCTTAAACCTTATACCATAAACACTAAAGCTAAACCTTAATGCTAAACCCTAAACCCTAAAGCTAAACCCTAATTCTAAACCCTAATGCTAAACCCTAAAGCTAAACCTTAATTCTAAACCCTAAAGCTAAACCCTAATGCTAAACCCTAAAGCTAAAACTAAACCCTAAAGCTAAACCATTAATGCTAAACCCTAATGCAAACCCTAAAGATAAAGCTAAACCCAAAAGTTAAAGCTAAACTCTAATGTTAAACCCAAAAGCTAAACCCTAATGCTAAACCCTAAATACTATTACTACACCCTAATGCTAAACCATAAAGCTAAACCCTAAACCCTAATGCCAAACCCTAAATACTAATGCTAAACCCTAAATAACACTTATTTTTCAATTTTAAACATGTATATACATATATGTATAATTGACAATATACATATATGTATAGTTAAAAAATTAACAATATACACTTGTGTATAAATCCCAAAATAAAATTTTAAAAAAATAAAATAAAAACTTAAATCCTTAAAGAAAAGCTGCGATTTTTCCAAAAAAAAAAAATTGCATTTTTTTTACATTTTTTTTGCATTTTTTTGCTTAGGGAAAATGAGTGGTACAGAATGCTTCTCAAGTTTCTCAAATAGCCTACTACTTCTCACATGATCCTTATCCTATATATATATATATATATATATATATATATATACATAGGGTAGGGATCCTAAGAGAAGAGCACCCTATTTGAGAAACTTGAGAAGAAATCTGGACCACACATTTTTCTAAGCTTTTCGTAATATACACATATGTATAGATTACGATTGACTATATACATATGTGTATAATTCAATATACATATATGTATATAGTCAATTTTACACTATACATATGTGTATATTACGAAAAGCTTAGGGAAAATGTGTGGTCCAGATTTCTTCTCAAGTTTCTCAAATAGCCTACTTCTTCTCACATGATCCTAACCCTATATACATATATATATATATATATATATATATATATATTAAAAAGACCTATATTGAATAATAAATAAAATATTTTAAAAATTCTTTTTTGTTTTTTTTTCAAATAGCCTTTAAATAATTTTTCCTAGAAACATTATTATATTATAGAGTAAAGTACGATTTCAGTCCCTGGAATTTACACCCAATCACACTTTCTTCCATCATTTGAAAAAAAAATGAACAATCAGGTCCCTGTGGTCGTCGATTGCAATCAACCAAGTCCGTCTCACTAACGTCCATTAGATTAGGATTTTGGTTAACAGGCCATAAAGCCCTTCAGGGACCGAAACTGCAATACGAAATAGTCTTCACCCCTTTTTATTCTCTGCAACTCTCAACCCACCACCATCTTCAATGCTTCAACCCTAAAATGGCAGACGATGAACACACAAATTGATGAGATTAAAGATTAAAGAATCTTGGTGATTCTGTTACTTGCGTTGATGGGAGCCCTCGTAGTTCTGGTCAATTCAGTACAATAAAGAAACAGAAATTCATATACCTGTAAATCAACACTGTTGGCTTATAAATATTTGGGACACGTAGCTTATTAAACAAGGAATTTTGTTTAAGTTGGATGTTTTTTTGAGCTTAAACTAATGATGAATGGACCACCCAAAAACAACCTCAACAAAACTTGGGTGACCGGCATTTAGCACTATCTACTTCAGAATTGTATGCTACGTTGGATTTGTATGCTACTTCAGATTATTTCAATGAGGCAAATTTCTTTGTTTGTTTCCTTGTTTTTAAATTGTTTTAGTGTCTTTTGACTTGTGCATCTATAAACAATGTTATGAGCAGTTTGAATCCAAGTCTTGGTCAACCGAAGCAAACTTATACCGTTAGATGTGTCAGCACTTGATATTTCTTATTGAATATGACTCTCTCTCTGTCTCAATCATATGTAGTTTTTCTGTTAGGATCTAAGTTTCTTATGATTGTGTATGTTTAACTAAAGTGAAGATGAATGATAAACAAATTTGCAGCGGAATTAAATGGAATAAACTTTCAACACAATCAAACGGAAGAATTGTTGTCAACACACATGTTTAACATGAAATCAAATGATTATATTTATTATAATGATTCAACTACAATGCATGCATGTAATACAATTTCCCCCTCAGCCTGAGCTCACACTAGTTTGTTCGTACAGAATGACTTGTGAAGAAAGAGCTAATAGAATAGTACAGGGTACTGTTTTATTTATAGTACAAAGCAAACCACTGTGGCATCTTTGCTGACGTCACCATGATAGTGACATCTAACCTCCTAACAAACTCAAACTACTAACCTATTACAACCACTGATTACAAACAACTGATAACAAAATACAAAGCATAAACAAAACAACTGATCCTTCATTCCACTGCTTAGGCTCCAGCAGTGCTTTAGTCTTCAGGAGTACTTGAGACATAAGAGTTGATTGAGCATCAGCACTTAGTCTTCATCAGTCTTTTGGGTCAGCAACAGTTAGGAAGGGCAGTAGTTGAATTCATCATATGTTAGAGCCATTGTCAAGGGGAAAGATCAATTACAAACATCTGCTTATTCTGAATCCACTGATTTGATCAAGTTTTGGCTTTATCAACTGTTCCTTTGGAAGGGTTCAATCCTAACAATCTCCCCCTGGAACAAATGATGCCAAAACTCTTCATTATTCTTGGATTTTTATTTTCTCATCAAATATTCCATGACTTGTCCTTTGAATTGTAATTCAAATTCAATGGAACTTGTATCATCCTCATCCCTGCACAGTGGAAGCGCAAGGAGATCTTGAAGATCTTTTTCACCCAGGCCAAGTGCTTGTTCACTTGATATGTGCTTCAGCTCACCATTGGATCTGAGCAAAGTCTATACGTGGGTCTGTTTGTTAGATTTCCACTTTAGTATTTTTGAATCCTTTGGGTTTCTTGGGAGAGTTTTTATTGTTGATGAGTTTGGAGATGGTGGCCTGGTGATGACTGGTTGGGCAGTGTTTGTCTCTTTTGCCAATTCAGGATTTTCTACCATCATCTGTTGAAGGACCATTTTTATAATGTAATCCCCTTGTGCTATATCTTCTGTTGTTTCTGCATCCATTTGCTTTTGTTTCCTTCTTTGATAAAGGATGGCAGCGGGTGGAGCAGTGGATCTCCTGATTTATAGCTTTTGTGGTTTAACTGGAACCACTGCTTCGGGATAGTCAGGATTTTATGGAACATTTGGATTTGTCTTTCTCAATTCTTCAAACCTTTTGTAATTGGCCAACACTTTATCCTTTGACCATCTTGTGACCTGATTCCTTGACCCAAAATCAGCTGTTATTAGCTCTTCTTTCATTCTCTTCAGCTTTAAAGTTCTTTCTGGTACATTTTTCTTGTACTTTGACCGAACAGGAGGAGTGTGTTTTACTTTGTCTTTGTTCATCTTTTCTACTCTTTCTAACTCCTCTTTGAGCTCACCAAGGGTCCATTCTTTATATTGAGCCTTTTCTGCCCTGTATTTCTTAAATGCCATAATGTGTTCAATGTAATCTTTTCTTATGCTTTCATCATCTCTTTCTGATAATATCTGACAAAGATCTTTTGAAAACTACTCTAAAGTTCTGACTTGAGTGAGCAGATATTGGTAGTATCTTTGAATCTCTTTGTCTGATTTTCCTTCTGTATTTTTTTTAGAGATATCCTCTACTTATTGAGTCTTTAACTTCAAATATTCTTCTATTTATTAGGCCTAGGATATCCTTGAAGAGATGGTAAATTTCTTTTCGCAGGGTCATCTTCAGAGTAGAAAGACTTTATCTCCTCTTTGATTGCAGGAAGATCCAATGGGTATTGAAATCCCACTAGAACAATAGCAGTGATTGGTTTTTGAACTTGTGCTGAAGATAATGGAACAGGGTTTGGAATATGGACAAGAGACAGTGGTTGTGAAGATGTTGGAGGTGGGGAAGTGTCATCTTCCAATATTATCCTTCTCCTTTTGGGTTTAGGAGAGGTTGGTGGTGTTTTAGTGGGTTGAGTAGTGGTGATTTGAGTGGTAGATGGCTGACTAACAGCTGTTGAAACAACTGGTGTTTCGACCACTGTTGTCATTACAACAGATGATGTGTCACCTGCAGTGGCGGACCCAGGATTTTATTTCAATGGGGTCCATTTTCGGGTCGGTCCTCGTTCGGGTCGAGTTAAAGTGAGGTTTGAACTAGATTTTTAAAAAGAATAAGAAAAATGGGCTTATCAAGGATTGAACCCATGACCTCTTGGTGGAAAAGAGGGAGATTTACCACTACACCAGCTTTCTTTTTATTTCTATGGTGTCCACTTAATTGTATTTATGGGGTCCATATACAATTTAATATACCGAATCTACTATTTTTTTTTAAAAGATTGGGGTCCGGGGACCCCGGTGGCACCAATGTGGGTCCGCCCCTGGTCACCTGATGTCTTCTGCTTTTTGGCAGGTGGTGTTGGTAGTAGTGAGGATATTTTTGGTGGTGATGTGATTTTTGGTAAGGCAGTGGATTGAGTGTGTGTTGAAGTGGTATTGGTGGCAGTTGTTGGGGTAACATCTGTTGAAACAACTGAAGTACCAACAACTGTTGGTACAACAGGTGTTTTAACATCTGTTGGTTCGGAGGTATAATGTGAGGAGTTTTTAGGAGGATGGGGAGTATGTTTTGTGACTCTGGAACGTGTGGATTTGGGTTGCCTCACTTTTCTAGTGGGCTGTTTTCTTTTAGGCTTAGGATTTTCCTCATCCTTGTTCTTCCATCTCCATAAAAACTTTCTTATCCTGCTCAAACCTCGTTTTACCCTTTGTCTCCATATCATTTTTCAGCCTTGCCTTTTCATCAGCAAAGGCATTTAAGGTTACATCAACCTTTTTGGAACCATCTGGCCTAGGGATTTCTGCAGCCAGACTAGATTTTTTATCTGGTTCAATGTATAGACTATCTTCCCATCCTTCTTCTTTTTCTCCCCCTTTTTGGCATCATTGGGAGGATTATCAACAAAAATAGTTGTAGGAGGAGCAGAACCAGTGGTTTGTAATAAATGGGCCTTGATTGCCTTAATATCTACTTGTGTATCCTTGAACCTAGCTTCCATCAAATTTCTGATCTTTTGAACTTGAATTTCATGTTGCTGATCAGCGTATTCTCTTTGTTTGTGAAGTAGAGGTTGAAATAATTCCCAAAGCTCAGTGGGAGTAGGAGCAGATGATGGAGCAGATGTTGCAGCTGGTGCAACAGTGGGTGTTGCCTTTTGTGCTTGTAACAACTGTTGCAGCATAGAATTGATGTTTGCATCAGATGTGTCAAGTTTGTCAACCCTCTCCGTCAATTCTTTGTACATTAAACCATCACACAAGTTAATGGGATCATCTGATTTCCCACTGGCAGTGGTTGTATCAGCAGTTGACTTAGGGAAAGTGTTCCAAAAATCATCCACTGATGCCCCTTTGTTTTGGTACTAGGGACTTCCTCCTTCAGTAGGGGTAACCAGTTTTAGTGAACCAGTGAATACTGGAAACACCCTGGTTCGCAATGAAGAAATTGCCTTCAAGGGAGTCTGACTGATGAAACTACTGTCCAAGTGTAAACCAGTGGGTTCAACACTTGTAGTAGCTGCTCCACTTGAACTACTGACAGGAAGTACTTGTACTTCCTGTAGTGTAACCTCCTCAACTATTGGTGGGTTAATAGAGATTGAGACACCAGACTCAGTCACTTTTGTGGCATATTCTCAGTGATAGGTGATTGAGAAGAACTGATTTGTGTCTGGGCTAAATCAACTACATCCAATAGAGGTAATACGGTTGGTGGAATTTGTACAGTGAGGATAGAGGTGGAAAGAGAATTTGCCCCGGGCAGTGGGTTGTGGATGATGGAATCAAGTGATTCCAGAGCATCATAATTTGTTGTCCCTGTTCTTACAACCTGTTCTTTTTTAGAAGAAGCAGGAGGTATTTGAGGCTCAGGTTGAGATCTTTCTTCTAACTGCTGTGAGGAAGTAGCAGCAGTGGTTATTGGTGACTTTTGTGTTGTCACTGGTACTTGCTCTGGATCTCATCTTCCAGAGTTACCTTTTTAGTGGGTTTGGGGGGCTTTTTGGATTTTTTTGTTTGGGCTTTTTGGTGGTTTTAGGTGTGGGTTTCACAGCGGTGGTTGTGCTGCTGTGATCACCTTGTGAAGTGGGCTCAACAGCAGATTCCTGAGGAGTAGTGGTAGCTGCTAAATTCTGCTCAGGAACCTCTGTTTGTGTTTTGGAAGGTTTTGACAGCCTTGTAAAAGTTTCAAATGTTTGGCTGTTTATTTGGATGGGGTTTCCCTGGATAAGCAAATGTGCATTATCTTTTGCAAATTTCTTTTGTAACTAAAAACTTAGAAATCTGGGAAACAACAAAAATGATTTTTTATTAACATTTGAAACAAGATAATTGAAGATCTCCTGGGAATAGTTAAAATTTTCTTTATGTAGTATAGCATAGCCCAGGTATTGGATCTTCAATGGTATCTCATTGAAAACAGTTGTTTTATTTGAGACACACATGAGAAGGGTATGAAACAAAAACCTCATGGCAGGAGGAAAACTGCCTTTTTGTAAAGTATCTTTTTTCATTTCCTCTTCATACCCTCTCTCAAGAAAATCAATTTGATACTCAGACTTTGGGAATGAGCTTTTACCTTGAAGATCGTCGAGTTCGAATACCTCTGAAATTGTTTGAGGTGTTATTGTGAGTGAAACACCCTTTATCGAAGAATTGCTGGCTAAGGGCTTTTTATCCTTAGTTTCTAATTTAGGATTTTTCCAGAATTCTTGTTGGGTTTCCATGAAAATCGGAGCATCACAGGTCAACAAAGTTTTGTACTTTGAGGACGAGAGAGCATCAATGACAGAGTTGAAGGTTTCGGTATGACTTGTTTTTTCAAGTGGACCCAAGTAATTATGTGGGGTTTTGAATGGAAGAGCCATTGCGAGTTGAAAATGATGAAGAACGGATGAAGAACATGAGTGATTTTGAGAGAAATTGATGGTAACTGCTTTGAAAAAGGAATTTTGAATTCGATTCGACAGTAAAAACCCTATTTGGGGTTTTGATCAGGGTTTTATAGGGGGAAAAGTGTATGCTGACGTGGCAGTGGTTACAAAAGATCTGACGGCCAAGTACTGCCCACGTTACAACCTCTGATGATAATGGAGGACAGTTGGTAGGAAACAACTGATGGAGCAATATCAGTGGTTTGCAACGGTTACAATGAGAACAGTGGATGATTTTAACTATCAGTGGATTAAACACTGATGTTTGATCAACAGTTATTAACAAGGAAATGAGAGAACAGAGGTTGACTTTCAACAGTGGACAGCATTTAGCAGAACAGATGTTTGAACCAAAAACAGTGGTTATGGCAGACTTTTACGGATTAATGAAAAAATTGCATTTTTAGCTATTTTAAAGGATGGATTTTTGATTTTCTGAAAACATTTTAATGCTTTTATTAATAGAAAAACAGGATTTTGCCTGTTATTCCATGTTTAGCATGCCAATCCTAGAGATCAAGCTTTCAAAGGTGGATGTGTCTAAAGCATTTGTTAACACATCTGCCAGTTGATCTTTAGTTGGAACATGATGCAGAGAAATCAAACATTTTTCATAGCAATCCCTCACAAAGTGATGTCTGATATCAATGTGCTTGGTGGTTGAATGAGAAACTGGATTTTTGATGATATTTTCTGATGCCTGACTGTCCAACATGAGAGGTGTCTTTAGTGCAGTGATACCAAAATCCAGCAGTTGATTTTAAAGCCAAAGCAGTTGGGCTGTACAGCTTGCAGCAGCTATATACTCTGCCTCAGCAGTGGATGTTGAAACAGCTGCTTGCTTTTTGCTTTGCCAAGATACTAAGCAATCACCTAGAAATTGGCACCCTCCTGAAGTGGACTTCCTTGTTGTATTGCATCTAGCAAAGTCACTGTCTGAGAAACCTGAAAGCTTGATATTTCGATTAACTGGATACCAGATACCAAGTGTGGGAGCACCTTTGAGGTATCTGAATATCCTTTTTACAGCAATAAGGTCAGACTTTCTAGGGGCTGATTGGGATCTTGCACAGATACATGTTGCAAACATAATGTATGGCCTAGATGCAGTTAGGTACAATAAAGACCCAATCATGCTTCTATAAAGTGTTTGATCCACTAAATCATCCTTTTCTTCAGACATGGCAATTTTTGTGGTTGCTATGGGTGTACTACATGGTTTGCAATCATCCATCTCTAATTTCTTTAAATGTTCTTTGGCATATTTGCCTTGATAGATGAATGTACCATTTTGCAGTTGTTTCACTTGGAGACCAAGGAAACACTGTAGTTCACCCATTGCACTCATCATAATAGCTTCCAATCTTGCTATAGGGGCAAAAGTTTCATCATAATAAGTACCCTCTTCCTGTCTGAAACCTTGAACCACTAGCCTTGCTTTATTCTTGACAACAATGCCCCTTTCATCAGTTTTATTTTTGAAGACCCACTTGTGCCAATAGGACTCACATCCTCTAGCAGTGGTACAAGCTCCCATACTTGTTGTCTTTTAAACTGTTGGAGCTCCTCTTGCATAGCCTCTACCCAGTTGTTGTCTTTCAGTGCCTCTTGGTACTTGACTGCTGATGGAGAGATAGAAAACCAGCAAAAGACAGATGTTTTGGGATTGGCTTCTTGTGAGCACCCCTTCACTGATGTTGCCAATGATTTGGTCAGGTGGATGAGACTTCAAGAAGATTAGATCTCCTTTGTATGGAACAATGGCATTTAATGGTGAGGGCTGCAGATGTGAATCATCTGAGATAACCACTGCTGGTGACTTTGATGATCCAGCAGTGGCTTCAAATGGAGGTGGAGGAATAGGTGGTAATGGTGTGGAAACATGCTGAATTTTATCCACTGTTTGAGGATTTTTGTCAACAGTGTTTGATGATGTGGAAGCAGGGGTTAATGGGGTACTTTGATCAACAGTGGTTGAGCTTTGACAGCTGTTTTGAACATCTGCTGCTCTTCCAATTGATGCAGACTTTTGTTGTGGAATGATGACTCCATATCTATAGTCTAATGGTGCACTTTGAGATGGACCTGCACTGTTATTCTTGACAGAAACATTTTCAAAAGTAAATTTATCAAGATCTAACAACTCTGCAGGATTTGCAGGGATTTTCATTGAAGAAAGTTCATTGAACTTTACATTCAAGGTCTCTTCCACTGTTTTGGTCCTTGTGTTGAACACTTTGTAGGCCTTAGTAGTGGTTGAGTATCCCAAATGATATCCACTGTCTACTTTGGCTGTAAATTTTGAAATTGTGTCTTTCAAGTTCAAAATAAAGCATGGGCAGCCAAATACTTTAAAGTATGAAATCAGTGGTTTGATTTTATACAGCAGTCATAGGCAGTCTTTTGATGCCTGGGGTTGATTAAAACTCTGTTTTGGACATAGCAAGCAGTGTTTACTGCCTCTACCCAGAAAGTTAATGGCAAACCTGAATCAACAAGCATGGTTCTGGCAACCTCAATCAATGTCCTGTTCTTTCTCTCAACAACCCCATTTTGCTCTGGTGTCCTTGGAATGCTGTATTGCCTTACAATTCCTTTTGACACACAAGACTCATCCAACTCCCTATTTCTGAACTCTGTGCCATTGTCGCTCCTGAAGACTTTTACTGGCAAGTCAAATTGCTTTTCAACTTGTTTAACAAAGTCTTGCAAAATGCCTATAGTGTCATCTTTGGAATGTAAGAAATAAGTCCATGTAAACCTAGAAAAGTCATCTACAATTACCAAAAAAATATCTTTTCTTTTTAAGACTCGTGAATTTTATTGGGCCAAACAGGTCCATGTGCAGCATTTGCAGGCACTTGGTTGTTTTGGACTCTTCAATGGACTTAAATGAGCTTTTATGTTGTTTTCCTTTTAAGGAGGAAACACAATGCTCAGGACAGGTGAACAGTTTTTGAGGAAGACCTCTTACTAACCCCTGTTTTGAAAAAGCAGTGATTTTCTTGAGATTTGTGGCCCCAATCTCCTGTGCCAAAGTTCCGTCTCTTTGTTAGAGGCAGCTGAGAACAGACAGGCATCAGTCCTGGGGCTCTCTTTTGACAAATCAACTAAATAAACATTGCCACTCCTTTGAGCAACAAGTTGAGCTTTTCCATTTTTATTATTTCTTCAATATTTTTAACCATTTCTGGTCCAACAATCCTACAACAATCCTTAGTAAAGAATGAGCCATAGCACTTATCACTCATTTGTGAGACACTAAGGAGGTTAAATTTTAGATTGTCTATTAGATTGACATTTTCAAACTTAACATTACTAGACTGAACTGTACCAGACCCCATTACCTTCCCTTTACTATTATTACCAAAGGATATATCACCCCCTCCATGAGTTTTGAAATCTTTGAGTAGGGCTCTACATCCAATCATGTGCCTGGAGCCTCCACTATCTACATACCAAAGACTATCTAAGCATGCAGAAGCTCCCTGCACATCAAGTAAAAGGTTAGTTCATTAGGGTCTCCAAAGCCAATAAGGCATTGGATGGAGTCTCAACAGTGTCTGTGTTATGTTCAGGCGGATGGACAATGGTTAGCTCAAGGGTTTGGACAGTTTTGGAACTGTTTTTCTCTAACCACTATTGGGGGTCTTGCCCTATCAGCTGTTGATACCCAAAGGAATGCCTGTTCACTCTTGGTTTAGAAGGCTTTTTGTACACCTCATAAACATGTGGGACCCTTGGGTATGGTGGTTGACCTTTACCTCTTCGGTATTGGTTGGCAGGGGGTGCATCAGTCACCTGAACATCTCTTTTAACAGAGGTTTGGTTCGGCTGTTTTGTAACAGCTGTTTGAACTGGCACAAACATTGGTTGGTTCTTAACAGGTGGTTTTGATGAACTCATTGGTGTTTTGAAATGTACTCTTCCTTTTTTACCTAAAAGATTTCAAGTACACACACTGCTGAGTAGAATGGTTGGTTTTACCACAGATGGTGCAACTCTATGAACGCACAATGGTACTTGTTTTGTTAAGATCATAAGCTTTTAAGTGAAAATAATCTTTGGTCAGGTGATTTTTCTTTTCACAAAAGTCACAAAACAAGTTTTTAATCTTTTCTCTTTTCTTCTTCTTTTCAGACTCCTTTGCAACAGAGTTTTGAACTACTGTTGGGATGTCCTTAAGAGGAATCACCTTGGCCTTAGGAGCTTTAACACCATCTATAGTTGTGAAGTCCATGGGTTTGAAGTTTTCAAGGATGTCACACTCATCAGACCATGTGGGTTTGAATTGGTATTTCTCAATCTCCTCAAAAGTTGAGGACCCCACAGATCTTTCCAAAGTGATCTTGTTACCAAGTTTATCAGCTATTTTAATCTCTTGGCCATCCTTGTTTGTGGGTATGATTTCAACAGAACCAACTTGATTTGCAGCAGTGTTTTCAACTTGGTCATTTTTTTCTAAATCCTATGCCAAATTTTACATTGCTTTCAAGCTGTTTTTCAAGCACGATCTCATAACCTTTGCAGGATTCCACCCATTTTTCACAAGTGATTTGGGTGGATTCCAACTCCTTTTTGCAGGCTTGATATTTTTCTATCATAGTCTGGAGTTGGTCCTTGGTTATGCTATTGATGTGCGTGAAGTGTGTTATATTTTAGGTATATATTTTAAGCCCTTTTACACTTTTAGCCAAGTTTTAAATTTATAAAACACGATATTTACTAACACTAAACACACATATGGGCAAGTGCACCCATCATGGACGTAGTATAGTGTTGGTAAGATACCGAGGTCATCCAAGGACACAAGAGCTTTTAGTACCAGTTTATCCTCAATGTCTAATCAAACCAAAATGTTAGAAAAAGATTTTTAAACTAAGAAAATAAAACTAACTAAAATGCTGAAAATAAAAATAAAAATAAAAACAGATAGACAAGATGAATCACTTGGATCCGACTCGTGTGTTAGTGTAACCTTTGATTATTTTCGCACTTTTGCACTTATTTAAGAGATTATCTTAGTTATTGTAGTAGGCCCCTCTTTTGAAGGAGACGTTACCCTCAACCCAGTAGTTTGAGTCAGCAAGGATACAATCCTAAAGGGTCGGATTATTGAAAGATAATTAATTAAGTTATTAATGCATAATGTGTAGGCCCCTCTTTTGAAGGTGACGTTACCCTCAGCTAAGTACTTTGAGTCAGCAGGGATACAGTCCTAAGTAGCTGGGGTAAAGTTTTAATAGTAGTTAACTTATGAGGGGATCAAAGAGTTTGGACCCCCGCCATCCAATACCTTTGAGTATTGAAGGAGGTCCTACTAAATTTGACCCAGGTCCCTTGCAGGATCTCTAAACGCAGAACAATGGCAAGACTCTTACCAAACCGTTCCCTTAAACCCCGACCAGGTAGCCAACATACCTCCATATAGACCGTGGAGATATGAATGGTGAAAATCTTTTATTTTATATAGATAGTAAAATAATGTCAAGACACCACGGACAAACGATAAGGAAGAATCACCTTCAATATAAGAAACTAGTAATTAAAGTCATTAACACAAAACCAATTAAAAAGTGCAAAAGATTAAAAATAAAAAGTTTTACACTAAACACTTGTCTTCACCAAGTGATGTAAGAGACTTAGGCAAACATGGCCTTTGATTGTCAAGAACTCTTACGATCAATCTTGGATCAAGAGACGACTCACACACTCTATGATGGACAATGGATGATGGTGGTGGATGATGGTGTTATGGTGGTGGTGGGTGGTGGGTGAAGTGTGAGAGAGGTGGTGTGCCAAGGGATGAGTTGAAATGTCTCCAAGCACTCCTATTTATAGGCTGAAGTGTGAGAGAGGTGGTGGGTGATGGGCCCCGTGTCCATCCTTGTCTCTCTCCTCATTAATTGTAATTCGCAATTACAATAAATGCGCCTGCAGGAGTCTAACCACGCCCCCGTGTCCACTGGGCACGGCCCCGTGGTGGGCAATAGAAGCTTCTAAAGGTTTGTCTTTTCTGCTGCTTCTTGGGCACGGCCCCGTGCTCGCTGAGCACGGGGCGTGTTCAGTCTTCTGTTTTCTTGGTTTTGCTTGGGAAGATGCTGTTGAGGGGTCGGGCATTCCACTTTAGCTCCTTTTCTTGTATTTATGTTAGATTTTGCTGTCTTTTTACTTCTTTTGTTAATTTGAGCTCATTTAATCCTGAAAATACAAAAGGAAGACAAAAACACACTTTTTCCAACATTAGTACTAAAAAAGGGTTAGTTTTATGCCACATTTGATATAATTTATATGTTGCATTTTGCACATATCACTATGCTCATGTTTGAGACTGCAGATTTCATTATCTTTTTCAGCCAATTTATTTTCAGTTCTTTTAATGACTTTTCAAATTGAACTTCATCATTTAACACTCTATCCCTAAGGTTTTCATTCACCTCTTTAATGTTAGCAAATGCTATGATGCATTTGTCTGAACACAGATTTTTAACAACCTGAGATGATACCTTAACTGCAGCCATCATGGCACAATCACAAACATGCTCTTTCTCATCACCCACCTTCTCTTCTTTTTCACCTTGTTTCTTTTCTTCTTCTTCAGACCAGGGGTCAGACAGTGGTTCCAACAGGGGTTCTGGATTTTCTCCCAACAGTATTTCACCAGTAATAGCAGTAACCACTGCTTCAGTAATTTCATCCACTGTTTCAGCATTTAACTGTCCTTCTTCAGTTTCTAGCCCTTCTTGTATTGACTCTAATACCATAAAACAAAATTCATCATTAGAAGCATCATTAGTAGCATAGAGTGCAAAATTTTCATCACCTAGCTTATCAGGTAAGCTGCTCCAGTCAACAAAGCCTTGGGTGAAAAAGTTTTGCTGATCTGGTTGAACCATTTTTTGGTGCAGCTTGTTGAGGTGCAACTGGCTGCACTTGAACCTAAGGGACAGGAGCTTGGACATACTGAATTTGTGGGACAGTGGTTTGGACATAATGCACATGAACAGGGGTTGCAGAATGTGCATAATGGGCAGTGTTTACATGGGCAGCAGGGGTATAATGGGAATATTGCACAGTGCTTTGGTTATTTTGTGGTCTTGGGCTAGGGTGTGTGATAATTAGTCCACTGTTTTGATTCCTACACTCTCTAGCAAAGTGACCTAACCTGTTGCACTTGTAACATTTGATTTTAGACTTATCCAACCCTACTTTTAGATTCCCATGCAACCCTGGGAATTTTTTCCCTGTCCTTTTGTAAAACATGTTGGTTCTAACACTCAGCAGTGCAAGTTGGTGCAAAATGTCCATTTCCTCTAAGTCAGTTGGATTAAAATGCTGCAAATCATTAAGTTCAAAGCACAGATTGTCAGAAGTCTGGTTTTCACTACTAGCTGTGAAGGCATGGTTGTTTGAGTAAGAATCAGAGTTGTTAAAAGCTCCACCAGCAGTTATGTCAATATAATGATCATAACTCTGATCCTTACTACTACCAGATTCTTCTTGACCCAAAAGAGTTGTGCTGCCAAATGCGTGACTTTTCCAGACTCTTGTAACTTCTTTTTCTGGTTTAACTCCCTTTCATAGGTCAGGAGTCTACCATGAAGTTGGTTCAGGGTCAGATCTTTGAACTCAACAGAGTTTCTGGTTACAAAAGCAATTGTGTCCCATTTTTCAGGAAGTGACCTAAGAAACCTGCTATTTTGTGCTGCTTTTGTAAATTCAACCTTAACAAGTTTTAGTTCACTCATGAGACAGCTAAACCACTCAAACTGTTGTGTTAATGATTCACCCTTAATGTGACAAAATGTTTCATACTGTTGGTTTAAAATTTCCCTGTTATTTTCAAGTACTTATTCAGTCCCCCCAAACTGTTCCTTCAGTGCATCCCACAATTCCTTGGCATTGTTACAATGTAACAGCCTAGCATAGATCTCATTAGGTAGTGCGGATGCAACGATGCTGAATGCCTTGGCATTCCAATTCTATTTTCTGAGAATCCTGATCAGTATAGTTTTCAACTTTCTTAGGTTCAAACTTCTTTGGATCCTCAGCACTCGGCACCATTGGAACATGTGGTCCAAAGATAACTGACTTCCAACATCCGGTATTCTGTTGAGCGAGGATGTGACCCATCCTTCGCTCCCAGATGTTATACTCATTTCGCCTCAACATAGGTGGTTTGAAGAGTGAACCGATATTATTGTTAACATCCTGTGATTGTGACGTCATCCTGGTTGTTTTCCAGGTACTGATTAATTAACTTTGCTCGTGATTAAACCTTACTCTGTTTTTCAACGAAACGAACAATTATAAGTATCAACGATTGTGAGCTGAACTTTTATGTCAAAATGATTGTTAGATCAAGTTTGACTATCCTAGCTCTGATACCAATTGTTAGGATCTGAGTTTCTTACGATTGTGTTTGTTTAACTAAAGTGAAGATGAATGATAAACAAATTTGCAGCGGAATTAAATGGAATAAACTTTCAACATAATCAAACGGAAGAATTGCTTCCAACACACATGTTTAACATGAAATCGAATGATTATATTTATTATAATGATTCAACTACAACGCATGCGTGTAATACAATCTCCCACTCAGCCTGAGCTCACACTAGTTTGTTCGTTCAGAATGACTTGTGAAGAAAGAGCTAATAGAACAGTACAGGGTATTGTTCTATTTATAGTACAAAGCAAACCACTATGGCATCTTTGCTGAGGTCACCATGATAGTGACATCTAACCTCCTAACAAACTCAAACTACTGACCTATTACAATCACTGATTACAAACAACTGATAAGAAAATATAAAGCATAAACAAAACAACTTATCCTTCATTCCACTGCTTAGGCTCCAGCAGTGCTTTAGTCTTCAGCAGTACTTGAGCCATAACAGTTGATTGAGCATTAGCATTTAGTCTTCATCAGTCTTTTGGGTCAGCAGCAGTTAGGAAGGGCATTAGTTGAATTCATCAGATGTTAAAGCCATTGTCAAGGGGAGAGATCAAATACAAACATCTGTTTATTCTGAATCCACTGATCTGATCCAGTTTTGGCTTTATCAACTGTTCCTTTGGAAGGGTTCAATCCCAACATTTTTTGATTTGGATTTTGTAGCTATTCTCGTCTTTAAACTATATTATCACTTCTACTTAAGGTTTTCACATTAAATAACATCATTTATGATATCGACAAACCATTTATCAAAAAGTAGCAATCAAATCTGATTTCAAACATAAAATTTGATGCTAAGAAAGATGCCAATGGTAAAAATGTTAATAATATTGAAAAAAAAGAACTCTAATTGGATTGAATTACATGGTGGTTGTGGGGAGATTTGATGAAGTTGGTATGAAGATCAAGGGAGGGAGATGATATGATGATGAAGAGAGAAGAAGAAGAAGATTAGGAGATCTGATGAATATATGTGATGAAACCAATGATGAAACATTTGTTAACCAAGGGAGGTTAATTCACTAGGCTCGTCAAGTAATGTTAATCCCTTCTTCCCGAGGATCGGTGGCTAGATCGTCGGCTGGGCTGTCTCCTACACAAGGAAAACACACCGTGACTCATAACAAGGAGAAAGGGGTGGGGGGTGCTCCTTATTACCACTCTCCGGCGTGAGAATCAGTAATTTGCTTGTGAAGCAAAGTGTGTGATTGCAGTAGTAGTGAGAGAGTTGAGAAGCGATCTCTCAAACCTGGTTTGGGGTGGGTATTTATAGCCGAGGAGTGAAGGAGGGTAGTTGAGTGGTCAGACTGACGACGCGCCGCCCTTATGCAGGTGTGTCAGGCTTGTCGGCTTTGGAGGTGAAGCCGCGTCCCACTGTGGTGTCAGTCCCACTTGCCTCGTGGGCAGGATGCGATGCGATGCCGCGCCACATCGCTGCCTACGGTAACTGCTGTTGTTTCCGCGTTCTCATTCTGGCGAAGACTGCGGGATGCGGTGCCAGGCCGCATCGCCACTTGTGGTGACTGTTGCTGTTGCCCAGATCCCTTGTCGTGACGAAAATGTTCATAGGATGCGGTGCTAGGCCGCATCACTATGTGTACACCCATTTTCATACACAAGGAAAGTCTTCCCATCATTTGACCGATTGGATTCGACCGCTGTGTTCGCGCGTGCCCGCACGAACACAGATAAGTTCTTGCTGGTGGGGGTTTTTGATAAGGGTAATGGTCACTCGCGGCCATCCTGGCGCGAGATCTGGGACCATACCCCTTCAAGTCCCCCTAGTATAGTGTTGTTTCCTCATGCAATTTGCATGTGGGAGGAATACTGGACTATGAGGTCGATCGGGTACTTTGGAGTTTGAAGTAGATTCTAAGCCATGCTGATGGCTCCTGCTTCAAGAAAATCAAGTTGGGGATCCGGTAGAGTCGTGTGACATCTCTTCCGTACCGGTGAGCAATTTTCGTCTGATGCGGAATACTCAGCCGAGGATTTTGATCCGGTAGTATGGTCTACCTTTTTCTGATGTCATCAGGGTTGGTTGCCACCTGTTGGTGTGTTGAACCAACCTTTGAGATCATGACTGAAGATGTCAGTGGCCGCAACTCTAGTTGTTACCTCTGCGGAAGCGGATGCAATGTTGTAAGTGCCTTGCTTTCGCTTTATGTTTATCAACTGGACATGTAACGATGATCCCTATTTTGTGGGGTGTTCGTGTTCTTCCAGTTTAGCTCTCAAGTAACCGCACGTCCTTTGCGGTTACCTCATTCCGTTACATTGTTGGCTATGTTTGGTCGAACAATGTGGGGAACTTGCGTCATTGTTGGCAGTGTTTGGTCGAACAATGTGAATCGTTCACTTGAACTATGGGCAAACAAACATGGTCATAGGCATGGTGGTGCCCACCATTGTTTGTCCTATGCGGTCCATAGGTGGGCAAACAAAGTCATAAGTAGACTAATTACCACTATTGCTTGGCTTGTTGCTCAAGGAGATCACCTTAGATACTTGGGAATCTGGGTGAAACTCGTCCGCATTCATTCTGTAGCCACTTTCCTTCACGCTTAGTTGGAAAGTAGTTTTTCCGGAAGTAGCTTTGCTCAACCATGTGATGGCTTAGTCGTGGCTCTTCCGTAGCTACCGCTCGCGTAGCTGCGTTTCGCTGCAGCTACTCATGAGTGCCTGCGGTTTCTAGCAGAAGATTCGCTTTAAAAGAGGGATTCTCTTTGATGTGGCTCTTGAAGGATCAGGAGTCAGGGTTGCTGATGTGCGGTTGCTCATCATACTTATTCTTTTCCCTATGGAGAAGTTGTTTGCGTCCCCTCTATGGTTGTGAACCGGACACGAGGGATTTGAAGCTTGAAGAACTTCAAGGTAATGTGGTTTTGCTGTTCATGAGAAGCGGTTTTCGCAGTCCAAAGAAAAACGCTGGTTCTGGGTATCTGACACACCTGTACGGGCTCGTGTGTGTCATCTCCGCATATTCCACGTGTGCTAGTGGGTATATGAGGATATATGTTATTCCCCTTTACATAGTGTAAATATATTTTTTTCTATTTTTTGAGGGGATGTAAAAAACGACATGCGGTCTAGGTTATGGTTTGAGAAACCATAAAAAACCGCATGCCGCGTACATGAGAGTTATCTTCATTTGTAGCTTTTGAAATGTTGTAGACCGCACGTGCGAGTTGGTGGAAGTTGGTGGGATTTGCCTGACATGTGCTGAAACGAAAGGGCGTTTGCACTGCCCGAGGCAATCACTGCACTGTAGCAGGAGTGTAAAAGTCTCTTTTCTCAGGCGCGTGGGAGGCTATGGTAACCGTCAGCGGAACCGTCGCTGTACACGTGGCTTTGCATGATTCGTTCATTCCATGCACGATGTTTCGGTTCCTGTTTCGCATTAATTGCGATGAGTATAAAAGGGGAAACCGTTGTGGGGTTTCCCCTCACTTCTTCGAAATTTCAAAATTTTCTGGTGAGAGAGAGTAAGAATCCCTCGTCTTCTCTGATCCAATATTTGATTTTCCAGTGAGGTTTCTGAGTTTTTGAACTTGTTCTATACTTGGTTTTCTTCGTCGTGATGGCTGAACCATCGAACCCACATTCTGTTCCTGTTAAGAATCCTGATCCTTCGTCGCCGGGGCGGCGGAGGAGGAGGAAGGTGGTGCCCCCGGTGGAGGCTTGCCGGTGCTGAAATGGACGAAGGCTACGTTCGATAATCTGATGACCGAAGTTCAGATGCCTCAAGAATATGGGGTTGTTTACCCACAAGAGGGTGACACCGACGCTGATGCTCCGGCGGGGTACGTCACCATGTGGGCAGATTTTTTCGGTGACTGTAACCTCCGGTTACCGTTGACTGTCTTTGTTGCTGAGATTTTGGAGTGGTACAAAATCCATATCTCTCAACTGAGCCTGTTTGGGATGATTCGGGTTCAAAACTTTGAGTACATCTTTCGTGCTCTTGGTATGGAACCCACCGTCGGAGACTTCCGGCGGTTTTATCAGATGACAGTGCATACGGGTTTCTTCTCTTTCTGTCAACGACACGGTAGCCCCAAGCTGATGGTCCCTCCTAAGGGTATTACAAAGTGGAAGACGAAATTCTTCTACATTAAGGCTGTTGCGGTCACTGCCAAGTTGACCTTTCAAAATGTGACCGATACGATCACAGCGGAGACCATTGCTGTCCCCAAGGCTGACATGGTGGACTGGTTCCCAAGGTTGTGGATCATTGGGTTTAAGAAACTGAACAACTCGCAGTTGTGGGTGCTGCGGATGATGCTAACAAGGATGAGTAGGAAAGCCAGGCCCGTTGTGCGGGAGAAAACTGGTGGTAAGTACCTTTCTTCTTGTGCAATTTCTTTCTTCCTTATCTTTGTTACTGAGTTTTTGTAAATGTACTATCAGAGGATGCTGCCCTTTGGAGAATATTTGACCCGGACTTCAAGGGCAAGGTTGAGGTGCTTGCGTGTGCGGAGGGTGAAGAAGGGTTCAACTTCACCATTCGTGATAACTTCCGTATCCCTGATCGCGAGGCGATGGAGGCAGAACTACCGCAGGGCAAAGGTATAGTAGAGATACTTTGCTTACTTGTTTTGTAAATAAGTTGGCCTTTGCTGATTTGCTTGTTGATGATTGAAACGCAGGTGATCTTGAGGCTTTGGGAGACCCTGATGCGACAGGTGTTCCCAAGAAGCATGTGGAGAAAAGGGTGCGGATCCGCAATCCAAAGAAAAAGAAAAGCCGGCTTTTGTTCCTCCTTTGGTGTCACAGGCGGCAGGTATCTCTCGTATTCGTTTACGCAGATACACCGATTACGTGGTAGTGTCTTACACCCTTGAGGGTTTGGGTGTTCCAGGTGGTGGTGCGGCTGCGGGTGGATCCTCTGCGGGTTCCAAGCCTGCTGATGATAAGAAGAAATGGAAACGTCCGAGGTTGAGAACGACTCGGACAGGCGCTGTCTCGCAGCCAAAGCCTGCGGTTGTGACTGGTAAGTTGACCATATATTCACTAGTGTTTGTCATTTTTAGCTTGTAACTTATAGTTGTTTTTTGCTTTGTTGTAGAACCGCTTGAGGAGACGTTTTCCTTTTTTAAGGCTCGTTCTTCTCCTCCGCGAGACGCGGCTGCGGACGCGAGGGTCAACAAGGAGTTCCGAAGAAGCCCTTCAATCGAAGTGGTTACTGCGCCCTCTACGCAAGCGGAGGATATTGGGAAGAAAGGCGCGGGTCCGACCATCTTTGATACAGTGGACTCATCTGACAATTTGATCCCCCCGCGGGATATTGATGTTGAGGGGGGGAGGATAATCTGAAGTTTGTTGATGCTGAAAAGCCAAAGTCCCCTGCTGCTGAGAAGACAGCTGGTTCAACCTCCGTAGGCACGGGTTTTGAAGATGAACCTTCTATTCGGCCTGGCGAGACTGAATTGGAATTTTACTACCGTTCTTATGCGGCAGCCCGGAGTGTGAACTACCATCGCCCCCCTTGGACTGTAATGCAAGGGGATGATATTTTCAATGATCCCTTAGCCTGCAGGGATATTTTAAGTGGTTTGGGCACTCCCTTTGAGGTTCTTTGGGCCCGTGGTTTGCCCCGTGAGAACCGTATAAATCAACTCTCCTCCATGCTTGTTGGGAGTTCCATAATGGCGAATGCTATTATGGAAGACTACAAAGTTCTGGGTCGCAAGGAGGAGGGAATCGATCGCCTGCGAGCTGAGGCGGAGGCAATGGCAAAGGCTGCTCGTGAAGGTGCGGAGCAGCTTGAGAGGGAGAAGGCTGCTTTTGAAAAGCACAAGCAGACTGAAGCTTGGGCTGCGACAGCTGGCCTTAAACAGGTTCATACTCTTGCCAAATTGCTTTCTGATGAGCACAAGGGTTGGAGGGAAGCTTGTGCTCGGGAAAATGAAAAACTTTTCTGTGTTCGTCAGGAGATCACTAATCTCAAAGCAGCAAATGCTGCTTTGATGAAGGAGAAGGCCGCAGCTGAAGCTGTTGCCAAAGAGGCCAAGGAGGCGGAGGCCCGCGGTGCCAAGGCTCTTGAAGAGGCAGATGCTGACCGCAGCAATATAAACAAAGCTGTTGAGGGCCTCAAGGTATGAGTTTCATTTACACTTGACTTTGTTTCTTTGTTTCACGAGTATGATTCATTATCCCTCTGTACTTGTGTTTTCTTTGTTATTTGATAGGTTGAAGTGCAGAACCGGGTGACCATTATTGAGGAGGTCACTGCCCGCGCGGCTAAAGCTGAAGCGCGGGCAAAGGAGACTGCTGAGGCTAGAGATAGCCTGATTTCTTCTTTGGATCAGCTTAAGGCAGATCGCGATTGGATGCGTGATCACGGTACCGGTCATGTAAGTACCCGGCGTCTTTGCTATCTTTAGGTTTGCTTTTGCTAACCTTATTAGTTGTGTTTTGCAGATTGTTGAAACCATTTTTGATGCGCCTGAAAACGCAAGTGCTGTTAACGAGCTTAAGGAGCGTGCCCGGGAGGCGGGTTTCAAGGCTGGTTACAACGAATGCCTTAACCATGTGAACCCTTTTTACCAGAGCAAGTTTACTGATGAGAGATCTGGGTTCCATGGTGTAGATACTGAGGCGCGGTACGTTGCGGCTGTTAATGCATACAACAGTCTGTCCATTTCCGCCATTGAAGATATTGGCAAATGCTTGGAGGCGGAAGATTATGTGGACCGCTTGCGGTTGTTGTATGATGATCCTGAAGAGGAGGAGGAGACCGCTGGTAGCGCAAAGGGTGATGCGGGTACAAGTGGTACAAAAGAAGACTAGGTTGGCCTGCGTGCCCTTTTTGATGTAAATGTTTCTAGAGGAGAACTGATGTAAACTTCTTCTGCACCGCGATGGTGTAGAAATATTTTGGAATATATAAAGTTTAACCCTTTTGTTCGATTTGTACAAGTATTTTTACTACTTGCATTTTTGAACATGTGTGAGTTAATGTTTTTGTAAATAACATTAAGTCTGAATTTGCCATTTGCATATCCAGGTGATATGCAAGTATGTGCGGCTCAAAGTTCATAAGTAAAGAAGATTTATTGTCTTTGTATGAGCGCAGTTGAAATAGTGTTTATTTAAGGCCAATATTTCAGGCACATGTAAATAATACTAAGTCATTATTTGCCATTTGCATGTTTAGGTATCATGCAAGTATATGAATAACTCTTTTGGCTGCAAAGCGCGGTTGAGTATACTATACACCTTTGTCGTGTTAGTATTAGTCAATTCCCGTTTTTATCCCGTTAGGGTTTAGGAATTGTTTGAGTTTTGTAAAAACTGTATATGCGTATCTGGCCGAATGGACGCTGATGTGTTGCCTTTGCTGGCCTATTACAATATTTGTCTGTGGTCACCACTTTGTGTGGGTATCGCGAATGAAGATTTTGCCAATCTGTTTTTGCAGATACCGCGAAGTGGAACACGCATTTGTAATAGAAGGAATAAACAATATTGCATTGAATTGTTCATTTATTTATTGACAAATGGCCTGCGGGCCAGTAGGTTACATGGAAAATGTAAACGTAGCTTACATGTAACAGCGGCGAAGTTGCTGTGCGTTCCATGTTCTGACGATGGGTTAACTTTCTAACGTTTGTAACCTGTACGCGCCCTTTCCTAAAACCTCCTGGATGAGGTAGGGTCCTTCCCACTTGGGGGCAAGTTTCCCTGGGCGCTCTGTGTTAGAGGCCTCATTGTCTCGAAGGACATAGTCTCCCGGGTTGAATATGCAGATGCGGACGCGCGCGTTGTAGTATTTTTCTAGTTTGGTTTTGTACTTGGCCTCGTTGATTGCTGCATTTTCACGCCTTTCTTCTAAGAGGTCCAAGTCAAGCATGCGCTCGTCACTGTTGTCAACTTTGTTGATAGATAACATTCGGGGTGAAGGGAGACCAATTTCAGCGGGGATCACCGCCTCAGAGCCATAGACTAGGCTGAAGGGTGTCTCCCCGTGACTTGTCTTTGGGCTAGTTCTATGGGCCCATAGGATACTTGGGAGTTCATCGACCCAGCCGCGTCTGGCTGTTCCCAACCGTGCCTTTATGCCTTCGACTAAACTTTTATTGATACTCTCAACATGGCCATTCCCTTGCGGATGCGCCACTAAGGAGAAGACGTGTTCAATGTTTAGTTCCCTTAGCCAGTTTTGGAAATCTTCGGCAGCGAAGTTGGTGCCGTTATCGGTAACGATGCACATTGGTAGACCGAAACGACAGATGAGGTGTTCCCATACAAATTTCCTGGTTATCATACGGTGGTAGAGGCCAGCGGTTTTGCTTCTACCCATTTGGTGAAGTAGTCGACAGCCACTATGATAAACTTTACCACACCTAGTGCGTTTGGAAATGGTCCCACGACATCGATGGCCCATTTCTGAAAAGGCCATGCGGTGGTAACCGGGACGAGGTTGTTCTTTGGGCGCAATGTCTTTGCTGCGTGTCGTTGACAGTTAAAACACTTGCGCAAGACTTTAACCGCGTCTAGGTGCATGTCAGGCTAGTAATACCCGACGTTCATGATCTTGGCCACTACCATACGCGGCCCTGCGTGTATGCTGTATATTCCGTCGTGTATCTCTCTGATGAGATACGTGGCATCTTGAGGGTTAACGCATCGTAGGAGTGGCCCCATGTATGATTTGCGGTATAGAATACCGTCCCCCATCTGATAATGGCACGCCTTATATTGCAGTTTGCATGCCTCTGCTTTGCTCTCAGGGGTAACACCTGATTGTAAGTATGCGATGATTGGTGTCATCCAAGACGTTGTCCCGTATTGGATGACGTTAACTTGGCGCAGGGGTAATGAGGGATTTTGCAGGATCTCAATACGTATCTCCTTTGCCAGATGTTGGTAGGAATGGCAATGGGTCGGGTTTGGGATGGGTTTAGGTAATCCCAAACCCAAACCCGATTAGATAAGCTTGTCCCGAACCCATCCCAAAACCCTTCGGGTTTCTAGCAGGTAAATACCCATCGGGTATCGGGTATACCCGCAGGTTTCGGGTAGATTACTCATTGGGTATACTCATCTCAAAACCCATTGGGTATCTATCGGGTAATTACTAACCGGTTACATTTTGTATTGTTATTATAAAAATATATATCAAGTAACTACAATGTATACGGAATAGAATACCTTATATGTGTAAAAAAATGGATGTCTCATATATATACATATTAATAATATAAAAGAAATTATATCGGGTATACAATCGGGTAAACGGGTACACTTTATCGGGTAATTGGGTCGGGTAAACGGGTATATCACTAAATCCCAAACCCGTCCCAAACCCGCGAAAAAAATAAAAACTATTCCCAAACCCGATTAACCGACCCCAAATCCGTCCCAAATGAGTCGGGTTTCGGGTTTACCCATCGGGTTCGGGTTTGATTGCCATCCCTAGATGTTGGAAGCTGGTGGATGCGAGTTTTGAAAGTGCATCCGCGGGTTTGTTTTCACACCTGTTGATATGTCGGATATTGAAGGACGTGAATTTGGATTTCATTTGCATGGCTTGTTCGAGGTAGAGGATCATGATATCTCCTTTCGCGGCATAGTCGCCGCGGATTTGCCCCGCAACTAGTAATGAGTCGACGTGTGCTTCCAAGTGTTGGACGCCGAGCTTGACTGCCAATCGTAGCCCTGTTAGCAAAGCCTCGTATTCCGCCTCGTTATTTGTACTCTTGAAATCGAGGCGGATGGCGTTAGTGAGCTCTTGACCATCAGGGCTTACGAGTCGCAGACCTGCACCTGCACCTGCACCGTCTTCGTTAGGCGCACCATCAGTATATAATGCCCAGATGTCTGATGAGGACGGTGGAGGTGTAGGGGTTTGTTCATCTTCGCATTCTTGAATGCGATTCGCCGGTACTTCCGCGGCGAAGTCAGCTAGGACTTGGCCTTTGATTGCTGGGCGTGGTATGTAAACCAATGTGAGTGCGCCCAGTTCAGTGGCCCATTTTGCTAATCTGCCAGAGATTTCGGGCTTGGAGAGGATTTGCCCGATCTTGTAGTTGGTGAGCACCGTGATGACGTGGTTTGCAAAATAACGGCGCAACCGTCTAGACGCATGCACCAGTGCGAGTACCAACTTCTCCGTGATGGAGTATCTTGTCTCTGGATCATTCAGCATTTTGCTGACGTAATAGATTGGTTTCTGGATTCCTTCTCTTTCCATGATGAGCACCACACCTACCGCATTATCTACGGCTGATAGGTATAGGATGAGCGGTTCTTTCTTGCGTGGTGCAGTGAGAGTTGGGAGTTGTATCAAACACTCTTTCATCTCTCGGAAGGCGTTTTCTGCCTCTGCGGTCCACTGGAACAGTTCCTTTTTTAAGCAGTTCCGCAGAGTGCTGATAAAGGGGTAAGATTTGGCCGCGTGGTTAGCTAGGAATCTGTTCAACGCGGCTAGCCGGCCGGCTAGTCGCTGCATTTTCTTTATCGTAGAAGGCGCTGGCATGCGCTCGATCGTCTGAACTTTTTTCGGGTTCACCTTGAATCCATCTTTTATGACGATGAATCCAAGTAACTTGCCTTCCTCCATTCCAAACGAGCATTTCCCTGGATTGAGCTTCATGTTGACGCTTCGCAGAATTTGGAATGTTCTTTCGATATCTGTGAGCATGGTATCCTCCTCCATGCTCATGACGACTAGGTCGTCCATGTAAATTTCGACACTCTTGCTGATTTGACTGCCAAAAGTGTCGTTCATCAGTTTTTGATAGGTTGCGCCCGCGTTACGCAACCCGAATGGCATTTTTGTGTAACAGTAATTCCTCGTAGGGGTGCGGAATGCCGTTTTGTCTTCATCCTCGATTGCCATTTGTATTTGGTGGTAGCCTTTATAACAATCGAGGAAACACTTCCATCGGAATGGGCCGAGGTTATCGACCTTTTCGTCGATCTCTGGAAGTGCGTAGCAGTCTTTGGGGCAGGCTTTGTTGAGGTCTTTGTAGTCGACGCACATGCGCCAGCCCCCAGTTGCTTTTTCTACCAAGACTGGGTTGGATAACCAAGTCTGGTATTTAACCTCTCGCAGGATGCATGCGGAGAGCAGTTCTTTGACCTGCTCGTTCATCACCTCGTTCTTTGCGGATCTAAGGTGGCGTTGGCCTTGGATCACCGGCTTGATACCTGGTAGGGTATTCAAGAAATGTTGCGCGACTTCGTGTGGTACCCCTGTCATGTCTGCTAGTGTTCACGCGAAAATATCTTGATTCCTGAAGAGGAGTTGCTTGAGGCACGCCTTTGTGTTGTTAGACAAGGCGTGACCCAATGTCACCGTCTGTCTGGGTGTCTTGCGTTAAGAACCCATTTCTCTGGTTGGGTTTTGGGGGTAAGCCTTGCTGTCTTGGTCGGACGTAGTTCGTCTGTAGACATAAGTTCTCTACGGGCATAAATTATGGCGACCCCCGTCTCGGTTGGAAAACCGATGGCAGAGTGGGGGACAGACGTAATCATGTTGAAGTCGCCTTGGGACTCTCGCCCGAGAAGAACGTCGTACTGGGAAGTGTGGGGTAAAACCAGAAGTTTACCTCCTCGGTCCTCGTGTGCTTACCGTTGGTAAGGCGCACGGGGAATGTAATTTGGCCCAGGGGGAACACCATTTCCCCCGCGAATTTGGCCAAAGGGTAATCTACCGGCTGCAATCGATCTTTATCCTCCTGATCGAATTGGTTGAAGCACTACCCATAGATGATGTCAGCAGTACTGCCCGGGTCGATGAACAATCGCTCCATGCAGTAATGAGCTAGGTTGCCGGTGATAACGACGGCGCGCCTGTCGCGCGGTCCGCCTCGGACTTTGGGGAAAACGACTTGTTCGTCTTTCCAGTCATTATCCCCTCTTCTTGCCGCCTTGCGCGGCCTTCCACGGCCTCCATTAATCATGTGGGTTGAGGCCACATACATGGTCTTTTTGCCCGTGGAAGTGCCCTCGTCGCTGGGGGTGATGCGCTTGGTTTGTTTCTGCGCGGCTATCAACAGATGTTGTAGCTTCCCCTCTTTTAGGGCTCGTTCAATCTCTAGTCGGAGACTGATGCAATTGTTGGTTGAATGGCCCTAGTCCTTATGGTACTCACAATAAAGAGTGAGATCTTGATTTTTTCTGGACTTCATTGGTTGGGCCGATCGCAAGAACTGTGCGTCCGTTTAGAGGATTTCTCTTAGCGACTTGTTGATCTCGGTCCAATTGCGGTCCCGAGATTCCTTCTTTGATGCCCATTGCTCGCGTTGGGCATTGTTCGTTGCCCTTGCGTCGGGCTGGTAGGCGCACGAGACATAAGGTTTAGAATCGTTGCCCCGATTCCATGTGTCCCGGTTGCGCTTGTTGTTGCGCTTGGCGTCTTGGCGGGAGTATTGACCTTCCGTGTGGGGCTGTGCCTTGGTAGTGTGCGGTTTGAGAGACCGCTGAGTTTGGGCATAAGTCTTGACCGCGGCCATGACGTCGTCCCACTTTTCTGGCAGGCCCTCCTTGCCTGAGGTGGTCATCACCATTTCATTGTCTTTGACGGCTAAGATGAAATGGTTGCTGGCTATTTGATCTGTGATCCCGCCGATCTCGAGGCATTCTTTATTGTAGCGGATAACGAAAGATTCCAGGCTTTCGTTGTCTCCGCGCCAGATGTTCATGACGTCCATTGAATCAAATTTGTGACGTCGTTGTTGGCTGAAGTGTGCAAGAAATTTTGCTTGCAGTTGTTCAAATGAAGCCAGCGCTCCAACTGGCAAAGAATCGAACCAGGCCCTCGCTAATCCAGTGAGGTTCTGGTGGAAAAAAATGGCACCATGTGGCCTCGTCCCATTTACCATTGCACCCAGCGCCGGTAAAAATGTTCATGTGGTCGTCCGTGTCGGATGAACCATTGTATTTCCCAATCATGAGTGGGAGTTTAGTCGTTGTGACTTCGGCGTGGGCGATCTCCGGAACGAATTTGGAGTTTTCGGATGCGGACTTTGGCCTGTAGGGTTGGGTTGGCCTGCGCTTTGCAGCGCGGACGAAGGTAGTGCGGGGTTGAGTGGGAGGAATATAGTTGTATCCTCCCGGTCGGCTATTGGCCGAGTGGGATTCCCCACAATATGTGTGGTCGTCTGGGTCGGTGCGATCATGCCCTTTGTTGTGGGGTTGTGGTCCTAGACGGCTGTGGATGCCGGAGCCACGGTGGGCTGTTGATTGCCGCTGATTTTCGCCATGCGGGCCTAGGCGGCTTTGTATTGGGCCCCTACGGCGGGATCCATATGTAGAATCGTCCTCATCGATCGTGCGGATGATATAGTAGGAGGATCTGCGTTCTTCCACCCTATCTCGAGAGGCCGGGATTGCGGGTGCCCTGCTCCCGTATTGCAAGATACGGGGTGCAGGTGTGTATGGTGCGGGGGTGGGTCCTCCAGGTACTTGTGCCTCTGTGCAAGCTTTGTTGTAGGCTGCCGCGAGGGCAGCCTGTTGTTGGTAAAACCAGGAATGGAGATCCATTCCTGGGGGTATCACAGAACCGTACTGCGAAAAATCTGGCATGAACACTGGGGAAGAGCCCCCCTGTGCGGATGTGCCAATGTGGTCGATTTGTTGTGCTGGGGTGGCGTTCCCCATAGGTACCAAGTTTGCGAGGTTGGGGTTATCTCCGGTAGGATTGTTTTAACGATCAGACATGATCTTCAAGAAAGAAAAGGATACGGAAAAAAGTGCTAAGAGTAGCGGTGGGCGCCAATGATGAAACAGTGGTTAACCAAGGGAGGTTAATTCAGTGGTCTCGCTAAGTAGGGTTAATCCCTTCTTTCCGAGGATCGGTGGCTAGACCGTTGGCTGGGCTGTCTCCTGCACAAGGAAAACACACCATGACTCGAAACAAGGTGAAAGGGGTGGGGGGTGCTCCTTGTTACCACTCTCCGACGTGAGAATCAGTAATTTGCTTGTGAAGCAAAGTGTGTGATTGCAGTAGTAGTGAGAGAGTTGAGAAGCGATCTCTCAAACCTGGTTTGGGGTGGGTATTTAAAGCCGAGGAGTGAAGGAGGGTAGTTGAGTGGTCAGACTGACGACGCGCCGCCCTTATGCAGGTATGTCAGGCTTGTCGGCTGTGGAGGTGAAGCCACGTCCTACTGCGGTGTCAGTCTGTTGCTTACGTATAGGCTGATAGGCGACTGTCATTGGTGCCACTTGCACTGTGGTGTCAGTCCCACTTGCCTCGTGGGCAGGATGCGATGCCGCGCCGCATCGCTGCCTGCGGTAACTGTTGTTGTTTCCGTGTTCTCATTCTAGCGAAGACTGCGGGATGCGGTGCCAGGCCGCATCGCCACTTGTGGTGACTATTACTGTTGCCCAGATCCCTTGTCGTGACGAAAATGTTCATAGGATGTGGTGCTAGGCCGCGTCGCTATGTGTACACCCATTTTCATACACAAGGTAAGTCTTCTCATCACTTGACCGATTAGATTCGACATTGTGTTCGCGCGTGCCCGCACGGACACAGATAAGTTCTTGCCGGTGGGGGTTTTTGACAGGGGTAATGGTCACTCGCGGCCATGCTAGCGCGAGATCTGGGACCATGCCCCTTCAATATGGATTTCATGTTTTTTTATAATAGTAATAATAATTAAAATATTAATACAGAATACACAATTGCCCTTGAAAATATATGGTAAAAGACACATTTACCCTGGCCAACTAACAGTTGACTAGCAATAAATGCTCTTAGGGACTTCATTGATTGCAATCGATAACCACAAGGACTTGATTGTTCGTTTTTTTTTTTCAAATGAGAGCTAAAAGTGTGATTGGGTGTAAACCCTATGGACAGAAATTTTGTACTTTACTCTATATTATATTATGTTGTGTTGTGTTGTGTTGTGTTGTGTTGTGTTGTGTTGTGTTGTGTTGATTGCGTTGTGATGTGTTGCGTTGTGTTATGTTATGTTATGTTATGGTATGTTAAGTTATGTTATGTTATGTTATGTTATGTTATGTTATGTTATGTTATGTTATGTTATGTTATGTTATGTTATGTTATGTTATGTTATGTTATGTTATGTTATGTTATGTTATGTTATGTTATGTTATGTTATGTTATGTTATGTTATGTTATGTTATGTTATGTTATGTTATGTTATGTTATGTTATGTTATGTTATGTTATGTTATGTTATGTTATGTTATGTTATGTTATGTTATGTTATGTTATGTTATGTTATGTTATGTTATGTTATGTTATGTTATGTTATGTTATGTTATGTTATGTTATGTTATGTTATGTTATATTATGTTATGTTATGTTATGTTAAAACACGTCATAAAAGTCACTGTAGCAAACGTCAAATCATTGATAGAGTAGTTTTTTTCTTTTTTCATTTCTTTAAAGTTTGATCGCTGGTTTTAGTCTTTTTTGTTCCGAGATGGAACAAATAATCACAACACATGGTACTAACAATTTCACTAGAGACATCATATTTCAACCCGTTAACATTAGTTGTGGAGTTGTACTTTATCCATGGTTATCTACACCAAAAAAGACACGCAAGTTAGATCTGATCATTCGAAATTTACCGAGCTACACCCAAAACCACAACAAGACCTTAATCTTTCTCGTCACCAATCATGGCGACGACTTGTAACACCTCGGAAAATTATAACGAATAATATGCCAACACGTGTTCAATCAACTCTCAAATGTGCCAAATTATTTGGACGAGAGGGACATATGTAAAATTGTGGAAGATTTGATGCGGAGGGGTCATATGTGATAAAATGCCAAACTATTGCTTCTGAAGGATCTTACGGACCGCAAGGCATATGCCTTACAGACCGTAAGGCAATTATTAATATTTTATTCCTGATAGTCCCATACGGACCGTAAGGTAATTTAAACTGTGGGCGTGCTGTGGTCCTTACAGACCGTAAGCCACCACCCCTTACGGTGCATAAGGGGTGTAACTGGCAAAATGTGCAGCTGGCATGGCAACAACCTACTTCTGCCATCTAGCTAGCGAAATGCCACCCTTCTTCAGCTTCTTCCACCTATGTGGACACTAGTAAGCATCTGAGAACCCTTGCTAACAAGTGGCATGATCCTATAACCCTTGAGCAAGTATAAATAGAGGTGTTCTTGAGCATTCAAGACTTGCACCTTCTAAAATCATTCTCTCTTCTCTTTGGAGATTGCTTCTACTTATAGAGGCCTCCTACTGAAGTTCTGAACTTCCTTGAACACTTGTAAGTGTTCTTCCTCAGTTCTATTTCATTTATAGGCTAGTATTTAGCTGAAAGTCAAGCAAATTGACTATTGCTTTGACTTTCAGTTATGACCATTTCGATCAAGCCAATGTTTGAATCGAACATGGCTACGTGATCGTAATAATGTAGGTGTTAATCCCCTATGAGGTCACCTTCTGAAGATCACGTTAAGTTGGTCAAATGACGGGTCAAAGTTCTATTAAAATAAAAGTCAAAATGCATATTTTTGTAAATTATGTTAAATGAACTTCTAAGTATCAAATCACCAATTTTTGACATTATATCAGTTGGTATAACATATTAAGACATGTTTGATCATGTCAAACCTGTCATTTCCTGCTTATAGCTCGGTTCGCAACCGAAAGTCAAACAGTTTGACTTCTGTTTTGACTTTCGATTCTGACCCGTTTAAGTTAAGATAGCAACTGATTTGAAGTTGTAATATGATTATATTATTGTATGGAATAACCCTCTGAGGTTATACCATTTGATCATATCATTTGTCAGGTTTTATGTAAAGTCCTTATATTATGCCTTAAAAATACCAATTATGCCCTTTTGTGCATAAATTGATTTTGAAATATTATGAACATGTAATCTGACTTTGAAACTGATATGACACTATATTAAACATGTTTTGGCATAATGGACTTGACATTGACCCACAGGTTCACCCGATGCCGCCTATGCGCGTACGGTTGACTTATATAGCCTAGTTTATATAAGTTAGCCAAATCGGGTCAAATTCCTTCTCAACCAGTTCTAATCAGAATGTATTATTGTTTGCCTTGTATTATACGAGTCATATTACTCGTGAGGGTACAAACCACATTCTATCCGGTCTCTGATTTTATTTATAGTTAACTGGTCCAAGTCATATGACTTGATTAAGACCCGTTAACATTCTAACGGATCATAGTTCCGTCCATTCCAGACTAAGAGCCTCCAGTTAATTGCACTTGTGTTAGTCATTTTGGTTAAACGGTTGTGCTTAATATATCTTTGGATTGTAAAGATAAAGCTCAGGTAAATACTCTTAATTTATTTTCCCTATACGGGTTTGGGATACGGTGAAATTATTTACCGCTTGGTCGGGTATGGGATCAATGACCAATGTGTCCAAAATCCAAATAACTCATTTTAATTACTGGTTGATAACTTATACATTGGGGGTTAATGCGACCGTATCCTGGATATCCACGGCTCACTTAGTTGCAAGTGGCCACGACCGTAGCATGGGGTGTAGGCATACACCTGACAGATGCTATTGCTATGATAAAATAATTTTCTTACCCAATATGAGGATTAAAGTGGTGTGTCGGTTAATCATGTATCGGAGTTTAGTTCTGAGCCCCATATGTATTGACAAGCATGTAATACTGCTAACAAGAGATATAGTTTGTCCCAAGTTATTTATGAAAATTATATACCAAATGTTATAAAAATGGTTTTGAAAAGATTTTCAAAACGTGTCGGTTAATTGTATTTACCAGTAAAAACTGACGTATTTTCAAAAGACTAAGCGCAGTTTAGCAAGTACGGAATAGGCTAGAGCTGCTCGGTAATTGCTTATTGGAATTTGTGACTCCATGCAAAAAGCCTAGTAGTCTTTATGTAATCATTTTGTATTTTGATCCGCTTGTGGATCTTTAGTACACATTCGGTCTACATATATTATTTTTGAACTTTCAAACATTTGTACTTTGTAATAAATATTTTATACTCCCAAGACTTCCGTTGTGTTAAATGTGAATATCTATATCAATCGTCACGTATAAACTCCAAGTCCGGGCTCATCGGGAAATCAGAGTGTGACACGACTCCTCTTTCTAGCGCTAGACCGATAGACACATTCGTTGAGGGTTCAACCGCGGGGGGTTCTTGGGTTTTGGAGTAGAGAACGAAGGAGGAAGTCTTGGGAGGTTGTTAGCTACCAGTTTTTAAACGCTCGCTAGAATCGAAGGCCGACCGGCTGACCTTCACCACCAGCCCACCGCAGTTTTATTTCTCTCTCTAACTCTCTTTCTCTCATGCATTCTGTCTAGGGTTTGTGTATGTTAGGGAATAATGAGACTGGGGGGAGAAGTGATGGTGATGAACTGACGATAATTAGAGAGAAAAGACAGAGTGAGAGAAATACAACTAGAGAACATGGTTTATTTTAGGGAGTTAATATTCACACACCCTCTCTCCTCTATCTCTCTCTATACATACATAGATATATATAGAGAGAGATAAAGTGAAAAAAGATGTGAGAATAAGATTTAGTGGTGTGAGAATAGTAAGAACCTTATTTATTTTATTGTGGGTTTGGATTTGATTGGATTTCAGTAGACAATAGCTAAAAATAATGTCAGTGACTTTGTTATTATTTTGATAACATATCATTTGTATTAATCATATAAAAACACTGTAATTTAATATCTTCCTTCAAATAATTTTTTTTTATCTTGAAAATATATTGTTTTTATGCAATAGAAAATTTTAATCTTGAAAATATTTAAAGATATAAATCAAGCAAAAAAATAGAAAAATTATAAATAACTTATATATTATTATTTTTTTGTATACGAGTTAATTTAATAAAAAATAGTTAAAATCATTTACTTTATTAGTGAAAAAAAACTAATAATATACTTGCAATGAGACATACTATAATTGTTGGTTCATACATCTGTCGACTTCATCTTGTATCGAGTCTTGTACTAGATTGTTTAGATTAGGATACGAAGTTCGAGATATTAGAATTAAAGGTGATTTCGCTTGAAGGAAGTAATTCCGCTTGAAATGACATTTGTCACTTTCAAGCGGAATCAACAACAATCCTAATTCCGCTTGAAGCTGTTTCAAGCGGAATCACCAACTCTATAAATAGGTCATTCGAGCGAAATCAGTTAGAAAAATTGCTGATTTGGATACCGAAGTGCTGCCGGTTTATCCAGTGATTCTAATCAGTGTTAGATCAATCAGAAAGAAGTTTAAAGTGAATCACCAACTCTATTTCTCTGTTTCCGCCTTTGAAATAGATTAAAACTCCTCTGAACGACTCGTTCGGGTTGCAACATGATCCTACAAGTGGTATCAAAGCTCAGGAGGAGGAGTTCTGCAGATTTCAGCTTGATATCATTGTGTTTTCTTACTTCTACACCTTCTTTTATCAATTGAACTAGTTTTAACGGATAAAATGGCTTGAGTTTTTCTCAACATAAGCGAATTGTGTTTTAACAAAGCCTTGAAAGAATCAGACTAAAATTCGGATTAAAAATGACTAAAATGAACCAAAGTCTTAATTCCGCTTGAACGAACATATTTGATTCCGCTCGAAAATCTAAGGCCATTTCAAGCGAAATATCTTATTCCGCTTGAAATACGTTATTCCGCTTGAAAGTTTTTGAAACGAAATCAGTGATTTCGCTCCAAACGTTATTCCGCTTGAAATTCAAACGAAATCAAGTGATTCCGTTTGAACTTGTTATTTCGCTTGAAACTTGATCTCGCTTGAAGTTGTTATTTCAGGTGATTCCGCTTGAAGACCTTATTTCGCTTGAAGTTTGATATCGCTTGAAAAAAGTATTCCGCTTGAAAAGTGTTGTTTTTGAAAAACGTGTTACCGAATCATGAGTGAAGAATTTTATAACGCATTCGCCACATCTCCGACTACTCCGGCTTCCATTGCTCAAAACATGAATTTGGAAAATGAAACGGGAACAATGCAAAAACCCCCGAAACTAATTAGCATTGAGGAGTATTAAGGATGGAAAGATAGGTTTGAAAACTGGGTTCAAGCTAACCATCTAAGATCATGGGAATGTATTTTGAAGAAGTATGTTCTACCACGTACAGATTTGCAAGTTATAAAAGAAATCTCGGAATTCAATGACAAAGAACGTGACATGTACAAAGCTGAAAAGATGATGATTAGTCTACTTCAACAAGCCATTAAAGAAGACATCTTTGTATTGCTTCAACATGACAAAACTTCAAAATCAGTTTGGGATGCTCTTAAAATCAAGTTTGAAGGAAGTGAAAAGATGATTAAAAGTAAAAAGGCATTACTTAAGAAAGAATTTGATCTTTTCACCGGTTTACCCGGGGAAGATACAAAGAAATTAGTTGAAAGATATTGCCATTTAGTGCGATCCATGTCAATGTTAAGCATAACCAAAGATCGTGAAGAATGGGTCGACAAGTTAGCAGACGCTTTACCTCAGAAAGAGTGGGGTACTTACTTGATGATCTTAAAGAACACTGGAGTTCATCGAGAAGATTGAGGGTCAAGATCTTGAACAGCAAAAGATTGCGAGGATGAGTAATCCGAGTGGTTAACAAGATGTGAAAATGTATTACAAAGGCAATGTTCAAGAGATTGAAAGAAGTCCGAAGATACAAACTGCGTTTAGTGCTGGAAACTCATCTGAAAATGTTGAACAAAGTCCTAATAGCAGCAGTGGTTTCTCTTCATACCCAAGTGTCAATCCAAAAAGTTCAACTTCGAGTTTTCATTCTCAAAGTACAAAAGGTGGTGGTTGTGTGATACAGTGCAACATAGCCTTGAATCTTCCAGAGGGTCAAAGTTTTTCTGAAGAAACTGCAAAAGACCACATGTCTTTACTTGCAACTGTGCTACAGTGGTGATGATGAAGAAGAAAGACATATTAATGTTGCAAAAACACATCTATCTCCTGAAAGCTTTCATTTTTATTTTGCAGATCGCTTGGAGAAGCTGAAGGAAAGACGCGCAGCAAAAGAACAAAAGCAAATGAAGTCTGAAAGTGTTGTTCAAAAAGAAGTAATTGTTCAAAATGAAGAGGTTAAAATTGTTGCTGAGGAGGTTGGTGAAACAGAAAAGATATCTGAAGCTGAAAAAGTTGTTGAATCCGAAAGGATTATTGAAGTAGAAAAAATTGTGGAAGTCATCAAGCCTTGCTCAAAGTGTCTAGAACCTTGCAAGGAATGTGCAGCAAAAGATGAGAAGTTGCCTGAGCTTGAGAAGATGAAGGAACAATTACTGTTCATTCTCAATTACGTGAAGGAATCTTATGATGTATTGAATAGAACAGTAACTGGTCTTCAAAAGACAAATTCTGAGAGAGAAGACGCTTTGACGATGATGAATGCTACAATGATGACTAAACAAAAAGCTATAAATCATTACATTGAAGAATGTGCCAAGCTGAAACAAGAGTTGAAGACTGAGAAAATTGAGAATGAGAGAATCAGATGATTATTACAGAGTTATTCTAGTTTTGATTATCTTATTGATCGAATTTATCCAACTGTTGCAGGTTTCGAAGCATTTCAGGATGAGAAGCCAAAGAAGAAGGATACTGGTAAGAAATCGTGTGTTAGCTATAACAAGTGTCCGCCTACGATATGGGAAGGTTATTCTCCCAGAAAACCAAATGAGGAGCAAGTTCAAAAGGCCGTCAATATAAAACTGAAGTCTGAAATAACCGATGAATTACCAGAAAACATTGACGTCACTTTCACATCGTCTGACACTGATCATGAGTCTGAGTTAATAAAAAAGGTGGTCGATCAGGTGTTGGATACGGATGAGGAGTCTGAGTCAAAGTCTGAGTCTGGAGGTTCAAGTTCGTCAGTCAACAGTCCAAAACCGTCGGTTAAACGGGCTTACAGTAAAGAGTTTTTGTTATCAAAATCGATTTTGATGATGAAACATTCGAAGTAGCATATACTTTGAATGATTCTGACAAATTATATTTTGACAAAGAGTTTCCCAATAAGAAGTGTTAGATTTGACAGAAATTAATATTTCTGAAATAAAAGATTTAAATCGTACTGAAAAACCTAAAAAATACACTTCAAGAGTTCAACAACGATTAAACAAGAAAAAGGGTTACAATTCTGGTTTTGGTTTTCAAAAGAAACCAAACCATAATGGTAATTTCAAAAAGAAAGGTCTTGGTTTTATTCCACCTGAAAATTATAAAAATGAGAAAATTTCTAAAACAAACACAAAATCTGTTTCAGGAGGAAGTGCTGAAGAAGAACAGAAGAAACCTTTCTGGAGACAATTAAACCAGGAGTTTCTTGCTGAGAAAAAGAGAAGAGGAACTAGAGTTTTTCACAGAAAGGAGACTAGAACCTTTACAAGTGCAATGAAGTTGGTCACATTGCATGGAATTGCACTCAAGCTACAAAGACAAAGCAGGGAGTCTCTGAAAAACTTAAAGAAAAAGTTGTTGATGTTGAACCACCAACTGAAAAGTTCAAATTTTTTGAAAATTCAACCTATGAAGTTGGTGAATGTTCTAAGAAAATTTTTTACAAAAAGAGAGCCAAGGAAAATCAAATGTGGGTTGTTAAGAAGTATGATGAGAAAACTGGCGATGAATCTAATTCCACAAAGCCAGAAGAGCCACAAGTTGAGATTAAAGAAGAGAAATCAGTACCTACAGTGAATGATGATAATTTTCCATCATTAAACGATGAAAAGTTTAAACAGAAAATTGGTAAGGTTGAGATCTCGAATCAATTCTATTCTGAGGAGAAAGAATTTGATGTTGAGAAAGCATTCAATGGGAATGTTAAGAAAATTTTTGGGAAAATGGTCGAGGGAAAGGCCAAAGGGGTTAAAGATTTTTATGCGACAAAGAAGGCAACTTATAACCCAACTGAATCAGAGTTAAAATCACCCAAGGTTGGTCAGACTTGGGTGGAAATTCTTTTCCCTTAAAAATCTGACTTGGCGGAGATCCCAAATTTGTAATCGCGGATCAGGAATCGGCAACTTTCTTGATAATTGATTTTGTGAATGAATCTTATAATGGTCAAATGTTTACAGGTTAAGTGTGACTTGCCGGAGATCCCAAGTTTGTGATCGCGGATCAGGAATCGGCATCATTCTTGATATAGTTTGTTTTTGTGAATGAATCTTAAAAATTGTTGAATCTTACAGGTTGTGACTTGCCGGAGCTTCCAGGTTGGTAAGTGTGAAGCAGGAATGGGCATCTTTATTGGTAAAATGATTTTGTGTAGATATGGTATTCCTACAAGTGGTAAATCAGGGACATTAAGTTGTACTTGATTTTCTTACAAGTGGTACAGAGGTTTGCTCTTATTAATGATTCATCAAGGTCATTAAGTTGAACTTGATGTAATCTTCATACATGTGATATTTCTGAAAAAGGAAGATGATGAATCCCAAACCTACAAATGGTTAAAACAAAACTTATTTTCCGGAAAAATCATTTTGATTAAGACAAACTTAAGTGTTTTGAAATCAAATTGAGAAAATAGTTTGTTGAAAGGGGGAGTTCTGATTGTTTATGCTAAGTGGATGGAGATTTGAAGCTTGATACATCAGTTTGTCATTTTATTTGTACAGTTTGTTTTCAATTTTCTTTAAATGTGTTTGCATTTTAGGGGGAGTAAAATTTCAGAAAATCCAAAAACATTAGAAAATTTGAAAAATCCAAAAACATGATAAAATTCAAAAATGAGTTTTGTTGAATAAAAGAGGAAATTATAGTACATCAGTGGATGATCACAGCATGCTAAAGAATTGGATAGTCAAAAATGTGATAAACAATCTCACTGATGATATGCCAGTAGGTTTTTGCACATTTAGTAGATTGTGACGAGATATAAACCTAAATTCAAACTTGCTTATATCGTGGGTAACATTTCTTGGATATATGGGTAACCCCCGAAATCTTGTTTGAAAGGTCCCTCTTTCTGAGATACTAGGTCATTATACTTAGTGATATCTGGGGTATTATCCCGGGACTTCTGATAATGCGGAAGCAATGGCCTAGTCCCCGGAGAATACTTTACGCTTGCTTGAAATATAGCTCTCCCTCAGCATAAAAAATGATGAATCATTGAAAAATGCTAATCATGTGCTGTTGAAGAAAAGATCCTCTAAAGAGGACACACCAAAAGTCAAGCCGTCATCACTCTGCTGAACGGAAGTTCTGACCTGAGCTCTCACGGTTTCGCACCTAACCCCTTACAGATATCATCTAGGTATACTCACCTGTAAGATTGAATATTGGGATCTGGATACGGGAGTATATTCAAGTGGTGGGACATGCGAATAAGTTTAAGTGTTTAAGACATTAATATCGTATCTCGAATCAATTGAACTTTGTGTGAAAATTTAAGTGGACCAGTATACTTACAATCTAAGTGAATTGTTTAGAACTTAAAATGAAATGAAGCCTAATGGTGTTGGTGATTTGTCTCATAAACTGATATAATCTTCTTACACAAACTCTCAAAAAGATTGTCTGTAAATATTTCTTTACTGCATTTCTCTAAACTCAAAAATCCAAAAAGATTTTCGACAACTGATGTTGAAAAGCTGATTTTCAAAATTCCAAATGCTGAACATGATGACTATTTTGAGGGGAGTCGGTTAAATCTAAAAATGTTTGAATATTCTTCTGCAAGTGGTTACAGATATTCTGGTTGTTTTGAAAAGGAAAGTCTGAGTTGGTGCATACATCTTAATATTAAATTGTGAAATTTATTGTGTAGAGTCTGTGCAGGAAGGGCCAGGTTACGATACTGGAGCTGATGATGCTGATGAACTTAAGGAATTCTAGCACATCGAAAGGGGGAGTCTGAAGACATTTGAGAGAAGGATTAGCATGTTGGTGCTGTTTGAAAGAAGTTAAGCCCAAAGACGGATAAAGATTGAAGATGAGAAGACTCAACACTGAAGACTCGTCAACATCTGAGGGGGAGTCTGTTGGTGCATACATCTGTCGACTTCGTCTTGTATCGAGTCTTGTACTAGATTGTTTAGATTAGGGCACGAAGTTCGAGATATTAGAATTAAAGGTGATTTAGAAGTAATTCCGCTTGAAATGACATTTGTCACTTTCAAGCGGAATCAACAACAATCCTTATTCCGCTTGAAGCTGTTTCAAGCGGAATCACCAACTCTATAAATAGGTCATTCGAGCGAAATCAGTTAGAACGATTGTTGATTTGGATACCGAAGTGCTGCCGGTTTATCCAGTGATTGTAATCAGTGTTAGAACAATCAGAAAGAAGTTTAAAGTGAATTGCAAGCTGTTTCGAAGTCTATTTCTCTGTTTCCGCCTTTGAAATAGATTAAAACTCCTCTGAACGACTCGTTCGGGTCGCAACATGATCCTACAATAATAGAAAATTTTGCATCAAAAATAAGCTTGCTTCAATTGAAGCTATAACACTTTTCTTTAAATGCATTTAAAATTTGTCATATTAATGCATTTAACATTGATCACATTATCCGAATTGTTTTTAAACCTAATAAATTGTTTTCATTCAAATTGTGTATTTATGTTTTTTAAGTGGATTTGTGTTTTCACATAAATTTTGTTAGAAAATATGTCAAGTCAAATATAAAAAGTTTTTATTCTACAGTACAACGTTGAGTTACCGTATATTTCTACGCCGTTACAACGTGCGGCAGGAGAATGCTAGTAATATATTAATAATAATAATAATAATAATAATAATAATAATAATAATAATAATAATAATAATAATAACAATAATATTATGTTGATACATAATGTCTGTTACCTACATCGTCGAGTCGTGTCAAATATGTAATAGGGCTAAAATGTTAGATTAATTAACGTTTTTGTGATTTATATTACTTTCGTACGGAGGTAGTACCTTCGCACGAAGGAGTCCATTCGTACGAAGGTAGGACTTGTTAGTTCGTACGAATGAGTATTTGTTTAGTTCGTACGAATGTGGTGTTTGTCCGTACGAACGTAGTCTAGTCTCATCCGCACAAGGGTAGAGTTAGGCCATGTCTATAAATAGCCGTGCGGACTGAGAGGTTAGGTAACGTATGTAAACTTGACGGCGAAGCTCTGTCAAAGTGTTTCCAGGCTGTAAAACGTTGATTGATAAATAAAACATTAAAAATTAAGTAATCTTGTTATTGTCACCTAATCAAATGGATTCTGCATATATTGACTAGGTTACATAGATATTACCAGAGCATAAAGTTGATGGAAAACGATCCTCACAAGTGGTATCAGAGCCATCAAACTTTCCTATATTACAATAATAATAGTAATAGTAATAATTGTAATTGTAATTGTAATATAATATATAATATATAATTATAATTATAATTATAATTATATTATATTATATTATAATTATATTATAATTATAATTATTATATTATAATTATAATTATATTATAATTATAATTATAATTATAATTATATTATAATTATAATTATAATTATAATTATAATAATATTATATTATATTATAATATAATTATTATATTATAATTATATTATATTATATTATATTATAATTATAATTATATTATATTATAATTATATTATAATATTATATTATAATTATAATTATAATAAATTATTATTATTATTATTATTATTATTATTATTATTATTATTATTATTATTATTATTATTATTATTATTATTATTATTATTATTATTATTATTATTATTTTATTATTATTATTTAAAAATCAACTTTAGTAATAGTATAGTTCAGATTTTTTTAATTGAACCATCAAACTTTTCTATATTACAATTTGGCTATAAAAGATTTTCCTATAAACCCCTGTAGTTTGAAACTTTACGTTTACCCCTCTACACTTTATTTAAGTTAATGTTTTCCTTTTTTAACTAATTACTAGAGTAAATAGCTAAAACTGTCCCTAAGGTTTGAACATTTTCACATATACCTCAAAAACTTTTTTTCTCAACTGAACCACTAAGGTTTCAAAATCGTTGCTAGTGTATCCATTTCTCTAACCCCATTAAAAATTAATGTTAACTGAGGGGTATTTTGATCATTCTCGTCACTTTTAAAATAAAAATAAAGTAATTATAATTACCCCTTCTCTCTTTTCCTGTCTCTTTCTGAAACATCACCACCACACCTCTCCCTCCGCCGCCACCGCCACCTCCACCTTTGCCACCTACAACCACCTCCCTCCCTCTTCCTGAGATGCATAGTTGGTTTACACCATATATCTTGGATTGAAACAAACAAATCCAATTAGCCTTGGTTGATTGAACTTGGTGAGAAACGCAAGATAGGTTGGTGGTGTTTTGTTGAATAAGATGATAGTAATGGTGGTTTTAAGATGAAGAATGACCAAAATACTTTTCAATTAACCTAGTTTTTAATATGGTTAAAGAAATGGATGCATCTAGTAATGATTTTGAAATATCACTGATCTAGTCAAAAAAAACAAAAAGTTTTTGGAGGGATCTTACAAAAGTGCCCAGATCTTAGGAATGATTTTGACAATGTACCCTAATAACTATGTTATCTCTAAACTTTAATAGAGCTACCATACAACCCCTGAACTTTAATAATTTTTTTTTCTTTTTAAGCCAACCCTAATCTTTTCACTTTTCAAAATTTAACAGCAAAATTTATATTTTTCTTTTACCAATCAATGCGTCTTACTTAATTATTTCTACGTTTTCAAGCCGTTGTGGAGGATGCATAATTAGCCATTACTTGTTTACTTTGCTACCTCTAAACTTTAAGAACTTATCTTACGGTTTGTGAGCTATCGTTGTCGCTACGGGTTTTGCACATGTTGGATGCATACAATAAAGTTAGGTTATATCATAATGTGGATAATGAAAATGACTAAAGCTCTATATTCTATTAAGTATTAGACATGGAGAAATTGGTGTAATTTCATTTTGTAGCGTTGTTTCCTTTGTGTTTGTTTGTTCGGGTCTAGCGTCTTGCTAGTCGCCATTGTTGAATGTAATAGCTGTTCCAAAAAAAAAAAAAATATGTTAACTGAAAAGTAAGAAAAAAATAGATGTTTGAATGTACTACTTACACGTACAGTTGCCTCAAACAAACCTGACATGTTGGAACATGTTTTTTTTAATCCGTTTTTTTATATTGTAATTTAGGTCTTTAATAATAATATTGTGATCAATGATTGACATGTTGGAACACGTTTTTGTGATAACCTTTCTAATTGCTAAATTACATTACAATATTGTTAATAAAATAAAAATGTAGTAAAATTCAACGTATTATATGTTGATGACTCCTATAAAGTAATGTAATACATGGAGTGACAGGAAACATGAAGACATTGAGATGGGGGAACAAAGGAAACATAATCTTACGACGCTTGTACCAAAATATTGTGTTTTTGTTTTATGTATGTAGGCATGTGCTAAGTGCATGCATGCATCGGTCGTTGTTAAATGTTAACTACGGCCGCCGTTGTTAACTACTGCCTTTCCTTTGATATCTCTGTTTCAGTTGTTATTTTATTATTTTGTATATGTCGGTGCTTTTTATTTCTTTAATATAATTTACATCATACAATTCATTCATTACAGAAAAATACAAAAAAGAAAGCAAAGTAGGTTGTTGTGTATATAAAACCTCATTCAAACGAATACAGTTTACTTAGGATGCAGGGTATAATCATCGGGGAGTGATGCGGGGAGTATAAGTCACCGATCGGTGACTATACCGTGTGATTGTGGGTGTTCGGTGAGTTGGAGAGAGGGTGGGGAATTCGGTGAGTGTTTACCGAAAAGGGGGGAGAGTGATTGATGTGATTTTTGACCGTTTTCTCATTTTTTTTGAACGTTATTTTCGACCGTTTGATTTTTTTTTTATATAATACCCATATTTTCAATCAATTTAAAACACACAACTCTTCTCCATCCAACTCTATTTTTTTTTAAAATTCACTTCTTCTATTTTTTCAATGGATGATATACCACCGCTATTCTTTCCAATTGATATTAGTGAAGACAATGATTCTTCCTCGAGCGATAGTAGTTTAATTTTTTTCCAAAATCTTATTAACGAAGGCGCTCAACTGGAAGACACGGGCACTTCTAGAAAAAGGAAAATTGTCCATCGAGATCGAGTGAAATGTCACGAAAACCTTATGAGAGATTATTTTGTCGAGGAGCCCGTATTCAACAAAGAGGTTTTTCGTCAAAGGTTTCGTATGTCCAAAAGGTTGTTTTTAAAAATTTTGAGTGACGTGCAAGCGAATAACTCGTGGTAGGAAGAGTTTTACATCGATTAAAAAAGTTACTTCGGCGAATAAGCAACTAGCAACCGGTAACGCTTCAGACGAGTTCGACGAGTATTTAAATATGTCCACAAGGACTTCTCGAGAAAGTCTAGAATATTTTTGCGAAACGGTATGTAATCTATACGCTTCCGAGTTTTTATGTAGACCTACTAGCCACGACGTTGCGCTCTTGTACCAAGCTCATGAGGAGAAACTTCACCTTCCTGGGATATTGGGTAGTCTTTACTGTACACATTTTGTTTGTAGAATGCGTCCAACGGAGTTGCGGGGTCAATATATGAGGGGGGTCACAGTTACCCGACAGTTATGCTCGAGGCGGTGGCCTCTCAGGATTTATGGATTTGGCATGCTTTTTGTGGTCCAGCAGGTTCACAAAACGACATCAACGTGCTCCAACAATCTCTGTTATTTCTTACCGAGCGAAATGGAACTGCACCAAAATGCCCATTTTACGTGAACAACCACTTGTACAAGCGTGGATACTATCTTACCGACGGAATCTACCCTACTTGATCCGTGTTTGTGAAATCATTTCCGTATCCTCACATTGTGAAAGAAAAGAAGTTCAAGAGGCAACACGAGGCGGCAAGAAAAGACGTGGAGCGGGCTTTTGGTGTTTTAAAGGCAAAATGGCATATTTCATCGCCCGATGCGTGCTACGAGTGTTAAAAAAATTAGGATGGTCGTATATGCGTGCATTATTATGCATAATATGATTCTAAAAGACGACGGAAACGCGATTGCACCGGTACATATTCGGGATCCTCCAGTTGAGCCCGTTTTCGAAGACACTGCTTATAACAAGCTCATTAATGAAACATTATAGATTAAATATAATCTTGTGGAGCATCTTGGAGAACAAGATTTACCCCACCTTTTAGCGGATTCCGACGACAAATAGTTAAATTAGGTTTTTTTTTTAAATTTATTTTTATATTTTAAATTAGTTTTTTTTAATTTATTTTTATATTTTAAATTAGGTTTTTTTTAAATTTATTTTTATATTTTAAGTTAGTTTTTTTTTAATGTAATGCGTTTTTTTTAATTAAAAGTAACTTTATTCACATTAAAATATGTTTTGTTTATTTATGAATAACTTCTAAAAAATAAAAAATATATAACTCAAACACCCTAGAATGATTGACTATAACCCCTGTTTGAGTGCAAAATTGGGAGTGGAATGGGGAGTTGACATGACATAATATTATTGGGTAGGATTTCACTCAAACACCCCTAGGGTGATTGACTATACTCTCCACCCTTACTGTGTGTATGAAAAGTAATCTAAACGGTGCAATTACTTGCATTGCTATGTTGTTACAGGATTTGATGAGCTTGATACCAACCGGTACCGAAAATACCGTTACCGAAATCCCCAAAAATGGGTACCACTGCCGAATATACCAGGTACGATACGGTTTGGTACCAGTCAGTACTGGCACGACACCGGTATTTGAGGGTAAAAACCGGTGAATACCGGTACCGAACCGGTACCGAAAATACACCCGGTTTAGTAAATTTGATACCGGTACCCGATACCATTTACTCATTACTTAGTGAGTTACTATTCATTCAATTTGATTTTTAATATATATAGTGAGTTACTATTCATTCAATTAGATTTTAAATATATAGGTAATATATAGGTAATAGGTAATTATAATTAATAATTAGATTCGTGCGCGTTGCAACTATGGATTGGGTAATCTAATAAATAAATGATATTTGATTGTGTAAACATTTAAACTAAAGCTTAAATAAAAGTAATAGTCTTATATATTGCATCCATGGATTGGGTTAGGATTTAAACTACAACTTAGATAAGAATCATAGTCTTATAGATATTTTTGTTAACCTTTTTTTCTTCAAAAGCTGATGTCCTTGCTAGTTGTTTTCCCAGATTTGTCGTTGATGCCAAAATGTCTTCGGTTCCTTCAAGTATTAAATGTCTTTTCCTTCACAATTTTGTTGTTGATGCCAAAATATGGTGCATTGTTGCATATGAAGGCAGAACATTTTTTGCAAAAGAGAGTTTTTGTGAAGGTTGCTAGCATTTTTTTGCATCTAAAGAATCAGCATGGATGCATCCTGGGTTTTTCTAGCTTGTCAAAAATGTTACCTTTAGAAGAACAACATAGTAACAATATTTGTTAGAAATTTGGTAAATAGATATTTAGTGAATTATAATTTAAGGAAATTATTTTATTCCATATATTAATTAGCAACTTTTTAGGGGGTGTTTGGGATTGCGTTTTCAACCTGATTATTTGATTATTGTGTTTTGAAATCGCAAAAAATCTATTTTGAGTGTTTGGTAAAAAATTAATAAAAAGTGATTTTTTACGTTTTGTAGAGTTCAAAACGTGATAATCCATAAGTAGATCACCCCTTGCTGCAGGAAAACGTGATAATCCAAAAACTGATTTTTTACGTTTTCACTTATTTATTTTTTTAAAATAAATATACTTGCCAAACACTCAAATAGTTGATTATCAGGTTATTGTGATATCAAACAACATAATCAAATCCAAACAATGTTGATTATCTGATTATTGTGATATCAAACAACATAATCAAATCCAAACACTATATTTCTGCAGCACGTTTTGTTACAGCTAATTATCTGATTCTGATTATTCAAAACGCATAATCTATTTTCAAAACTCAACCCCAAACACCCCCTTAGTGCATCAAGACTTGTACTCCATGCTTAGGGAGTGTTTCAAAAAAAATATTGATTTTTCACTTTCAACCTTCAAGTTTTTTCTTTTACATTTTAACCCATTTGAAAAAACTTGATTTCTCACTTTCAACCTTAAAGTTTTTTCTTTTACATTTTAATCCATTTGAATTTTCACTTTTAACTCAAAGGTTTTCATATTTTGTAATTTAACACAACACTTTATTATTATCTTTCGCAAGTTTTTCGTTTTACGTTTCGTTCTAAATTTTGTGAGTTAACATGTCATAGCGTGCATGTGAAGTTCAACGTTTTTGCTCTATTTTTTTATATTTGACAGACCCGTCGCAACGCGTCCATTTTTTCCCTTTTGAAAACTTCCCCGCAATGGGCGGGTCCTAGATCGACTAAGTTATTATTTTGTACGTTTTACGTTTCTGGTTAATTTCTTCGCATCAAGACACTGTAACGGGTGTACGTGGTTCAACGATTGTAGTCTCCTTTTCGTTCAGTTTAATTTTTACCATTTTATCTATTTTATTTTTACGATGTTGAGAGTCGATGTCGTTGTGGCATTGGTGCTACTTGGCATGGTTTTACGAACGTTTTTAACCTATTAATTTTTTACTAATATTTTGTTTCGGTTTACCCCTATATTTCCTTTACTTAAAAACTATTTTTTACGTGCATATTTATGTACGAGTATGTATAAATATGATTTGTTCTACATTCCGACGTAAACTTTTTTTATAGACGAGTTAGGTAAAATATAATTCGTTTTCGTTTAAAGAAACAATTTTTAAGTGCATATTTTTATGTACGTTTTGGTATAAATTCAAGTTGTTCTACGTTTCGACGTAAACTTTTTTGAGAAATGATTTAGGTCAAATATAATATGTTTTCGTGTTTATTTTATGTATGTTTCGTAAAGTTTTCTTCGAACCGACTTGAGTCAAATTATGGTTTCTTTTTCTCCCCTTTTTCCGAAAGCTCTAATTAATCCCTTTCGATTACATGTGCATATTTTCCTTCATACCCGTTACGTTTTCTATGTATGAGTTGAGTCACATATAATACGTTATGATTGTTCGATATGAATTCCATTTACTTTACGTTTGATCCAATCACAATGCTTATACAGGTTACACTGAATTTAACTGGATACGTCGAAATATGTATTTTCATATGGTTAATGCATCATATAACGTTTGGACTAATTCATTTCATGTTTACGATGTACCTGCGCCGCAACGCGGGCGGGTGTTAACCCTAGTTATAATTATTAATAAACTCTTCATATGGTGAATTAAAGACTAAACTCTTGAATAGAGTTTTTATGTCTTTTAATTTGAGTCTTTATGTGTCAAATTAAGTCTATAATTAAGTGACTAATTAAGGGAGACTTTTCACTCATCCTCAACTCTTGTAAAAATAGTAGGCTATGTGCCTCATTTTGAGATAGAGAAAATGCTAGAAAAATATAAGAGAAGGGATACAAGAAATATACATGAATATATAGAGAGTTCTTGGAAAGAAAAATACTGGAAGACCCATGTGTTGGTGAAGGGGTATGGTCCCAAATCTTGCACCAAAGCAGTCGCGAGTGACCATCATCCTTATCAAATACTCCCACCGACAAGGACTTATCTACGTCCGTGCGGGCACGTGCGAACACAGATACCGAATCCAATTGGTCAAATGATGAGAAGACTTACCTTGTGTATGAAAATGGATGTCACACATAGCGATGCGGTCCAACACCGCATCCTATAAACATTTTCGTCACGACAAGGGATCTAGGTAACAACAACGGTTACCGCATACGGGGATGCAGCATGGCACCGCATCCCGTACACATCTTCATCAAAGCAGGGGATGCGGAGACGACCGGAGTTACTGCAGATAGCGATGCGACCCGGCACTGCATCCTATCCACAGAGCAAGTGGAACTGACACTTTCACAGCAAGTGGCTCTAATGATAGTTGCCTGTCAGCCCACACGAAAGCGACACTGGCACACAGATTGATAGCTGCAGTGGGACGTGGCGTCACCCCCGTGACCAACAAGCCTGACACACCTGCAAAGGGTTGCGCGTTGTCAGTCTAGCCACTCAATTACCCTCCTTCACTCCTCGGCTATAAATACTCATCCCGGACTAGGTTTGAGGTATCGCTTATCAAACTCTCTCACTCATACTACTATCACACACTTTGCTCTGAAGCAATTTACTGATTCTCACGCCAGAGAGTGGTAACAAGGAGCACCCCCACCCCATCCTCCTTGTTACAAGTCACGTTGTATTTCCTTGTGAAGGAGACAGATCAAGCGGACGATCCAGCCACCGATCCTCGGAAAGAAGGGATTAACCCTACTTGACGAGACCAGTGAATTAGCCACTCTTGGTTAACCAGTGTTTCATCATTGGCGCCCACCGCTACTCTTAGCACGTATTTCCATCTCTCTCTTTCTTAAAAATCATGTCTGATCGTCAAAATAATGATACCGGATAAAACCTCAACCCCGCAAACTTAAGACCTACGGGGACCACTCCCCCAGCCCAACAAATCGACCACATTGGCACATCCACACAGGGGGCGCTCCCCCAATATTCATCCCATACTTTTCACAGTACGGTTCTGTACAGCCCTCAGGTATGGACCTCCGTACTTGGTATTACCAACAACAGACTGCTCTCGCCGCAGCCGACAACAAAGCTTGCGCAGATGCGCAAACACCTGGAGGACCCACGCCTGCACCATACACACCTGCGGCTCGTATCTTGCAATACGAGGGAAGGGCACCCATAAACCCGGCTTCCCAAGATAGGCGCGAGGAACGCGGATCCCCCGTAATGTATACAATCGCGCTGCAAAGGGCAATCAAGCCCAACCCTACAGGCCAAAGTCCGCGGCCGAAAACTCCAAATTTATAACGGAGATCGCCCAGGCCCCACTCACCACAAACAAGCTCCCACTTACGGTGGGGAAATACAATGGTTCGTCAGACCCTGACGACCATATGAATATCTTTACTGGGGCTAGATGTATGGGTCGTTGGGACGAAGCCAGCTGGTGCCATTTCTTCCCCCAGACCCACACTGAACTAGCAAGGGCCTGGTTTGATTCTTTGCTAGTAGGATCACTGGCCTCATTCGAACAATTGCAAGAAAAAATTCTTGCACATTTCAGCCAACAAAGACGTCACAATCGTGATTCATTGGACGTCATAAACATCTGGCGCGGAGAGAACGAAAGCTTGGAAGCTTTCGTCATCCGCTACAACAAAGAATACCTCAAAATTGGTGGGGTAGCAGACCAAATGTCCTGCAACCAATTCCTGCAAGAGGTCAATCATGACGAAATGATTATGACAATCTCGGGCAAGGAAAGCTTGCCAGAGAAATGGGACGATGTCATGGCGGCAATCAAGACGTATGCCCAGACCACGCGGTCTCTCAAACCGCACACTAGCAAAACCCGCCCCCAGACGAAAGGTCAGTCATCCCGCCAAGAGGTAAAGCGCTACAACAACAAGCGCCACCGGGATACATGGAATTGAGGCAACGATTCCAAACCATACACCCCACGCGGGCATCAGCCCGACGTGAGGGACACTATTAATGCCCAGCAAGATCAGCGGGCATTCAAGAATGAGTCTTGGGACCGCAATTGTACCAAACTCACGAAGTCGCCAAGAGAGGTCTTTCAAACGGAAGCTCAATTCTTGCGATCGGCCCAACCCATGAAGTTCAAAAAGGGCCAAGATTTGACCCTTTACTGTGAATATCATAAAGACTCGGGCTATTCTACCAACAATTGCATCAGTCTCCGTTTGGAGATTAAGCGAGCCCTAAAAGAGGGGAAGCTACAACACCTGTTGTCAGCCGCGCAGAAACAAACTAAGCGCATTACCCCTAACGACGAGGGCACCTCCACCGGAAAAAAAGGCATGTATGCGGCCACCACCCATATGATCAATGGGGGCCGTGGAAGGCCACGCAAAACGGCAAGAAGAGGGGACAACGACTGGCGAGACGAACAAGTCGTTTTCCCCAGAGTCCGAGGCGGACCGCGCGACAGACGCGCCGTCGTCATCACCGGCTACCTAGCTCATTACTGCACCGAGCGTCTATTTATCGACCCGGGCAGTACCTCCGATATTATCTATGAGCAATGTTTCAACCAATTCGATCAAGAAGATAAAGATAGATTGCAGCCGGTGGACTACCCATTGGCAGGGTTCGCGGGGGAAACAGTGTTCCCTCTGGGACAAATCACATTCCTCGTGTATTTTACCAACGGTAAGCACACGCGGGTCGAGGAGGTAAACTTCATGGTTTTACCCCACACCTCCCGCTATGACGTACTCCTCGGGAGAGAATCAAAGAGCGATTTTAACATGATAACGTCTGTTCCCCACTCTGCTATCGGTTTTCCAACGTAGACGGGGATCGCGATAATCTACGCCCGCGATAAGCAAAACGGCAAGGTTGACCCCCAACACCGCACCCGAGAAATGGGTACTTAATGCAAGGTACCCCGAACAGACGGTGACATTGGGTCACGCCTTGTCAAATAGCACAAGAGGACGCTTGAAGCAACTTCTTTTTGGAAATCAAGACATCTTCGCATGGACACCCGCCGACATGACAAGTGTGCCACGCGAAGTCGCACAACACTTATTGAATACCCTACCAGGTATCAAGCCCGTGATCCAAGGCTAACGCCACCTTTGATCCGCAAAGAACGAGGCGATGAATGAGCAGGTCAAAGAAATGCTCTCTGTAGGCATCCTGTGGGAGGTTAAAATACCAGACTTGGTTGTCCAACCAGTGGTTGTCCAACCAGTCATGGTAGAAAAAGCGATCGGGGGTTGGCGCATGTGCGTCGACTAAAAAGATCTTAACAAAGCCTGCCCCAAAGATTGCTACTCACTTCCGGAGATCAATGAGAAAGTTGATAACCTCGCCCCGTTCCGATGGAAGTGTTTCCTCGATTGTTACAAAGGTTATCACCAAGTACAGATGGCAATCGAGGACAAAGATAAAACGGCATTCCGCACCCCTACCGGCATTACTGCTACATAAAAATGTTGTTTGGGTTGCGCAACACGGGCGCAACCTATCAAAAACTAATGAACGACACTTTTGACAATCAAATCAGCAAGATTGTCGAGATCTACATGGACGACTTAGTCATCATGAGCATGGAGGAGGATACCATGCTCCAAGATATCGAAAGAACATTTCAAACTCTACGGAGTGTTAACATGAAGCTTAACCCAGGGAAATGCTCGTTTGGAATGTAAGAAGGAAAGTTTCTTAGATTCATCGTCACAAAAGATGGATTCAAGGTCAACACGGAAAAAGTACAGGCGATCGAGCGCATGCCCTCGCCTTCCACGATAAAAGAGATGCAACGAATAGCCGGCCGGCTAGCCGCGTTAAACAGATTCTTAGCCAACCACGCGGCTAAATCTTACCACTTTATGAGTACTTTGCGCAACTACCTAAAGATGGAACAGTTTCAATGGACCGTAGAGGCAGAGAACGCTTCCGGGAGATGAAAGAGTGTTTGATTCAACTCCCAGCTCTCACTGCACCACGCAAAAAAAGAACTACTCATCTTGTACCTGTCCGCCGCGGACAACGTGGTGGGCGCGGTACTCATAGTAGAGAGAGAAGGGGTCCAAACACCAATATATTACGTCAGCAAAATGCTAAACGATCCAGAGACAAGATACTCCATCATGGAGAAGTTGGTGCTCGCGCTGGTACATGCATCTAGACGGTTACGCTGATATTTTGCAAATCATGTCATCACCGTGTTAACCAACTACAGGATCGGGCAAATCCTCTCCAAGCCCGAAATCTCTAGAAGACTTGCAAAGTGGGCCATTGAACTCGGCGCACACACCTTGATTTATAATCTGCGCCCAGCAACTAAAGGCCAGGTATTAGTTGACTTCGTTGCGGAAGTACCAGCGAATCACATCCAGGAATGCGAAGACGAACACTGCCCTACACCCCCACCGTCCCCATCAGACATCTGGGTACTATATACTGATGGTGCGTCCAACGAGGACGGCGCGGGTGCAGGTCTGCGACTCGTTAGCCCTGATGGCCAGGAGCTTACTTACGCCATCCGCCTCGATTTCAAAAGTACGAACAATGAGGCAGAATACGAGGCTCAACTTGCAGGGCTACGCTTGGCAGTCAAACTCGGCGTGCAACATTTGGAAGCGCACGTTGACTCATTACTAGTTGCGGGACAAGTCCGCGTAGACTATGCCGCGAAAGGGGATATCATGATCGTATACCTCGAACAAGCCAAGAAACTGACGTCACAGTTCACCTCCTTCAACATTCGACATATCAACAGGAGTGAGAACAAACCTGCGGATGCACTTTCAAAACTAGGATCCACCAGCTTCCAACACCTAGCAAAGGAAATACGTATTGAGATTCTGCAAATCCCTCAGTACCCCTGCGCCAAGTCAACGTCATCCAATACGGTACAACGTATTGATGACACCAATTATAAGATACCTACAATCAAGTATTACCCCCGAGAGTAAAGCAGAGGCACGCAAACTACAGTACAAGGTGTGTCACTATCAAATGGGGGACGGTATCTTATACCGCAAGTCATACCTAGGGCCACTCTTACGATGCGTCGACCCTCAAGATGCCACGTATCTCGTCAGAGAGATACATGAAGGAATATGTGGCATACACGTGGGCCCGCGCATGGTAGTGGCCAAAATCATGAACGCTGGATATTACTGGCCTGGCATGCACCTGGACGCGGTTAAGATCTTGCGCAAGTGTTTCAATTGTCAACGACATGCACTGAAAACATTGCACCTAAAGAACAACCTGATCCCTGTAACCACCGCATGACCCTTCCAAAAATGGGCAATCGACGTGGTGGGAACTTTTCCAGATGCACCAGGTGCGGTAAAATTTATCATAGTAGCTATTGACTACTTCACCAAATTGGTAGAAGCAAAACCGTTAGCCTCTACCACCGCTATGATAACAAGAAAATTTGTATGCGAACACATCATCTGCCGTTTCGGCATACCAATGTGCATCGTGACCGATAACGGCACCAACTTCGCTGCTGACGACTTCCAAAACTGGTTGAAAGAGTTAAACATTGAACACATTTTCTCTTCTGTGGCGCATCCGCAAGGGAACGGCCAAGTAGAAAGTATCAACAAAAGTTTAGTCGAAGGAATAAAGGCACGGTTGGGAACAGCCAGGCGTGGCTGGGTCGATGAACTCCCAAGTATCCTATGGGTGCATAGGACCAACCTGAAAACAAGCAATGGCGAGACACCCTTCAGTCTAGTCTACGGCACTGAAGAGGCGATCCCGGCCGAATTTGGTCTCCCTTCACCTAGAATGTTAGCTGTTAACAAAATTGAAAACAGCAACGAGCGAAGACTTGACTTAGACCTCTTAGGAGAATGACGTGAAAACGCAGCAATTAATGAGGCTAAGTACAAAACAAAGCTTGAAAAATACTACAATGCGCGCGTCCGAATTTGCACATTCAATCCGGGAGATTACGTCCTTCGTGATAATGAGGCTTCTAACGCAGAGCGCCCAGGCAAACTTGCACCCAAATGGGAAGGCCCCTATCTCATCCAAGAGGTTTTGGGCAAAGGCGCATACAAACTACAAACGTTAGAAGGAGACACTGTCGCAAGGACCTGGAACGCACAGCAGCTCCGACGCTGCTATATGTAAGATGCAACTCACATTCTCTATGTAACCCAATGGCCCACAGGCCACCTATGAATAAATAAACAGTTCAAAACAATATTTTTTATCTTTTCTATTACAAATGCGTGTTCCACTTTGCGGTATCTACAAAAACAGATAGGCAAAATCTTCATTCGCGAAACCCATACAAAGTGGCAACCACACACAAATATTGTAATAGGTCAGCACGGACAAGCGTTGCGGTGTATCCGGCCGGATGCATACAGCAGGTTGCTCGCGGTTTTTTCAAACCAAAACACAATTCCTAGGCCCTAACGGGATAAAAACGGGAATTGACTACTACTTACACGACAATGGTGTATAGTATACTCATTACTTCACGCATTCCCTAACCTGTGGAACGTGACGGATGAAAGGTGACGACTCACTCGCGCTCTACAACCAGCAGAGTCACACATTAAAATACTTGCATGCCACCTAGACATGCAAATGATAAGCTATGACTTAACGTTATTTACATGCGCCTAAAACGTTGGCCTTAAATAACATTAATTCACCCGCGCTCACACAAAGTCAAAGTAAATGTTCTTTACTGATGTACTTTGAGCCGCACATACTTGCATATCACCTAGACATGCAAATGGCAAAATATGACTTAATGTTATTTACATACGCCTTAAACATTGGCCTTACAAAACATTAACTCGCACGCGTTCAAACAAAAGCAAAAAGTAAAAACACTTGCATACTTTGAGCCAAAGCATAAATTTTATATCCAAAATACTTATACACCTATCCGGTGCATAAGGAACAGAATTTACATGGTTTCTTGAACATTTACATCAAAAGAAAGCAAAAGAAGGCACGCATGCCCAACCTAATCTGCCTTTGTACCACTAGTGCCTGCATCATCCTTCGCACCACCAGTGCCTTCATCCACCTCCGGTGGGTCAAACAGCATGCGCAAACGATCCTCGTAATCTTCTGCCTCCAAATATTTCTCAATATCATCAAGGGCAGGAATGGAAAGTTCGTTATATGCATCCACCACATCGATGTAAGTGTAAGGACCTTCAAAAATGTCCCATAATCTATTCATACGTAAAAACCCGGACCCTAAAACCCTAACCAGTATGAAAAACCAAGAAAAACAAGAAATTTGGGTTTTAGGCGGGCCGCGTAAGGGATAGCCTAACCTTACGCGGGCCGCTACAACTTATTGATAAAACCGGATAAGTTTAAGGAGTCCAGGCGGGCCGCGTAAAAGTTAAACTTGTCTTTACGCGGGCCGCGTCAACTTATGTTTGACTGGATAAGTATTCCGGGGCCACGTGTTGACCATCTGGGGACCTACTCATGACCAATCAGACCTACGCCTAGACTAGGCGGCCACGCGGGCCGCGTAAGGTTTCACTTATGTTTTACGCGGGCCGCGAGAACACCAATTTCAGGCTATAAATAGCCTGTGCATGGGACTTTCATTCCGTGCTCATAATTTCGATCAAAAACGAAGTTCTACTCTCAAAAATTATAATTTTCATATAAAGAGGTGCTGCCACAATACCGGGTAATAACTCGATCGCTGCTACGGTTAAATATCCAATCGATTGAAACTATCCAATGGATGTTTAATTGCTGCCCGCATTAGGGTTATACTTTGTCATTCGTCGTGATTCCGACAGGATGTTTGAGTGTCGCCCAAATCCGGGCTATACTCTGTCATTCGTTGCGAATCCGCTGGATATTTAAGTATCGCACATTGTCATTCGTTGTGAGGGTTGTATCTCGTGAGTTATCATAAATGTTGTATTAGTTACTAACCTGGTTCGTGTGCATTATTGTTTAAACTAGGTTATTCGACTTATCAGTAGGCTAAACCCTGCCCGTCTAAACTTGCAATGTGAGTCATTCTCTTTTTATCAACTGTTTTACAATACCTCAAATTATTTTCAAAATGATATAATTACAGGGATTAAGTCGTGGTTATCTTGAATCACTGGCTAGTGGGGTATTGTGCACATTACTTAGTTTCTCACGGTTAGGTTAATAAGCCCTAACACAGGTTAGGCAAGTAAGTCCTAACAGTGATAATCGTCACTACTTGGGGGAAGACCCAATAGTGGCATGACCATCGTCACCAAGAGGTGACACCGGCGCCAGATGAAAATAAGATACTGCTATTGTAATCGCTCTTATGTTGTAATTTATCACTATGTGTCATTTTATTTAAAATGAATGATTCACTCAGTATTTCCCGGCTGACAAAATATTTTTACAACATGTTTCAGGTGACCTACTTTGAATCAAGTACAAGTGCTATGGAGCACTCCCAAGCTTAAAGTAGTGGCTCGAATAAACAAATAAACATCTTTTGTAAAATAAAGGAATTATGAAATTCCTCCACGGTAAATTACGGGATTTATCCCGAATTATAAAATAAATAATACGCGGGCATTTTTCAAGTTTAAACGATCCTGTTAAGACTTCCGCTGTGAACATGAATACCACGTGTTTCTGTCCCGCGGCTCCTGGACCGGGTCAAACCGGGCGCGGGGGCCGTGACAGAAAAAGGTGGTATCAGAGCCACTGATTTAAGCCAATTAAGTATTTAGAAATACTTAATTTATCTGATTGCCATTCTGTGATTTTGTGAAACTTTAGTTTACAAAATTTTAACTTAGGATTGTATGCGTCTTCGTGTGTGCTAACAGCATGAACGAACTATCAGAAGCCCTACAGAATATTTCAATCCATAGTACAGATATGGATATCACCAGTATTACTTCTGGATACCAGGCAGATGTGGAGGAGCCGATGGTATTTAAAGCCCAACCTCAGGAAAAACCTAAAGTAGTGAAAAAGAGACATAGGTGGGCAGGTTGGAGGCGTGTACGTAGGAAGAAGCCAGCAACACAGATAACCATGAAAAAGGAAGACCCAAAAGATAAAAGAAAGGGAATAGAAACTGGGGAGAGTTCCAAGCAAAACCAGGAACCACTATCTTGGGAAGAAGAGCTGGACCGTAAACCGTCACTAGGTGATATCATCGGACCTGCCGATGAAACTCTCTTTAATTACCCAGCAGAAGCCCTACTGCCTGTTAACCTAGAACCTGCCATTCCAGACCCTATTATGCACCCTAGACCTTTACCAGGAGCATTAGAGGAGTGGTGGACTGCCGACTGGCAATTTCAGAACATTATGAATAGCCCTAACACTTTTCTCCCTCAATTCGACCCGGAACCGGTACCAAACCAACCAATGAGTAACGAAAACTTAGCTGCACTCCGCCACTATGGCGAGGAGCTGGTGGAGGCCAGAAATAGGATTCGGGAGGTAGGAGAGCAGATCTCCTGGAAATACAACGATAGGGAACGTCGTTTCTGAAAAGCCAGTTAACAGGGATTGCATGGGGTGGTGTGGTTGTAGTGTATAATACTAATAATAATAATAATAAAATATAAATCTTGTAAAATAGTCCAAAAAATAAAACGTTGTAAGATAATCAGTGTGTACAGACGCATACTATTAAAACTATATAAAATCGAATAGTCGCAAAGTCGACAATTTCGGTTGTACATGTTTGTGTAATTATTTGTTTCCTTATTTGTCCTTTTGTGTTAATTAACTACTTGTTAAATGTACAGAATGGGTAAGCAAAAGCTTTCGGATATGTATCATCAACTAGATAGTGCTCAAAAGAATAGGGGAATCTCGTCCCAACCAAATTCCTCAAGATATTCAGTGAATACTAATGAAGGAATATTCATTCGTAAGGCACACTATGAAAACCCACTTACTCCCAAGAAGAGAGATTGGATTATTAGAAAAAGCCAAGAGAAAATAGGAACGTCCAATTCAAAAGAAGTGGTAATTAATAAGGAAATAGGTAAAAAGCCATGGGAAGATGAATTAGATGAAAAATGGTCAGACCTTTACATGTTAGCCACTACTGCAGTCTTAATCTCTAATTAAGATAAGTGGCCAAACCGAGACCAACCATGGTAAATAAATAAGTAAGAGGGAATAAAATAAATGCAGGGCGTAATTGTCGTAGTTAAAATAATAGTATGATTTTGAATTTCAATGTAATAGATCTATAAGGTTGTGTGTTTGCTATTTTAAATAAAGTTTGGTTGTACAAGTGTATCAAAGTATGTATACTAAATAATAGTTCGTGATTGATACAATCCAGATGGAACACGCTGTTAATGAACCAGTTAACCAATCGGAACACAATAACGAGGATCACTTCTTAAATCGGCAAGACATAGAAAACATCGTTGCTCAGGGAATAGTTAATGTTATTCCAGCAATTGTAGCTGCGGTAAAAAGTCCTGTTGAGCCTTCGCAAGCACACCCTAGTAAACGTACGCACGACGATACTGCTAGTAATAGTATCAATGGAGGCGGTAATAATAATAACGGAATTCAAGCCCCGATACACAAAAGGATGAAAGCTGCAACACCTGGTTGCACTTACAAGGAATTCCTTGCCTGTAAACCTGTGGAGTTTGCAGGTAATGAAGGGGTGACTGCGGCACTGCGTTGGTTAGAGAAAACCGAGGCAGTGATCAAAATAAGTTAATGTGCTGAGGAAGATAAGGTCATGTACGCTTCGCACCTTTTCAAGGAAGAAGCGTTAGAATGGTGGAATACAGTATTACAAGCTAAGGGAAGTGACGTGGCCTATGCCATGAGTTGGGAAGAATTTAAGCAATTGATAGAAAGAAAATTCTGTCCCGAATATGAAAAAGAACAAATGGCAAACAAATTCCTAAGCCACCGAATGGTGGATGTGGACTGTCGAGGGTATACTTCAAAATTCCTTGAGTATGCCAGGATTGTACCTACTCTGGCCTCGCCGGAACCGGTACTTATCTCTTGCTATATTTGGGGTTTGATTAGCGAGATTCATGACATTGTTAAAGCTGCTAGGCCTCGCACGATTGACGATGCGATAGAGTTAGCCAACACCTTAACTGACGGCCTGGTACGCACTCGAGAAGAAAACAGAAAGAAGTATTTGGCTCAGAAAATTTCCCAAGGATTTCGTGTGGGTAATAGTAGCAATTTCAGAAAAAGAGGAGCCGAGCGATTTTCCACTATTCCATTCTGCGGTACCTGTAAAAAGAAGCATTTTGGGAAATGCAAAGGGTATTGTAATTTCTGCAAAACTCTAGGACATCAAGAAGAAGACTGCAGAAGGAAGAAAACAACAGTCTACTACAACTACGGAGAAACTGGACATTTTAAGCCAGACTGCCCAAAATTGGTTAAACCAGCAGACAACAAGGCTAAACCTGAAGAAGGAACTACTAAAAAGAACGCAAGAGCCTTTCAATTGACTACTCAGGAAGCCGAACTAATTCCTGACGTCATAGCTGGTACGTTTTTAGTTCACGACGTTTATGTAAAAGTATTATTTGACTCTGGTGCAAACCAAAGTTTTATAAATACTTCATTCTGCCAAGCTCTTAACTTACCTTTAACCAACCTTAGGCAGACTTTCACAGTCAAAACGGCAGACGGGAATTCTGTTAAAATAAATAAGGTTTTGCGGGAAGAAAGAATAGAACTCTTAGGCCATAAATTTTCTGCAAACCTATTACCTATGAATCTAGCCGGATTCGATGTTGTATTAGGAATGGATTGGTTAATAGCCAACCATGCTCGAATTCTCTGTGATAAAAATTCCATAGAAATCTATACACCCACAGGAGAATTTGTAATGATTACCGGAGATAAGCCACAAAAGCCACTGAAATTTATTTCAGTAATGAAGTTGGCTAGTTATTCAAGAAAACAAGGAATAGTATATATGGTTTCGATAGTTGTTAATACCAAAAGTAAGAAACTGGAGGATATTCCGATAGTATCAGAATACCTAGATATCTTTCCAGAAGACCTACCAGGATTACCACCCGATAGGGAGGTAGAATTTAGAATTCATCTAATTCCAGGAACTGTACCTATAGCCAAGGCACCTTATCGGTTAGCACCTACTGAAATGTTAGAATTAAAGAAATAGTTAGATGAATTACTAAGTAAAGGGTTTATACGACCAAGTTCCTCTCCATGGGGAGCTCCAGTATTGTTTGTAAAGAAGAAAGACGGATCGATGAGAATGTGTATCGACTATAGGGAATTAAACAAAGTTACAATTAAGAATCGATACCCATTACCTAGGATTGATGATCTTTTTGATCAATTACAAGGAGCTAGATATTTTTCTAAGATAGATTTGCGCTCCGGATATCATCAATTGAAGGTACAGGAGGAAGACATACCTAAAACTACTTTCAGAACTAGGTATGGACATTACGAGTTTACAGTCATGCCCTTCGGATTGACAAATGCTCCAGCAGCATTTATGGACATGATGAATAGATTCTGTAAACCGTATTTGGATAAATTTGTAATCGTTTTTATCGACGATATACTTATTTACTCCAAAAGTCAGGGGGAACATTGCAAGCACTTGCATGCACTCTTAACTTTGTTAAAGAAAGAAAAGCTTTACGCAAAATTCTCAAAATGTGAATTCTGGCTCCAAGAAGTGCAATTTTTAGGACACATGGTGAATCATGAAGGTATTCACGTAGATCCCTCCAAGATTGAAGTTATCACCAAATGGAAGGCCCCGCAATCGGCTACTAAAGTTAGAAGTTTTCTAGGATTAGCTGGATATTATAGACGCTTTATTAAAGATTTTTCTAAGATAGCCGTTCCATTAACTAAACTAACCTGTAAAGCCGTAAAATTTGAATGGGAACCTAGACAGGAAGAAGCTTTTAGAATTTTAAAGCAAAAATTAACTAATGCCCCAATCTTAGCATTACCAGAAGGAACCGAAGATTTTGAGGTCTACTGCGATGCTTCTATGCTAGGATTAGGATGTGTGTTAATGCAATGCAAAAAGGTAATTGCGTATGCCTCAAGGCAATTGAAAAAGCACGAAGAAAACTATACGACTCATGACTTGGAATTAGGATCGGTAATTTTTGCCCTTAAGATTTGGAGACATTATCTGTATGGAAGTAAGTTTACTGTCTATACGGATCATAAAAGTTTAAAGTACATATTTGGGCAGAAAGAATTAAACATGAGACAAAGAAGATGGATGGAAATTCTAAGCGATTACGACTGTGATATTCAATATCACGAGGGAAAGGCAAATGTAGTTGCAGATGCCTTAAGTCGTAAGTATTATGAGAAACAAAAGCGAGTTCGTGCTCTTAGATTAAATCTCTAGATAGATGTAATGGAACAATTAAAGAATGTTCAAACCACAGCAATCAAGGATGATGCTGAAGGAATGAAAGGAAGAATCAAAGAATTAGACCAAGGAGCTGATGGAATTTGGAGATTCCACAAGAAAAGGATTTGGGTACCTAAGCAAGGAAATTTAAGAAATAAGATTTTAGAAGAAGCCCATAAATCTAGGTATACTATGCATCCTGGAAATAATAAGATGTACCAAGATTTAAGAAATAACTTCTGGTGGATAGGTATGAAAAAGGACATAGCTAGTTATGTATCTAAGTGTCTTACTTGTTCACAAGTTAAGGCAGAACACCAGAAACCTTCAGGGTTACTTCAACAATTAGAGATGTCTGTTTGGAAATGGGAACTAATAACCATGGATTTTGTTACTAAGTTGCCCAAAACCAGAAAAGGTATTGATGCGATTTGGGTAATTGTGGACCAATTAACCAAGTCAGCTCATTTTCTACCCATGAAAGAAACTTTCACCATGGAAAGATTAGCAAAATTATATGTTGATGAAGTAGTATCCCTACATGGAGTCCCACTTTCTATTATATCAGATAGGGATAGTCGCTTCACCTCACACTTCTGGACAAGTTTCCAAGAAGCCATGGGTACTCGATTAAATCTAAGTACAGCTTATCATCCCCAAACAGACGGACAAAGTGAAAGAACCATTCAAACCTTGGAAGACATGCTTAGAGCATGTGTAATAGATTTTGGTGGATATTGGGATGATCATTTACCCTTAATTGAATTCTCCTATAACAATAGTTATCATGCAAGCATTGAAGCTGCCCCGTTCGAAGCACTATATGGACGCAAGTGTAGAACTCCAGTTTGTTGGGCAGAAATAGGAGAAAGTCAATTATCAGGACCTAAGATTGTGCAAGAGACAACCGACAAGATAACGCAAATCAAAGAAAGACTAAAAACAGCTCGAGATCGCCAGAAGAGTTATGCAGACAATCGTCGCAAGCCGCTAGAGTTTCAAGTCGGAGACAAGGTACTCTTGAAAGTTTCTCCTTGGAAAGGAATAGTACGATTTGGAAAGAAAGGAAAGCTGAGCCCAAGGTACATAGGACCATTTCAAGTAATCCAACGAATAGGACCAGTTGCCTATCGTCTACAACTACCAGAAGAGTTAGCTGGAGTACATGATGTGCTTCATGTATCCAACCTCAAGAAATGTCTATCTGACGAATCTCTGGTCGTACCTCTTCAAGATGTAGAGGTAAATGAAAAACTAAAATTCGTGGAGAGACCACTACAGATAGAGGACAGAAAAATCAAGTTCCTCAAACACAAACGACTGGTGCTGGTCAAGGTCAAATGGAATTCAAAGAGAGGACCTGAATATACTTGGGAGCTGGAATCAGAGATGAAGCGAAAATATCCACACTTATTTCAATAAATCTCGAGGACGAGATTTTAATTAAGGTGGGGAGGATGTAAGGACCTTCAAAAATGTCCCTAAGCTATTCATACGTAAAAACCCGGACCCCAAAAACCCTAACCAGTATGAAAAACCAAGAAAAACAAGAAATTTGGGTTTTAGGCGGGCCGCGTAAGGGATAGCCTAACCTTACGCGGGCCGCTATAACTTATTGATAAAACCGGATAAGTTTAAAGAGTCCAGGCGGACCACGTAAAAGTTAAACTTGTCTTTACGCGGGCCACGTCAACTTATGTTTGACCGCATAAGTATTCCGGGGCCACGTGTTGACCATCTGGGGACCTACTCATGACCAATCAGACCTACGCCTAGACTAGGCGGCCACGCGGGCCGCGTAAAGTTTCACTTATGTTTTACGCGGGCCGCGAGAACACCAATTTCAGGCTATAAATAGCCTGTGCATGGGACTTTCATTCCGTGCTCATAATTTCGATCAAAAACGAAGTTCTACTGTCAAAAATTATAATTTTCATATATAGAGGTGCTGCCATAATACCAGGTAATAACTCGATCGCTGCTACGATTAAATATCCGATCGATTGAAACTATCCAATGGATGTTTAAGTGCTGCCCGCATTAGGGTTATACTTTGTCATTCGTCATGATTCCGACAGGATGTTTGAGTGTCGCCCAAATCCGGGCTATACTCTGTCATTCGTTGCGAATCCCCTGGATATTTAAGTATCGCACTTTGCCATTCGTTGTGAGGGTTGTATCTCGTGAGTTATCGTAAATGTTGTATTAGTTACTAACCTGGTTTGTGTGCATTGTTGTTTAAACTAGGTTATTCGGCTTATCAGTAGGCTAAACCCTGCCCGTCTAAACTTGCAATGTGAGTCATTCTCTTTTTATCAACTGTTTTACAATACCTCAAATTATTTTCAAAATGATATAATTACAGGGATTAAGTCGTGGTTATCTTGAATCACTGGCTAGTGGGGTATTGTGCACATTACTTAGTTTCTCACGGTTAGGTTAATAAGCCCTAACACAGGTTAGGCAAATAAGTCCTAACAGTGATAATCGTCACTACTTGGGGGAAGACCCAATAGTGGCATGACCATCGTCACCAAGAGGTGACACCGGCGCCAGATAAAAATAAGATACTGCCATTGTAATCACTCTTATGCTGTAATTTATCACTATGTGTCATTTTATTTAAAATGAATGATTCACTCAGTATTTCCCCGCTGACAAAATATTTTTACAACATGTTTCAGGTGACCTACTTTGAATCAAGTACAAGTGCTATGGAGCACTCCCAAGATTAAAGTAGTGGCTCGAATAAACAAATAAACATGTTTTGTAAAATAAAGGAATTATGAAATTCCTCCACTGTAAATTACGGGATTTATCCCAAATTATAAAATAAATAATACGCGGGCATTTTTCAAGTTTAAACGATCCTGTTAAGACTTCCGCTGTGAACATGAATACCACGGGTTTCTGTCCCGCGGCTCCTGGACCGGGTCAAACCGGGCGCGGGGGCCATGACAGTAAGCAGCTTCGGTATCTACACCATGGAACCCCGATCTTTCATCAGTAAGTCTACTAGTAACGAACGGGGTCACATCGCTAAGGCATTTGTTGTAACTAGCCTTGAACCCAGCCTGACGTGCACACTTTTCATCTCAGCAACCACAGTCGCGTTCTCAGGTGCGTCAAGTATGGTTTCCACAATCTGAAAACATGAGAGTAACAAGATTAACAAAGGAAAACACAAAGATAAAAAGGCCACCAGGTACTTACATGCTCGATAACGTGCTCACGCATCCATGCATGATCCACAGTAACCTGACCCAAGGAGGTGGTCAGGCCATCTCTAGCTTCCGCAGCTCGATTTGCCTGCGCCTCAGCCTCAGTGGCGCGGGAACTCACTTCCTCAAGAATAGTTACTCGATTCTGCACTTCGGCCTGTTCGAAATACGCCCAGACAAGTATAAGCAGACAATGTATTACACTTACCAAAACAAGGAAACAACTCATGCATAGTCATAGTTCATACCTAGAGTTCCTCCACAACCTTGTTTAGCGTGATGCGGTCAGCATTCGCATCCGCAAGCTCTTGGGCAGCACGCGCCTCCGCCTCCTTTAGTGCGGTAGCACCGCGTGACTCCGCCTCCTTAACAGCCGCTTCAGCTGCGGCCTTTTCCTTGACCAATGCGGCATTTGCGGCCTTGAGATTATTCAGCTCCTGGCGAACACGGAAAAGTTTTTCATTCTCTCTATCACAAGCTTCCTTCCAAAGCTTGCGCTCATCAGAGAGCAGTTTTGCAAGAGAACGAACCTGTTTAAGGCCTGCGGATGCGACCCACCTTTCTGTCTGCTTCAACTTCTCAAAAGCAGCCTTTTCCCTCTCCAACTGCTACACACCCTCTCGAGCAGCCTTCACCATCTCCTCAGCTTCAGCCCGCAACCAAATGGTTTCCTCTTCTCTGCGGGCTAAGACATTATAGTCTTCCATAGCAGCATTCGCGATTATGGAACTTCCAACAAGCATGGAAGCAAGCTAGCGCTGCAACTTTGGGCGACTTAGGCCGCGAGCCCGAGTAGTCTCAACAGGGTTCCCCAGACCCCTCAAAATCTCCCTGCAAGCAGAAGGATCATTCAACACATCATCCCCTGCAAAACATTCCAAGGGGGATGATGGAACTCAAAACTCCGCTCTTCCGCCTAAGAACGGTAATAAAACCTCAATTCACTCTCCCCCGGCTGAATTGAGGGTTGATCTTCAACCCCCTACCCGCGGCAGCAGAACCAGATGTTTTTTTTTCAAAAAGGGGATTTCGGCTTCCCACCCCCTGACCACCATCATCTTGCGGATCAATTAAGTTGTTGGAAGAATCCAACGTATCAAAGATCGTCCCACCCGCGGTTTCCTTTGAACCCTGCTCCGCATGAACAGACAGCGGAGTATCCCCACTACTTACCACTTCAATAGAAGGGTTTTCATCACCCTTCTTCTGGGTTTCCACATCCACCACTTTCGGCGAAGAAGGCGGGTAGCAAACACGGATACCGGTTCCTCCGAGGGTGCTACAAAAAGAAAAAGCATCTATCAGACACTCTGCGGCAACAAAACTTGCAAAACATTTTATCAACTTACCAGTTGTGACCGCAGGCTTTGTTTTTGGGACCGCAGTAGCCCGGGTTTTCCTAAACTTAGGAGCCTTTTCCCCACCAGCAACAGAGGCAGCTGCCTTCTGTTTCTTATCATCAACGGGCTTAGTGCCCGTAGTCGATGCACCCGTAGCCGCAGAACCATCTGGAACACCCAAGCCCTCAAGGGTGTCAGACACTACTACGTAATCTTCATATTTGCGTAAACGAGTACGAAGGATACCTGCCACCTCCGGCACCAAAGTGGGAACAGAAACCGCCTCGTGCGACTTTTTCTTGGGCTGACGCCTATCACCAAATTTCACCACAGTCTCCTTTGGGACACCTGTCGCAGCAGGGTCTCCCAAGTCCCCAAGATCACCTGCGTTTTCATCACGAAACAGTCATCAAGAACAAGTTACTCAAGAATAAGTACAAGAAGAATAAAGTACTATACCTTTGCCTTCAGGCAACACCGCATTCAACGCGGCTTCATCGGGCATCCAGAAGTTGCTAATAATGGTGCGGTTCCATCCTTCCTCACCCGAACCGCATCTCACTAGCTCAATCTTGCCCTCGAAGTCATCGCAAAACATCCTCCACAAAAGAGCTTCCTCTGCCAATCCATCCATAAAGATTCTCGGTTATAATGGTCCCCATCACGTTCCTAAACTGCAACTTTGCAGTAATTACGGCAGCCTTAACATAGAAGAACTTGGTCTTCCATTTAGTCATGCCCTTGGGTGGGAGCATCAACTTGGGAGCATGGTCTCGCTGACGGAAGGAAAAGAAACCCAGTTGCACAGTCAACTAGTAAAAACGCCGGAAATCTCCTACCAACAGCTCTATACCTAGAGCATGAAATGTATACTCAAAGTTTTGAACTCTGATCATTCCCAACGGACTCAGTTGAGAAATATGGAGTTTGTAATACTCCAATACTTCCACCACAAAAACTGTTAAGGGAAGCCGGAGATTACAGTCCCCAAAAAAGTCGGGGAACACACTAACATACCCCGCCGGAGCATCACCGGCGGTGTCACCCTCCTGGGGATATCTAGCCTCATATTCATCAGGCATTTGGATGTTCGTCAACAACGTCTGAAACGCCGGCTCATTACACCTAAAAACTGGCAGATTTTTTCCAGGAGCGTTCACTTCAGCCTCCTCCTCCGCCGTCGTCGGCGACGACGGTTCAGGGTTTTCAACAGCAGTGGGCAAAGGGTTGGAAGGTTCAGCCATTGAGAAAGGAAGAAACAAACACGAGCAAGAAACTATGAAAATCTCACCGGAATACTCAAGCTTTTGATCAGAGAAGACAAGGAAACTGACTTCCTCTCACCGGAAAATTTTTGAAATTTCGAAAAGTGAGGGGAAACCCTAAATGGTTTCCCCTTTTATACTCATCGGGATTAATGCGATCACAGAAACCAAACAGACGTGCAAATTCGGAGCCCGTCACACGCTGCCACGTGTCAAGCAACGGTTTCTCGGACGGTTATCACGCTCACATGGCCGCACACGCGCCTGACATTACATGACCTTTTGCACTCCTGCTACAGTGCATTTATTACCTTGGGCAGTGCAAACGTCCTTTCATTTCAGCACATGCCAGCTAAATCTCACCAACTTCCACCAACCCGCACGAGCGGTCTACCACGTTTCAAAAAGCGACAGATGAAGACAAAACTCATGTACGCGACATGCGGTTTTTTAACCATGTCCTTAAACTCATTCCATTCCATATTATAGACCCTGTCACTTCCCCTAGATTGGAGGATAGTGTTCCACCAGTCTAAAGCTGAGTTCTTAAACAAATTGGAGGCAAACATTATCTTATCCTCTTCTGCACACTTGCTTATTTTTAAGACTGCCTCAGTCTTTTCTATCTAGCGTAGAGCTGCAATGGCTCCTTCATTGCCCGAGAATTCCATTGGTTTACAAGACCAGAATTCCTTATAAGAACAACTATAAAACATGGTTCTTCTACTTTTTGGATTGGGCACTTGAAGTATTGGTCCATTGTTTACGCTGTGTTCTGGTTCAGTAGGCGGTCGTTTACTGCCATTATTACATTTATTATCCGTTTCCTTAACCGTTTTGATAATATATGGCATTGCGTCTATAATCCCTTGTGCCACTATGTGTTGGATGGCACTATTATCTATCTGGTTTCCATTATTATCGTTATTCTGGTTTTCTTGATTCACTTCGTTGTCCATCTGGATTTTAAACATTTACCAAGTATCAATATCACAAGACAATATTTGATGCGAAAAATCACACAACAACACATTGATCCAAAATCGTCGTCATTGCGACCTTTACTCTATTTTATATTATGCATCTATATCTATTACAAATACAACTGGAGTTGAAAATACAATCTGATGTGCGTGCGGTGTGATAGGTTTTTATGTATATTTTTAGCCATTTTTAACCACTTTAGTCAAGTTTTAAATTTATAAAACACGATATTTACTAACAACAAACACACATATGGGCAAGTGCACCCATCGTGAGCGTAGTATAGTGTTGGTAAGATATCGAGGTCGTCCAAGGACACAAGAGCTTTTAATACCGGTTTATCCTCAACGTCTAATCAAATCAAAAATTTAGGAAAAAGGTTTTAAACTAGAAAATAAAAACTAAAATGCTGAAAATAAAAATAAAATAAATAAAAACAGATAGACAAGATGAATCACTTGGATCCGACTCGCCTTTAGTGTAACCTTTGATTATTTCCGCACTTTTGCACTTTTTAAGAGATTATCTTAGTTATTATAGTAGGCCCCTCTTTTGAAGGTGACTTACCCTCAACCCAGTAGTTTGAGTAAGCAAGGATACAATCCTAAAGGGTCGGATTATTGAAAGATAAATAATTAAGTTATTAATGCATAATGTGGTAGGCCCCTCTTTTGAAGGTGATGTTACCCTCGGCTAAGTAGTCTAAGTCAGCAGGGATACAGTCCTAAGTAGCCAGGTTAAAGTTCTAATAGTAGATTGCATATGAGGGTCAAAGAGTTTGGACCCCCGCCATCCAATACCATCGGGTATTAAAGGAGGTCCTACTAAATTTGACCCAGGTCCTTGCAGGATCTGTACACTGAACAATGGCAAGACTCTTACCAAACCATTCCCTTAACCCCCGACTAGGTAGCCAATATATCTCCATATAGACCGTGGAGATATGAATGGTGAAAATCTTTTATTTTATATAGACAGTAAAATAATGCCAAGACACCACGGACAAATGATAAGGAAAAATCACCTTCAACATATGAAACTAGTTATTAAAGTCATTAATACATAACTAAATAAAAAGTGCGAAAAGATTAAAACTAAAAAGTATTACACTAAATGTTTGTCTTCACCAAGTGATGTAAGAGACCTTAGGCAAACATGGCCTTTGATTGTCAAGAACTCTTACGATCAATCTTGGATCCCGAGACGACTCATACTCTGTGATGGATGATGGATGATGGTGGTGGATGATGGTGTTGTGGTGGTGGTGGAGTGTGGGTGAAGTGTGAGAGAGGTGGTCTGCCAAGGGATGATTTGCAAATGAGCTAAGCACCCCTATTTATAGCCTGAACAGAAGCTCGGGCACGGCCCCATGTCCATTGGGCACGGCCCCGTGTCCATCCCTCTTCTTTTTCTTCATTAATTGCAGTTTGTCTGCATTAGTTGACCACGCCCCCGTGTCCGCTGGGCACGACCACGTATGCAGAAGCGTATTTGTACTATCAAGATTTCCTCAGATTCTGCGACTCTTAGAGTTGACCACGGCCCCTTGTCCGCTGGGCACGCCCCTGTGGTGGGTGATAGAAGCTTCTTCAACTTTGTCTTTTCTTCTGACACTTGGGCACGCCCCCGTGCTCATTGAGCACGTGGCGTGTTCAGCCTTCTGTTCTCTTGTTTTTGCTTGGGGAGATGCTGTGGGGGGGTCGGGCATGCCACGTTTGTTCCTTTTCTTGTATTTATGTTAGATTTAGCTGCCTTTTTGCTTCTTTTGTTCATTTGAGCTCATTTAATCCTGAAAATACAAAAGGAAGACAAAAACACACTTTTTCCAACATTAGTACTAAAAAAGGGTTAGTTTTATGCCACAATTGATGTAATTTATATGTTGCATTTTGTACACATCAAATACCCCCACACTTGAATCTTTGTTTATCCTCAAGCAAAACTCTTTATAATATGGCTTTTCACTCCCAAATGGGGAATGGGTATAAGAGAAGGTTTTTGGGCTTTTCATAGAGTGTCGGGATTCCAAGATTTTTATTAGGTTTTATTTTTATTTTATTTACAATCCTATTCGTCATGATTTATTTAACACATTACATAAGATAAATTACTTATTAGGGCATAACATGTCTTTTTTAAAATTCCATTTATATACAAGTTCACATACCTCACGGGAGATCACTCAACACTCGGCCGAAAATGTATTTTTGTGAAACAGTCGAGAGCGGCATGGAACTTACTCCTACCATAAGCTTGCCAAGCAATCAGTCCTCCTCCTTTTTAACTATATACCTTTGTAAATATCAAGAGGACATTTGGGGTGAAGGGTTAGGCTTGGGTTAAAGGTAGGTGGTTGGGTTAGTGGTTAGTAGAAAAATGGCGAAAGGCGTAAAAAGCATCGGTTTTTGTAAGACTTTTTATTTTTCATAAATTTTTTTTTTGATGAAGCATTTCTTTCAAACAAAGTTCTTTTTGATAAACTTGTTTGTTTATTTCTTTTGGCTTCATTATCCATTTTTTTTCAATGAGGAAGTCATAAGAAAAACCGAGCTTTGTTACTAAAATAAAGGGTTTAAAATAAAAAGGTTTTGGTGGGTAAAAGGGTGTTTGTTTTCGGTTAAGAAATGAAAAGGGTTAGGCTCAAAGGGGTTAACTAGGGGGATTTTGGGTAGGTGGTAAAAAAAAAACAATGGTGTAGAAATAAAAAAGGGTTAGTCCTAATGCCTTTATCATTTACTTACTCGGGTTTAAGTTGGTAAGGACCGGAATTGTATCGTCGTGGCAAGTTCTAGAGTTGTAAGAAACCAAGCGACTATTCACACAAGAAACGAAAAATGAGCATTTAGTTTAAAGATATATATTTATATGCTCAATAAAGGCTCAAAACTTACTTTTATGGGAATGGGTTTTTATGTGATCAAGTATATATAATCAAATTTTAGTTAAACTTGTCATGCCGTTTCATAATTTTCTTATGTTGGTTCTTTTTATCACGACGCTATCGGTTGTAAATTTGTAAAAAACATAACCTTTTTAAAACTTGTAATTCCCAACTTAAACCAAGACAAGTAAAAAAAATGAAAATTTTGAAAAAAAATTGGGGTGATTAGCGGTTCCAATAGAGTTTTGTGTAAGGCTTGTGATTAGGACTTGCAAAAATTCAAAGCTTAGCATCCCCTCACACTTAAATTACACATTGTCCTCAATGTGTCTCAAAAATAAATTTTAGGTTGATTGAATGTGTAAAAAGGTGTGAAAAAGCAGAAATTTATGTTACTCGGCGTCTGGACACGGCCCCGTGGTGTCCGGGCACGGCCCCGTGTTCAGATCGCCAGTAACAGAAATTGGTAAAAAGAAACAGAAGCCTGGGCACGAGGGCGTGTTCAGTGAGCACGCCCCGTGTCCAGTTACCTGAACTGGGCATTTCCTGCAGATTGTGCAGCGCGAGGCCGTGTTGGGTGGGCACGGCCCATGCTGAACTAGTTGTAACGAAGAAAAATTTTCGGGGCGTTCTGTTTTTGTGCAAGGGGTGCTGGTGCAAGTTTCCCTTAGTATCCTTCACCATCTTGAGTGTGTTTTATCCATTACATCATCATCCAAACACCAATTCAATTAAAACCATCATTTATTAAAATAACACATTACATAAAGTCCTAGAAAATTAAAAACAAAGAAGAAAAATAAAAGTTAAAAGTCCTAAATGAGATAGGTCAAGTGATACATAAAATCATCCTAAAGAGTTCTACTTTTTTTCCATCAAAATTCGGGAAATAGCTTTCCGATTTAGTAGAACTCCGAGCCGAGAGGTGTTCCCTAGATGTTGTTTAAAGTCATTCTTCTATTTCTCTAGGGAGGAAGAAGGCGGTTTCATTCTCCTCGACATCTTGCGGAGGGGGAGTAGCACCAACTGGGACCCCTTGTAGTATGTCGCGAGGGGGCCCCGGGTGTATGGTGTACCACTCGGTAGGTATGATGACTTCAGGCACCACGTTCCATACCCTTTGGGTGATGATTGGTACCAAAGGAGGAGATGCAAGAATGTTCAACCTTTGGTGCAAAAGGTTGACCTCTCGAAGTCATCCTTCTAGTCCCACAGTTAAGTGATTGATACGGTTGACCAATGCTTCTTCCACCCCCGTTATTTCATCAATAGCCTCTCTTAATGCGTAGACATAGTTTACAAGAGAGTCCTCTACCGTTGATGACATCCTCCCCTGTCGGTTGTTCCTTGATTGCGACGAAGACGTTCCGCTAGTTCTGCTCGCCATTCTGAGAAAACAGATCGAAAAGGTTTCAATGTTTATTTGGACAGTACCTCGGACACGGCCCCGTGTTCAATGAACACGGCCCCGTGTTCAGCTGTCTGCAGGTTTTTCGAGCAAGGAATCTTGGAGTTTTAAATTATTTTTCCAATTTATAAGGCACTTTTAAGCATAAATAATTTAAAACAGAGTTGTATAACTTATTTAAACAAGATTCCTTGAATAATAACCTTACAAACATTTCAATAAAGCTTGGAATCATGGTGATTTCAAGCTCTAATGGAGGTATTGAGTAAAAATTGAAAAAGAAGGCAATGAACAAAAGTGGAAAAGACAAGATGGTTGTTGAGAACCTTTTTAGAATATACCTAGGATGGTATGTGTGAAGATCTCACCAGATCTTTGTCTTTGGGGTGGTCCAAATGTGCAGGAATCTTGCTGCATTTATAGAAAACGACAGCACACTGCACACGGCCCCGTGTCGGCTGGACACGGCCCCGTGTGCAGACAAAATCCTGACACATTTTGTCCGTATTCTGACCATAGATCAGATGGGAATCTTTTGGTGGACACGGGGGCGTGCTGACCTGGACACGGCCCCGTGTCTAGAGGTTGTCTATAGAGTTTGTCTATTTTAAGGAATTTACCCAGATCGGGTGGTTCCTTACTGGACGGAACAACACCGAAGTGCCTGAGATACCTTAATTGCTCTAAATTTAGACGAGAACGCAAGAGGTTATCGGTGAGGGTGATTCCTATGCTAGATGTAGGTGGACAAGTCCAACCCTTTCTCGGGCTCTCGTTAAAGAAGGTGTATGTCGAATCACTCGGGTCTATGTATGCATCGAACGAAGTCGATGGGGAGTTCTTCACTCCTTCATGACACAATCGACACAGTGACGACTATCGCTCAAGTCTTTTCTAGAGTTAACGGTGATATTGGGAACAACGAAGTTGTTTTTATCCGAATGCGATCTCAATAATTCTAATTGGGTATCGTCTTGAGATGAATTGAAATCCATCTCAAGTTCTTTTAACCAATTAAGAATTAGATCTTCTAATTGAAATAGTTCATCAAGAAGCATTTCTCCTAGAAGGTCTGGTTGAGAGCATTCAAGGGAGAGATAGGGATTATTTTTACTTTCGCCCCTCTTAAGGCTACATGAAAACAATGGGTCTATATAGTGGGGCTTGTAATTTAGAAAATAACATTCGAATTCTTTATGGGGGCCACCACATATTTGACACCACGTACCATAAGAGTGGGGAAAGTAAAAAATATCAGTATCACTCATGTTTGTGTCAGAAATTACCAACCGTCGGGATCTTACGGTTCTGTTTTCAGTAAATGACGCTTGGGCACGGGACGTGTTGAGTGGGCACGGCACCGTGTTTAGCTACTGTCTGACTTAAAACAGGATTGTCAGTACCAAAGATTGGGCACGGGGCGTGTTCATCGGGCACGGCCCGTGCTAAGTTTTGCAGAAGCTGAAAAATTAAGAAAAATCCTAAAAAAATAGAAAAATAAGAAAAATTGATTAGGCTGTTGATGTTAAGCTTTCTTAAAATCCTTGTGTCCCCGGCAACGGCGCCAAAAACTTGATGGGCGTGCGGTGTGATAGGTTTTTATGTATATTTTTAGCCCTTTTTAACCACTTTAGTCAAGTTTTAAATTTATAAAACACGATATTTACTAACACCAAACACACATATGGGCAAGTGCACCCATCGTGAGCGTAGTATAGTGTTGGTAAGATACCGAGGTCGTCCAAGGACACAAGAGCTTTTAATACCGGTTTATCCTCAACGTCTAATCAAATCAAAAATTTAGGAAAAAGGTTTTAAACTAGAAAATAAAAACTAAAATGCTGAAAATAAAAATATAATAAATAAAAACAGATAGACAAGATGAATCACTTGGATCCGACTCGCCTTTAGTGTAACCTTTGATTATTTCCGCACTTTTGCACTTTTTAAGAGATTATCTTAGTTATTATAATAGGCCCCTCTTTTGAAGGTCACATTCAAACTAAAAACCTTATAAAAACGAACTAAAATTTATACAAACTGTACACGATAAATAAATGTATTTTGCAATACATCAAAAAGCAATATGTCAAAATTATATAGCGGACGATGTTCACGAATATCCGTAAGCAAAAATGGTCGAAAGAGTGAACAATGTGAGGCAAAAGCGTTCCAATGTAGCACATTGAGCATTAGCGTTGGAACTAGTCCAACATGCATGGTCGGTTCGGTATATTCCAAACGAGGGTGAAGAAGAAGGGGAAGATGAAGACGCCGGCGAAGATGACGACGAGGCGAAGACGAAGATGAGTATGGCGAGAGCGAAGATGAAAATTAAGGCAAATAGAGTTATTTATGTGTTTTTTTAATATTAAAGCATTTTTTTAATTTAATGTGATATTATTTGTTGTATTTTCCTAAAAAACTACATATCGGATCATGCCCAAGAGTGGGGCATTATCATTGCAAGGGGCATTATGGGGCAGTATGCCGCTCTTGAACTTCACCTCCCATAATGCCTCATTCTGACTAGGATGCCACATATCGGATCATGCCCAAGAGTGGGGCATTATCATAATGCCCCATGACGTGATGCGAGTGTGTACGATTTTTATTATATTTTTAAGTACTTTTTATTCTTTTATCAAGCTTTAAATTTATAAAACACGATATAACACTATCACTCTCTACAACACGCTAGGGCAAGTGCACCCATCGTAAGCGTAGTATAGTGATGGTAAGATACCGAGGTTGTCCAAGGACACAAACGCTTTTAATACCCGATTATCATCAACGTCTAATCGACCCAAATTTTGCGAAAATATTTTTTAAGTAAAAATAAAGAAAGAAATTAAAGTAATAAAAGAAACAAATAAACAAAATAGAATCACTTGGTTCCGACTCATCTTTTATGCATCCTTTGATGATTTCCGCACTTTGAGTTTTTTAAGAGATTATCTTAGTTATAGTGGCATGTCCCTCTTTTGGAGGCAACGCTACCCTCAGCCATATTGGTCTGAGTCGGCAGGGATACAATCCCGCAAGGCCGAAATATTGAAAGATAATTAAGTAAGTTATTAATGCAAAATGTGGCATGTCCCTCTTTTGGAGCAACGCCACCCTCGGCCATATTGGTCTGAGTCAGCAGGGATACAGTCCTGAAAAGGCCGATTTAAAGTTTTAATAGTAGTTTATTTATAAGGGATTCAAGTCGTTCATTCTTACTTCCCCCGGTTTGATGATATCTGTCTCAAAGGAAATCCTAATAAGCTTGAATCAAGTTCTCGCAGGATCTATACATTGAACGAGGCAAGACCTTTACCCAAAACACCATTCTAACCCCCTTTCAGGCAGTTAACACGCTTTATATAGACTGTAAACACACGAATGAGTGAATCAACGAAACAAGAAGAAATGATAGAATAAAAATTCACTTTCAATATAAAAAACTAGTTATTAAAGTCATTAATACAAACCCAATTAAAAAGTCGACCAAAGATTGGAAATTAAAAGTAATACATAAATGATTGTCTTCACCACGTGATGTCAGAGATTAGCCAAGCATGGCCATAGTTTGACAAAAGCTCTTACTATTAATCTTGGATCCCGAGACTACTACCCACTCTAACTCTAATGATTGTGATAGAAGATGGTGGTGTTGTGGCGGTGGAAGTGAGAGAAATGGTTTGCTAAGGGATGATTGCAACTGAACCAAGCACCCATATTTATAGTTGGAAATAGACAATTCACATGGCCACGTGCCTGGTAAGTATGGCCATGTGCCCTTCTTCTTCTCTGTCTTCATTAAATGAGCTTGTCAATTCAGATGCTCACACGGCCCCGTGTGTCAACGGCACGGCCCCGTGGCCATTGTACTTGTTGTACGATCTAAGATTTGCATATCTGGGAGTTGACCACGGCTTGTGTCCATGGGACACGGCCCCTTGTCTCTTGTCTGCTTCTGTTTGTCTTCTTCTTCCTAGAATCTTAAGTGGGCCACAACCCCATGCTTTGCAGGCACGACCCGTGCTTGTCTTCTGAGTTGTTGTTTTTGATCTTGGGGTGAAGCTCGGAGGGTTGGTATATTGTATCAACTTCCCTTCTTTTATATTTATGCTGGTGTTTGCCGTTAATTTGTTTCTTTTGAACATTTAAGCTCTTTCAATCCGGAAAATCAAAAGTATACAAAGAAACACACTTTTTCCAACATTAGTGCTAAAAAAGGTTGTTTTTATACCTTATTCGATATAACTTATATGTTGCATTTGACGTATATCAAATACCCCCACACTTGAATATTTGCTTTCCTCAAGCAAAACTCTTTAATATTTGCTTACACACCCAAATGGAATTGGTAGAGAAGAAGTTTTCGGGTTTTATTTCTAGAGTTTCAGGCATCCAAGTTCTTGTTATTCTTGTTTTTATTTTATTTACAATCATATTCGACATGATTTATTTAGAACTTTTTAAGAAAAATAAATATGTTTGGGCATAACATGCCTTTTAAAATTTCATTTAGCTATATACAAATTGGAGATTTTGTGATCGACATCCATTCCTACATTTTAGATTTTGTGACCGAGTACTGTTCCTTCCGTGACCATGAAATGGCACTTCTTCCAATTAAGGGCGAGGTTAGTCTCTTCACATCTAGATAGCATTCGTTTAAGTTTATCGAGGCATTGGTCAAATGAATCACCGAAGATAGAGAAATTATCCATGAAAACTTCCATGGTTTTTTCTATCATATCGTGAAAAACGGCTACCATGCATCTTTGGAATGTTGCAGGTGTGTTGCACAGACCAAATGGCATGCGTCGATATGCAAAGGTTCCATAGGGACAAGTGAAGGTGGTTTTCTCTTGGTCCTCTGGGGCGATAGGAATTTGGAAGTACCCCGAGAATCCATCTAGAAAACAATAGAATTTGTGACCGGATAATCGCTCTAACATTTGATCAATGAAGGGTAAAGATAAATGATCTTTTCTTGTGGCTTCATTGAGTTTCCTATAGTCGATGCAAACTTTCCATCCGGTGATGGTTCTTGTTGGTATGAGCTCGTTTTTTCCGTTGGTTACAACTGTCATTCCACCTTTTTTGGTACGACTTGGACGTGACTTACCCATGGACTATCGAAAATGGGGTAGATAAGTCCGGCGTCTAAGAACTTGATGAATTCCTTTTTGACTACTTCTTGGACGTTAGGATTAACCCTTCTTTGTGGTTAGATTACTGCTTTGTAGTGGTCTTCCATTAAAATTTTGTGTGTGTACATGGAAGGACTTATTCCTTTGATGTCCATTAATTTCCATGCAATTGTCGTTTTATGTCTTTTATGTTTAATCCAATTTGTTCATCTTGTATTAGTGAGGTTTGACCTTTAGTTAATTTAATACTTGACATTTCTTTGATGTTAAGATTAGTGGTTAACTCTTTTAAAAAACTTGGCATGAGATGGAACCAAACTATGATTTTCAAAAGAAGGTTGAAGGATGTGTATTTCTTGGAGGTCTTTGTGTTCCTCTTCAACATTTACCTTTAAAGGCTTACCTTTTGAATGGCTTGGTTAGGGTTTTTCATCTTCATGTGTTGAGTTTTCTTTGAGTGGTTCTTCTTTCATTGGCTCTTGAGGTTTTACCTCTTCTATTATTACCTCTTTATTACAAATGGTCTCTTCTTTTGCACGAGATTGCTTGATCAAGAATTCTAAGTTCTTGAGACTTTGTATGAGGCTTTCGGCTTTGGGAACGATTGTAGGTGGTGTTTCATATGTTTCAAACACTGGAGTGTCCCAATCAAAGGTTGATTTTGAAAGCTCAAACTTTGGTTCCTCATATGTTGTTTATGAGGATGATGGTTGAAAAAGGTAACAATTTTGTACCAAATGGGATTCACCACATATGGTACAATGTTGTTCCTGATAATCATCATAACCGTAGTAGTCATAATCTCCCATGTAATAATCCATTGTTTGGATAGTACTCAGAAGATTACGGCTTCCAGAAACAAAACTTTTTTTGTGAATACAGAAGGTTTACAGGGCCTCGTGCTCGTTGAACACGACCCCATGCTTAGGACTGTGTTTTATTTGGTACTGGGCATTTTTAAATGGCCCCGTGTCGAATGAAACACGGCCCGTGTGAGCCTTTCGTGTCGAATGACTAACTTACTCTCATGTGCAAGGCACATGTTATACTTAACTGAAAATTTTAATCTGGTTAGTGCTAAAGGACGAAAGGTGTAATGAGTTTTCCAAATAAAAGATTGTGACTGTAATTATTGAAGTTAAAGACTATTTTGTTACAATCTGATAGAAACATAAAGGACGAAATGTAATTTCTATAGTAAATATATTGGCAGGTAAAGTAAACAAAGTTCAATTTGTATATTTATGTATTTACATATTCAAACAAAATGATGATTATCAAGTATCACATGTTTTTGCTTTCCAAATTGTATCATTTCATCGAGTTTGTCCAATACCAACTTTTATAAGTGGTTGACTTGAGACAAAAAGACAAGAAAGTATAATATAGTCTAATATATAGAGTATCATGATCCCAACAATTATTCATGACTTCAGTTAAATAGTTTGAAAACAAACCATAATATGAATCCTACAGACAATAAAGTTTTTATAAAGTTATTGATGGTATATGGGGATGATAGAAGGAATGTAAGCAAACCTAATTACCTTTATCCCTAGAATAAAAAGACTGTTTTAAAACCCTCAACTTTAAAACATAAACCAATAAAAAAAATGGTGACCAAGTGATATAATAAAAGAGACACATATAAGATGATAAAACAACATATGGAGATAAATACATTATGACAATCACATGCAAAGTCCACCTAAAATGTAGAAATCTAAGCCCCTGAGACAAAACTCACACATATTTTCTGAAAGTCCTTAACCTCAATGCTACGAATTCACAAACTCTTAGAGTTAAATGCTTGGTTGGTCTCTGTGGTTTGCAAATATTGCAAACTTGGTTCCGATAGTTGTAATTTTTGCACTCAGGTGATCCTTATCACTAACCTAAGTTAGATTTTTCAGTTAAGTTTTATTAAATGACCAAAGAACCCTCACTTATTAAAAAAAATCAAAAATAAAAATGTTTAATTAAAACAATAAAACTTTATAGGTCTCACCCCATCCCCTTCTTCTTGCCCAAACCACCACCACCATCTCATCTCCTCCACCTAGGGCTGCAAACGAACCGAACGAACACAAACACGAACAATACCTTGTTCATGTTTGTTTGTTAAGAAATATATGTGTTCGTGAACCGTTTACGATGGTTCTTGTAATTCTATTTTCGTAAATTAATTCTCTGATTTCTGTAATTCTATGTTATGAAATTCGTAATTTGAAGACGATTTCGGCATGTTCACGGAGACTTATCGACATGAGGTAGATTTATATTAATTAAGTTTAAATTGCTTGTTCTGAGGATTTATAATTTGTATGCAAAGAATTCGTACCCGTCCTCTACAACCTGCAACAACAAAGTATTTCATTTTTGACGGTAGAGGTGATGGTGGGTTGAAGGTAGAGGTGGTGGTGGTTTCGTTTTTCTCCGGCGAGTTTCTCCAGTGAAGGCGGCGATGTGGTGGTGGGCTCGTTTTTCCGGCGGCAATGGCGATGGTGAGTGGGTATTCGGTGGAAGAGATGAGATGGTGGTGGTGGTGGTAGAGAAAGAGAAAACTGGACTGAAAAAGAGGAGGAAGAAGAATATGGTCGTGGTGGAGGTAGTTGCAGGTTGTGGTGGGTTGTGTAGGTGGAGGAGGTGATGATGTTAGAGTTTTGTTAGAGAGAGAGGTTGAAGAAGATGAGTAGTGGGCTATCTTCTTTATTTATTTTTTTATTTCTTTTAATTGTTTAAGGGTAATATAGTCATGTTAACCTGAGAAATTTAACAGAGGTTAGGTCAGAGGACCAACTGAGTTCATTTTTGACAACTTTTAGGACTACGCATATAATTAGTAAACCACTAGGACCAAATATAAAATTTTTACAAACCACAAGGACCAACCAAGCATTTAACTCCAAACTCTTATCTTGAACCATGTCCGAGGTGCAATTCTCAAAATCTTGCCTAATCAACTTACTTGGGGTTAGGTTTGCGTTGATATCTAACTTAATATTTCAATACGGGTTTGGAAGGCTTGAATAGTTGATACATATGAATAAGCTAGTCCTAAAATAATGATTTCATTCATGGAAATTTAGATCTATTTCTATACGGCTTTGGAAGGCTTACATACTTTATACATCAATAAGCTAGCCCTAAAACAATGATTTCATGGAAATTTAGATCTATTTCTATACAGGTCTGGAAGGCTTAAATACTTTATACATCTGAATAAGCTAGGCCTAAAATAATGATTTCGTTCATGGAAATTTAGATCTATCATGTGTAACCGAATCAACTGAAATATATTTTACAAGTTAATAAAATTAAAATATTTAAGTCAAAAGAGATAAAATAGCATATTTACAGTGTATTTAAATGTAATAAAATCAGTTATCTAGCTATATTATTATCATCTTATAGTATTTTAATAATATCTTATATATTAGTTATATATAAAAGGAGTTATATATAAATATGAACAAATTAACCAACTTATGTTATTATCTTTAGAGAGTGTGAAGATAAAGTAAACTAAAGTCAAAGTTAAATTGGAGGGATGGAAGAAATGAAGAAAGGTTGAAGACATTAAGACAGGATCAAGCAAGAATCAAGGGCAATGGTTTCCTTGATGCCATATGCCTTCATTCAATGTATTTTCTCTTATCTCCCTCCCCTTCTCCCTTCCTCTTTTTGGACGGTAAATAACAAAATTATAATGCATATAATATTAGACATTGGACGGTAACTAATAAAACAAAATGCATATAATATTAGACATGAAGTTACAATATTAATAATGTAGTATTAGGAAGTTTATTTGATTAGGAAGTCTAGAAAATAATCTAGATCATCCATTTATTTAATAAGGGTAAGATTAAATGAGTGAAAATGAAGAAAAAAAAGAGGCGTGTGGGTTTGTTTAGAGGCATTCTAGTCAATCCAAGTCAATAGTTTCTCTCTCCTCCAATTTCCCCCATTTTTTAAACGTTAATAACTCTTTCATACGACATTATTTTTTTTTATAAAAATTGCACCAAAAAACGAGCGTTTTTTATCTTTAAAACGAGTATACTATTGCTATATTTTCGAAAAAAAAATTGAAAACCGAGTTGCGTAAAACGCAATAGAAAAAACCCAGTTGCGTAAAACGCAATGAAAAAAAACCTAAAAAATGACATTTTTGCAAAACGCAATCCACCAAAAACACAAAGAAAATATCTTATTTGTAAAACGCAATGGCCAGAAAACACAAAGAAATGTCTTATTTCTAAAACGCAATAGCCTAAAAGCACAAAAGAAAATGTACTTTCTAAAACGCAATGGACTGAAAACACATAAAAATGTGCTTTACCTAAAACGCAATGCAACAAAAACACAAACAAATGTCTTATTTCTAAAACGTAATGGCCAGAAAACACTTAAAATGTCTGTTTTCTAAAACGCAATGAACTGAAAACACATAAAAATGTGTTTTACCTAAAACGCAATGCACCAAAAACCCAAAGAAATGTCTTATTTATAAAACGCAATGGCCAGAAAACACTTAAAAATGTCTCATTTCTAAAACCCAATGGCCTAAAAAAACAAAAGAAAGTGTTCTCTCTAAAACGCAATGTACTGAAAAGACCTAAAAATGTGTTTTACCTAAAACGCAATGACTAAAAACACTACAAAATGTGTTTTACCTAAAACGCAATGACTAAAAACACTTAAAAATGTGTTTTTTTTTTTTTTTTTCTAAAACGCAATGGCCAGAAAACACATAAAACTCTCTTATTTTGACCCCAGCCAGGGGCTCTGCCCCTTGGACCCTGCCAGGGGCTGCCGCCCCTTGGACCCTACTACCAGGGGCGCTGCCCCCGGACCCCCGCCAAGATCGTAAAACGCAATGACTAAATCAAAAACCCAGATCGTAAAAATGAAATTAAAGAATTTCTTACATGGATCGAAGCCGATTTCTTCAACGATGGACGGAATTTGAATGATAGAAACACTTATCAGCGATCGAATCGAACGGTTCGAGTGATTATCTTCAAAATCACGGGGAAAACGAGATTTTGAATGAAATTAAACTGGGTTTTCTTCAAAAAAAAAAAGCTGAAGAACACGTTGATTGGGTGTTTGTATCATTGATTGGTGACGAAAATCGCACTATAGTGTAGTGATTATTAAGATAGAAAGTGAAGAAATGGTTGAAGAGGGTGGGTTTTGAAAATGGTGGGTTTTGATGTTACTGGGAAGAAGAAGGAAGAAGAAAAGGATAAGATTGACTAAAATACCCTCCTCTTTATTTTAAATTTTGTCACATGTCCTAATCCTAGTGCTTCATATCCTTCCTAGCCAAAATAAACTTCCTATTTGATCCTCGCCCTAATAATGTATACGTAAAAAGATCTTATTAGAATATTATATAATATAAATGTGTGTATATCACAAAAACCAAACGCAATCATTACAAGGGTTAGGATATAATAGGAAGTTTATTTGGGTAGAAAGCCTAGGAAGTAATCTTTACCATCCATTTATTTAATCAAGGGCTAAGATTAAATGAGTGAAATTGAAGGAAAAAAAGTAGGCGTGTGGGTTTGTTTAGGGGCAATCTAGTCAATCCAAGGCAATAGTTTCTCTCTCCTCCAATTCTCCCTCATTTTTTAAACGTTAATAACTCTTTCATACGACATTATTTGTTTTATAACAATTGCACCAAAATAACGAGCGTTTTTTTATCTTTAAAACGAGTATACTATTGCTATATTTTCAAAAAAAAAATTCGAAAACCCAGTTGCGTAAAACGCAATGGAAAAACCCCAGTTGCGTAAAACGCAATGGAAAAAAAACCTAAAAAATGACATTTTTCTAAAACGCAATGCATCAAAAACACAAAGAAATGTCTTATTTGTAAAACGCAATGGCCAGAAAACACAAAGAAATGTCTTATTTCTAAAACGCAATAGCCTAAAAACACAAAAAAAATGTACTTTCTAAAACGCAATGGACTAAAACACATAAAAATGTGTTTTACCTAAAACGCAATGCACAAAAAACACAAACAAATGTCTTATTTCTAAAACGCAATGGCCAGAAAACACTTAAAATGTTTGTTTTCTAAAACGCAATAAACTGAAAACACATAAAAATGTGTTTTACCTAAAACGCAATGCACCAAAACACAAAGAAATCTCTTACTTATAAAATGCAATGGCTAGAAAACACTTAAAAATGTCTCATTTTTAAAACGCAATATCCTAAAAAACAAAAGAAAGTGTTCTCTCTAAAACGCAATGGACCGAAAATACCTAAAAATGTATTTTACCTAAAAGGCAATGACTAAAAACACTTTAAAAATATGTTTTTCTAAAACGCAATGACTAAAAACACTTCAAAAATGTGTTTTTCTAAAACGCAATGGCCAGAAAACACATAAAAATGTCTTAGTTCTAAAACGCAATGGCATAAAAACACCAAAGAAAGTGTTCTCTCTAAAACGTATCGAACCAGGACAATAATTTTGTCTGAATTGTCTGAACCAGGAAATGAAATTGTCAAAAACTGTCTACGAATGTAGTTTTTCAGAGGCAAATTTACAGAAAATTAAATTTACCAGAGGCAAATCGACCCCAGCCAGGGGCTCTGCCCCTTGGACCCTGCTACCAGGGGCGCTGCCCCCGGACCCCCGCCAAGATCGTAAAACGCAATGACTATATCAAAAACCAAGATTGTAAAAATGAAATTAAAGAATTTCTTACATGGATCGAAGCCGATTTCTTCAATGACTGACGAAATTTGAATGATAGAAACACTTATCAGCGATCGAATCGAACGGATCGAGTGATTATCTTTAAAATCACGGGAAAAAACGAGATTTTGAATGAAATTAAACTGGGTTTTCTTAAAAAAAATAAAAAAACTGAAGAACCCGTTGATCGGGTGTTTGAATCATTGATTGATGACGAAAATCGCACTATAATGTAGTGATTATTGAGATAGTAAATGAAGAAAAGGTTGAAGATGGTGGGTTTTGAAAATAGTGGGTTTTGAAGTTACTGGGGAGAAGAAGGAAGAAGAAAGGATACGATTGACTAAAATACTTTTTCTCTTTATTTTAAATTTTGTCACATGTCATAATCTTATTGCTTCCTATACTTTTTAACCAAAATAAACTTTTTATTTGATTCTCACCCTCATTACAATCTCCACCAATTAGAGATATTTTTTTTACTTAAAATTCAATCTCTTATACTTTACATAATGTCAAATCAACGAGGCTTAAAGATACTTATTTTGTTTGATTTCCATTAGCTTCAAATGCAACGTCCAAACAATCATAATATTTACAATCGTGCAACATCAATGTAATGAAAATACTTAGGGGCTGTTTGGTAACTTCTGAATGGTAAATGTTGAATCAGTAAGAGGTCTGAACAATTAAGTGCTAAACCAATAAGAGGTCTGAACCATTAAGAGCTAGTATAATAGTTAACCATTCAGAGACAAATGTCTGACCAATTCAGATTAAAGGTCTTAACCATTCAGAGGCAAATATCTAAACCATTCAGACATCTGCTCGCGAAACAAACGGTCTGAACCATTAAGTGCTGAACCAATAAGAAGTCTGAACCATTAAAAGCTCTATTAAGAGGTAAACAAACAGCCCCTTAGTATACATGAATAGATGGGGGTATGTGTGCTACGTAGTTAATAATGAAAGAGTTCAAATTGTAATGTTGATAGTGTAATATAGTTATGATACGCTAGAAAGGAGTTTGTGTGAATGAGCTATAGAGCATATGGTTGTTAAATGTTAGTTTAACAGAGTTATAACAAGTGATTAGTTGAGTTGAATTTTTGTTGTCTCACTCTCTAAAACTTTCTCTCTCTAGTTCTTTATGCATCAGTTAGTATCAGAGCCATCAATTCTCAATATCTTGTACTCCAGTTCAATTAAAATCGGTCCGTTTCATTTCTAATTAGTGGAATTGATCATTTGTTCCATCAATTTTGGTCTAGTTTTTCATTCTTTCAATTGGAATTGATTATTTGTTTGATCAATTTTGTTCCACAAGCAAAGTGACCAATCGAATTGTTCACCAGAGTTAAATTACTTTACTACCCTCTTTTTATTTATGGACCATTTATGTTAATATCTAGATTATGGACCATTATTCGATAGTTTCAACTTCAATGTTTTCTCAACACATTTATCAAGCCTTATATTATATTATTGCTTTTTGTTGACACGGACAAATCGCAAGACTCAAACGCCGCCTAGCCCCTTTAAAATCTATTACAAGTTGCATTATAATGCTAAAAAGTATGACTAAATGATGAGTCAAAATTGAATATGTAAGTTCTTACTCTCGTTGTTTAAAGCTCGTGTTCATGCTATATAATCTCGTCGAATTTTAATTTTGGGTTACTAGTTTTAGCTTATAATACCTTCACTTTTAAAGAGTTTAATACTATCTTACCATTGGTAATCAATATAGTTGTTTATTTTTTATTAGAAGGTTCCATGGCACCTTTCTTATTTCTTATCTTTGTTTCATGAGTTATTAAGATGTCTTCTTTTAGTTCTATGGAACCGGCGGCAGATTGAAGGCCATGGTAGTTGTGCCCACCGTCCGGCCTATAACTGTAGTATATATATATATATATAAACACACATATACATATACATATGTTCTTTAAGCCGAGTAATAATATTAGAGGCCCAAAAAATTAGATGGCTAGCATAGATAAAAAAAAGATATCTGAAACAACCCATATTTTTAGAACTAAATTTCAGATAGATGCAATTCAGGTTTAGAGAATATATAGGCTGAATTTTGAGCGGCAATACGTAAGGATACACACGTTTCTTTTTCTTTGCGTATTGCGATCCATCATCATCAGACCAAGACAACAACTCAGCCAGCCTTTAGGTTTATTTATTGTTAGTGCACTATGTCTGTTGACTTCGTCTTGTATCATGTAATCAGATAGGATAGGATATTCAGTGCCCGAGGTTCGAGAAACAGATTTTCAGGATTTAGGAGGTGATTCCGCTTGAAACTGCACAAGACGATTTCAAGCGAAATCAGAATTATCTGATTCCGCTTGAAATCACCTTGACCATTTCGAGGGAATCCCAACACTATATATAGGGCACTTGTCATTTTCATTTGGTACGGCTTTAGAATTTATAACGAGGTGCTGCCAAAATTTGTCCAGGTTGTAATTGTTGTTATAATCAATAATAGAGACAAATTAAAGAGTATCAAGCTGTTTCTACGTCCGTTTCACTGATTTCGCCTTTGAATTGGATATAAAGCTCTTCTGAATAACTTGTTTGGGTCTAACAACGATCCTACAAGTGGTATCAGAGCACAGGAAGAAGGGTTTAGCTTGATATCATCTATTTTTTGACTTCTACACCTTCTTTTTTCAAACTGGACAAGATTTCATGTTCAAAATGGAATGAATTTTTTCTCCGAACATGCAAAATAGTATAATAACAAAGCCTTGAGAGTTTGAGACCAAAATACTGATTAAAAGTGACAAAATTGGACAGAAAACCAGATTCCGCTTGAACGAACATAGATATTTCGCTTGAAAAATCAACATGATTTCGCTTGAAATGTTGATTCCGCTTGGAATTTACATCTGATTCCGCTCGAAATAGAGATTTCGCTTGAAAAACAATCAGATTTCGCTTCAAAATGATATTTCGCTTGAAATTGATACCTGATTTCGCTTGAAGATGTTGTCTTAGTGATTCCGCTTGAAGTATTAGAAAACTGATTTCGCTTCAACTGGCCAACTTGTGATTTCGCTTGAGTTGTCAAACAAAGTGATTCTGCTTGAGTTTCCTATTTCGCTTGAAAAGTGAAATTTCGTGTCAAGATCATTTCTCGCCAACCAAGCGTCAGTCTGTTTCAGATTATTTGATATTGTTTGTATTGATTGTGTTTGTTTGATTGTTTGTCCAGGTTATTCAAAGATCAAACCATGGCTGAAGAATTCTACAACACGTTTTTCAACGCGTTCACTTCCGAATCTTCCGAGATTACACCTGTTACCCCAAAAACCATCACGAAAGCGATCAATGAGAACATCAAGCATGGCAATTTCTACGGAACACACTCTAAGCCACCAACGCTGGAAAGCATTGAAAATTATACTTGGTGGAAAGAACGGTTTCTTAACTGGGCGAAAGCGTATGCACATGAGAGCTGGTTCTGTTTAGAGTTTGGATACGAACGGCCAAAAGATGATAAAGGCGAAGAACTTCCATTTAAGAAGTTATCCAAAGAAGATAAATCTAAATTTGCTGCCGAACAGAGAATGATTGCGTTTATCCAGTCGGTAATCAGAAATGATATTTTTGCGTTGCTTAATCATGATGGGTCATCTAAATCAGTTTGGGAAGCTTTACGTGTTAAAGCTGAGGGGGTAAAGAGATAAAAAAGAACAAAATTGCTTTACTAAAGAAAGAATTTGATTTGTTTGATAGTTTAAAAGGAGAGACAGTGAGGCAAATGATTGAGAGGTTCTGTCATCTTAAAATTGAACTTGAGAGATTTGAGATAGTGAAAACAAGAGAGGAAATTATAGACAAAGTGATTGAAGCGTTACCACGAGCTGATCAGTGGCAAACGTTTGTTTTTATTTTAAAAAATGATGCTTTGTCTCTCTTGATAAATTGTTTGAAAAGATTGAAACTCATGAGCTTGAATTGCAGAAACAGAACAAGATGAGCAGTTCTTCACATCAATAGAATGTTGGCTTGTACTTCAAAGAAGGTTTACCTTCAGAGAAAGTTGTCAGTTCACCAAAGACAGCATTCAGTTGTAACACCTCGAAAATTCATGTCCAATAAAATAAAGACACGTGTCATGTGAGACAAACGTGTCAGGAACCCGGATCAAATAAGAATGTATGGTAGGATTTAAAAAGGGCGTCATGTTATTAAAATTCCTCTGAACGACCCAAGGGTGACATGTTATTAAAATACCTCTGAGCGACCCAAGTGATAAATCCCAAGATCCTTAAATCGTTTGATAAGTATCGAATATATTATCCGGATTGTTCCTAAATAAATAAAATTTCCATTTACATATGAGAAATAGGATTCTATAAATTCTTGCTACAACCTTCGGTAAATAAACTTTGGATTTAAAAGAATTTCACTTGAAATTTAGTTCATGTCCAACCCTCAAGAGAATCCAAGATGAACTCTTGGAAATTCCGTTACTACAAGCTTACCATAAGGATCCAAAATATAAAAGTGCATGCAAGACATGCAAAGGCCTGAGTAATGGGTCCCACAACTGAAAGGAAATGCATGAGATTCGGATTGGAATGAAGTGCATGGTCAAAGCTTAAAGTTTGCAAAATTTTTTGTCCTCAGACCATCGGTTATGGACCGTAAGGGTCGTAGCTTACGGTCCGCAGGGAGCATATCTGGGCGAATTGAGCAAGGGTCGGTTACAGACCGCAACCATTTAAGCATACGGTCCGTAAGCCTGTCGTTGGCAGCAGGTTTTGGACAGCTGCCTGTTCAGCCTATTGCACCGCCTTAGTAATATGGTTTTCGAAATCAGGGTATATAGCATCTTAGGGACACCTGTGATGATCTTGTAACCATCATAGACTATCTTGGCTTGATCTTGAGCTCCCTAGTTCACTATATAAGGACTTGAAGTTGTGACATTGGACTTGCTCATTTTCACTTTCACTCAAGACACTTCTCTGGAGCTCCTGGACAGCAACCAACTCTTCTTAGGCTCCATAAGCATACTTAGGACTATTGTAAGTGTCCTTAACCTCCCTTAATCCGGTTTAACTTAGTTAATTAGCTAAAAGTCAAACCATCGTAATTAAGGTTTGACTTCGAGATTAAACAATAATTACTCAGTCAAATCTCAAATTAAAAATACCTATAATTAGGTAATTATGTGGGTAACAAACCCTTAAAAGGGTATTTCCATATTCCCACTCTAACTATGCAAATTGTCGAGTCAAAGCTTACTTTAAAAAGTCAACAGAACGCTTTATTCAATATTAATGCATAATTAGCAATGTAGGATATATGCAACCTGTTTGATCACTAATATAACTTGGTAATTAATGTAAGAACATGTCTAAACATGTTCAACTCGACAATTTTCAGTTTAGACCCGGTTTGGAACCGAAAGTCGCATAGTTTGACTTTCGCTTTGACTTTCAATTCTGACCCGTTTAAGCCAAGTTTAGGATTGCCTTGGAGCTTCTTTTGGACCTAGTTACATGTTAGTATAACCCTCTGTGTTTATACGGCTTGGTTCACTAGTTGTCTAACTATTATGCAAGTTTCCATTAAATGCTCATATGTTGACCATTATGCCCAAATGACCGTAAAACATGATTTTTGAAAATGTAAAAGAGTAGACATCTTAGTTACTAAATTATAAACTTGTACCCAAATTTTGATATCAGTTTGAGGTCTAGATTAAGAGTTATGCTCATTAGCGTAATTAGAAGCATTCTTAGTAATTAATTAGCATAATTAGCATATAGCCTATCTAAACCCAAATTTTTATATCAAACTTTATACCCACTGATATATAATAATATTTTGGGATTTTTAGAGGTTTTTATTTATTTTTAGGCTGAGCATAACTTAGAGTTTTAAGCTTAATTCGGTTATTGTCGGTTTTGCCCTTTTAGGCTATAAAATGAGTTTTATAAATCCTTTTGACCCCAAACCTTTTTCTACTGATCCAATATGATAAATATATTATTTTGAGCTTTCTGGAATTATAAAAATGTCAGCTTTTCTTTCAAAACCCGGAAATGGCCTCAAATCGCCTTTTTAGGCAGTTTTACGACATAGTATGTATCAAAACTAGTTTATATGTATAGGGGTAGGTACCTACTGATATATTCAGTAAATTTTTATATAATAACAGTAAACTAAAGTTTTAAACTCAGGTTTCCAGTTTTGACCTTTTAGGCTTATGTGAAATTACCAAAATGCCCTTTCGGTGCATAGGATGGTTATAATTAATAAAATTCACATATATATGTGATACCCTACTGTTATAACATAATAAATTAAGTATATTTACTGATTTATTCAGATATGTAACTCAGGTTACTAGTTTAACTCTTTTATACCCTTTAAAATGACTAAAATACCCTTTCGGGGCATAGTTTGAGTTAAAAACCACTTTGGGCATAATAAGACCTATCTTACTGATATCACGACATATTTAGTGCATATTAACTTAGGAAACTTGTATATGATTATTATGGTTACTCGTTACGCACTTTCGCGTTTAGATCGGCTTATGTAACTAGTTTACACATATTAGCCGAAACGGGTCAAACCATATCATTTTTGTCTCAAAATCCAGAATGTGTATAGTTTAGCCATATTATACAAGTCTCCAAACTTGTTGGGTCTAGATCACATTTCATTCCGGTTCTCGCCTTCCATGCGATTAAACTGTATTCATTCTTGAAACTAACCGGTCTAAGCTTAGGCTAATTTAAAGACCCGTTAGGATTCTAATAGGTTATTATAAACCTTCGTTCCAGAATAGGAGATCCAGTAAAAGATACGTGCACTTGCTTATTGTGAATTATACTTGCAAAGGTAAATACTTTTAACTTATTTTCCCTTATACGGGCTTGGGGTACTGTATTTAAAATACCGCTTGGTCGGGCATTTGACCTTAATCATTTGGTGGTTAAGTATTATCAAGATGACCCATTTAAAAATTTGGTTTTGTTTGTTTAACGCCTTTGTGAGTTTAATGACCATGTCCCGGATATCCTTGGCATCATTCATGAAATGGCCACGACCTTGAAACGCGGGTGTATGCGTACACCCGACGGTGTGTCCATATTTATTAAGGTATACCCGCTGGTTTCCCGCCGCGGGGTTATACTATGTGGTGTGTCTATTAATCTTAAACCCGGCACGAACCGGGCGACTAAACGCATAATGTAACAACTGCCACTAAAATCAATAATTAGGACGATAATTAGTCAATATGAAAACCCTAATTAAGACACCTAAGTAATTCTGCACTAGCCCTAAAATTTTCAAAACAATCAGAATCAGGATCAGGGCCCCTAAAACTCGAGGGGGGTAAACCCTAGTTGAATAGTTATCTAAATATTACGTTGCTTAAAGCTGATTGGCCAATTTTGTTGATTCATGCAAGCTACTCCCGTGCATGGCAAGTCTAGGACATTTAGGTATCCCTTACGGACCGTAAGGGATTAGGCTTACGGTCCGTAAGCAAGGCCAAATTTTGGCTATAAATAGCCGACATTGGGACTTGCACAGGGGAGTTGAAACGACGTAAATTGTCTCTGTGTACGTCGAGTTCAGGCTAATATATCACAATAAACACACACACGATCACGAGGTGCTGCCGCAATCAGGGTAATAACTCGATCGCTATTACGATTCAACGTCCGATCGATTATAACTATCCAACGATTGTCCGAGTGCTGCTCAAATTGAGCTTGTACTTTGTTATTCATTGTGATTTCAACTTGAATGTTTGAGTGCTGTTCGAATTCGGACTATGCTCTGTCATTTGTTGTGAATCCATTGAATTGTTAAGTATCGCACTTGATAATAGTTGTGAAGGTTTAATCTCGTGAATTGACATAACTGCTGAATTAGTTACTAATCCCGTTTGTGTGTGTGCATTGTTATTTAAATTAGGTTAGAAGGCTAATCAGTAAAAGCTTATACTCTGCTCGTAAATCTGCAATGTGAGTCATTCTCTTTTTTATCAACTGTTTTACAAAACTCCAAATTATTTTCAAGGTTATAATTACAGGGATTAAGTCTATGTAATCACCAAGTTACAGCCGGTATGTGGGGTTTTGTATACATTACTTATTTCCCATCACACTTGGACAAACGGGTGGCCAAGTGGTGATCTGACCACAGTCACAGACACCATTGGACAAATGGGCTAGCCAATGGATGGTCGAGTGACAAATACTGTGGGTAGTTGGTTTGATATCAGAAACATTGTAATTCCCCTTAATACTGTAGATTATAACAAATGTGTCATTTTCAGTAAAATGAATGATTCACTCAGTATTTCCCTGCTGACAAAACCTTTTTCAAACATGTTTCAGGTGATATGGTATGAGCAAAGAAAAGTGCCGTGGAGCACTCCCAGCTTAGAAAAGTGGCTCAATGTAAATAAATAAATGAACATGTTTTAAAAATAAAGATTTCCCTAAGAAATCACATTATTGTAAATTTCGGGAATTTATCCCTAAGTTATGAAACGGGCAGTTTGAATTATTAAAAGATCCTGTTTTTAAAAGACTTCCGCTGTCGCCTAAATTAAATACCACGGGATTCCTGTTCCGCGGCTCCTGAAACGGGTCAAACCGGTTCGGGGGCCGTGACAGGAAAAGGTGGTATCAGAGCCACTGTTTTAAGCTTACTGATTAAGCTCACTATTTTAATTAGGAAAATTTTATTTGTCATTCTGTGAAAATATGTGCTTTAACTGATTAATTGTTAAAATTACAGTATGGGTAAACAAAAGATTTCTGCTATCTACCGTAAATTAGATAGTACACCTAAAGAACAGGGAACCTCTTCCTCCAAATCTCCCATCAATTTAGAAGAAGGAATCTTTGTCCGTAAGGCAAATTATGAAAACCCACTTACACCGGAGAAAAGGAATTCAATCCTTAGAAAAGGTCAAGAGAAAAAGAAACCCCAAACCAAGAGAGTGAGGTTTAACCCAGAAATTCAGGAAATTAGTAATAATCCACCAGGGGAAAATAACTTAGATGAAAAATGGGCAAATCTGTATCTGCTCGCTACCGTAGCAGAAAATGCAAATCTTTAAAGCTTTAAATCTAGAAATATTTACTTCCCAGTAAATAAATAAATAAGATCTGAGTGTGTTCTGTTTGCTGTATGTTGTACAAATTGGTATGCAATAAAAATGTTTATTTGTTAAGCTTTGTTCCAAAGTTTTAACTTAGCATTTTGTGCATTTTGCATATATGCCGTACAGCATGAATGAGATGTCGGAAGCATTTCAGAATCTCAACCTCTATCCTGTGCCAATTAAAGTCTCCCACAACTTCACTGGTTACATTGCTGACATAGAGGAACCTCTGGAATTCCAAGCTCCACCGCTGGAAAAAGCAAAACCTAAAAAGAAGAGAAGATATGTAGGGTGGCGAAAAGTGCGCAGAAGGAAACCTAGGAGAATCCCTAAAATAGAAAATCCTGTGAGTGTGAGCAAGGGAAATGAAATACAAACCGGAGAAAGTTCTAAACCAGCAGAAATAGGGATAAACCTAAAGCAAAAGGGAATAGAGATCGGAGAAAGCTCTAAACAGTCTGAGGAAATCACATTCCAGGACGAAATAGACCGCCTACTGGATAATTGTGATGTTCTAGAGCCTATCAACGATAATCTCTTCTCTTATCCTGCTACAGCCCAATTTCCAATAAACCTAGGACCAGCTATTCCAGATCCACTAGTTCACACCCGACCATTAGGCCAAATGGAGGAATGGTGGACCAATGACTGGCAATTCCAAAATATAGTTAATAGTCCCTCTAGTTTGATCCAGAACCTGTCCCTAATCCGCCAATGAGCTATGAAAATTTAGCTGAGCTACGTCAGTTTGGTGAAGAACTAATAGACACCGGGAATAGGATCCGTGAAATGGGGGAGCAGATTTCTTGGAAGTACGACGAGAGGGAGCGTCGTTACTGAAACTGCCAGCAAACTAAAAGATAGGAGGGGTTTGGAAAAGTTTGTATTATAACTAATATAGTAAAACTGATTCTGTAAAATGGGCAATAAAACACTGAGAGATAAAAAGTGTGTATTGAAGCAGGTATAATATATAAACCAAAACAGAAGTTGAGGCATCGACAATTTTGACTATACTTGCATGTTATAATGATCTGTGTATTTATCTGTGATTTTGTTATCAATAATTAGACACTAATAATTTCTATTAATACTAATTAGCAGATGGAAAACGCTAATAGTGAACCAGTTAATGAAGTAAATCAGTCTGAGCAAAATCAGGAAGATCAATATATAACTAGACAAGATATTGAACACTTTATTGCTCAAGGGATAGCCAATGCTATTCCAGAAATTGTGGCTGCTGTTCAGAAACCTGCCGAACCACAACTAATTCCTAGTAAACGTATTCCGGAAGATAACGGCAGTAACAACATAAATGGAGGCGGCAATCATGACGATCATGATCCGCAACAGGCCCCACTCCCTAAGAGAATGAAAGCTGCAACGCCTGGTTGCACTTACAAAGAATTTCTTGCCTGTAAACCCGCAGAATTTGCAGGTAATGAAGGGGCAACTGCAACACTGCGTTGGTTAGAGAAAAACCGAGGCAGTAATTGCAATAAGTAAATGTGCTGAAGAAGATCAAGTGATGTATGCATCAAACTTGTTCAAAGAAGGGGCGTTAGAATGGTGGAACACGGTGCTACAAGCAAAAGGAAGAAGGGTAGCCTATGCGATGAATTGGGAAGAATTTAAGAGTCTTGTCGAAAGAAAATTCTGTCCTGAATACGAGAAGGAACAAATGGCAAACAAGTTCCTGAGTCATCGTATGTTAAATGTAGACTGTCGAGGATATACTTCGACATTCTTCGAATATGCGAGAGTGGTACCTTCCCTGGCTTCGCCAGAACCGGTACTTATTTCCCGTTATATTTGGGGATTAATTGGAGAAATCCGTAACATCGTTAAAGCTGCGAGACCACGCACGATTGACGATGCTGTGGAATTAGCTAATACCTTAACCGATGAACTAGTCCGCACCAGAGAAGAAGATCGCAAGAAGGAATTGGCTCAGAAGATTACCCAAGGATTTCGCGTGGGTAATAATAGCAATAAGTTCAAAAAGAGGGGAACAGGGCAATCCTCATCACCCCCTTTCTGTAGAAATGGCAAAAAGAAACACTATGGACAATGCAATATATTTTGCAACTTCTGCAAGGCGAAAGGACATCGGGAAGAAGACTGAAGAAGGAAAACAAAAGTTTGTTATAACTGCAGAGAAACAGGACATTTCCAGTCTGAATGTCCTAAGTTAGCTAAACCAGCAGACAGTAGAGCTAAAACGACTGAAGGAACTACTAAGAAAAATGCACGAGCATTCCAGCTGACCACTCAAGAAGCCGAACTCATTCCAGAAGTGATAGCGGGTACGTTCTTAGTGCATAACTTCTATGCAAAAGTATTATTTGATTCTGGTGCAAACCAAAGTTTCATTAATACTGCATTCTGCCAAGCTCTTAACTTACCTCTAACTACTCTTAGGCAGATCTTTACTGTTGAAACGGCAGATGGAAATTCTGTCAACATAGATAAGATTTGGCAAGAAGGAAAGATAGAATTGTTAGGTCATAAGTTTTCTGCAAACCTATTACCTATGAATTTAGCCGGATTCGATGTGGTATTAGGAATGGAATGGTTAATAGCCAACCATGCACGAATCCTGTGTGATAAGAATTCCGTAGAAATCCGTACCCCCACAGGAGAAGTAATTCTAATTACAGGAGACAGACCTCGGAAGCCATTAAAATTCATTTCAGTAATGAAATTGGCTAGTTATTCAAGGAAACAAGAAACGGTGTATATGATTTCTGTAATCATTAACACTAAAAGTAAGGAACTTCAGGACATCCCTATAGTTTCAGAATACCCAGATGTTTTTCAAGAAGAATTACCTGGGTTACCACCTGATAGGGAAGTAGAGTTTAGAATTCATTTAATTCCAGGTATTGCACTAATAGCTAAGACACCTTATCGATTAGCACCTACTGAGATGCTAGAATTGAAAAAGCAATTAGATGAATTACTAAGCAAAGGATTCATACAACCGAGTTCATCTCCTTGGGGTGCACCAGTGTTGTTTGTGAAAAAGAAAGATGGATCAATGAGAATGTGTATCGATTATAGGGAATTGAATAAAGTCACAATTAAGAACTGATACCCATTACCTAGGATTGATGATCTTTTTGATCAGTTGCAAGGAGCTAGGTATTTCTCCAAGATAGACTTAAGATCTGGATATCACCAGCTGAAAGTGCAAGAAGAGGACATACCTAAAACTGCTTTCAGAACTAGGTATGGTCATTATGAGTTTACAGTCATGCCCTTTGGATTAACAAATGCTCCAGCTGCATTTATGGACATGATGAATAGGATCTGTAAACCATACTTGGATAAATTTGTAATCGTGTTCATTGACGATATACTCATTTATTCCAAAAGTCAGGAGGAACATTGTAAGCACTTGCATGCACTCTTAACTTTGTTAAGAAAGGAAAAGCTTTATGCCAAATTCTCGAAGTGCGAATTCTGGCTACAAGAAGTGCAATTTTTAGGTCATATGGTGAATCACGAAGGAATTCACGTAGATCCTGCTAAAATAGAAGCAATCACGAATTGGAAAGCTCCACGAACGGTTATGGAAGTTAGAAGTTTTCTAGGATTAGCTGGATATTATAGGCGATTTATTAAAGATTTCTCTAGGATAGTTGTACCTTTAACTAAGCTAACCTGTAAAGCCGTTAAGTTTGAATGGGGATCCAGACAAGAGGAAGCTTTTAGGATTCTAAAGCACAAATTGACAAATGCTCCAATTTTAGCTTTACCCGAAGGAACCGAGGATTTTGAAGTATACTGTGATGCTTCAAAATTAGGATATGGATGTGTGTTAATGCAACGCAAAAAGGTAATTGCATATGCCTCTAGGCAATTGAAAAAGCACGAAGAAAATTATACAACTCATGATCTAGAGTTAGGAGCCATAATTTTCGCCCTTAAGATTTGGAGACATTATCTGTATGGAAGTAAGTTTACTATCTATACGGACCATAAGAGTTTAAGATATATATTTGGGCAAAAAGAGTTAAATATGAGGCAAAGAAGGTGGATGGAAATCTTAGGTGATTACGACTGTGATATTCAGTATCACGAAGGAAAGGCAAACGTAGTCGCAGACGCCTTAAATCGTAAACATCATGAAAAGCAAAAGCGAGTCCGTGCTCTTAGGTTAAATCTACAATTAGATTTAATGGAACAAATAAAAGAAGTTCAGGGAACGGCAATCAAGGACGATGCCGAAGGAATGAAAGGTTACCTAAAGGAATTAGAACAAGGAAAAGATGGAATTTGGAGATTCCACAAGAAACGAATTTGGGTACCTAAGCAAGGAGAATTAAGAAATAAGATTTTAGAAGAATCTCATAAATCTAGGTATACTGTACATCCAGGAAATAATAAGATGTACCAAGATTTAAGAAATAATTTTTGGTGGATAGGAATGAAAAAGGATATAGCCGAATACGTATCTAAGTGTTTAACCTGTTCACAAGTTAAAGTCGAACATCAGAAACCTTCAGGACTACTACAACAGTTAGAAATGCCTGTATGGAAATGGGAACTCATAACAATGGATTTTGTTACTAAGTTACCCAAAACCAGAAAAGGTAATGATGCTATTTGGGTAATTGTGGATCGATTAACCAAATCAGCTCATTTTCTACCAATGAAGGAAACCTTTAGCATGGAAAGGTTAGCCAAGTTGTATGTATATGAAGTAGTATCCTTACATGGAGTCCCACTCTCCATTGTATCGGATAGAGATAGTCGTTTTACTTCCCGTTTCTGGACAAGTTTCCAAGAAGCAATGGGAACTCGACTTAATTTAAGTATTGCATATCATCCTCAAACGGACGCACAAAGTGAAAGGACGATACAAACCCTGGAAGACATGCTCCGAGCATGTGTAATTGACTTTGGTGGTAATTGGGATAGCCATTTACCATTAATTGAATTCTCCTATAACAATAGTTATCATTCGAGCATCGAAGCTGCTCCATTCGAAGCACTATATGGACGCAAGTGCAGAACTCCCGTTTGTTGGGCAGAAATAGGAGAAAGTCAGTTATCAGGCCCAGAGATTGTGCAAGAAACTACTGACAAGATATCGCAAATCAAGGAAAGACTGAAGACTGCTAGAGATCGTCAGAAGAGTTATGCGGACAATCGCCGTAAGCCATTAGAATTTCAAGTCGGAGACAAAGTACTTTTGAAAGTATCTCCTTGGAAAGGAGTAGTACGATTTGGTAAGAAAGGAAAACTGTGTCCAAGATATGTTGGACCATTCCCAGTAATCCAACGAATAGGACCAGTAGCTTATCGTTTACAACTACCAGAAGAATTAGCTGGAGTACATGATGTGTTTCATGTATCCAATCTCAAGAAATGTTTATCAGACGAATCCCTGGTAGTACCTCTTCAAGATATAGAGGTAAATGAAAAGCTGAAATTCGTAGAGAAACCCTTACAAATAGAAGACCGGAAAATCAAGTTTCTCAAACACAAACGACTAGTGCTAGTAAAAGTCAAATGGGAATCCAAGAGAGGACCAGAATATACTTGGGAACTGGAATCAGAGATGAAGCGAAAGTATCCTCATCTATTTCAGTAAATCTCGAGGACGAGATTTTTCTCAAGGTGGGGAGGATGTAACAACTGCCACTAAAATCAATAATTAGGACGATAATTAGTCAATAAGAAAACCCTAATTAAGACACCAAGTAATTCTGCACTAGCCCTAAAATTTTCAGAACAATCAGAATCAGGATCAGGGCCCCTAAAACTCGAGGGGGGTAAACCCTAGTTGAATAGTTATCTAAATATTACGTTGCTTAAAGCTGATTGGCCAATTTTGTTGATTCATGCAAGCTACTCCCGTGCATGGCAAGTCTAGGACATTTAGGTATCCCTTACGGACCGTAAGGGATCAGGCTTACGGTCCGTAAGCAAGGCCAAATTTTGGCTATAAATAGCCGACATTGGGACTTGCACAGGGGAGTTGAAACGACGTAAATTGTCTCTGTGTACGTCGAGTTCAGGCTAATATATCACAATAAACACACACACGATCACGAGGTGCTGCCGCAATCAGGGTAATAACTCGATCGCTATTACGATTCAACGTCCGATCGATTATAACTATCCAACGATTGTCCGAGTGCTGCTCAAATTGAGCTTGTACTTTGTTATTCATTGTGATTTCAACTTGAATGTTTGAGTGCTGTTCGAATTCGGACTATGCTCTGTCATTTGTTGTGAATCCATTGAATTGTTAAGTATCGCACTTGATAATAGTTGTGAAGGTTTAATCTCGTGAATTGACGCAACTGCTGAATTAGTTACTAATCCCGTTTGTGTGTGTGCATTGTTATTTAAATTAGGTTAGAAGGCTAATCAGTAAAAGCTTATACTCTGCTCGTAAATCTGCAATGTGAGTCATTCTCTTTTTTATCAACTGTTTTACAAAACTCCAAATTATTTTCAAAGTTATAATTACAGGGATTAAGTCTATGTAATCACCAAGTTACAGCCGGTATGTGGGGTTTTGTATACATTACTTATTTCCCGTCACACTTGGACAAACGGGTGGCCAAGGGGTGATCTGACCACAGTCACAGACACCATTGAACAAATGGGCTAGCCAATGGATGGTCGAGTGACAAATACTGTGGGTAGTTGGTTTGATATCAGAAACATTGTAATTCCCCTTAATACTGTAGATTATAACAAATGTGTCGTTTTCAGTAAAATGAATGATTCACTCAGTATTTCCTTACTGACAAAACCTTTTTCAAACATGTTTCAGGTGATATGGTATGAGCAAAGAAAAGTGCCGTGGAGCACTCCCAGCTTAGAAAAGTGGCTCAATGTAAATAAATAAATGAACATGTTTTGAAAATAAAGATTTCCCTGAGAAATCACATTATTGTAAATTTCGGGAATTTATCCCTAAGTTATGAAACGGGCAGTTTGAATTATTAAAAGATCCTGTTTTTAAAAGACTTCCGCTGTCGCCTAAATTAAATACCACGGGATTCCTGTTCCGCGGCTCCTGAAACGGGTCAAACCGGGTCGGGGGCCGTGACACATAACAAACATGTAATTCTTTTACAAGTTTAAACATGATTAATTATCCCAAGTTATAAAAAGTTTTGTGCCATGTGCATTTAAATCAATTTTTAAAACATTTTCAAAATGAGTCAGTTAAATTGTATTACCAGTGTAAACTGACGTATTTTCCCCAAAAAGATTAAGTGCAGGTACTACACGTAATAGGCTGGCCTCTCCTTAGCATCGTTTAGAGTCTCGCAAGCTTGGATGCAATAAAACTGTTGAACAATTCTCCTTTTTATTTTGATCCGCCTATGGATCTATTTCAACTACATTGTGATACTTAAATATTACAATAATTATTTGGTTGGAATAAATCTATCTTTTTGCTTCCGCTGTGCATCATAATTTGTGTTGTTTGACTATGATGATATCAACTACGTCATGATACTCCCCCACTGGGCCCACCGGTGACACGTGGAAAATAGGGGTGTGACAGGTTGGTATCAGAGCCAACACTGGGTGAATTAGACACTAGCCTTTGTGTGTTTAATCTCAGTGCACAAATTGCACATTCCTCGAGTTCCAAGTCTAGACAAAGAACATAGGACAAACTCTGTTTTGTTTTGTTTAATTTGATCTTTATTTTATATATATTTGTTGTTGTTATTGAGAATGCCGCCAAGGTTTTTGAGAGGAAGAGGCAAGGGCCCAGTTACGGGCCATGACCATGAAGCCGGGCCTTCGCACCGGCGTACCCCATCTATCACAATGAGCACTAGCCCCTAGGAGCCGTGGAGGGTTTACGTTGAACCCGGGAGGTGATTAGTCTCCTTAAGTTCCTCACCGTCCTATTTGCATTCTTTCGGGCCGCAATCCGAAAACGAGCCCGACCACCCTCCGCCTTCCTTCATACCATTGCAGCGGTCAAACTCGCACCATTCTTTTGGTGACCCTACCCCTGCTTTCCAGAGCCGGTTCAACCTGGCTAATTTTGTTCAAGAACCCGTGGGTTTTAACCCACTAGGACCCGAGGATCACTTCTCGGAGACAATGACATGGATGAAGATACGGATCCCATGGAGCCTGCTACTGGGACCCCGAACCACCCCATCGAAATCTCCGATGGGCCATCTTTTCATGGATCACCTTACCGTGGTCCTGACAGCTACAAGGCGAGGTTCAGGCAGATTGACTGGTATTTCACTCCCTCTCACCACTCGTCTCCATACCAGCAGCAACAGCAGCAGGATCCTTCCGAGGATTGTCGATTCGTGGCAGTCACTCTGCCACCACCACCACCAGTGGAACAGCAACCGCCTCCGGAGCCACCGAGGCGGAGAAGGTCAAACGCACGGATGTCTGTGCAAGGAGGAGTCCGCATTAGCACTCCTCAGCCCTCGAGTGGCAGCCACTATCCGCCACTCCAAGAAGAAGAACCGCAGATTGGAGGGCCATCAAACCCCGTCCCAGAGATCAACTTTGCGCCTATGGCGCCACCATTGGGTTTTGACAACCCAATCCCTGCATACGCCGGTTCAGCGGCGTCTAACCCTTTTGAGCAGCCGGCTCATACCCATTATGACTATGCCAATGTAGACCCATACCAGGAGGCATGGGACTACAACGCTCATCACCCAGAGGGACCCTATGGTGGTCTTTGGACCACTGGTTATCCAACTTATGGGTACTAGCATCCGCCACCTCCTCAACCTCTGTATCAGCCGCCGCAGCCACAACTGATCCCGCCGGAGCGCCAAACAAGAGGTCCTTGAAAGATTGGACCGATGTGAACGAGAGATTCAAACCGAGCGCAGTAACACTCGAGGCTTCTTCAAGGGGTTGTCAGACCTGATCAAAGGGAAGTCCAAGAGAAGGGGTCATTGAAGACCTTTGTTGTTTATTTTATTTAGTTGTAATCGAGTCCCTGCGTGGACTTTTTGTTTCAGTACTCAGCCCCTGTGTGGGCTTGTCTTTTAGTATTCTGCCCCTGCGTGGGCATGTCTTTTAGTTGACCCCTTCGTGGGTTTGTTTTGCTTTCCGCCCCTGCGTGGGCATGTTATTTTCGTAGAAGTCCCGTTTAGGGCAAAAGTTGTACTTGTTTGAACCTTTATGAGATGTTTTAATTTAAATTTTCGTTTTTATTATTATTAATTATATGCATAAAACATAAAATAAATGAAGATAATTAAAAGATCTACCATTATATTAAAATGGCAAAAATCTAAAAAAAGGGCAAGACCTAGCCATATGTCATCTTAAGACAAGGCCAAGATGGTAGTTCCATAATTTGATTCAGATCCAATTTAACATCTCAATTTAGGATTGTTCTGTGTTAATAATTAAAAGAATCTTAAAGGTAAAACCTAGCCTATATGTCCCTACAGACATGGCCAAGACGGTAAAACCTATCTAAAAGATTCCAATCCATGTTACCATCTGTAAGTATGTTAACATTCTTGGCAAACTGTGAATCGTTAAACTCACACAGGCCATCCTTTAAAAAGGGTTAATTTAAATTCCCTTAATTATATAATTGTCCCTTAAGGATGAAGTGCCTACGGGCAATAATTAAATGTCCTCTGGGACTAAAGACAGTGGTAGCTTACGACTCCCTGTCAAGAAAAGGTGATGAACTGTGGTTCAAACCTAAATACCTAGATATTGTAAAAATCCTGGTTTATAATTAAATTAAATTGTCTTCGTGACTAGGCCTTATGTGTTATTATTAATTTAAAATTTAGGATATTAATAAAGATCCTACATTTATAGCAAATTAACCTAAATTGGCAATTTAAAACCATGGTTAATAGAATATAAAATACTGTAAAAGCTTCTAAATAAAACCTTGCCCATTATTTCTATATGTAGCAATTGAAGCTACATGGCTGGGTCGGATGAAGTAAATAGTCATCCGGTGGAAAACCACGATGACGCTAGAATACAGTTAACTGGTGCGGAGCTGCAAGCGCTAGTAGATAATGCTGTCACAAAAGCTTTAGATAGGCAGAACAGTGAGTCCTCTGGGACCCAAAGTAGAACCCTGTCTACACCACATTCCAATCCTAAGACCCATTCTGAGGCTCATAGCAAACCACCCTCCGTCCAGCCTAAACCTAAGAAAGATGATGATCGACATTCTTCAAATGAGAACAGTGTTCACCCCAAGAAGATAGTGTTCGATAATGCACCTCGCGCTAAAGGATGCACGTACAAGTACTTTGTTTCATGCAAGCCCCGAGATTTTACTGGGGAGAAGGGCGCTGTGGATTGCATGACTTGGCTAGATGAAATGGACACTGTTGTGGACATTAGTGTTTGTGCTGAAAGGGACATTATAAAGTTTGTATCCCAGTCATTTAAGGGTGAAGCCCTAGCATGGTGGAGATCATTGATTCAAGCTTCTGGAAAAGTTCCATTGTACAACATGTCTTGGGAGCAATTTGTTGCTCTTATCAAAGAAAATTACTGCCCTCAGCATGAGGTTGAAAAGACAGAATCTGATTTTCTATCTCTAGTCATGAAGAACCTGGATTGCCAGGCTTATCTCACGAGCTTCAACACTATGTGAAGGTTGGTTCCTTACCTTGTGACCCCGGAACCCAAAAGAATCGCACGTTTCATTGGGGGTTTGGCCCCAGAAATAAAAGCAAGCATGAAGGCCTCTCGGCCCGCTACGTTCAGGTCCGCAGCTGATATTTCCCTTTCCCTTACGTTGGACACGGTCTGGCAAAGATCGCTAAGGAACTCGGACGCTGAGAAGAGAAAGCAAAATGATGACAATTCACGCCGATCAAACAAGAAGCATAAAGGAAATCAGGATCACAAAAAGGGGTCGGGATCTAAGAAAGGTGATCAACAATTGGGTGATAGACCCAAGTGCAAGATTTGCAAGAGGCACCATTTTGGGAGGTGCAGGTATGAGCAGAAATCCCAATCCTAGCCGAAGGCATGTGGAATTTTCAAGTCCTCTGAGCACAGGACCCTTGATTGCAAAAAGCTGAAGGATGCAACTTGTTATAGTTACAATGAAAAAGGGCATATCAAGACCAACTGCCCAAAACTGGCAAAGAAAGTTGAGGAAGGGAAAAAGACCAACGGCAGGGTCTTTCAAATGAATGCACAGGAGGCTATCCAGAACGACAATGTCATAACAGGTACATTTCTCATTAATGATGTTTATGCAAGGGTGCTTTTTTATTCTGGAGCAGATAAATCATTCGTAGATAAAAAGTTTTGTGAGTTGTTGAAAATGCCTGTTAAGACCTTAAGTGTGAAGTATGAAGTGGAATTAGCTGACGGAACTATAGAAACCGCTTCGAATGTGTTAGATGGATGTGTCATATCCATTAGGAACCACTCCTTTCCCTTATCCCTCCTTCCGTTTAAGTTAGCCGGTTTCGATGTAGTGTTAAGTATGGATTGGTTATCGCATAACCAAGCCCAGGTTGTGTGCAACAAGAAGCAAGTGGTGATCAAGACTCCGTCTGGTGAACCACTTACCATTCAAGGAGATACTCAACATGGATTGCCTGAGCAAGTGGCTATGCTAAAGGCATCCAGATGTTTGAAGAAGGGTTGTGTCATTTATATGGCACAGGTGACAATTGATGAGCAGAAGCCCAAGATCGAAGATATCCCTGTTATTTCTGACTACCCTGAAGTTTTCCCAGAAGAACTACCTGGTTTGCCACCAGATAGGCAAGTGGAATTCAGAATTGACATCATCCCTGGAGCAGCACCTGTCGCGAGAGCACCATATAGATTGGCTCCAACAGAGATGAAGGAATTAAGGACGCAACTAGATGAGTTATTAGCCAAAGGTTTTATTAGACCTAGCTCGTCTCCATGGGGAGCACCAATCTTGTTTGTCAAGAAGAAAGATGGGTCGATGTGTTTGTGTATCGATTACCGTGAGCTTAATAAGGTCACTATCAAGAATAGGTATCCCTTGCCCAGGATCGACGACCTGTTCGATCAATTGCAAGGAGCAAGCTACTTTTCAAAGATTGACCTGAGATCAGGCTATCATCAGTTGAAGGTCAAAGATGAAGATGTACACAAGACTGCATTTAGGACTCGTTATGGTCATTACGAGTTCCTAGTGATGCCTTTCGGGCTCACTAATGCACCTGCCGCATTCATGGATCTCATGAATCGTGTCTGCAAGCCTTATTTAGATAAATTTGTCATTGTCTTCATCGATGACATTCTCATCTACTCGAAAAGTCAAGTTGACCACGAGAAGCATCTTCGATGTATTCTTAAGCTGCTTCATCAAGAAAAGCTCTATGCCAAATTTTCTAAGTGTGAATTTTGGCTACGTGAAGTCCAATTTCTTAGACATGTAGTAAGCGAGCGTGGTATCCAAGTAGATCCCACTAAGGTTGAAGTTGTCATGAATTGGACTGTAGGGCCAAATCATAGTCAAAAGAAGAGTTTGATCCTGGCTCAGAAGGAACGCTAGCTATATGCTTAACACATGCAAGTCGAACGTTGTTTTCGGGGAGCAGGAGCCTAAGACGCCTACGGAGATTCGCAGTTTCTTAGGATTGGCAGGATACTACAGACGCTTTATCGAGAACTTCTCAAGAATTGTAGCACCCCTGACTTTACTCACTCGCAAGAACAGCAAGTTCGATTGGGGGCCTAAGCAGCAGGAATCCTTCGATATTTTGAAGCAGAAATTGAGCAATGCGCCCGTGCTGACATTGCCTGATGGGATCGATGAGTTTGTAGTTTATTGTGATGCATCACACACCGGGATGGGTTGTGTGTTAATGCAGAAAGGCAAAGTCATTGCCTACGCTTCACGCCAATTGAAAGTGCACGAAAAGAACTACACCACCCATGATTTGGAATTGGGTGCTGTTGTATTTGCACTAAAGCTATGGAGGCATTATTTATATGGAACTAAGTGTGTGATCTATTCTGATCACAAGAGCCTTCAGCATTTGTTCAATAAGAAGGATTTGAACATGAGGCAGCGACGTTGGATGGAAACTCTAAATGATTATGACTGCGAAATAAGATACCATCCGGGCAAGGCCAATGTAGTCGCAGATGCCTTGAGCAGAAAAGAAAGAGTGAAGCCAATAAGGATCAATGCCAAAAGCATTGAGATTAAGAATAATTTGAATGAAAGATTGTTAGCTGCGCAGAAGGAGGATGTGTTGGAAGCTAACTATCCTAATGAAAAACTATGGGTAACTGAAGAACAGTTATCCTATGGCAAGGATGGAATCTTAACATTAAATGGACGAATATGGGTTCCTGTCTATGGAGGACTTCGGGATGTTATCCTCCAGGAAGCCCACAGTTCCAAATATTCTGTTCATCCTGGAGCTGACAAGATGTACCCGGATTTAAAGGCAAACTACTGGTGGATAGGCTTGAAGAAGTCTATAGCTGCCTATGTAGCTAAATGTCTGACGTGTGCTCAAGTCAAGGCTGAACATCAAAAGCCGTCAGGTTTGCTACAACAACCTGAAATTCCCACTTGGAAATGAGAATTGGTGACGATGGATTTCATCACCAAATTGCCAAAGACAAAGAAGGGAAATGATACTATATGGGTCGTAGTCGACAGACTGACTAAGTCAGCACATTTCCTACCCATTAAGGAGACTTATAGCTCCGATATGTTAGCCCAATTGTACGTGGATAAGATTGTATCATTACATGGTGTACCAGTATCTATTATCTCTGATAGGGATACTAGATACACGTCTTATTTTTGGAAAAGTTTCCAACAGTCTCTGGGCACACAATTAAATTTTAGTACGGCTTACCATCCTTAAACGGATGGGCAGAGTGAGCGTACCATCCAGACTTTGGAAGACATGCTTCGAGCATGTGTAATTGATTTAGGTGGTAGTTGGGATAAGCACCTACCTTTGGTCGAGTTCTCCTACAATAATAGCTACCATACCAGCATCCAGGCTGCGCCTTTTGAGGCATTATATGGTAGGAAGTGCAGGACGCCTATTTGTTGGGCAGAAGTAGGTGAAGCTCAATTGTCAGGTCCCGATCTAGTCTTTGAAACGACGGACAAAATTGTCCAGATTCGTGACCGCCTGAAAGCTGCCCGGGATAGGCAGAAAAGTTATGCTGATAAAAGGCGAAAACCTCTCAAGTTTGAGGTTGGTGACAAAGTTCTGCTTAAGGTATCACCCTAGAAAGGGGTGATGCGATTTGGTAAGAAAGGTAAGTTAAGCCCAAGGTATATAGGACCATTCGAGGTCATCGAATGTGTAGGGTCAGTGGCTTATAAGTTAGACTTACCAGAAGAGCTCAGTGGTATTCACAATGTGTTCCACGTCTGCAATCTGAAGAAATGTCTAGCTGATGAATAACTAGTCATACCACACACAGATGTGCACATAGATGAGAGCTTGAAATTTGTGGAAAAACCTTTGTCGATTGAGAATTGACTGGTTAAGAAGCTTCGAAGGAAGCATGTGCCTATTGTCAAGGTCAAATGGGATGCCTGTAGAGGTCCCGAATATACGTGGGAGTTAGAGTCCACGATGAAAGAAAAATACCCTCAATTGTTTCAGTAAATCTCGAGGTCGAGATTTCTTTTAAGGGGGTGAGGATGTAACACCTCGAAAATTCATGTCCAATAAAATAAAGACACGTGTCGTGTAGGAACGTTATACGACCTGACGAGTCGATCAGAAGAGTGCTAAGACTGAATCAGAGGCGGAATTCATTGATTCAGTTTTTGTTTAGCTTGATTTCACAATTTAACGTCCCTTTTATTGATCTGTTAATAGTATACAAGCTCTGGAGACAAACTGGCAGGGCTTCGCCGTACTACACAAGATCACAACCTGACTCTCACTAGTTTCGCTCATGTGACCCCTTTATATAGGGCATGGAGGTTCGCTTATGTGTCATATGTACATATGAGCGGACCTCATATGTACATATAAGCGGACCTCCTCACAAATGTCTATATGAGCGGACCTCCACTCTAATTACATACATTCTCATATTTTCTCGTAATTTGTTCCCTAAACTATACAAAACAATGTAAGACTCGATACAAGACGAAGTCGACAGATGTAGTGCACCAACAGACTCCCCCTCAGATGTTGACGGAGTCGACTATCGAGTCACAACAATGCTGTGTCTTCACATCTTCAGTCTTGATCAGTCTTCTTCAGGAACTCTTCCTGGAATCATGTACCCGGATCTTTCTCTGGTTCTAACTCTCATCAGACTCCCCCTATCATCAAGCTGGGATCGCTGTCTGGAATTTGTTATCACCATTGAAATCAAATCCTGGCTTTATCAACTTAAACTCTTCTTAGGTTCTGATGTATCTCCTGGCTTTCTGTAGCAACAGGATCAGAAACCTACACAACTCAAACATTCTATTACAAACCAACAAAGTTGTGATTCAACTTAATGAATCAACTAAACATTCAAGAATTTTTCACATTTAAAAATTTATTAACTTTTAAACTTTCCAAAATCTGATTAAACATTTCAAACCAATTTAACCAAACCTTTGTTCATCATGTTTAGCCTTTGAGATTTTGAATATCAGCTCTCCAACATCAGTTGTCGAAAATCTTCTTGGATTTTCAAAATATGAAACATAAATGCAATAACAAAAATTAAATGCAGAAATGAAATATGTACAAACATATTTTTGTGAGTTCGTGCAAGAGGATCATATCAGCTGTCGACAAGACACTAGCACCGTTAAGCTGTTATTTCATTTTAAGCTTTTAAACAGTTCACGTTGATTGCCGATATATTGATCCACTTAAATTCTCACAAAATGTTCAACCTGTTCGGGATACAGAATTAGTGTTTTAGAACTTAAACATCTACATGTGTCCTACCTCAGAATATACTCCCGTATCCAGACCCCAATATTCAGTCTTACAGGTGAGTATACCACAGCTGATATCTGTTAAGGGGTAGAAGCGAGGACCGTGAGAGCTCAGGTTGATACTTCCGTATACGCAGAGAGATGACGGCTTCGAATTTAAGGTGTATCCCCTTTAGAGGATCTTTTTTATTACAACAGCAGCGACTATAAATTTTATTATTTCATCAGCATGTTGAGGGCGAGCTTATATTTCAAAGCTTTTTGCAGAAAATATTATCCGGGGACTAGGTCAGTACTTCCATACAGCAGAAGTCCCGGGATAATACCCCAGATATCACTGAGCATAAAGACCTAGTATCTCAGAATACGGGACCCTTCAAACAGGATTTCAGGGGTTACCTATATATCCTGGAGGTGTTCCCCACGTAGACGCAAGTGAAATTTATGTTTATATCCCAAACTGATCTACTAATTCTGTGAAAACCTACCGACACATCTTTAGCGAGACTGCTTAATTGCATTTATACATTACAAATCTTTAGTGTACTGTGCCAGTCTAGCTGATGTACTATCATTTCCCCTATTCGCACTAAAACTCATTTTTAATTTTTCCGATGTTTTTGCATTTTCAAATTTTCTAATTTTTTTAAAATTTTCTCCCCCCTAAAATCAAAATATGTTTCAATTTTGATTTTCCTGGAAAATTGAAACAAACTGTACAAATTTGACAACTTGATGAGAATCACTTCAATTCTCCATCCACCTGGCATAAACAATCAGAACTCCCCCTTACAACAAACTATTTTCCCATTGTGATCTCAAAACACTTAAGTCTGTTTTAATCAAAATGTTTTTCCGAAAAACTTAGTTTGTTTACCAATCATTTGTAGATTCGGGGTTACATCATCACATTGTTTTCTTCATCCACGTGACAGATTTTACATTTTCAGTTTTAGATCTCACTTGTAGAAAATCAAGTACAATTTAATGTCCCTGATTTACCACATTTAAGGCGAAAAATAATCTAAGTGAAATTTCTCAAGAAATGTGCCAATTCATGTTCCACGCTTACCAACCTGGGAACTCCGGCAAGTCAGGTTTTTCATTTGAATAGATTCACCCAAGCCTGACGATCCTTGGGTGATTTCGAATTCTTGTTCAACAATGGTGGAAAATTTACATCATCCATTGTTAAACCTGAATTCTCCTTTTTTACCTCAACCAATGGCTCCTCTAGCTTTGACGAACTAGAATCATTGCCTGCACATGGCTTGTCTGACTTTGATCTGTCAGATTCATCACCTAAAGGTGGCTTGTCTGGCTTTGACACATCAGATTCATCGCCGACCATTTTCTTCTTCTTCTTTTCTTCTTTCGTCCTCAGATTTGTATCCAAAGAATTCGTCTTGTTTGACTTTGCAATCGAGAGAGTCGATTCATACGAACTCTTATTTTTACCAACAGATGAACCCGAGGACAAGATCTTCTCTAGATACTCTCTCGCCTTCTTCCTCTTCTTTCGCAGTCTGTCTTTTTGCCCTTGAGAAAGCTTCACTTTCTTTTCTTGAACTTTAGGTTGTTGAACCTTCTGTTCTTTGCCTTGACATTGACTGGTTTCTTTGCCAACTTCTGAGAATTAACCCTCAATCTTTCACTTGATTTCCTTGGGCAATCTCTGGCAATGTGACCTCTGATTTGACAATTAAAGCATCTCCTCATCTCATAATTCCATCTCTGGCAGTTAACAGCAATGTGTCCTTGATAACCGCATCGGTAACACACTCTGTTATCGTACCAATCACCATTTTCAGCCCAAATACTCAGATCAAAGCATTCTTTGGCTTGGTGATATTCCTTTCTCTTATTGATTGCTGGATTTGACTTTTGAACACTGTGGTCCGACCTGCACCACTTATTGCCAACAATTTTTGAGTTTTCATTTTTTACTTTTTGTAATTTTTGATTTTGATTGGATGATCGATCTGATGAACTTTTATTATCTTTTTGAACATTTTTCTCATTTTTAATTTTTTGTTTCTGTTCCACTTTCTTCTTCAAAGGTTTTTGCTTAGAGCATTCTCCCTTTTCAGTCGATTGTAGAACAGTTTTTTGAAATTTTTCTTTTAATTTCAAAAACAATTTTTGTTTTTCAATTTTTTCATTTTCATCATCAGATTTCTCATCACAATCTTCAACTTTGACATTGTCAAAGTTTGTGACATCGTCACTTATTGGAACAGAATTAATTGGTTTTGGACAGGGAAAATTCAAACTCTCTAAGGAAGTCACAAAACCTTTCAATTTCTTCTCAAGTTCATCAATCTTGTTTCTTGAATTTTTAGCTTCATTTTCAAGCTGAGATATTCTTTCAAGATGAGACTTGATTGATTTTTCATTCTCATTCTTCATGTTTTCAAGAACAGACTTTTCATTTTCCAAATCTTTTATTGTTCTTGAAATTTCGTTTCATTTGCTTTCAAGTTTTTGTCTCAAGCTTTATCCAGAAATCTTCATTTTCTGAGGATTTCTTGTTGCTTTCAAAGTCTTTTTCTAACTCTTTGATTTTCTTTCGAGCACATTCACCTTCTTTTTCAAGTTTAACAATTTTCTGAAGATGGGAATTTATCATTTTTTGTTTTTCAATGTTGTTTTGACTAAAAACATTTCTCCCATCTTCAAGAATTTTCATTTGATTTTGAAATTCTTTTTCAATTCTTGATTTTTCAATTTCAAAACTTTTAATCTTCTCTTCAAAAACTTTTGCATTTTCTTTCAATTTCTGGTTTTCCAATGTCAAACTGTCTAAGTTATTTAACAGTTTGTCATTTTCATATTTCAGCTTTGCACAATTTCTCTGTAAATCCAGAATCTGTTTTTCATCAGTTTGCTTTTCATCGTTCAACTTCTTGACTTCCAATGTCAAACTTTCCGCATTCTTCAAGAGTTTGTCATTGACAGTCTTAAAGTTGTCACACTTAGAGCACACTGATTCACAACTTGAGGATTCAAACTCTACAGATTCCTCAGCATTTGAAGCTTCTTCTTCCTTTGCCCTGAATGTACCTGCACAAAATATTTTAACGAAATCAAGAGGATTTTCATTCTCATCTATATAACAACCTCTCTTGATATCGTATTTCATCACATATTTTGCCCTAACACATTCAACAATCCTTTTGTTCATCTCATCAATCACATCTAATCCCATATCCATCAAATGATTTTCCAACACTTTAATCATATCTTTTCTTTTCTTTCTATTTTCAAATTCATGAGTTTTAAGTATGCTGATGAATCTGTTTAGATGTAATTTTGAAAATTTTGAATCCTTCCTTAAATTTTTCAAACATTCACTCCATTCAATAGGTAATGCATCTGCAAACTTTTCTATCTTTTCAGCATCTGACAGAAATATCTCATGATTTTTCAAGTAACTAAGTAAGACTCTATATCGGTTTTCTAGATCTTCCAAAGTTTCATTTTTCAAACATACAAAATATTTAAACCTTTTTGCCCATCCATCCTTGCTCACTCTTTTATAACTCTCATCTATAAACCCTTGATTCCAATTATTAAATCTCTCAAAATAATAGTTTTCTTGTTCATCAAAGACCATTGCCATTTTTCTAATAATCCCAACAAATCTTTGTTGTTCACAAAAGCGAAACAAGTAGTGTCCAAATGAGCGAAACCAGTTAAGTCCAAATGAGCGAAACTAATCAAGTTCACAAGAGCGAAACACCTGTAATGTTCACAAAAGCGGACCCAACTGATTGTTACAATGAGCGAACCACAAAAGCGGACCTTAACTAAATGTAACTACAAGCGGACCTCTTGAGCGAACCTACAACAAATATGTTCCTAAAAGCGAACCTCTAGAGCGAACCCTCAACAATCAAGTCCCTATGAGCGGACCTCTAGAGCGGAACTACAACAAACCTGATCTTATAAGCGGACCTAAAAAGCGAACCTCTATAGTGCCATAAAAGCGGAACCTATTCACAAGCAGTTTTAGGTCACTTTTAGGCCGATTTTAAGCCTGAATTTCTCAAGGGTTTGTCTATGTCCAATAACACACAATCTGAGAGATTTTGAGCTGATTTTGAGCGTTAAAATTTTCTGAAATGAAGAAAGAAGGTGTAGAAATCAGAATATTTGAGCGAAAACGAGCTAAACGATAAGAACTCTTCCTCCTGAGCTCTGATACCACTTGTAGGAACGTTATACGACCTGACGAGTCGATCAGAAGAGTGCTCAGACTGAATCAGAGGCGGAATTCATTGATTCAGTTTTTGTTTAGCTTGATTTCACAATTTAACGTCTCTTTTATTGATCTGTTAACAGTATACAAGCTCTGGAGACAAACTGGCAGGGCTTCGCCGTACTACTCAAGATCACAACCTGACTCCCACTAGTTTCGCTCATGTGACCCCTTCATATAGGGCATGGAGGTTCGCTTATGTGTCATATGTACATATGAGCGGACCTCATATGTACATATAAGCGGACCTGCTCACAAATGTCTATATGAGCGGACCTCCACTCTAATTACATACATTCTCATATTTTCTCGTAATTCGTGCCCTAAACTATACAAAACAATGTAAGACTCGATACAAGACGAAGTCGACAGATGTATTATCCGGATTCTTCCTAAATAAATAAAATTTCCATTTACATATGAGAAATAGGATTCTATAAATTCTTGCTACAACCTTCGGTAAATAAACTTTGGATTTAAAAGAATTTCACTTGAAATTTAGTTCATGTCCAACCCTCAGAGAATCGAAGATGAACCCTTGGAAATTCCGTCACTACAAGCTTGCCATAAGGATCCAAAATATAAAAGTGCATGCAAGGCATGCAAAGGCCTGAGTAATGGGTCCCACAACTGAAAGGAAATGCATGAGATTCGGATTGGAATGAAGTGCATGGTCAAAGCTTAAAGTTTGCAAAATTTTTGTCCTCAAACCATCGGTTACGGACCGTAAGGGTCATAGCTTACGGTCCGCTTGGAGCATATCTGGGCGAATTGAGCAAGGGTCGGTTACGGACCACAACCATTTAAGCATACGGTCCGTAAGAGTTGCATACGGACCGCAAGAGCTTAGACTTACGGTCCGTAAGCCTGTTGCTGGCAGCAGGTTTTGGACAGCTGCCTGTTCAGCCTGTTGCACCGCCTTAGTAATATGGTTTTCGAAATCAGGGGCATGATAGGCAGTATATAGCATCTTAGGGACACCTGGGATGATCTTGTAACCATCATAGACTATCTTGGCTTGATCTTGAGCTCCCTAGTTCACTATATATGGACTTGAAGTTGTGACATTGGACTTGCTCATTTTCACTTTCACTCAAGACACTTCTCTGGAGCTCCTGGACAACAACCAACTCTTCTTAGGCTCCATAAGCATACTTAGGACTCTTGTAAGTGTCCTTAACCTCCCTTAATCCGGTTTAACTTAGTTAATTAGCTAAAAGTCAAACCATCGTAATTAAGGTTTGACTTCGAGATTAAACAATAATTACTCAGTCAAATCTTGAATTCAAAATACTTATAAGTAGGTAATTATGTGGGTAACAAACCCTTAAAAGGGTATTTCCAGATTCCCACTCTAACTATGCAAAATGTCGAGTAAAAGCTTACTTTAAAAAGTCAACAGAATGCTTTATTCAATATTAACGCATAATTAGCAATGTAGGATATATGCAACCTGTTTGATCACTAATATAACTTGGTAATTAATGTAAGAACATGTCTAAACATGTTCAACTCAACAATTTTCAGTTTAGACCCGGTTTGGAACCGAAAGTCGCGTAGTTTGACTTTCGCTTTGACTTTCAGTTCTGACCCATTTAAGCCAAGTTTAGGATTGCCTTAGAGCTTCTTTTGGACCTAGTTACATGTTAGTATAACCCTCTGTGTTTATACGGCTTGGTTCACTAGTTGTCTAACTATTATGCAAGTTTCCATTAAATGCTCATATGTTGACCATTATGCCCAAATGACCTTAAAACATGATTTTTGAAAATGTAAAAGAGTAGACATCTTAGTTACTGAATTATAAACTTGTACAAAAATTTTGACATCAGTTTGAGGTCTAGATTAAGAGTTATGCTCATTAGCGTAATAAGAAGCATTCTTAGTAATTAATTAGCATAGTTAGCATATAGCCTATCCAAACCCAAATTTTTATATCAAACTTTATACCCACTGATATATAATAATATTTTGGTATTTTTAGAGGTTTTTATTTATTTTTAGGCTGAGCATAACTTAGAGTTTTAAGCTTAATTTGGTTATTGCCGGTTTTGCCCTTTTAGGCTATAAAATGAGTTTTATAAATCCTTTTGACCCCAAACCTTTTTCTACTGATCCAATATGATAAATATATTATTTTGAGCCTTCTGGAATTATAAAAATATCAGCTTTTCTTTCAAAACCCGGAAATGGCTTCAAATCGCCTTTTTAGGCATTTTTACGACATAGTATGTATCAAAAATAGTTTATTGTTAGGTCCAGAAGTTTTACGCTTATCTTTATTACTTTTATTTATGTTTATTTGGTTTTATTTAGCAATTGGGCTTGGGCTAGGCCATGTGGGCCAATGGGGTAGTGGCTCCTATAAATAGTCTTCATTAGAATATTGTAGTAGAGCCCCAAATAGAGAGCCTTGTACCCGACAATCCTAGAGATTGTGTGCAAGGTTCTCGAAGATCATACCAGACAGTCTTCGAGATTGTGTGCGATCTAAGCAGCGGCACTGAGTTCGTTAATAAAATATTTCTATTTGTTCTTGTCGGTTTGATCTTACTTTCCGCATTCGATCGAACCGTGGATTGATGTCACAGGTTTTTCGGGACTAACAAGTGGTATCAGAGCCATTGAAGTCTTTCAAAGGCTCGGTTTTGATATCATTCGAAGATCAAGAAGAAAGATTTGCACAAGTGTCGCCGATTCACTTTGATTTTCGGAATCTGAGGTGCTGTTGGTTTCTGGTTTATTCAGATCTGGGTAAAGATACCAACTGTGAAGTTAAGGAATCATACTTTCATATCTCTCAAGTTGTTCTATTAACCGGGGGACATGATTCATTCGTTGTTGTTCGTCTGATGGCGATTCCTCAAAAACAATAAGCTTTGTCGGAGGACTCGACTGTGAAGTTACTCGACTCTCAGCTTGCTCCGCCGTCACCGGCGGACCGTCGGAGCACGCGCAGGCGACGGAACGTCAAGTCAGAGAGAGAAGATGATTAGGATATTGTTGTTTGATGATGATCGGTGCATGATACGCGCTGTCATCGTCGTCTTCGGAGGAAGATGATCAGGTTTTCGGAGGTCGATGAAGATGGAGGTTGCAGGTTGGATATAATGAAGGTAGATGAAGATGAAAGACGACCGGAGATGACAATCGGAGTTCGGTGTTCGGAGTGAGGTGGTGACGGAGGTTGTGGTTTCGGTTGTCGCAGAAGACAGTGACGGTGGTGGTTGTAACGATGATGGATGAAAGTTGAAAGAAACGAATCCGTGAACGATGACGGTGATGATGTTATGATTGGATATCTCAGATGAAAGAATGTAATCCGAGATGATCAAAACTGATGATCCTTGATGATGATGAAGATTATGCTGAACAATGGTGGTATCTCGGATGCAAGTATCTATGATGAAATTTGATAGAACAGATCCGATATATCTATCTACTATAATAAAAGAAACCAAGTTTTGGACACGTGTCATTCATAGAAGGCATCCTCAAATCTATACTTATCTTATATTAACTAAATAAATAAATAATAAATTAATATTAAATCTTATCATACTTTAATAAAATATTATCCTCAAATCTAAATTATTAATTTAATATATTTTTAAAACAAATAGCTCTCTTTCCTACTTATTATATATGGCCCCGTGTGTTACACGGATTGATTAATGAAAACGATATAAATTATTATTTGTAAATACTTATTATTTTTAATCTACTCTTGATTGTTTTGATTGAACATACATCATAAATTCATAAGTTGTAATTAATAACATTGAATTTCATGGGACAAACTTCTAATAACATTGAATTTCATGGGACAAACCTCCTAAAATTATAAAATAAAAAGCAAAGTCATCAAAATTCACACAAACAAAACTTGGGAAACGTTGAATTAAAAAAAGAAATATTGGATTTTAATAATTAACATATTGACTTCCAATGAACCCTGACTAACAGAAACCTCTCTTACCACTTAAAAAATACAAAATAATGTGAAAAGTGAGCATGTTCGACGTTAAGGTGAAGGAAGTGGTTACCTATTTGGAATAGGTAAACCCCCCATTCACCCAAACAGACAGTGCCATGCCAATTTACCTAAATTGTTTACTTAATGCTCAAAAACATTGGCGGTGGTTTACCTAATGGGGTTTAGGTAAACTATTTAAAAAAGGAAAAAATGTGTGATTGGTTGAGAAGGAATGGAAAATTAATATTAAATGTTATCCTAATTTATTAAAAATATAACTTTTTTTATTAATTGGTATACAAAATTATATTTATTCAACTCGTGTAAACCCGATTATCACATGGGTTTTTTAAAGATACGATGTTTTTAGTATTTAATATACAAAATTATATTTATTTAATCTGTGTAATACACATGGTTTTTAAAGATATAATTATTTTTTTATTATTTGATATACAAAATTACATTTATTTAACCCGTACAATATACGGGGTTCATAAAGATATAATTTTTTATTATTTAATACCTAAAATTATATTTATTCAACCCGTGTAATACACGGGGTTCTAACCTAGTATTGAATATTCAAAAGATGAAGATGGGTTTCATGTTGCCGGCGTCAGCAGATCAGAATGTTGGGAATGTTGATGTCGGCTGCACATAATGTCCCATCAAATTTGTCAAAACACCCTAAGGAAACTACACCATTGGATGACGAAATTGATCAAACGGCCAAAGATGAGAGAGGATGTGGGGACCATTGTACGGCTGGAAGCTTCTAAGGAGGATTGATAATTTAATTTGAGCAGGAGCCCAGGTACGAAATGCAGAAGCCCAACTAATGGATTTTCACTATATTAACGTTGAAATAATAATGTTGGGCCTGCCATGATGCCGGCTGTTCAAGCCAAGGCCCAAAGGAAGGTTACGTTTGTTGATATTACGAAGCAGGGAATAAACGAATATTTATATTATTAAGTTTGGGCTGAATCATGAGGAACAAATTTCATATATTGATAGGAGCCCAGATATGTACAACTTGAATACCAGACGGATCAATTTGAATCCGTGTGTTCTTGTTAGTAAATCAGTACTACATCTCGGATTTGAAATATAATCCGAGATCATACATCTTCATTCGTGATCATCATCTGCTATCATCCGAGATCAACTTCTTCGCATTCGAAACGCATTTCCGTCTATCATTTATCATCCGAAACAACTTCGAGAAACGTTGATGGGCTCGTTCACTGCTGGGCCACTAAAGTAGAAGACCCAAAACTGGAGAACATCTAAACCGCAATAAAGATAGCATAAAACTAGGGGGAGATTGTTAGGTCCAGAAGTTTTACGCTTATCTTTATTACTTTTATTTATGTTTATTTGGTTTTATTTAGCAATTGGGCGTGGGCTAGGCCATGTGGGCCAATGGGGTAGTGGCTCCTATAAATAGTCTTCATTAGAATATTGTAGTAGAGCTCTCCATTTTTGTAAATCATGTAGCCCCAAATAGAGAGCCTTGTACCAGACAATCCTAAGGATTGTGTGCAAGGTTCTCGAAGATCGTACCAGACAGTCCTCGAGACTGTGTGCGATATAAGCAGCGGCACTATGTTATTCAATGAAAAATTTCCTTTTTGTTCTTGTCGGTTTGATCTTACTTTCCGCATTCGATCGAACCGTCAAGTGATATCACGGGTTTCTCGGGACTAACAAGTGGTATCAGAGCCATTGAAGTCTTTCAAAGGCTCGGTTTTGATATCACTCGAAGATCAAGAAGAAAGATTTGCACAAGTGTCGCCCATTCACTTTGATTTTCAGAATCTGAGGTGCTGTTGGTTTCTGGTTTATTCAGATCTGGGTAAAGATACCAACTGTGAAGTTAAGGAATCATACTTTCATATCTCTCAAGTTGTTCTATTAACCTGGGGACATGATTCATTCGTTGTTGTTCGTCTGATGGCGATTCCTCAAAAACAATAAGCTTTGTGGGAGGACTCGACTCTGAAGTTACTCGACTCTCAGCTTGCTCTGCCGTCACCGGCGGACCGTCGGAGCACGCGCAGGCGAGGGAACGTCAAGTCGGAGAGAGAAGATGATTAGGATATTGTTGTTTAATGATGATCGGTGCATGATACGCGCTGTCATCGTCGTCTTCGGAGGAAGATGATCAGGTTGTCGGAGGTCGATGAAGATGGAGGTTTCAGGTTGGAGATAATGAAGGTAGATGAAGATGAAAGACGGCCGGAGATGACAATCGGAGTTCGGTGTTCGGAGTGAGGTGGTGACGGAGGTTGTAGTTTCTGGTTGTCGCAGAAGACAGTGACGGCGGTGGTTGTAACGATGATGGATGAAAGTTGAAAGAAACGAATCCGTGAACGATGACGGTGATGATGTTATGATTGGATATCTCGGATGAAAGAATGTAATCCGAGATGATCAAAACTGATGATCCTTGATGATGATGAAGATTATGCTGAACAGTGGTGGTATCTCGGATGCAATTATCTATGATGAAATTTGATAGAACAGATCCGACATATATTGAATATTCAAAAGATGAAGATGGGTTTCATGTTGCCGACGTCAGCAGACCAGAATGTTGGGAATGTTGATGTCGGCTGCACATAATGTCCCATCAAATTTGTCAAAAACCCTAAGGAAACTACACCATTGGATGACGAAATTGATCAATCGGCCAAAGATGAGAGAGGATGTGGGGACCATTGTACGGCTGGAAGCTTCTAAGGAGGATTGATAATTTATTTTGAGCAGGAGCCCAGGTACGAAATGCATAAGCCCAACTAATGGATTTTCACTACATTAACGTTGAAATAATAATGTTGGGCCTGCCATGATGCCGGCTGTTCAAGCCAAGGCCCAAAGGAAGGTTACGTTTGTTGATATTACGAAGCAGGGAATAAACGAATATTTATATTATTAAGTTTGGGCTGAATCATGAGGAACAAATTTCATATATTGATAGGAGCCCAGATATGTACAACTTGAATACCAGACGGATCAATTTGAATTCGTGTGTTCTTGTTAGTAAATCAGTACTACATCTCGGATTTGAAATATAATCCGAGATCATACATCTTCATTCGTGATCATCATCTGCTATCATCCGAGATCAACTTCTTCGCATCCGAAACGCATTTCCGTCTATCATTTATCATCCGAAACAACTTCGAGAAACGTTGATGGGCTTCACTGCTGGGCCACTAAAGGAGAAGACCCAAAACTGGAGAACATCTAAACCGCAATAAAGATAGCATAAAACTAGGGGGAGATTGTTAGGTCCAGAAGTTTTACGCTTATATTTTATTATATTAATTTATGTATTAATTGGGTTTAGATTAGGTTTTGGGCTTGGGCTAGGCCATGTGGGCCAATGGGGTAGAGGCTACTATAAATAGTCATGTCTAGTTTATTTGTACTAGAGCTCTCCCATAGTGTCACCATGTAATCCCCAAAGGAGAACCTTGTATCCGACAATCCTAGAGATTGTGTGCAAGATTTTCGAAGATCGTACCAGACAGTCCTTGACACTGTGTGCGATCTAAGCATCGACACTAAGATTTGTAATGAAATATTTCTTTTTGTTCTTATGGATTGATCTTACTTTCCGCATTCGATTAATCCTAGAGTGATATCACGGGTTTTTCGGGACTAACATTTATATGTATAGGGGTAGGTACCTACTGATATATTCAGTAAATTTTTATATTATAACAGTAAACTAAAGTTTTAAACTCAGGTTTCCAGTTTTGACCTTTTAGGCTTATGTGAAATTACCAAAATGCCCTTTCGGTGCATAGGATGGTTATAATTAATAAAATTCACATATATATATGATACCCTACTGTTATAACATAATAAATTAAGTATAATTACTGATTTATTCAGATATGTAACTCAGGTTACTAGTTTAACTCTTTTATACCCTTTAAAATGACTAAAATACCCTTTCGGGGCATAGTTTGAGTTAAAAACCACTTTGGGCATAATAGGACCTATCTTACTGATATCACAACATATTTAGTGCATATTAACTCAGGAAACTTGTATATGATTATTATGGTTACTCATTACGCACTTTCGCGTTCGGATCGGCTTATGTAACTAGTTTACACATACTAGCCGAAACGGGTCAAACCATATCATTTTTGTCTCAAAATCCAGAATGTGTATAGTTTACCCATATTATACAAGTCTCCAAACTTGTTGGGTCTAGATCACATTTCATTCTGGTTTTCGCCTTCCATGCGATTAAACCGTATTCATTCTTGAAACTAACTGGTCTAAGCTTAGGCTAATTTAAAGACCCGTTAGGATTCTAATAGGTTATTATAAACCTTCGTTCCAGAATAGGAGATCCAATAAAAGATACGTGCACTTGCTTATTGTGAATTATACTTGCAAAGGTAAATACTTTTAACTTATTTTCCATTATACGGGCTTGGGGTACGGTATATAAAATACCGCTTGGTCGGGCATTTGACCTTAATCGTTTGGTGGTTAAGTATTATCAAGATGACCCGTTTAAAAAATTTGGTTTTGTTTGTTTAACGCCTTTGGGAGTTTAATGACCATGTCCCGGATATCCTTGGCATCATAATTTGTGTTGTTTGACTATGATGATATCAACTACGTCACGATACTCCCCCACTGGGCCTACCGGTGACACGTGGAAAATAGGGGTGTGACATCAGTGGTGAAAGGACACAAGAGCCACAGAAGAGCTCATCAAGTTATTATCCGGGTTATCATTCTTCAGCTTCAAAAGCTAATTCTGAAGAAGCAGAGGAGATATTGTGCAACATTGCCCTCAAGTTGAAGAATTCTCCTGCAATGAGCATCAATGCAGCTAAGCAGCAAATGAGTTTCCTTGCATCTGTTCTGGAATCGTATGAAGGTCTAGTAGCTGGAAAATTTGGAAATTCAGAGTTAACCAAAGAAGACTACGACCAGATTGATCCAGAAGAGATGGAGCTCATTGACATCCGTTGGTGCTTAGCAAGTTGCATCCGAAGAGCGCAGAGGTATATGGAAATTACTGGGAAACAATCTCTTGGAGGTGCTTCAACAAAACTTGGATTTGACAAATACAAAGTGACCTGTTTCAAATGCAAGCAGAAAGGTCATTTCAAGAGAGAATGCACTAATTCTGCAGTTGGTGGAAATGAACATCCGTTCAATGATGATTACTACCGAAAGGCAATCTACCACCGAAGCAGAGAAGATCCGAAAATGATTGAAGATAAACCCAAGTCAAGGGCTTGTGCAGTCTTTCATGATGGTGAAGGTTTTGAATGGAGTGAAATTTGTCCAGAAGAAAATCGGCTTGATTATCGATTCAAGATTAGAACAATGGAAGATTCAGAAATTCCTTTAAAGAAACATGATCATTATGCCTTTGTTGCTAAAATTAAAGAGGAAAACAAAGACAAAGACATAGCTGAAAACAAAGAAGAAAATGTTGTTGTTGAGGTTAAAGAGAAAACTCGAGAAGAGATTTTGAGTGAGAAAACTTATCGCGAAAGAAATATTGCTTTAAATAGAATGGATGAAATGCAAGAAGATTATGAGAGTGCTGTCAGCAACAGGAGATGGGATAAGAAGAGAGGGTGTTACTTCAACAGAGAAGGAGAACCAGTTGTTCCAAAGAAAGACATAATCTTTGCAGATGTTCTTCTCATAATTCCTTTAAGAGCTGAATACTATAGAAATGTGTTGAAAGATGACACATATGCTAAAAGGCATGAAAAGGAAATTCGATATGCCATGACATCGTGTCTGAGAAAAAGGGATGAAGAGAGAATGAGGAAGAATGTTGAAGAAATGGTGATCAATCTGAAGAAAGTTGCTGAAAAGGTTAAAGCTGAGGATGTTAAGGTTGAGGCTGTGAAAGAAATCAAAGTTGTGAATGTTGAAGAAGTGAAAGAAGAAGTTGAGAAAGTTGTTACCGAAAAACAACAAGTTGGATAAGATGAGTAGAAAACGGAAAGTTTGACAGAAGTAAAGAATGAGAGTTTGGAAGCTGGTGATGTTGGTGATGAAGTTGGTGTTGAAGAAAAGCAGAAGCTTGCTGAGATGAAGCAGACAGAGGCAGCTGAAAACACCGAGGTGCCAATCACTGAGGTAAATTCTGATTCTGAAATCTTAAAACCAACTGAACAATGCAAGAAATGCATGGAAACATGCAAAGCTTGTATTGAAAAAGATGAGAAATTCAGAACAAGAGATCGTGAATTCACAAAAATCGAAAACATTTTCAAAGAAAAATGCAAAGAAATGCTAGAAAAAGAAAAAGTTTTAAAAGAAAATGATGAAAAACTTTCAGATAAATGTAAAAAGATAGAAAAAGAAAATGAAGTTTTGAGAGAAAATGTTTTGAAAAAGACAGAAGAATGTGATCAAAAAGAAATTGTTTGTCAAGAAATGAAGAAAGAATATGACTCAATGAAATTGGCATATCACATTACAAAAGAGTCATATGAAAAAGTGAAAGATGAAATGAAATTTGCTCAATCAAGAATGAATTATCTTTCTGAAACAACTAAAGAGCTTAAACGAATGTATGAAATTAAACAAGGTGTTGTTAATTCCTATATTGAGGATGTTGCTAAACTTAAGCGACAAATTGCTGATTTAGAACAGGACAACAATAAGTTAAAAAGTTATCACGTGTCATCATATGTGCTTGAACGTATTTTCAATATAAAACCGGGTGATGGTGAGTCTGAGCAAAACAAGAAAGGCATTGGCTCAGAGTTTCATCAAGTTCCACCACCGGAAAAGTTTGCATTTTATGATGAAGAAAAGGTCGAAAAAGATTTCAACCTGGTAGATCAATTGCCAGACAACATTGACGTAACCTATTCCAAATCTGATGATTCTCATGATTCAGAGGTGGTAGGTAAAGTCGTTGAAAGTGTGTTGAAAGAAGAGTCGGTTGATACAGGTAAGTCTGAATCATAGGATGAAAATGAAGGTAATTTTCATGATGGATATCTGAAAAAGACAAAATCCGAGAAAAATTTGAATGATGATTCAAAAGGATTGGTTTATTCCATGATTGGATCGGACAAATTGTTCTTAGATATTGTATTCCCGATTCAGAATGTGATTTCAAAAAAGGTTGATAAAGTTTTCAAAATGGTTGAGATTGAGAAATCTGAAATTTCAAAGTTTGTTGGTAAGAGTCATAAAGGTTCGTATAACAAACCTGGTTTAAAAAAGAAAAATATGAAGGCTAGGTTGGGTTATAAAAGGAAACAACGTTGGAACAAAAATGAAATGCCAAATTATCAGGCAAAAATGAGTTTTGTTCAAGGAAAGAGTTTGGATGAAGAGGAAAAACTCAAATTTGGACGACAGTCTAATGATGAGCTTCATGCTCAAAAGAAAAAGCAACAACCACAGGTCAAAGATGTGTCCATGAGAACATGTTTCAAATGTGATAAAAAAGGACATCTTGCACGCAAGTGTCCAAATCTGAAATTTGTGGATGTTGACAAAAAGAAATCTGAAAATGTTGAGAAACAAAAATCTGAGAATGTGAAACAAAGGTCCACCAGATTTGATTCGAAACAAACTTGGAGGTACAATACAAACAAGTTTGCTTCAAATTAACTTTGGAAATCAAACCCGAACAGGTTCGATTCAAGACAGACCTGGAATTCTCACACACCCAGATTCAGAACAACAGAGAGTTGGAAAACATCAGTTGATATGACAAAACGCCAAGAGTTTTGGAACAAAAATTGTTGTTCAAAAACAAAGTGTTCAAAAAGATTCACATTTTTACAAACGTGGCACTCCAAAAGGTCAAACATGGAGCGTTAAGACACAGGTCGATTTGTTAAAATATGAGAAAGTTGTAATTAAAGATGAAAAAGTCTTTGTTCAAAATGACAAAGATTTTCCAGCATTGAATGAAAATTTTTGTGTTAAAATGCCTAAGGTTCAACAGACCTGGGCTAAATTGTTCAAGTAATTGAGTTAGTTGATTGTGCAGGTGCTCAACAAAAACAAAGACTGTGAGAATGAAAAATGGAGCAGCCTGGCACAACGACAGGAGGAGAAGGCTGCTGGACCCTGTGTTGGTTGAAACAGGGAGTTTAACATTTTCTGTACATAAATAAATAATATTTTCAAAACCCTAAAAATTTGAAAAACCAAAAATATGTTTGTTTTTAATTTTTGTCAAAAATAGAAAATTAAAATATATATATATATATATATATATATGTGTGTGTGTGTGTGTGTGTGTGTTTGTGTTGATTGAATAGGCCGAAACCCTCACGGCGGAACAAACATGATTATTTTCACAAGATTGAAAAACGGTTTTCAAATTGTAATAGATCAATGTGTTGTAAATCATGGGGGTATTTACTGCTTTTCATGTAATTCAGTGCACAGTTAGCAGAATATGGATAGCGAGACAAAGCTATCAGTATCGTGTTGTCAAATTTTCTTTTAATGGTTCTGCATTTTAGGGGGAGAAAAATTGTCAGAAAATTCAAAAACATTAGAAAATTTGAAAAAAGCCAAAAACATGATAAAATTCAACAATTTGAGTTTTGTGTAAAAAGAGGAAATGATAGTACATCAGTAGACAGTTACAGTATGCTAAAGAAATGTAATGATTAAATAGCATTAAACAGTCTCACTGATGATATGCCAATAGGTTTTTATACATTTAGTAAACTTTTTCGGGATATAAACCTAAATTCAAACTTGCTTATTTCGTGGGGAACACTACTTGGATATATAGGTAACTCCTGAAATCTCGTTTGAAGGACCCTCTTTCTGAGATACTAGGTCTTTATGCTTAGTGATATCTGGGGTATTATTCCTGGACTTCTGATGAATGGAAGTTCTGACCTAGTCCTCGAATAATACTTTCTGCTTGCTTGAAACATAGCATCGCCCTCAGCATAAAAAATGATGAAACATTGCAAAATGATAATCGTGTGCTGTTGTAAAAAAGATCCTCTAAAGGGGACACACTGAAAGTCGAACCGTCATCTCTCTGCTGAACGGAAGTTCTGACCTGAGCTCTCGCGGTTTCGCATTTAACCCCTTACAGATATCATCTAGGTATACTCACCTGTAAGACTGAATATTGGGATCTGGATACGGGAGTATATTCAAGAGGTGGGACACATGAATGAGTTTAAGTTCTTAAAACACCTAATTCGTATCCTGAATCAGTTGAAATTTGCGTGAAAATTTAAGTGGATCAGTATGTCGACAATCTAAGTGAATTGTTTAATTCTTAATGTGTAACTAAGCTCAACGGTACTTTGTGACTTGTCAAAAACTGATATGATCCTCTGACGCATACTCAAACAAAAATATTGTTTGTAAATATGTTTGTACATATTTCTTTACTGCTTTATATTTTCAGAAAAATACAAAAAGATTTTTGATTCTGCTTTATTTTCGACAACCGATGTCTGAAATGCTGAGTTTCAAAATCTAAGTAAGCTGATTGTGTTTCTGAAAATAAAATAAGTTCATTAATTTGAAACTTGAATTAAAAATAAAAAAAACAAAAACAGTTTGTGATAATCTCCAAGGTCATTAGTTTGGACTTGGAAGATTAACTGTGAGGATATTGGATACTAATCATTGCCAAATCTATAAAGATTGTTGATAGGGAGAGTGGTTTAGAAAGTTTGAAAGAGCCAGATTACGATATCTGGGAGTTTAAAATGTTGTTACTCATAAATGTATGAGTGTTGCAGGTAAAAGTCCAGACTATGATCCTGAAAGCATAGTCTAAGGGGGAGTCTGAAGACGAGCTCAAAGCAAGGGGGAGCTTGTAACCGGAAAGCAAGGTGTTGATCCCTAAAGCACGGAAGCCTGATGAAAAGGGGAGCCTAAAGAAACTGATAAAGCAAGAGTCAGGACAAGATCCTGAAGAAGCTGAAGAAAAGATAAAGATTGATGGATGCTTACAATGATAGACAATTCGATAAAGAGAATGAAGACTGGTCAAGGCTGAAGATGTGTCATGATAAAGATTAGACACTGAAGACTTCGTCAACATCCAAGGGGGAGTCTGTTAGTGCACTATGTCTGTTGACTTCGTCTTGTATCATGTAATCAGATAGGATAGGATATTCAGTGCTCGAGGTTCGAGAAACAGATTTTCAGGATTTAGGAGGTGATTCCGCTTGAAACTGCACAAGACTATTTCAAGTGAAATCAGAATTATCTGATTTCGCTTGAAATCACCTTGACCATTTCGAGCGGAATCCCAACACTATATATAGGGCACTTGTCATTTTCATTTGGTACGGCTTCAGAATTTGTAACGAGGTGCTGCCAAAATTTGTCCATGTTGTAATTGTTGTTATAATCAATAATAGAGACAAATTAAAGAGTATCAAGCTGTTTCTACGTCCGTTTCACTGATTCCGCCTTTGAATTGGATATAAAGCTCTTCTGAATGACTCATTTGGGTCTAACAACGATCCTACATTTATTTATTTTTTTTTAGCATCTGATGTGAATGATGAGAGCCCATTGTTTATCAAATATAATGTGAATGATTCCTTTTTTTATATTGTTTTTTAGAGAAATAAAACGTGATGATATTGTTATAATCTCATTCGTTTTTTTATTTTTATTTTTAGAGGCTGAGCAATTTAGTTATCAAAGATTTTTATTTAGAAGAGTCACATTATTTGTTTGAAATTTGAATGATTTGTTTATTCGTTTACTAATTATTAATGATATTGTTTGAAATAGATGATATTGTTACATTATCTTTGTTAGGAAAATATTATTCATCATAATAAGGAAGCAGTGGCGAAGTTAATTTCTAAAGGGGCAACGATAACTACTACCATGGATCACGAGCTCGAAAAGGAGGCAATTAAAAGTGTACGTGCCAAGGAAAAAACAAGAAAATCTGCATGGAAGGTACGCGTTGGACCGGTTTTCAGAAAAATGATTTTTGGATGACATCGGAAGCTGGTTCGTCTCAGCCATCTTCAAGCAAGGCAGAAGCACTTCGAAATCAGGTTGCTTTACTAGAAAGAGAAATTGAAACAAAGCAATGAGAGATCTGAAAAAAGTGTTAATGTTCATGAGCTCAAAGTTTTCGGATTTTGAGAGCTCACTATCCGCACACGTGAGTGGTGGAGCAAATGATTCGGATGGGCAACTCAATAACAATGATAGTTTGATTTAGGATGTGAGTTAGTTAAGACTTATTTTGTTGGTGTTTGATTGAATATTGTTTTGAAGTTTAGGATTGATCTATTAAGTACTATTTACTTATGTGTTTTGACTTTTAACTTTATTAAAGTTTAGAATTAACATGCTACAATGTTTTGAATTAAATTTGTTGAGAATGTCATTGCATTTAAGACTCTAATTAGTCCTAAAAAGTAAATATATTACCAGATGTGCATGCATATTATGAACTATCAAATTCGTATCAAAGACTATTTTTTAGTCTTCAAAAATCAGAGACTATTTTTTGCTTACTAAATTAACATATTAGGGAGTGATTATAAGTCCCTAAAAAACATATTCGGGATTGAAAAAGTTCTTAAAAGATACAAAATTCGAGTCTCTAAAAAAACATATTCGAGACTACATAATGACATCTAAGATTATTTTTCTGTTCGTAAAAGATAAATTGAAGAGTAAAATTGGTATATTATCAGGGACTGATTCTCAATTTCTTAAAGAACATATTCAGGACTGAAAAACTTCTTAAAAGATACATATTTTCAGTCCCTAAAAAACATATTCGAAACTAAACAAGATGACATCTAAGATTATTGTTTAATCCCTAATAAAATATATTAAGGAATGAAATGGTATGTTACAGGGACTAATTCTTAGTCACCGACAAAAACATTTCAAGACTGAAATGATGTTGTATGACAAAATAGATTGAGAACCGATTTTATGTGTATAGGAGACTGAATGCCAGTCCCTATTGGTGCCATACAATCGGGACTGAATTTTAGTTACAAATGAAAGTATCTAGGACTAAGCAATTAGGACTGACTTGGGACTGACAAAATCAGTCCCTAATAACCATTAAGGACTGATTTAGGAGTTTTAGATACTGATTTTTAGTTCCTAATAGCGATCTTTTTTGTAGTGGCCGGGCCGGAGAGGGTAAAGATCATTTTGAACGTAAGACTGTTGTTCCAAATGGTACTACTCATAGTGCTATACAATCTTTATTAAAGGAATTTGAGGATGTCTTTGCTACTCCTAATAGTTTACCTCCTTCTAGACCATATGATTATAGGATTGTTCTTAAAGATGAGTCAGTGGTTACTATTCAAAAACCTTATAGGTATCAAGCTGCACAAAAAGATGTTAACGGAAAAATGGCTAAAGAATTATTAGATACATAGGTTATCTAGGGCAGTTCCAGCCCTTTTGCAACTCCTATGGTGTTAGTGAAGAAAAAAGATGGGTATTAAGGAATGTGTATAGACGATAGAAAACTTAATGAGGTTACTGTAAAGAATGGTTACCAATACCCCTACCCCTGGTAGAAGAAATGTTAGATGAATTGGGAGAGGTTGTTATTTTCTTTATGTTGGACCTGAGATCAAGGTATCATCAGATCAGGATGTTCCCTAATGATGTGCATAAGACAGCTTCTAGGACTCATGAAGATCATTTTGAGTTTTTAGTTATGCATTTTAGCTTAACTGATGCTCCTACAACCTTCCATTCTCTAATGAACCACACTTTCAAATAATATCTTAAAATTTTGGTTTTAAAAAATGCTCCTGCAGCATTTATGGACATGATGAATAGGATATGTAAACCGTATCTGGATAAATTTGTAATTGTCTTCATAGACGATATACTCATTTATTCCAAAAGCGAGGAAGAGCATTCTAAGCACCTGCATGTACTTTTAGCATTGTTGATGAGAGAGAAGCTGTATGCTAAATTTTCTAAATGTGAATTCTGGTTGCAAGAAGTGCAATTCTTAGGTTACTTGATTAATCATGAAGGAATTCATGTAGATACCCCAAAGATTGAGACAATTACTAATTGGAAAATCCCTAAGTCATCTACAGAAGTCATAAGTTTCCTAGGATTAGCAGGATACTATCGACGCTTTATTCAAGACTTATCAAGGATAGCCGTTCCGTTAACTAAGTTAACGTGTAAATCGGTTAAGTTTGAATGGGGACCCAAGCAAGAAGACGCATTTACAACCTTGAAGCAAAGATTAACAAATGCACCAATACTTGCATTACCAGAGGGAACTGAAGATTTTTTAGTCTTTTGTGATGCTTCTAAATTAGGATGAGGATGCGTGTTGATGCGACACGAGAAGGTAATTACTTATGCATCTAGACAATTGAAGAAGCACGAGGAGAACTACACAACTTATGATCTAGAACTAGGAGCGATAATTTTTGCCCTTAAAATATCTGGAGACATTATTTGTATGGTAGTAAGTTTACCATATTTACAGATCATAAAAGCTTAAGGTATATTTTTGGACAAAAAGAGTTGAATATGAGACAAAGAAGATGGATGGAGATTTTAAGTGACTACGACTGTGATATTCAATATCACGAGGGTAAGGCAAATGTAGTAGCTGATGCTTGAAGTCGTAAGTATCATGAGAAGCCGAAACAGGTACGTGCTCTCAGATTAAATATGCAGATACATTTAATGGAACAATTGAAGAATACCCAAGAAACAGCAATCAAGAATGATGCTCAAGGATTAAAAGGAATAATGAAGGAATTAGAAAAAGGAACTGATAGAATTTGGAGATTCCATAAGAAAAGAATTTGGGTACCTATCCAAGGAAAGTTACGAAAAAGAATTCTGGAAGAATCTCATAAGTCTAAGTATACGATGCATCCTGTAGTAACAAGATGTATCAAGATTTGAGAAATAATTTTTGGTGGATAGGAATGAAAAAAGATATAGCTAGCTATGTTTCTAAGTGTTTAACTTGTTCACAAGTTAAGGCCGAACATCAGAAACCTTCAGGTTTACTTCAACAATTAGAAATGCCAGTATGGAAATGGGAACTGATAACAATGGATTTTGTTACCAAATTACCCAAAACTAGGAAGGGTAACGGCACAATCTGGGTGATTGTAGATCGACTAACCAAGTCAGCTCATTTTCTACCCATGAAGAAAACCTTTAGTATGGAAAGATTAGCTAAGCTATATGTAGATGAGATAGTGTCATTACATGGAATTCCACTATCTATTGTGTCAGAGAGAGATACTCGTTTCACTTCTCACTTTTGGAAAAGTTTCCAAAAAGTAATGGGAACACGATTAAACTTAAGTACAATTTATCACCCACAAACAGATGGACTGGGTGAAAGGACAATCCAAACATTTGAAGACATGCTAAGGGCATGTGCAATAGATTTTGGAGGAAGTTGGGACGATCACATACCATTAATAGAATTCTCCTATAACAATAGTTATCACACAAGCATTAATGCTGCCCCATTTGAAGCACTTTATGGATGAAAGTATCGAACTCCTGTATGTTGGGGAGAAATAGGAGAAAGTCAATGATCAGGTCCCGAAATTATGCAAGAAACCACTGATAAAGTAATTCAAATTAAGGAAAGATTGGAAACGACAACGAGATCGTCAAAAGAGCTATGCCGATCATCGACGTAATCCATTGGAATTTCAAGTTGGAGATAACGTGCTATTAAAAGTTTCTCCTTGGAAAGGAGTAGTCTGATTTGGTAAGATGGGAAAGCTAAGTCCCAGATATGTCGGACCATTTAAAGACATCTGGCGAATAGGACCAGTCGCTTATCAGCTATAACTACCAGAAGAAATAGCAGGTGTACATGATGTATTTCATGTATGTAACCTTAAGAAGTGTTTAGCTGATGACTCACTAATAGTACCTCTTCCAGACATAGAGGTAAATGAGAAGTTGAAGTTTGTTGAGAAACCTCTACAAATTGAAGATAGGAAGATTAAGAATCTCAAACATAAGAGGTTAGTTCTAGTCAAAGTAAAGTGGGACTCGAAAAGGGGACCAGAATACACATGGGAGCCAGAGTCAGAGATGAAACGAAAATATCCTTACTTGTTCCAGTAAATCTCGAGGACGAGATTTAAAACAAGGTGGGGAGGATGTAACAACCATCAAAAATGACTGAATGACTCGTAACCGAAACTCCAAACACGCACGACGAGAACCAGCACGAAAAATGAAGAACTCTTGCCTTCAACCACGTCGCGCTACGCGACGGTGTTTACATTATTTGGTCACGTGACGCTACCGACCTGTGAAGCGACATGAGACACCTATCACCACGTGGCATGCCTACGTGGTGACTCATACCACCTATGCCCTATCTAGACCCTTCGCGCTACGCGAAGGGGTTGGGTTGTTTTGTTCGCGCGACGCGACGAGGTGAATCTACAACTATAAAAGAGACGTGCATGGGACTTCAGAATACGTGTTGGGATTGAGCCCTATCAGAGGAACAGATAATTAAAGCCAAAACTGGATCAGAGCAGTGGATCCTGAATAAGCAGATGTTGATATACAAATCTCTCCCCTTGAAAGTGATTACAACTACTGATGACCTCCTATCTGCTGATCTTGCTAAACTGCTGACCCATAACTGCTGCTCAACTAAAGGTCTGATGGAAGACTAAAGTCCTGCTGATTCAATCTACTGCCTTGAGTCAAGCACTGCTGATCCGGACAAGTGCTGCTGGGTTCACAGCAGTAGAAGGTTGCAGCAGCTGTTCTAAAGTCTGTTTTGTAATAGAATGTATTAGCAGTAGTTAACACAAGCAGTGTCTGTATAGATCAGAGGTTAGAGTTTGTTAGGAGGTTAGATGTCACTTTCATGGTGACGTCAGCTAAGATGCTCAGTAGTTTGCAAGTGCCTATAAATAGTTCAGTACTTTGTACTGTTCTATCAGCTCTTTGCATCATTCGTCTTCTTTGCACGAACAAACTACTGAGCTCTGGCTGAGGGGGAGTTTGCATTCATTCATCAATCATTGTAATCGTGTTTGAAATAAATTCAATCTTTCGGTTCATTGTGTAAAGATGTTTGATAAAAGTATTACTCTCGTTTAATTGTATGCAAAGTTTGTTTTCATCTTAATTTCCGCTGCACACTCATCCATCTTCATCTTATTTACAAACATAAAATATAATCAAAATCAAACTCAGATCCAACAATTGGTATCAGAGCTTGGACAGTCAAATTTGATTTAACAATCATTTTGACGTAAATAGTTCAGCTCATAATAGTTGATACTGATCGTTTGTTCGTCGTTGAAAAACAGAGTAAGGATTAATCACCATTAAAGTTGATTTCTCAGTATTTGTAAAAAAACAAGAATGACGTCACAATCACAGGACGATAAAAACAACATCGGCTCGCTTTTTAAACCGCCTGTGCTAAAAAGAAATGAGTACAACATCTGGCAGAGGAGGATGGGTCACATCCTCGCTCAACAAAGCACAGGTTGTTGGAGGTCTGTCGTCTTTGGTCCCCATGTTCCTACAGTGCCAAGCGCTAAAGATACTAAAAAGTTCGTTCCAAAACCAGTTGAAAACTATACCGAAACCGACTTTCAAAAGATCGAACTAGATGCTAAAGCGTTTAGCATCATAGCTTCAGCGCTGACGAATGAAATATATGCTGGGCTGTTACACTTTAACAGTGCCAAAGAATTGTGGGACACACTTAAGGAACAGTTTGGGGGTACCGAAGAAGTCATAGAAAACAATAGAGAAATCCTGAACCAACAGTATGAAACATTTTGTCATGATAAAGGTGAATCACTGACGCAACAATTTGAGCGTTTCAGTTGTCTCATCAGTGAACTGGGGCTTGTTAAAACCACTTTTACAAACTCAACTCAAAATAGCAGGTTCCTCAGGTCACTGCCAGAAAAATGGGACACCATAGCTTTTTTCACCCGAAATTCACCTAAGTTCAAGGATCTGACCTTGACCCAACTCCATGGTCGACTCCTGACCTACGAAAGGGAGTTGAACCAGAAAAGGAAGTTACAAGAGTCAGGAAAAACCGTTGATGATTATACATTCGGTAACACTGCTCTTTTGGGTCAAGAAGAATCTGGGAGTAGTGGTAAGGATCAGGGTTATGATCACTTCATTGACATAACTGCTGGTGCAAATTTTAACAACCCTGATCCTCACTCTACAAGTTATGCATTCACTGCAAACGAAAACCAGATGTCAGACAATCTAAGCTTTGAACTCAATGATCTACAGCATTTTGACCCCACTGATTTAGAGGAAATGGACATCCTGCATCAATTGGCCTTGCTAAGTGTTAGAACTAGCAAGTTTTATAAAAGAACAGGGTGAAAATTCCCAGGGTTGCATGGGAATCTAAGGGTTGGGTTGGATAAATCGAAAATCAAGTGCTACAAGTGTAATAGGTTAGGACACTTTGCTAGGGAATGTAGGAGTCAAACTGCTGGCCCCATAATCACTCATCCTAGTTCAAACCCTAGACCTCAAAATCAAAACACTGTGCACTATGCCCAATATGCCCCAGCAGCTCAAGTGAACGCTGCTCACTATGCTGTTGCCCCTGTGCCAGTGCATTATGTCCAAACAGCTGCTCCACAGATCCAATATGTTCAAACCCCTGTCCCTCAGGCACAAGTGCAACCTGCACCTCAAACCACTGCTCCAGCAGCAGTACAACCAGATCAACAAAGCTTTTTCACTCAAGGGTTTGTTGACTGAAGCAGTATGCCTGAAGACCTTAGTGATGAAAACTTTGCATTCTATGCCTCCAATGTTTCTTCTCATGATGAATTTTGTTTGATGGCATTAGAGTCAATACAGGAGGATGTTGAATCTGAAGAGGAACAGCTGGTTTCTGAAACAGTGGATGAGTTGATTGAAGCAGTGGTTACTATTGTGGCTAATGAAGTACTGTTGGGAGAAAGTTCAGGCACCCTGATTGAACCACTGACAGATCCATGGTCAGAAGAGAACAAAGAAGAAAAGGCAGGTGAGAAAGAAGAGAGAGCTGAAGATGAGGAAAATCCCCAATGTGATTGTTCAATGATAGCTGCTGCCAAGGTATCACCTCAAGTTCTTGAAAAACTGTGTTCTGACAATTGCATTATTGCTTTTGCTAACATCAAAGAGGTGAATGAAAACCTTCGTGATAAAATCTTATCTGATGAAGTCAAATTTGAAAGATCTCTAAAAGAACTTAAAAACAAATTGGCTGAAAAAGAGAAAGAGATTAGCAGCATGAAAGAAGAGCAAAGCATAACCAAAACCCAACTCCAAACCTTGGTAGAAAAATACCAAGTTTGCAAAAAGGAGTTAGAATCCACCCAGATCACATGTGAGAGATTGGTGGAATCATGCAAAGGGTATGAGGTTATGCTTGAGAAACAGATAAAAAGCAATGTGAAATTTGGGGTTGGTTATAGAAAACGTGATGATGAAAACACTGCTTTTGGAAAATCTGTTTCAACCACTAATGTAACTGCTGAGTTCATCCCCACAAACAAGAATGGCCAAGAAGTGAAAATCACTGACAAACTTGGTAACAAAATCACACTTGACAGACCAATTGGCCCCTCTGCTTTTGAGGAGATTGAAAATCATCAATTTAAACCAAAATGGTCTGATGAGTGTGATATTCTTGAAAATTTCAAGCCAATGGACTTTACATCAACTGATGGTGTTAAAGCTCCAAAAGCTAAAGTTATACCTCTCAAGGATATCCCAGCAGTGGTTAAAGCCTCTGCTACAAAGGAGTCTTAAAAGAGAAAGAAGAAAGAAAAAATTGATAACTTGTTTTGTGAATTCTGTGAGAAAAGGAACCATCTAACAAAAGATTGTTTCCACTTAAAAGCTTATGATATAAACAAAACAAGTGTCATAGTTTCAGCTGAAAGTTGCATTGTTTGTGGTAAAACAAACCACAAAACTCAAGCATGTGTGTATCTCAAAAACTTTGATATCAAAAAGAATGAGTACCTTGCTAAAACATCCTTGAGTCCATCAGCATCACCATAGGTCAAATTCACCAAAAAACAACCACTGTTTGTACCAGTTCAAACAGCTGAACCAAACATCTGTCAAAAGAGATGTTCAGGTTACTGATGCACCTCCAGCCAATCAGTTCAGAAAAGGCAAGGAAAAACAGTCTTACCAAAGGATTCCACACGTTTATGAGACCTACAAAAGGCCATCTAAACCTAAAGTGAATAGGCATCCTTTTGGTTATCAGCAGGTGATTGGTCAAGACCCTCAACAGTGGTTAGCAAGAAACAGTACTAAAACTGTCCAAACCCCTGACCTAACCACTGTCCATCACTCTGCATCCATACCAGACACTGCTGAATCCCCATCCAAAGCCCTGTTGGCTTTGGAGCCCTTAATGAACTAATCCTTTTACTTCATGTGCAGGGAGCTTCTGCATGCTTTGATAGTCTTTGGTATGTAGATAGTGGAGGCTCCAGGCACATGACAGGATGTAAAGCCCTCCTCAAAGATTTTAAAATCCATGGAGGGGGTGATATATCCTTTGGGAATAATAGTAAAGGGAAAGTTCTAGGGTCTGGGACAGTGCAATCTGGAAATGTAAAATTTGAAAATGTCAATCTAATAGACAATCTGAAATTTAACCTTCTGAGTGTATCACAAATGAGTGACAAAGGGTTTGGGTCATTCTTCACAAGAGATTGTTGTAGGATTGTTGGACCAGAAATGGTCAAAAAGATTAAAGCAATAATCAAAACTGGTCACACTAAACTTATTGCTCAAAGAAGTGGCAATGTTTATGTTGTTGATATGTCAAAAGAGTGTCCCAGAGCAGATGCCTGTCTGTTCTCAGCTGCCTCTAACAAAGAGATAGAACTTTGGCACAGAAGGCTGGGGCATACAAATCTTAAGACAATCAGTGAAATCTCAAAAAATGGTTTGGTGAGAGGCCTACCACAAAAATTGTTTTCATGTTCTGAACATTGCATTTCCTATTTAAAAGGAAAACAGCATAAAAGTTCTTATAAGTCCATTGAAGAGTCCAAAACAACCCAGTGTTTGCAAATGCTACACATGGATTTGTTTGGCCCAGTTCAAGTCATGAGCCTCAAAAAGAAAAGATATTGTTTGGTTATTGTTGATGACTTTTCTAGGTTTACATGGACTTTCTTTTTGCACTCTAAAGATGAAACTGCAGGCATTTTGCAAGACTTTGTGATACAGGTTGAAAAGCAATTTGACCTTCCAGTAAAAAGCTTCAGGAGTGACAATGGCACAGAATTTAAAAATAAGGAGTTGGATGCCTTCTGTGTGAAGAAAGGGATTGTAAGGCAGTACAGCATCCCTAGAACACCAGAGCAAAATGGGGTTGTTGAGAGAAAGAACAGAACTTTAATTGAGGCTGCCAGAACCATGCTTGCAGATTCAGGTTTGCCATTAACTTTCTGGGTAGAGGCAGTAAACACTGCTTGCTATGTCCAGAACAGAGTTTTAATAAACCCCAGGCACAAAAAGACTGCTTATGAAATTCTGTATAAAATTAAACCACTGATCTCATACTTCAAGGTGTTTGGCTGCCCATGCTTTATTTTGAACTTAAAAGATTCCATTTCAAAATTTGCAGCCAAAATTGATTGTGGTTATCATCTGGGATACTCAGCCACTGCCAAGGCCTACAAAGTATTCAATACACGGACCAAGGCAGTGGAGGAGACTTTGAATGTAAAGTTCAATGAACTTTCCTCAATGAAAATCCCAGCAAATCCTGCTGATCTGTTTGATCTTGAAAAGTTTACTTTTGAAAATACTGCTGTCAAGACTAACAGTGCAGGTCCAACAGAGGATACAACACCAGATTATGGGTATGAAATCATCATCCCTCAAAGGTCTGCCACAAATGGAAAAGCATCAGTTGTTCAAAACAGCTGTCAAAGCTCAACCACTGCTACCTCAACAGTTGTTGACCAAAGTAGCCCTTCTACCACTGCTTCCACATCCTCAAACACTGCTGACAAAAGTCCTCAAACAGTGGATAAAAGTCAGCAGTGGTCCACTTCATTACCACCCATTCCACCACCTTTTGAAGCCACTGCTGGGTCATCAAAGTCACCAGCAGTGGTTAGCTCAGATGATACACATTTGCAGCCTTCACCAACAAATGCCATCATACCATACCAAGGAGACTTAATCTTCTTGAGATCTCATCCACCTGATCAAATCATTGGCAACATAAATGAAGGGGTGCTCACAAGAAGCCAAACCCAAAACATTTGTCTTTTTGCTGGTTTTCTATCACTCCATCAGCCAGTCAAGTACCAAGAGGCACTAAAAGACAACAGCTGGGTAGAAGCCATGCAAGAGGAGCTCCAACAGTTTAAAAGACAACAAGTATGGGAGCTTGTACCACTGCCAAAAGAGGTTAGTCCCATTGGCACAAAGTGGGTCTTTAAGAACAAAACAGATGAAAGGGGCATTGTTGTCAAGAACAAAGCCAGGCTTGTGGTTCAAGGTTACAGACAGGAAGAGGGGATTGATTATGATGAAACATTCGCCCCTGTTGCAAGATTGGAAGCTATCAGACTGTTCCTGGCCTTTGCTGTCAACCACAACATGAAGGTGTTTCAGATGGATATCAAAAGTGCTTTCCTCTATGGTACATTGCAAGAAGAGGTGTATGTATGTCAACCTCCAGGCTTTGAGGATCCATTTTATCCTGATCATGTCTACAGGCTAAACAAAGCCTTGTATGGCCTGAAACAAGCACCAAGGGCCTGGTATGAAACTCTTTCCAACTTTCTACTCTCAAATGGTTTCAAAAGAGGTACCATTGATAAAACACTGTTTCTTAAATGGAGAGGGAAAGATTTAATGATTGTCCAAATTTATGTGGATGACATTATTTTTGGAAGCACATGTACCAAAATGTGTGAAGAGTTTAGAGAACTCATGACAGCTGAGTTTGAAATGAGTGCAATGGGTGAGCTGCAATGCTTTCTTGGTCTCCAAGTACAGCAATTGCAAAATGGAACCTTCATTCATCAAAGCAAATATGCTAAAGAACTTTTAACTAAATTTGATATGAATGATTGTAAACCATGCAGCACACCCATGGCCACAAATAAGCTGGTCATGTCTGATGAAAAGGATGAGCTGATTGACCAAACACTTTATAGAAGCATGATTGGGTCTTTATTGTACCTAACTGCATCTAGACCAGACATCATGTTTGCAACATGTGTCTATGCAAGAAGTCAATCAGCTCCCAGAAAATCAAATCTCATTGCTGTAAAAAGGATTCTCAGATACATAAAAGGTGCTCCCACACTTGGTATCTGGTATCCAGCTAATGGGAATATCAAGCTTTCAGGTTTTTCAGACAGTGACTTTGCTGGATGTCATACCACAAGGAAGTCCACTTCAGGAGGGTGCCAGTTTCTAGGTGATTGCTTAGTCTCTTGGCAAAGCAAAAAGCAAGCAGCAGTTTCAACATCCACTGCTGAGGCTGAATACATTGCTGCTGCAAGCTGTACAGCCTAACTCCTGTGGCTTCAAAATCAGTTGCTGGATTTTGGTATCACTGCCTTAAAGACACCACTCATGTTGGACAGCCAGGCAGCAGAAAATATCATAAAAAATCCAGTTTCCCACTATACCACAAAGCACATCGACATCAGACATCACTTTGTGAGGGATTGCTATGAAAAAGGTTTGATTTCTCTGCATCATGTCCCAACTAAAGACCAGCTGGCAGATGTGCTCACAAAAGCACTTGATACAGCCACTTTTGAAAGCTTGGTCTCTAGGATTGGGATGCTAAACATGGAATAACAAGCAACATCTTGTTTTTCTATGAATAAAAGCAACAAAATGTTTTCAGAAAATCAAAAATCCATCCTTAAAAATAGCTAAAAATGAAAATTTCATTAAAATCCTTAAAAGTCTGCCATAACCACTGATTGTTCAAAAGTCTGCTCTACTTCAAAAAGCCTGCCCACTGCTGAAAGGCAACCTCTGTTCTCTCATTTCTTGATAACCTCTGTTGTTCAAAAGCAGTGTCTTATCCACTGATATGCTATCCACTGATAGTGAAAATCATCCACTGCCCCCTTTCCACTGCTTTCATCAGTTGCTTTCATCAAAAGTATTGTCCTTCATTTTCACCAGTAGTTGTCACGTGGGCAGTACATAGCAGTCAGACCTTTTGTAACGGCTGCCACGTCAGCATTCATTCTCTTTCCTATAAAATTCCCCACTCACTACCAAAACAGAGTTTTACTGTCGAATTGAATTCTTAAAAATTCTCTTCTCAAAGCAGTTTTTCTTCTCATCTCTCACAAATTCCTTCGATCATTCATTTCAAAAATGACAAAATCGAAGTCATCTGCAAAACCCACATCAAAATCATCGAAAACAGCCTCTAAAAAGGCAATCTCCACTGAAATTCCATTCAAAAAATCTCACAATCTCCTGGGTCTTCTCACAAAACCAGGATCCACCGATGTTTTCGATTCCATTATTACCATCATGACAAAATCAATGTACAAAACTTTGCTCACCGCCGATGCACCAATCTATTTGGCGACCCAAAGGGAGTTTTGGAAGAATGCAACCCTTGAACAACAAGGAGACATTGCAACCGCCATTAAATCTTCCATAAAGGGTAAAACTGTCCAAATTACACCACAATCCATCTCCGAAGTCTTTCAACTCGATGACCAAGCAGGTAAAACTTCCTTCACTAAAAACGAGTTGCACATTGACTTCATTGAAAGAGGGTATGAAGCCACAATGATGACGAAACTAACCTTAGAAAAAGGTTATTTTCCTCCTGCACCCAGATTCCTATTTCATACCCTCCTACTATGTGTTTCAAACAAAACCACTTCTTTTAATGAGATCCCTATAAAGATTCAAAATCTGGGATATGCAATTCTTCAAGAAGAAAATTATAACTATTCTCGGGAAATCTTTAAAGATTTGGTTAATAATGTTGAAACCAAATCATTCTTACTATTTCCAAGATTTTTAAGTTACTATTTTGAAAAGAAATTCAGTAAGGATGATTTAGCTTTAATAAACTAAGGTGAAACAACTGTAATAAATTGCCTAACATCTGAAACTTTTTCACGAATGTTAGCACCTTGCAAAACACAAGCAGGGGTGCCTGAGCAGAATTTAGCAGCTACCACTGCTCCTCAGGTATCTGCTGCTGAGCCTACTGCTCTAGGTGATCAAAGCAGCAGACCAACTGTTTTGAAACCCACACCTACAAAACCCAAAAGGCTTTACAAAAAGAAAAATCAAAAACCCCCCAAACCAATCAAAACAGCAACTCTGGAGGATGAGATACCAGAGTTAATGCCTGTGATAACACAAATGTCACAAGAAACCGCTGCTGCTTCTTCCTCACAGCAGTTGGTACAAATATCTCAACCCATAACCATAAATCCTCCTGCTTCTTCACAAAAAGAACAGGTTGTACACAAAGGGCCACCACATTATGATGCTCTGGATACACTCGTTTCCATCATCCACAGCTCAATGCCCGGAGCAAGTCCGCCTTCTACACCAACCATCACATCCACAATTCCACCAAAAACACAACTACTGTTGGATGCAATTGATTTGAACCAGGCATTACTCAGTCCTTCTCAATCACCTGTCAATGAGAATATGCCTCAACAAATGACTGAGCCTGCTGTATCATTCATTTCTAACCCACCAACACAACCTGAGGAGGTTACACCCATTGAGTTACAAGTAACTCTTTGTGGTAATCCAAGTGAAGCAGCCACTACAACTGTTGAACCCACTGGTTTATAGTTGGACAGGGGTTACATCAATAAGACTTCCTTGGAGGCAATTCCTTTTATAGCACCTCTTCCAACCACCAGTGGATTTATTTATCCTACTGGCAACATCAAAAGGTTGTCAAGTGTTGAAGGAAGAAGACCCCAGTACCAAGAAAAAGGGGCATCAGTGGTTAATGTTTGGAGTAAACTCCCTACCTCTACCACTGATAAAACCACTGTTAGTGGGAAATCAGATGATCCCATTCAATTGGGTGATGATTTAAAGTACCAGAAATTGACGGCTCGTGTTGAAAAACTTGATAACTCTGTTGCAGAGCTCAAAGATAAGCTCCAACAGTTATTACAGGTACAAAAGGTACAATCCACTGCTGTTCCACCTCAAGCACCTGCTCTCCAACAGGCACCTGCTACAAATGAGCTCTGGAATCTATTTCAACCTTTTCTCCATCATCAAGCACAAATAGCAGATCAGCAACATGAAAAACATGTTCAACAATTGAGAAATGCTATAGAGTCTAGGTTCAAAGACACTCAGGCTGATCTAAAGGCTCTCAAAACTCAGATCCTGCACTCCACTGGCACTGCTCCTCCACCAGTGTTCTTCATTGATCAACTCCCCGAAGATAATGCCAAAAAGGGGGAGAAAATTCAGGAGTGGAGAAGGAAAGGAATAACAGATGGTCTCTACCTTTCACCAGAAAATTCAAATATGACCAAACAAATTCCTTTGCCAGATGGGAGTAAGAAAATTGATGTGACCACAAATGCACTTGCAGAAGCACTTGCATGTGTGAAAAGGGATAGAGAGGCCAAAAAGAAAGCCAGGGTGGATTATCCGGATCAGGGTACTTCAGGGTCAAGAGATGATGAAAATCTTATTGATGAAAAGAAGAAGCCTACAAGAAGAGTAAGGCTACCCAAATCCATTCCAGTCGGACGTTCAAAGTCTGCTCAAAAACCACCACCTAAAACAGCTGTTGTAACTCCTGTTGTATCAGCTGCTGTTGGTACTTCAGTAGTTTCAACATCTGCTCCCACTTCAACACACACCATCTCAACACACACTACATCCACTGCTTTACCACCATCACCACCAAAATCAAAATCACCTCCTGTCAAAAGGCAGAAGACAGCAGTTGTTATAACTTCTGTTGTAAAGACAACAGTGGTTGGAACACCAATTGTTTCAACAGCTGTTAGTCTATCACCCACCATTGCCACTACAACCACCTTTCCATCCAAAACATCATCAGTCCATCCTCAAATAAAGAGGAGAAGGCTAATTCCTAAAGATGATGTCTCTTCACCATCACAAACATCTTCAAAATCTCTAGCTCTTTCAATATACCAAAACCAGTTCCACTTTCTTCAGTTCCAATGCACAAACCCTTACCTCCTGCAGGTGTTCAATTTCCTCTTGAACTAGAAGCTGTTAAAGAAGAAATAAAATCTTTTTATATTGAGGATGACCCTGCCAAAAGGAGTTTGCCTTCAATCAAAGGATATCCCTGGCCCAAAAATATTGATGAATATTTGAAGATAAAGGCCAAGCAAGCAGAAGATATCTCGAAAAGGAACACACAAGGGAAATCTGACAAAGAAGTTTCAAGATACTATCAATATCTGCTCACACAAGTCAGTTCCCTAGAACGTTTTGCAAAGAATGTCAGTCAACAAATTTCAGAAAGAGCAGCTGAAACTTTGAAGAAAGACTACATTGAAAGCATTATGTTTCACAAGAGATACAAAGGAGAGAGACACATGTACAAAGAGTGGACTGTTCCTGAGCTTGAAGTTGAAGCGGTAAGAATTCAAGACATGATAAAAAGGAAAGTCACTCACACTCCTCCTGATTGGGCAAAGTTCAAAAAGAATGTACCTGACAAACAGTTGGAACTAAAGAGAATGAAAGAAGAACTGGTTGCTGCTGATTTTGGTACAAAAAGACAAATTGCTAGATGGAAAGAAGATATGATCAGGTCAACCTACAAAAGGTTGGAGGAATTAAGAAAGAAAGATCCAAAAATTCCTCAAAAACCTGACTATCCTGAAGCAGAGGTTTCAAAAAGGCCAACAAAGCTGCACACCAGGAAAGCCACTGCTCCTACTGGTACTGCCTTTTACAAAAGAAGGAAACAAAGCCAGTTAGGAGCTGAAACAGTTCAAGAAATTCTTACTGGAAATGCTGTTGTAAAAGAAGGCTTGTTAAGAAAGTTAAAAGAATAACTTGAACAGGAAAACTCTGCTACCACTGCTCAGCCAGTGATGAACAGGCCAGCCTCACCAAATACTTCTGCGAATAAGCATCTCCCAAGAAACCCACCAGGCTCAAAAATACAAAAGTGGGAAACTGACAAACAGACCTGCGTATTGACTTTGCTCATGTCTGGTGGAGAAGTGGAGAAAATATCAAGGGAACAAGCTCTTGGCCTGAGTCTTGAAGATTTGCAGGATCTCCTTGATCTTCCACTTAGCAGGGATGATGAAGATACAGATGCCCTTGACTTTGAATTACAATTTAAAGGTCAGATAAGGGAGCTGTTAATGAGGCAATAAAATGTCCACAAATAATGAAGGGTTTTGGCATTATCTGTTCCAGGGGGAGATTGTTGGGATTGAACCCTATCAGAGGAACAGATAATTAAAGCCAAAACTGGATCAGAGCAGTGGATCCTGAATAAGCAGATGTTGATATACAAATCTCTCCCCTTGAAAGTGATTACAACTACTGATGACCTCCTATCTGCTGATCTTGCTAAACTGTTGACCCATAACTGCTGCTCAACTAAAGATCTGATGGAAGACTAAAGTCCTGCTGATTCAATCTACTGCCTTGAGTCAAGCACTGTTGATCTGGACAAGTGCTGCTGGGTTCACAGCAGTAGAAGGTTGCAGCAGCTGTTCTAAAGTCTGTTTTGTAATAGAATGTATTAGCAGTAGTTAACACAAGCAGTGTCTGTATAGATCAGAGGTTAGAGTTTGTTAGGAGGTTAGATGTCACTTTCATGGTGACGTCAGCTAAGATGCTCATTAGTTTGCAAGTGCCTATAAATAGTTCAGTACTTTGTACTGTTCTATCAGCTCTTTGCATCATTCGTCTTCTTTGCACGAACAAACTACTGAGCTCTGGCTGAGGGGGAGTTTGCATTCATTCATCAATCATTGTAATCGTGTTTGAAATAAATTCAATCTTTCGGTTCATTGTGTAAAGATGTTTGATAAAAGTATTACTCTCATTTGATTGTATGCAAAGTTTGTTTTCATCTTAATTTCCACTGCACACTCATCCATCTTCATCTTATTTACAAACATAAAATATAATCAAAATCAAACTCAGATCCAACAATACGCTCACAACTTTCTTTTCTTTCTCTGAAATACTGCTGTCTACCCACTCTACCTGAAGCACTGAAACTTTGCCCGTTATCAGAGTATAACTCGAATCACTGGTACGGTACTTTGTCCGATCGATTGAAACTGATCCAACGGATGTTCAAGTGCTGCCTGTATACGGCTATACTTTGTCATTCGTTGTGGGTTTTAATATCGTGATTATCGTTAAAGTTGAATTGAGTTAATACACTAATACGTGTGCATTGTATGTTTAGTTAGGAAACCAGGCTTTAACCAGCAGGCTAATACAGATACCTTAAATCTGCAATGTGAGTCATTCTCTTTTATCAAAATGCTTTGCAAAACCCTAAATGCTTTCAGTTATACTTACAGTGATAAAGTCTTTGTATTCTGAAATTAGTACCGGTATGTGGGATTTTGTGTACATTACTTGTCTAGCGTTACTATTGGACGACGAGTTAGCCAATAGTAATATGACCACGAGCACATGGATTTGCCCTAATCGCAATACTGATTGAGTAATTAATAAATATAAACATATGTAAAAACTCTTGATACTGTAATTATTACACTGTGTTTTTGTACAACTGAATGAACTCACCAATATTTTTCGCTGATCAAATGTTTTAAAACGCGTTTCAGGTGATTTACTTCAAAGAAAGGAAAAAGTGTTATGAAGCACTCCAGCTTAAATAAGTGGCTATGTAAACCTGAATAAAAACGTGTTTTTGTAATCAAGGATTTATCCCCATGAAAATCCTTTTGTGTAACTACGGGTTTTACCCCACAGTTTATGAAATGAAAATTTGGTGTTTTGAAACTCTGATATTTTTCCTGACACCCGGTTCTGAAAAGTTTTCTGCTGTGAATTTAATAAACATCGGTACCACTTGTACCTGCTCAAGGCTCCCGCTCGGGGTAGGGTCGGGGGTCGTGACACCTAGTGTCGTTCTCATAACAAGAGTAATTGTGTCCCACTTTTCAAGAAGTGACCTAAAAACCTATTAGTCTAAGTGGAATTGGAAAATTTTTTGTTAACGTTTTAATTCACTTATCAAATAGCTAAACCTTTCAAACTGTTGTGTTAAGGTCTCTCCCTTAACATGACTGAAGATCTCATACTATTGGTTGAGAATTTCTCATGTGTTTCAATCACATCCTTTGTTCCACCGAATTGTTCTTTTAAAGCATCTTACAACTCTTTTGCGCTATTACACTGTAATAGGCCGGCGTAGATTTTATTTGGTAGAGCCATAACAACAATACTGAATGCTTTTGCAACTAACTCAAACTTTTGATAAACTTGTTCGGAATAGTTTTCTGGTTTCTTTGGCTCTTGAACATTTGGATTTTTAGTACTTGTTACCATTGGAACATTTGGTTCGAATATAACGGACTTCTAGCATCTAGTGTTCTGTTGAGCTAGTACATGAGTCATTTGATGTTTTCAGATATTGTATTCTGATCTGGCAAGCATCAGAGGCTTGTTACTGAAACCATTTGTTGTGGGGATCATGATTGTTTTGTGACATCCTTTCGATCTTTGGGAAAAATAGAGTATCGTTCAAAAACTTTATGAATTTGATACCTTGACTCAGTAATTCGATAAAACGAATAGTTGGTTATCAATTATGTGAGTTGATCTTTTTGTAATAAAACTGATTGTGAAATCAAGTTTAATGTGACCAAGCTCTGATACCAATTGTTAGACGAGCCAGTGGTTTTACCACAATGGGCATTCGGGTGGTGGGTTTCCCTTATAAATTGATGACCGTTCGGATCACCAATGTTATGTTTAGTCAATTATATTCATTTATATTTGTTCATTTGTGTTTTTTTGTTTATTTAAATGTGTTCTTTTAAGTTTGTTTGTTTATTTTTATTTACATTCGCGAACTATTTGTTTATGTTTTAAACGAACGAACATAAACGAACACAAACATGTCCATTTTCTTAATAAATGAAGTTATATGTTTGTTTTCAGTTAAAGGAATGAACACGAACATGCCTCTCTTCGTTTTCATTCGATTCATTTACAGGCCTATTCTGATATATTGTTTACATTGTAGGAATATAATGACAGCATGTGGATTTACGTCATTCTGACTTTTAGTCAACCCATATGTTGCAAATTATATTTCATAAGGATTTCTATATTGTTACATTTTAACTTATAAGTTGACAATCAACACATGTGCTAAATATACAGATTCAAGCCAGAGCACAAAGAAGGGGTTGGATCACTAATAAACTTCATGAACACCTTTTGTATAAGTCGTGCATAGAATAGCTACATCGCTTCACAAGAAGACTCTTCAAAGACATAAACCACCAACCTTTTTGTGCAAGTTAGACCACCAACATAGACAATGTTAGTAGTCTAACTTGTAAAGAATGTTTAATGAATTATGTACCTTTTGTAACTATCATTGTAGATGTGACTTCCAGACATTTCTCCATCAATTAGGAATCTGATGCCGTCACTAAGGAAACAACTTCGTGTAACAAACTTCCGACTTCTGTAAGATAAAAGAAGGCGTTGGATCACTAATAAACATCATGAACACCTTTTGTAGAAGTCGTGCATAAAATAACCACATCGCTTCACAAGAAGACTCTTCAAAGACCTAAATCACCAACCTTTTTGTGTAAGTTAGAACACCAACACAGACAACGTTAGTAGTCTAACTTGTAAAAAATGTCTAATGAATTGTGTACCTTTTGTAACTATCATTGTATCTAATGTGATTCAAAGAAACATCTATACGTAACAAACTTTAAGCTTCTATAAGGGGGAGGGGGCATTTAAACCCCTACCCTAAGTTTCACCAAACTTCTTGTGCCACGTCACTTGGATCGTCCACTATCCTCTCCTATCTATTTTAGTGGCGTCACTTAGACCGAGTTAACCTCTTTCTCTTTTCTTTTTTATTACATAAATAGATATATCATATGAATTTAAAATATAAAAAACAAAAGTTATATAGAAATATCAAAATGCATAATTTTATATATATTTTATATATATTGTGTACGAACTACCATGAATAGTAATTTTCATTTTAAAATAATATGTAGCTTTTTAATATTTTATTATATCAATATATTATTTTATATAATTACCTTTAACTTTTAACATATTTTCAGTTTTTCCTTTTATTATTATATTTACTTTTAGCTTTTAACGTATTTTCTTTTTTTTTCTTTTCTAAAACCATATTTCCTTTATCATTTATTTTTGTTTTAATAATTCTTTTCTATTTTTTTAATTCATCTTTACTTTCTCAATTAGTTTGATATTTCTTTAATAACTTGTGTTCGTTATTTTTTTAAGCTTAAGTATGTAGTTTTGTTTAATTTTTACCCTCGATCAATATAAATTTTATTAAAAACGAATTTATATTCCAAAAGAAACTATTAATTTGGTATCGTAATATGGTACGACGATATCATCTGAACCAATTCTAATGGTTTGGCTTTCTAAACAACATGTTACATGTTCAATTAACGTTATTATTTGCTCCGTTTCGCGGCAACGCGTGATGTAAAAAAATCTAGTTAAAATTAAAAAGCATCCATTGTAGATAATTAAATATGGATAAACTACAAAATTAAACGGACACAAACTAAATAATAAAACTTAAACAAACTGCATAATTAAATAATTAAATGCAAACAAACTAGAGAAAGAATCATCAACGCCTGAAGAATTGTCGAAGTCGGCATCTGGCTGCACAAGTGGTTCTTGGATACGAGGATAAATTTCTTAGTTATCGCCAAGGTTCGATATAAGTAAGTATTCTGTTGAATCTGAACTGCTAATCACGACAGGCCTGGGAAATCCTTTGCGCCTCTGTTAAGCCATGACTGTCGCCCATCATAATGTTGTAGACTTGATGAAATTTGCAAACCTCCTTAAAAATAACATGAAACTTTAAGTGAACTTGGTCCGAAGAACGATTGATTTCACCTACATGTTGACGAAATTGTTCAAATAAGGCTACACTAAATTGTTCGGTCATGTGCAACCAAAAGTTGACTAAGGCTACTTCTTCATCTACGTTCCATGGTCGTCTTGCAAATTTTTTTAGAGTATATGAGAGTGTATGTATGGTTGGCTATTTGTTAATCCAACCCATAACCGCCTGTCCCTACCCGCTAGACCGGCAACAGTAGGGGTTACCCGGCTTGCTACCCCTAAGCGCCCCGAGTCCCCTAAGATAACAATATGAACACCGCCATGATGTGGCGGATACTACTAGTATGTAATATTAATTGAAATTGTAAAATGGTGAGAACATCCACAATAAACAATATTTAGAAGATGTTTTTAAGGTGTCACATGGCACCTGCCTATAAATTTCTCTCTCTTGCCCTCTCAAAAACAAAATACTCATCAAATATTTATCTTCTCTCTCCTCTCTCCTACATCACACTCACATACCTTTCTTCCCTCTATTTTTTCTCACATACACCACTACACTATCTCTCCTCCACCTCACACCCTCTCTCCTTCACATCACACCCTCTCTCCTTACAAACACCAAAAAAGGCTTGGTCTATTCACACACGCCTTTTGTCTTTTTGCACATCCAAAGCGCCTCGCTATGGCCAAAGCGGGGCGCTTTGGTCTTAGTCAACAGACAAGGACTGACTTCTGTCAGTCTGTCAGTCCTTGTCTGTTGACCAAGACCAAAGCGCCCCGCTTTGGCCAAAGCGAGGCGCTTTGGATGTTTTTTTTAGTCAGATTGGATTTGGGTTGATGTGGGTTAGTTTGGTAGGGATTTTTGTTTTAATTAGTTTGATAGAGATTTTTGGAGTGGCCGGAGAAGGATGTGTAACTTGTTGATCATCCGGTCCACCATAAACGGTAGCGGAACTTCTAGTTCACTGTTCATCGGAAAAGTTAGGGTCGCCGGAGAAGGATGTGTAACTTGTTTTGTGTGAGAGTTACCGTTGTGAATGGGAATTTGTTTTTGAATGATTGAATGTTGCCTTTTCCCAATGAGATAAAAAACATTAATTTTTATGAGAAGAAAAGGTAGAATATGAATCTAAAAAACTTACACAACACAATTGTGTCTAATCAGTTGTCAGTTGTTTGTCGCCATTTCTAAAAGGGTCATGCTAATAGTTTGGTTGTGGGTTGAATTAAAACGTTGTTTATTTTGTTAAATTAACGTTGTTTTATAATTACGTCATTACGTCATTATTTTTATAGAATGTGTATAATATAAGTTCTTAACGTTGTTTATTTTGTTAAATTAAAACGAACACGTTAAATAAAATGTACAGAAAGCCATAAGAATTAAACGTAAACAATCCAGAACCAACGTGATGTAAATAAAAGATTAACTGCAATATATATATATATATATATATATATATATATATATATATATATATATATATATCAGTTTGTACATACAATACACAACAAAAAGGTACAACTAAGTACATAATACATAACAAAACACTAAACAAACAAAGTAATGTACTAATCCTCGTGCGGTGGGGACGGTGGGAGGGGAAGTGGAGGCAACGCAGCGAGCTCTCGTAGATCAACGAGCGTCTGGACGATCCAGTCAATGCGTGCGCCCTGACGTCTGAGGCGCCGGTCGAAGTCCCGAGCCACCTCACGCGCTGCCGGAGGCAGGTCAGCGTAAACGTGCTGCGGGTACTGTGGCGGCTCAGGAGCTGGCTGAACTGGTGGTACCGGGATCTCCTCGACCCGCTCCTCCTGCGCCGGATCCTCGAATATAGGCTGAGCCTGAGCCTGAGCCTCAGGCTGATCGATGCCCAGAGCCTGTAGCTGAGCTTGCCGAGCGGCCCGCTGAACATCAGGAGGGGCTAACAATCCAGGCCTCACCTCAATAACAACCGGGATGACCTCCGGCAACACCTCCGGCTGCCAAATCAGCCCATCAGACCCCTGAACCTCAGACCGACATCAAAGGTACGGGTGATCTGCATAGCGGATACTGACGCGCGGCCCAACCTGGATGACGGGACCGGATCGGACAGCAGTGGATCATGCTCGGGCACGATCCCTAGCGAGCGTGCAATGGCGGTGATAAATGAGCCAGTGTGCAGCTGCCCGCGGAGCTGCCGGTGGTATGCAGTAGAAAAGTAATCTGCCAGGCTGGCTGCTAGATCGCAGGGCTGGCGGCGTAGTAGGCAGTATAGAAAGAAAAGGTCACTGAGGTTGACCTTCTCCTTGCTGGAACCCCGCGGCACGATAGTCGACGCGATAACATGGTGCAGGTATCGGTGCAAGGGGTCTCTAATGGTGGTGGCCTTTTGCCAGGATTTCCCAAAGGGAGCCCTGGAAATGACCCTCCAGAAACTGATAAGCGTCTGCCTGTCCATCATCGTAACCGCCTGCGTATATAAATCAGTATCAAGCTCAGGCTCAGTGTACAAACCTGTATGGACAGCAAACTCCCGCACACTCATCTCAAACTCCTGACCGGCGAGACGGAATGTATCCTCGTGGACTGGAAAATGAGGGTCCTCCATGTAATCCGCCGGATGCGGCGCGTATGTAAACGTAGAAAGAAACTCGACCGTAAGCTCAGGGTACGAGTCCTCCATCGCTAACTCAAATAGGCGCGACCAAGGAGTATCTAGTCCAACTATATCACGCGCCCGCTCGACCTCTCCCAAGGTAGTCAGCAGTTCCCAGTCTATCCCTACATGCTCCCCAATCTCTGTGGTGCGCAACCTAGCGCATCTCCCCCTCGCCCGTGACCCCTGCGGAAACTGCAGGTACGGACATGCCGGCTCTTCCTCGTCCCCCACCTCTCCCTCAGCCTCCATATGCTCAATCTCCTCATCGGATAAATCCATCCCTGCACGTTGATCAAATAATAATATTAATTAAACAAATAATATTAAACAAATAATAATATTAAACAAATATTAATAAACAAATAATATTAAACAATTAATAATAATTAAACAAATAATATTAAATAAATAATAATATTAAACGAATATTAATAAACAAATAATAATATTAAACAAATATTAATAAACAAATAATATTAAACAATTAATAATAATTAAACAAATAATAATAATTAAACAAATAATATTAAATAAACAAATAATAATATTAAATAAATAATAATATTAAACAAATATTAATAAACAAATAATAATATTAAACAAATATTAATAAACAAATAATATTAAACAATTAATAATAATTAAACAAATAATATTAAAAAAATAATATTAAATAAACAAATAATAATATTAAACAAATAATAATATTAAACAAATATTAATAAACAAATAATATTAAACAATTAATAATAATTAAACAAATAATATTAAACAAATAATATTAAATAAACAAATAATAATATTAAATAAATAATAATATTAAACAAATATTAATAAACAAATAATAATATTAAACAAATATTAATAAACAAATAATATTAAACAATTAATAATAATTAAACAAATAATAATAATTAAACAAATAACAAATAAAAAAATAAACATGAACCAAAGCGCCCCGCTTTGGCCTCGGCGCGGCGCTTTGGTTCTTCATTCTGAAGAACAGAACCCAACAGCGATCGATTAAGGCCACAATCAACAATCAACATGTGTTATACCGAAACGATTAAGGGTTTGAGATCGCACCTTTTAGCGGTTAAAAGCTTGAAAAACTCCGAATCCGGCTCGACTGTGTGAGATCGCACCTTTAGTGTGTGTTTTTGTGTTTGGGTGAAGTGGGGGAGAAGATGCCCCGCTTCAGTGTATAACGAGGGACCGAAGCGCCCCGCTATGACCATAGCGCGGCGCTTTGGGTCCAAAACGCTGTGTTATGACCATAGCGGGGCGTTTTGGGCATTTTTTAATTTTTTTAAAATTGTTTTTAATTCACAAACGCGTCGATAAATAGTCTAAATTTTCCGTTTTTTCCATTATACATCATTGTTTAATATATATGGAGTATACTGCAAGTTCCGGATCAAATCGGTTACATGTGATGTCTTATTCCGTTATCTCGTATCATTTAGGTTTGAAAGCACAAGTACTCCTGTGAGAAGTGTTATGTGTATCAGCCGCCTACCGTACATGAACATGACGTATTTTTTCATTAATTGTAGTATTATGATGTATATTGTCATTTCGGGTCGTACAAGTGCGTATTGAATCTGATTGGGTCGTGTCGGTGACATTCGGTTTTTAACGTGATGTAACGCGTATATTGAACAAACACAAACGTGATTATTATTAAACACATTTAAGATATATCGTGAACATATGGGGTTACATTAAAGTCAGGGGCACGATACGTAAGCATTTCGTACGCGTTGATCTGATCCATGTATAATGTATGCCAGGCTGCTGCGCGCTCTGTTCTGTTCGCTCTCCAAAGTAGGTTTGGGGGAGGCATTGGATAACAACCTCCAAGCTCTACATGTATGAAATGCCCTTTGTCGACGAACACAACCGCAACCACCAGGGGAGGTTGCTCAGCTTCGTTTGGCCCGCCCAGCAGAGGGAAAATTGTATCGCTCCCACGAATGTCGAAGGTGTGAACAATCACACCGTATCGTTGGGCAATAAGAAACCCTGTCTCAGGCATTATCATGTAATTTTCGATACCTGCTCGTCCCACCCCCTTGAAATTGATCCATGTAACCAGTGCATCATAATGTCCTATGTTTTCCGGATCGAAAACCTGCCTCCAAAGCGATTTGTTCATACGTAACTCCTTTAGAAGTTGTTTCCGGATCATCAAATATGAATTTTGTTTCACTTCTAACCTAACAGCCACCGATCGAAACCCACAATGACCATCTGGTTTCACGTCCTTTATTCTAACAATGTATGGATAGATCACTTTGGGAATCTGAGATGCGTAGTTGCGGATCGCTATATCTGTCTTAGGACCGAGATTGATCATCGGGAAATCAGGGTGTAGGTTGAGCGGTTTGGTATTCTTTTCTCTTCTAGAATCTTCGGGTGATATGTACGAGCTGTGACGGGGAAGATCGTCTGAGGCCTCGACCCAAGTTTCTTCTGACGGAATGTAAGAGCTTTTTCTAGCGGTTTCAACCTTTCTTTCTTCCTGCGTTTTCAATGTTGGGCGACCACGAGTTTTCTTCAGAACAGCAGGAGGTTTTTTGTTATTGTTCCCTGGATTGAGGATTTGCTGAAACTTTTCAAAGAAGCTCCTTTTCACTTGAGGGGGTGTTGGATCGATCTGTTTTTTCAATTTTTCAAATTCCGCGTCTACATCGATATCCTCTATGTTATTCCTTGCAGGCTTGAAGTCAAGCTTCTTCCAAAACACGTCTATGTGTGTGATCCGGATTTGCTGACCTGTGGATGAAAACAAATTAGGTGGCAAAATCATAACGAGAAAGGTCAAAAATATTAATTACCTTTATTTTCCAACTTTTCCAAACGACAGGCACATTGTGACACTTTGGATTTTCCCGGATAACCTTTTGATGTAACTTACGTATGTATGTGTTTATTAAATGGAAAATTTGAACTATTGTGTTACATGTTATGTGTGCCTATGAATATGTGTACATAGATATATATATACGCGTGTGTGTTACTAGTGAGCCGAGACCACAAAACCCGACTCGAGCCCACGGCCTCGAGTGAACAACAACTGATGGGCCGGTTTGGGCCTTGTGACCGAGAAACCCAACCCGGAATCACCCTAACCCACTCGCAATCTTATATAAACCAACCCACCCCTCCCTTTAACCATTTTTACAACACTCTCATACTCTCCTCTCATCTCTCTCACTAAAAACCCTAAGAATTCTAGCAACCAAGATCACTTCCTCACCATCTCATCTCTCTCGGGTCAAACCATAGCATCAAGGCTCGCGGATTCAAGCTCAAGATCATCTTTCGGAGCTTAGTTTATCGAATTCTTGGACCACTACTTCTAACCGGTTAGCATGAATATTTCTACAAGTTGTTTTGCTTTGCTTGTTACTAAATGATTGTAGCCTCTTGTTATGTTATCCGATAGATGCATTTAGGACCTAAAGATCATAATCATGTAGGTGTTGTTTGCTATGATTATCCGGTTAGATATTGGAGTTTGATTAAATCGTTGCTAGTTGTAAGGATTTATGCATGATTTAAGGTTGAATGTTTATGAATTGTGTGTTATCCGGCTTGTTATATTTCGTTGGTTAAATAGTTTTGTTATTCGGTTGTGATAAGGGTTGGTTAGATGGTTTTGTGCATGGTTTTGGGTTATAAATGATGAATGTGGTTTGAATATTGTTTGATTATATGATGAACAGTTTGAAGATGGTTTGCATATTCAAAAATATGTGTGTTTGATCCATTTTAGACAAGGGTTAGACAAGAAAACATGTTTTAGTGGCATAGTACAATCTGATTTCATGAAATTGCAATTCTATTGGCCAGTACTGTTTGCAGGTTCTAGAAGGATTTCTGTGCACGTAATCACGGTTGCGAGTCGGAACCTTTGGTTGCGACTCGAGACCACAGCAGGATTTGTCGAGACCTCTCGGTTGCGAGTCGTAATCAACGCTTATCGAATCCGGTTGTGAGTCGTAACCACTGCTACTGAGTCGGAACTGCTGGTTGCGAGTCGTAACCTCTGGTTGCGACTCGTAATCAAAACGTGACGGACCGAGACCTCGGTTGCGAGTCGCAACCTCGGTTGCGAGTCACTCTTGTCTCGACTGGACTGTTTTAGGGTTATTGGGCTTTTGACTGTTGGGCTTTCTGTTGACTGGACTGCATGTTGTTACTGCTGATTATATGTTTAGGGCCGACCCAATAACCCAACTGTTTGTGTATTCGCATGTTATACGTGTTTGCTATATGTACTGCCATACGTGTTCGCTATGTGTTTACTTGCACCCGACTTGACCCATACTTGGTAACCATGCTAGGACGTGGTGACCAACATACTTGACCGGGTAAAATATCTACCGAGCAACCCAAGGTGAGTTCACAACTTAAAAGCATGCGTCCCGGTGGTTTGGGACACGAGACTAAAACAACCCTATCCCCTTGCAAAGGGGATACCATTTACATTCCTTCCCTGGTTATTGGGAACAAACTTACTTTTCTTTCCCTTGACATTGGGAAACCTTTTAGTTAATTACTGTTTATACGGAATGCAACCAAACGGCACTAAACGCAACTCTATCACTCAAGTCCCTACTACATAATACCGATTAGTCGCCGGGGCCAGGCGAACGGGTTATTAGTTGATAGCGCTATTTAGGTCTTACCAGCCTCACACCGTGCCATGGTATGGGATCGGTCGTGAACTAATGTACTCAGGCATCCGTCAATGATGATAGAACATTGACATCGGGGCATCCTGCGGAAACGCAAACGGTTACCTAGTGTTCGGTATTGGAAAAACAGTTTAGTCGCTAACTTTTGGGGTAGCTCCCCATGGCATGTATAAACGGGTAAATTAACTGGCGAAACAAGTTTTTGGTAATTAAAACTGGACAACTAGTGAACTCACTCAGCATTATTGTTGACCCCGTACTGCATGCTTTGCAGGTGGCCAGTGACTGGAGCAGCTGCTTGGGATGTGTAGTGGGCGTCTGCCCGTGTGTTGGGCATTTATCATGCTTACCTTATGAACATTGTTTAAAACTGTTAATTGTGCTTCCGCTACATTTTACTCTTAACTTAAGACATTGAACTCTAAACTTAACACTTGCTAATCGTGTGGTTAGTAAGTATTACTTTTGTTATCAATTTAGTTATTCAGTATAATTGGTGGCTGGATCCTGGTCAGTCACGCCCTCAAAGCGGGTGTCATCCGCGGGTGGATTTTGGGGGTGTGACAGATTGGTATCAGAGCCATTGGTTATAGTGAACTTGGTTTTAAAAAGGGAAAAATCTTTTTGAGAAAAACCAGACTATAACCCGTGACTCGTGACGACACTACACTCCAAGTACAAGGCTCGACTTATCTGACCTCATAGCTCGGACCCATATTTACTCGCTTAATTGTCTTATGCTTTCTACTTTACTATACGTACTAGTCTGCCTGATTAGATAGATGTGTCTCCTCTCTTCTATCTTATTCTCGCTATGTTACGACACCACACTCATACTATGTTTTCTGGTTATGAAGACAATGAGTGGACGCGGACGAGGAAACGTCAACATGACTCAGGCTCAATTCACTAACCTGCTCAACACTGTGGCTGCAGCTTTCGCAGCTCACCCTATAGGTAAGCTCGTTGTTTTAGGATGTTTAGATCCTACCGCCACATCGTCTTTTCTCCTCTAAACCTATTTCGCTTCACTCCCCACAACAGGTCAGCCTGCACCTGTGCAACCACGTGTCTGTACCTTCAAGACCTTCATGGATTGCAAGCCTCTTCCGTTCAGTGGCACTGAGGGTGCCATAGGTCTCCTGCACTGGATCGAGAAGGTCGAAGCTGTCTTCGCTGTCTGCGAGTGTCCCCCTGCTAATTGGGTGAAGTTCGCTACTGGTACTCTCGAGGGAAGCGCACTTTCATGGTGGAAGGCGCAAATTCAAATGCTTGGTTTGGAGACTGCTAACGCTACTGCATGGGAAGATTTCAAGGATATGATCAAGGAAGAGTACTGTCACAGGGATGACATCCACAAACTCGAGGACGAGTACTATGAACTCAAGATGGTTGGGTCAGAGATTGAGACCTATACCAAGCTGTCCAACGACTACGCTGCTCTTTGTCCAAACATGTCCCGACCCATGTACCGAAGGATCGAATTGTACATCAAGGGTTTAGTCCCGGAAATCAGGAGCCATGTAACCTCGGCTAACCTCCCTACTATACAGCCCGTGGTTCGTCTTGCCCACAAACTCACCAACCAGGCTGTGGAGGAGGGCAGGTTGCCCAAAAGGATCAGTGCTGCGGAAGGAAGTTCTAGTGATGGTAAACGAAAGTGGGATGGAAATCAGGGCAAGGATGCTAACCCTACTCAAGCCCCAGCCCAGCAAAGGAAAACTGACAACAACAAAGGCACACAGCAACAGGGTGGCTACCGGGGAAGCTACCCTAAGTGCAACAAGTGTAACAGGCACCACAATGGGGCATGTAACAGGGGTCAGTGTCAGCGATGCCACAAGATGGGGCACGAAGCCAAGGATTGCAGAAGTCAGTTCCCAGCAAGGCAGAATCAGCAACAACCTCAACAGCAACAGCAGCAGGGAAACAACCGGGCATGTTTTAAATGTGGGGCAACAGGGCACATGCGAAAGGATTGCCCTGAACTGAATCAGAATCGCAACAACAATCAGGGAGCTGGGAACAATGAGCAGAACAACAATGCTGGGAATGCAAGGGGAAGAGCTTTCGTGATTGGAGCTGGAGAAGCAAGGAACGACCCCAACGTCGTGGCGGGTAAGTTCCTACTTGATGATCGTTATGTTTCTGTGTTATTTGATTCCGGTGCCGATGCCAGTTATGTGTCCCTTCGCATTAGTAAGAAACTTAAGCACCCGCCTGCGTTATTAAGTTCTAAGCACATCGTCGAGATAGCTAATGGTAAGAACATCGACGCCACGCACGTGATCCACGACTGCACACTAGAATTGTCTGGCCACACGTTTAGTATCGATCTTTTCCCCGTCAAACTTGGAAGCTTCGACGTCGTCATTGGTATGGATTGGTTATCCAAACATCGCGCTGAAATCCTCTGTCAAGAGAAAGCAGTTCGTATACCTCGTCGTTCTGGCCAACCCCTCATCGTCAAAGGCAACAAAGGTGGAGAAGTCACAGGCATCATCTCGCTCCTGAAAGCCCAGAAGTGCTTACAGAAAGGGCACGCCGCTATCCTAGCACTTGTCACCAGCACCCACGAAAAGGAAAAAAGGATTGAAAATTTTCCTGTAGTACGTGATTATCCCGAGGTATTCCCTGAGGAACTACCTGGACTCCCTCCCCACCGTCAGGTCGAATTTCAAATCGAGCTAGCTCCTGGAGCAGCACCCATAGCTCGTGCACCGTACCGTCTAGCCCCTGCAGAACTGAAGGAACTTTCTACGCAACTACAAGAACTTTTGGATAAAGGATTTATCCGTCCTAGTTCATCACCCTGGGGAGCACCAGTACTCTTTGTCAAAAAGAAGGATGGCACGTTCCGAATGTGCATTGACTATCGTGAGTTGAACAAGGTTACCATCAAGAATCGTTACCCTCTCCCGCGCATCGACGACCTATTCGATCAGCTGCAAGGATCGAGCTACTATCCTAAGATTGACCTGCGATCAGGCTATCATCAGCTGAGAGTTCGTAATGAAGACATCTCTAAGACTGCATTCAGGACTCGTTATGGTCATTATGAGTTCCTCGTTATGCCTTTTGGAATGACCAACGCGCCGGCAGTGTTCATGGATCTTATGAACCGCGTATGTAAGCCTTACCTCGACAAATTCGTGATCGTGTTCATCGATGACATCCTGATTTATTCGAAGAGTCAAGAGGAGCATGAACAACACCTACGCCTTATTCTGGAACTCCTTCGCAACGAGCAGCTGTACGCCAAATTCTCTAAATGTGACTTCTGGCTCCGAGAAGTCCATTTCCTCGGCCATGTAGTTAATAAGAACGGAATTCATGTTGACCCAGCCAAGATCGAATCAATAAAGAACTGGCCTACGCCTAAGACCCCCACTGAAGTTCGCCAATTCTTGGGATTGGCAGGTTACTACCGCAGATTCATTCAGGGATTCTCGAAGATTGCACAACCCCTCACTATACTCACTCAGAAAGGCGTCGCCTACAAGTGGAATGAAGCACAGGAATCTGCTTTTCAGAGGCTTAAGGATAACCTCTGTAGCGCTCCTATTCTCTCGTTGCCTGAAGGCACTGACGACTTCGTAGTTTACTGCGATGCATCTATTCATGGGCTCGGTTGCGTGTTAATGCAACGCGAGAAAGTTATTGCTTACGCCTCTCGACAACTCAAGACGCACGAAAGGAACTACACGACACATGATTTAGAATTGGGAGCAGTGGTTTTTGCTCTTAAGATATGGAGACATTACCTGTACGGTACCAAGTGCACTATTTACACCGATCACAGGAGTCTCGAGCATATCTTTAGGCAAAAGGAATTGAACATGCGACAACGTCGATGGGTCGAACTCTTGAATGACTACGAATGCGCCATCAAGTATCATCCGGGCAAGGCCAATGTCGTGGCAGACGCCCTCAGCCGAAAGGACACTATACCGAAGTGCGTGCGAGCATTGCAACTTACCATCCAGTCTAACCTCCCTACCCAGATCCGAAATGCTCTAGTTGAAGCATTGAAACCGGAAAACATCCGGGCTGAGTCTCTGCGAGGGTCGAGACAGCAACTAGAACAGAAAGAAGATGGTGCTTACTATGTAACAGGGCGCATTTGGGTTCCACTCTTTGGAGATTTACGTGAACTCGTGATGGACGAAGCCCACAAGTCCCGCTACTCAGTACATCCTGGTTCGGACAAGATGTACCACGACTTGAAGACTACATATTGGTGGCCTGGTATGAAGGCCCACATAGCAGCATACGTCAGCAAATGTTTGACTTGCGCAAGAGTCAAGACAGAATACCAGAAGCCAGCAGGTCTACTCCAACAACCAGAAATCCCGAAATGGAAATGGGAGCAAATTTCCATGGATTTTGTTACAGGGCTACCTAGGTCTCAACGCGGAAATGATACTATTTGGGTAATAGTAGATCGATTGACCAAGTCTGCGCACTTTCTGGCTATTAAGGAAACAGACAAGTTTTCTACCTTGGCGGAGATTTACTTAAAGGAAGTAGTTTCGAGGCACGGGGTGCCAACCTCAATTATTTCCGACCGAGACGCTCGTTTTACTTCGGAATTGTGGCAAGCTATGCACAAATCCTTCGGCTCACGTTTGGACATGAGCACCGCTTATCACCCGCAAACGGATGGACAATCCGAACGCACCATCCAGACTCTAGAAGACATGCTTAGAGCGTGTGTGATCGATTTTGGCAAGAACTGGGAGAAGCATCTACCGCTAGTAGAGTTCTCCTACAACAACAGTTACCACACTAGTATTCAAGCAGCACCTTTTGAGGCATTGTACGGTCGTAAATGCCGGTCACCTCTCTGCTGGGCAGAAATCGGTGATAGTCAAATCACGGGCCCAGAGATGGTGGTGGATACAACGGAAAAGATTGCCCAGATCAGACAACGCATGGCGGCAGCTCGTGACCGTCAGAAGAGCTACGCTGACAAGCGTAGGAAACCCTTGGAATTCCAGGTCGGTGACCGGGTTCTACTTAAAGTCTCACCCTGGAAGGGTGTGGTTCGCTTTGGTAAACGGGGCAAGCTTAATCCACGATACATTGGACCATTCGAAATTACCGAGAAGATCGGTAAGGTTGCTTATAGCTTGAACCTGCCTGAAGAACTGAGTGCGGTACACAACGTTTTCCACATATCCAACCTGAAGAAGTGTTTGTCGGATGAAACACTTGTGATTCCTTTTAAGGAATTGACTATTGACGAACAGCTACACTTTACTGAGGAACCGATTGAAATCACTGATCGAGAGATCAAAATCCTCAAACGTAGCCAGATACCCCTTGTACGAGTTCGTTGGAACTCGCGACGTGGCCCAGAGTATACCTGGGAGCGGGAAGACCAGATGAAGCATAAGTATCCCCAGTTGTTCCTTAACGAAAACCCCAGCACTGAAGCTACAGCCGAATTTCGGGACGAAATTCCAAACTAACGGGGGGATGATGTGACACCCCATTGAAACGCTTTCACTTACGCTAGCTTGACAGTGGCTGCCTTAACTTTCGGGACGAAAGTTCCTAAAACTTGGGGATAATGTGACACTTTGGATTTTCCCGGATAACCTTTTGATGTAACTTACGTATGTATGTGTTTATTAAATGGAAAATTTGAACTATTGTGTTACATGTTATGTGTGCCTATGAATATGTGTACATAGATATATATATACGCGTGTGTGTTACTAGTGAGCCGAGACCACAAAACCCGACTCGAGCCCACGGCCTCGAGTGAACAACAACTGATGGGCCGGTTTGGGCCTTGTGACCGAGAAACCCAACCCGGAATCACCCTAACCCACTCGCAATCTTATATAAACCAACCCACCCCTCCCTTTAACCATTTTTACAACACTCTCATACTCTCCTCTCATCTCTCTCACTAAAAACCCTAAGAATTCTAGCAACCAAGATCACTTCCTCACCATCTCATCTCTCTCGGGTCAAACCATAGCATCAAGGCTCGCGGATTCAAGCTCAAGATCATCTTTCGGAGCTTAGTTTATCGAATTCTTGGACCACTACTTCTAACCGGTTAGCATGAATATTTCTACAAGTTGTTTTGCTTTGCTTGTTACTAAATGATGCTTGTAGCCTCTTGTTATGTTATCCGATTGATGCATTTAGGACCTAAAGATCATAATCATGTAGGTGTTGTTTGCTATGATTATCCGGTTAGATATTGGAGTTTGATTAAATCGTTGCTAGTTGTAAGGATTTATGCATGATTTAAGGTTGAATGTTTATGAATTGTGTGTTATCCGGCTTGTTATATTTCGTTGGTTAAATAGTTTTGTTATTCGGTTGTGATAAGGGTTGGTTAGATGGTTTTGTGCATGGTTTTGGGTTATAAATGATGAATGTGGTTTGAATATTGTTTGATTATATGATGAACAGTTTGAAGATGGTTTGCATATTCAAAAATATGTGTGTTTGATCCATTTTAGACAAGGGTTAGACAAGAAAACATGTTTTAGTGGCATAGTACAATCTGATTTCATGAAATTGCAATTCTATTGGCCAGTACTGTTTGCAGGTTCTAGAAGGATTTCTGTGCACGTAATCACGGTTGCGAGTCGGAACCTTTGGTTGCGACTCGAGACCACAGCAGGATTTGTCGAGACCTCTCGGTTGCGAGTCGTAATCAACGCTTATCGAATCCGGTTGCGAGTCGTAACCACTGCTACTGAGTCGGAACTGCTGGTTGCGAGTCGTAACCTCTGGTTGCGACTCGTAATCAAAACGTGACGGACCGAGACCTCGGTTGCGAGTCGCAACCTCGGTTGCGAGTCACTCTTGTCTCGACTGGACTGTTTTAGGGTTATTGGGCTTTTGACTGTTGGGCTTTCTGTTGACTGGACTGCATGTTGTTACTGCTGATTATATGTTTAGGGCCGACCCAATAACCCAACTGTTTGTGTATTCGCATGTTATACGTGTTTGCTATATGTACTGCCATACGTGTTCGCTATGTGTTTACTTGTACCCGACTTGACCCATACTTGGTAACCATGCTAGGACGTGGTGACCAACATACTTGACCGGGTAAAATATCTACCGAGCAACCCAAGGTGAGTTCACAACTTAAAAGCATGCGTCCCGGTGGTTTGGGACACGAGACTAAAACAACCCTATCCCCTTGCAAAGGGGATACCATTTACATTCCTTCCCTGGTTATTGGGAACAAACTTACTTTTCTTTCCCTTGACATTGGGAAACCTTTTAGTTAATTACTGTTTATACGGAATGCAACCAAACGGCACTAAACGCAACTCTATCACTCAAGTCCCTACTACATAATACCGATTAGTCGCCGGGGCCAGGCGAACGGGTTATTAGTTGATAGCGCTATTTAGGTCTTACCAGCCTCACACCGTGCCATGGTATGGGATCGGTCGTGAACTAATGTACTCAGGCATCCGTCAATGATGATAGAACATTGACATCGGGGCATCCTGCGGAAACGCAAACGGTTACCTAGTGTTCGGTATTGGAAAAACAGTTTAGTCGCTAACTTTTGGGGTAGCTCCCCATGGCATGTATAAACGGGTAAATTAACTGGCGAAACAAGTTTTTGGTAATTAAAACTGGACAACTAGTGAACTCACTCAGCATTATTGTTGACCCCGTACTGCATGCTTTGCAGGTGGCCAGTGACTGGAGCAGCTGCTTGGGATGTGTAGTGGGCGTCTGCCCGTGTGTTGGGCATTTATCATGCTTACCTTATGAACATTGTTTAAAACTGTTAATTGTGCTTCCGCTACATTTTACTCTTAACTTAAGACATTGAACTCTAAACTTAACACTTGCTAATCGTGTGGTTAGTAAGTATTACTTTTGTTATCAATTTAGTTATTCAGTATAATTGGTGGCTGGATCCTGGTCAGTCACGCCCTCAAAGCGGGTGTCATCCGCGGGTGGATTTTGGGGGTGTGACAGATTGGTATCAGAGCCATTGGTTATAGTGAACTTGGTTTTAAAAAGGGAAAAATCTTTTTGAGAAAAACCAGACTATAACCCGTGACTCGTGACGACACTACACTCCAAGTACAAGGCTCGACTTATCTGACCTCATAGCTCGGACCCATATTTACTCGCTTAATTGTCTTATGCTTTCTACTTTACTATACGTACTAGTCTGCCTGATTAGATAGATGTGTCTCCTCTCTTCTATCTTATTCTCGCTATGTTACGACACCACACTCATACTATGTTTTCTGGTTATGAAGACAATGAGTGGACGCGGACGAGGAAACGTCAACATGACTCAGGCTCAATTCACTAACCTGCTCAACACTGTGGCTGCAGCTTTCGCAGCTCACCCTATAGGTAAGCTCGTTGTTTTAGGATGTTTAGATCCTACCGCCACATCGTCTTTTCGCCTCTAAACCTATTTCGCTTCACTCCCCACAACAGGTCAGCCTGCACCTGTGCAACCACGTGTCTGTACCTTCAAGACCTTCATGGATTGCAAGCCTCTTCCGTTCAGTGGCACTGAGGGTGCCATAGGTCTCCTGCACTGGATCGAGAAGGTCGAAGCTGTCTTCGCTGTCTGCGAGTGTCCCCCTGCTAATTGGGTAAAGTTTGCTACTGGTACTCTCGAGGGAAGCGCACTTTCATGGTGGAAGGCGCAAATTCAAATGCTTGGTTTGGAGACTGCTAACGCTACTGCATGGGAAGATTTCAAGGATATGATCAAGGAAGAGTACTGTCACAGGGATGACATCCACAAACTCGAGGACGAGTACTATGAACTCAAGATGGTTGGGTCAGAGATTGAGACCTATACCAAGCTGTCCAACGACTACGCTGCTCTTTGTCCAAACATGTCCCGACCCATGTACCGAAGGATCGAATTGTACATCAAGGGTTTAGTCCCGGAAATCAGGAGCCATGTAACCTCGGCTAACCTCCCTACTATACAGCCCGTGGTTCGTCTTGCCCACAAACTCACCAACCAGGCTGTGGAGGAGGGCAGGTTGCCCAAAAGGATCAGTGCTGCGGAAGGAAGTTCTAGTGATGGTAAACGAAAGTGGGATGGAAATCAGGGCAAGGATGCTAACCCTACTCAAGCCCCAGCCCAGCAAAGGAAAACTGACAACAACAAAGGCACACAGCAACAGGGTGGCTACCGGGGAAGCTACCCTAAGTGCAACAAGTGTAACAGGCACCACAATGGGGCATGTAACAGGGGTCAGTGTCAGCGATGCCACAAGATGGGGCACGAAGCCAAGGATTGCAGAAGTCAGTTCCCAGCAAGGCAGAATCAGCAACAACCTCAACAGCAACAGCAGCAGGGAAACAACCGGGCATGTTTTAAATGTGGGGCAACAGGGCACATGCGAAAGGATTGCCCTGAACTGAATCAGAATCGCAACAACAATCAGGGAGCTGGGAACAATGAGCAGAACAACAATGCTGGGAATGCAAGGGGAAGAGCTTTCGTGATTGGAGCTGGAGAAGCAAGGAACGACCCCAACGTCGTGGCGGGTAAGTTCCTACTTGATGATCGTTATGTTTCTGTGTTATTTGATTCCGGTGCCGATGCCAGTTATGTGTCCCTTCGCATTAGTAAGAAACTTAAGCACCCGCCTGCGTTATTAAGTTCTAAGCACATCGTCGAGATAGCTAATGGTAAGAACATCGAGGCCACGCACGTGATCCACGACTGCACACTAGAATTGTCTGGCCACACGTTTAGTATCGATCTTTTCCCCGTCAAACTTGGAAGCTTCGACGTCGTCATTGGTATGGATTGGTTATCCAAACATCGCGCTGAAATCCTCTGTCAAGAGAAAGCAGTTCGTATACCTCGTCGTTCTGGCCAACCCCTCATCGTCAAAGGCAACAAAGGTGGAGAAGTCACAGGCATCATCTCGCTCCTGAAAGCCCAGAAGTGCTTACAGAAAGGGCACGCCGCTATCCTAGCACTTGTCACCAGCACCCACGAAAAGGAAAAAAGGATTGAAAATTTTCCTGTAGTACGTGATTATCCCGAGGTATTCCCTGAGGAACTACCTGGACTCCCTCCCCACCGTCAGGTCGAATTTCAAATCGAGCTAGCTCCTGGAGCAGCACCCATAGCTCGTGCACCGTACCGTCTAGCCCCTGCAGAACTGAAGGAACTTTCTACGCAACTACAAGAACTTTTGGATAAAGGATTTATCCGTCCTAGTTCATCACCCTGGGGAGCACCAGTACTCTTTGTCAAAAAGAAGGATGGCACGTTCCGAATGTGCATTGACTATCGTGAGTTGAACAAGGTTACCATCAAGAATCGTTACCCTCTCCCGCGCATCGACGACCTATTCGATCAGCTGCAAGGATCGAGCTACTATCCTAAGATTGACCTGCGATCAGGCTATCATCAGCTGAGAGTTCGTAATGAAGACATCTCTAAGACTGCATTCAGGACTCGTTATGGTCATTATGAGTTCCTCGTTATGCCTTTTGGAATGACCAACGCGCCGGCAGTGTTCATGGATCTTATGAACCGCGTATGTAAGCCTTACCTCGACAAATTCGTGATCGTGTTCATCGATGACATCCTGATTTATTCGAAGAGTCAAGAGGAGCATGAACAACACCTACGCCTTATTCTGGAACTCCTTCGCAACGAGCAGCTGTACGCCAAATTCTCTAAATGTGACTTCTGGCTCCGAGAAGTCCATTTCCTCGGCCATGTAGTTAATAAGAACGGAATTCATGTTGACCCAGCCAAGATCGAATCAATAAAGAACTGGCCTACGCCTAAGACCCCCACTGAAGTTCGCCAATTCTTGGGATTGGCAGGTTACTACCGCAGATTCATTCAGGGATTCTCGAAGATTGCACAACCCCTCACTATACTCACTCAGAAAGGCGTCGCCTACAAGTGGAATGAAGCACAGGAATCTGCTTTTCAGAGGCTTAAGGATAACCTCTGTAGCGCTCCTATTCTCTCGTTGCCTGAAGGCACTGACGACTTCGTAGTTTACTGCGATGCATCTATTCATGGGCTCGGTTGCGTGTTAATGCAACGCGAGAAAGTTATTGCTTACGCCTCTCGACAACTCAAGACGCACGAAAGGAACTACACGACACATGATTTAGAATTGGGAGCAGTGGTTTTTGCTCTTAAGATATGGAGACATTACCTGTACGGTACCAAGTGCACTATTTACACCGATCACAGGAGTCTCGAGCATATCTTTAGGCAAAAGGAATTGAACATGCGACAACGTCGATGGGTCGAACTCTTGAATGACTACGAATGCGCCATCAAGTATCATCCGGGCAAGGCCAATGTCGTGGCAGACGCCCTCAGCCGAAAGGACACTATACCGAAGTGCGTGCGAGCATTGCAACTTACCATCCAGTCTAACCTCCCTACCCAGATCCGAAATGCTCTAGTTGAAGCATTGAAACCGGAAAACATCCGGGCTGAGTCTCTGCGAGGGTCGAGACAGCAACTAGAACAGAAAGAAGATGGTGCTTACTATGTAACAGGGCGCATTTGGGTTCCACTCTTTGGAGATTTACGTGAACTCATGATGGACGAAGCCCACAAGTCCCGCTACTCAGTACATCCTGGTTCGGACAAGATGTACCACGACTTGAAGACTACATATTGGTGGCCTGGTATGAAGGCCCACATAGCAGCATACGTCAGCAAATGTTTGACTTGCGCAAGAGTCAAGACAGAATACCAGAAGCCAGCAGGTCTACTCCAACAACCAGAAATCCCGAAATGGAAATGGGAGCAAATTTCCATGGATTTTGTTACAGGGCTACCTAGGTCTCAACGCGGAAATGATACTATTTGGGTAATAGTAGATCGATTGACCAAGTCTGCGCACTTTCTGGCTATTAAGGAAACAGACAAGTTTTCTACCTTGGCGGAGATTTACTTAAAGGAAGTAGTTTCGAGGCACGGGGTGCCAACCTCAATTATTTCCGACCGAGACGCTCGTTTTACTTCGGAATTGTGGCAAGCTATGCACAAATCCTTCGGCTCACGTTTGGACATGAGCACCGCTTATCACCCGCAAACGGATGGACAATCCGAACGCACCATCCAGACTCTAGAAGACATGCTTAGAGCGTGTGTGATCGATTTTGGCAAGAACTGGGAGAAGCATCTACCGCTAGTAGAGTTCTCCTACAACAACAGTTACCACACTAGTATTCAAGCAGCACCTTTTGAGGCATTGTACGGTCGTAAATGCCGGTCACCTCTCTGCTGGGCAGAAATCGGTGATAGTCAAATCACGGGCCCAGAGATGGTGGTGGATACAACGGAAAAGATTGCCCAGATCAGACAACGCATGGCGGCAGCTCGTGACCGTCAGAAGAGCTACGCTGACAAGCGTAGGAAACCCTTGGAATTCCAGGTCGGTGACCGGGTTCTACTTAAAGTCTCACCCTGGAAGGGTGTGGTTCGCTTTGGTAAACGGGGCAAGCTTAATCCACGATACATTGGACCATTCGAAATTACCGAGAAGATCGGTAAGGTTGCTTATAGCTTGAACCTGCCTGAAGAACTGAGTGCGGTACACAACGTTTTCCACATATCCAACCTGAAGAAGTGTTTGTCGGATGAAACACTTGTGATTCCTTTTAAGGAATTGACTATTGACGAACAGCTACACTTTACTGAGGAACCGATTGAAATCACTGATCGAGAGATCAAAATCCTCAAACGTAGCCAGATACCCCTTGTACGAGTTCGTTGGAACTCGCGACGTGGCCCAGAGTATACCTGGGAGCGGGAAGACCAGATGAAGCACAAGTATCCCCAGTTGTTCCTTAACGAAAACCCCAGCACTGAAGCTACAGCCGAATTTCGGGACGAAATTCCAAACTAACGGGGGGATGATGTGACACCCCATTGAAACGCTTTCACTTACGCTAGCTTGACAGTGGCTGCCTTAACTTTCGGGACGAAAGTTCCTAAAACTTGGGGATAATGTGACACTTTGGATTTTCCCGGATAACCTTTTGATGTAACTTACGTATGTATGTGTTTATTAAATGGAAAATTTGAACTATTGTGTTACATGTTATGTGTGCCTATGAATATGTGTACATAGATATATATATATACGCGTGTGTGTTACTAGTGAGCCGAGACCACAAAACCCGACTCGAGCCCACGGCCTCGAGTGAACAACAACTGATGGGCCGGTTTGGGCCTTGTGACCGAGAAACCCAACCCGGAATCACCCTAACCCACTCGCAATCTTATATAAACCAACCCACCCCTCCCTTTAACCATTTTTACAACACTCTCATACTCTCCTCTCATCTCTCTCACTAAAAACCCTAAGAATTCTAGCAACCAAGATCACTTCCTCACCATCTCATCTCTCTCGGGTCAAACCATAGCATCAAGGCTCGCGGATTCAAGCTCAAGATCATCTTTCGGAGCTTAGTTTATCGAATTCTTGGACCACTACTTCTAACCGGTTAGCATGAATATTTCTACAAGTTGTTTTGCTTTGCTTGTTACTAAATGATGCTTGTAGCCTCTTGTTATGTTATCCGATTGATGCATTTAGGACCTAAAGATCATAATCATGTAGGTGTTGTTTGCTATGATTATCCGGTTAGATATTGGAGTTTGATTAAATCGTTGCTAGTTGTAAGGATTTATGCATGATTTAAGGTTGAATGTTTATGAATTGTGTGTTATCCGGCTTGTTATATTTCGTTGGTTAAATAGTTTTGTTATTCGGTTGTGATAAGGGTTGGTTAGATGGTTTTGTGCATGGTTTTGGGTTATAAATGATGAATGTGGTTTGAATATTGTTTGATTATATGATGAACAGTTTGAAGATGGTTTGCATATTCAAAAATATGTGTGTTTGATCCATTTTAGACAAGGGTTAGACAAGAAAACATGTTTTAGTGGCATAGTACAATCTGATTTCATGAAATTGCAATTCTATTGGCCAGTACTGTTTGCAGGTTCTAGAAGGATTTCTGTGCACGTAATCACGGTTGCGAGTCGGAACCTTTGGTTGCGACTCGAGACCACAGCAGGATTTGTCGAGACCTCTCGGTTGCGAGTCGTAATCAACGCTTATCGAATCCGGTTGCGAGTCGTAACCACTGCTACTGAGTCGGAACTGCTGGTTGCGAGTCGTAACCTCTGGTTGCGACTCGTAATCAAAACGTGACGGACCGAGACCTCGGTTGCGAGTCGCAACCTCGGTTGCGAGTCACTCTTGTCTCGACTGGACTGTTTTAGGGTTATTGGGCTTTTGACTGTTGGGCTTTCTGTTGACTGGACTGCATGTTGTTACTGCTGATTATATGTTTAGGGCCGACCCAATAACCCAACTGTTTGTGTATTCGCATGTTATACGTGTTTGCTATATGTACTGCCATACGTGTTCGCTATGTGTTTACTTGTACCCGACTTGACCCATACTTGGTAACCATGCTAGGACGTGGTGACCAACATACTTGACCGGGTAAAATATCTACCGAGCAACCCAAGGTGAGTTCACAACTTAAAAGCATGCGTCCCGGTGGTTTGGGACACGAGACTAAAACAACCCTATCCCCTTGCAAAGGGGATACCATTTACATTCCTTCCCTGGTTATTGGGAACAAACTTACTTTTCTTTCCCTTGACATTGGGAAACCTTTTAGTTAATTACTGTTTATACGGAATGCAACCAAACGGCACTAAACGCAACTCTATCACTCAAGTCCCTACTACATAATACCGATTAGTCGCCGGGGCCAGGCGAACGGGTTATTAGTTGATAGCGCTATTTAGGTCTTACCAGCCTCACACCGTGCCATGGTATGGGATCGGTCGTGAACTAATGTACTCAGGCATCCGTCAATGATGATAGAACATTGACATCGGGGCATCCTGCGGAAACGCAAACGGTTACCTAGTGTTCGGTATTGGAAAAACAGTTTAGTCGCTAACTTTTGGGGTAGCTCCCCATGGCATGTATAAACGGGTAAATTAACTGGCGAAACAAGTTTTTGGTAATTAAAACTGGACAACTAGTGAACTCACTCAGCATTATTGTTGACCCCGTACTGCATGCTTTGCAGGTGGCCAGTGACTGGAGCAGCTGCTTGGGATGTGTAGTGGGCGTCTGCCCGTGTGTTGGGCATTTATCATGCTTACCTTATGAACATTGTTTAAAACTGTTAATTGTGCTTCCGCTACATTTTACTCTGAACTTAAGACATTGAACTCTAAACTTAACACTTGCTAATCGTGTGGTTAGTAAGTATTACTTTTGTTATCAATTTAGTTATTCAGTATAATTGGTGGCTGGATCCTGGTCAGTCACGCCCTCAAAGCGGGTGTCATCCGCGGGTGGATTTTGGGGGTGTGACACACATGGCAAACCACAGCTGGTAAAAAGTTGGCAACCACAGCTTGCACTGTAGGCTCTCAACCCGTCTTCCTTACGTTTTAGTTCCATACTCAAAAGCTCAATCGCATATATTGAAACCTTTCTGAGAATATATGCAAGCATGGGCTGATTCTTGTGGTGCGTCATCACTTTTCGGAGGCTTGTTTCAAAGCTACTTCTAATCTCGGCGTATTGTCTATCAACAACATGATCAACATACAGTACAAGTTTATCCAGTGTGTTGCGATGACTTGGAAAGTGACTTTTTACTGTTGCATGCATGCCCTCAACCCTGTTGGTCGTAGTTTGGTGAAAGTTGATAGTTTGGTTAATCCAGCAAGATACAAACTTTTCACGGTACGGATCCAACCAGGATTTCTTCAAATAATCAAAAACCTCTAAAATTAAAAAAACGTAAATAGTCAGTTTTTGTTATTATATAAAATTTGAACATAATTATGTAAGAAATACTCACGTTCACGGTCAGCTTCTTTCAACTGTACTTCAAGGTTTTCCAAGTTATACCTGTATATTTCCTCGGTCGTAGACTCGCACAATGTCCAAAATGTACGTACGAATTCTTTCCACTCCTTGCTGTTCTTATTAATATTTTGTTGAATATGGAACCGACAAAGATACTTATGCGCTTTTGGAAAAACTTGTTCACACGCGTTCATTAGCGCAAAATCCTTGTCTGTTAAAATCACGCGCGGTTCCATACATCCTGCCAGCATAGACTTGATCCTCTGCAACACCCATAGGTAGTTCTCTGACTTCTCAGCGGAAATTACCGCACAAGCAGCCGTAAACGATTTGTTTGTCGACGTCATGCCTACGACCTGAAAAAATGGCAGGTTGTACATGTTCGTTTTGTAGGTGGCGTCAATCATTAGCACATGCGGGAAGGCACACCACATAGTGAATGATTTTTCGTGAACAAAGAAGACGTCTTCAACTTCGTTCGATATCTCATTCGTGCGCATGTAATAAGTGTAATTTTTTTCGATAAGAATGTTTTCAAGTTTTTTTTTCAAGTTTTTGCATCGGAGACTTACCGACATTTTTTTCGGCGTTGATCTTCTGTACAACGTTGTGTATATCTTTCGGAATAAGCTTTCTAGCCGGATTGTTTTTTGTCAGCGTTCGCCAGATACTTTGGTTGGGAATATCTTGCTCTGCCAACTCCTTAACCAGTTTTTTGTCCTCCGAAGAAAGCCTTCTCGCATAGGCGTGACCCTCGAAGTTTTCAATAGGAGTGTGGTTATGCTTCGCCTTCGTCACCTCGATCCTCCAAACACTTCCGGATGATTCCGAAAACCCGATCATCTCGAACGGGCAGCCTATTTTCTTGCTACCCGTTTTCCTCTATGTAGCTATACTCTTATGCTCCCCACCAAAAGTACATTGAAACCAAATCTTGTAATTCTCTCCTCTTTTATTCGACCTCTTAGTCACAATGAGGTAACCATTGTCTTTTGCCGTGTCTTGTACCCAACGCACCAACTCTTTACGTGACGAAAAGGTCTACGTTGTATCAAACGAAAATGTAACCGGGTAACAACCTTCCTCGTCAACAGACACATCCTCCGGCTCACCATCGTCACCGAGGTTCGAATAGACTTGATGTTCAAAGCTCTGTTCACAACCGTAACTCTGGTTTGGATAACACTCCTGCTGTACAAAGCTTTGCTCGCCACCGTAACCGAAATTCGAATAACCTTGTAAGCTCTGTTGACAACCGTAACTGTCGTTTGGATAACACTCCTGCTGTACAAAGCTATAGTCGCCACCGTAACCGAAATTCGAATAACCTTGTTGTGCGTAAGGGTCCTCCACAGGGGTATTCAAATCCAGCTGCACCGTGTTATCACGATAATGAATGCCAGATACAACCTCTGTCTCCCTCAAGTTGGACGACACCGGTTTCTCAAACGAGTCAGAAATAGCGGTCCCCTCGTAAGAATCAGGAACAACTGACTCGTCAGAATATTGACAGAAAAGATAATTACTTAACCACGACATCGTTTTTTCAAAACATGTAACTAATAGAGCAAAGAAGATTGACAAAAAACAATCTGAATTATGAATGTCGAGTCTGTCCAGGGATTTAAAGGCAGCATTTGGGGTCGAAGCGCCGCGCTATGGCCAAAGCGCGGCGCTTAGGGTTCACGGGGCGACTGAAACCTCGTATCACCTTTATGTCTCTGTGTCAGTCAGTCAGTCAGTCATTCGAAACCTCGTATCAACTTTTGTCGCCCTAAGCGCCCCGCTTTGACCATAGCGCGGCGCTTAGGGGTGTGAAAATTATTTTTGGCGTGTGTAATTAGCATGACCCACCAAAAAAATGCCTGCTGTGATGATGCCAAAGAGAAAAGGTTCTTCGATTGCACAAGACAAGAAAAGGATTTACAGTTTACTGGTTACATCATCCTACAATGGCGCTTTTCACATACAAGCGATCTAATTACACAGAGTTAGTTTTTTCACATACCAAAATTTATCTAATTTCATCAACTTTTCCCGCCAATTTCCTTTTTTAAATGTCAAGTTCTTCAATTGAAATTCGAGGCTGGTTGTTTGATGGAGCACTTCCAGATCTAGAAAGTACACAATCTGGTGCAGGCGAGTTGTATGATCTCTTGCAATGCAGAATAGCGTCTCGGATTCCATCCTGTTGTTCTAATGCGGAATCATCATTCTTCGTTACAGGCGTTTGCAGAATTGCAGACGCCGAACGGCTCTTACCTAACCGCTTTCGAACCTCTCGGAACACTGCGCCACCGCCACCACCGCCTCTTTTCTCTTCTTTCCTTGGAGAAAACACCGACGACGCCGGAGACGACGACGGCGTAGTAACAGATTTCTCCGATAACCTCGATTTCTCACCGCTCCGTTTCGAAACCTTAGCTTTCATCCGATTCAAATATTTATTCACAACGTCCTTCGAAAACCGCTTCGAAGGCGTCTGATCCGTTTCCAGAAGCTTCTCCGTCATCAATTTACACCTCAAACTGTTATCTCTCTTCAACAATGCTCCAATTTTAACCTCTTCTATCTCCGGTTCCAGTTTCAGATCATTCCGAAACCCTAGCATCACCAGCCGAAGAGGCGAGTGAGGCGTTTTCGAATTCGGTGAATCAAACGAGAAAATATTCGCCTTATCGTTAATATTGTTCGTATAAACCTCATCTGGCGATGAAAACCTGAAACTCGCGTTCGATTCACGGCTACAAAAGCTAAAACCGTTGAAACTTGGAGATCTGCCATAACTGTACTCGTTCTCATCAGTGAACACCAGATCGAAGAACGACTCTTCGTCGTCGATTGAGGAATCGAAGTCTCCGGAAGCTGTTACATCTCCGCCAGCACCGGTGGTTCTCCAGAAGTTTAGCAGGCTGAAAACGTCCATTGTAGGGAAAGCCAGAGTGATTGATTAAAGAAGAAATGGTTACAGAGCTTTTTGCAGTGGAGTGAGTATTGAGTGTTTTGTTTGATTTGTATTTATACGAGTCATGGAGGTGATGGGTGAGGAGCATGTGAGTTTTTTGTTTTTTTTTTACAAAGGGTAGATGCTATGTATAAACATTAGCACTTTCTCCCATTATTTTTCTTTTCAAATTTCAATGATCTCTATGTGATCAAAATGTCACAAGGTTAATTAATTTTATTTTTTTAATCAGTTGTTAGGATCAAAAAATCTTAACAAGGGTAGGGTAGATACTGTTTTGTTCAGATGATTGGAATACAAGAGAGTGATTGCATTATTGTTTAAATAAATGTAATTATTCGGATAGGTTAAAGTCGACAAGTTTTAGTACATGAACATCTTAGGCTAAATAAATCTCCTAATTGTTGTTAGCCAACTTACAAAAAAAAATCATGTTGAAAGCGGGTCCGGAAAATTTTACTAGTATGAATTAGTGAAAATGTTTTGTAATGTCATTCGAGTGTCTGATACATATAAATCATAAAAACTTGGGATAGTAAACCAACTCGAACTTAATGGGTAAACCGAAACCTAGAGCATTTGGGACGGTCATTCGGAAATGCGATTTAGTATAAAATTAGTTTAAAAAAATTTACTTGTATAAGATAAGTATGGTATTAGAAGATATTTGTCCAGATTATCCAAAATATATGAGTTTAAAATATGATCTGTGCTTTTTTTTTTTTTTTCTGTTTAAATTGCTTAAAACGACTAACTCACTGTCCTTCGAACTCACTCCTAAGGGTGTAAGGGGTGCTCACCTAAGAGGTGAGTCCCCTCTCTTACGCCCAACCAATCCTCGTGTGCCACGTCAACTCCCCTCTTAAACTCCCCTAACACCCTAAATTGATGGCGGCACTCCCCTCTTAGGTGAATTGGTTTTTTGTTAAAAAAAAAAAAAAAAAAAAAAAAAGCATTGATTGGACAAGGCCTCTCTCTCTCCTCCCTCTCTCTTCGGTGAGCCGCCACCGGGAACACCCCCTCTCTCTTGGTCACCGCAGTGATGGCGGTGTCTTACCGCTCGGTTAAATGGGTCACCGCATGGGGTTGCCGAAGGCACCCCGTGGTGCACGGGGTGCCTTCGGCAACCCCATGCGGTGACCCATTTAACCGAGCGGTAAGACACCGCCATCACTGCGGTGACCAAGAGAGAGGGGGTGTTCCCGGTGGCGGCTCACCGAAGAGAGAGGGAGGAGAGAGAGAGGCCTTGTCCAATCAATGCTTTTCTTTTTCTTTTTTTTTTTTTTAACAAAAAACCAATTCACCTAAGAGGGGAGTGCCGCCATCAATTTAGGGTGTTAGGGGAGTTTAAGAGGGGAGTTGACGTGGCACACGAGGATTGGTTGGGCGTAAGAGAGAGGACTCATCTCTTAGGTGAGCACCCCTTACACCCTAAGTTTACATTAAGACTACAACCTTGAACACATGAGAAGATACACCACTACTACACACTTCAAACAGCTACTCTAAAAGCTCTTTGGTGGGTAAGTTTAGGTCAAAGGTAATAAAATGTAGGGGCAGCATTTTTATCTTTACTAAAAGTAACCTTTTACCACTAATGTCGGCCCAAGGCCCGTCATCTAAGAATAAAATAAAACTGTAAATAAGAGTTATAATTGAAAATTGAAAAGTGATGTAAGAATAAAATAAAACTGTAAATAAGAGTTATAACTGAAAAGTGAATAGAGGGCCAGAAATAAAGTGCATGACAAAGTAAAGAGAGTTTATTATCACTTTTAATTATTTTTTCTTCTGCCACCATGCATACAACCAGTGTTGTAAAAGTCGGATTTCTCGGCCGAGTACTCGGCGAGTACTCGGTCCTCGGACCTCCACCTTGGCAACTTCCTCCTAGGCGGTCTCAACTAGTCGGCCTCGGGAGTACTCGGTCCTAGTCGGCGCCTAGTCGGCCTAGTCGGAGCCTAGTCGGCCTAGTCGGAGCCTAGTCGGCCTAGTCGGAGCCTAGTCGGTCAACGTGGTTTGTTGACTTTTAATCGGTCAAACTCGGTCAAAATCGGCCTACTCGGCCTTGTACTCGGACTACTCGGCCTTGTACTCGGACTACTCGGCCTTGTACTCAGACTAGTCGGACTTGTATTCAGAATATTTGAACTTTAAACATGTTTCATTTTAAATTATACCCAGTTGACATGAATTATGCTTATTTTAACACATAAATAATATATAACAATTAATTTTATTTATATTTACCATGTCCGCGTACTCCCCGAGTACTCTCCGAGTACTCCGATTACTCCCAACTCCCCAGTCGACCGACTAGGGACCGCCTAGCGACTTTTACAACACTGCATACAACTATACAACATTACAATGCATTGTTCAGTTTGAAAAAAACAAATCCCAAAATCACATAGTTTTATTTTTAAGTTATGTCATTAGTATATTAACATACAATCAAATAATAAAATAATAATAATAATAATAATAACAACAGTAACAATTAGAAGCTGTTTGGTAACTTCTAAATGGTTAAGTGTTGAACTAGTAAGAGATCTTATTTATTAAGTGCTGAACAAGTAAGAGGTCTGAACCATTAAGAGCCAGTATAATGCATAACCATTCAGAGGCAAATGTCTAACCAATTCAGATTAGAGGTCTTAACCATTCAGACTCTTTATAATTCTTAACCATTCAGAGGCAAATGTCTGAACCATTCAGACATTTTCTCACGAAACAAACAGTCTGAATCATTAAGTACTGAACCAGTAAGAGGTAAACATTAAGAGCTCCATTAAGTACTGAACCATTAAGTACTGAACCAGTAAGAGTTCTGAACCATTAAGAGCTCCATTAAAAGGTAAACAAACAGCCCCTTAGTGTATTACTATTTCAATTTTAAATATCATTGGTTTTTTTAGGTTAAAAGGTGACAAATATTTGACAGTAAAACTGATTATGGAGATTAGGTAATCTTTTTGGCTTAAATATATAGTTAATCCATAATATAGATTAGCATTTATTCAGGGTAAATAAAATTTTTCGTCCTTTATATTTATACTAAATTTCAGTAGATGTTCTTTACTTTTAAAAATATAAAAAATCGTCCTTTAAATTTTAAAAACCTTGTTTCGGCTGTCTTTTGGCCCTAATCACGTCTCTTTTCAGTGCTATATCTAGTCATGTGGACCCCACGTGAGGGCAATATTGTATTTTTTTCATCCCTCTTTTATTTCCCCTCATATAATTTATAAAAAAAACACATTAAATTAATAAATTCACAAAAAAATGATTAGAGTAAACTGCCATTATGGTCCCTGAGGTTTGGTCACTTTTGCCACTTTATTCCAAAACTCAAACTTTTTGTATCTGGTTCCCTGTGGTTTCAGTTTTAATGTCATTTTGGTCCAAAAGTGAAATCAGGTCGTATTTGTTTTATAAAATCCTGCTATCTTGTCCTTTTCCTCAGGGGCAAAATGGTCATTATATAGAAAAATTATATAATATATTTTTCTTTTTCTCCCATCTCAAACTCTGCACTCTCTCTCTCTCTCTAAACATCCCTCTGTCTCTCTCTCTTCTCTCTCTCTATCACAGGTTCAATGGTGGAGACGATGGTGGATGATAATGGTAGAGACGATGGCGGTGGTGGATGATAATGGTGGAGAGGATGGCGGTGGTGGATGTTAATGGTGGAGACGATGGCGGTGGTGGACGTTAATGGTGGAGATTGTGGCGAGCTAACTCTCACCGGACATTTTCCGCTCCGATCAACTGCTCTGGCTCGATTCGGTTTATGAGCACAATGTTCGATTTGTTGATATGCAAATTCGGTGGCTATCTGTGCTTGAAATTGAATGATTAGTGGAACGTAGAAGACCTTTGAGTTGCAGAACTTCAAGAATTTGTTTAAGTGTGTTCAGTTCTTTGGAAGGTTGAGTGATGGTTTAAGTTGCAAGTGGTGGTGGATTTGAGAAAGAGAGAGAGAGAGAGATAGAAGAGAAAGAGAGAGAGAATGTTTAGTGATGGGTTTATGTAGGTAAGAATCAGATGGTGGCGAGCTAACTCTCACTGGACTTTTTCTGCTCCGATCAACTTATCTGGCTCGATTCGGTTTACGAGCACAATGTTCGATTTGTTAAGATGCAAATTTCGATCATAAACAAAGTCCCGGTGGTTATTAGTGTTTGAAATTGGTGAGGGTATCAACAATATCAGGGGTTTCAAGGGTTGGAGGGCTGTCGAAATCGGGTGAAAGAGGAACAGAGACAGAAACTTACCTGGTGCTGCAGGGAATGATGGTGGTGATGTTGTGGTTCAGAAACGACAACTGGAGATGACTGGCGGTGGTTGAAGACGTGATTCAGAAGTGGTGGTGACAAGCGGCGATTGAATACGGAGGTGCGCGACGGCCGCCGGTGGTTGTGGCTGGATAGATGAGGAAGACGAGAGGGGCACGGTGTGTGAGGTTGGAGGAGAAGCTGATTTCTTGATAAAGACAATAGATAAAATTAAAATGACCATTTTGCCCCTGAGGAAAAGGACAAAATAGCATAATTTTAAAAGATAAATATGACCTGATTTCACTTTTAGACCAAAATGGCAATAAAACTGAAACAATAGGGACCCAGATGCAAAAGGTTTGAGTTTTGGACTAAAGTGGCAAAAGTGACCAAACCTCAGGGACCAAAATGGCAGTTTACTCAAATGATTTTATATATACACATACATCTAAACTTTCCAATCACAACCGTGTGGCCACCAACAGCCACTCTTCCCCACCAGCAAAACACTAGCATCGTATCCTCACTCATCTTCATCTCACTCCGGTGAGTAAGCTAATCAGTCGCCGCTAAACACCCCCATTGGTCATTGATCATCCACCCACGCTTATCTCCACCTTCCTTCACGTTTTTTTCCGGCAACGACCACCAAGAAGGTCGTCGACGGCTAGAGATTCTTGGTGAAGATGGTTTTTTCTTGTTTTTTTCAACAATGACCATTACGAGGACGCTATTGCCAACGACTAGATTTGAAGTTGCAGGTTCAGATCTGAAAATAGACGTTTCTTTGTTTCCTGCTCTCTCTCCCTCATGGATCTGTCCCGATTTGTGAAATGGACTGAAGTTGGGGTTGGGCATAGCGTGTGACAACTCGCATTTTCAGGTTTTAAATAATTAGAAAACTACCATTATTATAAATCTCAAGATCTCCTAAATCAATGGACAAGATTTGTTCATTTTGTTCACAAAAACACAATGGTTCACTCTTGAACCCTACTATATATATATATATATATATATATATATATATATATGAGTAGGGTTACTTCGCAAAGTGTGTTTTTCCTACAAAGTGTAGGAAGCGATCTGGGCCATCCGATTGGTGTGTTTAATGGTTGAGATCAAGTCAGTGGCATTTTTGTAATATGTGTGTCATTGATTAATTTTCATAATAGGTTAGAGGTAGTCTGGTCATTTTACGTGTTTTAAATCAATCAAATAACTGTCATAAATAACATACCCCTACAATCTCGCGATTTTCCATCTCTCTCTAAAACCAATTATAGAAAACCCTCTTTCATACCAAAAATAGCTAGAATCATGGATCAAGATAACAAATTCTGATTGAAATATAAGCACGATTGATACCATGTTTATCATTCCATTCTCAATTCATCATCTTCTTCTAAAGCACATTCAATTCGTATTTCATCCCAACTAGTTCGTCACATTGTGTTTTATCACTAAAATACACTACTATGAAACAAATCCAGCATCCAACTTCAAGTGTAGTAAAACACAATACTGTGATAAAACACAATTTGATGACACTAGAAACTGATAAAACATAGCGTCAACACAATGTTATTTACATTGATATTGTTTTAAGGTTTGATGTGTTAAAGCTACATTGTGATTAAATCCTGCATATACATGTATCCAACATGTTTTGTTGAAGACAATGTTGTTTTTTAAAGTTTGATCATAGTACTGTGTTTTGCTAAACTTGATGTTGGATATTAAATGTGTTCATAGTACTTTATTTTAGTGATAAAACACAATGTGACGAACAAAGTGACTGCCTTGGTAAAGGTGTTGTTTTTTACATTGATATTGTTTTAAAGATTGATGTGTTAAAGCTACATTGTTATTAGATCCTGCATATACATGTATTCAGTATGTTTTATTGAAGACAATGAGTTTTTTTAAAGTTTGATCATAGTATTGTGTTTTACTACACTTGAAGTTGGATAGTGGATGTGTTCATAGTAATGTGTTTTAGTGATAAAACACAATGTGACGAACCAGATGAAATACAATTTGAATGTGCTTTAGAAGAAGATTAAATGCGAATGGAATGATAAACATGGTATCAATCAGTTCGAAATTAATGAGATATTTGGTTTCCTTAAATTTATCATATGTTAGTTTAAAATATAATAAATATCAAATTACATTCTTGCTCTTTTCATTAAAATAACTAATTTCCACATGTCATTAGGATGTGGCTTCCTATACTTTCTAGAAAAAATTGGCTTTATAGCCAACTCCTACTCATATATATATATATATATATATATATATATATATATATATATATATATATATATATATATATATATAGGGGATGGTTCAAACGAAAACCACTTTTATTGTGAAAACTCGAAAACTAACTAAAAAAAGCCTAAAAAATACACAAAATTTTTTTTTTCAATTTTTTTTATAAAAATCGCTGGTTTTTATATATAAAAAAACTTTTTTTCAAAAAAAAAAAATTTATAGTACACAAAAAAAATTTTTTTAATTTTTTTATATAAAAAAACCTGCGAAATTTGGTTTGCAAAAAAAATAAATAAATAAATAAAAAAATTTGTATGTTTTTTTGGCTTTTTTAATTAGTTTTCGAGTTTTCACAATAACTAGTGGTTTCATTTGAACCTTCCCCTATATATATATATATGTGTGTGTGTGTGTGTGTGTGTGTGTAGGGGAGGGTTTTAATGAGAACGCTAAATTTCGTGAGAACCGTAAGAACGAATGAAAAAACCGCAAAAACTTGGTCAAAAACATTTCAAACTCAAAGTTTCTTTTTATAGTTATCATTATTATTCGAATACAATGTTAGAAATTTGATTAACATGTTTAAATTTACATGTATTCGTAAATATTGAAAATTTACACATGTGTAAGTTTTCTCATTTACACATGTGTAAATTTGTTGTATTTAACAAATTTACACATGTGTAAAAAATCTAATAAGAGTGATTTTGAGAGAATAAATAAATTATTTGATGTTGTAAATTCTTTTTTTAATGTTGTATCTTAATTACAATGACAGTTGGAAATACATATGAACATGTGTTCATCAACGCGAGGTCTCTATTGGTTACTATAAGAAAGGGCTCCATACAATTATCCAACATACCTTTGAACTTCTCTAACACCCACACAAAGTTCTCCTCTCATTCGTCGGTTATAAACGCATGGGCAATAAAAAATAGATGTATATCGACATGGCACCAATAATTTGAATGAGTGGCAGTTTATACTTGTTCGTTTTGTACGTCGCATCTATCAGCAACACATGTAGAAGGCACACCACAGATCATGTGATTCTGGGTGGATAAAAAACATCTTGTACCTTGTCATCGGTTTCTTATGACTAGTGGTAGTAAATAAAATCTTTTGAGCACAGCAGCTTGAAAAGAAATTGCGGTTGAGTGTCACGAACTTTCTCACTTTCTCGAATTGACCCAATTTCACTCGTGCGTTGTATACTGTATTTCTAGTGGACACATTGTCGGTGTTCTGCTCCTTAATGGTTGAAAGTATGTCTCATGGGAACATGTTCTGTTCTGTGAGCAGCCACACCGTCCTTTCTTCATCTGGGGTAAGCCCTTTAGGATACAAGAAAGGTTCATGGTTATGCTTAGCGTGTCTTACTTCTAACCTCCAAGCATTTATTCTATTTCTGTATGACCCAATCAATTAAAATTTGCACCTGTTTCTTTTTTCACCACGTCTAACCTTGGTTGTTTGCCTATGTTCGCAACAACAATTAATTCTAAGCCATTTTTTTTTTATAATCTCATCGGTTTTAACGTCCTTCTTTATTCCCTGGGTGACTATGGCCTATCCGTTATCACGTCCTACTGCAACACACCATTCCACCAAATCTTTTAACCTGACAAATCTCTGAAAAGAAAAACTTTGTGGTTAGACTACAATTCTATTAAGTGTACGACATATAAGTATAGAAATGTGTACCTGGTTGGTTAGAAATACACAAGGTTCGTCATTACTAAGCCCCTCATTACAGTGTTCACTAGTAGACACTATATCTTTCTTGGGTTCAACCAAACCCAAACTCGTTAGGATATTCAACGTCATAAGTCCCCAGATAGTTATCATACAACCCTGATGCATTAAACGACCCCTGATTTAAATTAAACCACTCCCGATCTAACTCCAATGTTAAAACTCTAGATTGGTATCTTGATTCAAATCATACGTCACCTGATACGAATTGCTAGTAGACTCACCACCAAAAAAATAATTGTCGTCCCAAAACGACATTGCTAACTAAGATAACTTGAATATAGAGATAATCGAATAGATATGAATAGAAATTGGATGAAAAATGAAAAAGCTCTTAGTCGTTTATATGTCTTATCAAATAATTGGTGCGTAAACAGAGGAATATGACGTTTAGTCAAATAATTGGCGCACATAACGAGGACTATTACGTTGAATTAAACAGCTCACACGTGAACAGAGGAATCTTACATCGAGTCAAATATTAAATAAAAGATTAGACATATATACAACCTGTATAACATTATATGAGCCGTATAGATGTTCGCATATCATACATACAAGTTAAAAAAAATTGTTCTGACACCCTATATACTAGCCGTATAAGAGTATATGACCCGTATATAAGGTGCCAAAACAAAATTTTAAAGTGTACCTATATTCTCGATGTACAAGTGAACCACAATTTTGAGTTTATGTGTTTACTTTTTTGTGATTACTTACATATGAATGGGAATTGATGATATGGATTCGGTGTTTTAAAGCTTGTTTTTAGCTTAACTTGGTAAATTATGCAATGGCACCTAGACTTAATTTTATATATTTGTTTACTTTTGAATGTTTGATGTATTGATAATGTATTTAGACTTTATGTCCGAATATTCACATTGCTATTAACTGGTGTGCGTTTGTATTCATTCATTATGGTGTATGTCTTTGTTTACATTCGTTTGTGTTGATTTACACTGGTTTATGTCCAGGAATTGTTCTAACAAACTCACACGAACACGTTTATATTTTAACAAACTAACACGATCTAGGAAGTCCGTTAGTTCTATTTTTCCTTTAAGGTTAAACGAACAAACTCAAAAGATGCTGAAGTAACTTTGTTTTTTTAAACTAAATAAATCATATTGATACATTTGTCTTCATGCATCATAGTGGGCCTATTTAGAAACTTGGTTCAAAAGTATATTCTTTGAGAATGTATCTTCATTTTGTTATTTATTTATGATTAGAAAAAAAAAAGGATATACAAACGCATAAAGGGATAGATGCGTGTTTGTCCATCAAGTTAGACATACCAACCATATTAATTTCTTTTTTCCTTTGGATATAATTGATGATCATTCATCATCCATGGCCACTCTCATCTAATCTCACATGAAACCCAGAGACAAAAAAGATCCGAATCCGAAATCATGATCTTTTGGCTATGATGAAAAACTCATATCTCGGTTTTCATTTGCACCCTCCAAAATCTTTCATGTATTCTTCAACTATGCTACTTACATCCATATTATGGTAAGATATTTTTCCTCTCATCATCTGTCGTATATGTAAACACATATACACATATGCAAAATCTCATGTATGAATTGTGATAACAATGTTATATGAATACGATAAAATAGATGAATCAAGCATACATGTGGTGAGATTTTCTGAATTAGACAACTGTCTTTGTACTTTTAGCATTCTTGGTATTAGTTAATTACAAGTACGTATGATTTTGCATTGTCAGTGACTCGTCTATTTGCATTGTCAGTGACTCGTCTATGTTATGTTAAACCGTATGCCTGTTGTGGAATATCGATTTATTTTCTTACCTTAGTTAATCATCGAACTTAATTAAAGAACCCAACACTCAATTGGATGGTTCACCAACGACAAGAAGATTTGTGTAACCAAGACTAAATTGGATAGTTCACATTCCACCACCGACAAATGGAATTATGGAAACAACATGTGAGCTTTAAACCGGTTCGGTTAATTAACGAGTTATTTTCGGTTAATAACCGGTTTTTTTTTTATTTTTTGGTTAACCGGTCCGCCGGTTAAAAAACCGGTTCCTATACTGAATATCAATAACCGGTTACTAACCTACGGTTAAAAATAACCACTAACCGGTTATTCCTTGATCGGTTAATAACCGGTTACGGTTAATTAACCTTATTAGCCGGTTATTTTGCGCACCTCTATCGTCAGTTACTCGTCTATGTTGTGTTAAACCGTATGTGTGATTGTAGAATCTCGATTTTATTTCGTTATCTTATCGAACTTAATTGAAGAACCCAAATTTGGGTAGTCTCATATGGGCTTTAACTAAACCAACATTAAATTGGAAAGTTTACAACAGCCCATAACCAAAATTGTAAACTGGTCCGAATCATGTGGGCTTTAAAGCCCACCATAAATCATAAGGGCCCAACAAGAGCCCATAACGAACCCTAACGTCGTCACTTTAAACGGAATTCCCGCTCACTTTTATCTCTCACACCTGCTCCACATAGGTTTCCGTGAAAAGCCACTAGCTTCGGGTAACCCAAACCTAAGGCTCGGTTCCGAACCTCCAACTTAAACCTACAGATATTTATTCATTTCATTTCTCTTCACACACACAAACGAATTTTTTTCAAACAGTCTCTTGATTTCCGGCGCCGAATCTCCGTCAGATCCGGTAACCGATCTTTCAGAAAATGGCCGATAACGTCGCCGGTGAACACGAACAACATGAGCACGAACAATCATTTGTTGAATCTGTGACGGAGAAGATCACCGAAACGTTTCACAAAGACGATTCATCGGATTCCGACGGTGAAGCTAAGAAGAGTTCACCGGTTTCCGATCTCAAGGATAAGGTTTACCGGCTGTTTGGTAGAGAGAGGCCTGTTCACAAGGTGTTAGGAGGCGGCAAAGGTATATACATTTTACTGTGATTTGTAGATCTTCGTGATTTAGAAGTGTTTGGTGAAGTAGATCGTACGCTTTGTTGTTAATGTTGTGGTTATTGATTTGTGATTGATTGTGTTGATTGTTAGTTTTAGTTTAGGTCGGTTGACTTATTATTTGTGATCTAGATCTGCAATGATTATAATTCGATTTTGCATTTTGAGTGTTAGTAAACTTAATTGCTAGATTCGCTTTATGTGTTGAATGTGTATCGATCCATTGATTGTAGTATGTGTAGAGAGATTTAATGAATTAGTTTTTGAACGATGTAGCTTTGGATTTTTGTGAATTTGTAATAATTGCAAAAGGAAGGGTTTTATATATCTTTTTTTAGTGCAGTTTCTGTGAACTGTGCTAGATTTGGTATGCCAATTAATGTCAATATTTGTTCTCTGTTTTGGTATAATGAAAATTCTAATGAGTTGACACACTTACAAAATGGTTTGGTTTTACTGGTTGGGAATTCAACCTTTTTTCACTTTCGTTCAAAGTTGTAGTTTGCTTTAGGTTGTATGAATACGTATACTGTTATACATAAGGTTAAATGGCCTGTTCTAGGTTTCAAAACTTTTTCAAACAGTCAGAATGTCAAAATTCAACCATTAAATATGTTGAGTTTACGGGTTTATATTGGCTTGGTGGTTCAATATTTTTCAACAATTTCTTAACTATAAAATCTGGTTGCTTTTATAGTTTAAGTGTATTTACTGATGTGCGTTCGTGTCGCACTTTTTTAAGATATAATGTGGCAATTGCGATTGTTTGCTCGCTGTAAGTTTCATTTTTGAAAAACTAGAATAGCTCTTTTGATATAACTAAGTTCTTGCGTATTAAAGTAAGAAGATTTAAGCTTTGTAGTCTTGTGACATCTTATACATTTGAAATCTTTCATGACAGCCGCTGATATATTTTTGTGGAAGGACAAGAAAGTTTCTGCTGGTGTTCTCGGCTTTGCCACGGTGATATGGGTCCTTTTTGAATTGGTCGAGTATCACTTGCTTACACTAGTTTGCCATACTCTAATATTAGCACTGGCTGTTCTTTTCTTGTGGTCTAATGCTGCCAGCTTCATCAACAAGTAACCTGCCACAGTTTTCTTTTGTTATTTTCTGGCAATTTTGACCCGTATCCATCTTTGCTTGATCTCTATTTATTGATAACGTCTTCAGGTCTGCACCGAAGTTCCCGGAAGTCGCTCTCCCAGAAGATATTGTCCTTGGTGTTGCTTCTGCTATCAGGACTGAAATTAACACTGGTTTAGCAATCCTTAGGAACATTGCTTCTGGCAAAGATTTGAAGAAGTTTCTTGCTGTAAGTATAGTTTCTTTTTTGTATGTATCAAGGGTGCTAAACAGGTCCGTGGGTTCAACCTGACCTGAACCCGAAAATTTTAGACGAACCTGAACCCAAACCCGACCTGGGTATTCGTGGGTTGACCCAAACACGATCCATTCATTCTGAATTTTTATTATTTTTTCGCAAGTTAATATATTAAATTTCACTAAAAACGCTAATGCATATAATATGATTATATTTAAATTATAAAATCTTCTGTCAATTTCTATTTTTAAGTTATAACTATGAGATAAAATAAACACCCTATTTAATTATGACATAAAACATATAGTAAAAAACTATATAACATAAAAATGGGTTAAACGGGTCAACCCACCAACCTGACCGGGTTGGCTCAAACCCGACTCATTTAGCTAAACCCAAAACCCATAGTTGTCAATAGCGGTCACTATAGCGAATAGCATAGCGTATAGGTCAAAGGTCGCTACAGGGTATGTAGCCCATAAATAGCGATTGAACATAGCTATAAAATTTCTAGATTTTAGGTTTTTGTTAAATATACATGTAAAATAGCGTATATACTAGGGTATTTTGATATAATATACATATATTTTTTTTTAATTCTTTTCTAGTGTATCGCTATATATAAAACAGCGCCCGCTATTTATCGCTATTCGCTATGTAGCATATAGGTACCTATTGCTATTATTTGCTATTTGCCATTAACAACAATTCCCAAACCCACAAATTTCGTGTTAGGTTCGTGTTGTGTTTTTGGGTCGTGTTAGAAATTAACACCCTTAGTATGCGTATAGTCGTCAATGGTAGATGAGTTCTGATGTTCTTTTTGCGCTAAACAATTCATTCACTGTTATCAGGTGATTGCTGGTTTGTGGGTGCTATCAATTTTGGGAAGCTGCTGGAATTTCTTGACCTTGTTATACACAAGTAAGAATCTTTTTCATCTTTGTGTTGTAAATTCGTACATTCATTGCCATTCGAGACTAAGTACATCTTTTTTCAGGCTTTGTTTTGCTGCACACGGTGCCTTATCTATATGATAGATATGAGGACAAGGTTGATGCATATGCTGAGAAAGCAGAGGCCGAGATCAAGAAGCAGTATGCAGTATTCAATGTTAAGGTTTTGAGCAAGATTCCTGTTGGGACATTGAAGAAAAAGTTTGCGTAAAGATGATCTAGCGGTGCCACTAGTTTCAGGTGACTGGCTAGTCGGGTCTTTGGACTTGTTTGTTATATTTTATAAACTAGGAACCGTGTATTTCATTGATTTGCTGATATGTTTTGGTGAATCCGTGATAATTTAATCATGTTCAGTTATCATGTGATGAAGTTTTAGACGATTAAATCCCTTTTTGTATTGTAACTGTGGGCAGATGGTTCTGAATGAAAGGGGATGTAATTTTGTATCCTATTACCTGTTGGATCGAAGTGAGCTTAGTTCGTTTGTTTCTACTTTGATACTTGATTATGGGTTTATTTGGATGCATTAAAGTTTTTACAATTGCCTTTATTTTTATTTGGGTATATAGCAGGTTATTTTTGACTGCTGTGGGTTCGAATAGTTGAGCACCACTGTCATTGTGCCACTCACTAAATGCCCTTGTAACACTAAGGGTGGAGGGTATAGTCAATCACCCTAGGGTGTTTGAGTAAAATCCTACCTAATAATATTATGCCATGTCAACTCTCTATTTTACTCCCTATTTTACACTCAATCACTAGGTATAGTCAAACACCCCTCAATTAAAAAAAAAACTTGATTTGTCTCTCCTCTCCCCTCTCCTCTCAACACAATCGGTGACTACACACCGAATTCCACACCCTCTCTCAAACTCAAACACCCAACTTAATCAAGTGGGGGTGGTCACCGATCGGTGACCCCCACTCCCCGCCTAAGTCACCGCTCCTTATACCCTGTACCCTAAGTTTTGGAGTGTTAGGTTTTGTTTTAGATTAGATTGTACATGTGTATGTATACGTATTTGTATAAGATTGGTGAATTTTAAAGAAAAGTAACATGTTATAATTCTAAGATGGTAAGACAATGAGTTGGAGATAGAAATATTCAAAACTCAAATGGAGGTGGCTTGGATGCTAACTAAGTTAGTGCATAACCAACTCTCCACACTGGGAGAATATGGCATCTCCTATTTTTCATTGTTATCACCTTGGTTGTTGCATAACCATATATGGTTATACATGGGTTGAACCCAGGAAAAGGTTTGACATGTCATTCGGGGCTTTTTTTAGAACAAGTTTTGGTATGGTGGTTTTTAATATTTAGAACAATTTGGGGCTGTTTAGCAAAATCGCTCAGAGCCTGGGAGAAGTTTTGATTTGTCTCCCATCCAGAAGGGCGGTGTTTAAGTGCTTTAAGGGCCCTCGTGCTCAGGATTTTTTTACTGTTATCCTGATTGAGGGGTTGGGACAATGCATGTTTGCAATAGAATACAGAGCCATTCTCAAATACCGGTTGGATGAAACATGCCCGATATGCCCTATGTACTCGGAAGATGAAACATGCCCGATATGTCGTAAAGCTTGTATGGATGAATACGGGGAGCACGCAGTCCGTTGTAAAGAGCTCTCTGGGTTCAAATATCGACATTACTGGGTGCGGGATGTTTTGTGGAACATCCCAAGAATAGCTGGGATTTCTGCTAAGAAAGAGGCTTCTGTGAATTTCTCACGGACCCTATGGAAGAGAGATCTACTCTGCAACCAGTGGATCTGCTCGTCCTTGGTTGGGCTGGGGGGAAACATGCTTGTGTGGACCTCACGGGGGTTTCCCCGTTGGTTGGTTTAAGGGAAAACGAGTTTGTAGCTGGGCAAGATCTAAAAAAGCAGAATCAAAGAAAGTGGATAAGCACACTAAAGCTTGCGTAGAGAACCAACATGTCTTTGTCCAGTTTGCTTTTGATACCTTTGGCTCCCTAGCACCAGAAGTTATCCACTTCTTGACTAGGGTTCAACGGGTCATCCATAGTAATTGTTCATCTCCAGGGGGAAGGGGTTTGTCTTTGGAAGGTTAGGGTTTGCAATGCGGCGCAACTTGTTGCTTGTCTACCTTCTGTTTTGATGTAACTTGGCAAGTTTTTTAGTGAAATAAATTGAAAAGTTTAATTGCTAAATATAAAATTATGATCTTATCTTAGGGGTTAATCACGAATATTAAGCGATGGTTTGAGTATTGTGAATTATGCATTTTATATGTGATTATGACAAATCGTGTTGATATCTGTGTAATGATCATATGTTTATTATGTGCATGATCATATATGTAATGTGGGGTGAGGGTATGGTAAACTACTAAATCTCTATAACACCACCTTAGTGGGGTTTTTTTTGGCGTGAATTGGGCCGAAAACGCCCGTCAACCGCCCTCACAGGCATTTGATTTCATGTTTTTGCTTGGGCGTGGCTATTAAAATGACGGATGAAAAATTGGTAGAACAATAGGAGATTTCTAACTTATTTATGATAATATTATGAGTAAATTGCTATTCTAGTCTCTAAGGTTTGTTCCAAATTGTCGTTTTAGTCCAAATAGTTTATTTTTCTCCTCTTACGCCCCGTTCTTTTCCATTTTTTTGTCATTTTGATCACATTGCCTAACTCAGTCTAAAAATCTGGTTATAACCTGTGATATTTTTGGCATAACTGTTGTGTAGTGATAACCAGAGGTAGTTTACAACATAATTTATAAACCTCATAATAATTTAATGCCAAAAATACCCCTGATTATAATCGGGTTTTTAGACTAAGTTAGACAATGTGATCAAAATGGCAAGAAAAAGGAAAAGTCAGGGACCCAGAGGAGAAAAAAAAATATTTGGACTAAAATGACAATTTGGACAAAAACTCAGGGACTAAAATGGCAACTTACTCTAATATTATTTGTTTTATTTTTCTAAAAAGATAATAATTGGGTAATCATTGTTGGGCATTATGAGACATTATACCATTACACCCCCTTTTACATTCATCTCCCATAATGACTCATATGTCACATGTCACTTTATGCCTAAGAGAGAGACATTATGATAATGCTCCACAACACATAGTGGTGTGTGAATAGAAGTGTGTAATTGTATGTTGTAGAAGGGTGGAGGGGGTGGTTATCACTTACAAAAATCTCATCACTCACAACATCCAATCAAATTCCGCCATGTCATCAACCATTATTCTATCACTCACAATCTTTTTTAGCGGCAATGGTCATCACTCACAACACCCAACAATAAACCCTCAAACCCCCCTTACATCCATTTATCACTCACAGCCCATCACGCGTGAAAAAAATCACGGAAACATCTCCATCACTCGTTAACTTTGTTGGTGGCGGTGGGAATTTGTTGACTTCCACGCGTTGAACTTGTTCTATCACGGAGAAATGGGCACCGCCCCCAGTCTTCGAATCATGTTATGATTTTATGTAAATAAAGATGTGTCATGTCACTTGAATTATGTAATTGATTGCCATGAGGATATTTGTGGGTATCAGTGATTAACGAGTACAAACTAATCATGTAAATAAAAGGTATGAATGGTTTGGCTAAGGTGTTGGGCTAGGGTTTCTAGTAGAATTGTTATCGAGACTGGGACGCGTAGATAATGGTCAAGCATAACCACCTCACTCCCATTAATATTAATAGTTAACATAAAGGTTTAGGTAAGCGGTTTGTAAATATGATCTTTGATGAATCTTGAAAGAAGTGTTCTCACAAGTTAATATCAAAAAGAGATTAGGTGATAGTTGCCCTAGTGTGACAAGTTGTTTGAATTGTAAGTGTGAATTATGTGTTAACATGATTTATTAGTGGTAGGGTTGGTGTTTATTAACACTGGATTAATAACTCCTAATTTTGCACACCAATCCTTATCATCCTTGGAAGGTAATGTGTTGAGAATCTTATGCAACTCTAACAGGGGAGGGGAGAGAAAAGAGATGAAAATATGAGTTCCCGAGTCTCATTTAACAGGGAGAGGGGAAGGAAAATGAATTAAGAGAGAAAATTAGGGAAAACATGTGATGTTTTTCGTGTTCCCGAGTTTAATGAAATGTAGAGGAAAAGAGAAGAAATCAAGCATTTTATGTGTTCCCGAGTTAGAAGGAAAAGAAAATAAAATAACAATTTTACCATTATACCCTTTAAACATAAAACATTTTAATATTAGATTGGAGGGTAATTTAGTAATTTATAGTATTTTCTCTGCTAATCTCTCCAATTTGAGAGGATGAATATATGAACAAATTTTCTTCCATTCCCCCCCCCCCCCCCTTTTCCCTCCCCTACCCCTGTTAAATGAAAGGGAGAACAGAGATGACATCTCCAGGCTATCTAACAAAGTAGCTAGCAGCGCATCTTAGGCTTAGAAGTTTGTTATGTTTTCAAGTATTGTAATTTGTAGAGTAACGTTATTTTACAAATTGGCTTAAGAAGTAAACGAGGAGATTTTTTTTTCTAAAATTTTTTCCGTCTTGTCAAGCAATGTATTTTAGTCGCATAATCTAAATTTTTTGGATTAAAGTAATTCCCAGATGGATTTCCACTTGGCCAATTAAAAACAAATATGTGAACTACTTGTTGTCAAAACAAACAATATTAGTTTTTACCAAATATACGATATTACGTATTAGTTGTTCCAAAATCTGTTACTACAAACAAACTAGTTATAGATTTCAGAATACTATGCACTATAAAAATCAACCAAAAATCAAACCATATAATTTACAACAAAATGACTTAATAATTTCCAATCCTCAGTCCACTGTCTAGATGTATTACAAAATAAATCGATAAACATAATTATGTTACATTTCACATTTCAACTCCAACAACAACAATAAACAACACTTTCGGATTGGCATTACCATTTATAGGAAGTACGTCAACTGTTCTTTCTTTCTTGAACCCCCTTCACCATATAACTCATTCCACTGTTTCAGCTCACCCATTACACATCCCTCCCCAGCAAAACTTGCTGCCACCTGTGTCACCATTATCCAAACATATTACATATTTGAGCAGCAGCTAACATTCAACTTGTTTATATAAATCTATAGTTTACCTGATTCTTTGCCTGCCTCATATCTTCCATGTTTAAAGCTCTCAGTTTAATCACACTTTCGCTCTCTTCCTCATCGCCTTTCTTCTCCTTTAACATAAAAGAAATGCATTTAAGTTTTTTATTTTCTACATAAAACCCAAAAAAAAAAATGGAATTATTATATTAAGAAATAACTTACAATATCTTTTTGCTTCTCTTGCTGCATTAGCTCTCTCACAGGTCGATAAGCTGCTGTTACACACAAATTCTGTTTCAGTAGTTAATGCCAACACCCCTTGCCAGTTTTATACATATACACACATATATTCAATTAAATAGTTAAAACAGAATAAAACACACCTTAAGATCGCTTCCGCTATATCCTTCCGTCATTACTGCAAGCTCCTTAAAGTCCAAGTCGTCTACCTTTTCTTTTGCAAGGAGCGTTTTCAATATTGTTTCTCTGCTTTCAACCGACGGTAGACCCACCATGATTCTGTACATCAAATATAGCATAATGTAATGTAACTTTCTTTGGGACATGACATGAAGTTAAACGGATTTGAGGTCATAAACGGGTCAATATGTTAATGACAAGGTTAAACATGTGTCAAAACAGTTTTGAGTTTAACCTGCCTAACCCATTTGTGACACCCGTAAGCATAAGTGCATATCCCATTTAAGTAATCGTGTTAAAGGTCAGTATCACACATTTAAGACCCGTTTACTAAACGACATAGTTTTATAATTTTTACAACAGTTGAAGGTTATGGACTGTTCTTTAAAATTTTACGCATTGTAACTCTTGATAACTTTTGTTTTGTTGTGTTTATTACATCTTACTATTTGTTAACATTGTTATGTCTTGCGTGCTATTGAATTGTTTATATTTAACTGTGTCAAATAGTTCAAACCGGCTTTTAAACATGTTCGTATTAGTGTTTAAGCAGATGACACGTTTGTGAATATACCTGCGCTCAAACCGTCTAATGATGGCTTCATCAAGATCAAACGGTCTATTCGTGGCAGCAAGAACAAGAATCCGTTCACCAGGTTTAGTCAACAATCCATCCCAATGTGACATAAACTCGTTTTTAATCTTCCTCATGGCTTCATGTTCGCCAACTCTGGTTCGCTGACCAAGCATACTATCAACCTCATCCACAAATATTATAGTTGGAGAAACTTTGGCAGCTAGAGAGAACAAAGCTCTCACATTCTTCTCATCTTCCCCAAACCATTTCGACGTTATTGTTGACATTGATACGTTTATAAAGCTGGCTCCAGCTTCATTCGCGATTGCTTTTGCCAGCATCGTTTTGCCAGTGCCCGGAGGGCCGAATAGTAATATTCCACGGCAGGGTTTAAGAAGACCTCCATTGAAAAGGTCTGGTCTTCTAAGAGGAAGCATTACTAGTTCTTGAAGTGATTCTTTTATCTCATCTAACGCTCCAATGTCTGCAAATGTTACACCGATCTCGTTCGCTGGGATAACTTCGGGTCTTATGCGTTTTTCAAATTCGTTGTCGGGGACCTCCTGTTTCAAGTGGGTTAATGTGGTTTTAATAACTTTTTTTTTTGTTTTGAAATTAGTTAGGAGAAATTGCTGCCTTTGTAAAGATAGTAACACAAAGGATATACCGGTTTTGGAGGAACTGATTTTTCTGTCTCGTTTTTGTTATCGGATTTTGATGCAGCATTTTCTTCTCCATTTGGTCCCTACATGAAAGATAAACGGGTCAACAGGATCAAAGGAAAAGTATATTTAGTATATACAACTTCCTAAATTATAATTTATTTATAATATTGTTTCTCTAATCCTAATTAATGCATTTGTTAATATTAAAAAAAATTCTAATGAATGGAAAAAAAAAATATCGGGTCAACCCAACCAGATGTGTCATTAGCCGACTAGCTAGCCGCACTAGAAAATTAGTCACGTTAGACTGGATACATATTTAAGCGTTACCCAACCCGTATATTTTGTCACATACAGCAAAATGCTGACTGCAACATACCTTTGATGAGTCAGCGTTTGTTTCCAGCTTCAGAGTATCTTTTCCACCATAACCCTCTTGGAAGATGTTCAATCCATGTGACAAACTGCAAAACAGTTAGATCAGTAATCATATAGCACTCTCATTCATTGCTAGTTAATGATCATAATTATTGTAAAAAATATATTAAGAATCCTAAGCTGATATTGCCTAATTTGTATCTACCTGGTAGATGATATGATGAGCTTTCCATTTCGGTACTCCGGATTTTTTTCACTCATCAAATGAAACGAAAGTGCAGAAACGACTATTTCTTCAATGTAATTACTGATAAACATTGTGTCCGCGTGACAGATTGAACCTAAATCGTCACACTCGAGGTCGTTTGCTGCTAACACCTCAGCAATATGATTTTTGTTCTCTTCAAACTGTATGTCCTTCATTTGCTCTTCTAATTGTGCTTTCCAGTTTATGAGATGGCACTCATCTTCAGGAGGTTTTATTTCAATATTGTAAGGAAACAAGGAAGCAATTTTCTCGTTGACTTTTGTATTTGTAGTTTCGTCATATGCATCCACCATCCTGGAACCAAGAACTAATGTTGACCCTGATAGTTTTTTCAACATTTTTTCGAACAGTTGATACGTCCGTGGGGATTGAAGAAACCGCTCTATGTCTTTTATATAAAGAATGATCCCATTTGTTTCGGAAAAAGAGACTAAAACCTGCAACCGGTTATGGATACATTTATAGGGGTGTGAAGAGTGAAGTATAATACCCAAAAAATGTAATGTTGTATGCTAAGCAGTTAATGCGGTAAAAAATTAGATATCGGTCTAGGACCGATATTTGAGATATAGGTTATCGCGGTGGGATATCGGTAATTTTAATATCATGCAGAATTTATTTTATAGCAATTTAACACTAACAATTCAGTATACTCTCCTAACATTAACAAATTAACCTTTTGCAACTTGAAAAACACTAACAATTTTAGCAAGTAGAAACTGATTAAGACTTAAAACACCAACATTTAACACTAACAATAACAATTAAGTCCTAAAACAATATAGCAGCAATTAGAAGAAAGAGGTATGGTAGAACTAAGAAGAAAGGTATTGATATCGGAAATATCAGTGATATATCGGTCAAATATCAGAACTATCAGTCAATATCGCCGATAATATCGGTACCGATATTCTGAACGATATTTGACACCGATATATTATACATGGGGACCAATAACCGATATTAACTGCATAGGTTGTATGTACAGAAAAAAATTGTTTTTTACCATTGTATATAAGTAATCTTCTACAACAGATAAAGTGATAATGACGAAAAGGTGAAAATAAGTTACATTTTGGTGTAGTAAACCTTTGACTCAAATGTTAATTTTCTGGAATTTTCTACATGTCATTGAAACTTACCTTGTATAGTGCTTGCAAGAAATCTCTCTCGTCAAAAGGACAGTTGCTTACACGCTTGACAGAAGCTAAGACAAGTAAACATGATTCAACAAATGAGTAACTTGCATAATGACCTTATATTTCATGGCTTCAAATCATCAATTACTAAAGAACAACAGCAGCCTGTTATTGAAATAATGGAAGATGAAAATAGCAACCTAAATTTGAAGGGCTGGGAGAACTGATGGCACCTGCATCAGAAGAAACAGAGGCATTTCTATGATGCTTTGTTGGATGATTAACGGTTTCGGTACTCCTGCAAGATTTATGATGAAATTCGTGTTTATCAACTAAAGCCAAGAGAATATTTTTATGATCAGATGATGCTGATGTGGCAACCATACCTAGATTTGGCAACTGTGCCACTGCTTTGCTTACTTGAAGCTCCTGAAATTACAGACAATCATTTCATATGAAGTTGTTCAAAGAATCAAAGAAACAGACTATTTTTCAGAATGAATGCTATGATCATCGCTAAAACCCTTGGGTTAAACTTATGATTTGTGAATATCAACAAAATGGCCAACCGGTTATTTATATTCTCGAATTCTTACAAGCAAACTAAGCATGCTTAACATGATGAAGAACAGAAGTAAACAATTTTACTAAAGTAAGGTTGGTGAGTGTCATCATGATGAGCAAGCTTGTCTACAACATAAAAACAAAAGTCTTATCATTCTTTTTTATTTTTTTAAAAAATATCTAATCATACAATCGTTTTCATACCTCCACCATCTTCCTTAGCTGTTGAGAAAGATCCAAGTAAACTGGACACTTGCTCCAAGGCCATGTCTGAGATGGACCTTTTACCAGACTGTACAACTAATTATTTATCAGAACATATTCATATTCAAACAAAAGCATTTAATAGTAGTTAACTTCTGACAAACTTATCTTTCACTTACAGAGTCTTTCTTAAGGCCGTACTTGCTTTGCATCTGTGGGTAAATGCCAAACATTAGTACATCATAGTAAATTCTGAGCTTGAAAAAAGAACTAGCCTGCATCTGTGGGTAATTACCTTTACAGAAAAGTTTACGATGTCTAACATCAACAGCTTTGCTTCAAAGTCATGTGACAGAGCCTTTGCAAGCTTTTGATGATAAAATTCTTCACAGGGTAAACATACAGAACACAATTAGTTTAATCAAGCAATAACTGAGTGATAACATTTGGATGCTGGGAAGAGTTGACTTACCAGCAGGTCCTGAGAGTAATATAGCCCTACTTGCAGGTGAAAGATTTCTGGTATACTTTGAAACATCCAAGTGTTTCAAATGAACATATGCAGCACTTGTTAACAACCACCGTGTTCGCTCACTGCATTTCATTTAACAAAAATAAGGAAGGTGCAAGACATACATCACGCACAAATTCAAAACAACTTTAAATAGTGCTTATATGAAATGCAATCCATGAATTGTTTCCTTTTATTTTCAAATTCAAAACCTATGCCACCTTCATAACCTTCTTCTAATCCGAATTTTCAATTGATTTTGAGATTAATCCCAGAAAAAAGTCATTAAAGTCAAACTTATTGGCTTAATATATACAATCACACAAGATATTCATCAGAATTACAGTAAAACTCAAGATGAAGATGATGATAGATACATAGATAGGGCAAATACTAAATATAGATTCTAAAAATGCCACAACTGGTATAAATTATAATCGATGATACTAAATGAACTCCTCTGCCATTTACAAACAAATCGCACATTTGTAACTGAATCCGAACAAATCATACACTAATTTTCTGCAAAAATCAATAAGTAATTAATCCGCATCGATTTGAAAATTGCAAATTAAAGCTCAAAGAGTTGTGTTCTCATCACGTGATATATATAATCACACAAGATATTCATCAGAATTACAGTCAAATTCAAGATGAAGATGCTGATAGATACATAGATAGGGCAAACACTTAATATAGACCGTAAAAATGTCAAAACTGAGTTAACAGAATATATCAAACGTGCTACTCTGTCATTCATTGACAAATTGCACATTCCTCACATAATATAACTGAAACTGAACAAAATCACACGCTTATTCAAACGAATCTAACAACAAATTTCAGCAGAATCCATAAGTAACTTAACCGTATCGTATCGATTCGAATACTGAAAGTTACAGCTCAAGGAGGTGTGTAACTGTGTTCGCATCACGTAATGAAAACTGAAAATAATCATGAACATCAATCGATAAACGTTTAACTGTATAAATTCTAACTAGAATAACGGTTAACGAACGTGTTTCACCTGAGATAATAAGGAAACTCCTTAAGCGTATCCTTCTCATCTTTACCGTCAACAATAAGCCGGAAAAGCTCGTGCTCAATTTGCGCCGCCGTGACACCGTCGTCCACGCTGCCGCTACTCCACTTGTTCACTCCGAGCCCTAATCCTACGCCTACGCCTACACCAACGCTCAATGCCGACAACAAAATGTGCTTCTGCTCCATTTCTTCTAAATCTCAACTCGATCTACTAACCGAATCTCGCCGATCTCTGTTCAAATCATTCAAATTACGAACGATAACTTAATTGAATCTGGTTCAGTAATCATGCCAAAGAGAACGTAAAACAGATTTGAAAAGTTTGATTGTGGGGCAAGTGTGGTGAATGAGACGTTGTTGTTTTAAGAGAGAGAGCGTGGAAGTGGATATATAGAGATAAATGTGTGTATGTATATATAGAGAGAGAAGGTGAGGTGAATTGTGTGTTTTGATTGGTGGAACACTAAGCAATTCCACTGTTGACTTCCTGAGGCTGACTTTAATTTGGTGGGAAACTTAGATCCCGCAAATTCGGTAATATACCAGAATCTAATTTAACCAATTACTCGCTATGGTAGCAAATGAACCAATTATTATTATTTTTTTATTTTTATGTTTAGTTAGGGATCATGATATTCACACACGCATTCTTATTTTTATACTCTTTCAAGCGTTGCGTCTTGGCTAAAGCGCGGCGTTTAGGGTTCTTTTCCAGACAAAAAGAGATGTGATCTTATGTGACTTTGTCAGCCGGGTCACGAGGAACCCTAAGCGCGACGCTTCGCCCCCAAATTCTGGTGCTTTAAGTAAGCAGACCATGCATGCATTCGACATTTCATTCAAATTCCAAAGGCCTTACAGTGTTTCAAACAAACGCGTATTCTGTTGTTTTAGTGGCGTTTCTTCAAAATACGATGCTGTGATTTAGCAACTACCTTTTCGGTGAATACTCTGACGAGTCCGTTGTTCCAGATTCTTACGAGGGGGATGTTATTTCTGACTCGTACGAGAAACCGATCCGGTCCAACATGAGGGAGGAGGAGGTTATCTCTGGCATTCGTTATCGTGACAATACGGTGCAGCTGGACTTGAATATCCCTATGGAAGACTCGTACGCACAACACGGCTATTCGAATTACGGATATGGAGGTGAACCATATCCTTAGGCTGAATATCCAGGCATCAGTATCGAGCATGCGTTTGACGCACACGTTTGACGGGATTGGTGTGCGGTTTCAGAAGCGAGATTACCAAATTTTTCACCCCTAAGTGTTGCCGCAGGTGATCCCAGTTGTTATTGAGATTAGGGAAGGAGTACTAGTGCCTGCGGCTGTTCAGGCTGCGGCTTGGTAGGCTCAGCTTGAGGCTCTGGGTCAGGCTCTGCCTCAGGCTCAGCCTCTGCTTCCGCCTCCGCATTCGCCTCCGGCTAATCACGTCATTGGCGACGAGATCCTGCCACCTCCGCACCCGCTGACGTGATATGAGTGTGGGTATAAATTTTTAAATATATTTTAAGCACTTTTTACTCGCGGATCAAGCTTTAAATTTATAAAACACGATACAATACTATCATTCTACACATGTTAGGGCAAGTGCACCCATCGTAGACATTGTATAGTGATGATAAGATACCGAGGTCGTCCAAGGACACAAGAGCTTTTAGTATCGGCTTATTGTTAACGTCTAATCTAACCAAATTTTGATAAAAGTTTTGAAAGTTTTAAAATATAAACTAGAAAATAAAAACGTAAATGAAAGGAAAAACAAATAGATAAGAATGAATCACTTGGTTCCAACTTCTCTTTTATGTATTCTTTGATGATATCCGCACTTTGGGCGTTTTAAGAGATTATCTTAGTTATAGTGGTAGGCCCCTCTTGTGAATGTGACGTTACCCTCAACCTATTGGTCTGAGTCAGCAGGGATACAGTCCCGCAAGGTCGGATTATTGAAAGATAATTAAATAAGTTATTAATGCGAAAAGTGGTACGTCCCTCTTGTGAAGGCGACGTTACCCTCGGCTATATTGGCCTGAGTCAGCAGGGATAAAGTCCCGCAAGGCCTGATAAAGTTTTAATAGTAGTTTATTTATAAGGGATTACAAGCCGTTCTTACTTCCCCTGATTTGATGCTACCTGCCTCAAGGGAAGTCCTAATAAGCTTGAATCAGGTCCTCGCAGGTTATGCAGTTAATGCGGAAAAATATCGGTTATCGGTCAAGTACCAATATTTGAGATATCGGTTATCACGGTGAGATATCGGTGGGTGATGTGCAATAAGTAGTTCAAATAAATAAACTAAAATAAACCTAAATGTAGACTCAAGTAACAATAATCTAGACTCTCTAACTTGACTAAACTACTCACCGACAAGTGAACCGATCGACTCTAGCAAAGAAAAGCAAGTCCGGATGTCGAACCCACAAGGACTCTAATTAATCACGTTAAAGACTTTATTTAGACTTGACACTGACACGACTTGATTATTGTTGTATTTTAAGGAGGGGGGGGGTTACTAAAATCCTAGAATTGGAATTAAAATAAAACTAGACTATGACACGAACGAGAACTAATGTTTAATTCAAATGAGATTAACGACTACCTAGGCTTGAATCCAGTTTAACTAGGAATGGATTTCTAACGGTACTATTGTGGTATGGAATCGGGATCGTAAAGTACTAAACCCTAAGGTATTTCAAGCTAAGACTTCCCGACCCTTCTCAGGAAGAAACCTAGGAAACACTACGAGGCTATTATGAACACCGATTGTTAGACTTCCTCTCAGTCTAACGACTCTAAAAGTGCCCCAATACGACTATCTACCTCTCAGCGCGACAGTCTAAGGCAATCCTAGATTCTAACTTGGTTTAATAGACACGGATATAATTAGGGAACTAAGAGCGACTTCCCTCAAAACCTATCTTAGCTTTATATTGCACCGAGACCTACTAACTAACTCAAGCCTCTCAGCGACAAGTTAAGCAGAATACTTAATTCTAATTGAATTTTAATTACTGTTTCTAAGGCTATCGGCCGATTTACCCAAAGATCACCCGAACCCGCAAAGATACGAATAATTAACACAAATTCATTATGTGAAAGACATCCACCAAAATTTATGTGAAACAGTAAATAATCAACAATCAAAATTAAATACGCACATGCACCAAATTAAAGGTTCTAGAATTATTTACTTTTAAAGATCAATCCATAACCAAACAATAGAAAACCATTAAAGATCCAAACTTCATTAAACTATCATCTAACCTAGGTAGTAAGAAGGTTTTAGCCTGAAAACATAGTATTTAAAATCAAAACACAAGTTTCAAAACAAGAATTCATCGTAAAAGTATCGAAACAAGAAAATAACGAAAACCGGGAGATAAGACCCGAACAATCTTCTTTCCTATGCTCCGAGCTTCAATCGGATGATTCCCGCAAGCCAAAATACTCCGGAAAGCGTAAAATCAGCTCTGAAAAACGCCTAGGGTTTATTGAGTTCACAACTTGTCATTAATGATGATTCTCTTGGAAATTATATACCAAACCCTAATAAGTAACAACTTTTTGCCATAGACATCCCCGTCGCGTCGCGCGACGGGTGAGCACAATCCTGGTGGCCCGACGCCAGCATGTGAAAATCTATATCCTTCTTGTTTATTGCTGGCGCTACGCGACTGGTACCCATTTTAGTCGTGGCGCGACGCTACGGCACTTTTTTCACAGAATGTTGCGTGAATTTTCCAGCTTGAACTCTCAAAAACTTCAAAATAATTCTAACTCTTTTTTCCAAATAGTTCCGGGACTTGGTGTTTCAGCATTGTAGCTCGGTTTCACTCCATTTTCATCAACTTTTAGTACCAAGACCTGGAAAAACGCAAATATATCAATAGCACGCAATTCTAACTAAAACTAAACTAGAAATAACGAGAAATAATACAAACTATACACGAATAAAGGATGTATTTTGCAATACATCAGTGGGATATCGGTAATTTATAATATCATGCATAAATATATATATATATCTTATAAAAAAATAAAGTGGTAACTTTGTAGAATAGTAACCAAGTTTTAAAAGTGTTCCAATTAGGTCACTCAAGTTTCAAAAGTGTTCCAATCAGGTCACTCAACATTCATTATTCATTAAAATTAAGGTTCTTTTCATCCATTTCATAAGTAACCATGGTGATGTGGATTTTTGTTTCTTTTTTCCTTTTATTTGATGCTAAATTTGAGTATTGACGTGATTTGTAACTTATTTTTTTAATTTTCAATGTAATTAAAGTGTTTTAATTTTTAATAAATATAATTTCATATATTAGAATAATCCGATCCCGACATCTTATTCTTCATTTTTTTCTTGACACATAGAAAAAAGGACATGACTCGATTTGAATGTTAAGTTATCTAATTGGGACAAAAACGATCCGAGTGACCTAATTAGAACATTTTTGAAACTTGGTTACTATTCTGTGACATATTCCCAAAATAAAATAATACTTCAAATTTTCAATAAATACCTTAAGAATTCATTGGGCTAAGTCAAAATTTTCTGATTTTTAGGAATAAGCCCAAGTTTTAAGAAAAGCCCACTTTTATAATTACTTTTATAAGCCCAAGTTTGAAATGGCTTAATGAAACATCTTAAAACCCTACAACTGCATTACATTTTTACAGTCGTCATTTTCATCTTCTTGTTTCTTCACTTCATCAACTCTCCATATACCTTGTTTCTTCTAGATTATCCACACCACACATCCATCTGTCGTCTTTCTTCTTCACCGCAACACTAGGTAAGCATCATTTGGTTGATACAACAGTCATCTTCAAAGAATAAAACCCTAATTATGAAAATCGAATGGGCTTTGAGAAGGATATGGCAAATTTTAAAGGGAAAAGAACAAAATTTGGGCCTACTGATATTCTCGGCGAGATGGCCGATATGAAATATACAAAATATAGGCGATATCTCGGTAATTATTGCCGATATTCTCGGCACCAAGATTAAAACCGATATGTTACTCCATGTCCGATAACCGATATAGCACTGAGATATCACCGATAGAGCGCCAAGATTGACTGCTTAGCTCGCAGGATCTATACACTGAACGAGGCATGAATTTTACCCAAACACCCTTCTAACCCCCTTCCAGACAGTTAACGCGCTATATATAGACCGTAAATACACGAATGAATGAATCAACAAAACATGAAGAAATGATTAAATAAAATTTACCTTCAATATAAAAAACTAGTTATTAAAGTCATTAATACATGCCCATTTAAAAAGTTGCCAAAGATTGAAATCAAAAGTAATACATAAAAGATTTGTCTTCACCAAGTGATGTAAGAGATTTAGCCAAGCATGGCCTTTGATTGACAAGAACTCTTACGATCGATCTTGAATCCCGAGACTACTACACACTATAATAGATGAAAGATGGATGATGGTGTTGGTGTTGTAGTGGTGGTGGACTGATGGCAAAGTGTGAGAGAAGTGGTTTGCCAAAGGATGCCTTTCTCTTGAACCAAACACCTCTATTTATAGTTGGAAAAAGAGGTCTGGCACGACCCCGTGGTCTTCTATTTCTCTCCCTTCATTAACTGAAGATGTCAGATCTTTGTACTAACACACCCCGTGGTGACAGAACACGACCCATGTTAGTTTGTCTTTTGCTGTTGTCTTTGTCTGCAGGGAATCTTGACTGGGCACGGCCCCGTGCCTAAGCTTCTGTTTTTGTTATTTTTGTTGTTTTGGATGTGGATGGGGGTTCGGCAGATCGTGTCAATCCTTCTTCTTTGTATTTGTGTTGGTTTTTACTGTTAATTTGTTCCTTTTATCCGTTTAAGCTCTTTTAATCCAGTAAATTAAAAGTAAACAAAGAAACATGCTTTTTCCAACATTAGTACCAAAAAAGGTTTGATTTTATGCCTTGTTTGATATAATTTATATGTTGCATTTTACGCACATCACCCGTTGTAGTACCCACAGCACGTCTATGCAGACTTGCTTCCTCCTGTGCAGGAGGTGGCTCGAGACTTCGATCGGTGCCTCCAACATTCTTAGTGATACCAGATGTGGATCATTGAGACGCTCATGGAGCTCCGGGCTCACGCGGGATTGCCGCCCCATCCACTGCCACCGTCCCTAACGCCAGAGGATCGGTAGCTTAAGTTTTTATTTTGTATTAGACATTCAGTTGTACTTTTGTATTAGACATTCAGGTTTACTTTTGTTTTGTATGTACAAACTAATTTTATATATATTTATGCAGTTGATCTTTTATTTGCACGATGTTTGTTTGGATTGTTTGAGCTTATTTCATACGTCTCTTTCGCAACTTATCGTACGGTATTTTAATTAAACATGTTTCAGCAATTTAACAAAATAAAATCGGTTAACATTTATAAAAACAATGGCATAAAGAAATGTATCTTATAAACGACTGTTATAAATCAACTATAACCGGTACACTCACGTTAAAAACGACCGTTATAAATCAACTTTAAATTATATATGTTTTATAAAAATAAAACACAAATTTACAACTTTTCAACAAAAAAACACAACCAAATACAATCAAACAACAAAACAAGACCCCACTTTTTTCCACCAAACCCTCACTTTTTCCACCCAAAAAACAAACATACTCACCTATGCGTTGTGTTTTGGCCAATGCGCAGCATTTAGATACAAGGTCAACAGACAAGGTCTAACAGGTTTAGTCCTTGTCTGTTGACTTTACATCTAAGCACTGCGCTTTGGCCAAAGGGCAGCGCATATGTGTGTGTAAAAAGCCAACAGGTGTCTGTGAATAGCCAAGGCCTTAGTTAGAGTATTCACGTCTTGTCCCTCGTCCCCAACACTATTCTTAAATTAAAAAAAAAGCATAAAAGAAACATCTACATTTGATTCCTCATCCACATTCGCATCCCCCGCGTTTCTTTACGAGATCTAATTTCTCAAATTTGTTTTTAACTATTCATCCTTTATTTTTTTTCTATATTTTTATACGTTGATGTGAGTAGAAGAAAATAAGACCGTTCATAATAAGGTATTTCAAAAACAACTAAAACATGTCTAGTTAGCTCTCATGTCATAAAAACATTTATTTTTCAAAATATCAAAAACTCACCTAATAAAAAAAACCTAAAACATATAAAAACACTATCACATCATCATCACCTTTTACCTCATTTTTAGTTACCAATCTCTTTTAGTTTACATAACTATATTAAAAAACTGAAAATTTAAAAAAGTAAAAACTAAGTCAAAATTCAAAAAATAATGTTTGAAAATATGAAAAGAAAAAAAAATCAAAGTAGTAAAGATAGTAAAAATAATAGATTATTTAATTTAAAGTAAAAATTAATAAATCTAATACTTGTGGTTTATAAATAAAGTGTTGTTCATTAATATTTTTAAAGGTTTGTTTTTTTCTAGGGTAAATTACATTTTTTGTCCTTTATGTTTGTACCGGATTGCAACGAATAGCCTTTAACTTTAATAATTATAGTCACAATCCTTTATTTGGAAAACTCATTACATCTTTCATCCTTTAGCACTAACTAGGTTAAAAACTTTAGTTAAGTCTATTTATATAAGGGCACTTTGGTCTTTTTACCAATCTAAATCAAATATAAAATTAAAAAAAAATCAACAGCATTCATCGATTTAGATTAGAAAATCAACACAACCAATAACAACACTATACTTCCTACAAATCGCTGCAAATCACCCCATCTCTTCTCCGATTCAACAAAAATATCAACTGCAACTTAAGAATCTCTATTCAATATCAGACCTGCAAATCTTAATTCGTTCTAAATCGTTTCAGATCCAGTCATAGAACAACAAATAATCTGATTTCGACTCGAGAAAACAACGATTTTTTTCAGTCTTAACTTACAAATCAGCTTCTTTTTCAATATCTTCAGTCTTTTTTTAATCACAGATCAATCTTCATATAAGCTGCAACTCAGATCTAGTCGTATTTAGAATCAAATCTGGAAGTCACTTCTATTCGCTAAACGCACTTATAATTTTGATTCCAATTCAGATCTGAAACTAAAACTTGAAGATATATGCCTTTCTTCTTCGTTAAACACAAAAACCTGCACTTTTACTTCTTTCTTCGATAATCAACAAATTTTTTTTTTCAATTATCACAACACAAAAAATCAGATTTTGAATTCTAATTCAGATTCAATAACACCACTGATGTCAGTTATGCGTAATACCTTTTAATTTTCAAGGGAACTACTTTCCCTTTTAATTTTCAAGTAGCTATAACCTTTTCATATGTTAATTTTTTTTTGAAATAATTATTCCGTATTAACGAACATTTCATTCTCTTTAATTCGAGCAGCCTACTACTAGAGTTTTCTTAAACAAAATTTACATGATTCTGAATACCTATCACATGATTACGTGTTTTTGAATACCAGTACCCATTATGTGATTTTGAATACATAGTACATGACTACGTGATTTGTGAATACCCATTACGTAATTACACATTTTACATAAATCATTACACATTCAATATAAATTTATTACGTGATTACACTTTCAATGTGATTTGTTATAACTAATGTTATTACAATTATGCTTATTACGTGATTACACGTACAATAATAAGAACTTGGTTGTTTATCCTTTATTACGTGATTAAATTTATAATATACGACATTATGTGGTTATTATATGTTGATTTGGTTAATGTTTTGTGTATAATTTATCCTTAATACGTGATTATACCTGAAATATTATTCCATATGAAATATTACGTATTACTTGTTTTGTTTTTACGTAATCACTCAATGGGGTTTCACATAAAATACTATAATGAAATCATGTAATCACGAAATGGATATTCAAAATCACGTAGTCACGTAATAATACATAGTCAACTATTGTTACGTAATTACGTAATCACTTAGTAGGGTTTCAAATAAAATATTATAATGAAATCATGTAATGGGTATTCAAAATCACGTAGTCACTTACTGGGTATTCAAAATCACGTAATCACGTAATGGGTACTCAAAATCCTATTTTTTAAGAAAACTATAACAATAGGCTGCTCGAGTTAAAGAGAATGAAATGTATGTTAATACGGTGTAATTTAAAAAAATATTAACGTATAAAAATGTTATAGCCGTTTGAAAATCAAAGGGGTGAGAAGTTCAAGTGAAAGAAGACCAGAATATTCTTTCTATATTTGTTTTTTCAATTTTTTGAATCTCATATTTACCAAAATGTCAACACCTAATTTTGAGCCATCAATCTTGGAAAATCAATGAATACGATTCTCCCTTATACTCTGCATGCAAATTGTGTCTTATATTTGATCCTCTACCCATAAAATATTATACACAAACGTATTATGTCATCAAATACGATTCTCTGCATACAAGCAGTTTTGTATTGAAAAAGCTCTAGACATTAACATTAACATATATATTAACATTAACATTAACATATATATTAAAGAACATCATAAGCTACATAATACAAAGAACCTTACTTTCTAATTTTATTACCAAATGCACAAGGGTAAAAATGTCATAATAATTTGTTTCATATTATATTTTGTATTATATATAAATAGTTCTTTTCAAGTTTCAACTTTTTTATATTTCAACTTTTTCGTTATAATAATATATTATCTTGTCTTTATTTTCTCATACAAAATGAGAGCTCTACTTGAAAACAAATTGTATTTATCTTTAATATTATTAATATTTTTTTTTGGTTTTATCCAATGTATTCAAATGAAAATTTGTTAAACTCTTATAAGTTGTTTTCTTTATATTCATACTAGGTTAGAACCCCGTGTATTACACGGGTTGAATAAATATAATTTTATATAGTAACTAATAAAATAGTTACATCTTTTAAAAACTCGTGTATTGCACGATTTGAATAAACACATGTCTTACACGAATAATGTAATCCGTTAAAACATTTAGTCATCAAGATGTGTTTTCTAACAAAAGGAACTTTGAGGTACTATTACTTATTGTAACATCTCACTTTATCTTTTATTAGGTTAGAGAGTTGTGTATTACATGGTTTATAACATTTTAGTTTGTTTTTTATTTATTATTAGGTTATAAATTTACGCACTACCTAATGTTGGATAATCAGCAGAGAAAAAGAAAAGAAATGTTTTAGTAAAAAATATTAAATATACAAGAGATAAGCTGGATATTATGATTTAATATTATTATTTCATTGGAGTGTAAAACGGGATAATGAGATCCTTTATTAGAAATAGGATTCTAAATATACCATGTATAAAAAATATATATGTTCTACATGTATTGAATAAATCCTTTTAACGAAACAATTTATTAAAATAAATATATTTTTTTAATATTTGATTATCAGTTATCCCTGTCCTTATCATCAAAATATAAAAACAATTAAAACTGCAAATTAAATAAAATCTTTATCTTTATAAACATTTAAAACGTTAATATGTTTTTTTAGATTTTAATAATTAATATATGATTATAATAATTAATATATTATTATCAGTTATCTTTGTCATTAAAATATCTTCTACAAATTTTAAATTTAATATTATCAATAAATGACTTTTCACAATAAATATTTAGAAAAATAATTAAGATTGTCACATAGAATGCCATGTGTCCCTAACATGGTTTCTTTTATTATATGTATAGATTTAGCTGTAAAGAATTATTCTAACCAAAACGCTAGGTTTAAATGCTAGGGTTTAAAGTTTTAGTTAACTAAATAACTCTCAAGGTTTTTTAATAACTTTTATTAATTATACATACATTTTATTAATAGTAGACATGGACATAATTACTTATTTTTATCTATGTTTAAATTTTTACATAATTTATTTTTAAATTTATTTTTGTGTTCCTTAACATTTATTTGGACAACACATAATGTTATCGTAACCATATGTAGTTTTTATCTACGTTCGATGTTTAAAACCCTACATAAGAACCTACTAGTAACATATATAGTTAAGAACATCAATTTTTATGATTTATTGGAGTCTTCTTAGAAAGCTCAATATTTGAGTCACTTTTGATGTGTATTTTAGATTGTGATGTGGATCTTTATCAAAAAGTTATAGCTCCCGACCCAAGTTTGAAAAGAAGTTATAACAAATTATTAAAAACCATATGACCCAAGTTTGAAAAGAAGTTTTAACAAATTATTAAAAACCATATTTAGTGTTTTTTTTAACTATACTAATATAATAGGTTCCCAAAGATAATTATTAGATTGTTATTTTATTTCGTAAGATGTTTTATTTTGTTTTCCAAAATAAGTTGAGTTAAAATAGACATCTTTGTTGTGAAACAACGACCTACTAGCCTAATAGCAAAAATAAGAAGAAAAATAATAGGGAGAAGGAGATATAATATTTCATTGATAGATATGTCTAATACAAGAGATACAAGGTAGTATACATAGAAGAAGAAAACTTGGAGGAGAAGTCAGTCTATTTTAAGAGTTGATAATCATAATAATATAATAATATATTTATAACACTCCCCCTTGGTTATCAACTTAATACGCTTTGAGATGCTGTCTCGTTAAAAACCTTGCTAGGAAAACCCAGTGTGACAAAACCTCAGCTAAGGGAAAAAGGGAAAAATAGTGCAGCGCGTATTTTCTTCTCATGATACTTCTGGATCATGTGTGTTGCCTCATTAAAAACCTTACTAAGAAAACCCAAATGGGACAAAACTTAGTGAGGGAAAAAGAGTGCAACTTGAATAAGTCTCCCCCTCATTTTAACATGTATCCTGATGTCTGTCCATCTTCCTTGAAAGTTGTACAAAGCTTTTGCAGCTAATGATTTGTCGCTTGATCCTTTAATGTGCAATCCTTTATGTTGAGCAATGTTGTATAATCTTCTAACGAGACTTTAGGTGTCTCCTTCCAAAAAATATCATATCTTCACGACTGTGTTTTGTTACATTCCTGCATCTACAAGACTAACCAAACTTGTTTTGATGGGTTAGTGAAATATAATCAAATATCGTTTATACTTGAAATATTTCTTTGAACACAATCCAATGTCTCTTCGCTTGACAAAAGTTATATCATGATAATAAGCTCAAGTGAAAGATATTATAACCATACATAGCTAGCAAAACATTTTAATGCATTTATGAATTTAACGATGGTACTTCTAGAATGAGAATCTCTACTTTGGTAGGGGATGATAATAGGCATTTCTTATAACAAATGACTTAACAACCTTTAACATACTTTAAGGTTCAACTATGTCCATACTAAAATATCCAAACATCATCTTCTAGATGTACTTGAGGGATTGGTAAAATATCATTACATGTATACTCGAACTGCAGTTCGAGTAATAATTAGACCGTGCCAAGGTCATTCAGAAATTCTTCCTCTAAAAGCTCGACAATTTCTCTTGATGATGTCTCTCGAGTTGTACAACACTCGTCTTGACTATTTAGTCCATACGTATTTTGTCAGCTTCATATAATACGTTCTTGAGGTTTTGACATCATTAATGCTTCTAACATTATCAATCCATGAGGGAATTCTTTCCATCTTGTCCAAATATGCATGTCCTTTCACTCTTTAGAAGTTTTGCTACATAAATTTGCCCATTTAACACATAGATATCTATATCATATGCAAAAATGTCATGAACACTTACTTTTATCTCCAAAATCCATATTGTACCATGTGTGTACACTATTTATTGAGGTATCACAATCACCGGGTACACGTTTTCTATGTATGTTTCTTGGTGCACAAGTAGTACATTGTTAAGATGTTTCAATTAATCTTTTAAGCACTCAATTGCTTTAGGATACTCATGCGGAGTTCCAGTTATATTGAATTCGATAAGAAATACAACATATATAATGTATTCGAATCCGAATATGCATACAATACTTATACTATTTTCAGTTATATTGAATTCGATAAGAAATACAACATGATTTTGATAATTTAAATCCTTTAGGGACTTTCATGTAAATTTTCAGTATTAGGTGATACATAACATTCATAAGACGCACGTCAATTCTCTTCTTATATATTACCAGACTAATAAAATATTGGAAAGTCAATGTAACCACCATTGGAGAACACGTCTCCTTATAATCAATCATAGGTCTTTGCGAAAATTCTTGTGCCACCAATTTTGCCTTATATTGCTTAATTTGATTTCAATTCATGATTCACATAAAAGACCCATTTGTATCCAATATGTTTTACAACTTCAGTTGTATGGACTGTTGGTCCGAAAACTTTCCATTTTTAATAGAGAATTCAACTCTGCCTCATTTGCGTCTTTCCATTTTGGCCAATCATTTCTCATAGGCAGATCTTAAATTTTGATCCTCGTCATTTCAAGCGCTATATTATATACAAAAGTATAACGATGTCGATTTTGTTTCGATTCCATATATTTCATAGACATGATACAATATAAGGACATATCTTTATTTTTAGGTACCTGAGGTTCTTCTTGAACTGTGACAACCCGTATTTCGAACCTACTTTTGTGTAACGTTACGTGCTTATGTGAACTATATTAATTGATTTAATGCATGATATGTTATGTGAATGTGTATGTGTTTACATGAACCGAACCGCACAAGACTCACTCGATCGCACAATGCACACAAGCCCGGTTGGGCCGCACAATTTAGTTAGCCTGAACCGAATGGGCAGCCCAAGTTGGGTTCGGCCCATCCCTCCCTTATCCGATTTACACTTAGAATGTTAGTAACATTCTCACAACTTGCAAAAGATTAGCACACACACAAAACCCTAGGAGCTCTTTCTCTCCTCTCAAGCGCGACGGCAAACATCCCCCCTTCAATCGAAGCATTTTCCTTCAATCGGACCACCTTTCATCCTACCTTCTATTTCGGTTAGTGTTTGGATTCTTTGGTGACATGTTTGATGATGTTTTGATGTGTGTTTACAATTTTGCATGTTGATCTAGAATTACTGTTAACATGATTGATTATCTTGTTGTTCATGTTATAACCGGCTCATAATTATATATTAGATTATGTTCACATAAATCAGAATTGTATGATAAGGATCTAGAACCGAATGCATGGTTGGTATGATGAATCGGTTAGGGTTACATGCTAGTCTTTGAGTTCAATAGTCGAACGATTAGGTTGTATGTTCATATGATACGGATTGATTGTTCTGGAATTGATATGAACGTGTTTAAATGATTGAATAATTGTGATTTGATCTGATTATGAAACTGTCAAATCTGTTTGCTAATGTTACGGAGATAATGAGCATCAAAGAAGGAAATCTGTTACGACACGGGTTGCGAGTCGAGAACCCACTGTCTCGACTCGAGACCACCATACCGACACAAAACAGCACAACCCGAGACCACGGTTGCGGGTCCGGTTGCGACTCGAGACCGTGTAGTCTCGACCAGACCATGATGACTCGAGAGCTCCTTGTTGCGACTCGAGACCCCGAAACCAGTACACCTCGAGACCGACTAGTCTCGACTCGAAATCGTTAGTCTCGACTCGAGACCGTGAACACTTGAACACTATTGGACTTTCACTGTACGAGCCCAACTGATTGGGCCGGATACTTGGACTTGTTACGTGATTTCTATTGAACTGCTGCGAATACTTGTGCATGCCATGTTTATACTTGTGTACAATACGTGTAGGACATACGTGTTATACTTGAATACGAACCTGACTTGTATAATAACCATGCTAGGACGTGGTTGATCACTATATAGCTTAACCGACTTTCTGTGTATCTGCCGAGCAAACCAAGGTGAGTTCACACAGCCAAGGCATGGGATTCTCGGGTTGGGAATTGGGTTGGAAGATTTGAATTGGATAATTACTCGTACTTACGCTATTGCTAGACTATATACCATCGTCCTCAGGTTAGTCAAGACACTTACATAAAACCTACGTAAACTAGTATCTACCACTGTCTCCCGGGTCGGGAGGACACTTACGTAAAACCTACGTGAACTCATACCTACTACTGTCTTCCGGGTCGGAAGGACACTTACGTAAAACCTACGTAAACCCCACGCGTACCACTGTCCTCGGGGAAGGGCACTCACGTAAAACCTACGTGACCTTGTACGTATTCCTGTTCTCGAATTAAGAAGAACACACATGGTTACAATAGTCTAGTAAGTATAAATATGGGAAGCCCCCACTAGTAATAAGTATAATCACGGGAAACCCCCACTAGAAGTACATACATACATGGGAAGCCCCCACTAAATGAACATACGTTTTGCTATTACGTACTTACTTTCTGTGAACTCGCTCAACTAGTTGTTGACTCTCTGCTGCATGCCTTGCAGGACCTTAGGTACTTATGGAGCTTGCACAGGGAGGAGCAGGTCGTTGTGGGACATGGATCGTGGATGCCATGTCAAACGTTTAAACAATTGAATTTATGATTCACTTTGGGTTTACATACTTATGCTTCCGCTACTCAAATTACGTTTTGATAAACACCAATTATATTGTGGTGGGTTGTTTTGGCTACTTTTTAATATTTAAATGCTATGTTCAATATGATTGGTGGCTTGATCCTGGTCATGTCACGCCTCCAAGCGGTGGTACTCCGCGAGTGGATTTTGGGGTGTGACAGATTGGTATCAGAGCCATTGGTTATAGAGAACTTGGTTTTAATATGGGAAAAACGTTTTTATTAAAACTAGACTATAACCAGAACAGTGCTCTCAACGATCCACAACGACGCTTCGCTCCACGTGCAAGACTCAACATCCTAGGTAATATGGTTTATGTTTATTGCCTACATGCTAGAATTACATAGAACTTTGCTCGTAGTATGCTTAGATACACATGACACTATTGCTTGAGAACACTTGTGTGCTTACTCTCCTCTGTCATCGCACTACTCGCGAACCATTCTCACTTATGCTACTTTTACTATGAAGATCATGTCTGGACGTGTTAACATGACTTAAGCCCAGTTGACGGCTCTCATTAACGAACAAGTTGCTGCGGCACTTGCAGCCGCACAAGCAGGAGGTATATCCTGTAGTTATAACTCACACTAGGATCTTTAGAATCCTACACTCCTAGACCAACTCTTGTGTTTAACTTTGCCCTATTCGTACACAATAGGTCAACACGCACCGCAACCAGTTTGCACTTTCAAGAACTTCATGGACTGTCGTCCAAGTGCATTCAGTGGCACGGAAGGATCAGTGGGACTACTCCATTGGTTCGAAAAGCTCGAGTCAGTATTCGAGATGTGTGAATGCCCTGAGGCTCGCAGGGTCAAGTACGCCACCGGTACTTTGGAAGGGATTGCGCTAACTTGGTGGAACGCGCAAGTTCAGATTTTAGGGCTGGCAGCTGCTAACGCCACCGTTTGGAATGATTTTAAGGAACTGATCAAGCGAGAATACTGCACGCGTGATGACATCCACAAGTTGGAAGTGGAGCTTTATCACCTGAAGATGACAGGATCGGAAATCGAGGCTTATACGAAACGGTCAAACGAACTGGCCATCTTGTGTCCAACTATGGTGGACCCTCCAATCAAGCGCATCGAATTGTATCTCAAGGGTTTAGCGCCAGAAATCCAGAGCCACGTGACATCGGCTAATCTCGACAACATCCAGGATATTCAGCGACTCGCTCATCGCCTCACTGATCAGGCAGTGGATCAGGACAAGCTACCGAAACGTGTCAGCGCTACTACTGCTACCACATCAGCCGCTACTCTTACTACCCCCAGTGACAACAAAAGAAAGTGGGAAGGGGATTCTAGCAAAGGTTCAGCAACAGTTCAGTCTCAGGCTCAGCTGCAGAAGACTGACCACTACCAGAGTCCCAGTCAGCAGTTTTCTGGTAGTCGTGGGCAGAGAAGGTATCAAGGAAATCTCCCTAAGTGCCACAACTGTAGCAGGCACCACAGCGGCCAGTGCAACAAGGGTCGTTGCCAAAGGTATCTCAAGATGGGCCATGAGGCCAAAGATTGTAGGAGCCGACGACCTGCGAATCAGAACCAGCAACTGCAACTACCAGCTCCACAAAACCAGGAACAACAGCAACAGCGAGGCAACAGGGGATGCTTTCAGTGTGGTGCTGAAGGCCATTTCAAACGTGATTGCCCTCAATTGAACCAGAGCCAGAATCGCAACAACAACAACAATCAGGGCAATGGTAACAACGGTGGGAACAATAATGCAATGAAGCTAGGGGTCGAGCTTTCGTGCTGGGTCAGGGCGACGCAAGGAATGATCCCAACGTGGTCATGGGTAAGTTTCTTCTCGACGACTTTTACGTTACTGTTTTGTTTGATTCGGGTGCGGATACAAGTTATATGTCTTTGAAAGTTAGCCAAATGTTAAAACGTACACCCACACTTCTAAACACCAAGCATGTTGTAGAATTAGCTAATGGTAAGAGTCTAGAGGCCACGCACATAGTTCAGGGTTGTAATCTTATCCTCGCGGGTCAGACTTTCTCGATAGATCTCATCCCCATAGTTTTGGGTAGTTTCGACATCGTCATCGGTATGGACTAGTTATCTCAACATCACGCAGAGATATTGTGCAAAGAGAAGATTGTTCGCATCCCTCGTTCGGGCCAGGAACCTCTCGAAGTCCAAGGCGACAAGAGTGGTGCAGTGGTTGGCATCGTCTCTTTCTTGAAGGCTCAGAAATGTTTGCGGAAGGGTCACACTGCCATTCTGGCACTTGTTACCGATGCATCAGCAAAGGAAAAGAAATTGGAAGACATTCCAATAGTTCGCGACTTTCCTCAGGTGTTCCCTGAAGATTTACCTGGTCTACCGCCTCATCGTCAGGTCGAGTTTCAAATCGAGCTAGCACCAGGAGCAGCACCGATAGCACGTGCACCGTATCGATTAGCTCCATCAGAGTTGGAAGAACTCTCCACGCAACTACAAGAGCTCTTGGATAAGGGCTTTATTCGACCTAGCTCTTCACCTTGGGGAGCCCCAGTACTATTTGTGAAGAAGAAGGATGGTACCTTCCGTATGTGCATTGACTACCGTGAACTGAACAAGGTAACGGTGAAGAACCGTTATCCTCTTCCGCGTATTGACGACTTATTCGACCAGTTGAAAGGGTCGAGTTACTACTCCAAGATAGACTTGAGGTCAGGTTACCATCAGCTGAGAGTCCGGGATTAGGACGTCTCCAAAACGGCATTCAGAACTCGCTACGGTCACTACGAGTTTCTAGTCATGCCATTTGGGCTAACGAACGCACCGGCAGTCTTTATGGACCTTATGAACAGGGTGTGCAAACCCTACTTAGACAAGTTTGTGATTGTATTCATTGACGACATTCTGATCTACTCCAAGAGTCAGGAGGAACACGAGCAGCACTTACGGCTTATCTTGGAACTTCTTTGAAAGGAACAATTGTACGCCAAGTTTTCCAAATGCGACTTCTGGCTTCGTGAAGTCCACTTTCTAGGCCATGTGTTAAACAAGGATGGGATCCATGTCGATCCATCCAAGGTAGATTCGGTTAGGAACTGGCCTGCGCCTCGCACTCCAACGGAAATACGCCAATTCTTGGGTTTGGCGGGTTACTACAGACAGTTTATCAAAGACTTCTAGAAGATCGCACAGCCGCTTACACTACTGACACAGAAGGGTGTCACTTACCGTTGGGGTAATGCTCAGGAAACTGCTTTTCAGCACTTAAAGGATAGACTTTGCAGTGCACCTATCCTCTCATTGCCAGAGGGCACGGACGATTTCGTGGTTTATTGTGATGCATCCATTCAGGGTCTTGGATGTGTGTTAATGCAGCGCGACAAGGTCATTGCTTATGCTTCGCGCCAACTCAAGGTTCACGAACGAAACTACACGACGCACGACTTAGAGCTGGGAGCTGTTGTTTTCGCGCTTAAGATATGGCGACACTACCTGTACAGTACCAAGTGCACTATCTACACCGATCACAGGAGTCTTGAGCATATCTTCAAGCAGAAGGAGTTGAACATGCGTCAACGTCGATGGGTTGAACTACTGAACGATTACGAATGCGCCATCAAGTACCATCCAGGCAAAGCCAATGTTGTGGCTGACGCCCTCAGTCGGAAAGACACTACACCTAAGCGCGTGCGAGCACTGCAGCTCACCATTCAGTCTAGTCTTCCTGCACAGATACGAGATGCTCAGGTAGAAGCATTGAAACCAGAAAATGTCAGGGCTGAAGCCCTACGCGGCTCGAGGCAACGATTACAACAGAAGGAAGACGGTGCCTAATATGTAACAGGGCGTATTTGGGTCCCACTATATGGCGGTTTACGAGAACTCATGATGGATGAAGCACACAAGTCTCGCTACTCGGTATATCCAGGGTCGGATAAAATGTACCACGACATCAGAACAACGTATTGGTGGCCTAGCATGAAGGCCCACATCGCTACCTATGTCAGCAAGTGCTTGACCTGTGCAAGAGTCAAGGCAGAGTATCAGAAACCAGCAGGCTTACTTCAGCAACCAAAGATACCACAGTGGAAATGGGAGGAAATTTCCATGGATTTTGTTACAAGCCTACCTAGGTCCCAGCGTGGGAACGATACGATTTGGGTGATCGTGGATCGACTCACCAAGTCTGCTCATTTCCTGGCAATCAAAGAAACAGACAAGTTTTCCACACTAGCAGACGTATACTTGAAAGAAGTAGTCTCAAGGCACGGGGTGCCCACCTCTATCATTTCGGATCGCGATGCACGATTCACTTCAGAACTATGGCAAGCAATGCACAAAGCTTTTGGCTCACAGCTAGACATGAGCATAGCATATCACCCTCAGACGGATGGACAGTCTGAACGCACGATACAAACTCTAGAAGACATGCTTCGAGCATGTGTTATCGATTTCGGCAACAGCTGGGAAAAGCATCTCCCTTTAGTGGAGTTTTCATATAATAACAGTTATCACACCAGCATCCAAGCCGCTCCATTTGAGGCATTGTACGGACGTAAATGCCGGTCACCTCTCTGTTGGGCAGAGGTGGGGGATAGTCAGATCACGGGTCCAGAACTTATAGTGGACGCCACGGAAAAGATTGCGCAGATACGACAACGCATGGCGGCAGCTCGCGACCGTCAGAAAAGTTACACGGATAAGCGTAGGAAGCCATTGGAATTTCAGGTCGGGGACCGGGTTTTACTTCAAGTCTCACCCTGGAAGGGTGTGGTTCGTTTTGGCAAACGGGGCAAGCTCAATCCACGGTATGTTGGACCGTTCGAAATCAGTGAAAGAATAGGCAAAGTAGCCTACAGACTAAACCTACCAGCTGAACTCGGTGCAGTTCACAACGTCTTTCACGTGTCGAATCTGAAGAAGTGCCTGTCAGATGAGACCCTCATAGTTCCTCTGAAGGAACTCACTATCGACGAGCGGTTGCAGTTCGTCGAGGAACCAGTTGAAATCACGGACCGGGATGTTAAGGTCCTCAAGAACAAGAGAATCCCTCTTGTTCGAGTTCGTTGGAACTCCCGTCGTGGCCCAGAGTACACCTGGGAACGCGAAGATCAGATGAAAGAAAAGTACCCACAATTGTTCGCGAACAGTACAACCACTACTGAGGCTGAAGCTACCACGGAATTTCGGGACGAAATTCCAGATCAACGGGGGGAGGATGTGACACCCCAGGAAAACCATGCAACTTAACTAGCTTCCTCAGTGAGTACGTACCAAATTTCGGGACGAAATTTCTTTTAAGTTGGGGATAATGTGACAACCCGTATTTCGAACCTACTTTTGTGTAACGTTGCGTGCTTATGTGAACTATATTAATTGATTTAATGCATGATATGTTATGTGAATGTGTATGTGTTTACATGAACCGAACCACACAAGACTCACTCGATCGCACAATGCACACAAGCCCGGTTGGGCCGCACAATTTAGTTAGCCTGAACCGAATGGGCAGCCCAAGTTGGGTTCGGCCCATCCCTCCCTTATCCGATTTACACTTAGAATGTTAGTAACATTCTCACAACTTGCAAAAGATTAGCACACACACAAAACCCTAGGAGCTCTTTCTCTCCTCTCAAGCGCGACGGCAAACATCCCCCTTCAACCGAAGCATTTTCCTTCAATCGGACCACCCTTTCATCCTACCTTCTATTTCGGTTAGTGTTTGGATTCTTTGGTGACATGTTTGATGATGTTTTGATGTGTGTTTACAATTTTGCATGTTGATCTAGAATTACTGTTAACATGATTGATTATGTTGTTGTTCATGTTATAACCGACTCATAATTATATATTAGATTATGTTCACATAAATCAGAATTGTATGATAAGGATCTAGAACCGAATGCATGGTTGGTATGATGAATCGGTTAGGGTTACATGCTAGTCTTTGAGTTCAATAGTCGAACGATTAGGTTGTATGTTCATATGATACGGATTGATTGTTCTGGAATTGATATGAACATGTTTGAATGATTGAATAATTGTGATTTGATCTGATTATGAAACTGTCAAATCTGTTTGCTAATGTTACGGAGATAATGAGCATCAAACAAGGAAATCTGTTACGACACGGGTTGCGAGTCGAGAACCCACTGTCTCGACTCGAGACCACCATACCGACACAAAACAGCACAACCCGAGACCACGGTTGCGGGTCCGGTTGCGACTCGAGACCGTGTAGTCTCGACCAGACCATGATGACTCGAGACCTCCTTGTTGCGACTCGAGACCCCGAAACCAGTACACCTCGAGACCGACTAGTCTCGACTCGAAATCGTTAGTCTCGACTCGAGACCGTGAACACTTGAACACTATTGGACTTTCACTGTACGAGCCCAACTGATTGGGCCGGATACTTGGACTTGTTACGTGATTTCTATTGAACTGCTGCGAATACTTGTGCATGCCATGTTTATACTTGTGTACAATACGTGTAGGACATACGTGTTATACTTGAATACGAACCTGACTTGTATAATAACCATGCTAGGACGTGGTTGATCACTATATAGCTTAACCGACTTTCTGTGTATCTGCCGAGCAAACCAAGGTGAGTTCACACAGCCAAGGCATGGGATTCCCGGGTTGGGAATTGGGTTGGAAGATTTGAATTGGATAATTACTCGTACTTACGCTATTGCTAGACTATATACCATCGTCCTCAGGTTAGTCAAGACACTTACATAAAACCTACGTAAACTAGTATCTACCACTGTCTCCCGGGTCGGGAGGACACTTACGTAAAACCTACGTGAACTCATACCTACTACTGTCTTCCGGGTCGGAAGGACACTTACGTAAAACCTACGTAAACCCCACGCGTACCACTGTCCTCGGGGAAGGGCACTCACGTAAAACCTACGTGACCTTGTACGTATTCCTGTTCTCGAATTAAGAAGAACACACATGGTTACAATAGTCTAGTAAGTATAAATATGGGAAGCCCCCACTAGTAATAAGTATAATCACGGGAAACCCCCACTAGAAGTACATACATACATGGGAAGCCCCACTAAATGAACATACGTTTTGCTATTACGTACTTACTTTCTGTGAACTCGCTCAACTAGTTGTTGACTCTCTGCTGCATGCCTTGCAGGACCTTAGGTACTTATGGAGCTTGCACAGGGAGGAGCAGGTCGTTGTGGGACATGGATCATGGATGCCATGTCAAACGTTTAAACAATTGAATTTATGATTCACTTTGGGTTTACATACTTATGCTTCCGCTACTCAAATTACGTTTTGATAAACACCAATTATATTGTGGTGGGTTGTTTTGGCTACTTTTAATATTTAAATGCTATGTTCAATATGATTGGTGGCTTGATCCTGGTCATGTCACGCCTCCAAGCGGTGGTACTCCGCGGGTGGATTTTGGGGGTGTGACATGAACCATCATGTCTACTACCTCTTCAGGAGATCTTATTACTATAACCTCGACTTGACCATCTTAATTACTTGCTCCAATTTTCGAGGAATTTTATTATTGGAATTAACTAGTCTACCACGCTTTAGGCGTGCAATAGATTCATTACAAAATATGTGGTTGTCCTCTTGGGACACAAATATAATTGGAGCATAAGCAGTTGATTATGTGACTTACTTAGTCACTCCATTTAGGTTAGTGAACTTGTCTGGTAATTTGCTCTTTAATATTGGTAAATGAATTATCCTTTAAACTTTGGGTTCACCGTTTATAGTCTAAGGATCAAGATAACATGATAATTCATTACACTTTTCACTTTCCAACTGCTTGTTATCTCCTCCTAATGTTGGGAACATTCATTCACTAAAGTGAAAACCAATGAGTCGTAAGCAAATCTCTCACCAATGGCTTTAAGTAATTAATCATAGACAATTATTTTTTACCCAACATATATTCTCAACCCTTTTAGAGGTCCCAACATTGTGCTAGTGGTGGATCAATATTATATATACCACACAACCAAAATCTTAGAAGGGATATATTTGGTTCCTGACCAAAAACCAACTATAACAGGGGAAATATGATGACATATTGGCTTGATGTGAATTAATGTTGTACATCTAAAATCACATGTACCCAAATACAAACATGAACTCTTGCTCTTATGATCATTGGCTTTGCAATCAATTGTGAACGTTTAGTGATCGTCTCAACAAAGAAATTCTTGTATAAACATAAGCGATATGAATTTCAAAATTTATTCCAATAATCAATAATAACTTGGGAATTGAATTCACCGTTAGTACCAAAATAAATATACCAATCTGGATTAATATGCTTGCTATCACAATAGCTAAGCCACAATCACACAGACTTCAGGTTGTGGATTCGATAACCATTTAGACGATGCATCGATTTAAAACACTAAATGGTATTGTGTTGGGATATTCATATCCTCTAACCATTTCCAGAATATTTAGGGAAACGCACCCTACTTTATTTGGAAAATATATAACTTCCTTTGAGAGCAAACATTAAATGTATAATTATCAAGAAGAATCTTCTAGTTCTTTAATAATTTCACATCATCATCGACTCGGTGTGGTCTAACCGGTCATGCCAATTAATTAAATAATCATGATCCATAAATTTCTGATTTATGATCGTATATGTATTACTTGCTCGCATGTAATGCAAAAAGTAAGATACAACTGTCACACCCCAACCGATGGCGGAATCATCGGGGCATGGCACTGAGCGAAACAGATTGTTCAGAAGTTTCCATAACAATTATTTATATAATCCAGTTTAAGATACGTCCCATACCGTATCCCGAAATAAACAAACATGTCATTACAGATAATCATCCAAACAAGAAATTCCGTTCCTACAACTCAGGTTCATATATTATTACAGCAATTGTTTATCTGCTTCTAGACCCCTATTCTGTTGACTTTCTGGCTGTAATACCAGAGGACAAGATCTACAGACAACTATGCCTCAGACGCTTGTTCCTGGCAGACAACTATTTGTTGGGGGCTTCTAGAAACTTATTCTAGCCTCGCTTTCCTAGCAAATAAGCATCCTAATTACCTGTCACATACGTTAAAATAAAGTCAATACATAAAATGTAAAGGTGAGCATACAAGTTTGATAATAGCATATAGAGTTTGAATAGTTTACGCATAACCAGCACGTACACAGAGGAAAACGAAGCATGTTAATTATCGACATGGACCTATCGATACCAATGACTGCGGGTTGACCGTCCGAGACGGTTCGCAATACATGATTACCACCGTAATCCATGCAAGTGATTGTCCTTAACAACCCCTGTGTAAACGGGTGCTGAGTCCAAACTATAGTACTACGTCGTTAAGGCAGGTAGACAGCATTCCACATGTAAACACATTCAACAAGCATTCATTAAGTCACGTAATACATGCATATTGGTTAGCGTTCAAATAGTCTGAGTAGTGTGATCGTTTGTGGTTTGATATAGGCAACGTATGTAACACCCAAAAGTGCTAAAAGCAAAAAGGGATCGAGTATACTCACAGTGATTGATTATGGATTGAAGGGAGCGTTGAGAGTAGGGTTAGCCTGAATAGTTCGATAGCACAATAATGAGTAACGTGGAAAGATAGACAAGTGTGAATGGATCGAATAGACTGGTCGATCGAACGGCAGGTTCGATCGAACGGGCTGTTCGATCGGCTGGTAGGTCCGTTTGGACAGTCCTGTTCGATCGGCCGGTAGGCTCGATCGGCTAGGCCATTCGAGTGGATTGTTTCTTCCTCTGGTGTGTTTGTGTTTGAGGATTTGAACTTTTGAAGTTTTCGTTGCAGTGTATGAGAACACTAAAATGTCCTTACCTTTCAGGTCGATCGATCGAACGGTCCGTTCGATCGGCCGACTTAACCGATCGGCTGGGAACTTTTGAAGTGGCTATCAACAGGATGTCGCTCGATCGAACAGACTGTTCGATCGGCTGGCATTCCCTACTACGATCGAGTTGTAAAATCAATCAAGTGTTGAAGCATAGTATCTCATGATCCGAAGAGTAATGTTTACCAATCAAGTAGCATACTCGATCGAACATCACTTCGTCAATACCATACCTCAGGAAGTTTGAAAAGTGAGACCATGTGCTAGCCGATCGGCTGGCCCGGTCGATCAGCTGGCATGTCCGATCGGCTGGGCTGTTTGAACAGCCTAGCCGTTCGGCCAGCATTTCTGACCTGGTCGGCCTTTCGTCTAACACTAGGCTGTTTGATTCCTTGTTGTCATATCAAGGTAGTTTGATAATGAGTTGAACTACAATATCCTCTGTTCCTACTCGTTTCTTTGGCTCGGACAGGAATCACCCAAGCTCGGCAGGCGAACGGTTCGGAACGTCGGTTAGAGTTTAACCCATCGTCGGTGAATGAGGAAAGTGGCAGCCGATCGGCCAGGAGCTCCGATCGAATGGGCTGCTCGATCGGCTAGGAAGATGCTAGCCGATCGGCTGGCCTGTTCGATCAGGATGCCTCCTGTTCGATCCGCGACCCACTTTGAGTATTTCGCGACGATTTTCGATGTTTCGATTTCGATGGACGATGATACGAATACGATAGAGTTCCTAGTCAAATTACTTTCAGTCCCAATCACTATATCTACATACAAGCATCTATATTTCACGTTTCGATGTCGGTTTTGATTGAGTTCGATTGCTTTTCGAGTTTCGATTTGATTTTCGATTGATTCGCTTGAATACCACACCAAACATATAAGTAAACACGCACAAGTAGCACATAAGGCACACACACATGTAGCACACTACCAGAGTTCACCTAATTCGACTCTCGAGTTTGATTGATGAATCAATTAGCTTGATTATTGATTGATTAGCTTTATCGCATTGTTACTTCCTACTATTCACAGTCGTAAATCGGTCGCATTGATTAAACATTCGATTACTTCGATTCTTTCTGATTACAACACTTACTCCACATAATACAAAAAGTAAGAAGAAACATTAACAGTCAAAGAAGTCAAAGTTGACTTGGACTTTGACTTTGACTTTGACATTCGAAAACACGGGGTGTTACAGCCTCCCCTTGTTTAGGGAATTTCGTCCTGAAATTAGGTCGAAGGCTACACAACGCCGTGATTTACCAATTTGATGCTTCAGATCTATTTATTTAAACAACTGCGGGTACTTAGCCTTCATGTCGCTTTCGAGTTCCCAGGTGAACTCCGCGCCTCGTTTGCCTTCCCATCGGACCTTCACGATCGGGATGCGAGAGCGCCTGAGTTGCTTGGTTTGGCGATCCATGATTTCGACAGGCTTTTCCACGAAGTGTATCGTTTCGTTGACCTGAAGATCGTCGAGTGGTAAGATTAGATCATGATCAGCGACGCATTTTCGGAGGTTAGAGACGTGGAAAGTCGGGTGGACGTCACTGAGTTCCTCCAGTAGTTCGAGTCTGTAGGCAACTTTTCCGATCCTTTCCAGAATCCTAAAAGGTCCAACATATCGAGGCGCGAGTTTCCCTTTCTTGCCGAATCGGACTACACCCTTCCAAGGTGATACCTTTAGGAGTACGTAGTCACCAACTTCAAATTCAAGGGGCTTGCGTCTTCTCTCGGCGTAACTTTTCTGTCTGTTCCGAGCTTTTACCAAGTTGTCTCGAACCATTGTGGATTTTGTCAGTCGTTTCTTGTAGAATCTCGGGACCGGTTAGTTGTGAGTGACCGATCTCGTGCCACACAATAGGCGATCGACATCTTCTACCATACAAAGCCTCGAAAGGTGCCATTTGAATGCTGGCATGATAGCTGTTATTGTACGAGAATTCCACCAATGGCAGGTGTTTGTTCCAACTACCACCAAAATCTATGACACACGCTCGGAGCATGTCTTCAAGAGTACAGATCGTTCTTTCAGTCTGTCCATCGGTTTGAGGATGGAATGCAGTACTCAGATTAAGCGACGTACCAAGGGCCGCTTGAAACGTTTCCCACAATCGCGAAGTGAACCGAGCGTCACGGTCTGAAATGATGTCACGAGGCGTACCATGATTACAAATGATCTCGTCGGTGTAGATTTGGACTAGTCGTTCCACCTTGTAGTCTTCTCGTATTGGCAAAAAGTGGGCTGATTTCGTTAGACGATCGACTATGACCCAAATACTGTCGTGACCTGATGGCGTGAGCGGGAGTTTTGTTATGAAATCCATAGCTATACTCTCCCACTTCCATATAGGTATCGGCGGTTGTTCGAGTAAGCCAGAAGGTCTTTGATGTTCAGCCTTGACTCTTGCACAAGTTAAGCAACTTCCAACGTATAGGGCGATATTCCGTTTCATGCCCGGCCACCAGTACTTGTAGCGTAGGTCCTGGTACATCTTATCTGCGCCGGGATGAATAGAATACCGGGACTTGTGGGCTTCATTCATGATAATCTTTCGCAATTCGGTCCGCTTAGGGATCCAAATTCGGTCCAGATAGTAGAATATCCCATCAGATTTGCTTACCAACTGAGCTCCATCGTGATAGATCCTTTCTTTCTTCAATGTACGCTCGTTAAAGCAAGCATGTTGAGCTTCACGAATAAGGGTTTGGAGGTTGTGCTGGGCTTGGATGTTTCGGGTACTGAGCACGTAACTCTTTCTGCTGAGCGCGTCGGCAACCACATTCGCCTTGCCTGGGTGATAACGAATCTCACAGTCGTAATCGTTGAGAAGTTCTACCCATCGGCGTTGACGCACATTAAGCTCTCTCTGATTAAAGATGTGTTGTAAACTCTTATGATCAGTGTAGATTGTACACCTAGTGCCATACAGGTAGTGTCGCCAAATCTTCAATGCAAAGACAACCGCGCCTAGCTCGAGGTCATGGGTTGTATAGTTCTTCTCGTGGATCTTGAGCTGACGAGATGCGTAGGCTATAACCTTGTCTCGCTGCATGAGGACACAGCCGAGACCAAGGTTAGAAGCATCACAGTAGACAATGAAGTTGTTGCTTCCGTCGGGCAGCGTAAGAATCGGAGCGTTGCACAGCATATGCTTGAGGGTTTGAAAGGCAGTCTCTTGTGCGTTTCCCCACACAAAAGGCTTGTCCTTATGAGTAAGAGCGGTAAGTGGCACAACGATCTTGGAGAATTCTTCAATGAATCGTCGATAATAGCCCGCTAATCCGAGAAAAGAACGAACTTCAGACGGGTTCTTAGGCGTAATCCAGCTTTTGACGGCTTTAATCTTCGCGGGATCGACATGGATACCCTGACTATTCACGATGTGACCCAGAAACTGAACCTCCTCCAACCAGAATTCGCACTTGGAGAATTTGGCGTAGATCCGGTTCCCCTGGAGTAACTCGAGAACCAAACGTAGATGTTGCGCGTGTTCGGCTTTCGTTTTGGAATAAATCAAGACATCGTCGATGAACACGATGACGAAACGGTCAAGATAAGGCTTACACACGCGATTCATCAGGTCTATAAAAACCGCGGGTGCGTTGGTTAGACCAAAGGGCATAACAACAAATTCGTAATGGCCATAACGGGTTCGAAAAGCGGTTTTGGGAATGTCTTCCTCTTGAATCCGTAGCTGATGATATCCTGAACGCAGATCGATTTTAGAGAAACATGATGCACCTTGTAGCTGATCAAACAAATCGTCGATTCGAGGTAAGGGGTATCGGTTCTTGATGGTTAGCTTATTCAATTCCCGATAGTCGATGCACATCCGGAACGATCCATCCTTCTTTTTGACGAAGAGGACCGGCGCGCCCCAAGGAGAGGTGCTTGGACGAATAAAGCCTTTTTCGAGTAATTCCTGGAGATGATTCGAGAGTTCCCTCATTTCGGATGGTGCGAGTCGGTAATGGGCTTTGGCAACGGGGTTAGCTCCAGGAATGAGGTCGATGCGGAAGTCGATATCACGACTTGGTGGTAGTCCGGGATGATCGTCAGGGAACACCTGAGGAAATTCACGAACCACTGGAACGTCTTTGACTTCAACTTTCTTTTTCTTTTCCTTCTCCGCTACTACAATGTTGGCCAAGAAAGCTCGGTATTCCTTGCGGAGATACTTGCTAGCTTGGACACATGACATAAGCTTGAGACCTTTCGACGTTGTTTCACCGTACACACACAATAGATCACCATTCGCGAGCGAGAAACGTAACATCTTTTCAAAGCACACAACTTCAGCATGGTTTTCGCGAAGAAAGTCCATGCCTATTATGACATCAAAGCTTCCGAGTTGCATTGGAATAAGGTCGATTGGAAAGATGTGATTGTTGAGTTCGAGAGTACAATCACGGAGTAATGAATTAACGGCAATAGTTCTTCCTGTAGCGACTTCGACTTCGAATGACGAGGACAGATAAGAGCGCTTACGACTAAGGAGCTTCTCGAATTCAAACGACACAAAGTAGTTATCGGCTCCAGTATCAAACAAACATGATGCATAAATACCATTCACAAAGAAAGTACCATTAACCACGTTGTTATCCGCCTGAGCCTGACGGGCATTGATGTTGAAGGTTCGGGCATGGGCTGCTTGCTGCTGTTGCTGAGGCTGCTGTTGTTGCTGCTGGGGCTCTTGCTTAACCACCCTGTTCGGGCACCTGTTTGCAAAGTGGTTAGGGTCACTACATGCAAAGCAGACTCGAGCATTGGCTGCTGGTGCTTGAGCTGCTTGTTGGCCTTGAGGGGCAGGGAGTAGAGATTGGTTGACAGTGGCTTGAACTGGGGTTTGACGGGGACCATAGCGACAGTTCGCAGTGAAATGACCGTAAAGGTTGCAGTGAGCGCAAAAGCGACAGGCTAGACCCACTGGGTGATGATACGAACACGTCGGGCAGAGTGGGTGAGGGCCTGTGTATGCACGCTTTGCTGGCGGTGCATTGATCACTGGGGCTGAGCTCTGGTGCTGCTGCTGTTGAACTGGTACATCTTGAAGAGGAGCAACAGTAGTTGTCACAGCACAGTTCTTGTTGCTGGAGCTGTTGTTGTTGTGCTTCTTCTTCCTTCTCGATGACTTGGAGGGTTGAGCAGATGAGTCGGTGGGTGTTGCGGTGGCTTGGTGCAGGGACTTGGTTTGCTTATCCCAGAAACCAGACTTTACTCGCTTGTCATTGATCTCAGCGGCGAGTAGGTAGGTTTCTTCGATCGTTGTTGGCTTAGAGGCGTGAACAAAATCTGCTACACAGTCTGGCAGAGCTCGGATATACTTCTTGATAGTCATCTCTGGAGTCTTGACCTGATCGGGACATATGATACTAAGCTGCTTGAAGCGAGCAGTGAGAGCAGCGTTGTCTCCGTCCTTCTGCTTGATGACCCAAAATTCATCCTCCAGCTTTTGGCGTTCATGAGGAGGGAAGAATTCATCGATCATAATTGCCTTCAGTTCTTCCCATGTCAGCTCGTAAGCTGCATCATTCCCACGCTTGTTTCGTTCAGCAGTCCACCAGTCTAGAGCACGGGACTGGAAGACGCCAGTAGCATTGAGAGTGCGGAGATTTTCGGGGCATCCGCTTTGTCGCAGGGTGACTTCGACTGAGTCGAACCAATGAAACATGGCAGTAGGGCCATCCTCACCAGTGAACTCCTTCGGTCCGCACGCTTTAAACTGCTTGAAGCTAAAAGCAACCTTGCTGGAATCCTTAGAGGTATCAGCATGAGATCCTTCCGACGACTTGCTAGTGTTTTCATACACCTCACTCACAGCTTTTGCCACGGATTTGGAGATGATAGCAGCGAGACGTTTGTCTCTCTTTTCTTGGCGGGTCAGAAGTTGACGTGATCCAGACGACGACATGGTCTGCAATAGAGATTGTCACATGACTCAACACAACGTAATCGAATCTCACCTCACACGTCTAGATTACTAAAGCTTAGGAACACGTCGAAACACATATCACGTAATCTCATAGACACAAAAGCACAGAATCCACATAACCACAGAAGCACATAAGCAAGTAGAGCACAGAACACATAGTCACGAAAGGTACATACGCATTTAATCACAGAGGCAGGTAATGTCACGTAATTCCCCTATAGGCACATAAAGCATTCTGACTGCCTCAAGATCCTATCATTCCAAGCTCGCGTGTCACTTGTATAGTATATCGATTAGCATCGTATAGTATAGCCTACTTAGTCGTATAGCATAACATAGCATAATATTGTCTGTATTGCAGCAACTGGAGATCGAATGGGGATAGAATAACAGTACGAGTCGTGTGTGTTGATTGAAATGACAGTAAAATCGAATAATATCCAAAATATAAACACGTAAACAGATGAAGCACACAGAAACACATAAAATCAACGAGTCATCAGAGTACACGGTTGCGGTTCTCAGAATCAAAACACATAAAATCGAGAGATAGATTGTCTGCGGCTACTAGACATCGACTACCCAAAGCGATTCGACTATTCGCAACGGACTTGTTGTCACTTTCAACGTTCGGGCTCGTGTCCTTGCCTCGATTCTTGGGCATTGAACACATATTCCCTAGGTCATACTTCGTGAGTTTAGGTCGTTGAAGTCCATCGAGGCCTTGGTGAGATAAATAAAGTCCAGAACAAACTGCCAAGGTTAGGGTTTCACCCCTTGGCTTAGCAATTTCTTCCTTGTTTTAAGAAAATTTTAAGGAGAATTTTCATCAAAATGGGGATTTCACTCCTAATTTGGTATAATTCTCCTCGTATGTTACTGAAAATGTCAGGATAAGCATGAGTAATGGATAAAATCGTCACAAGTCAGTCAATTTAGTCGGGAGTTTGCGGTTTTCACACCTATTCCTGACTGAATCGCCTGACTTTAATTGAAAATTTCGAGTGCAGTGATAGTGAAGGATTGCAGAATAAGGCACATAAACTTGGTCTGTTGCTTCCTAACTATAGTCTAGGTTTCTAAGACAGCGACCCAGACTAGGTCGTGTCTAACCTAATTCCCTATAGTTATGGCTCTGATACCAATCTGTCACACCCCAACCGATGGCGGAATCATCAGGGCATAGCACTGAGCGAAACAGATTGTTCAGAAGTTTCCATAACAACTATTTATATAATCCAGTTAAAGATACGTCTCATACCGTATCCCGAAATAAACAAACATGTCATTACAGATAATCATCCAAACAAGAAATTCCGTTCCGACAACTCAGGTTCATATATTATTACAGTAATTGTTTATCTGCTTCTAGACCCCTATTCTGTTGACTTTCTGGCTGTAATGCCAGAGGACAAGATCTACAGACAACTATGCCTCAGACGCTTGTTCTTGGCAGACAACTATTTGTTGGGGGCTTCTAGAAACTTATTCTAGCCTCGCTTTCCTAGCAAATAAGCATCCTAATTACCTGTCACATACGTTAAAATAAAGTCAATACATAAAATGTAAAGGTGAGCATACAAGTTTGATAATAGCATATAGAGTTTGAATAGTTTACGCATAACCAGCACGTACACAGAGGAAAACGAAGCATGTTAATTATCGACATGGACCTATCGATACCAATGACTGCGGGTTGACCGTCCGAGACGGTTCGCAATACATGATTACCACCGTAATCCATGCAAGTGATTGTCCTTAACAACCCCCGTGTAAACGGGTGCTGAGTCCAAACTATAGTACTACGTCGTTAAGGCAGGTAGACAGCATTCCACGTGTAAACACAATCAACAAGCATTCATTAAGTCACGTAATACATGCATATTGGTTAGCGTTCAAATAGTCTGAGTATTGTGATTGTTTGTGGTTTGATATAGGCAACGTATGTAACACCCAAAAGTGCTAAAAGCAAAAAGGGATCGAGTATACTCACAGTGATTGATTATGGATTGAAGGGAGCGCTGAGAGTAGGGTTAGCCTAAATAGTTCGATAGCACAATAATGAGTAATGTGGAAAGATAGACAAGTGTGAATGGATCGAATAGACTGGTCGATCGAACGGCAGGTTCGATCGAACGGGCTGTTCGATCGGCTGGTAGGTCCGTTTGGACAGTCCTGTTCGATCGGCCGGTAGGCTCGATCGGCTGGGCCATTCGAGTGGATTGTTTCTTCCTCTGGTGTGTTTGTGTTTGAGGATTTGAACATTTGAAGTTTTCGTTGTAGTGTATGAGAACACTAAAATGTCCTTACCTTTCAGGTCGATCGATTGAACGGTCCGTTCGATCGACCGGCTTAACCGATCGGCTGGGAACTTTTGAAGTGGCTCTCAACAGGATGTCGCTCGATCGAACGGGCTGTTCGATCGGCTGGCATTCCCTACTACGAACGAGTTGTAAAATCAATCAAGTGTTGAAGCATAGTATCTCATGATCCGAAGAGTAATGTTTACCAATCGAGTAGCATACTCGATCGAACATCACTTCGTCAATACCATACCTCAGGAAGTTTGAAAAGTGAGACCATGTGCTAGCCGATCGGCTGGCCCGGTCGATCGGCTGGCATGTCCGATCGGCTGGGCTGTTTGAACAGCCTAGCCGTTCGGCCTGCATTTCTGACCTGGTCGGCCTTTCGTCTAAAACTTGGTTGTTTGATTACTTGTTGTCATATCAAGGTAGTTTGATAACGAGTTGAACTACAATATCCTCCGTTCCTACTCATTTCTTTGGCTCGGACAGGAATCACCCAAGTTCGGCCGGCGAACGGTTCGGAACGTCGGTTTAGAGTTTAACCCATCGTCGGTGAACCTTGTACATAGAATCCGAATCTTGAACCTCTTAACTGCTAGAATGATTAGTTAGTCGGTTTAAGCTCCGTTTCTACCGGTTTTAAGGTTTCGGGTGTAAAAAGGTTGAGGAAAGTTGGAAATTATTCCTAAGAATGTTAAGATTCTTACAAATCTTAGTTCGTTTATGTGGAAACCGGTCAGATCTAAGCTATTCATGGTTGAATGAGGCCAAAGTTTGGTATTCTTCAAGAACACCATGATGACATCACCCAAGAACACTTAGATCTTGGTGATTTCACGGTTAGAAATCGAGTTTTGAAAGATAGAAAGGTGTAGAATCATGCAATAATCAAAATCGTACAAGAATTAGAGTGAAAACTTACCGGAGTTGAGAGAAATCTGAGAAAAGGTGAAGAAGAAGGCTGGTTCGGTTAGAGCTTTCCAAAAATAGAAAGTGTGACAATGACAGCCCTATTTATAGGCTCCAAAAGAGGAAAGTGGCAGCCGATCGGCCAGGAGCTCCGATCGAATGGGCTGCTCGATCGGCTAGGAAGATGCTAGCCGATCGGCTGGCCTGTTCGATCAGGATGCCTCCTGTTCGATCCGCGACCCACTTTGAGTATTTCGCGACGATTTTCGATGTTTCGATTTCGATCGACGATGATACGAATACGATAGAGTTCCTAGTCAAATTACTTTCAGTCCCAATCACTATATCTACATACAAGCATCTATATTTCACGTTTCGATGTCGGTTTTGATTGAGTTCGATTGCTTTACGAGTTTCGATTTGATTTTCGATTGATTCGCTTGAATACCACACCAAAAATATAAGTAAACACGCACAAGTAGCACATAAGGCACACACACACGTAACACACTACCAGAGTTCACATAATTCGAGTCTCGAGTTTGATTGATGAATCGATTAGCTTGATTATTGATTGATTAGCTTTATCGCATTGTTACTTCCTACTATTCACAGTCGTAAATCGGTCGCATTGATTAAACATTTGATTACTTCGATTCTTTCTGATTACAACACTTACTCCACATAATACAAAAAGTAAGAAGAAACATTAACAGTCAAAGAAGTCAAAGTTGACTTGGACTTTGACTTTGACTTTGACTTTGACATTCGAAAACACGGGGTGTTACATAAACTTCCTTTGAGTTCAAACCATCGTGTTAATTATTATTATAGCTCATTATTAACTCCATTGTTTGTCACTTTTGGTGGTCCATCTCATTATAAATGTGACCATCATTACAATTCTATATGGTCGATCTCATCATAACAACTTTCTCAATTATGTCCATGATCACTACCTTTACAATGCTCAATCTGTAATCACATTCACTTCAGGAAATGTGTTAGAATCTGAAAACGTTAGATTTTCATTCTTTGCTCAATCACACGAGTGTAAAATCACTTCAAACCTTTCATATTCTTTTTATGATATTGCTACTGCATAAGCATATCTCACGTGTGACAACTAAAAAAATTTTATCAAGTTTTCCTCATAAACAATCTCCTCTTTACATGGTATCAATCAATTAAGAAAGAATTGCATATCCGATTCATACAATGTTTATCGGTCTAAAATCTTTTGACCTTATGTGAATAGATAATGAGATTTATGGAGTATAACACTTGAGGTGTCAAGTCTAAGAATATTTATATTCTTACATAATAGTAATAAAAAACCACAACTTTGTTTTTATTATTCTATTTAATGTGTCATCTAAATAGATCAGGGCATATAAAACACATATAAAAAAAACTGCAAGAGTATAATTTTCCAAGGAACCTATTATTATACATCATGCATGAGTTTCAAATTAGTGTTGTTCCATAAAGGATAAAGTTGATATACGATAAAAGCCACAACAAAATCATACATCTTTAAGCATATATTATTGTAATTACAAAACCAAGATAACCTTTATTGAATAAGAATAAGTAAATCAACATATGATTTTACTGTTAAAATATAGACATTATTTATCATTAATGGGACTAAAACTTATATGATAACTTGTCAAGTAAGGTCATATAAGGCACTAAAGTTTTTATATATCAAATAAGAATACTATAAACATACACTTATCATATTAATAAAACCCATCTTAAAATTTATATATCAAATACACGTATTGTACATTCTCAGAATTGAATGTACATGAACATATTAAATATTAAAGCATACTTATTTTCATAGTAAAATAATCTGTATGAAGAAACAAAATCCTATTTAGAAAGAGTACAATGCATACTGATGTACCAAATCACGATTATGTATGCGGAACAATATTTATAATTCCTCAAAATGTTAAAACTAAATATGATCATGACTATAATATTAATAAGAATATCTATACAACTAATATAACTATAATTCGAAAAAAAAACGCAAATACCTCGACCCATGATCTCGCTTCTCGCAAACAAATTAGTTTATAGTGAACCTTACGTCACAAATAAGTCATTTATTTTTTACATAAATATGATAATGAATTTCCATGATAATAATAAATCTCATATTAAAATTTATTTTTTACATAAATAATAATAAACATTACTTCACAAATCATTGATGACCCATATAAATCTCAAACTAAAATTTACTTAAAAACTTTTACAGGTTTGAATTTACCAACGTAAAATGTTTTTGAATTTCCATTTTGTAATCTTGTATTCATATTTACAGTATTGATCAGTCAATCCAGTGTTAACTATAGCTTATAAATGCTTATATCTAACTCGCTTGCTCTCTAAGTAGCACAAAGTATGAGACGTATTTAACTGGTCATGAACAGATACGAAAATCATTTTCAAACTTGCTTATTACAGTATTTTAAATGAGTATGTAACTTGGGTTCTAAACTTCTATATATCAGTTACGATGCATCCCTTAATTTTTTTATTCAAACCAACTGTGGAACAAACCGGGATGTTTCCAGAATGAACATGGATAATAATAATCCCTACAACTTCTTTCTATTTATAAACTCTAAACGCCGTAAGTTTTATATCTTAAGAAAAAGAACCCAGAATATAAATTAACGTGATAGACCGATACTTACGAGAGGAACGGTTATCACTACTTTCCCGAAATCAATTTTTCCCCCAATCGCCAGGAGCCTAAACTCCCAAATCCAAGTAATATTTTAAAGTAATCATGTTTAAGAATAAATCGGGTTACATTCATTGACTACAACCTGTCGTGGTCTGAATCACCGTGATTGTTATGTTGCCATGAGCGTTGTGATAATACGATCCAACTCCAAAAGCAAGTCGTGCTGATAACGTGTTGTGAAACAACGACCTACTAGCCTAATAGCAAAAAGAAGAAGAAAAATAATAGGGAGAAGGAGATATAATATTTTATTGATAGATATGTCTAATACAAGAGATACAAGGTAGTATATATAGGAGAAGAAAACTTGAAGGAGAAATCAGTCTATTTTAGGAGTTGATAATCATAATAATGTAATAATATATTTATAACACTCTTAGATTTCTGAACTTATTTATTTTGTTTTTGTAATTTCACAAGTAATATTTTTTAACGACAAGGTTCTTTTTAATTTTGTTGTTCGTGGGACTTGAACTCAAGACCACCTCCTTCCAAATTGTTTAAATGATTTGCCTTTGCCAATAGACCACGGCCTATTGATGGTCTCTTGGCAAAGGCCTTCTCCTCAATTCCTGTCGTCTGTGTAACTTGAACCCAATACCTCCCCCTCCTAAAGTGTTTAAAAGTTTTGTCTTTATCAATATACCACCACCCCATTAATAATTTCACAAGTAATACCATGTACAAATAAAAAGTTATACTATTAATAATAAATGAGGTTTTATGTTATAATGGAGAGTTCAAATGAGAAGAATTTTTTTTTGTAAAAATAAAAAACAAGAAATTTCAACCAATAAGAATGCTTCATTTTACTTGTTTAATTTTTGCAATTAATATTAGTGTAAGGGTATATTGGTAAACTTAGATGGATCATTAATTGGTAGTTTTCCTTTTTAATAGCTAACTACATTAAAATTTTAATTTATTTAAAAAAACATATTTTTTCAAAAAAAAGAAAAAATATATAATTTAAAGTGTAGCATAAATTAGATGTGTGTATAATGAATTACGAGCTGTGTATAATAAATTTCAATATGTGTAGGATAAATTTTAAAACGTGTTGAATAAATTTTGATGTGTGTAAGCAAAAATTTAAGCATGGAAGATGATAGTGTTTATGCCAACGAAGGAAGAATTGTTAAAGCGTGGTGTCCCTTTGATGGATAGTTGGTGCGTCTTATGTAATTCGGATGAAGAGTTGGCGATTCATCTGTTTACGGGCTGTGTTTATATGGCTGAGATATGGTCGAGGATAGAAGTTTGGTGTCGTCTTTCTCCTACTTTTGTCTTTCAGGTTTCGGATTTATTGAAGACGCCAGACCTGCAGAAGTGTTCGAAAAATAATAGATTCATATTGAGAGGTATTATCATCACCACTATTTGGGCGGTTTGGAACGAGCGGAACGACAGAATCTTCAAAGATAGAAGACATCGAGCGATTGACACAGTTGCGACTATAAAGAGTATTTCGTATTTCTGGATTAGGAACCGCTCTAGTTTTAAAAACATAGATTGGAATGTTTGGTGTACTTGTCCTTTGAATTTCTTGTAGTCGTGTTTAGCCCGTTGGTCCTTGCTTTGAGGACCAATTGTGGCGTTTTGTGATGAATGAAATTTATCTTTCAAAAAAAAAATGCATGAGTGTCATTTAATATAAAATCAATTTTAAGTAGATAAATGTGAAAGCCTCGTAATACATATGTATCTATCTTGAGCTACTTAACTAACTATATCATTATTAAGAAGTAAAAGAATCAAAAACCACATTCGCTTCACTACGGTTCCAGCTAGACCACGATGTGAGGGTGTGGAAGCATACCTGATGGTCTAAGTGTAATATATGCCACCAAGGTTTATAAAAAATTAATATTGATTTAGTGTTATCATAAGGTGTAATTCTAATTCTAAAGCATTTGCGAGATACATTTAATTTACAATCTAGGTTTGCTTAATTCAACATGAGACGAGCTTTAATTATAGGATGCCGCCTTTCTAGAGGGTATACATATTAAAAACACACTTCATTGGCTAAGTAAGTACACCCAAATACATTAAATATTAAACTTAAGCTCCAAGGTTTTGACGGTTGGTGTATGGTACGTTGGCCTCACATATCATACGTTACCCCGTTTTCCTAAATTGAGTGTATCATCGGTGTAGGACAGTGGGCATGTGGGTACGAGTCTTTCCATTTACATACGCTACGTTGACTTACATGTGGTGCACTTGTCCTTGCACATTTTTGGATGACTATTGTTTGTAACATGAACTGATATAAGACCTCCACATACTTAAGCATATGTAATGTCATATCCAATAATCAACCCCCCCCCCCCCCCCCCCAAAGATTCTTTGGTCTCATTTCATCGATTATGAATATGATCCGCTGAGGTTCATAGACCTCAAATTTGTGCGGAAGCGTGATTATGGTATGTCTTTATTAATATCATTGCATTTAATCATAATAACAACTATATGATAAAAACCATAGATTCGTCATCCATTAAATAAGTTTAAAACATAACAACATAATTTTAAAACGTAGACTTCAAACACAAGTTTTACAAACCATACGAATTGTTTTAAGAGTTCACTAAGGACTCATCAAAAGATATTAAATAAAACCAAGGTTTGGAAGACGTGTCTCGTCCAGGATTAAGACACCCAACCCAAACCTCAAAACCATGGATGGCATCTTTATTCACCACGCAGCATGAAACTTCCAACGCCCGCCAGATCCACTTATTAATTCCCCGAAATACATGTATTTTGAAAACATCAACAAAAGTTGAGCGAGTTCGTGTGTTTGTTTGTGTGTATGTATAAACCTTTGAAACCACTGTAAGTATGTATGTATGTTTATAAATCCCGGTATGAAAGCAACAAGGAAAAACATATCACCAATGGTTTGCAAGGCCATTGATATGTGTGACGTGATGCAGGAAGCTCAAACCTAGCTGATTTGCACCGGGCGTCCGGCTGTAAGACATAGTCTACCCATGGGCCAAACCCTGGTCCAACATGGGCAGGGCTCGCTACACCCAAATAGATCTATCACTCATGTCCCTCGGTCCTACTACGAGGATTGATGGCCTTAAGCGTCATGCCCACCACTCACATGATCTAGGTGTACCCTTCCTTAGCTAACCATACCAAATAATAACGTTTGTAAACAATTGTAACATGTACTTCACCCCCGAAGTTATAAAACTGAAAACAATTAAAGAAAAGGGGGAACACGAAACTCACAGTCTTGCATCTTCAACAACCGTAACTCGAACTTCTCCGGTGAACACGACTACCTACAACGTACTAATGTCTATTAGACGAACGGGCCGTGCCTTGACTTGGTGTTAACGTTTCTGAGTTACGTTTCTTTTACGCTTCTGATATTATTCCAAGTTATATAATTATTATCAAAATAATTAATATTTTAACTTAAATTATATTTATTAAAATTTTGAAATAATTGTTAAACAATATATATTAACTTAATACTTCCCAAATATTAATACTTGTATTTCCTTCCCAAGGATGGGGGTATCTTATACACAGGGGCGGACCCACGTTAAGCGGAACGGGGTCCCCGGACCCCAATCTTTTTATAAAAAGTAATAGAAACGGTATATAAAATTTTCTAGGGACCCCATAAAATAATTTAATTGGACCCCATAACAATGAGAGTGAGCCTGATGCATTGGTAAAACCCCTTGTTTACATTCAAAAGGTCTCAGGTTCAATACCTGTTTCTTTCGTTTTTTTGGGGTTTTTTTTTTTAAACTTGACTTTAAAATTAGGTATTTTAATAGCTGAATGTGTAGTAAATGAATTAAACTTGACTTTAAAATTGGGTATTTTAATAATTGAATGTGTAGTAAATGAAACTTGTAGTTTAGTTATGATATTGTTTTCTATTATATTTCCGACCCGACCCGACCCGAACAACGACCGATCCAAAAAATTTGAACAGCGGAAAAATAGGACCCCATTGTCCAAAAATCCTGGGTCCGCCACTGCTTATACATGTGTATTTTTGCCATATTTTGAGGTCGTATTCCGGTGAGTATTTATACGTGTGAGAATACGTATTTTATTATGAATTTTTTGCAAAAGTAGGTGGATTGAGCAAGAAAAGAGTGCCTTTAGGTGGTCAAACTTATTGTTTTCAGATTTAGGTAAGTTGTTGTTTCATACAGCGACTTTGAATTAGTTTTCTGCATAAAGTACCTGCCAAACTGCAAAAGCTGCAAAAGGTGCAAAACATTAAGAAGGTTGCTGTTTGATACAGCGACCTTGTGAAAGTCGCTAATTGATATCACAACCTTGTTTAAGGTCGCTGATTGATATCACAACCTTGAAGAAAGTTGTTGTTTCATCATACAAAGTTGCTGAAAGTTGCTGAATGGTGTTACAACCTTGTTTAAGGTCGCAGAATGGTAATACAAGCTTGAAGAAAGTTGCTGTTTCATGTTACAAAGTTGCTGAAAGTTGCTGAATGGTGTTACAATGTTGAAGAAAGTCGCAGAATGGTTTTACAAATGGGAAAATTACCGCAGTGGCCTTTGACCAAGGCAATTTACAAAACTAGCCATTTGACCAGGCATAAAAAAGCCCGGTCACGCTCCGCCATCCCAGTGAACCGTCATTTTTGTGCTACCACCAATACGACAGTGATCGTGACTCTAATGCGTTATCAGATGATGCTGTCGTTAGTGATGATCCATGGGAACAATATCACAAGATTAACAGCGACTCTGGTTCATCCTTTTGATTCCAGAGCATGACTCTAATGCGTTATCAGATGATGCCGTCGTTAGTGACTTAGGGGTTCCTGTATTGGTAGATGTATTGTGTGTTCGTGAATTCTCCTATATTATAATAAACCGCGTAATGTTCTTTGATGTTTATATTATTGTGATGGTCAATGTAAAAGATTGTAAATTTTGTGTTTTGTGTTTGTGAATTTTTCTTAAATTAATAGTCGTAAAAACTCATTTTTTTGTCTGGTCAAAAAACGTCCAACATGGCCTCTTCCGTGGCCGTTTCCTCACCCGTGTGGCTCCCACCACCGGGTTCGTTTGTCTCTAACTTATAAGGAGGGGTAAATTTGTCCGGTAACTAGGGGCGTCTGCTCGGCGGAATGCATTTCGGGTCATTCAGGGGGGCCCGAAAGTCGTAAAAACTCATTTTTTTGTCTGATCAAAAAACGTCCAACATGGCCTTTTCCGTGGCCGTTTCCTCACCCGTGTGGCTCCCACCACCGGGTTCGTTTGTCTCTAACTTATAAGGAGGGGTAAATTTGTCCGGGGACCAGGGGCGTCTGTTCGGCGGAATGCATTTCGGGTCATTCAGGGGGGCCCGAAAGTCGTAAAAACTCATTTTTTTGTCTGGTCAAAAAACGTCCAACGTGGCCTTTTCCGTGGCCGTTTCCTCACCCGTGTGGCTCCCACCACCGGGTTCGTTTGTCTCTAACTTATAAGGAGGGGTAAATTTGTCCGGGGACCAGGGGCGTCTGCTCGGCGGAATGCATTTCGGGTCATTCAGGGGGGTCCGAAAGTCGTAAAAACTCATTTTTTTGTCTTGTCAAAAAAGTCCAACGTGGCCTTTTCCGTGGCCGTTTCCTCACCCGTGTGGGTCCCACCACCGGGTTCGTTTGTCTCTAACTTATAAGGAGGGGTAAATTTGTCCGGGGATCAGGGGCGTCTGCTCGGCGGAATGCATTTCGGGTCATTCAGGGGGGCCCGAAAGTCGTAAAAACTCATTTTTTGTCTTGTCAAAAAAGTCCGTGGCCTTTTCCGTGGCCGTTTCCTCACCCGTGTGGGTCCCACCACCGGGTTCGTTTGTCTCTAACTTATAAGGAGGGGTAAATTTGTCCGGGGACCAGGGGCGTCTGCTCGGCGGAATGCATTTCGGGTCATTCAGGGGGGCCCGAAAGTCGTAAAAACTCATTTTTTTTGTCTTGTCAAAAAACGTCCAACGTGGCCTTTTCCGTGGCCGTTTCCTCACCCGTCCAGCTGGCCCTACGTGTCAGCTTGGTTGTGGCTGGATTGAAGGTGCATAAAAATGACGGTTCACTGGGATGGGGGAGCGTGACCAGGCTTTTTTATGCCTGGTCAAATGGCTAGTTTTGTAAATTGCCTTGGTCAAAGGCCACTGCGGTAATTTTCCCATTTGTAAAACCATTCTGCGACTTTCTTCAACATTGTAACACCATTCAGCAACTTTCAGCAACTTTGTAACATGAAACAGCAACTTTCTTCAAGCTTGTATTACCATTCTGCGACCTTAAACAAGGTTGTAACACCATTCAGCAACTTTCAGCAACTTTGTATGATGAAACAACAACTTTCTTCAAGGTTGTGATATCAATCAGCGACCTTAAACAAGGTTGTGATATCAATCAGCGACTTTCACAAGGTCGCTGTATCAAACAACAACCTTCTTAATGTTTTGCACCTTTTGCAGCTTTTGTAGTTTGGCAGGTACTTTATGCAGAAAACTAATTCAAAATCGCTATATGAAACAGCAACTTACCTAAATCTGAAAACAATAAGTTTGACCACCTAAAGGCACTCTTTTCTTGCTCAATCCACCTACTTTTGCAAAAAATTCTTTTATTATATTCATTAAGTATTCATATACTTAAATTTATATTATATTTTCCGGAATATTATTTCTAATGAAAGTCCACCAATATATGTATTTCCAAAATATATATATTTAAGAAATATTACTTAGAAAAATTATTCATAATTTTTCTTTTGGCAAAAATATTTGTGGTTCCAAAATAATATATTTTCAAATCTATCTTAGAAAATATATGTAAACTTATTTTTTTTATCCAAAACTAATGTATTTTAAGTTTACTCAAGAAAATATATATTTTTCCCAAAAATAATATATCTTCTAATAATTTCAAGGAAAATATATATATTCTTATTCACCAAAAATCATATATTTCCTTCTTGTCAAAATATGATATAATCTTGTGATAATCATAAAAATCATACTTTCGTTTCCTTGTGTCCAACATATTATTTACCAAAATATACTTGCGAATTAAGTTCCGGAATATTTTGTAAGTTACATTTCTTGTTTGGTTTCGCCAATATTTTGTGTGTAACTTATATATTTATTCCTCGAAATTTTGGTAATATTTTGGATTGTATTTCTTGGTGTTTTGATGTGTTACATTATTTCATGCCCTAAAATAATATAACTATTACACAAAGTATACAAATAATCACACACATTGTGTCTTTATTGTATATATATATATATATATATATATATATATATATATATATATATATATTCTAAAGATATATTTAGCCACTTTTATTTATAAAACCAACCTCCAATACTTATATTTTTGTAACAAAAATTATGGCAAGGTTTATATGGAAAACTCATGGTTAAAATATACTTATAAATATTTGTTTAAAAATATTTTTCTAGGTGTTAATATTTTTAGAAAATTTTGCCATAGTTTCCCCTAAAAGTGGAGGTTTCCATTCTTTCAAGCATATCATTTTCTTTTGCAAAATCATCACAATCAATTTACAATCAACTCTAAATAACTTATACTTACCAATTTTGTCAAAATCATGCTTAATCTACCATTTCATGAACTTGAAAGTTTATGAAAATTTGTAGTAACTTGGTAGTGTGTTTAGTGAGTTTAGTTACCCTTTAAAGTGGGGTTGTTTATTTAAAAACATCATTCTTGAAAGACTTAGATGTTTACAACTTGTCATCATGTTTTACAAAAATGTTTCTTTATGAAATTTTCTTGTTTCACAACTGTTTCTACACTTGTTTAACCACCAAAAATAGTGTTTGTTTATGTAAGAACCAAGTTTATATGAAACTCATGTTTTTAACTAGGTTTCTTTGATATATCATTTACAAATATTTAGATCCATATGATCAACAACTCACTTTGATCATGGTTTTTCAATAAAACATTATTTCTTTCAAGTTCATGCTTTAAGTGTGGATGATCCATCATCCTATAATAATTTATACTTTCACATCTTGCTAAACTATGTTTTTAATCATGATTTAGCAAGACCTTATGATGATTAACATCACTTCTACAAACAATCAAAGCATAACAACTTATATTCATGAAGATATCTTTACTAAACAAGCTTATATTCATGTTTACTTCATATGATTCTTTAGTGTTCTTGATATTTTTGATCATGATTCATCATTAACCACTAAAAATGGAAGTAAACTAACAAGATTAAGATTCTTACCACTAGCACAAGGCTAGGGGTTATCAAGAGTAGAAATCAAGAGGATAAAAGCAAACAGAGAAGGTCCTTCAAGATCCAAAGCCACCAAGCTTCCTTGTATGGACTCTAACACCCTTGTATGATCTTGGAATGGATGAAGAAAGTTGGATGATGATGGTGGTGGTTGTACTAGTGTTCGGCCGAGAGTGGGAGCAAGAGAGGGAGAGAGATCAAGTTTGAAGTGTGTGAAGTAATATGATCATGAACCTTTCATGTCTTTAAATAAACCATGTTCTCCATTTATATTATGTGTAATGTGTTCTAAAAAGCACAACAAGATCTAGTATAATATAGAAATAAAATCTTGAAGGCATGGGGCCAAGCATGGCCGTCCATAGGGGGGGTCTAGGTGTAGGTTTAACCCTTTAGTTGCAAATTAGTTCAAATCCAAGTGTTCGTTACGTGTTTCAGTTATTAGATATTTTTAGGAGGTGTTATGATGTTCGGGGATCATAACTAGCTTAGAAACATTAAAACATTGCTTCTAGTGTAAATTTGGTGTTTCGGGTAGTGTCCGGTTGTTCGGTTGGATACTGATTCGTTAAAGTGCTAAACTTACAGTTTAGTGTTCTTTATGTACCCTTTTATGACACTTTTAATTCCCGATACTTAGAAAAGCATTCAGGACCATTTTATCATGTTTTTGCATAATATTAATGTGTTAAAATGCTGATTTGTGCTGAATTTTGCTGAATTCAGCACTTTGGGTGAGTTTTAGGCACTTTCCGGCAATTAAACTATCACCTAGAAAAACAGTTTTGTGGTCCTTACTTCCCTACACTCTATACTAGTGTAGTACTTGGTTTCTGGCTCATTCTGTGTCTCAACACACTGTCTGTCTATGTACTGAACTCTGTCAGCATATTCCTGATTTAACAGATAACTGTGCTAACTGTGCTTTGTGCATCATTCAAAGCAATATAGCTTTCATGTAATATTGATATGAAATTAAATAATGTATGATGCACATGTATGTGTATCGCAGTAATCAGAAAGCAGTTAATTTGTAATTCAGCACAGTCATTACGGATACCTGGATTTTTGACAGTTGTCACAAAATTGGCACCTTACACCTTTTGAAACTCGTAAACTAAACTTGGTGTCTATTATTTCCATGAGACTTGTACTCTCAATTTGTTCTTCAATCCTTTGAGGCTAATAACCTCAGTTGGACATATTAACACCAGTGTTGACTTAATGTCTTTACTCTACATAGCATACATATGTATACGAATGTATAGGTTAGAGTTTGGCTACAAAGTACAAAACTACTAAGAAGTGTGACATGTGCTAGTTCTTAATAATTATGGTAAATGGTATAAGAATAAAGTGTGAGGTTCATTGGGGAACACTAAAAAAGTGGGGAACAGTGGGGAACCGACTCAAACGAACTCCGATTGGACTCATTCCAGCGGCGTTGAAACCGGCTCGTCGAACCCTAACTAGGATCTCTTAACCCTAAACCCTAAATCATAACCCCTAAACCCTAAATATATTAGGGCTTGACTTTTAGGGTTTAGCTTTTGGGTTTAGCTTTAGGGTTTAGGGTTTAGCTTTAGGTTTAGCCTTTAGGGTTTAGCTTTTAGGGTTTACAGTTTAGATTTTATGGTTTAGCTTAGATTTTAGCCTTATTTTTTTAGCTTTAGGGTTTAGAGTTTAGGAGTTAGGATTTAGGGTTTAGGGTTAAGAGATCCTAGTTAGAGTTTGACGAGCCGGTTCCAACGCCGCTGGAATGAATCCAATCGGAGTTCGTTTGAGTCGGTTCCAAGCTGTTCCCCACTTTTTTAGTGTTCCCCAATGAACCTTCCCCTAAGAATAAATTAGACAATTATTCAATAATGGTAAATATAATGTTGTTACATGCAAAATTAATATCATGGATCTATAAAATAAAACACCATATACCTACAATATACAAAATCATGTACCCTTTGTTACATGCAAAGTAAAACAACATGTCTCAGTTTGTTAAATGCAAAATAAAACACCATGTACCTGCAAAATAATACGCCATGTACCCTATGTTAAGTACAAAACAAAATACCATGTCTCACTTTGTTAAATGCAAAATAATGAAACCACGTACCTTCTACAGATAAAACACCGCATAATGAATCTTATGTTACATGCAAAATAAAACATCATTACATGTTACAAATAAAACACCATTCTATATGTATATAGCAATATGGTACTAACACTAAAGATAAAAAAATGTTTGTTATTATGGTATAATTTAAAAAAAAAAATTATATGTAAAAAAGTTATTGATGTTTAAAAAACACAGGAGGAACTTACATTTGGGTTTCGGAATTTAAAACTAAATTTACCTTTATACATTTAATAAAAGAAATCAATCAATTTAACTAAAACACATATTACATTTTTTCCAATCATTTAATTATTTCCATTCATTATTCTAAGAGTTAATCACGTTTTTCATCCCTGTGGTTTGTCAAAAATCACCATTTTAGTCCATTAGTTTAAAAATTGCCAAAACAGTCCATGTGGTTTCACTTTCGTAACTATTACAGTCCACCCTCACTAACACCATTCAATTATTCTGTTAGTTTATTTGAAATGACCATAATGCCCCTATTATTAAAATTAAAATAAATAAATAAAGAGTTAGTGACGTTTTTCGTCCATGTGGCTTGTTAAAAATAACCATTACAGTCCATTAGTTCTAAAAATTGCCAAAACGGTACAATATCCTTCACTTTACTTTCACTCTCCTCGTGTCTTCAAATCCGACCACATAATTTTCCCAATCACCATCAACGTCAGTAGGAAAACTTGAGGCCTACCTGAAAAACTTGAGGGGTGGAGATGTAGTATGGGCGGTGCCCTGTGTAGTGATCGGAATTGGTATAATTCATCGGTAGAAAAGGAGTTGGTCGATTATTTGGTTGAAGAGAACGACCATGGGGTGTGGTGGTAGGGGTGGGTGGTAGTTTAATGACGGTGGTGGAGGTGGTCATCGTTCAGGTATGTGTGTGTGGTGGTGGGAGATGTTGAAGATGGATGAAGTGGAGAGGGTGTAGAGTCCGAGCAATGGATCTTCCGGCTGGATATGAGGAAACAGAGAGAGTAAAAAGTAGAGTAAATGATAGTAGATAAATGAAGTTGTTAACCACCATTGTTGGTGAGTTGAAGGTGGAAGTTGTTTATGTATTGGTACTGTTTTAGCAAATTTTTAAAACTAATGGACTGTAATGGTTATTTTTAACAAACCACAGGGACGAAAAACGTAACTAACTCTTTATTTATTTTAATTATAATAAAAGGGCCATTATGATCATTTCAAAAAAACTAACAGAATAACTGAATGGTGTTAGTGAGGGTGGACTGTAATAGCTACGAAAGTAAAACCACAGGGACTGTTTTGGCAATTTTAAACGAATGGACTGAAATAGTTATTTTGACAAACCACAACGATGAAAAACATAACTAACTCTTATTCTAATCTGATAGCCCATATTGCTTCTCACTTCTTAGATAAAACAAACGTTGGAGACTAACTTCATCTTGAATTTACATTCATCATTTTTGCACCAAATACTTGTAAACTACATTCTTGATATACATGATGTATATAGACCATAATTCATAAGCATGTATACTTTTCATATGTACAAGGGGTTTTAGGTACATACCTTTGTTATGTTAATCATGTTTTTGTATACCCTGTCCTTCAAAGAGTTTGACCTTGCAAAAGGCAACACACCATCAATTTGTGTTTCAATAATTAGAGATATAACTTGGAATTTTATGACATCCTTTTACGTTTTATTCTTGTACATGACTGTTTTGGTCAAAAATTACCGAAGCAATTAAGTGATCAAATTAGTTAAGTGAGGTAGTGTGCTAAAAAATGTGTTGAAAATATGTTGGTTAAGTTGTTTAGAAAAACAGTATTCAGAATACGGCTCAGGATATTGAGCTGTATTTACGATCAAACAATGAGCAAAAAGTAAAGGGGTTGACACGAGATGTACGAGGAAAGCCCTTGATCAATCTAGATCGCCGGCATAAAACCTCGGGAGCTGACAATCGCAGCTGCCTTGTTCTTCTTATTGCTTCAAACTTCAGGATACAGTGCAGGATATGATACAGATCAACTAAGTGTTACAATGAGATTTGAGTACAAGTGTTTGTGTGTAGTGGTTGCTAGTAGCTAGAGAGCAAAGAGTGTGAGTGAAAGTGTGTGAAAAGTTGTGTCTACCTATGATCCGATCGCCCCTTTATATAGTTACAAAAAACAAACTAACTCTCCTATTATTCCGGGATGCTGGGAATATTCCATTCTGAACGTTGGGGGACTCTTTCTACTTGTTTTCCACGTGCTTATTGACTTCAAAACTGGGTCTTCAGCTCATACAACCGTTATAATGTCAATAACATTGACCAACATCCGATATTCTCGCGGAATATGCCTTTCTGACCGTTACAAGACCCATTCTTCCACCATCAACATCCATTTTTCAACCACCTTGAGTGAATCTTCAGGTAGATCAAGTCTTTTAACGTTGGTACCTTGCAACCAACGTTTTACAAGCCAATCGTTAGTAATAGTCAGGATACTGCCTCAGGATATTACCAATATCCTGGCCCGGTATCCTGATACGGTATCCTGATCCGGTATCCTGATCTGGTATCCTGATCATATACAACTAATAAAAAATCAAGATACAAAATCAGGATATGGGCTCAGAATTTCACCCATAACAATTGTCCCAAAAAATATAACTGTTGGATATCATGATTCCAACGGATATATTTTTTTAGTCATTCCAACATGTCTAGTAAGGATATCTGTTTTAAATATTCCTGGATAGGTTTGGTTACTTCAGAATACTATCATGTAATGAAATTAGAATTACTCCCTTTTACGCAGATTCCATCAAGGACCCTGCTACTTTTGATCCAGATGAGCTTGACAGCTTTTCTAAGCCTGTCTTGGTGAAAAAGGAGCCATATGTTGCCATCGGCTCTAAGCCCTCTGCTACTGCTACCAAAGGTTTCTCTTATGGTGACCTTGGCTTCATGGAATTCATCGAGCCCATGATCTCCTTCCCTAATAAGGTAAGTATCCAGATCATGTATCTCGTACACATATACTGAACCTGTATCCTGGTTAGTTTGTCTTTAGTGATACCCGTATTTTGTAGGGTCTAAATTATCTGGTCGTCCTGCACTTAGAACAATTTTCATTTCCTGCAAGTAGAATAGTTTGACAGTTGAAGGTGGAGGAATCCTGTGTTTTCAGGATGAAGCCTTCAACTGTTTATGTAAATATGCTTTAAAAACTTAATTGTGTTCTTGGTGAATGGGTCTCTTTTTGAGATGAAACCAAGAATACAATTTTTTGGACCAATAATATTAAACTAACCTTTTCGACCTCATCTCCGGTTATATGTTATTTTGAAAAATTTGTTCTGAATATCCTGATCAGGATACTGGTATGATACTTAATTGCTTTGTCACCTTTGTTCAGAATGTTTAACAAAAACTTAGTTAAACACAAATTTTCATAAAAACTTAACTTACTCAGATAAGGCCTTCAAACTTAGGAAAAGTAAGAATCCATACCAGAAACACCTAGGCAATAATCTTCATTCTTAAACCTTTGAATCATTCGCAATGTCCCCAGTGGGATATAATGTTGGCATAGGTTTCCTTCTTGCTCCAGCATAAATGTCCCCAGTCTGATATAGTATCAGCATACGTCATGTTCCATCACGGATGTCCCCTGTCTGTGCAGGACCAGTATGTTGTACCGGGATATGATCCTTTAGCAATTCTTCAACCAGTTGTTTAAACTTAGCAATCTTTTTTCAAAAATTTATGTAGACTTGTAAATGATTATGTTTTTTGAAAATATACTTTGGGATTATCCAAAAAATTTGTATTTTATTGGAACTAAACCCAGTTTCCAGGCATTTAAGCCGGGGTATAAGAACCTCAAGACTTGAAAAGGTAAAAACCTTTAAGTCTTTGAGTTTTACCGGGGATTTTACCCACGTTTCGTGCGCTACAGGCGAGGGTGTGGAAACCCCGAAACTTAGAAAGGTGAAAACCTTTATACCTTAGAAGAGTATGAAAACACTCTTGTTTTCGTGCGCTACAGGCGGGAGTGTATAAACTCCAAGACTTAGAAAGGTGAAAACCTTAAAACCTTAGAGAGTATGAAAATACCCTTTCGCGAGAGAGGGTGATCAATCCTCATATACCTTAAGGATCCAGGGTATAGCCAACAGTAACGAAATTGTCAGCCACTTTTACATGAACTGGTCCCGCCACCTTGAACTATCCCTGGATAACTTGCGCTCCAGGCAGGGTGTTTAAACCCAATTTGTGAGAAAGGTGAATACCTTTAAACCTGTGAAGGGATCAGGATCCCTTAAACGTGAGAGAGGGGGCCAATCCTCTAATCTTCCGAATTATCCCGAGTGTATATCCTGGAGGTATATCCTGAAGCATATCCTGCAAAACATCCTTAAACTAAGGTGGGTGCTAGCTTGGCTAACACCCCTCCGATGCTTAAGTCAGTAATCAGTTCAAAAGAGTAAATAATATTAAACATATTAAAAGAGATAGAATTCATACCATTCTAAGTTAGAACTTAAATTCCAAACTCACATGAAATAGAGCTTTATATGTATAGCATTCCAGGATTTTGGTAGCATATCCCCCTCCATATTCTTGAGTCGGTATGCTCCTTTTCCTGATTCGGATTCAATCTCATAGGGTCCTTCCTACTTTGGAGCCAATTTTACATCAGCAGGATTCGTAGTATTCTGAAAAGCTTTTCTTAACACCCAATCTCCGACTTGAAACCTCCTAGTCCGTATATTCTAGTTGTATGCTCCGGATATCCTCTGTTGATATGCTGTCATCCTTAGCTTTGCTGCGTCCCTTGTTCCATCCACAGTATCTAATTCTTGACATAAGGCTTCAGGATTCTGTTCAGGATCCTGTAGGATAGATCTTGCAGTAGGTATCGCCATTTCCGTTGGAATCATTGCTTCTGTTCCAAATACCAAGGAAAATGGGGTTTGGCCTGTCGCATTCTTTACCGTTGTCCTATCAGCCCACAAAACAAAGGGTAATTCTTGTGCCCATCTTCCTTTTTTGGCTCCAAGTCTCTTCTTCAAGTTGTTGACAATTATCTTGTTTGAGGATTCTGCTTGTCCATTTGCTCGAGGATGTACCGGAGTAGACGTAATCATTTTGATTCCCCAACTCTTGCAAAATTCAGTAGTCCTCTTGCTTATAAACTGGGACCCATTATCACAAATGATTTCAGCTGGTACCCCAAACTTGGTCAGGATATTCCTTTTTATGAAGGATACTACTTCTTGGTCTCTAACTTGGACAAACGCTTCAGCTTCAACCCACTTAGAGAAATAATCCGTCATTGCTAGCATAAAGACTTTTCCTCCCGGAGCTTTTGGTAACTTCCCTACTACATCCATCCCCCATTTCATGAACGGCCAAGGGGACGCTACAGGATATAGTGGTTCAGCTGGTTGATGTAGTACGTTACTGTGTCTTTGACATGCATCACATCTTCGAGCATATTCCGTAGCATCTTTCCTCATCGTTGGCCAATAATATCCTGTTCTTAATACATTGGAGAACAATGACCTGCCCCCAGTGTGGTTACCACAATCCCCTTCATGTATATCCTGAAGTACTTCTTTGTCTTCAGGACCCTCCAAGCACCTCAAATACGGTCCTGCAAGAGATTTCTTGTATAAAACTGTTAGGGCTGGATTTTCATCATACGTGATCCTTATACGTGATCCTAACCAGTGATCCTTGTTTCTTTGGCAGACAGTGATCCTCAGCAGGACTTCAGGATCAGGATCATGGACCATCAAAGGATCCTCTTGCTAACAGTTACCTTCGTTTAAAACAATGTTATTTTGCAGGAACATCTAGCAGGATACGCTCTTAGCATCATAATCAAGGGACGCGTCTTCACAATTATAGCATGAGCTCAATCGAAGATAGACGTTGCAAAGGATATGGAAACTTGGCTTGATTTATGGGCGGCAATTTAGGCTAGATTGTCTTTTATTTCTAAAGGGGTAATGAGCTGATTATTAGTCTATTTACCTAAAATAGGTCACCTACACTTGTATAAATACCACTCTTCCTCATTCGGGAGAACACACAACACAACTCTCACACGCTTAGACACTCGAAACTATAGTGATCCTTGTACTCAGCTCATTATCATCCGAAGTTGTAACTATCTTTTTCTTATATTGAAATTGGTGATCGGTAGTTGCCATCACCCGAGGTTTTTTATGCCGGAGATCATACATTGATCAAGGGCTTTTTCCTCGTATAAATCATTGTGTCTTTGCATATTTCTCATAGAAGTGATCCTTTACTTTTATAACTAACCAAGCATCATACCCCGTTTACATAAAGTTTGGTTACATTATCCTGGTGTGATTTTTGACCAAAACAGTTTGGCGCCCACCGTGGGGCAATTGGTGCTTCATTCATAAGAAAATCTTTTGTTCGAAATCATTTCAAAGAGTTACATGGCTTCATCATTGAAGAACACGTCCACGGCGATGTCTGCAGTCACCTCATCACAGACCACTCTGCCTCCTCCACCGGCAGGATCTCAGAAAAATACTGAGAAGAGACCAACTCCTACTTTCTCTAAACCTCCATCTTCTTCTGCTATAAATTCTTCTATTCCCAGTACTAGTGATGTGTTTGCTTTAATTTTGCAGATGAAGGATCGTATGCAGCGGCAGGATGAGACTAATGACAGGATCCTCAGGGAAATTGGAGACCTCAAAAGACAAAGGAAAGCGGCGGAGGATCATTCCCCACTGATGCCCAAATCCTTGAGCTTTGATACTCCAATGATCACTTCCCAGCCATCGGGAATTCCGGACGTGCAAATCATAGGAGAGTCAGGAGGGTTGCATCTCAAGTCGGCAGCAATGACTCAGACATCAGGCTCACATTTTCAGCCAGCAGGATCCTATCCTCAGCATATAGGATCATTCATGAATTCAGGAGTCTACCCGGGAACACAGCAGTTCCAAGGATCCTCCTTTGTTCCAGGATCATCCCAGGTTCAAGGATCCTCCTTTGTTCCAGGATCATCCCAGGTTCAAGGATCCTTCTTTGTTCCAGGATCATCCCAGGTTCAAGGATCCTCCTACATTCCAGGATCATATCAGATACCAGGATCCTTCCAGACGACAGGATCCCTAAAAAGTTTGCAAACAGGGAGTCTAGATGTCCATCAAGGGGACTTCATTCCAATGCAGACCATTGCTTCCACTGGTCCATCCGTTATTCCTGAATCCCAGCAACTTGGGTTCACAACCACTGTTCCTAATTTGAACCCAATGGGAGGTAACACTTTAAATAATTATCTTGCCACTAACCATGGATTCATGCAGGATACAGGTATCAATCATGCTATGGCCAGGGAGTTGCAAAAACTAAAGGACATGATCTCGAGTGTTCCGGGAGTAGTCAAGCCTATACCTGAAATTGCAGATGGGAGCCATAAGGTATCTCGTTTTGCACCACCAATTTGTGATGCAGAGGTACCCAAAAGGTTCCATATCCCTACTATGAAGCTGTATGATGGTACAACGGATCCAGAGGAACACGTAGCACAATACAGGGAGAGGATGGAGATCAATCCTATCCCAGAAAAATTGAAGGAAGCATGCTTATGTAAAGGATTTGGATCCACTCTTACTGGATCAGCTCTTAAATGGCTGCTAAGTCTTCCCCTTACTCTATTACTTCATTTGCTAATTTAGTTAATTTATTCAATAACCAATTCTCTTGTAGTAGAAAATTTGAAAGATTAACCAGTGATTTATATAGGGTAACTCAAAGTCATAATGAATCATTAAGAGATTATATAACTAAATTCAGTAAAGAATCCTTGGACATTCCCAACTTGGATATGGCTACGGCTGTTGAAGCCTTCAAAATGGGACTGCTTAAGGATTCATTATTCTATGATTATCTTGTTATGACACCATGCAGGAACTTAGATGAAGTAAGAACTCGGGCACTCAGGTTCATCCGGCTAGAGGATGACAAGAGGATCCAGGAGAGACAAGTAGGATCCTCAAAACAAGATAAGCAAGGATACTCCTTCAAAAGCAACAAATTCAAATCCTACCATAGAAATGAGAACCAGAATGTGCATGCCGTTGACCAAGAAGAGGATGATGAAGATTATCCTCCAATTTCAGAATATTGCTTTTCTGTTGACAATCATGAACTAATCCTTGCAATGCAGAACTTAGGGGAGAAAGCTAGGTGGCCCAGGAAGAGTGATAAGCCATCCGGAACCAAAGACAAATCCAAATGGTGTGCATACCACGAGGATTTCGGGCATCTAACTGAAGATTGCATAGCCTTAAGAAAAGAAATTGGATACCTGCTAAGCAAGGGGCATCTAAAAGAATTGTTGGGAAGAAAAAAGCAAAGGACCCAGGATCCTGAAAGGATCCCTGAAAAGGCTCCAGCACCTCCGGCAAATGCACAAGTGATCAACTTTATATCCGGAGGATCAGACATCTGTGGTACATCCTTCTCGGCGGCCAAAAGACATGCAAAAGAATCAAAAATGGATAATGGAGAAAGGCCTATTAGAACATCAAGTGTCTCGGAAGGGAAGACGATAACGTTTGATGAGGATGATCGCATTAACATTCAGGATCCTCATCATGATTGTTTTGGTCAAAAATCACACAAGGATAATGTAACCAAACTTTATGTAAACGGGGTATGATGCTTGGTTAGCTATGAAAGTAAAGGATCACTTCCGTGATAAAGATACAAAGACACAGTGATTTATACGAGGAAAAAGCCCTTGATCAATGTATGATCTCCGGCATAAAAAACCTCGGGTGATGGCAACTACCGATCACCAACTTCAATATAATAAAAATGTAGTTACAACTTCGGATGATAATGAGCTGAGTACAAGGATCACTGAGAGTCTAAGTGTTGAGAGTTGTGTCGTATGTTGTGTGTGTTCTTCCGAATGAGGAAGATGGGTATTTATACATGTGTAGGTAACTTATTTTAGGTAGATAGACCACTAATCAGCTCATTACCCCTTTAGAAATAAAGATAATCTAGCCTAAATTGCTGCCCTAAGATCAAGCCATGTTTCCATATCCGGCACAACGTTCATCTTCAATTCAGCTCTTGCCATATTTGTAAAAGCGCGTCCCTGGATCGTGATATGTAGGGCATATCCTGCTAGATATTCCTGCAAAATAATATTGTAGTAATCGAAAATGACCGTTAGTACTAGGATCACCTCAACGTCCCGTGATCCTGATCCTGAGGTCCGGCTGAGGATCACTGCCTGCCAAAGAAATAAGGATCACTGGTTAGGATCACGTATAAGGATCATTCATAGTAAAAATCCAGCCCTAACAATTGCCCCCAAAATATAAGGAGTTAATTGTAAATAGATGAGTTATATTTTGTTTTGAGCTTATCTCTAACGGACGATTCCGGTTTACTAGCCGTTGTACATGGACTAGCCGTTAGGATATTTACGTCACTGATGTGACAATCCCTGCGGATCATCATTATAAATAGGAGATAGGGTTAGGATCATTTTGCATTTAAATTCGAAGTATCTTCCTTTATAATCGTCACCGAAGACTCTTGATCAGGTATCATCCTCCTCTTTCTCTTCTTTGCTCTGTTCTTTCGTGCTTTTACTCTGTTTTCATCTCGAATATGCTTCTTCGGAATTCACCGCACAAAGGCTCTAAGAAGGATAGTCCCTTGAAAAGCCAGGGGATTATCAAGGATTCTCTCGTGGAGAGATGCTGCTTTACTGATATCCACATAGACAAGATTCGCCATTGTTTCCCAGCGAATGTTGTTTTCAAACCCTTTGATCCTACTGCTTTGAGCGATCTTGTCTCAGATGTCTGGGTGGCTTTTCCTGCTACTCCCTTCCTCATCGGGTATTCATATCCTTTTCCGATGTTCACCCAATCTTTCTTTTCTCTTACCGGCATCTCATATATCCAAGCTATGCCGATGATCTGGAGGGTTCTATATACCTTCGAGAGGATCATCGAGCAAGAAGGGATTGATTTGGGGATGTCAGAGTTAGCTGAACTTTATGATCTCACCACCTTTGGTTCTCACCGGTACTTGTTGAAACGGAAAGCTGGGGAGGATCATCCAATTTTCAAAGTGACCAAGAATGATGCCAACTGGAAACGTCGGTTTTTCTTTGTTAAGAGGGATTCCATCCCGGATGGGAAGGATCTGCCCGAGGAATGGGTCACTCATGGTAGGGTAGAGGATCCTTGAAGGATCACTATCAGTCCTGTCTCGTATGATGAGGATCACTGATATCTTTTCTTTTTTGTCTTTTTATGCAGCTATCTCCGTTGCTCATTTAGACTTGACCCCTGCTGCCAAAGAGAGAGTGTTAGCTTTCAAGAAGCTTGATCCTGAAGTTCGAAGTTTCCAGGTTATTATCCAAGATTCTCAAGAGATATCCTCTGCATCTGCCACAATGTCAAGTAAGTATCCTCATAGAAAATAAGTTTTATGTGAAAGTATTTAATTTAACAAGGGAACTTATCTTGTTTTTGAATGGTGTAGGTGCCGGAAAGTCTGCCAGGTCTGTTAAATCTGCCTCCATGTTTGGGATAAGTGACCTTGCCAATGTCACGTCTTCTAAGAAGAAGAAGGCTCCTGCTGCCAGCCCTTCAGTCTCAGCTCCTAAAGCGTCCATTCGGGGTAAGGGAAAAAAGAGGAAGGCTTCAGATGACCTTCAAGGATTTCCTCTTCTCCGTCAGCAATTCCTTGACTATTTTGATGAGGTTAGGATCACTGCCCCTGTTAATTGTCTTCGACAAGTCCGAGGATCACATGTGTCTGATGTTGCTTTCCTGTTGTCTTCTTTAGAAATTCTCCGAAATGGAGACTTACGTCAATCAGGTTGAGGATCAGGATCGTCAAATTGCTGACCTTCAACAGACGTGTGGGCTGAAGGATCTTAAGATTGCCGATCTTGAGAAGGAGATCCGGGCAGTCAAAGATGAGGCTGTTAAAGCGTTGATCAAGTTTGATTATGAGAAGCATGACATTACCCACGACGCTAAGGTCTCTGCTGCGGTAACCATGTACAAGATACAACTGCAGATGGCTACGGAGGCTCAGGATCCTTCCTTTGACAGGAGCACATGGGATGTTGAAGGTTGGAAGGCAAGGCTAGCAGAATTGGAAGATGACGATGATGCTGAGGACATCCCAATGCTGGAGGGAGGTGATGCTGGCAAGGATCAAGGTGAAGATGCTGGTGGAGATGGAGCAGCAGAGAAGTAAGCTGCATGATTGGGCGATGATGGATATTGTTGACTAGGCCGGAGCCCAATTTTTTAGGTTTTTGGTAGTAGTTTGTGGTTGATGGTTTGTGAACAATTATGGTTTGTAATTTCTGGACAATAGTTTTTTAGGGTTAAGGATCCTGGATCCTTTGAACAATAGGTAGGATTACACATGGTGGAGGGATCCTCTGTTTGGGGGATGAAGCCGTTGTGATCCTGCCGCCTTCTAATTTCCCTGCAATACTTTTGAACCTATTATCATGGACACCCTTTACCTACCCCAGCGGACGGGCCACGTATTGCTGGTAGAAGCTTTGGGTAGGTAATTTTGACAACTTTTTTGAAAGGGTTAATGATCCTTTGGTTTAATAATATAACTTCAATCTTTCTGGCTTATCTTGTGTTGTTATCCTTTTTGATTTTCAATTGTTCTGACACATGTTTGTTTGAAAAGTTTGAGCAAATTATGTTTAAGAAATTTAGGATATGATCCTGGATCAAATATCCTATAATCGAAAGTTTCCAAGATAGTTTATTTTAAGGATCATAGGTTCAGTTGTCAAGGTCTAAAGGTTATTCAAATGAATAATGAAATTAAAAGTAGTTAAGGATCATACCTGAGGATCCAAGTTAGGATCCTAACCTTTAATCGAAATTACCATAGGTAAAACTTTAATGGATAATAAGGATTAAGGATCCTTAATCGTTTAACTTCGAAAACCTGAAAAAATGGAATATAACTTGGGACTAAGCCAATATAAAAGATAAGTTAGTAACTGGGGACAAGCCCAAAGGATAACTGATGATGATCCCGGAGGATCACTGGGGACAAGCCCAAAGGATAACTGGGGACAAGCCCAAAGGATCGTATGTAAACTGGAGTATGGCCCTTTCTGGCAACTATCCAAACTTAGTGACATGAAAATGTCAAAACCTTAGCTAACGTGAAAACGTTAGAAACCTTAGGAACGGATGTATGGTGCGTCCACCATTATACGTAGGATCCCAAGTATAGCCAGTACGATGAGGTCGCCAGCCCCGAAAATGGGTACTGATCCCAAAGACATGAACTATATCAGGATCATCGTGCGCTGCTGGCGGAAACTGGGGATAATCCCAAGGATAACTGGGGTTGGACCCGAGGATCTGTGATGCTTTTGAAGATCTTTGATGATATGCTGGAGATACCTGAGTAAGGATCAACGATATCTCCAGGATCCTTCAAGGATATTTCAATGTAAGGATCACATGCAGGAGGGATCATGTTCACATGAAATATTTCTTTAAGTGAACAGCATTCCAGGCTCTTGGTAACAAGTTTCCTTCCATGGTTAGCAACCTGTATGCCCCCTTTCCTGCTTTAGCTTCAATCAAGTAGGGACCTTCCCATTTTGGTGCTAGCTTCCCGTCAGCAGGATTGATGGTGTTTTGAAATGCTTTTCTCAACACCATATCTCCGACTTGGAACTTCCTTATCCTGACATTCTTGTTGTAGGCACCAGCCATCCTTTGTTGGTAGCTTGCCATCCTTATCCTAGCTAGATCCCTGTTTTCCTCAATAGTATCCAAATCCTGAGCTAGGATTGTAGCGTTTTCTTCAGGATCACGAGCACTTGTTCTAGCGGTTGGGATCACCATCTCTGTTGGGATCACTGCTTCTGCCCCAAATACTAAAGAGAAAGGTGTTTGGCCAGTGGCATTCTTGGGAGTTGTCCTATCAGCCCATAGCACATAAGGTAACTCCTCTGCCCATTTTCCTTTCTTGGATCCTAGCTTCTTCTTCAGATTGTTGATGATGATCTTGTTGGATGATTCTGCTTGACCATTGGCTTGTGGATGAACTGGTGTTGATGTTATCATCTTGATTCCCCAACTGTCACAAAAGTTAGTGGTTCTCCTTCCAATGAATTGAGAACCATTATCACATATAATTTCAGAGGGGATGCCAAATCTGGTTATAATGTTTCTTTTAATGAAGGATATGACTTCCTTTTCTCTGACTTGAGCGAAGGCTTCAGCTTCTATCCACTTGGAAAAATAGTCAGTCATGGCAAGCATAAATACTTTTCCACCAGGTGCTTTAGGGAGCTTGCCAACTATATCCATTCCCCATCTCATGAATGGCCAAGAGGATGGTATGGGGTGTAGTAATTCAGCTGGTTGGTGAAGGATATTGCTATGTCTTTGGCAAGGATCACATTTCTTAGCATACTCTACAGCATCCCTTTTCATGGTTGGCCAGTAGTATCCCGTTCTAAGGATCCTTGAGAATAATGCCCTGCCCCCAGTGTGGTTTCCACAATCTCCTTCATGGAAATCCTTCAACACCTCTTCAATTTCAGGATCCTCGATACATCTCAAATATGGTCCTGCAAGAGATCGCTTATATAATACATTATTCAGAATTGTGAATTGAGATACCTTAATCCTGAAAGCTCTAGGATTTTCTCCCATCGGGATCTCCCCGTGTTGCAAATATCCCATGATCGGTGAGATCCATGATCCTGAATTAGGTTGGGCTTCTTCACTAGGGATCATTGCAGTATCCTCTTCTATTTCCATGGCCACCTGTTTTTCAATAGCAGGAGCCAGGATATGGATGATAGGGATACTTATATCTTCTGGAATCTTCAAAGATGATCCTAGGTTGGCCAATGCGTCAGCTTCCGTGTTATCCTCCCTTGGTACCTGTGTTAAGCTAAAAGAAACAAAAGAGAGTGCCAATTCTTTGACTATCTCTAAATATTTGGTTAGTTTTTCACCTTTAACAGCATAGGATCCATTAAAGTGATTGGTGATCAATAATGAATCTACATATACTTCGAGATATTTTACCCCCATATCCTTAGCAATTTGTAAGCCAGCAATTAAGGCTTCATACTCAGCCTCATTGTTAGTTGCCTGGAACTCACAAGCTATAGAGTGGGGTATTATGTCCCCCTGTGGCGATTTTAGTAGGATCCCTAGCCCTGTGCCTTTGATATTTGAGGATCCGTCGGTGTGTAGTATCCAAGGATCCTTGGTCTCATCCAGCTGCTGGACCTCCAATTCTGCTCCCTTTTGTAGATCACTACTGAAATCAGCCACAAAGTCAGCTAGTGCTTGAGATTTAATGGCTGCTCCCTTTTGTAGATCACTACTGAAATCAGCCACAAAGTCATGTCTTCTTTCATCTTGCCAAGGATCCCTGATCCGATATAGATTTTTGATTCAGGATCACTAGGGTCCAAGAGGATTTCATCTACATCTTGTTCCCTTGCCTCCAAGACGTTCCTCGGAGGATACTGTAATTGCTATTGCTCCCTTGGCTTCGAGGTTGGCTTCATGGATGAGGTATAGCAATCCTTAGCTTCCTGCTGGTCACTGTCGATCTTGATTATCCCCCATGGGCTAGGGAGCTTCACACATTGATGGTAGGTAGATGGAACTGCTTTCATGTCATGTATCCAAGGCCTGCCAAGGATAACGTTGCAACAAGATAAACAGTCAATAACACAAAATTTTTGGTAATTATGTAATCCTTCCACGTAGATTGGGAGTTTGATGTCCCCCAGAGTTTTCTTCGTTTCTCCACTGAATCCTACAAGCACGGAGGATCTTGGTGTGATGTCTGATTCTGGGATTCCCATCTTCTTCAAGACATCAAGCTGGATTATGTTCACTGAGCTCCCTCCATCGATAAGGATCCTGCGGACAAAATGGTTAGAGATAAAGAGAGTGATAACTAAACTATCATGATGAGGATCCTGGATGTTGATGCGATCATCCTCATCAAATGTTATCATCTTTCCTTCTGAGACGCTTGAGGTTCTAATAGGCCTTTCTCCATTATCCATTTTTGATTCTTTTGCATGTCTTTTGGCCGCTGAGAAGGATGTTCCACAAATGTCTGATCCTCCGGATATGAAGTTAATCACTTGTGCATTTGCCGGAGGTGCTGGAGCCTTTTCAGGGATCCTTTCAGGATCCTGGGTCCTTTGCTTTTTTCTTCCCAACAATTCCTTTAGATGCCCCTTGCTTAGCAGGTATCCAATTTCTTTTCTTAAGGCTATGCAATCTTCAGTTAGATGGCCGAAATCCTCATGGTATGCACACCATTTGGACTTGTCTTTAGTCCCGGATGGTTTATCATTCTTCCTGGGCCACCTAGCCTTTTCACCTAGATTCTGCATTGCAAGGATTAGTTCATGATTATCAACGGAAAAACAATATTCTGAGATTGGAGGATATTCTTCATCATCCTCCTCTTGGTCGACAGCATGCACATTCTTGTTCTCGTTTCTATGGTAGGATTTGAACTTGTTGCTTTTGAAGGAGGATCCTTGCTTATCTTGTTTTGAGGATCCTTCTTGTCTCTCCTGGATCCTCTTGTCATCCTCTAGCCGGATAAACCTGAGTGCTCGAGTTCTTACTTCATCTAAATTCCTGCAAGGTGTCATAACAAGATCATCATAGAATAATGAATCCTTAAGAAGTCCCATTTTGAAGGCTTCAACAGCCGTAGCCATATCCAAGTTGGGAATATCCAAGGATTCTTTACTAAATTTAGTTATATAATCCCTTAATGATTCGTTATTATTTTGAGTTATCCTGTACAAATCACTAGTTAATTTTTCAAATTTTCTACTACAAGAGAATTGGTTATTGAATAAATTAACTAAATTAGTAAATGAAGTAATAGAGTAAGGGGGAAGACTTAGCAGCCACTTAAGAGCTGATCCAGTTAGAGTGGATCCAAATCCTTTACATAGGCATGCTTCCTTTAACTTTTCTGGGATAGGATTGATTTCCATCCTTTCCCTGTATTGTGCTATATGCTCCTCTGGATCCGTCGTGCCATCATACAGCTTCATGGTAGGGATATGGAACCTTTTGGGCACCTCTGCATCACAAATCGGTGGTGCAAAGCGTGATACCTTGTGGCTTCCATCTGCAATCTCTGGGATAGGCTTGACTACCCCTGGAATACTTGAGATCATGTCCTTTAGTTTCTGTAATTCCCTGGCCATAGCGTGATTGGTACCTGTATCCTGCATGAATCCATGGTTAGTGGTAGGATAATTGTTTAAAGTGTTACCTCCCATTGGGTTCAAGTTAGGGAATCCGTATTGCTGGGATTCTGGAATAACGGAGGGACCAGTGGAAGCAATGGTCTGCATTGGAATGAAGTCCCCTTGATGGACATCTAGATTCCCTGCTTGCAAACTTTTTAGGGATCCTGGCATCTGTAAGGATCCTGGTATCTGGGATGATCCTGGAACGAAGGAGGATCCTTGAACCTGGGATGATCCTGGAACAAAGGAGGATCCTTGGCCCTGGAACGATCCTGGAATAAAGTAGGATCCTTGAAACTGCTGTGCCCCCGGATAGGCTCCCGGATTCATGAAGGATCCCATATACTGAGGATAGGATCCTGCTGGCTGAAAATACGAGCCCGATGTCTGAGTCATTGCTGCTGACTTGAGATGTAATCCTCTCGTCTCCCCTGTGATCTGTACGTCTGGGATCCCTGATGGCTGAGAGGTGACCATTGGAGTCTCAAAACTCAAGGATTTTGGCATCAGTGGGGAATGATCCTCTGCCGCTTTCTTTTGTCTTTTGAGATCTCCAATCTCCCTGAGGATCCTGTCATTAGTTTCATCCTGCCGCTGCATACGATCCTTCATCTGCAAAATTAAAGCAAACACATCACTAGTACTGGGAATAGAAGAATTCATAGCAGAAGAAGATGGAGGTTTAGAGAAAGAAGGGGTTGGTCTCTTCTCAGCATTTCTCTGGGATCCTGTCGGTGGAGGAGGTAGAGTGGTTTGTGCTGAGGTGACTGCAGACATCGCCGTGGAAGTGTTCTTCGATGATGAAGCCATGTAACTCTTTGAAATGATTTCGAACAAAAGATTTTCTTTATGAATGAAGCACCAATTGCCCCACGGTGGGCGCCAAACTGTTTTGGTCAAAAATCACACAAGGATAATGTAACCAAACTTTATGTAAACGGGGTATGATGCTTGGTTAGCTATGAAAGTAAAGGATCACTTCCGTGATAAAGATACAAAGACACAGTGATTTATACGAGGAAAAAGCCCTTGATCAATGTATGATCTCCGGCATAAAAAACCTCGGGTGATGGCAACTACCGATCACCAACTTCAATATAATAAAAATGTAGTTACAACTTCGGATGATAATGAGCTGAGTACAAGGATCACTGAGAGTCTAAGTGTTGAGAGTTGTGTCGTATGTTGTGTGTGTTCTTCCGAATGAGGAAGATGGGTATTTATACATGTGTAGGTAACTTATTTTAGGTAGATAGACCACTAATCAGCTCATTACCCCTTTAGAAATAAAGATAATCTAGCCTAAATTGCTGCCCTAAGATCAAGCCATGTTTCCATATCCGGCACAACGTTCATCTTCAATTCAGCTCTTGCCATATTTGTAAAAGCGCGTCCCTGGATCGTGATATGTAGGGCATATCCTGCTAGATATTCCTGCAAAATAATATTGTAGTAATCGAAAATGACCGTTAGTACTAGGATCACCTCAACGTCCCGTGATCCTGATCCTGAGGTCCGGCTGAGGATCACTGCCTGCCAAAGAAATAAGGATCACTGGTTAGGATCACGTATAAGGATCATTCATAGTAAAAATCCAGCCCTAACAATGATAGTTTAGTTATTACTCTCTTTATCTCTAACCATTTTGTCCGCAGGATCCTTATCGATGGAGGAAGCTCAGTGAACATTATCCAGCTAGATGTTCTGAAGAAAATGGGAATCCCAGAATCAGACATCACACCAAGATCCTCCGTGCTTGTAGGATTAAGTGGAGAAACGAAGAAAACCCTGGGGGACATCAAACTCCCAATCTACGTGGAAGGATTACATAACTATCAGAAATTTTGTGTTATTGACTGTCTGTCTTGTTGCAACGTTATCCTTGGCAGGCCTTGGATACATGATATGAAAGCAGTCCCATCCACCTACCATCAATGCGTGAAGCTCCCTAGCCCATGGGGGATAATCAAGATCGACAGTGATCAGCAGGAGGCTAAAGATTGCTATACCTCATCCATGAAGCCAACTTCAAAGCCAAGGGAGCAATAGCAATTACAGTATCCTCCGAGGAACGTCTTGGAGGCAAGGGAACAGGATGTGGACGAAATCCTTTTGGATCCTAGTGATCTCGAGTCAAAAATCTATATCGGATCAGGGATCCTTGGACAGATGAAAGAAGACTTAATATCCTTCCTCAAAAGAAGAAAATCTACCTTTGCTTGGAAACATGAAGATATGACAGGTATATCTAAGGATATTATTACTCACAAACTTGGCATTGACAGGTCTATCAAACCAATCCATCAGAAAAGGAGGAAGTTTGCACCCGAAAGGAATGCCATTATCCAAGAAGAAGTAGAGAGACTACTTCGAGCAGGTATGATCAAAGAGGTAAAATATCCAAAATGGTTAGTGTTTTGGTCAAAAATCACACAAGGATAATGTAACCAAACTTTATGTAAACGGGGTATGATGCTTGGTTAATTATGAAAGTAAAGGATCACTTCTGTGATAAAAGATGCAAAGACACAATGATTTATACGAGGAAAAAGCCCTTGATCAATGAATGATCTCCGGCATAAAAAACCTCGGGTGATGGCAACTACCGATCACCAACTTCAATATAACAAAAATATGATTACAACTTTGGATGATAATGAGCTGAGTACAAGGATCACAGAGTGTCTAAGTGCTTGAGAGTTGTGTCGTATGTCGTGTGTGTTCTTCCGAATGAGGAAGAGTGGTATTTATACATGTGTGGGTGACCTATTTTAGGTAAAATGACTAAATATCAGCTCATTACCCCTTTAGAAATAAAGATAATCTAGCCTAAATTGTTGCCCATGAATCAAGCCATGTTTCCATATCCTGTGCAACGTCTATCTCTGATTTAGCTCTTGCCATATTTGTGAAGACGCGTCCCTGGATCATGGTCTTTAGAGCATATCCTGCTAGATGTTCCTGCAAAACAATATTGTATTAAGCGGAAGCGGCCGTTAGTATGAGGATCACCATAATGTCCCATGATCCTGATCCTGAAGTTCTGCTGAGGATCACTGTCTGCCAAAGAAACAAGGATCACTGGTTAGGATCATGTGTAAGGATCACCTATAAAAATCCAGCCCTAACAATTGCCCCCAAAATATAAGGAGTTAATTGTAAATAGACGAGTTATATTTTGTTTTGATCTTATCTCTAACGGGCGATTCCGAATAACTAGCCGTTACACATGGACTAGCCGTTGTGATCATTACGTCATAGATATGACAATTCCTGCAAATCATCATTATAAATAGGGGATAGGGTTAGGATCATTCTGCATTTAAATTCGAGATATCTTCCCTTTATAATCGCTACCGAAGACTGATCAGGTATCCTCTTCTTCTCTCTTTCCCTTCTTCCTTCTCTTTGCTCTGTTTTTTCTACTCCGTCTCTGTTTCTATTCCGTCACAAACATGTTGCTCCGGAATTCTCCACACAAGGATTCCAAGAAGGATAGTCCCCTGAAAAGCCAAGGGATCATTAAGGATTCTCCTACGGAGAGATGTTGCTTTACCGATGCTCATGTAGATAGGATTCGTCATTGCTTTCCGGCGGATGCCGTTTTCAAATCCTTCACATCCACTGCCTTGAGTGATTTTACTTCAGATACCTGGGTGATCTTTCCTGCAACTCCATTTATCATAGGATATTCGTATCCTTTTCCTGCCTTCACCCAATCTTTCTTTTCTCTGACCGGCATATCTTATATCCAAGCTATGCCGATGATCTGGAGGGTTTTGTATACCTTCGAGAGGATCATCGAGCAGGAGGGGATTGATTTAGGGATGGCAGAGCTGGCCGCACTTTATGATCTTACCACGTTTGGTTCTCATCGATATTTGTTGAAACGGAAGGCCGGGGAGGATCATCCTGTTTTGAAAGTTACCAAAAATGACACAAATTGGAAGCGTCGTTTCTTTTTCGTGAGAAGGGATTCCCTCCCTGGTGGGAATGATCTGCCCAAGGAGTGGGCTACTCATGGTAGGGTAGAGGATCCTCGAAGGATCACTATCAGCCCTGTCTTATTTGACGAAGATCACTAATATCTCTTTTCCTTTGCAGCTATTTCCATTGCTCATCTCAAGTTAACCCCTGCTGCAAGAGAAAGAGTTTTAGCTTTTAAAAGGCTAAACCCTGAGGCCAGAAGTTTTCAAGTCACCATCCGAGATTCACAAGAAGTATCTTCCGCGTCTGTCACAATGTCAAGTAAGTATCCTTACCAAAAAGTAAAATATTAAATTAGTTAGGAGACTTATCTTGTTTTGATTGTGTAGGCGCTGGGAAATCCGCTAAGTCTGCCAAATCTGCCTCCTTGTTTGGGATTGATGATCTTGCCAAGGTCACGTCTTCGAAGAAGAAGACTTCGGTTGCTAGTCCTTCTGCTTCAGCCCCCAAATTACCCATTAGGGGTAAAGGGAAGAAGAGGAAAGTTTCTGAGGACCTTCAAGGATTCCCCCTTCTCCGTCAGCAATTTCTTGATTCTGTCAACGAGGTCAGGATCACTGCCCCTGTTGGTTATCCTGATGGTTTTTGAGGATCACCCATGTCTGACGTTATATCCTGTTGTTTTTGCAGAAACTTACTGAAATAGAATCTTATGTCAGCCACGTTGAAGATCAGGATCGCCGGATTGCCGACCTTCATCAAATGGGTGTGCTGAAGGATCTCAAGATCACTGATCTTGAGAAGAAGATCCGGGCTGTTAAGGATGAGGCTGTCAAAGCATTGATCAAGTTCGATTATGAGAAGCATGACATTACTCAGGACGCTAAAGTCTCTGCCGCGATAGCTATGTACAAGATACAACTGCAGATGGCCACGGAGGCTCAGGATCCTTCCTTTGATAAGAGCACATGGGATATTGAAGGCTGGAAGGCAAGGTTAGCAGAGTTGGAGGACGACGATGATGTTGAGGATATCCCTATGCTTGAAGGTGGAGATGCTGGTAAGGATCAGGGTGAAGCGAGTGGAGCTGGTGGTGATGGTGCAGCGAAGGTTTGAGCTGCAAGATTGGGCAATGATGGAAACTTCTAGACATAGCCGGAGCCCAATTTTTTTTTTTTTTAATTTTGATAGTAGTTTGTGGTGTTTGAAACAATTATGGTCTTTAATCTTCGAACAACAGTTTCTTAGGGTTTAGGATCCTGGATCCTTTGAACAATAGGTAGGATTACAAAAGGTGGAGGGATCCTCTGTTTGGGGGATGAAGCCTTTGTGATCCTGCCGCTTTAATTTTCCTGCATGATGCTAAGACCGCATAGACAATGGACACCCTTTGCCAACCCATGTGGACGGGCCACGTTTTGCTGGTAGAAATGTGGGTTGGCAATTTTGACAACTTTTTGAAAGGGTTAATGATCCTTTTGTTTAATAATATAACTTTAATCTTTCTGGCTTATCTTGTGTTGTTATCCTTCAATAATCCTCTTATTTCTCAATAACAAGAGTTGAAAAAGTGTTTAATAAACTTAGGATATGATCCTAGATCAAATATCCTGATATTTGAAATTATTCAAAGTATTTTAGTTCAAGGATCATAGGTTTGGTTGTCAAAGTATAAGGGTTGGTTAGGATAATGAATAATGAAATTAAAAATAGTTAAGGATCATACCTGAGGATCCAAGTTAGGATCCTAACCTTTAATCGGAATAACCATAGGTAAAACTTTAATGGATAATAAGGATTAAGGATCCTTAATTGTTTAACTTCGAAAACCTGAAAAAATGGAATATAACTTGGGACTAAGCCAATATAAAAGATAAGTTAGTAACTGGGGACAAGCCCAAAGGATAACTGAGAATGATCCCAGAGGATCACTGGGGACAAGCCCAAAGGATAACTGGGGATGATCCCGGAGGATCACTGGGGACAAGCCCATAGGATAACTGGGGACAAGCCCAAAGGATCGTATGTAAACTGGAGTATGGCCCTTTCTGGCAACTATCCAAACTTAGTGACATGAAAATGTCAAAACCTTAGCTAACGTGAAAACGTTAGAAACCTTAGGAACGGATGTATGGTGCGTCCACCATTATACGTAGGATCCTAAATATAGCCAGTACGATGAGGTTGTCAGCCCCGAAAGTGGGTACTGGTCCCAAAGACGTGAACTATACCAGGATCATCGTGCGCTGCTGGCGGAAACTGGGGATAATCCCAAGGATAACTGGGGTTGTACCCAAGGATCTGTGGTGCTTTTGGAGATCTTTGACGATTTGCTGAAGATACCTGAACTATCATAACTCAAATGGTTTGTGAGTAGAGGATGAAGGATACATGATCCTTATCCTTAGGAAAAAAGTAAGAAAATGCAATAGTTTTAGGATAAGCATATTACCAGAGTAAGGATCACCGATATCTCCAGGATCCTTCAAGGATACTTCAATGTAAGGATCACATGCAGGAAGGATCATGTTCACATGAAATATTTCTTTAAGTGAACAGCATTCCAGGCTCTTGGTAACAAGTTTCCTTCCATGGTTAGCAACCTGTATGCCCCCTTTCCTGCTTCAGCTTCAATCAAGTAGGGACCTTCCCATTTTGGTGCTAGCTTCCCGTCAGCAGGATTGATAGTATTTTGAAATGCTTTTCTCAACACCATATCTCCGACTTGGAACTTCCTTATCCTGACATTCTTGTTGTAGGCACCAGCCATCCTTTGTTGGTAGCTTGCCATCCTTATCCTAGCTAGATCCCTGTTTTCCTCAATAGTACCCAAATCCTGAGCTAGGATTGTAGCATTTTCTTCAGGATCACGAGCACTTGTTCTAGCAGTTGGGATCACCATCTCTGTTGGGATCACTGCTTCTGCCCCAAATACTAAAGAGAAGGGTGTTTGACCGGTGGCATTCTTGGGAGTTGTCCTATCAGCCCATAGCACATAAGGTAACTCTTCTGCCCATTTCCCTTTCTTGGATCCTAGCTTCTTCTTCAGATTGTTGATGATGATCTTGTTGGATGATTCTGCTTGACCATTGGCTTGTGGGTGAACTGGTGTTGATGTGATCATCTTGATTCCCCAACTGTCACAAAAGTTAGTGGTTCTACTTCCAATGAATTGGGAGCCATTATCACATACAATTTCAGAGGGAATGCCAAATCTAGTTATAATGTTTCTTTTAATGAAGGATATGACTTCCTTTTCTCTGACTTGAGCGAAGGCTTCAGCTTCTATCCACTTAGAAAAATAGTCAGTCATGGCAAGCATAAATACTTTTCCACCAGGTGCTTTAGGGAGCTTGCCAACTATATCCATTCCCCATCTCATGAATGGCCAAGAGGATGGTATGGGGTGTAGTAATTCAGCTGGTTGGTGAAGGATATTGCTATGTCTTTGGCAAGGATCACACCTCTTAGCATACTCTATAGCATCCCTTTTCATGGTTGGCCAGTAGTATCCTGTTCTAAGGATCCTCGAGAATAATGCCCTGCCCCCAGTGTGGTTTCCACAATCTCCTTCATGGAAGTCCCTCAATACTTCTTCAATTTCAGGATCCTCAATACATCTTAAATATGGTCCTGCAAGGGATCGTTTATATAGCACATTATTCAAGATTGTGAATTGAGATACCTTGATCCTGAAAGCTCTAGGATTTTCTCCCATTGGAATCTCTCCGTTTTGCAAGTATTTCATTATTGGTGGGATCCATGATCCTGAATAAGGTTGAGCTTCTTCACTAGGGATTACTGCAGTATCCTCTACTATTTCCATGGCCACCTGATTTTCAATAGCAGGAGCCAGGATATGGATGATAGGGATACTTATATCTTCTGGAATTTTCAAGGATGATCCTAAGTTGGCCAATGCATCAGCCCCTGTGTTCTCCTCCCTTGGTACCTGTGTCAAGTTGAAAGAAACAAAAGAGAGTGCCAATTCTTTGACTATCTCTAAATATTTGGTTAGTTTTTCACCTTTAACAGCATAGGATCCGTTAAAGTGATTAGTGATCAATAATGAATCTACATGTACGTTAAGATACTTTACCCCCATATCCTTAGCGATTTGTAAGCCAGCAATTAGGGCTTCATACTCAGCCTCATTGTTAGTCGCTTGGAACTCACAGGCTATGGAGTGGGGTATTATGTCCCCCTGTGGCGATTTTAGTAGGATCCCTAGCCCTGTGCCTTTGATATTTGAGGATCCGTCAGTGTGTAGGATCCAAGGATCCTTGGTCTCATCCAGCTGCTGGACCTCCAATTCTGCTTCCTTTTGTAGATCACTACTGAAATCAGCCACAAAGTCAGCTAATGCTTGAGATTTAATGGCTGTTCTTGGTTCGTATCTATATCATGGGCACTAAGCTTCACTGCCCACTTAGCCATTCTTCCTGACATATCCGGTTTCCTGAGGACATTCTTAATTGGAAAATTAGTTTTAACAACAATAGTATGGGTTTCAAAATAATGCCTTAACTTAGTCGATGCCATGATTAATGCAAGGATAAGTTTTTCGAGGTGTGAGTACCTGGATTCGGCATCAAGTAGACTTTTACTTACATAGTAGATAGGATATTGTGTACCTTCGTGATCCTTAACAAGGACAGCACTTACAGCGGTTGAGGATACCGCTAGATATAAGGATAACACATCTCCTTTTTCCGGTTTTGCTAATGCTGGTGCTGAGGACATATACTCTATTAGGGCTTGTAAAGCATTCTCATGCTTCTCAGTCCATTCGAACTTCTTATTCTTCCTTAGGATATCGTAAAATTCTCTGCATTTTTCTGAGGATTTCGATATGAATCTGTTCAAAGCTGCTATCCTGCCTGTCAGTCTTTGAACATCCTTGGCATTGGCAGGAGATTTGATATTTATTAATGCTTTGATTTGTTCCGGGCTTGCTTCAATGCCCCTCTGGGTTACCATGTACCCTAAGAACTTTCCTGCCTTAACACCAAAATGGCATTTTGAAGGATTAAGTTTCATGTTGTAACTATCAAGGATATCGAATGCTTCTTCCAAGTCCCTTAGGTGATCCTCAGCTTTCTTTGACTTGACCACCATATCATCTATGTACACCTCCATAGTTTTTCCAATTTGATCCTTGAACATCATATTTACCAACCTTTGATATGTTGCACCTGCATTTCTTAGTCCAAAAGGCATGGCAATATAACAATATAAACCGGTTGGGGTCATAAAGGCTGTATCCTCTTGGTCAGATGGTTCCATCTGGATTTGTTGGAATCCAGATGATGCATCCATAAAAGTTAACAGTTCATGCCCCGCTGTTGCATCCACCATAGAGTCAATGTGGGGTAATGGGAAAGGATCCTTGGGACATGCCTTATTCAAATCAGTGAAATCGACACATACCCTCCACTTTCCGTTTTTCTTTTGGACAACAACCACATTGGCTAACCATTTTGGATACTTTACCTCTCTGATCATACCTGCTCGAAGTAGTCTCTCTACTTCTTCTTGGATAATGGCATTCCTTTCTGGTGCAAACTTCCTCCTTTTTTGATGGATTGGCTTGATAGACCTGTCAATGCCAAGTTTGTGAGTAATAATATCCTTAGATATACCTGTCATATCTTCATGTTTCCAAGCAAAGGTAGATTTTCTTCTTTTGAGGAAGGATATCATGTCTTCTTTCATGTTGCCAAGGATCCCTGATCCGATATAGATTTTTGATTCAGGATCACTGGGATCCAAGAGGATTTCATCTACATCTTGTTCTCTTGCCTCCAAGACATTCCTTGGAGGATACTGTGATTGCTATTGTTCCCTTGGCTTCGAGGTTGGCTTCATAGATGAGGTATAACAATCCTTAGCCTCTTGCTGATCACTGTCGATCTTGATTATCCCCCATGGGCTAGGGAGCTTCACACATTGATGGTAGGTAGATGGAACTGCTTTCATGTCATGTATCCAAGGCCTGCCAAGGATAACGTTGCAACAAGATAAACAGTCAATAACACAAAATTTTTGGTAATTATGTAATCCTTCCACGTAGATTGGGAGTTTGATGTCCCCCAGAGTTTTCTTCGTTTCCCCACTGAATCCAACAAGCACGGAGGATCTTGGTATGATGTCTGATTCTGGAATTCCCATCTTCTTCAAGACATCAAGCTGGATAATGTTCACTGAGCTCCCTCCGTCAATAAGGATCCTGCGGACAAAATGATTAGAGATAAAGAGAGTGATAACTAAGCTATCATGGTGAGGATCCTGAATGTTAATGCGATCATCCTCATCAAATGTTATCATCTTCCCTTCTGAGACACTTGAGGTTCTAATAGGCCTTTCTCCATTATCCATTTTTGATTCTTTTGCATGTCTTTTGGCCGCTGAAAAGGATGTACCACAAATGTCTGATCCTCCGGATATGAAGTTAATCACTTGTGCGTTTGCCGGAGGTGCTGGAGCCTTTTCAGGGATCCTTTCAGGATCCTGGGTCCTTTGCTTTTTTCTCCCCAACAATTCTTTTAGATGCCCCTTGCTTAGCAGGTATCCAATTTCTTTTCTTAAGGCTATGCAATCTTCAGTTAGATGCCCGAAATCCTCATGGTATGCACACCATTTGGACTTATCCTTAGTCCCGGATGGTTTATCATTCTTCCTGGGCCATCTGGCTTTTTCACCTAGGTTCTGCATTGCAAGGATCAGTTCATGATTATCAACGGAAAAACAATATTCTGAGATTGAAGGATATTCTTCATCATCCTCTTCTTGGTCAACAGCATGCACATTCTTGTTCTCGTTTCTATGGTAGGATTTGAACTTGTTGCTTTTGAAGGAGGATCCTTGCTTATCTTGTTTTGAGGATCCTACTTGTCTTTCCTGGATCCTCTTGTCGTCCTCTAGCCGGATAAACCTGAGTGCTCGAGTTCTTACTTCATCTAAATTCCTGCATGGTGTCATAACAAGATCATCATAGAATAATGAATCCTTAAGCAGTCCCATTTTGAAGGCTTCAACAGCCGTAGCCATATCCAAGTTGGGAATGTCCAAGGATTCTTTACTAAATTTAGTTATATAATCCCTTAATGATTCGTTATGATTTTGAGTTATCCTGTACAAATCACTAGTTAATTTTTCAAATTTTCTACTACAAGAGAATTGGTTATTGAATAAATTAACTAAATTGGCAAATGAAGTAATAGAGTAAGGGGGAAGACTTAGCAGCCACTTAAGAGCTGATCCAGTAAGAGTAGATCCAAATCCTTTACATAGGCATGCTTCCTTCAATTTTTCTGGGATAGGATTGATCTCCATCCTCTCCCTGTATTGTGCTATATGCTCCTCCGGATCCGTTGTGCCATCATACAACTTCATGGTAGGGATATGGAACCTTTTGGGTACCTCTGCGTCACAAATTGGTGGTGCAAAACGAGATACCTTGTGGCTTCCATCTGCAATCTCTGGGATAGGCTTGACTACCCCTGGAACACTTGAGATCATGTCCTTTAGTTTCTGTAATTCCCTGGCCATAGCATGATTGGTACCTGTATCCTGCATGAATCCAAGGTTAGTAGTAGGATAATTATTTAAAGTGTTACCTCCCATTGGGTTCAAGTTAGGGAATCCATATTGCTGGGATTCTGGAACAACGGAGGGACCAGTGGAAGCAATGGTCTGCATTGGAATGAAGTCCCCTTGATGGACATCTAGACTTCCTGTTTGCAAACTTTTTAGGGATCCTGGCATCTGTAAGGATCCTGGTATCTGGGATGATCCTGGAACGAAGGAGGATCCTTGAACCTGGGATGATCCTGGAACAAAGGAGGATCCTTGAACCTGGGATGATCCTGGAACAAAGTAGGATCCTGGAAACTGCTGTGTCTCCGGATAGGCTCCCGAATTCCTGAAGGATCCCATGTACTGAGGATAGGATCCTACGGGCTGAAAATGTGAGCCTGATGTCTGAGTCATTGCTGCCGAGTTGAGACGTGATCCTCTTGACTCCCCTATAATTTGCACGTCCGGGATCCCTGATGGCTGGGAAGTGATCATTGGAGTATCAAAGCTCAAGGATTTGGGCATCAGTGGAGAATGATCCTCTGCCGCTTTCTTTTGTCTTTTGAGATCTCCAATTTCCCTGAGGATCATTTCGTTAGTTTCATCTTGCCGCTGCATACGATCCTTCATCTGCAAAATTAAAGCAAATACATCACTAGTACTGGGAATAGAAGAATTCATAGCAGAAGAGGATAGAGGTTTAGAGGAAGTGGGAGTTGATCTCTTCTCAGTATTTCTCTGAGATCCTGCCGGTGGAGGAGGCAAGGTGATCTGTGATGGAGTGACCGCAGACATTGCTGTGGACGTGTTCTTCAATGATGAAGCCATGTAACTCTCTGAAATGATTTCGAACAAAAGATTTTCTTATGAATGAAGCACCAATTGCCCCACGGTGGGCGCCAAACTGTTTTGGTCAAAAATCACACAAGGATAATGTAACCAAACTTTATGTAAACGGGGTATGATGCTTGGTTAATTATGAAAGTAAAGGATCACTTCTGTGATAAAAGATGCAAAGACACAATGATTTATACGAGGAAAAAGCCCTTGATCAATGAATGATCTCCGGCATAAAAAACCTCGGGTGATGGCAACTACCGATCACCAACTTCAACATAACAAAAATATGATTACAACTTTGGATGATAATGAGCTGAGTACAAGGATCACAGAGTGTCTAAGTGCTTGAGAGTTGTGTCGTATGTCGTGTGTGTTCTTCCGAATGAGGAAGAGTGGTATTTATACATGTGTGGGTGACCTATTTTAGGTAAAATGACTAAATATCAGCTCATTACCCCTTTAGAAATAAAGATAATCTAGCCTAAATTGCTGCCCATGAATCAAGCCATGTTTCCATATCCTGTGCAACGTCTATCTCTGATTTAGCTCTTGCCATATTTGTGAAGACGCGTCCCTGGATCATGGTCTTTAGAGCATATCCTGCTAGATGTTCCTGCAAAACAATATTGTATTAAGCGGAAGCGGCCGTTAGTATGAGGATCACCATAATGTCCCATGATCCTGATCCTGAAGTTCTGCTGAGGATCACTGTCTGCCAAAGAAACAAGGATCACTGGTTAGGATCATGTGTAAGGATCACCTATAAAAATCCAGCCCTAACAGTTAGCCAATGTGGTTGTTGTCCAAAAGAAAAATGGAAAGTGGAGGGTATGTGTCGATTTCACTGATTTGAACAAGGCATGTCCCAAGGATCCTTTCCCATTACCTCACATTGACTCCATGGTGGATGCAACGGCGGGGCATGAACTGTTAACCTTTATGGATGCATCATCTGGATTCCAACAAATTCAGATGGAACCATCTGACCAAGAGGATACAACCTTTATGACCCCAACCGGTTTATATTGTTATATTGCCATGCCCTTTGGACTAAGAAATGCAGGTGCAACATATCAAAGGCTGGTGAATATGATGTTCAAAGATCAAATTGGAAAAACTATGGAGGTGTACATAGATGATATGGTGGTCAAGTCAAAGAAAGCTGAGGATCATCTAAGGGATTTGGAAGAAGCATTTGATATCCTTGATAATTATAACATGAAGCTCAATCCTTCAAAATGCCACTTTGGTGTTAAGGCAGGAAAATTCCTAGGATATATGGTGACTCAAAGGGGAATTGAAGCAAGTCCGGAGCAAATCAAAGCATTAGTGAATATCAAGTCCCCTACCAATGCTAAGGATGTGCAGAGGCTGACAGGCAGGATAGCAGCCCTGAACAGGTTCATATCGAAATCCTCAGAAAATGCAAAGAATTTTACAATATCCTAAGGAAGAACAAGAAGTTTGAATGGATTGAGAAGCATGAGAATGCTTTACAAGCCCTTAAAGAATATATGTCCTCAGCACCAGCATTAGCAAAACCGGAAAAAGGAGATGTGTTATCCTTATATCTGGCGGTATCCTCAATCGCTGTAAGTGCTGTCCTTGTCAAGGATCACGAAGGTACACAATATCCTATCTACTATGTAAGTAAAAGTTTACTTGATGCCGAATCCAGGTACTCACACCTCGAAAAACTCATTCTTGCATTAATCATGGCATCCACTAAGTTAAGGCATTATTTTGAAACCCATACTATTGTTGTTAAAACTAATTTTCCAATTAAGAATGTCCTCAGGAAACCGGAGATGTCAGGGAGAATGGCTAAGTGGGCAGTGAAGCTTAGTGCCCATGATATAAGATATGAACCAAGAACAGCCATTAAATCACAAGCCTTAGCTGACTTTGTGGCTGATTTCAGTAGTGATCTACAAAAAGAAGCAGAATTGGAGGTCCAGCAGCTGGATGAGACCAAGGATCCTTGGATACTACACACTGATGGATCCTCAAATGTCAAGGGCACAGGGCTTGGGATACTACTAAAATCGCCACAGGGGGACATAATACCCCACTCCATAGCCTGTGAATTCCAAGCAACTAACAATGAGGCTGAATATGAAGCCTTAATTACTGGCTTGCAAATTGCTAAGGATATGGGGGTAAAATATCTTAAAGTATATGTAGACTCATTATTGATCACCAATCACTTTAATGGATCCTATGCTGTTAAAGGTGAAAAACTAACCAAATATTTAGAGATAGTCAAAGAATTGGCACTCTCTTTTGTTTCTTTCAGCTTAACACAGGTACCAAGGGAGGATAACACGGAAGCTGATGCATTGGCCAACTTAAGATCATCCTTAAAAATTCCAGAAGACATAAGTATCCCTATCATCCATGTCCTGGCTCCTGCTATTGAAAATCAGGTGGCCATGGAAATAGAAGAGGATACTGCAGTAATCCCTAGTGAAGAAGCTCAATCTTATTCAGGATCATGGATCTCACCAATCATGAGATACTTGCAATACGGGGAGATTCCGATGGGAGAAAATCCTAAAGCTTTCAGGATTAAGGTATCTCAATTCACAATCTTAAATAATGTATTATATAAACGATCTCTTGCAGGACCATATTTAAGATGTATCGAGGATCCTGAAATTGAAGAAGTATTGAGAGACTTCCATGAAGGAGATTGTGGAAACCACACTGGGGGCAGGGCATTGTTCTCAAGGATCCTTAGAACAGGATACTACTGGCCAACCATGAAAAGGGATGCTGTAGAATATGCTAGGAAATGTGATCCTTGTCAAAGACACAGCAATATCCTTCATCAACCAGCTGAACTGCTACACCCTATACCATCCTCTTGGCCATTCATGAGATGGGGGATGGATATAGTTGGCAAGCTCCCTAAAGCACCTGGTGGAAAAGTATTTATGCTTGCCATGACTGACTACTTCTCTAAGTGGATAGAAGCTGAAGCTTTTGCTCAAGTCAGAGAAAAAGAAGTTATATCCTTTATCAAAAGAAACATTATAACTAGATTTGGCATCCCCTCTGAAATCGTATGTGATAATGGTTCCCAATTCATTGGAAGCAGAACTACTAACTTTTGTGACAGTTGGGGAATCAAGATGATAACATCAACACCAGTTCATCCACAAGCCAATGGCCAAGCAGAATCATCCAACAAGATCATCATCAACAATCTGAAGAAGAAGCTAGGATCCAAGAAGGGGAAATGGGCAGAGGAATTACCTTATGTGCTATGGGCTGATAGAACAACTCCCAAGAATGCCACTGGTCAAACATCCTTTTCTTTAGTATTTGGGGCAGAAGCAGTGATCCCAACAGAGATGGTGATCCCAACTGCTAGAACAAGTGCACATGATCCTGAAGAAAATACTACAATCCTGGCTCAGGATTTGGATACTATTGAGGAAATCAGGGATCTGGCTAGAATAAGGATGGCAAGCTACCAGCAAAGAATGGCTGGTGCTTACAACAAAAATGTTAGGATAAGGAAGTTCCAAGTCGGAGATATGGTGTTGAGAAAAACATTCCAAAACACTATTAATCCTGCTGACGGGAAGTTAGCACCAAAATGGGAAGGCCCTTACTTAATTGAAGCCGAAGCAGGAAAGGGGGCATACAGGTTGCTAACCATGGAAGGAAATTTGTTACCAAGAGCCTGGAATGCTGTTCACTTGAAGAAATATTTCATGTGAACATGATCCTTCAAGCATGTGATCCTTATATTGAAGTATCCTTGAAGGATCCCGATGATATCAGTGATCCTCACTCTGGTAATGTGCTTATCCTAAAACTATTACATTTCCTTACTTTTTACCAAAGGATAAGGATCCTGTATCCTTCATCCTCTTCTCACGAACCGTTTGAGTTATGATAGTTCAGGTATTCACAGCATATCATCAAAGATCTTCAAAAGCAACGCAGATCCTTGGGTCTAACCCCAGTTATCCTTGGGATTATCCCCAGTTTCCGCCAGCAGCGCACGATGATCCTGATATAGTTCACGTCTTTGGGACCAGTACCCACTCCCGGGGCTGACAACCTCATCGTACTGGCTATACCCAGGATCCTCCGTATAATGGTAGACGTACCATACATCCGTTCCTAAGGTTTCTAACGTTTTCACGTTAGCTAAGGTTTTGACATTTTCATGTCACTAAGTTTGGATAGTCGCCAGTAAGGGCCATACTCCAGTTTACACACGATCCTTTGGGCTTGTCCCCAGTTATCCTTTGGGCTTGTCCCCAGTGATCCTTTGGGATCATCCCCAGTCATCCTTTGGGCTTGTCCCCAGTTACTAACTTATCTTTTATATTGGCTTAGTCCCAAGTTATATTCCATTTTTTCAGATTTTCGAAGTTAAACAATTAAGGATCCTTAATCCTTATTATCCATTAAAGTTTTACTTATGGTTATCCCGATTAAAGGTTAGGATCCTAACTTGGATCCTCAGGTATGATCCTTAACTATTTTTAATTTCATTATTCATTTGAATAACCTTTAGACCTTGACAACTGAACCTATGATCCTTAAAATAAACTACCTTGAAAATTTTCGATTATAGGATATTTGATCCAGGATCATATCCTAAATTTCTTAAACATAATTTGCTCAACTTTTCTTACTCAAACAAACATGTGTCAAAACAATTGAAAATAAAAAGGATAATAACACAAGATAAGCGACAAAAGTTTAAGATTTTATTTATTAACGAAAGGATTAACCCTTCAAAAGTTGTCAAAATTGCCAACCCACATTTCTACCAGCAAAACGTGGCCCGTCCACATGGGTTGGCAAAGGGTGTCCATTGTCTTTGCGGTCTTAGCAGGTGCAGGAAATTAAAAGTGGCAGGATCACAAAGGCTTCATCCCCCAAACAGAGGATCCCTCCACCTTTTGTAATCCTACCTATTGTCTAAAGGATCCAGGATCCTTAACCCTAAAAACTATTGTTCAGAGATTACAGACCATAAATTCTTCACAAACCATCAACAACCACAAAAAACTATTACCAAACCTAAAAATTGGGCTCCGGCCTAGTAAAAAATATCCATCATCGCCCAATCATGCAGCCTACACCTTCGCTGCTCCGTCACCACCAGCTTCTCCACCCTGATCCTTCTCAGCACCACCGCCTTCCAGCATGGGGATATCCTCAGCCTCATCCTCGTCCTCCAGGTCCGCCAGCCTTGCCTTCCAACCTTCAACGTCCCATGAGCTTTTGTCAAAGGTAGGATCCTGAGCCTCCTCAGCCATCTGAAGTTGTATCTTGTACATGGCAATTGCCGCAGAGACCTTGGCATCTTGGGTGATCTCCTGCTTCTCGTTATCCATGTCAATCAGCCTTTGAGCAGCCTCATCCTTGGTAGCCTGGAGTTCCTTCTCAAGATCTGCTATCTTGAGATCCTTTAACACACCCATTTGCTGGAGGTCGGCAATTTGGCTCTCCTGGTCCTCAACATGGCCAAGGTAGGTCTCAATCTCGGCAAGTTTCTGCAAAAGAGAAAAAAGGTAAGCTCAGGATCAGGTGATCCTCAAAGAAGCAGGATACACAAGCAGGATATTCGAGAAGGATAACCAACAGGGGCAATGACCCTTACCTCATTAACATAGTCAAGGAACTGTTGGCGAATCAGGGGAAATCCTTGAAGATCCTCAGGAGCCTTCCTTTTCTTCCCCTTACCTCTAACAGGTGCTTTAGGAGATGAAGCAGAGGGACTGGCAACAGAAGCCTTCTTTCGTGAAGACTTGACGTTGGCAAGTTCATCAATCCCGAACTTGGAGGCAGACTTGGCAGATTTGGCAGACTTCCCAACACCTACACAATCAAAACAAGATAAGTTCCCTTACTAATTAAACAATCTAGCATATAACTTACTTTTTACAAGGATACTTACTTGACATAGTGGCAGATGCGGAGGATACTTCCTGTGAATCTTGGACGGAGACTTGGAAACTTCTGACCTCAGGGTTGAGCTTTTTAAAAGCTAAGACTCTTTCTCTTGCAGCAGGGGTTAACTTAAGATAAGCAATGGATATAGCTGCACAAAAAATAAAAAGACGTTAGTGATCCTCATCATAAGAGACAAGTCTGATGGTGATCCTTCAAGGATCCTCTATCCTACCATGAGTAGCCCACTCCTTGGGCAGATCCTCCCCGTTAGGGATAGTATCTCTCCTAACAAAGAAGAATCGTCGCTTCCAGTTGGTATCATTTTTTGTGACCTTAAAAACAGGATGATCCTCTCCAGCTTTCCGTTTCAACAAGTAACGACAGGAACCAAATGTAGTAAGATCATATAACTCGGCCAGCTCCGGCATCCCTAAGTCAATCCCCTCCTGCTCGATGATCCTCTCAAGGGTACACAGAACCCTCCAGATCATCGGCATGGCCTGGATGTAGGACATACCGGTCAAAGAAAAGGACTGGGTGAAGGCTGGAAAAGGGTATGAATATCCTATGGTAAACGGAGTAGCAGGAAAGGCCACCCAGGCGTCGGAAACAAAATCACTCAGAGCGGTGGGAGTAAAAGACTTGAAGACGGTATCCGCCGGAAAACAGTGACGGATCCTGTCAGCATGAGCATCAGTAAAGCAACATCTCTCCGTAGGAGAATCCTTGATGATCCCTTGGCCTTTTAGGGGACTGCTCTTCTCGGAATCTTTATGTGGAGAATTTCGAAGCAACATACTCGTGGTGGAACAGAAACAGAGTAAAAGCAGTAAAAACAGAGCAAGAGAAAGAAGAAAGGAAAGAGAGAAGAAGAGAATACCTGGTCAATCTTCGGTAGCGATTATAAAGGAAAGATATCTCGAATTTAAATGCAGAGTGATCCTAACCCTATCTCCTATTTATAATCATGATTGGCAGGGATTGTCACATCTATGACGTAATGATCACAACGGCTAGTTCGCTGATAACGGCTAGTTATCCGAGTAGTCCGTTGAAGATAAGATCAGAGCAAAATATAACTCATTAATTTACAATAAACTCCTTATATTTTGGGGGCAATTGTTAGGGCTGGATTTTCATCATACGTGATCCTTATACGTGATCCTAACCAGTGATCCTTGTTTCTTTGGCAGACAGTGATCCTCAGCAGGACTTCAGGATCAGGATCATGGACCATCAAAGGATCCTCTTGCTAACAGTTACCTTCGTTTAAAACAATGTTATTTTGCAGGAACATCTAGCAGGATACGCTCTTAGCATCATAATCAAGGGACGCGTCTTCACAATTATAGCATGAGCTCAATCGAAGATAGACGTTGCAAAGGATATGGAAACTTGGCTTGATTTATGGGCGGCAATTTAGGCTAGATTGTCTTTTATTTCTAAAGGGGTAATGAGCTGATTATTAGTCTATTTACCTAAAATAGGTCACCTACACTTGTATAAATACCACTCTTCCTCATTCGGGAGAACACACAACACAACTCTCACACGCTTAGACACTCGAAACTATAGTGATCCTTGTACTCAGCTCATTATCATCCGAAGTTGTAACTATCTTTTTCTTATATTGAAATTGGTGATCGGTAGTTGCCATCACCCGAGGTTTTTTATGCCGGAGATCATACATTGATCAAGGGCTTTTTCCTCGTATAAATCATTGTGTCTTTGCATATTTCTCATAGAAGTGATCCTTTACTTTTATAACTAACCAAGCATCATACCCCGTTTACATAAAGTTTGGTTACATTATCCTGGTGTGATTTTTGACCAAAACAAAAACATTATTTATAATAGTGAATCGTGATACCTTCATCCTAAATGCCTTAGGATTTTCATCTCCGGGGATATGTCCTTCCTTGATATATCTCATGATTGGAGCCGTCCAGGATTTAGAATCCTTTTCAGGATACTCCGCTCCAGGATCCTGAATACCTGCTACTTCTTTATCCTGAGGATTCGTTGCAGGATACAAGATATGTAATATTGGTATTGGGGTCCCGTCTGGTATCCTGATCGATGATCCCAGGTTTGCTAAGGCATCTGCTTTAGCATTATCCTCCCTTGGTACCTGTTCAAGTGTAAAAATATCGAAATATCCTGCTAATTTTTTGAGAATACCGAGGTATTCGATTAATTTCTCACCCTTCACTGCATAGGATCCATTAAAATGATTAGAAATTAACAAGGAGTCAACATATACTTGCAAATTCTTGATACTCATATTCTTAGCCAATTCTAATCCTGCAATCAAAGCTTCATATTCTGCCTCATTATTAGTAGCAGGAAATTCACACCTAATAGCCTGGGGTATTATGTCCCCCTGTGGCGATTTTAGTAGTATACCTAAACCTACACCTCTTACATTAGATGCACCATCAGTATATAATGTCCAGGATTCTGAAGATTCTCCTAATTGTTGGACTTCTAGGTCTACCTCATCCTGAATGTCACTACTGAAATCAGCCACAAAGTCAGCTAAAGCCTGAGACTTTATGGCATTCCTAGGTTCATATACTAAGTCATAAGCACTCAACTTCACTGACCACTTAGCCATCCTACCGGACATCTCTGGTTTCCTAAGCACATTTTTAACAGGATAATTAGTTTTAACATGAATCCTATGCGTTTCAAAGTAATGTCTAAGCTTCGTCGATGCCATAACTAGGGCTAATATCAATTTTTCTAAATGAGAATATCTAGTTTCAGCATCTAACAGACTTTTACTCACATAATAGGCAGGATATTGCTGACCTTCATGGTCTTTTATAAGAACGGCACTTACAGCATTCCCTGATACAGCGAGGTATAGGGATAGTGGTTCACCATTTTCAGGCTTCATCAATAGAGGTGCAGTCGAGAGATATCGCTTCAAATCCTGCAAGGCTGCTTCATGCTTTGCTCCCCATTCGAATTTCTTATTCTTCTTGAGGATATCATAGAATTCCTTGCATTTTTCCGAGGATCTTGAAATAAATCTGTTCAATACTGCTACCCGGCCTGTTAATCGTTGAACATCCTTCATATTCGAGGGTGATCTTATATCCAGGATAGCTTTAATCTGCTCTGGGCTTGCCTCTATCCCCCTTTTCGTCACCATATATCCTAGAAACTTTCCTCCATGGTGTCCCCCAGCTTGTCTTTAAACATCATATTTACCAATCTCTTGTATGTCGCACCTGCATTTTTCAAACCAAAAGGCATAGCCGTATAACAATAAATACCTGTTGGTGTCATGAAGGCAGTATCCTCCTGGTCAGAAGGTTCCATTTGAATCTGCTGAAATCCTGAGGATGCATCCATGAAGGTCAACATTTCATGCCCGGCAGTAGCATCCACCATTGCATCAATGTGAGGAAGAGGAAATGGGTCTTTAGGACAAGCCTTGTTCAAGTCCGTGTAGTCTACACAGACTCTCCATTTCCCATTTTTCTTCTGTACCACGACTACGTTTGCTAGCCATCTTGGAAATTTAACTTCTCTGATCATCCTGGACTTCAACAGTCTTTCAACTTCCTCTTGGATAATAGTATTCCGCTCTGGAGCAAATTTCCTTCTTTTTTGCTGAACAGGCTTGAATGATCTGTCAATTCCAAGCTTGTGAGTGATAATGTCTTTGGATATACCTGTCATATCCTCATGCTTCCATGCAAACGTTGACATCCTGCATTTTAAAAAGTTAGTTAACTGCTCTTCAATATCCTGAGGGATATTGGTTCCTACGAGCACCGAGATATCAGGATTATCCTGATCCAGGATAACTTTCTTCACATCCTGCTCGGGATCCTACGCGATATCCTGGGCCCGTATCTTTAATTGTTATGCTGCACTAGGTTTGGTCGAGGATTTCATCGAGGATGAGTAACATTCTTTCGCCTCCTGCTGATCACTATCGACTTTGACAACTCCCCAAGGGGTAGGGATCTTGATGCATTGGTGATATATTGATGGGACAGCCTTCATATCGTGAATCCATGGTCTTCCCAGTATGATGTTATAGCAGGATAGAGAATCCATCACACAGAAACGTTGTATCGAGTTGACTCCTTCAACATATACTGGTAACTTTATCTCTCCCACTGTGTTCCTAGCCTCTCCACTAAACCCAACAAGCACGGTGGACTTTGAAGTGATATCCATCGGAGATACATTCATTCTCTTCAGAGTCTCTAGTTGGATTATATTGACGGAGCTGCCATTATCAACTAATATCCTGCGTACAAAATGGTTAGCCACATATAATGTTATTACCAAAGCATCATGGTGAGGATCCTGGACAGTATCCCTGTCATCACTATCGAAAGTGATCACTTTATCAGTTGTGAGGGTAGTCATCCTGACTGGTTTGTCTCCCCTTTCACTCTTGGCTTCCTTTGCATGTCTCTTAGCCGCCGAATACGAAGTCCCACAAATGTCGGATCCTCCTGAAATAAAGTTAATTATCTTGGCATCTGCTGGGGGTGATGCTGCTCGTTTAGGATCCTTCTCGGGATCCTGCCCTTTATTTTTCTTTCTTCCCAGCAAATCCTTCAGATATCCTTTGCTTAGTAGGTAGCTTATTTCTTTCCTCAGGGCAATGCAATCCTCAGTAACATGTCCGAAATCCTCATGGAAGGCACACCATTTGGATTTATCCTTCCAATCAGCTTTTTGTTGATTCTTCCGAGGCCACCTGGCTTTATCTCCCAAACCCTGCATAGCATACATTAGTTCAAGTATATTAACAGAAAAACAATATTCAGATAATTCAGGATATTCTTCAGGATCCTCGTCTTCAACAGCATTCACTCTCTTGTTATCATTTCTGCCATATGGCTTGGAGCGATATGGCTTATATGAGGATTCTGATTTCCTGTTGGTTGATTCGTAGGTTGAGGTAGAATTCATCCTCTCTTGCATCTTCTTGTCATCTTCCAAACGGAGATATCTCAAAGCCCTGTTACGAGCTTTGTCGAGATTCCTGCAGGGATTCATTACAAGATGCTGATAAAACTGAGAATCCTTTTGTAACCCCATCTTAAAAGCTTGAACAGCTGTTGCAACATCAAGATGCGGGATATCCAAGGATTCTCGACTGAACTTGTTCACATAATCCCTCAAGGATTCCTGAGGTCCTTGAGTTATCCTGTAAAGGTCACTGGTTAATTTCTCAAAACTCCGGCTGCAAGAAAATTGACTATTAAATAAGTTAACCAAATGAGCAAAAGAAGTAATTGAGTGAGGAGGAACGTTTAACAGCCATTTTAAGGCTGATCCTGTCAAGGTAGAACCGAATCCCTTGCATAAGCATGCTTCCTTGAGATCTGGAGGGATAGGATTGATTTCCATCCGTTCCCTATACTGGGCAATATGCTCCTCAGGATCCGTGGTCCCATCATACGGCTTCACGTTGGGAGTCTGGAATCTCTTTGGGATTTCTGCATCACAAATGGGGTGAGCAAAGCGGGATATGTTGTGACTATCCCGGGATACTTCCGGTATAGGCTGCACTATCCCAGGCACACTTGATATCATATCCTTCAACTTTTGAAGCTCTCTGGTTATCGCTGATGTCACACCTGTATCCTGGAATGATCCACGATTATTAGTAACAAGGATACTGGTGTTAACAGACAAGTTACCATTTTGGCGATTCTAGCCATATCCTGGAGCGTATCCTGGATCCCTCACAGTCGACATTCTAGCCGTTAAGGGTATCTCCAGAATATTGCTCTGAGAACGACTCGGTATGATATTGCCCTGATTATCCTCAGTATATACTGCTGAACTAAAGTTCAACATCCTGGCCTGCAGATGGGTATCAGTATCCTCAGCAGGTCTCTTGGAGTTGGACTTCAAGAGTTGTATTTCCTTCATTATGACTTGGTTAGTCTCCTGTTGTTTATTCATTTGATCTTGTATATCACCAAACAAAGTTAAAATTTTATGATTAGAAACCATAACAGGAGTTCTCCCTGGAACACCAGATCTGTTGACATTCTGAACGGAAGGAGTGTCTCAGGATATTTGGCTTTCATTTCTCTTTAAGGAGCTTGAACTTGTGGAGGAGGAGGAGGAAGCACCAAACCAGTCGTTGCAGAGGTTATAGCTGACATGGTGGAAGAGCTCATGTTTGATCTCGAGGCCATTGAAAATAATGTAGCAAAAAGTTTTGAAAATAGAAAACCAAGTAACGATTTTGCAAAAGTTTTTAGTAGAAATAGCACCACTTGCCCCACGGTGGGCGCCAAATTGTTTTGGTCAAAAATTACCGAAGCAATTAAGTGATCAAATTAGTTAAGTGATGTAGTGTGCTAAAAAATATGTTGAAAATATGTTGGTTAAGTTGTTTAGAAAAACAGTATTCAGAATACGGCTCAGGATATTGAGCTGTATTTACGATCAAACAATGAGCAAAAAGTAAAGGGGTTGACACGAGATGTACGAGGAAAGCCCTTGATCAATCTAGATTGCCGGCATAAAACCTCGGGAGCTGACAATCACAGCTGCCTTGTTCTTCTTATTGCTTCAAACTTCAGGATACAGTGCAGGATATGATATGGATCAACTAAGTGTTACAATGAGATTTGAGTACAAGTGTTTGTGTGTAGTGGTTGCTAGTAGCTAGAGAGCAAAGAGTGTGAGTGAAAGTGTGTGAAAAGTTGTGTCTACCTGTTTTGGTCAAAAATCACACAAGGATAATGTAACCAAACTTTATGTAAACGGGGTATGATGCTTGGTTAATTACGAAAGTAAAGGATCACTTCTGTGATAAAAGATGCAAAGACACAATGATTTATACGAGGAAAAAGCCCTTGATCAATGTATGATCTCCGGCATAAAAAACCTCGGGTGATGGCAACTACCGATCACCAACTTCAATATAATAAAAATATGATTACAACTTTGGATGATAATGAGCTGAGTACAAGGATTACTATTGTTTCGAGTGTCTAAGTGTGTGAGAGTTGCGTTGTATGTCGTGTGTGTTCTTCCAAATGATGGAGAATGGTATTTATACAAGTGTAGGTGACCTATTTTAGGTAAAAGGACTAATTATCAGCTCATTACCCCTTTAGAAATAAAAGACAATCTAGCCTAAATAGCCGCCCATAAATCAAGCCAAGTTTCCATATCCTGTGCAACGTCTATCTTCAATTAAGCTCTTGCCATAATTATGAAGACGCGTCCCTTGATCATGATGCCTAGAGCGTATCCTGCTAGATGTTCCTGCAAAACAATATTGTATTAAGTGGAAGTGGCCGTTAGTATGAGGATCACTATAATGTCCCATGATCCTGATCCTGAAGTCATGCTGAGGATCACTGTCTGCCAAAGAAACAAGGATCACTGGTTAGGATCACGTATAAGGATCACCTATAATAAAAATCCAGCCCTAACAATTGCCCCCAAAATATAAGGAGTTAATTGTAAATAGACGAGTTATATTTTGTTTCGATCTTATCTCTAACGGGCAACTCCAAGAAACTAGCTGTTACACCCGGACTTAGCCGTTGCGATCATTACGTCACAGATGTGACAATTCCTGCAGATCATGATTATAAATAGGAGATAGGGTGAGGATCAGTTTGTATTTAAATTCAAGATACACTCCCTTTATATTCTGCACCGAAGATTGATCAGGTATTCTTCTCTTTCTCTCTTTCTTTGCTCTGTTTTCTGCTCCTACTCTATTTCCATCCCGTCACTAACATGTTGCTCCGGAATTCTCCACACAAGGATCCCAAGAAGGATAGTCCCTTAAAAAGCCAGGGGATTATCAAGGATTCTCCTACGGAGAGGTGTTGCTTTACTGATGTTCACATAGACAGAATTCGTCATTGCTTTCCGGCGAATGCTGTTTTCAAGTCCTTCACACCTACCGCTCTGAGTGACTCTGTTTCGGATACCTGGGTGGCTTTTCCTGCTACTCCATTCACCATAGGGTATTCATATCCTTTTCCGTCCTTCACCCAATCCTTCTTTTCTTTAACCGGCATCTCTTATATCCAAGCTATGCCGATGATCTGGAGGGTTCTGTATACCTTCGAGAGGATCATTGAGCAGAAAGGGATTGATCTGGGGATGACGGAGTTGGCCGAGCTTTACGATCTTACCACTTTTGGTTCTTACCGGTATCTGCTGAAACGGAAAGCCGGGGAGGATCACCCTGTCTTCAAGGTCACCAAGAATGATGCAAACTGGAAGCGTCGTTTTTTCTTTGTTAGAAGGGATTCCATCCCGGATGGGAAGGATCTGCCCAAGGAATGGGCCACTCATGGTAGGGTAGAGGATCCTCGAAGGATCACTATCAGTCCTGTCTCATATGATGAGGATCACTAATGTTTTTTTTTTTTTTTGTGTCTTTTATGCAGCTGTTTCCGTTGCTCACTTAAAGTTGACCCCTGCTGCAAGAGAAAGAGTGTTAGCTTTTAAAAAGCTTGATCCTGAAGTTAGAAGCTTCCAAGTCACTATCCAAGATTCTCAAGAAATATCCTCTGCATCTGCCATAATGTCAAGTAAGTATCCTCATAGAAAGTAAGTTTTACGTAAGAGTATTTAATTTAATAAGGAAACTTATCTTGTTTTTGAATTGTGTAGGTGCTGGAAAATCTGCCAGGTCTGTTAAATCTGCCTCCAAATTTGGGATAAGTGATCTTGCCAATGTCACATCTTCAAAGAAGAAGGCTCCTGCTGCCAGTCCTTCAGTATCAGCTCCTAAAGCGCCTATCCGAGGCAAAGGGAAGAAGAGGAAGGCTTCAGATGATCTCCAGGGATTTCCCCTCCTCCGTCAGCAATTCCTTGACTACGTGAATGAGGTACGGATCACTGCCCCTGTTGGTTATCCGTCTCGAATATCCTGCTTGTGTATCCTGCTCTTTTGAGGATCACCTGATCCTAAGCTTGTCTTTTTTCTCTTGTTACAGAAACTTGCCGAGATTGAGACCTATCTTGGCCATGTTGAGGACCAGGAGAGCCAAATTGCCGACCTCCAGCAAATGGGTGTGTTAAAGGATCTCAAGATAGCAGATCTTGAGAAGGAACTCCGGGCTACCAAGGATGAGGCTGCTCAAAGGCTGATTGATATGGATAACGAGAAGCAGGAGATCACCCAAGATGCCAAGGTCTCGGCGGCTATTGCTATGTACAAGATACAACTCCAGATGGCTGAGGAGGCTCAAGATCCTACCTTTGACAAAAGCTCATGGGACGTTGAAGGTTGGAAGGCAAGGCTGGCGGACCTGGAGGACGAGGATGATGCTGAGGATATCCCAATGCTGGAGGGAGGTGATACTGACAAGGATCAAGGTGGAGCAGCCGGTGGTGATGGAGCAGCAAAGGAGTAGGCTGCATGATTGGGCGATGATGGATATTGTTGACTAGGCCGGAGCCCAATTTTTTAGGTTTGGTAGTGGTTTTTGTGGTTGTTGATGGTTTGAGACAATTATGGTTTGTAATCTTCGAACAATAGTTTTTAGGGTTAAGGATCCTGGATCCTTAGAACAATAGGTAGGATTGCAAAAGGTGGAGGGATCCTCTGTTTGGGGGATGAAGCCTTTGTGATCCTGCCGCTTTTAATTTCCTGCAAAATGCTAAGACCGCATAGACAATGGACACCCTTTGCCAACCCATGTGGACGGGCCACGTTTTGCTGGTAGAAATGTGGGTTGGCAATTTTGACAACTTTTTGAAAGGGTTAATGATCCTTTTGTTTAATAATATAACTTAACTTTTTCTGGCTTATCTCGTGTTGTTATCCTTATCTTCTTGTTTCTCAATTGTTTTTGTAGTATATTTGTTTAAAGTGGCAAGAGTTGAAAATATGTTATCCAAATTTAGGATATGATCCCAGATCAAATATCCTGATATTGAAAATTCTCAAAGTACTTTAGTTTAAGGATCATAGGTTTGGTTGTCAAAGTATAAGGGTCGGTAAGGATAATGAGTATAATCAAAATAGTCAAGGATCATACCTGAGGATCCAAGTTAGGATCCTAACCTTCAATCGGGATAACCACAAGTAAAACTTTAATGGATGATAAGGATTAAGGACCCTTATTTGTTTAACTTCGAGAACCTGAAAGATGGAACATATCTTGGGACTAAGCCAATGTAAGAGATAAATTAGTAGCTTGGGACATGCCCAAAGGATAACTGAGAATGATCCTGGAGGATCACTGGGGACAAGCCCATAGGATAACTGAGAATGATCCTGGAGGATCACTGGGGACAAGCCCGTAGGATAACTGGGGACAAGCCCAAAGGATCGTATGTAAACTGGAGTATGGCCCTTACTGGCGACTATCCAAACTTAGTGACATGAAAATGTCAAAACCTTAGCTAACGTGAAAACGTTAGAAACCTTAGGAACGGATGTATGGTACGTCTACCATTATACGGAGGATCCTAAATATAGCCAGTACGATGAGGTTGTCAGCCCCGGGAGTGGGTACTGGTCCCAAAGACGTGAACTATATCAGGATCATCGTGCGCTGATGGCGGAAACTGGGGATAATCCCAAGGATAACTGGGGTTGGACCCAAGGATCTGCGGTGCTTTTGAAGATCTTTGACGATATGCTGAAGATACCTGAACTTATCATAACTCAAATGTTTCGTGAGTAGAGGATGAAGGATACATGATCCTTATCCTTAGGTAAAAAGTAAGAAAATGCAATAGTTTCTAGGATAAGCATATTACCAGAGTAGGGATCACTGATATCACCGGGATCCTTCGATGGTTCTTCAATATAAGGATCACATGCATGAAGGATCATGTTCACATGAAATATTTCTTTAAGTGAACAGCATTCCAGGCTCTTGGCAATAAGTTTCCTTCCATGGTTAGCAACCTATATGCCCCCTTTCCTGCTTCAGCTTCAATCAAGTAGGGACCTTCCCATTTTGGTGCTAACTTCCCGTCAGCAGGATTGATAGTATTTTGAAATGCTTTTCTCAACACCATGTCTCCGACTTGGAACTTCCTTATTCTGACATTTTTGTTGTAGGCACCAGCCATTCTTTGTTGGTAGCTTGCCATCCTTATCCTAGCTAGATCCCTGATTTCCTCAATAGTATCCAAATCCTGAGTTAGGATTGTAGCATTTTCTTCAGGATCACGAGCACTTGTTCTAGCAGTTGGGATCACCATTTCTGTTGGGATCACTGCTTCTGCCCCAAATACTAAAGAGAAAGGTGTTTGACCAGTGGCATTCTTGGGAGTTGTCCTATCAGCCCATAGCACATAAGGTAACTCCTCTGCCCATTTCCCCTTCTTGGATCCTAGCTTCTTCTTCAAATTGTTGATGATGATCTTGTTGGATGATTCTGCTTGACCATTGGCTTGTGGGTGAACTGGTGTTGATGTGACCATCTTGATTCCCCAACTGTCACAAAAGTTAGTAGTTCTGGTTCCAATGAATTGGGAACCATTATCACATACAATTTCAGAGGGAATGCCAAATCTAGTTATAATGTTTCTTTTGATAAAGGATATAACTTCTTTTTCTCTGACTTGAGCAAAAGCTTCAGCTTCTATCCATTTAGAGAAGTAGTCAGTCATAGCAAGCATAAATACTTTTCCACCAGGTGCTTTAGGGAGCTTGCCAACTATATCCATCCCCCGTCTCATGAATGGCCAAGAGGATGGTATTGGGTGTAAAAATTCAGCTGGCTGATGGAGGATATTGCTATGTCTTTGGCAAGGATCACACTTCTTAGCATACTCTACAGCATCCCTTTTCATGGTTGGCCAGTAGTATCCTGTTCTAAGGATCCTTGAGAATAATGCCCTGCCCCCAGTGTGGTTTCCACAATCTCCTTCATGGAAGTCTCTCAACACTTCTTCAATTTCAGGATCCTCAATACATCTTAAATATGGTCCTGCAAGGGATCGTTTATATAGCACATTATTTAAGATTGTAAATTGAGATACCTTGATCCTGAAAGCTCTATGATTTTCTCCCATTGGAATCTCTCCGTTTTGCAAGTATTTCATGATTGGTGGGATCCATGATCCTGAATAAGATTGAGCTTCTTCACTAGGGATTACTGCAGTATCCTCTTCTATTTCCATGGCCACTTGATTTTCAATAGCAGGAGCTAGGATATGGATGATAGGGATACTTATGTCTTCTGGGATTTTTAAGGATGATCCTAAGTTGGCCAATGCATCAGCTTCCGTGTTATCCTCCCTTGGTACCTGTGTTAAGCTAAAAGAAACAAAAGAGAGTGCCAATTCTTTGACTATCTCTAAATATTTGATTAGTTTTTCACCTTTAACAGCATAGGATCCATTAAAGTGATTGGTGATTAATAATGAGTCTACATATACTTTAAGATATTTTACCCCCATATCCTTAGCAATTTGCAAGCCAGCAATCAAGGCTTCATACTCAGCCTCATTGTTAGTTGCTTGGAACTCACAGGCTATGGAGTGGGGTATTATGTCCCCCTGTGGCGATTTTAGTAGGATCCCGAGCCCTGTGCCCTTGACATTTGAGGATCCGTCAGTGTGTAGTATCCAAGGATCCTTGGTTTCATCCAGCTGCTGGACCTCCAATTCTGCTTCTTTTTGTAGATCACTACTGAAATCAGCCACAAAGTCGGCTAAGGCTTGTGATTTAATGGCTGTTCTTGGTTCGTATCTTATATCATGGGCACTAAGCTTCACTGCCCACTTAGCCATTCTCCCTGACATCTCCGGTTTCCTGAGGACATTCTTAATTGGAAAATTAGTTTTAACGACAATAGTATGGGTTTCAAAATAATGCCTTAACTTAGTGGATGCCATGATTAATGCAAGAATAAGTTTTTCGAGGTGTGAGTACCTGGATTCGGCATCAAGTAGACTTTTACTTACATAGTAGATAGGATATTGTGTACCTTCGTGATCCTTGACAAGGACAGCACTTACAGTGGTTGAGGATACCGCCAGGTATAAGGATAACACATCTCCTTTTTCCGGTTTTGCTAATGCTGGTGCTGAGGACATATATTCTTTAAGGGCTTGTAAAGCGTTCTCATGCTTCTCAGTCCATTCAAACTTCTTATTCTTCCTTAGGATATCGTAGAATTCTTTGCATTTTTCTGAGGATTTCGATATGAACCTGTTCAAAGCTGCTATCCTGCCTGTCAGTCTTTGAACATCCTTGGCATTGGCAGGAGATTTGATATTTACTAATGCTTTGATTTGTTCCGGGCTTGCTTCAATGCCCCTCTGAGTTACCATATATCCTAGGAATTTTCCTGCCTTAACACCAAAATGGCATTTTGAAGGATTTAGTTTCATGTTGTAACTATCAAGGATATCGAATGCTTCTTCCAAATCCTTTAGGTGATCCTCAGCTTTCTTTGATTTGACCACCATGTCATCTATGTACACCTCCATAGTTTTTCCAATTTGATCTTTGAACATCATATTCACCAGCCTTTGATATGTTGCACCTGCATTTCTTAGTCCAAAAGGCATGGCAATATAACAATATAAACCGGTTGGGGTCATAAAGGCTGTATCCTCTTGGTCAGATGGTTCCATCTGAATTTGTTGGAATCCAGATGATGCATCCATGAAGGTTAACAGTTCATGCCCCGCCGTTGCATCCACCATGGAGTCAATGTGGGGTAATGGGAAAGGATCCTTGGGACATGCCTTATTCAAATCAGTGAAATCGACACATACCCTCCACTTTCCATTTTTCTTTTGGACAACAACCACATTGGCTAACCATTTTGGATATTTTACCTCTCTGATCATACCTGCTCGAAGTAGTCTCTCTACTTCTTCTTGGATAATGGCATTTCTTTCTGGTGCAAACTTCCTCCTTTTTTGATGGATTGGTTTGATAGACCTGTCAATGCCAAGTTTGTGAGTAATAATATCCTTAGATATACCTGTCATGTCTTCATGTTTCCAAGCAAAGGTGGATTTTCGTCTTCTGAGGAAGGATAATAAGTCTTCTTTCATCTTGCCAAGGATCCCTGACCCGATATAGATTTTTGACTCAGGATCACTAGGATCCAAAAGGATTTCGTCTACATCCTGTTCCCTTGCCTCCAAGGTATCCCTTGGAGGATACTGTAATTGCTATTGCTCCCTTGGCTTCGAGGTTGGCTTCATAGATGAGGTATAACAATCCTTAGCCTCCTGCTGATCACTGTCGATCTTGATTATTCCCCATGGGCTAGGGAGCTTCACACATTGATGGTAGGTAGATGGGACTGCTTTCATATCATGTATCCAAGGCCTGCCAAGGATAACGTTGCAACAAGATAAACAGTCAATAACACAAAATTTCTGATAATTATGTAATCCTTCCACGTAGATTGGGAGTTTGATGTCCCCCAGAGTTTTCTTCGTTTCTCCACTGAATCCTACAAGCACGAAGGATCTCGGTGTGATGTCTGATTCTGGGATACCCATTTTCTTCAGAACATGAAGCTGGATAATGTTCACTGAGCTTCCTCCATCGATAAGGATCCTGCGTACAAAATGGTTAGAGATAAAGAGAGTAATAACTAAACTATCATGATGAGGATCCTGAATGTTGATGCGATCATCCTCATCAAATGTTATCATCTTCCCTTCTGAGACACTTGATGTTCTAATAGGCCTCTCTCCATTATCCATTTTTGATTCTTTTGCATGTCTTTTGGCCGCCGAGAAGGATGTACCACAGATGTCTGATCCTCCGGATATAAAGTTGATCACTTGTGCATCTGCCGGAGGTGCTGGAGCTTTTTCAGGGATTCTTTCAGGATCCTGGGTCCTTTGCTTTTTTCTCCCTAACAATTCTTTTAGATGCCCCTTGCTTAGCAGGTATCCAATTTCTTTCCTTAAGGCTATGCAATCTTCAGTTAGATGCCCGAAATCCTCATGGTATGCACACCATTTGGACTTGTCTTTAGTCCCGGATGGTTTATCATTCTTCCTGGGCCATCTAGCTTTTTCACCTAGATTCTGCATTGCAAGGATCAGTTCATGATTATCAACGGAGAAACAATATTCTGAGATTGGAGGATAATCTTCATCATCCTCTTCCTGGTCAACAGCATGCACATTCTTGTTCTCATTTCTATGGTAGGATTTGAATTTGTTGTTCTTGAAGGAGGATCCTTGCTTCTCCGGTTTTGAGGATCCTACTTGTCTCTCCTGGATCCTCTTGTCATCCTCTAGCCGGATGAACCTGAGTGCTCGAGTTCTTACTTCATCTAGATTCCTGCATGGTGTCATAACAAGATCATCATAGAATAATGAATCCTTAAGTAGTCCCATTTTGAAGGCTTCAACAGCCGTAGCCATATCCAAGTTGGGAATGTCCAAGGATTCTTTACTAAATTTAGTTATATAATCCCTTAATGATTCATTATGATTTTGAGTTATCCTGTACAAATCACTAGTTAATTTTTCAAATTTTCTGCTACAAGAGAATTGGTTATTGAATAAATTAACTAAATTAGCAAATGAAGTAATAGAGTAGGGGGGAAGACTTAGCAGCCACTTAAGAGCTGATCCAGTAAGAGTGGATCCAAATCCTTTACATAGGCATGCTTCCTTTAACTTTTCTGGGATAGGATTGATCTCCATCCTCTCTCTGTATTGTGCTATATGCTCCTCTGGATCCGTTGTGCCATCATACAGCTTCATGGTAGGGATATGGAACCTTTTGGATACCTCTGCATCACAAATTGGTGGTGCAAAGCGAGATACCTTGTGGCTTCCATCTGCAATCTCTGGGATAGGCTTGACTACCCCTGGAACACTTGAGATCATATCTTTTAGCTTCTGCAACTCCCTGGCCATAGCATGATTGGTACCTGTATCCTGCATGAATCCATGGTTAGTGGTAGGATAATTATTTAAAGTGTTACCTCCCATCGGGTTCAAGTTAGGGAACCCATATTGCTGGGATTCTGGAACATCGGAGGGACCAGTGGAAGCAATGGTCTGCATTGGAATGAAGTCCCCTTGATGGACATCTAGACTTCCTGTTTGCAAACTTTTTAGGGATCCTGGTATCTGAAAGGATCCTGGTGTCTGGGATGATCCGGGAACGGAGGAGGATCCTTGAACCTGGGATGATCCTGGAACAAAGTAGGATCCTTGAAACTGCTGTGCCCCCGGATAGGCTCCTGAATTCATGAAGGATCCCATGTACTGAGGATAGGATCCTACTGGCTGAAAATGTGAGCCTGATGTCTGAGTCATTGCTGCCGACTTGAGATGTGATCCTCTTGACTCCCCTATGATTTGCACGTCCGGGATCCCTGATGGCTGGGAAGTGATCATTGGAGTATCGAAGCTCAAGGATTTGGGCATCAGTGGGGAATGATCCTCTGCCGTTTTCTTCTGTCTTTTGAGATCTCCAATTTCCCTGAGGATCCTTTCATTAGTTTCATCCTGCCGCTGCATACGATCCTTCACCTGCAAAATTAAAGCAAACACATCACTAGTACTGGGAATAGAAGAATTCATAGCAGAAGAAGATAGAGGTTTAGAGAAAGTGGGAGTTGATCTCTTCTCAGTATTTTTCTGAGATCCCGCCGGTGGAGGAGGCAAAGTGGTCTGTGATGAGGTGACTGCAGACATCGCCGTGGACGTGTTCTTCAATGATAAAGCCATGTAACTCTTTGAAATGATTTCGAACAAAAGATTTTCTTATGAATGAAGCACCAATTGCCCCACGGTGGGCGCCAAACTGTTTTGGTCAAAAATCACACAAGGATAATGTAACCAAACTTTATGTAAACGGGGTATGATGCTTGGTTAATTACGAAAGTAAATGATCACTTCTGTGATAAAAGATGCAAAGACACAATGATTTATACGAGGAAAAAGCCCTTGATCAATGTATGATCTCCGGCATAAAAAACCTCGGGTGATGGCAACTACCGATCACCAACTTCAATATAATAAAAATATGATTACAACTTTGGATGATAATGAGCTGAGTACAAGGATTACTATTGTTTCGAGTGTCTAAGTGTGTGAGAGTTGCGTTGTATGTCATGTGTGTTCTTCCAAATGATGGAGAATGGTATTTATACAAGTGTAGGTGACCTATTTTAGGTAAAAGGACTAATTATCAGCTCATTACCCCTTTAGAAATAAAAGACAATCTAGCCTAAATAGCCGCCCATAAATCAAGCCAAGTTTCCATATCCTGTGCAACGTCTATCTTCAATTAAGCTCTTGCCATAATTATGAAGACGCGTCCCTTGATCATGATGCCTAGAGCGTATCCTGCTAGATGTTCCTGCAAAACAATATTGTATTAAGTGGAAGTGGCCGTTAGTATGAGGATCACTATAATGTCCCATGATCCTGATCCTGAAGTCCTGCTGAGGATCACTGTCTGCTAAAGAAACAAGGATCACTGGTTAGGATCACGTATAAGGATCACCTATAATAAAAATCCAGCCCTAACACTACCTATGATCCGATCGCCCCTTTATATAGTTACAAAAAACAAACTAACTCTCCTATTATTCCGGGATGCTGGGAATATTCCATTCTGAATGTTGGGGGACTCTTTCTACTTGTTTTCCACGTGCTTATTGACTACAAAACCGGGTCTTCAGCTCATATAACCGTTACAATGTCAATAACATTGACCAACATCCGATATTCTCGCGGAATATGCCTTTCTGACCGTTACAAGACCCATTCTTCCACCATCAACGTCCATTTTTCAACCACCTTGAGCGAATCTTCAGGTAGATCAAGTCTTTTAACGTTGGTACCTTGCAACCAACGTTTTACAAGCCAATCGTTAGTAATGGTCAGGATACTGCCTCAGGATATTACCAATATCCTGGCCCGGTATCCTGATCCGGTATCCTGATCTGGTATCCTGATCATATACAACTAATAAAAAATCAAGATACAAAATCAGGATATGGGCTCAGAATTTCACCCATAACAATGACTAAGGTGTTTTTAACTAATCTTCATCATTTGATGAAGATTAATACACCATCTTTCCCAAAAATAGGTTTGTAGGTCAATTCACTCACCCTTCTTCAAAAACATTGCTAAGCGTAAGCTATGATTAACCCGATCTTATTAGCTAAAAGAGTATTGGCAGACCCTTTGAGTTTTCTAGTTCTTATGGTTACACAAGAAAAAAACAGATTTCACTTCATTTCTCTAGTGTCTAAGTTAGTAAAGCATCATTTTAAATTTGTTTTAACATGATTATATTTGCAAACCCATTCTAGCTCAAAATGCTCAATTCCTCAAGAACCCTAATAGTTGATTTCCCCAATCAACTAAGTAATGAAGAAGGCAAGCTCTAACCGTACACAACAAAAATTTTGGGGATTCTAAACTTGATAGCATTATCATGATCCCTAAATTTACGAAAATCACCAGCAACACCACATGCATGGTCCTTAATCCAGAAAACGAGATGATGAAACACTGGTTAACACCGATGGTGAACTAGCTGGGTTGTCTCTTATGTGGGTTCAATCTCCTTCCTTACTCGCCAAATGACTATGGTCCTGCAAAACAGCAACACCGTTAGCTCGTTAAGAGGGGAATATGGGGGTTTCCCTCTTAACCAGGCTCCGGCGTGAGAATAAGTATTGTTCCGAGGAAGAAAACAGTGTGTGTTGTGAGTGAGAGTGTGGGAAGAGAATAGAATAACCTGAATGATGAAGGGTCCTATATATAGCCGGAGGGTGAAGGAGGGAGGAGCAACCTTGCCAGCTGCTATTGGGCGCCAGCTGTCCGACCAAGGGGAATATCCTCTTGGTCCCCTCTGCTGTGGTCAGGATGGTGGTACACGTGGCGCGCCGATATTCGTCCATGTTGGAGAAATCGTGCAGCTCCTGTCAGTCTGCCCCATGATCTGTTGCAGGTCTATATGGCGCTCGATTACTGGTGACACGTGTCATCCTTTCTGTCGGAAGGAGCATCTTTGGTGCCACCTTGACGTCTTCCAGAAGCTTCTGGATTTATTTGCTGATGTAGGCGCCACGTAGACGGGAAAAGTGGTGTGGTCCCTGCCATGTAGATGTGGAGTTGAGACCATACCTCTTCAAGTCCCCCCAGTCCAGTGTGCCTTCTAGTTGAGTTGATCATCTAGGAGGGATTCTGGACTTATAAGGGTAGTGGTTGTTTGCTTTCTTGAAATGCATGCTTGTTGCTTTGCGCAATAGAGCCAAATGGACGCATAGCGCATGGCGTATGGTGGTGGGCTTCGAAGGTTGAGTCAACTAGACGCACGGCGCATGACCTAATGGTAACCTTACAAAGTTGATCCAGCTGGACGCATGGCACATGGCGTGATGGTAACTTTACAAAGTTGAGCCAACTGGATGCATGGCGCATGGCGTGATGATAACCTTACAAAGTTGAGCCAACTGGAGGCATGGCGCATGGCGTGATGGTGACCTTACAAAGTTGAGCCAACTGGGTGCATGGCGCATGGCGTGATGGTTCCTGCTGAAAGAAGTTTCCGTTCTTGGAATGAAGACAACTGATGTGACTGTCTGGTGTCCCTGTCTTGTCGGAGACGAACAGACGCCTTTTCAAACGTGTCAGTTGCTCTTTCTCCACGTTGTCAGGTGTGCGTCGCCTCCTTTTCCGAAAAAAGAGGTGACGGTTTCTCTACCCTATGACGTGTCCATCCCTTGTTGGTTGTCCACATGTATTCCTGACGGCCCACTACCCATCGCATTAAATGCGATGGGTATAAATAGATGGCGGTTTCCCCATTTTCTTTACTTTTTCCAAAATTCAAACACTTTGTTCTTCTCATCTTCTTCTTCCTATCTCTTCCTTTTCCATCTGTTTCATCCTGATCTCCTCCTTTCATCTTCCTACATTATGTCTACTGGAGCCAATCCGTTGACTAAGAAGAGAAATTATAAGCCTAAGAATCCTCCAGGTCCTGACCGGGTGGCGATAGGTTGGAAAGAAGAAGAATTCCAATTTTGGTTAGAGATATGGGTTTTCTCCCTGAGTGGGGTGCTCAGTTCCGACCCCAAATTCCACTGCTTTGGATGCCCCCTGGTTATATAGCGTTGTATGCGGCCTTCTTCCGGGAGGGTAACTTCCATCTCCCTATGACGAAGTTTACTGCGGCGGTTTTGACAAACTACGGGCTGCATATTTCTCAGATCAATGCTTTAGGGTTGCCTCGGCTTACATATTTCGAGTTTATATGCAAGGCCAACCGTCTTGAGCCAACCTTCGAGATGTTCAATGTTTTTTATTTTGTGAATTACACTAGTGGCTTTTACTTCTTTAACTCCCGGACCAGTGGTGTTACCGCTTGTAGTTCCAACCCACCGAAGAGCCTGCACGACTGGAAACAGAAGTTCTTCTATATTCGCCATGGGGTTATTCCAGTGGATATGCATTACCGAGCAGAGAGTGAAGGGGTTCCCAAGGTAAATGTCTCTATAGATTTTGCTGAGCAAGAGTGGTACAAGAAGTTAACTCGGAAAGCTACACCCATTTCCCAAATTGAAGAGAGGGCACTGGTGGGGGCTGGTATGAGCATGTTGTGGGTTTCGAAGAACCCTAGGGGTGTTCTTGTTTATGGTTATCAAGGAAGAGGTATTAATGTTGTTCGTCTATGTTTGTGTTCCTCTTTGATTTCTTGATGCTCTTCCTCATATTCTTGTTTTTTACAGTTGGGTATAGTTTGTTGAATGTTCTTGACCCAAAGGCTGTTGGTGCCATGATTGAAGCGATAATTGCTGAGGGGAAGCCCATATGGTTGGATCAGATCCGGGACTGTTTCTTGCACCCGACCAGTGAAAGCTTTGCTTTGTACGCTAATACCATTCTAGGTGAAGATGATGGGAGTGATTTTGATGATACTACTGACCCTACTCGAGAGGAGGTTATTGTCCTCTCGAGTGAGGGTTCTGACCGATCACGTGAAGGCCTAATCCATCGTTCCCCGCGTGCAGGTCCGGCGCAAGGGGCTGCGAATGAACTGGTGAATGAGCCTGTTGGTGATGATGCTGGTCCTCCAGTTGAAACTGCTAAGCAATTAGAAACCAGGAAGAAGAAAAAGTTGGATAAGTCTGAGAAGAAGGGGAAGAAGGTTGAGGAAAATGTTACTGAAGCTCCTCGTAAACGACCCTCTACCCTTCCTTTCCTAGATTATGTTGTCATTTCTGATACGCTGTCTGGTTTAGGCGCAGGGGATAAGCGTACTTAGCGTGACCCTGATGACGATGAGACTTTGACGGAGATCTTGAAGAAGAAAAAGGTTCTTGAAGAGAAGAAGAAAGAGCTTGAAGAACAGGCTGCTGCTGCTCATGCCGCTAAGAAATCCAAGCTTCAAAAGGAAACTCCTCCTGCACCCTCGAAATCTGAGATTGACTTGGGTGTCTTTAGCACAAAGCGTGGTAATCTCTTGGAGAAGATATATGTTGTTTCTGGTTCTCAAGGTAAAGACTTTTCATTTGTACGTCTTATTATTTGTCTCTCGTTCTTGTTTTTTACTGTCATGGTTGTCTGTCGACAGGTGCTAGGTCGGGTAAGGCTCCCCGTAAGATTGACATTTCAAAGATTACTCCTCTTACCTGATGCTGACAGGTACATCACTAGAGGTTCTCCTTTTACTGGTGCTGTCATTGTTGTCAATCTTATAAGGCAATCTTTCATTTCTCGAAACGCGTTTTCGGCTTCCAGAGTCCACTGGAACTGACTTTTCTTCATGCAGTTGCGGAGTGTCTTGATAAATGGGAAAGATTTAGCCGCATGATTGGCGAGGAAACGGCTGAGTGCTACTAACCGTCCAGCCAACTTCTGCATTTCCTTGATCGTCGTCGGTGAAGGCATCCGCTCGATCGCTTGCAATTTTTCAGGATTGACTTTAAACCCATCTTTCGCGACGATGAAACCCAGGAACTTTCCTTCTTCCATGCCGAAAGAGCACTTCGCTGGATTCGGCTTGATATTCACTCTGCGCAATGTATCGAACGTTTTCTGAATATTTACCAGCATCATACTTTCTTCTTTGCTCATGATGACCAGGTCATCCATGTACACTTCAATGTATTCGCCGATAGCATCGCTGAACGTTTCATTCATCAGCCTCTGATAAGTTGCGCCTGTGTTCTTTAATCCAAAGGGCATTTTTGTATAGCAGTACAACCCTGTTGGTGTGCAAAATGCAGTTTTGTCTTCGTCTTGGATGGCCATCTGCACCTGATGGTATCCTTTATAACAGTCGAGGAAACATTTCCATCTGAACGTTACCAGTGAATCGATCTTTTCGTCGATATCTGGTAAAGCATAACAGTCGTGCGGGCATGCTTTGTTTAGATCTTTGTAATCCACACACATTCTCCAACTGCCATTTCCTTTTTGTACCATAACTGGGCTAGCCACCCAGGTTTGATAGCGGACTTCTCTGATGATTCCGGCATTTAATAACTATGTGACTTGTTCTTGCATAGCCTCATGCTTTATGTCTCCCAGATGACGCTTTGTATGTACCACAGGTTTGGCACTTTCTGAAACATTTAGCATGTGCTCTGCTATGTGCCGTCGAACACCTACCATGTCAGCTGGTGTCCAGGAGAATACATCCATGTTTTCAAATAAAACCTTTTTTAACGCAGTGCGCGTGAGGTCAGACATCGCAGGTCCCAAAGTGACCGTTTTCTCTGGGTACTTGTTGTTCAGCACCCATTTTTCAGCTTCTGCGCGTGGTGCGGACTTGCTTGCTTTTGCTGGCCTGATTTCGTCAGTTGCAAGGACTTCCTTGCTTGCGTAAATTATTGCTACCCCTGTCTCTGTTGGGAAATCAACGGCTGAATGCGGCCCTGAACAAATCATACTGAAATCTCCTTGGGATTCTCTCCCCAAAAGGATATCATGTCTTGAATGCGCGGGTAACACCATGAATGTGACTTCCTCTATTCTTGAGTTTCTTCCGTCCGAGAGCAGCACCGGGAACGATATTTGGCCGAGAGGAAAGACGGCTTCATTACAGAAACCAGTTAGTGGGTAATCTACTGGTTCCAAGCGCGCCTTGTCTTCTTGGTCGAATTGATTAAAGCATTGTTTGTAGATGATATCTGCGGTGCTCCCTGGATCGATAAAAATGTAATCTGTCTGGTAATGACCGATCACGCCAGAAATGATTATAGGCCTTCTCTCCCTTGGACCCCACATACCACAGGGAAAACGACTTGTCTTTCGCGCCAAGAGTCGTCTTGTGCGCGCTTGTTGTAATTCTTTCGCGGCCTCCGTGGACCCCTTTGGACCATATGGGTTTCTAATTTCCGAAGCTTTTTATTGTCTGGCCCTTCTTCCCTTCTTTGAATTTGGCGGTTATCGCGCTTTCCACCTTTCACCAGATGGGTGAGCCTTCCATCTCTCAGGGCTTTTTCTATCTCTTGCTTTAGGCTAAAGCAATCGTCGGTGAGGTGACCTGTGTCTTTGTGAAATTCACAGAAAAGATTTGGGTCTTGACCCCTTTTGTTTCGCATCTGTAGAAGGGGTTTAAACTGGTGGTTTTCGGTTGACAGGACCTCGGAATGGGTCTTTGTTAAGGGTGTCCACTTTTTTTATCTGTTTTCTCTTTTGACCTCTTTGCGATGAGCGATCTGGTTGATTGTATTGCGTGCGTCTTCTCTTACTGGACTTCTTTCTCTGTAACCAGATGTTTTCCATGATTGGCCTTTGCCTTTCTTGTTGCGCTGATCATTGTGGTTGTAACTATATTGACGGTTGTCATCACCGGTCAATTGTTTTTCAGTGCGCACAATTGTTTTTGTTGCCTCAATGAAGGTTTCCCAATCTTTGGGGCCTCCATCTCTTCCTTTCAATCGTTTGATCAAGTCGTCACACTTTACTGCCCTCATAAAGTGTGCGCGCATCATCTTTTCGCCTACGTCTCCGATTTCCAGACATTCTTTGTTATATCTGGTGATGAAATCTTCTACACTTTCGTGATGTTTCCTCCATATATTCAGACAATCAGCTGGATCTCTAGTATGTCTGCGTTGTTGGGAGAAGTGCGCGAGGAACTTGTCTCAAAAATTGATCCATGACTTAATTCTTCCTGCTGGCAGGCTATCAAACCAGACGCGCGCCGCGCCGACAAATGTTTGTGCGAAAAGATGACACCAGGTTGGCAAGTTCCATCCACCTGTTACCCCTGCGCCGTTGAAGACTTGGAGGTGGTCGTCAGGATCTGTAATGGTATTTGCCTACGTTGTGTGGTAATTCCGTCTTGTCGATATCGGCTGTTGCAATCTTTCTGATGAACTTGGAGTTTTCAGCCATGCCATCTGGGCGATAGCTTAGTGAGTAATCGTGTTCTGCATTCGGATTGTACCCCGCGCGCTTGTGGGGTTTGTACGCCTCGTGTTCTAGTGGTAATCTGCTGAATACCGTGCTTTCTTTCTTGTACGTCGGGTCATCTTCTTCATTGTAGCTATCCCACTCGTCGTTTATATTGCGCGGGCCTAAACGACTTTGCACTGGCTTTCTCTGTTGATGGGAGTACTGCACATAATTACTTTCCGTTTCGCCATAAGTATCGCGCGTGTCATGCGCACTTTGCCTTCGGACGCTTAGCATAGGCGCTTTTTCAGGATTTAAGTTCCACACATTGGCCTGCTGAGGCATGTGGGTGCTCGGAGGCCTTTGCGGTGGAGTAACAAAAGCAGATTGATTAGCTTGTGCTTGGAGCAAGGCTTGCTGTGCGCTGAGCTGCGCATAGACAAGGTTTAACGAGGCTGTTTGTTTGGCATACCAGGAAGCCAGAGTTTTTCCTTCAGGTAGCCCTAAAAGTGCCGAAAAGTTCAACTGTATTTGAACCGATGAGGTTGAGCGGCCAGCCCCATGGTTTGGTGTGGGAACTTCCGGAGGTGTTTCATTAACTACCCTGGGTGGAGGTTGAAAAGTGGCTCCATTTGTGGTCTGGTTAATGATTCTGGGTGGAGGTTGGAAAGTGGCTCCGTTTGTGGTTTGACTGACAACTCTGGATGTGCTTCCAAAGATATCAGGAAACTCGTTGTTCATTCGCCCTTCCTGGATGGTCTCGTTCCCCTGGACTCTTTGGACGTGCGTGATGTCCGAAATGAGTTCAAAGGAAGAGACTTCTCCGTCCATTTGAGGAGAAGGGTTTGGTTCAGCCATTTAAGAGAGTTTTTCGAAGAAAAAGGAGATGAAGATGGTTTGCAAAAAATGTGGTGGGCGCCAATGATGAAACACTGGTTAACACCGATGGTGAACTAGCTGGGTTGTCTCTTCTGTGGGTTCAATCTCCTTCCTTACTCGCCAAATGACTATGGTCCTGCAAAACAGCAACACCGTTAGCTCGTTAAGAGGGGAATATGGGGGTTTCCCTCTTAACCAGGCTCCGGCGTGAGAACAAGTACTGTTCCGAGGAAGAAAACAGTGTGTGTTGTGAGTGAGAGTGTGGTGAAGAGAATAGAATAACCTGAATGATGAAGGGTCCTATTTATAGCCGGAGGGTGAAGGAGGGAGGAGCAACCTTGCCAACTGCTATTGGGCGCTAGCTGTCCGACCAAGGGGAATATCCTCTTGGTCCCCTCTGCTGTGGTCAGGATGGTGGTACACGTGGCGCGCCGATATTCGTCCATGTTGGAGAAATCGTGCAGCTCCTGTCGGTCTGCCCCCATGATCTGTTGCAGGTCTATATAACGCTCGATTACTGGTGACACGTGTCGTCTTTTCTGTCGGAAGGAACATCTTTGGTGCCACCTTGACGTCTTCCAGAAGCTTCTAGAAGCTTCTGGATTTATTTGCTGATGTAGACGCCATGTAGACGGGAAAAGTGGTGTGGTCCCTGCCATGTAGATGTAGAGTTGGGACCATACCTCTTCAGGAGTCATATGAGAAATTTATACTTACAAAAAATCTATCGCAAACAATTATGGGTTGGTTGTTTAATAATTGAATTTTAGACCTCAATTTCTTCTACCTTTTGTTCTTTCTTATTGTCGATCATGAACGCCACATCCTTTCTTTTGTTGTGAAACACTTGATTTGAGTCTAAGACATCCAGGATTTTAATTGCCTTCAGTCATAAGCCAAGTTTAGCCTTTTTTTTGTTGACTATCGAAAGAAATTCACCTAACTTGTTCACTCACACAAATGGAACCTTAAGGTTTGATTCTACATACTTTTAACTGCTCATGAAATTTCCTCAACATAACCTATTTATGACAACATAATACATAAAGATTATATATTTATATAGGGGAGAGTTTAAATGAGAACGCTAAGTATTGCGAGAATCGTGAGAAAGAATGAAAAAAACATGAAAACTTGGTAAAAAACAATTCAAATTCAAAATTTCTTTTTACACTAATCATTATTATTCGAAAACAATATTAGAAATTAAATTTACACGTTCATAAATAAAGAAAACTTACACGTGTTTAAAAACCTTATTAAGAGTGATTTTGAAAGAAAAGATAAATTATTTGTTAAAGAGAGATGAATTATTTGATGTCTAAATTCTTTTTTTGATGTTGTTTTTTAATTATAATGAAATTTGTATTAAAAAAAATGGTTTTGATTGGTTTTTTCATTTGTTCTCACGGTTCTTGCAATTCTCATGGTTCTCGCAACACATGGAATCATAATAAATGATAAAAAAATACCCTTAAACAATGTTAAGTATAAAAATATATTAGTAGAATGATTGTTTATTAGGAGCTCAGTAAGTTTTGCAATTATTTAAAGTTCTGAAATGATATTTACTTAGTTGTGACTTTTCCAAAAAGAAGATAAAGATGTTAAAAAATCACTAAGGAGAAATAAAAAAGCTCATCCAAACATGCCCATATCCGATCAACCCTCAAGATTGATACGTGACCATCAACATCAACCCTACAAGTAGCATGTTCGGTCCAATAAGATGTATTGTAATTCAATGTAAACACATGTTCTTTAGTACCACAACCTAGATATTACTACATTTTAGAGTGCACATAGCCACATAGCCATAGGAATGGGACTTAGAACGATTCCATGTAAAAATATTACTATGAGCTTTAAGTTAACAAACGACTTTCTTTTTACCCATTGGATCATGGGTGCATGTGGACCAATAATCACAATAGGTGGATGTCTATTGTTACAACTATTTGATAGAGTTCATTATATATTTATATTTACGTCGACGACTCAACTATTTGGTGCCCCGTTAACCCTTTGGTAAAGTAGTAACAAAATTTTAAGAGGATTGTTTGAAATTTTTAACAAAATAGTTATTAATAACTTCAACATTAATTTACTTATAGTTTTTTCTTTTCTTTTTTATTATTATATCCCTAAAACGTGCTCGAACATTTAACTTTGTGTGCTTTTGTAGAGTAATTGCACAGTAATTATTAATATATATTCTTTTAATGATGAACCCGCTTTTTAGTTTTATTAAACAAAAAGTAATTTCCTAAAATCAATATAAAGTTAGATCTAGTCATTGATTCAACTTTGGATGCAAAATCTTCCATGGTACGTAAAGGGGGGTCACCAACTTTACTAATTTATATAGTTTGATTTCTAATTATAACCGAGTTAATATAATTATGGGTTTTGCTAACAATACATGTTTCGATCCGAAATGCAACATGAACATGATATGGAAATATTAGTTGTTATATCTAACTAGTATTAAACACTCTGCGTTACGGCGGGGGCAGACACCAAAGAGGCAATGACACATTACTGCCAGCGACCACCAACACTGAAGTTGCGGCGTGTTAATGGGAAAAAATTAAACCGAAACGTAAAACATATAAAAGAATAACTAAATCGATCTAAGACCTGCGTGTTTTGATGAACCTGTCAAACGGGAAAAAATAGAAGACGTAAAACCGTTTAACCACACACGCACGTTGCGCCGTGTTAACTCGCAAAATTTAGAATGGAACGTGAAACGAAAATTTTGCGAAAAATGAAAAGTATAGAGGAACAAAGTTGAAAGTAAAAAAATTGTGAGGTTAAATTGCAAATTAAAGATGAAAAGTTTTGGGGTTAAAAGTAAAAAAAAAATCAAATAGTCTTGGGTTTAAAGTAAAGATGAAAATTTTTGGGGTTAAAAGTACAAAAATCAAATAATTTTGAGTTAAAAGTAAAAAAAATCAAATAGTTTTGGGTTATTCCTAAAGTATAAGGTACAACACCTCTATGTTTAAAATTATAAATTGGGTAATGGGTAATAGGTAATTGGGTAATTTTCTTAATAAACCGAATAAATTAGTCATTTAATGTAGTTGTAACCGAAGAAATTACAAGTAATTATAATTTAAAATACAAAATAGTATTTTTTTAAACTTGAAAAATATCAGAATATATATATATATATATGTATAGACATAAATAATAAGGTATTCATATAACTTTATAAAAAAGTCAATAAACAATTCCTTAATGTGTTATAAATATACATTTCTAATCATAAATAATAATGTTGTTATTTTTGAACGGCTAGTGCAACTGGCTTCATAGACGCTCACCAACTCCCTCGGATCGAGAACAAGCATTTAAACCTTGCTCTAAGTTCGAATCCTTCCCAGTAATGCTTACTCCCATTATGTTCAGATTGCACTTAGTAAGGATCGAACTTAAGACCTCACAGAAAGAAATCCTTATGGAAAACCCTCTCTGACCACCCCACCAAAGTTGTGATGGCACAACATGTTTTGTTTAATTAAGATTGAAAACAATAAGATAATTTAACTAATAACGTGTTAGTGTAGAAACATTTAAATAGGTTTGAAAGGATCTATTCGAGTCTTATAGTACAAAACATACGTAAGACATGAAAAAAAACGTTGTGACATTTTCGTAATTATTTGCTCGTGGGGTAATTATCAAAATTACTTTACAAATGATATTGTAGGGTAATTTTGATCTTGTAGGGTAATTTTGTAAAATGTTCTTGTAGGGTAATTTTGAAACTTGCAAAGTAATTTTGATACACTTGTAGAGTAATTATGATACTCTACAAAATTACCCTACAAGATCAAAATTATCTTACAAGATCAAAATTATTATACAAGATCATTTGTAGAGTAATAATGATACTCTACAAGAACATTTTACAAAATTACCCTATAAGATCAAAATTACCATACAAGAACATTTTATAAAATTACCCTACAAGATCAAAATTACCCTACAAGAACATTTTACAAATTACCCTACATGATCATTTGTAGGGTAATTTTGATAATTACTCTACGAGTAAATAATTACAAAAATGCCACCACGTTTTTTACCTTTTCACCCTATTTGTATGATAAGGGTATTTGTATTTGATCTTTTGTCAATATATCATTCACCTAGCAACAATTATAAGCACGCATATAATTTCTCGTGAATATTAACATATCTGGTTAAAGAATTAGGATGTTTACAACCTAGTTTTATCGGTTTTTAACTCGAACTATTAGTAACAGTTTCTTTATCATCGTAAATCAAAACCTAATCGCTGAAAATTAAAAGCAATTTTGAAGTTTGTAAGTCGGCCGACTAGAAAATTTAATACCAAACGATGGCGAAACCAAACCGATGATTGGTTTGGGCAGCAGCACAATTAGTTTTAAGCCAAACCATAAACACATTTTTGTGATATTATTTGAGCTGCAGTTCAAGCCACAAAATGACAATTTTTTTTTCCTGATAAAGATAGGCATAACAACAATATATCTATTTCTTGATTTGTTTAGTAATTATACTCAGACCACATATCCACTTAGTAAATATTTTTCACGTTCTTAGGAAAAAATCATTTTTAGATTAAGTCATGTCGTCGAGTGTTTTTGATAAACGTAAAATAAATAATTTATCAGTTCGAACCATATTCTTTTTAACTACATTTATAAGTTTATGAATTAAATTTAAAATCTAAAAATAAAAAATAAAGCACAACCCATTTAATCAAAGGAATAATGAATTTAAATAATCTCAACTATTGTTAATTGGTCGCCACTGGTCCCAACTACAAAAATCACCACAGACAGTCCTAACTATTAACACATTGGCCTCCAATGGATCCTGACTAGGACCCTAACTTCGTTAGTTCCCGGTCACCGAAAAAACGTTTTTAGCTGGAAAAAAGGTTCCTAAAGGTCCGATCTAAGAGTACAAACAGGTTTGGGACGAAAATGTTGAGTTTTCTAGCCAAAAAGGAGTTTTCCGGCAAAAAACGAGTTTTCTGGCGACCTAAATAATCGGGGCTTTGCTAGAAAAAGATTCTTAAAGGTTCGATATAAGGTTACAAAGAGGTTCGGAATGAAAATGTTGAATATTCTGGCAAAAAAGTACTCCGGCGAAAAAAACCTTTTTCCAGCGACCTTAATAGTTGGTGTTTTTACTAAAAATGTTTCTAAAGGTCTAACTTAATGTTACAAAGAGGTTTGGGACAAAAAAGTTGAGTTTCCAGCCAAAAATGAGTTTTCCAGCCAAAAACGTTGTTTCGACGACTAACGGAGTTAGGGTTCTATTAGTCAGGGTCTATTGTAGGCCAATATTTTAATAGTTGAGACTCCTAGTGGTGATTTTTGTAGATAAGATCGGTGGCGGCCAATTCCGGATTATTTAAATCCATTATTCCTTGATTAAACAAAAAACAAACTAGTTTGTAAAAAAACCGTTTATGTATATAAATGTGTGCCAAATTATGATTTATCATGTTACTTTTTTTACCTTAATTCCAAAAGTGGAAATCAAGTTTATTTATAGCATGCTACTTTACCTAACCAATATCGTTTGTATGGCTTAAAAGATTGATATGGATGTCTCACGTTAATATATAATAACTATTATTATATACTGCTTTTACATTTGTCATTCTAATTGGTTAAATGAATTACTGTTTTTTTTTTATAAGTATCATATAATCTTATTGAACTTGTGAATAGCTTGTTGAGGTCTTTTTCTAGGGAGGGCCGATATGATTTGGTTATGTTGAACAAGTTTCGCTTGTTGCGGAAAGCAATTGTTAAATGGCGAGATTCAAAAACCGAGAAAGAAAAGGAGGAAGAGGAAAATGTTAGGCAAGATATCATTGAGTTGGACGGTATTATTGAGGATCGGGAGTTAACTGAAGCAGAACAATGGGTCTATGTTGAAGCTAAAAAGAAGCTAAAAGAATTAGAAGATTTTCATGCTAAAGATCTCCGTCAAAAAGCCCGGGTTCAGTGGGCTAGTGAAGGGGATGAAAACACACGTTTCTTTCATGGGGTGGTCAACAAACGAAGGGTCGCAAACTCTATTCCAGGTTTGATGGTTAACAGTGAGTGGGTGTTTAAACCGCAAGAGGTTAAAAAAGAAGTGTATCGGTTTTTTAGACATAAATTTGTTGAAGAGTTGAAGTCTAGGCTTGTGTGGAGTGTTATGGCATTCGTACAGTTAGTGATGAAGATGCAGCGGAACTTGTGAAACCTTTCTTGGAGAAGGAGATTAAAGAGGCCGTATTTGATTGTGGGGGTGACAAAGCGTCGGGACCGGATGGGTTCAACTTTAGGTTCATGAAGAAGTATTGGCATTTATTTTCCTCTGATTTTTTGAATATATTTCATGAGTTTTATGACAAAGGGACCATTAGTCGGGGTGTCGGTTCGTCTTTTATCACGTTGGTGCCTAAAGGTAAAGACCCGGTGAATTTAGGTGATTATAGACCACTCAATCTTATTGGGGTGGTGAGTAAGGTAATTTCAAAAGTCTTAGCTAATCGGTTGAAGAAAGTCATGGGGAATATGACGCATGAAACCCAATCCGCCTTTTTAACCGGAAGGTATATTTTTGATGGCCCGCTTATAATTAGTGAGATTATTTCGTGGAGTAGAAAGATGGGGAAAGAATTATTCATGTTTAAAATAGACTTTGAAAAGGCTTACGACAACGTGAATTGGGATTTTTTGTTATCGGTTATGCGGCAAATGAAGTTCCCAGAAATTTGGTGTAGGTGGATTCATGGTATTTTGTCCTCCGCTCGTTCGTCGGTTCTAGTTAATGGTTCTCCTACGTTCGAGTTTGCTTGTGAAAAAGGAATTCGGCAAGGGGACCTGTTATCTCCATTTTTATTTATTTTTGTCATGGAGGCATTCTCGGGTATGGTTCGTAAGGCGTGTGATAGTGGTTCTTTTGATGGCGTAAGGCTTCCTAATGATGGTCCGAAAATTTCTCACTTTCTCTATGCGGATGACGCTAAGGTTATGGGTGAGTGGTCTCTTTTTAATTTTAAAGCGTTAAGAAGATTGTTACGGGTGTTCCATCTTTGTTCGGGGCTCCGAATAAATATTAATAAATCCATTTTGTTTGGAGTGGGGAAACCTTTGGAGGAGGTAACTAATATGGCGAGTGGTTTGGGTTGTCGGGCGGGGGATACTCCGTTCAAGTATTTGGGGATTCAAGTTGGAGCTAATATGAGTAGAATTGCTAACTAGGACCGGTGATAGAGGTGTTCAAAAATCGGTTGTCGGCATGGAAGGCGAAAGTTTTATCGATTGGGGGTAGAGTGGTTCTTATAAAGTCGGTGCTAGAGAGCTTACCGGTGTACTATTTTTCTTTATATAAGACTCCGGTGACGGTTGTTAACAAGCTTGAGGCGCTTATTAAACGCTTTCTTTGGGGAGGTACCGATGAGGTATGTAAAGTACATTGGGTGGCATGGGGTAAAGTTACGAAATCGAAACAAAAAGGTGGGTTGGGGCTCAACAAGTTGGAGGATAATAATAATGCGTTTTTGTTGAAATGGCTTTGGAGATACAGGGTAGAAAGAGGGGCTTTATGGAGAAAGGTAGTTGATTCCGAGCATGGTGCGGTTAGAAGATGGGAAAATTTTCCATGCAATAAAAGTATTTCGGGTACGTGGAATAAAATTGTCACTTCTGGTTATCGGTTGAAGAATAATGGAATGCAATTTGTAAATACGGTCCATGGTTTGGTGGGTAATGGTAAGGAGATAAAATTTTGGCTTGACCCGTGGCTATCCTCGGAATCGCTAAAGAACCAATATCCGGCTTTGTTTCGGATTGAGGAAAATAAGAGATGCACTGTTGCCGAAAGGATTAATACTATTGATGGGATAGGGCCGATTAACTGGGCTTGGAAAAGATATCTGACAATGGACGTGGAGGTGCACGAGTTATTAGACTGTCATAGAAGGTTGTTGGACGTTCGGATCATTGATAAGCAAGATGGATGGGTGTGGGATAATGGGAGTATCGGTTAAGGAGGCAAGAAAATGGTTGGCTAATGAAGAGGAGCCTCTAGCGATATTGTGTATTCGTGGTGTAAGTGGATCCCTAGTAAGTACAATATCTTTATGTGGAGGGCGATGCTAGATAAGATCCCGACTAAAAGTGCTCTTCAAAGGAGGAATATCTTGCACGGGGATAGTATGTGCGTTTTTTTGTGGCGATACTGAAGAAACTACGGATCATGTTTTCACCGCTTGTATTTTGGCGGCTGGGGTGTGGAATGGCATAAGTAATTGGTGCAATATGTCGGGTATATATGGGTTTTCGGTTGAAGATTTGTTGCAGGTGGTAAATCATTTAAGGATTTCGGATAAAAGGATGGACATAGTGTATGGCATATTCGTTTTGACTTGTTGGCGTATATGGAAAGTGAAGTCTTTGGGTTACCTTTGGTATACGAGCAGGCATAAAGAGGGCTCGGTAGATTGGAAGGGTTGGTGTAATTTTTGTTTTGATGTAATGTAATTTTGTTTTTGCGGCTTATCTCCGTCTTAGAGGTAAGTTCCGTGATCGTTTTTAATGAAGTTTTCCTTTAAAAAAAATATAATCTTATTGAAATATTCATGGACACTTTACCTAATATAATCTTATTGAAATGAAATATTCATGGACGCTTTACCTAAAAGGAAGATGGAGAAAATTATACAAGGACTAACTAAAAAGTAAAAAGTGCGTGTAAGGAACATGGAAATGAAGTGTGAACATTAAGAGCACTTATCAAATAAAACAAGACATTTAACGGAAAACTACAAATCAAATAACCAAAAAAATATTTATTTTATTTTTATTTATCTTTTACCTTTTGTGTTACAGGTTAGGGTGGTCGGGTGGTCACATAATGGCAACGGGTGAAGAGTGATAGCACACCGTCGCAAGTGTGCTATCACTTGTGGATAGGAGAGAACTCGTGATGTATATCACGTATGGATGGAGGGTGTGATGGTAGAATCTATCCGTTGGAAACGGTAATATATCCGTTGTAGCCTTTGAGTGCCTAAGACTTCTAATTGTCGATGATCAATTGAGGATTCTTAGACCACCCGTAGTCATATGAATTTGGGCTTTTTTTTTGGAAGAAAACGCCCCGCCACGCCCAACTAACCGCCCCTGTAGGCGTTTTTTTGCAAAAAAATTGAAGGAGCCTTCTATATTCAACACGGGATCCATTTTTGAAGTGGCCAATCACCTGTTTCCATGCCTTTTTGTCCAATAACATTGTTATGGTTTTTTTAATTTAATTCTGTTACACCACAATGCCCACATCCCCACAACACTCATTTTAGAAAACGTCTCATAATGCTCTATTGCTGGCTGTGCTGTCAAATGACACAAAACACCTAAGGGTAAGAATATTACCACTACACGTCTTAAAAGATAGAACTTTTGAAGGTTAGTGTTATGTGTTATAGAGAGAAGGGGGCTTGGAAGTTGGAACTAGTGGTCACCATAGTCTTAGGGGTGGGGAACACTATCCCGGGGGGGGGGGGGGGGGGGGTGGGTGTTGGTGTTAAACATGGTTGCACTTATGGGGGTTGTGGAGATTCTTTTTATCCAATTTAATTTACTTAGCCAATCCATGACTCCACTTTTCCATTTCTTTTTTAATTTAACATTTCATATTTCACATGACTATAACACACCTTAGTGAGCATTAAAAGTGAAACCACTCCAGCATGCCTATTTGACGGTGATGTGACAAAACTTTTTTTCACACCCACATAACCATTACACATAATCTAGTAATACTTGGTAAATAACCTGGAATATACTCTTGATTATGTTCGATTTTTGTAACTTGCTTGTTTTATAGTTTTGGATTGTTTCATTTGGACTTTTAATAGTTTGGCTGCCTGGTCATTAACTTATCATTACATTGTCAAATTTTAGTTTTAGTATTTTTATCAAAACTGTTCATAACATTAATAATGCTTTTAAATTCACTTGTTCGTAAAGACCCTTTTTAACCTCTAAAACATTATGAATAATTTTTTTATCAACACCATATTTAAGTGTCATTGGGCATTGATGTGTCACGTTTGTCACAACATTTTCGTTTGTGTCCCAATATATAACATTGGAATGGGTGGGTAAAACCAAAATATCGCCACTTTCTAGGTACAAAATGTATGGATCATATTGCCCTAATTAATTTTTTTTTTCTAAAAACAAGTTTAATTTGTTTGCAGCTACAAGGTGGGGGATAGTGCACGGTTCTCCCAACCGTCGAAGTGATCTCACTCCGGGAGCCGCTACCCGACCAAGCTAGCTCCGCGGTGACTTCCTCATGCTGAGTTCTTACCCTGAGCGACATATGGCACTTCCAAGAGTCGAACCCGGTACCTCTGGGAAGAGGTGGGTATCGGTGGCCAACTGAGCTACCCCAGTTGGTTAATATACAAGGTATATGTCTGATCTTTGTACTTTTGTACTTGTAGCCTTGCAGGTATTAAATCAGTTCATCCATTCATAGGCTAAGACACCACAACTACATGGCTTTTAACTAAACACACAACTGTGTCTACTTTATTAAATCATGCAGAATTCTGCCAATGAAGAAACACGGTTTTACTGTCGGGATGATTGGACCGCTTTCTCTGAGAGGGTAGAGAATCACACCTTGTTCTTCCTCTTGAACCTAGATCTGCAATGGAGAAGAGAAGAAAGTGGAGCTGTAAAGATGACCGGTAGGGGAAAGAATCCCCTGTTTCCAGTAACCAAAGTGTGACGGCTCCATATCTTGCCCTAATAATGAGGTGAACATCTATTTATATAGGAGATATGGGCCTCCCCTAACCTCAATGGGCCAGGCCTAGTTACGGGTTATCTCTACAAGTCCCCAGCCCAAAGTAGTGTAAACTACATCGCCTTGGGCCTCGCGGTTGGGTTAATAAGCAACAATAATAAATAATTAATAAAAAAGCAACAAGTAACAGGAATGTACGACCGCTCGGGTCGGGTGTAATACCATACCCCATCAAGTCCCCCAGTCTAGTGTTGCTCCCGCATGCAAGCGTGGTAGGAGTACTAGACTTGTTAGAAGTGCTCGAAAGTAAAGATTGAGTTTTAGGCTTACCTGTCACCCGAGTGCGGGAAAGTTGCTGGCCATGCTTGTTGCGTTTGTCTTTCGCGGTGAGTAAAGATAATGGAGCGGTGAATATTACATGATTGTGGAAACTGGTTGGGCAAACCTGGTGCACGCCGATTGGTTGCAGGCGGTTGCTATTTGTACTGGCGCATTGCCATGAGCTTGTCAAGGTTGCGCGTACGTGGTTAGGTCTTGTGCATGAGTTTTGGAACTGGCTGAGTTTTGACGGTTGAGTGTGGTTAGGGCCAGGGGCGGACCCACATTGATGCCACCGGGGTCCCCGGACCCCAATCTTTTAAAAAAAAATAGTAGATTCGGTATATTAAATTATATATGGACCCCATAAATACAATTAGGTGGACACCATAGAAATAAAAAGAAAGCTGTTGTAGTGGTAAATCTCCCTCTTTTCCACCAAGAGGTCATGGGTTCAATCCTTGATAAGCCCATTTTTCTTATTTTTTTTTTAAATCTAGTTCAAACCTCACTTTAACTCGACCCGAACGAGGACCGAGCCGAAAATGGACCCCATTGAAATAAAATCCTGGGTCCGCCACTGGTTAGGGCCCAACGTGCGTATGACTGATGCAGCATTTGGGACCATACCCCTTCAGTGTTATTGGCTTAGAAATGTAATACATTACATTTTTTGTGTTATTGTGATATTCTAATGGTACCAAGGTGTTTGTTAAGGTGTAGTCATATTCTCAAATGGTGATGGTTCAAATCCCATTATAGCTAAATTGAAGTATTTAGGACCAGTGTAGTTTGCCGTTCAAAGAAGAAATAAGCTCAATTAATGTAAGCATCCGGGTTTATGCTTAGCCCTACTTTCCCGTTTGCCATGGTTTCAACTCTTTTTTTTTTGTCTAGCAAGGTTTTTAATGAGTCAATATCACATGCATATTAGAAAACAAGCACTTTGATCTTTTCTTCTACTAGGTTTTTATCTAAAATAATTTTTAATTATCAGAAAGTGTTCGAGCACCTCAATACGAGTGGAACCCGCTCTTCAGACCCTTGAGTACGAAAGGCTACCATTAGGAATCTTCGCACTTAAGACCATGACTTTAGGACCACAATGATGAGACATTACTCACACTCACAATGGTTTTCTCTAGCATGGATTCACCTTGACAATACTAGACAAAGAAAGGGATGGTGGCTATACATGCATATCCCCCTTACATTCTCAAAATGTCTCCTCAAATATCTCAACAATCTCATCAAGGGACCACCATGTGAGGCTAAAAGAGAGTATCACATGGCTATACCTTTATAAATATGAACATCTATATTGAACACCATAGCATGACAAAAACGGAACCATGTAATTTGATATGATTTTATCTCACTTGTGTATCTACAAGACTCACATATGTCGTATGGGTATATGGCTCTCTCATTCTTGTTTTCGGTGCGAGAACTTCATACCAGGGTGTTAAGAGCGGTTTTTTGTGCTTCGACGCGATCCCTTTTAACTTTTCATAATTAATTATAAATTTTTATAATTGTAAATGCTATTGAATTAACCGACAACCCAATCAGAAGGGGTGGAGCCTATGAAAAGTTCATGTCCTAACCGAAAGTTTTGATGAGTCATGTTAATATGTTGGATGATGAATATACAAGAAAAAGTATTATACATAATTACAACACTACAAATATTAATATTACCTTTGTTATTGAAAATAAAGAAATAATATCTCGTGGAGGATCTTTCTCAATGTCAATTCTGAGTGTGAAAAAGTGTTTGTGGTGCCATATCAGCATGACATTTATAACATGTAACAAGTGGATTACACGTCAGCCACTTTTGTTTTTCCCATCTTTCTATGTGTCACACTCCTCACCAAAGATCTTCCTGAATTTAACAACCATTCATTCTATTCTAGAGTGACAATGTTTTCATAAAAGAATTATTATATAATATAAACTATTTAAATAGGCAACAAAATAAAATAATAATCTTCTAGATTTATATGATTTTGTTTAAGGAAACATTACAAGTTTTGTCCTTTATCTAAACTATTTAAATACACAACAAAATAAAATAATAATCTTCTGGATTTATATGATTTTGTTTAAGGAAAAGTTACAAGTTTTGTCATTTATCTATATATCTTTTTTCAGACGGTGTCCTTTTCAACGAATTTTGATAGATTTTACCCTTTATAGGGAATTTTGTTGCACGTTACGTCCTTTGAGTCTAACCCAGTTAAAAGTTTTTTGTTAAATCTTATTACACATGGGTAATTTAATCTTTTTACTCGCTCATTTATTTAAAAGACAACACTTGTGATTTATTCTTTAAAAAATATTTCAATATATATATATATATATATGTGTGTGTGTGTATGTATGTATGTATAACGTACAATACAGATATTTATCTCTCCCCCTCCCCCTCTCTCTTCCTTCACCTACCACCACCATAAGCCGCCACCACCACCATCTTCACCACCACCATATGTTGCTGCCACCATCGCCGTCTTCACCATCCAACCACCGTTACACACCCACAATTACACATAACAACAATAACCCACACAAACATACACCATCTGTATCTCTATACACACCTGTGTCGGAGAAACCGACGAAGAACAACAATAGATCCAATGGGTAACCGTCTCAATAGATAAGCACAATTCTCTCTGTATCCAATCTCCATAAACCGTACAAACATTTTCCCCAATTTCACTAAGACCCACTTCAATTTCAGCTTCAGCTCTATAATCATGTGCTCTATATCACCTTACAAGACCTAATTCGTGTGAATTTTGGGGATTTTGACTGATTCTTTAAAGGGTTTTGTGTTACTAAATATATACGATTTGGGTTTCTTTTCTTTTTTTTTTTTTTTTTTTTGAGGGTTTGGGATTGATGGGTGATCTTGGTATGGAAGAGGATCGCCCGTTTCTGCCGTCTTTTGTTGCTCCATTGTGTAACCCGGTCTGGGAGGTGTTGAATTGCATATACTCGACTTTGGATTCTAAAGAGAAGAGGAAAGATGTGATTGAATATGCACATAAGCTCATCAGATTTAATCTCAGATTAGAGGTTAGCTTAATTTATTTGTTTCTTGAATTATTCTTGTTGTTTTTTTAAAAAGCCCCTTTTGGGTTTTACTTGCAAAAATATGATATGCTATATTGCTATTGAACTGATGAAATATGTATGTTTATGGAATGTGTTTGTTTCACAGATCTGGTTAGAGATAGATGGATTAGGATTAGGATTAGGATGATATCTGAGAATATTGTTGTGGTTGTTGTTGTTTGTGTTAAAGCATGTGAAAATTGGTAAAGATATCAAGGGTGTGGGTGGTGGCTGGTGGTGTGGGGTGGGGTGGCGGTGGCAGTGGCAGGTGGTATAGGGTGGTTTTAGGTGATGAACGGTGGTTGTAGGTGGTGGGGTATAAGAGAACTTTGATTTTTCTTTTTAGTGTATATATATACACATTAATTTTTTAATATGTTTTTGTTTATTTATTAAAATAAAATATTAAATAAATGAGTAAAAAGACTAAAATACCCTTAGCTGATAAGATTTAACAAGAAAAATTTAACTGGGTTAGGCTCAAAGGACGTAACGTGCAACAAAATTCCCTATAAAGGGTAAAACCTGTCCAAATTTGTTAAAAAGGACACCGCCTGCAAAATGGTATTAAGATAAAAGACAATACGTGTGATTTTTCCTTTGTTTATGGTAAACACACCTTCTACGGTATATTTTTTTTTTCTAAAATCTACATATTATCTACTTTGGGAGATTTGATTTTATATCATTTTAGAGAAGACACACACCTAGTGATATTTGTATTGAATTTTTCATGGAATTTAGTTTTTAGAGTTTAGAGATTAGTTTTTAGAGTTTAGCTTTTGCATTTAGTTTTTAGCTTTTAGGCGTTAGCCTTTAGGGTTTATGGTTTAGCTTTTAGGATATAAATTTTCTAGGTTTAGGGTTTATTTCTTAGGATTTAGGTAGTGTTTGGTATGCAGGAATGGTATGCGGAATGGAATGACTATTGCGAGAGAATAAAAAAAAAATATGTTTAGTTGGTCAAGGTCATTGAATCACCCATTACAAAAGACATTCAATTCTCTCAAATTCACTCCATCTACCCCCTTGTTTTTTTCATTCAATTCCCTCTCTCACCCTTCATCTCCAACTTCGCCCACCACCACCGCTACCCGCCGTAGCCGCCACCACCGCTAACAACAGCCACAATCGTTGTCGCCACCGCCGACCATCGTTACCCACCGCCGCCTCCACAACCGTTGTCGCCACCACCCACTACCGCCACCCATCACCGATTTTATTCCTTCATCTTCTCCTGCCTACCAAACAACACAAGGTAATAATTCATTCCATTTCCACATGGTAACCAAACAAGCCCATGGAATAGTAATGATCTATTTCATTCCTTTGTCCATAACATTACTTGAAACAACACAATGAAACCATTACTTGATGCAATTGACAAAACTGGCTTGAACACCCCTAATTCCTCTCTATCACCAATCTCTAAGGGTATGCTCCCACATGTGACTAGGCCAAGTCCAGCGATTATTGCTAAACCACAAGCGGAGGAGAGTACACCTCTTGTGTCACAAGTGACACTTACAGGTTTTTCAAGTGAGGCGGCCACTACAACTGTTGGGACAACAGTTTCACAGTTGGACAGTGGTTACATAGCTAAGACCTCCTCAAAGGCAACAACTGTTGAGTGTACAAAAGTACACTCTCTGTCAATTAGAAGTCCCAAGAACCAAGAAGTAGGGGCATTTGGTTCAAAACCAAATACAACCACTTCTGGTAGGAATTCAGATGATCCTATTAAATTAGGTGATGGATTAAGATATCATGAATTGACGGAGATAGTAACCAAAATGGAATCCTTAATTGATTAAATTAAAGAAATGATGACCACTCTGGTGCAAAACTCTAGACCTCCACCAACAAATGCAGAACTTGCACAAAAGATATGGTCACATGCACAACCCTATCTCCAACTCCAAAAGCAGTTTGCTGAAGCCACTCGCAATATGCATATGGAAATGATCAGGAATATGATTGAAGCAAGGTACAAAGATACAGAAGCAGAGATCAAAGCCATCAAAGATCACCTCTTTCAAACAACAAGCATTGTTTCAAAACCAAGGTATCTAGAAGTTGATGCCAAAAGGGGGGAGAATAACAGCATAAGAAAGCTTCCTCCTCATATCAAAAGAGCTCAAAAGAAGCCTGACACATCTGCAGCAAAAAAGGCTGAAGAAGATGCCATTAAAAAGGAGAATGGGAGAGACACCCGAGAAGCTAACAATGCTCTAACAGTGCAAAGATCCTTGAAAGAAAAAGAGTTGAAGAGAATCTATGTAACGCCCTGCTTTTTCATACTTTCCATAATTAGAAATCTCGCCTTGTAATGCTATTTTTGGAAATCTTGTATTATTGTAGTCGTCTTTTCGTTGTAAAATCCGAGACTTGGATCATAAATAAAATTCGTATTTCTTTAAATTCACCATCTACATATTCATACATGTTCATACGTTCGAATTCATTGTACATCGAATCCTTATTTGTAATTCATACTTATACTTATTCACGATGCATGTCCATGCTTGTCCTTATATTGTTGATACCTAAAAACCCCTAATAATATGCTTATTTATACAACAGTTAATCATCTAATATGTGACATATACTTGTCACTTACAAACATGTTACATACTTGTACATTACACTTTTTACCTAGTTAAATCATGTTTTATTTCATATTTCACCTTGTTACAAGTTAGGGGAAACATTGTTGCATATTATTACACAACTTAATTAACAAAATTACTCATTATAATGTTTTAAAAAATAAAAAAAATAAAGAAATATGGCAGCCCCAATTCAGCAAAATTCAGCCCCATATAGTTGGGTTTTGTGGGCTAGTTTCAAGGTTGAACCCCTTGTAAACACTTCCAAAGCCCAACCCATTGAAACCCTAATCCTTCCCCCTATAAATACCACTTATAACCAGCCTCCCTACCACTTTTGCAACACTAAAAACTCTCAAAACATCCTCCAAACCGTAGCTGAAAGCAAAGGTTCGAGCAGATTGACACCCCTTCACGAAAATGAGCATAACTCACTCAATTCTTATCCGATTCACTTGATTCTTTTTCCTACTTGCTTGGATAATCATGGGGTTCGATTCCTAGACTTCTCCTTCGAGAAATCAGACCTGGAAATGCCCCGAAATAGTCCATAAACTTTCTGTTTGATTTTTATGTTCTTCAAAACTTGTTTAAACCTATGCAACTTGTGTTTAACACATCTCATGCCTATGTCCTAATGCTTACAACTTATCCCATGGTTGGTTAAGCTTAAAAAAAAGGTTGAGACATTTGAAATCAGAGGATTAAACCTCATAAACTTGGTGTTTTGTCTAGTGTTTCAACCCACAAATCATGTCAAACATAGTCTTTGATACATGAGTGATTATGGAACAACTTGGGTTGTCCAAACATACAATCCTCACATGATTTGATGATTTCTATTAGTTAGTTTACTTTACATACATGTAAAGACCTTAGTTCATGACCCTCCTTGGTTGTTTTTACATCAAGTGTAGTGGTGAACATCAAAGGGGTACCTAAATGGAAGCCTTGTCTTCCTACCCCATCCATGACACCCATGACTCAACTTGAGGTACCTAAATGAAGATGTAATCTTCTATCTCTTAGTTGAATACTTGAACATTTGGACTTAATAATATGTGTATATTATACAACCTAAATACTATCTATGTACACTCGAATCATTGATGTTGAAATCATATTCATTTGTCAAAGTAGTAGGTTATCATCTAAGGACCTAAACCTTGTTATGATTCTTATGGGTGTTCAACTCATGAAATCATTATAACCCTTGTGGTTACCAAGTGTCATACAGGTGTTATGTGTGAAGATGAATATTTTGATATAATATTTTCATGTCACTTTCATTCCGAATCTCGACTCTAAACATGCTTGAACTTAAACCTTTACGCATTCAACCTTCCAACCTCGTCAACTTTGTCACATTGGATAGTCGGAAAACATATGCAAACTTTGTGAGTATACTCGTATTTCCCCCTTTTTACTTTTACCACTTTGGGGTGTAACATGTTTATCTATCAACAAACTTACACATGAACATTTTGCTTAAACACGTGAACATTCCTACAACATACTTGTATACGTGATGACTTGATGCTTTAAACTTGGATTTATCTTATGTGTTGAATTTATCATTAACTTCGTACGAGCCAAACCGTGACATATGTAGCGCTATAGGATTAACGACCCGCCCCTTTATCTCGGTTATGTCATGAGCATATTGCGTTTCCTTGGTTTGATATGTTAGACACATACCATATTTAAAGGCTTATCTTGAATCACATGCTTGCTATGAGGAATTGTTCAAAACTTATCTTTTGCTATGTACGTATCATACTTGTATACTCGCCTTTGCTTTTGCATTGAACTTTATTTTAACATGTTACAGGTGGATGTTGACGATGCATGGAATCTAGTAGGATGCTTAGATACACACTTAGAAAGAATTGTATTTGTATTGTATCATTTTATTATTCATGTTGTTGTACTTTGTTTCAAAACCTTGTACTTGATTCTTTAGAAATGAAATGAAATGATTATTTAAATACTTGTCACAATTATTAGCGTTATGATGTCTCGAGCAATCTTCACACTTCGTCTCATCCCGATGTTTCCGCCATTGGTTGGGGTGTGACAGATTGGTATCAGAGCCATAACTATAGGGAATTAGGAAAAGTAGGAATGCTTTAACCTAGTCTATAGTTCTAGAGCCTTATTCGTACGTTTTACTAAAAACTACTTGCATGCTATCTTATTTGCTTTTATTTATTCTCTTGATCTTGTAAGCATACGTGTCACTTATGCGTTAACACTTAACATGCTATACTTATTTTTATTATGTGTTAATACCTGTTTCATCGTCTTATCCTTTATGTGTGTTCTTGACATACTTTTTATGTATTAATATTCGTTTCATCATTTCACTTTTATTGTGATATTCTTGACATGTTATACTTGTTTGTTTAATCTTTAATATACACTTTTCCTCACGCGTTTTACTCGACTATTCTAAATCCGACAACACACATATTGCACAAACGAGACGAGTCCACCAAAATAGGCGTGAAACCCACAATTTGGTGAATGACTCTCAATCCTTCTACCTTTCTTTTTACACGGAATTCACCACCAAGTTAGGAGTGAAATCCTCACCTTGATGGAGAAATTCGAATTTCAAATTCTAGTGGACCCTCGTCATAGTGTTGAAATTAAATTTTGACCCGACGAGTACCAACCACACTTAGGATACGAAATCGTCAAGATAGGGGTGAAACCCGCACCTTGCCGACTAGTTCCACTCCTTGATTTTTTTCATAAATCCCGCCAAGTCTCGAAATTTCGATTGATTTGGGACATGTAGTAACCGGAAGGGTAAATACCGTTAACCGACTTGTCGGCGAGAGTATTTTACCTATTAGGCCAAAGCATGCTCCTCAAATTCAAAAGACTTTTCGACCACTTTGGTTCCGTTTGGAACACTCTAAACTTTGGTCAAACATGTGTTTCTATTATTTATTTATACGATGCAATTTTTCAAACTCGAGTTTACTTTCGATTTCTCTTTTCACACACACAACATATTGAACCTTTTCCATACATTTATACGTATGCATGATTTCATATAATTTAAATTCGTTTTCCTTGTAACGACAAGTGGAGAAATATCATCGAGATGGGAGTGACTTCCTTACCTTGACGATTAGCTCCACTCCCTTTTCCTTAAAACGACCTCACCAACGAGTTAGGGGTGATTCCCTTACTTAGGTGACCGTTACCAAAACTTCTCTTTCGAAATATTTATTATGCAAACTCGATCATACTTTATACCCAAACTGTTTAATGTTATTTAATAATACCCACTCATACAAATTTCGAAATACATTGTTTTATCAAACGTACTTTTTATTCTACAATCTATTTTCACTCAACTCATATACGCGAAATTCATAATCATGTCTTAAAACGTTTTATTGCTCGAACTTCAAAACCTTACGAAATGCTACCTATCAATTTAATCGGTTCAATGAAACTCTTGCCCATGAACTTCATATTCGACTTAATCACTAAAACACGCCCACCTTCTACTTTTAATCAAAATCCAACCAACCTTTCCCGAATACTTATAAGATCTTATAGAAGTTATATGATTGTTTTACCAAATACCCTTTCCAACACCAACAAATCAATTGTTATTTTATTTTTATTTCTAAGTCCTTTTGCTAAATTTCCCTTCTAAAGATCCTAGTTTTCACAAGGAACTCCTAAATTCATAATTTCTTATTTGATGAAACGAACTTACTTTTTAACGAAAACCTTTTTCCTACACCAATTTACAAAACACGTGGGCAAGAAGTCTTCATGGGAACCGACAATCTTTGACTTACATGAATTTTTTTTTTTTAACAAAAGTAGCATTCAATCATTACAAAAATACATTATGCTTAACCAATTAGTACTTTATATCCTCTTACATACACAACTATATTCTACCCTTTCAACCAAGGTCAACCTAATTTTGATTCGATAAACTCAATGTTTCATTTAAACAACTATACATGCATATCATCGTACACATTTTGGTCGATACCTCGCGATAACATCATTTATATCATTCGTATTTACATACTCGACCTTTTGAATGTTTTATACACTTAGATCCGTGGTGTCCCAACAAACACTATTTACGCAATATTTATTTTTCATACCTACACCTATGTTCATACGTCTTATGCTTGTACTTATACGCATACTACTTATACGTTTTACGCTTCTACTTGTACACATACTACTTACACGTTTTATGTTTATGCTCATACATACATGCGTATTCATACTTAAACTTATGCTCATACTTTCATCCTTACTCATGATTCATACATTCGTACCTATACGCGAGCGCAACCCGAGGGATTCGCTTGCGTGGGTCCCACACATACTTAAACATGGACTTGCTTATATACTACATTCTTGTACGTACAAATTCTAAATTTTTTTTATGTATACCCCGATTCATACACAACTAGTACAAGCTATGCGGATCATGCGACGATCAAAATAATCACGGGTGCACACGGGATTATAGTGATAGGCGTATGAGAACCATAGAGTGTGCTACTGGGTATGGTAATACACGAAACGTAACATGACACCGAAGACGAAACGGACGTAACATGGTCAAAACATGGTGGATACGCCGCTGGTACTTCCTATATATAAGTGTTTTCACCATGTTACCAAACTTTCGTAAAACGTGCCATGAGAAATTCAGTGCTTTACAGATCTTTTGGACCTAATACAAGCTTTAAACAACTCACAAACGCATCATATCCGATTATCCATGCCGAGACTTCATCTTTAACACGCTACTTTCGTCTATCTAATACTTATATCATTCATATACTTGCATTCATTTAGTGTCAATTGTTCACCCCATACTCCTATTATTCTCCATTATCCTTTCTTTCATATGAACCCCGTTCACATTCAAACTTATTTAAACTCCTTTGCCTATGCGCACGCATACCCGTTTTACCTATGCTTAAACGCATCAACCCATTTTAGTCAAACAAATTCCTATCCTATCGTTCTTCAAAATTTCGTACTTTTCTAAACGTTTCAAAACTCCCAAGTCTCGATTCTTTTAGCCAAAATGCTTTTCTCCAAGGTTTTCCTCTTGAATAAATTTCGGGACGAAATTTCCTAAAGGAGGGGAGACTGTAACGCCCTGCTTTTTCATACTTTCCATAATTAGAAAGCTCGCCTTGTAATGCTATTTTTGGAAATCTTGTATTATTGTAGTCGTCTTTTCGTTGTAAAATCCGAGACTTGGATCATAAATAAAATTCGTATTTCTTTAAATTCACCATCTACATATTCATACATGTTCATACGTTCGAATTCATTGTACATCGAATCCTTATTTGTAATTCATACTTATACTTATTCACGATGTATGTCCATGCTTGTCCTTATATTGTTGATACCTAAAAACCCCTAATAATATGCTTATTTATACAACGGTTAATCATCTAATATGTGACATATACTTGTCACTTACAAACATGTTACATACTTGTACATTACACTTTTTACCTAGTTAAATCATGTTTTATTTCATATTTCACCTTGTTACAAGTTAGGGGAAACATTGTTGCATATTATTACACAACTTAATTAACAAAATTACTCATTATAATGTTTTAAAAAATAAAAAAAATAAAGAAATATGGCAGCCCCAATTCAGCAAAATTCAGCCCCATATAGTTGGGTTTTGTGGGCTAGTTTCAAGGTGTAACCCCTTGTAAACACTTCCAAAGCCCAACTCATTGAAACCCTAATCCTTCCCCCTATAAATACCACTTATAACCAGCCTCCCTACCACTTTTGCAACACTAAAAACTCTCAAAACATCCTCCAAACCGTAGCTGAAAGTAAAGGTTCGAGCAGATTGACACCCCTTCACGAAAATGAGCATAACTCACTCAATTCTTATCCGATTCACTTGATTCTTTTTCCTACTTGCTTGGATAATCATGGGGTTCGATTCCTAGACTTCTCCTTGGAGAAATCAGACCTGGAAATGCCCCGAAATAGTCCATAAACTTTCTGTTTGATTTTTATGTTCTTCAAAACTTGTTTAAACCTATGCAACTTGTGTCTAACACATCTCATGCCTATGTCCTAATGCTTACAACTTATCCCATGGTTGGTTAAGCTTAAAAACAAGGTTGAGACATTTGAAATCAGAGGATTAAACCTCATAAACTTGGTGTTTTGTCTAGGGTTTCAACCCACAAATCATGTCAAACATAGTCTTTGATACATGAGTGATTATGGAACAACTTGGGTTGTCCAAACATACAATCCTCACATGATTTGATGATTTCTATTAGTTAGTTTACTTTACATACATGTAAAGACCTTACTTCATGACCCTCCTTGGTTGTTTTTACATCAAGTGTAGTGGTGAACATCAAAGGGGTACCTAAATGGAAGCCTTGTCTTCCTACCCCATCCATGACACCCATGACTCAACTTGAGGTACCTAAATGAAGATGTAATCTTCTACCTCTTACTTGAATACTTGAACATTTGGACTTAATAATATGTGTATATTATACAACCTAAATACTATCTATGTACACTCGAATCATTGATGTTGAAATCATATTCATTTGTCAAAGTAGTAGGTTATCATCTAAGGACCTAAACCTTGTTATGATTCTTATGGGTGTTCAACTCATGAAATAATTATAACCATTGTGGTTACCAAGTGTCATACAAGTGTTATGTGTGAAGATGAATATTTTGATATAATATTTTCATGTCACTTTCATTCCGAATCTCGACTCTAAACATGCTTGAACTTAAACCTTTACACATTCAACCTTCCAACCTCGTCAACTTTGTCACATTGGATAGTCGGAAAACATATGCAAACTTTGTGAGTATACTCGTATTTCCCCCTTTTTACTTTTACCACTTTGGGGTGTAACATGTTTATCTATCAACAAACTTACACATGAACATTTTGCTTAAACACGTGAACATTCCTACAACATACTTGTATACGTGATGACTTGATGCTTTAAACTTGGATTTATCTTATGTGTTGAATTTACAATTAACTTCGTACGAGCCAAACCGTGACATATGTAGCGCTATAGGATTAACGACCCGCCCCTTTATCTCGGTTATGTCATGAGCATATTGCGTTTCCTTGGTTTGATATGTTAGACACATACCATATTTAAAGGCTTATCTTGAATCACATGCTTGCTATGAGGAATTGTTCAAAACTTATCTTTTGCTATGTACGTATCAAACTTGTATACTCGCCTTTGCTTTTGCATTGAACTTTATTTTAACATGTTACAGGTGGATGTTGACGATGCATGGAATCTAGTAGGATGCTTAGATACACACTTAGAAAGAATTGTATTTGTATTGTATCATTTTATTATTCATGTTGTTGTACTTTGTTTCAAAACCTTGTACTTGATTCTTTAGAAATGGAATGAAATGATTATTTAAATACTTGTCACAATTATTAGCGTTATGATGTCTCGAGCAATCTTCACACTTCGTCTCATCCCGATGTTTCCGCCATTGGTTGGGGTGTGACAATCTAGGTTCTTCAAAAGATGCCTCTACAAGAAGACACCTACAAGACAAGGATCTCAAAGCTCTGTTGCAACCTCCATTGTTTCATCAAAACCAACCACTGCTTAAACCACCGATCTACCTATCCAAACATCTATTGCCATTACAAAAGTGACAACAGATGTTACAACTACAACAAATTTACCACATCACCAAGCATATTTCCCAAAAGGCACTTGCGGGTCTTCTTATCATAAAAACATCCACAATACAAACTAGAAAAAGAAAATCTAAATTCATTATGCAAGATGATGATGAAGAAACACCTCAAGCCTCACCCATCAAAACCACATAATCATTACCAGTACCCACCAACCAATTCACCATTACTTACATAACTATCATAATCACCTCTGTACATCCATTAGATTTGAACACTATATCACAAGAAATATAGTCCTTTTACTCTACATCAAATACAAGTCAACTCACATTTCCTTCTTTTCAAAGCTACCTAAAGCCAACAAATGTCAAAGAATATACGGAGCTGAAGTTGAAGCGAGCAGAGAAAATAGATGCTGAGAGAAGCCAAGGAAAAGGTGATAAACAGGCACAACTAATCTTGTTTGAAGAGCTCCAAAAAGTGAATGTCTTAGAAGATTATGCTAAAGATTATGAAAAGGTGATAATGCTCGTCCATTCCATTACCTCATACCAATCAAACTCATAGAGTTTAGGGTTTAGTAATGGTTAGAGAGAGTTTCTTACAAAGAGAAGTTTTCTCATGACCCCCATACACACATATGTGTGTGTATATATGTATATGGGAGAGGATCATGAGAAAACTCTTTATTCATGAGAAAACTCGAGAAACCTCTATCAAACGATTTATATGTGTGTTGACTTTTTTCCAAAGTTTAGTATTTAGGATTTAATTTTTAGAGGTTGGGGGGTTATCTTTAGCATGTAGTTTTTAGCTTTTAGTCGTTAGATTTTAAGGTTTATTTATTCGGGTTTAGGGAAAATCATTTTGGAGTTTAGGGTTTAGTTATAGTTAGAGTTTTCTCACAATTTTTTAAGACACCTATTACAAGGTTGAAATATAGGGTACAAGTGCTCTATGCGATAATTCCTAATTTACATCTATTTAATAAATTTCTCTTAAATAATACATATTTAATACACATGAGATTATTTAATTCATTACAATAACTATTATCTTATTTATTACTTTAAAATGATATTTAAATTTACATTTACTATTCATATTTTTATAATAAATACTATTTAAATTTAAATTAAGTATTAAGTATAAAATTACTAAATATTTACATAGTTATAATAATAAAAATAATATAAACAACAACACTAGTAGTGGTCGTCGTGGTAGTTGTAGTAGTGGTGGTTATAGTAGTAGTGGTGGCAGTGTAGTCGTGGTTGTTGTAGTAGTGGTGGTGGTGGTGGTGGTGGTCATGGTCGTACTCGTAGTGGTCATCGTTGCAGCAGCGACAACAACATGTCACATAAAAAAGGTTATTTTGATTCGAATCAAAACATGTTCAGGTCAAAACAGTGTTTAAGACAGACCATGTTGGATTGCATTCTCCAAAAAAGCTACATTTACCATTTATATTATTATAACTAAATACTGTTTAGTTTGAGTATTATCTTATTTAAATATTTAAGTACATAATTACTTCACGCACATAGTCGTAGTAGTAGTCGTAGTCGTAGTAGTAGTGGTGGTGGTGGTAGTGGTGGTAGTGATGGTCGTAGTCGTAGCAGTAGCAGCAGCAGTAGTAGTCGTAGCAGCAGCAGTATCCAAATAAAATCAGTGTTTAAGGCAGATCAGGTTACATTGTACTCTCCAAAAGAGCTACATTTACAATTTTTATTTTTATAACTAATTACTATTTAAATTAAGTGTTATCTTATTTTAATACTTAAGGAAATAATTACTAAATATTTATACAACAACAATAATAATAATTCTCAAATACAATCATTGTTTATACACATTAAGTTAGATTGTGCCCTCCAAAAGAGCCTATATTGACGTCTGTCGCATCATGCGGGCCAACCGCTAGTATAAAACAAAGGACGATGCATTTAATAAAAAATTTGTTAGACGTTGAAAACGGAAATTGTTTTATTATATAAAACAAAGGACGACGCAATTTAATTAAAAACTAGATTTACCACCCGTCGCAATGTGGCGGGAGGCGTAAAAACTAGATTTACCAATGCCACACTAGCGTCACCGACAACCAATGCTGAAGTTATGATGTGTTAATGCGAGGAAATTAGACTGCAACGTAAAACATAGAAAATAATAACTAAGTCAATTTAGGACCCTACACGTTATAACGAACCTGTCAAACAGAAAAACGTAAAAATGTTGAACCACACACACATTGAGTCGTGTTAACTCGCACAACCTAAAACGAAACGTTAAAACGTTGAACTGCACACACGTTACGTTAACTTACAAAATTGAAAATGAAACGTAAAACGAAAAAATCTGCAAAATATGAAAAGTGTGGGGGACCAAAGTTGAAAGTAAAACAGTTATGAGGTTAAATAACAATAGATGAAAACTTGTGGGTTACAAGTAAAATGTCGAATAGATTTGGGTTAAAAGTGTAATATCAAATTTTGTTGAAAAACTCTCAAAGCTTTGAATACAATACCTATATGCCTATATATGTTGCTAATTTATACTTTGTTAATTCCATTTTATGTTAATACCGGGAGATAATCGAAAAGTAGTAGACTTATTCCAATTCAACTAGACAAACACACATAGGTTAGACAATGGTCAAACTTAAAAATAAAAAAAATAAATAAAGAAAACTAGACTTAAAACCCACATTTTTTAACAGCAAAGACTACATTCCTAAATTACCTTACTCGAAGATTTGAACTTCGGTCACTCCACAAGAGGAAAACCCTCTTTACCACTAGGCCACATGCCTAAAGCTGCGGGGAGTAGAGAGGTTTGGGTTGGGGGCATTGCTCGACACGTGTCGAGGATGGGATCTACAAGCTTACGGTGAAAAATGAGGGGTGTGGTGTGCCGTGGCTTAGCTTGATGTGGCTAGCCATGTGATTTTTTTTAATTAAAGTAGTCAACCAAAGCCAATCATATTGAACCAGCCAACCAAAGACAACCAAGTCACCATGCCCCCCATAGGCTGAATACCCATGCCAACACCAACCCAGAGTGGAGCAACTGGCATTGAAGGGCATCCCCCACTCCAACCAACGCCCCACTCAACACAGCCTAAGTGATACTTAAAACCGACATAACTTATTTTATGTTAGGAGTTATAAATCCAAAAGTCAATGAATAATTTTGTCTCAACGGACCAAAATTTCGTAACAAGCTGTCACAAGCGTTTACTTAGGAAGTTAATTCGATCATTTATCAGTCAATTTCAGTTTTGTAGAATTTATGTCGACCCGCGAAATTTAGATTAACGTAAAAGAAGGCTTAGGGCATGTTTGGCTAAGCTTATTTAAGGTAAAAAGGGCTTTTTGTGAAAAAGACTTATTGACTTATGACTTTTTGAAAATGAGTTTTTAAAAAAGTGTTTGAATTAGCTTATGAGATAGGAAAAACCAATAAGTCAATAAGTTGTTTTTTAAAACGTGTTTGGCTTAGCTTATTGATGTAAAATGACTAAAAGGGACATTCTTTCATAAGGAGTGTTATAAATGACGGGGTAATCAGATAATTTGGTCTTTGAAAAGTTAAAAGCTGATCAAAAAGTCACAAGCCCTAACTTCTCAAAAACTCATTTTTAATGGTTTTTTCTCCTTTTCAAAAAGTCATTTTGAAAAGGGCTTTTAGGTTTGTTAAACACTAAAACTCCTTTTTAGTTGTTTGATTAAGTCAATAAGTTATAAATTAGGTTGGAAAAACTTAGCCAAAGGAAATGAAATAAATAGTGATTTTAATATTATAATAATATACAATTTTTAATACTTTTATTATTTTAATATTATATCAAAGTGTCCTCAAAAGTATATATTATTTTAATATCCTTCTGAGTGTTCACCGGTATAAACCAACATATATTAATTAAAAGAATATTTCTAAGATCAATAGCAAGATTATATTATGATTGAATTTATGACTTAAGTTATTAGCTGATGGCTCTTGAGTTAAATGATAATATAATTCAATAAACCATGTTTTGCTCAATAAAGTATTTTAATCTTCTTTTAACATGAAAACAAGATGTTAAATTTGTATTTGTAACTAATATATAAACAGTATTTTGTCTATTGATGTACAAGTTTTAATGCATATTATTCAAACCTTTTTATAATTATTTTAATACATTGTTTTGACATTCCATAATATAACAATATCAACTGTTGTTCACAAAGTTCAAAAAAGTTAATAATTTTTTTAATAAATATTTTATCTTTTATATAAATATAGTTCTATTTTATTTATTAATTTTTTTAATTTATGATTAACTATGTTTCTTAATTGGGTTGCTTACTTATTTTTACCGTCATTTAGATTAAAGCATACATGGTATATATTAACCCATCAATATCATGACCGGCCCTAGGGGTGGGCAGGGAGGACCACCGGCCAGGGCCCGATATTTCGAGGGGCACGTTTTTTTATGAAAAAACCCGATACGTATATGTAAGTTATTTTTTTTTAATCGGGTACATCCATACAAACACCAACATAGCCCCCTTACAAAACTATTTTTATGGTTTAGATTAGTTATTAACCCCTTTGGCATTAGGCTTAGACCTTTAGTGAGTCAAATACCCAATTTCGTTACGGTCAAAGGGCACATTTTTTCGAGGTCGAACAGGGTACATAAATTCTCAGGGCCGGCCAATATACTAGGCAACAAATTTAATTACTATTATTTTTTTACCTTATTACACTTAAAATTACCTTTTAATTCTAGACATACTTAGTTAATTGTGTTGATTGTTTATAGTCTGCAATAACCCATTGATGTATTATGTAACAAATACATTCTCGGAGCACTCCACTCCAAAGCTTGGACTCCAATACTAGTTAATTATAGAATAAAAACATTATTCTAAAAGGATCTAGTCTAAATGCCTTGGCGGCCACTCCTAATATCTGCCTCGGTCACTATCTTCTTTTGTGGTGGGGTTGCTTCATGATTCCATCTATGGTGAGTATTAAACAAGACATTGCTTTCAAGGGTTCTAGTTGCTTTTGGTTTTGGTGTACGTGATTCCAATGGTTCACGTCTTTATGTCACGTGCTGTTTAACATCTTGCCGTCAAGCCTACCAAACGACTACCTCTCGATCTTTCGGTCTATGGAATCAATCTCACCATGAAGCCTTGATGCTCTCGTTAAGGATATCTGATTGAGAGAAAAGACTTGCAATTCTATTTATGTTGTTAATATTAAGGTTTGGTCGAAGACTTGCAAGGTTGACATAAAGCAGAAGCAGTGAATGACCCAGAAATTATTGCATGAGGTGCGAATGAAGGGTCTAACCAATTTTTCAAGGGTGCGATCGAGATTTTTGTCTATAAAATACAAAAAAAATATTTATAAGGAGGGCGCCCGCCCACCCAAGGCTTACCTTGGGTCCGCCCTTGAGCGGAAGCACAAAATATGAAAGGGCTAAAATATCTGTTGAGATAAAAATTTGTTCAATGAGAAAGACATTACATCAAGGTCCTTTAAAAAAGAATTCTAAATTTGACAGGTATTGTCAATTTTTCAAAATTGAAACTAACTAGTTATTTTCCTCTCGCGCGTTGCGGCGGGACCCAATGACTATAAAAGACGTGTCAGCAACGGCAAACAGATACCGAATATTAAAACATAAATAAAAAATTACGTGGTAAGGATAATCACTCCGTTATAAAAAAACGATTTTAAATAACCTGCTATATAATAATAGGACCCACACGTCCTACACGTTGGAAATTCGGTTGTTTTCAGTTCAATTATTATGGTGCTAACACGTTAAAATATGGATGAGCTCGGTACCGGTAACGGCAGCGAAAGTACCGATCTGGAAAATCATCGATATTAGGTACCGGCACCGAAAATTCTCGGTACAATACGGTATGGTATTTGAAGGTAAAAATCAATAAATACAGGTATGGTGCTAGACCGGTGTCGAACCTAAAGTAACGATTCTGAAAACGCCAAAAGGTGGGTACCAAATTGGTACCGAAAATAATTTGGTATATTAAATTTGGTACCGATATGATACCGGTTCGTTTACAGGATTTGATACAATTTGCTCATCAATATTCTAAATATTCAAGTTAATTTTACATGCTACAATTCATTCATTACAGACAAAAAAAAAAACAAAAAAGTAAGCAAAATAAGTTATTGTGTATATAAAACATCATTCAAACGAAATACAGTTTACTTACTGTGTGTATGAAAAGTAACCTAAACGGTGCAATTACTTGCATTGCTGCGTTGCTACAGGATTTGATGAGCTCGCTACCAACCGGTACCGAAAATACCGTTACCAAAATCCCCAAAAGTGGGTACCGATACCGAATATATCTAGTATGGTACGGTTCGGTACCGGTCGGTACTGGTACGACACCGGTATTTGAGGGTAAAAACCGGTGAATACCTGTGCAGAACCGGTACCGAAAATACACCGGTTTGGTAAATTTGAGACCGGTACCTATACCCGATACCATTTGCTCATCTCTTAATTCTAATTTTAAATAATTCTAATTCTAATTTTAATTTAATAATAAATCATTACTGTTCATTATGGTACGGTTCGGTACCGGTACGGCACCGGTATTTAAGGGTAAAAAGCGGTGAATAACCTGTGCAGAACCGGTAACGAAAATACACCGGTTTGGTAAATTTGAGACCAGTACCTATACCCGATACCATTTACTCGTCTCTTAATTCAAATTTTAAATAACTCTAATTCTAAATTGAATTTAATAATAAATGTCAACTGTTCATTCTGTTTTATTTTTATCATATATGAATAACAAAGTAATGAAATTAAAGACATAAATAAACGTGTAAATTTCGGCAATAAGTTTTTTTTTAATGGCCAAACTTGCACACCATGAAGATTGAACCCATGACCTCCTACTATTCTACACTTTATCCAATTCATCAACACCATTGTGCTATTATGGAATCCTAAACTAAAAAAAATGATTAAGAAACTGCAAAATAATGGGAGAAAACTTCATGTTGAAATTGGAGCCCTAAATTATGGAATCCGGGTGCAATAGTTCGGCTCCATGACAAAATCCACTAACAAGAGTATATCTATAGTGTTTTTTTTTTTGCTAAATGTAAATGTAAAAATACATGTTTACTAGCTAAAATAATTAGCCAATCTCAATAAGATGGTGGTGGAGTGGTAAGGGAGAGACTTGGTGTTATAAGGGATTCAGGTTCAATTCCTGCCCTCCACATAATTTTCTGCGGCACCTGATGATGCTAGGAGACTAGGCGAATAGGTGGAAATTCCTAGTTCGTTACTTAAACTGAGCAGGTTTTACCTCACCACACCGTTGTGCCTTCGGGCGAGTGTTCACGGGCTTCGGCCCTAGGTGAAGGTTTTCCCCAGTTCGATGGTGAGTGTGTAATCCCGATGTGGTGAACTTCGCTAATAGTCCATTTAAAGGATTCATTCGCGGTTAAAAAAACTAGCTAAAATAATTGGAAGACACATCTATGAGAAGTCTTTTAATTCTTGTTAATTTGTTTATGATAATATTGAATTATGATTATTGTTATTATCGAAACTGATGGTATTTATTTAAATTATTATTAATGTCTAGTTAAACGATAATATTTTTTGGGGTCCATTGGGGCCATACAAATTATAATAATTGGTTTTCTATACGTTTGATAAAAATATTTAAATGCTAAATAATTGTCTTAATTATTTATAGAGTCACACAAAACCTTCAAACCTCAATAAGTTAGTGGTGGAGTGGTTGGGCAAAAATTTGGCATTATTTCTTGTGACCCAGGTTCGACTCCCACTCTCCTCATTATTTTCTGCGGCATCCAGGTGAAGGGCGAACACTGGTTGCGCCGGTTCGTCTTGGATGAGAGATGAGGTTTTACCGATTATTCAACTGTCGTACCTTCGGGCGGGTGGAGGTCGGGTTTCCGCGCATCTGGGAGAGCCAAGGGGCTAGCGGCGGTCGAGTAGTCGACCTTGGACATAACACTCGATGTCACGGTGGTTGACACATCGTTCCTTACCATTAAAAAAACATAAAATCTTCAAACGAATGGTCATATTTGCTTAGTTACAACTTACAATGATGACATAACGCAACTAACAAACAAGTTGATGCAAGTTGTCTCATTTATTGAACAAAAAATAAGGTTAGAAGCATACAAGTTGAAACTATTAAAGGGTTTATTTTTATATTAGTTTTTATAAACTTTAAGAAAACACTCATCAAAAAAAATCTTTGAGTAGGTTATACGGTTGCTTCTTATAAGTACATATTCCATTTTTGGTCTCAACTTTTATACGAGAAGATGGCAAAAGGAGAGTTGGAGACGGAGAGCGACGAGCGTCACAAGAGGATGGTCATGGGGCTAGATATGAGGTTGGACGAAGCCCATCGTAGAAAACTACAAATAAGAAGAAATCGCCACGAAAGGATGGAGAATATTCATGTGTAGGATGAGAAGCCGAGGTTGTAGTGGGGGATTTAATGATTGGGAGGATGATGAAGAAGAAAAGGGTGAGGTTGAGCAGAGATTTTATGCTTTTTTTTTAGTTATTTTTAAGAGTTAAATGCTTGGTTGGTCCTTGTGGTTTGCGAAAATTGCAGACTTGGTCCCAGTGGTTCACTAATTACACGCGTGGTCCCAAAAGTTGTCAAAAATGAACTCGGTTGGTCCCTTGACCTAACCTCTGTTAAATTTCTCAGTTAAGTATGTGTGAAATGACTATATTACCCTTGGAAAATTTAAAAACTTAAAACAGTGGCTTACCCCGTCATCATCATCATCATCATCATCATTATCATCTTCCCTCTCTAAAAGAAACCCTACCACCCAATCTACCTGCCACCATCACCTCCTTCAACCTCCACCGTCACTTTCACAAATTAAACCCACCAGGAGCTTCTCGATTTCCTCTCTCTGTGTATAATGATACCCACCACCAATGGTTCCAGGAGCTTCTCTCTTCCTCTCTCTATGTATAATGATACTCTGCTTGAATAGGGTTCTAACTGCGATGTAGAAGCAGGTTGAATTACTTACGGTTTTTTGTGTAATTAGATTGCTATGAAGCAGTATAGTTAGATTGTTATGAAGCAGGTTGAATTGCTTACAGTTTTTAGTATAATTAGATTGTTTTTGTATATCCTTACACATAATTGCAAAAGGTATAATGTTTTGACACCGTTGAATTTGTTAATTGGTTGATCCAGAAGACTGAATCTGATGATTTTGGGCAAGTGTTTGAAAAATTGGAGAAGGACATTGGAGAACCTGTTAAGTTTGGACTTCCTGATTGGGTAAATAAGTCAAAACCTCAGTATACAATCATAAGGCGCAATATCCTCTATAACTGTTGAGATTTGATCTATCTTGTTACAGAGGTTATAATTATGCAATTTTACTTTGTGTCTGTGTGTTTATATATATATGCAATTGGTAGTGGGTTTAATTTGTGAAAGTGGTTGAAGGAGGTGACGGTGGCAGGTAGATTGGGTTTAATTTGTGAAAGTGGTTGAAGGAGGTGACGGTGGCAGGTAGATTGGGTGGTAGGGTTTTTTTAGAGAGGGAAGAAGAAGAAGATGATGATGGGGTAGGCCTCTGTTTTAAGTTTTTAAATTGTTCAAGGGTAACCTAGTCATTTCACACATACTTAACTGAGAAATTTAACAGAGGTTAGGTCAAGGGACCAACCGAGTTCATTTTTGACAACTTTTGGGACCACGCGTGTAATTAGTGAACCACTGGGACTAAGTCTGCAATTTTCGCAAACCACAAGGACCAACCAAGCATTTAACTCTATTTTTAATCAAAAAACTAGTTTTTTATATCGTGCGTTGCTGTGAAACTGAGCAAATAATAATGTAAAACAGACGTGATTTGAAAATAAAGCATTCTGTTTAGAAAGTCAAACCATTAGAACGATTTAATTTATCATCATACCGTTTTATGATACTAAATAAATACTTTATTTTGAATACAAATTCGTTTTCAACAACACTTATAATGGAATGTCAGGGAAAGAAATCAAGCACAACTACGCACTTAAGTTTTAGAAAAAAATTATAAAAGTAAATATTAAAAGGTATTAAATTAATATATGTTCAAAAAAACAATTATTAAAAAAGGTAAAGGAAATATATCTTTAAAAAAAGATAAATATATAATTAAAAGTAAATATAATAATAAACAGAGTAAATTGCCATTTTAGTCCCTGAGTTTTGTCCAAATTTGCCATTTTGATCCAAATAGTTTTTTTTTTTTTTTTTGCATCTGGGTCCATGACTTTTACATTTTGTTGCCATTTTGATCATTTTGTTTAACTCCATCCAAAAACCCAGTTTGTAACAGGGGTATTTTGGGGATTTCCTTAAAAAATGTTTTCAGTTGCCATTTTGATCCAATTCCAAAAAATAAAAAAAATTCCAAAAAATTCTAAAAAATCATAAAAATTCTAAAAAATTCAAAAAAATATAAAAATAAAAAAAATTCTAAAAAATCATAAAAATTCTAAAAATTCTAAAAAATCCAAAAATCATTAAATGTTTCGGCACGAACCGTTTCGACCCGTACCGTTTCGAACCGAACCGTTTCGACCCGTACCGTATCGAACTGAACTGTTTCGACGCGAACCGTTTCGAACCCGTACCGTATTGAACCGTACCGTTTCGATGCGAACCGTTTCGAACCGTACCGGTTCAACCCGTACCGTTTCGAACCCGTACCGTTTCGACCCGTACCGTTTCGACCCGTACCGTTTCGACGCGAACCGTTTCGAGCCGAACCGTTTCGACACGAACCGTTTCGACCCGTACCGTTTCGAACCCGAACCGTTTCGAGCCGAAGCGTTTCGACGCGAAGTGTTTCGACCCGTACCGTTTCGACGCGAACCGTTTCGAACCGAACCGTTTCGACGCGAACCGTTTCGAACCGAACCGTTTCGACCCGTACCGTATCGAACCGAACCGTTTCGACGCGAACCGTTTCGAACCGTACCGTTTAGACCCGTATCGTATCGAACCGAACCGTTTCGACGCGAACCGTTTCGAACCGTACCATTTCGAACCCGAACCGTTTCGAGCCGAACCGTTTCGAACCGTACCGTTTCGACGTGAAGCGTTTCGAACCGAACCGTTTCGACGCGAACCGTTTCGAGCCGAACCGTTTCGAGCCGAACCGTTTCGACCCGTACCGTTTCGAACCCGAACCGTTTCGAGCCGAACCGTTTCGACGCGAAGCGTTTCGACCCGTACCGTTTCGACGCGAACCGTTTCGAACCGAAGTGTTTTCGGCTTCGAAATGGTACGGGTCGAAACGGTTCGCGTCGAAACGGTTCAGCTCGAAACGGTTCGGGTCGAAAGGTACGGGTCGAAACGGTTCAGCTCGAAACGGTTCGGTTCGATACGGCACGGTTCGGTTCGAAACGGTACGGGTCGAAACGGTTCGGCTTCGAAACGGTACGGGTCGAAACGGTTCGCGTCGAAACGGTTCAGCTCGAAACGGATCGTGTTCGAAACGGTTCGCGCCAAAACGGTTCGTGTTCGAAACGGTTCGCGCCGAAACGGATTTTTTGGATTTTTTAGAATTATTTGGATTTTTTAGAATTTTTATGTTTTTTTAGGAATTGGATCAAAATGGCAACTGAAAAGGTTTAAATTGAAAAGAGTAACTGGGTTTTTGGATGGAGTTAGGCAAAGTGATCAAAATGGCAAGAAAATGTAAAAGTCAGGGACTCAGATGCAAAAAAAAAAACTATTTGGATCAAAATGGCAAATTTGGAAAAAACTCAGGGACTAAAATGGCAATTTACTCTAATAAACAAGTATAATATATTAAATAATAAAATAATAAAAAAGCTATATATTATTATAAAAATAAAGTTACTATTAATCATCACTCGTAAACAATATATATATATATATAGGGTTGAGTTCATTTCAGAACTCTAAATAACTACAGAACTTTCAGAACTTCTAATAAACAATCATTTTATATATAAGTTTTTGTATTTAGCATCTTTTTATCATCTATTATATGTATTTCTTTGATTACATACATGTTAAAAGTAGTTTACATATGTTTAATTGCCAAAATTATATATATGTGTCATAACTAATTACATATATGTAAAAAACTAGTTTACATATGTGTAATTATAAAATTACACATAAAAAATGATAAAATTACTCTTAACATGTATGTAATCGTAAAAATACACATAATAAATGATAAAATTATCCTAAACATAAAAATATATAAATAAAAAGATTGTTTATTAGAAGTTCTGCGAGTTCTGTAAATATTTATGGTTCTGAAATGATCCTGGCTAGACTAGCAAGGTTTTTCCGCGCGTTGCGACGGGAACTCAGTAGATCTGTGATGATATCAATATGGTATAACACTTGTTTAAAGTAATGATATTCATGCAAGAGAATGTGTTTTACATCGAAAAGTAAAAAGATGAATGTCGGTTCCGTTAATAACAATACCAGTACCAATGTCGATAAATACCATAAAAACGAAGGCATGTTCCGGTTCTGATAATAACAATACGGGTATCGATGTCAGCATAAGTTAGATTTGTCACTGTACTATTTTGATAAAACTATTTTTTCAACAAAGTTCATACATGAACGCGGTGAAAAAAAAATATATTAAACATAGTTGCGTATTCATCTTAAAAAGGATATTGAACGCGAGTTATTCGGGAAAAATCAAATTAACTAAAAAACTAAATTTGTTAAAAATGTATATTATTTAAAAGCATAATGGGTGAAACTGGAACATAATTTTTTAATATAATAACATAAAAAGCTTATGTTACTATTCATCATAGTTCTAAATTTATATATTCCGCACGTGATGTAGCGGGAATTTGGTCGGTACGGCTCGGTTCGTAACGGTATCACTATGGTATCACTATGGTATCAGCATTTGGTTTAAAGTCAATGATATGCACAAATAAATGCGTTTTACACTAAAAACCATTAAAAAAAAACCAGTATCGATTTTGATAATAACAATACAGCTACTGATGTCAAATAAAATCACAAAACCGAATACCAATATTGGTTCCAACAATAACAAACAGTACCGGTGCCGGTATTGGTTTGGTTCATCACTGTGCTATCTTGAATAAAATTCTTTTTTCAATGAAGTTTATACATAATATCGAACAAAAATCTATTAAACACAATCACGTGTTCAGCTTTTAAAAAAGATAACGAATGTAAGTTATCGAAAGAAAATCAAATGAAATAAAAACTAAATAGGTTAGCAATGTATATTATTTAAAACATAAGGGCTGAAATAAATAATTAAAAAATTTTAAATATAATATTTGTTTTACTATTAATGGAGAGTTTGAATTTGAATTAATATGTATAAATATGTATAAATGTATAAATGTATAATGGTATAATAGTTTTTTTCTTTTATATTGATTTAACAGAAATTATATGTTATATTATATTATATCATCTATACTTTCTATGATAGGAGAAATCCTTATGACATAAGAAAAGCTGATGTGTCAGCAGGAGAGCATGTCCAACAAGGCTTTTCTTATGTCATTATTATATCATAAAGCCTAATATTAAAAGCCTTAAAAATTCAAAGATGGCCCACATTCATATATTCCAAAGGTCTGCCATCAAACCACTCCCTTAAACCTCTGACGATTCAAAATCCTGGCTCCATATTCAATTCAAATTTTATAATCAAACATCTGTTCCCAGTTCAAAATTCTGGCTCCACACTTTCATCTCTCCCTCAACATCTGCCCTCAACATTTTATAATCAAACATCTGTTCCCAATTCAAAATTCTGGCTCCACATTCAAAATTCAAAATTTAAATCATATATTCTAATCCTATAAATAAGACATAATTATCTGGCTCCACATTCAAATCTCTCTCGCTGATATTTGCGAGCGTGTCTCTCTCTCTCTCTCTCTCTCAAATGCATCTTTCTCGTGATTCAGCCGCTATTATCCTATTACACTTCTTTGTTCGAATGTTTGATGATTCTGTTTACATGTTATCATTCCAGTATCATTGTTCCAACATCGTCGTTTCAATGAAACTTCCCATCACACATCAACCTTTCAATATTGAAGTTGCAGTATAATTGTTGCAACATCGTGAAAGGTTACATGTGCTACCTTCTTTGATGGGAGAGTTGCAACTTGAACAGACGATATGTATCTTCTATCGTGAAAATTCAGTTATGCTACAACAGTTGAGAAGAGACGTTTGCATTTTAGGTTTGTTTCTTATTTTGATTAACTGTTGATGATGTTGAGAGTTTTTATTTACACTGACATTTTTGAATATGTTAAGATGCATGTTTATATTATTAAAATGAACTACTACATAGAAAAATAGGAATTTAAGGAAATATTTATAAAGTATTACACGCTAGGGTTAACACATGCTAAGATTTCGTAAACTCTGGTCTTTCTCCATGTGATTTCATGCTCTCTTTTGAATTTTAGGTCTAATTAGCATGTTGCAGATTTCCTGATCCTGTTCTAGAAGTTGTGTCAGAAATTCTTCTGCATTCTTCTGGAACTCTGATGGAGGAGAGTGGAGGACTTCATCGAGCAATGTTATGTTGTTCCAGGTTTTGTTGTAATTAGTGTCATTGATTATGTTGACTTTCCTGTTTAGTTCTTGGTCTGTTCTTTGTTCTTTGAGTGACCACATCGAGAATTGTGTTTTAACATCGCTGGTGTCTGACCAGTGGTAGAAGCTGAAGTTTGCCATGTAGATTTTTTGTTGGTTTTCTGATTTGGAACAATTTTTGACAGAAAGTGATTTGTAGGACAGTTCGTTGATGTTTTGAATCAAAAGTAATCATCGGTCTTTTATAGAGTTTAAAAACACGTCTACATGGTAAATGAAGAGGTTAATTGTAATTGTGATAATCTGCTTTTGTTCTTTGGATTTTGATATTTTGTCACTTGGGTTTCTTGGTACTTAATTTTACAGTTTTTCCATAAAAGTTGGGGTTTGAAATGGTTTTTGCATTAAAAGACTGCTGTTTTGAAATATACATTAATATGTTTATATTAAATGCACGCGTTTTCATAATTACAAATTTCAGTATATAAACTCATAGTCACTTCACCTGTTTTTCAGAAAATCTTCCTACGAAGATATCATACTTTCAGGAAAGTCGAGTAATATAGTTTATTCAAATGGCGTCATTCACAAATGCAAAATCAGATGATTTAAAGCAGCGTTTTGTCAGGCAAATCGAGGAACAGGTGTATGAAGATAGGGCTACTCTTCAAGAGCTGAAGAGATGTTTTGATGGATTGCAAGTTGGCTTGTTCACTAGAGAGCAGGTTTCCAGAGATCTTATGCGGATGCCTTCAACTTCCGTTCGTGAGCTTTGTGTTGTCAGTAATATAGAGTGCGGTGATAGAGACGTGGAGTTCATGACGATGCTGAAGGACATACATCGAGAGGTTCAACAATCGATGGAGTTGAAGCTAAAGTTTCTTAATTCTTGTTGTTATTGTTAGATTTGAACTTTAATGTTGTTCAGTATGTGATGTAATTATTGGACTTTTAATGTCATGAATAAATGAATAAATTTTAATCTTATGAATCTATGTTGCGTTTTAGTTTTACTTATTTAGTGTTTGAGTTTGATTTAGATTATGTTGATGTTTAATTGTGTTTGAACATCTGTTTGGTAAGTCAACAGAGGTCAATATTTGGAGTTTTCAAATGTCTGTTGTAGTTAAAGTTTGGTAAAAGAGAATATCTGCTGATGATGAAATAACTGTGTATGCTATCGCTGTTTGATTACCATTATTGACTAAATGAATAAATTTTAATAGTATTAATCTTTGTTGTTGCATCTTCATTTTAATTATTTCAGTCATTCCTAAATATTATTTTATAATTTTGTTTATCAATAAAAATTTTTTGGAAGAATTTACCGTATATTTTGGTGTTGTAAAAGGTGATGTGTAGCTAAAGTCTGACAAAAGAGAGCATCTGCTGATGAATAAATGTCTGAAGAGGCAAAGGTCTGCTATTGGTCAACAGATGTTAACGAACAACAGATGATATTCAATCTTAAAATGCTTAACAGAGGAGTTGATACTAACAGTGGTTGGGCTAATGATGAATAAGTATTATTATATAAGGTCTGCTATAAGTATTATTATATAATTTTGTATGTCAATAACAGTTTTTTGGAAGAATTTACGGTATATTTTGTTGTTATAAAAGGTGTGTTGTAGCTAAAGTCTGACAAAAGAGAGCATCTGCTGTTATAAAAGGTCTGTTTTCAATCTTAAAATGTTTAACAGATGATTTGATACTAACAGTGGTTGGGCTAATAGCAGATGTTAGACTTACGACTGTTGAGTTACACCGATTGAAAACAACTGTTTTTGAAACTTATCCTTGCCTAAAAATACATCCACTGCTAAATGGTACCGTCTGTTGTCATAATTTCTGTTTATCCTAATGACTGTTGATTTACTATACTGCTGACTGTCATCCATTATGACAACAGAGGTTCTGACGTGGACAGATGTTAGCTAAAAATAAAACAACTGCTGAAAGTTATCATCTGTTCTCATCACTTCTGTTTATCTAACGACTGTTTGACTCACACTGTTCCCAACGCCCAACAGAGGTTTCCAAACACATTTTGTTAGACATCTTTTAGACATCTGCTATTAAGTTTGTTAAATATCTTTTATATTTACTTATAGTTGTCTTTTAGCTATAATAGATAACACATTTTCGTACAATATCTATACATGTATCTATATGTTCTATCAATATGTGTAATGCATGGTTTTCAATGTAAATGTAAATAACAAATTCAATAAGGGGTGTATGTGTAAATATTTTTCATCTGTTGAAAATATGGGAAAACGAAAACACAACCGTCATTATTTCTTTAGCATCATTACACATCAAACATCTATCATCTGACTTCTTTCAAAAATCTCTTCTTCCCAGTCATTTTCTAGGGTTTCAACTTTCTTATTCTCCGTATTGTACACTTCAATTACTGAAGGTTTTATTGTTTTTTCTTCAGCAACTGGTATGTACATTCATATTGTAATGAACTTTATATTGTTTAACGGATTTTGATTTAAATCCTATCTTGCTACAAATACAATTTTAAATGTTTATTGCTATACATTCAAGAAGGGTTTAGTTAGGTGTTCGAATCGTTTGTTGAGAACATATTAAAATAGTTATTATTTGCAGAAAAATTTTAACTGTTTCTATGATTAATTTCATTAGATACTCTGTTAATACAAAAAGTTAATGTTCATCTTCGAAGCCAACTTTTTAATTTCAATCTTTTAACATCTTTACTGATTCAGGTTTTATCATGTATACTACATTTATCAAGTTTCTTGATAACCCAGAATCTTTGAAACTGGTATGACATGTTTTTATATAGATAATTTATTTTTATTGAGATATATATTTAACAGTTGTTATGGTTTATATTTTCTTACACCACTTAAAAAGTATATACATGATGTACCTATAGCCTTTGCTAATCAAAAGTGGGGAGGTTGTTGGCAAAAAAATAAGTTGCGGATCTATCATGAGTCTGGTAAAAAATGGGTTGTGAGGGTCAGAACAGAAAATTCAACGCCAATAATAACTGACGGTTGGGACAGTGTTGTTAAAGATCTCAATTTGCCGAGGGATATTTTGTTGGTTTTCAGACCATTAGGTGATTTTGGGCTTGAACTTTCATGTTTTGTTGATGGCATGTGTGGTGAATCTTATTTCACGTTTAATCGTTATGCAAGATTTGGTTTTACGGTATGACTATTGATCTTAACTTGAATCCTTTTGCATCTTAAACGTGTTAACACTTATTCTCATAAGTTACATACTTCACGTATAGTATTCATTATTTTTAATTTTATGCAAGTAATCGAAGACTGCTTCATTAAACAATTTTACGTAAACAGCCCACCAAGTGGCAAATTTCAAATTTGTTATAAGGGTTCCTATTGGAATGTTGAGGTGTCTAAGGTTGATACAAACTTTGTATTTGCTAGAGGATGGCCGGAAATGTGCAAAGATGTTGGGATACTTGAGGATGATTTGCTTGTGTTTAGCAGAATTGATGATGTTGTTTTTGAGGTAGTAGTTTATAGAGATGAAACTGAGATTTGCTTTTTGAAGAAACCTGAATTTGACGACAATAGTGTACTTGAGATATCGAAGGCTGATTATGTTGAGAATGTATTCAAGGTACGTATGTATTTAGCATTAGCAATAAAAGTTTTAATTATTTTAGCATTATATTAATTATTTCATTAATGTTGACCAGGACATCTATGAGGATGAAGAAGTTGTGTCTGCAGGTAAAGGAAGAACCGTTACTCAGGTACTTACTAAATTATTAAAATTATTTATTTTTAATTTAACACATATAAGAATTTAATGTTTTTACAACTATTAGTAATGTTGTTTACTAATGTTACATTTATCCAATAATGTCTTATTTAGAAGAAGTTACCAACCAATGCCGAATGCACGTCGAAAGACGCATGTCTTCACGATTGAATAAAACACAAGATGTAAGTTTACCATATTAAAGATTGTTATATTACTATGGTTATTAAAGTTACTCTATGACAACAGGTTAAGAAGAAAGGTAAAGTTACTTCTGAGAGAAAGGAGACGGTCAAGAATAGGACTAAGGGAAATGATGCCTTACCTGTCGACACAAGTGATCATATTGGATGTTCTTCATCTGCTCACAAAGTTAAGGTATCTATACTCGCCACTTAATTAGTATATCTTATATGAACTGTTTTTTTGTGTGCATATATTCAACATTCCTTTAATTTACATGTATATGTTTACTTTTTCATCAAGGGGAAGAGAGCCACCAACGTTCAGAAAAAGCTTAACTGTAGAAATAAGATTATGAAGACTGCAAAAAAAATTCTGGACATCTTCTCGACCCAGAGTTCTTTCATTTTGATCACAAAGGAGACTATAGGCTGGTATACCATTTTTTATAACCAATTAACGATTTATGTTTATTTGTCTGACTATTATTTTTTTCTACACAATACATGTAGCGTCTTCCTGTTGAAGTTTCCAGACGAGCCGGTCTTTCTGTTGATTTTCATCCTTTGAAAGTTCAAAACATGGTTGGAGTTATGGAGGTTTATGATGTTAAGTCGGAGTTAAATGAATTGAAGCCACGTTATGCGTTGGACGGTTGGCGAAAGTTTATGACTGAGAATAACTTGAGGTTTGGTGATATGTTGCACTTCACATATGTGTCTTCGCAACAGAAGATCGTATTAAATCAAGTTACCTCACTTTAACAACGACATTTAAGTATGTTCTGATATCAGATATTATAACTATGAATTTTTTGATGGTGATGTTGTATGTTTTTTTTTTTTAAATTATTAACTTGATGTTTTGTTGCTATGTATAGCTAACATGATAAAACATTGTTATTAGCTCTTTATGTTTTATATATAGATGATATCATGCTTCTTTTTGCTAATAGTAACTGCAATTAGTAGAAACTTGGTTTATTAATCGCAAATGTGACATTCTTCTGCATTTATGGGTTTATGAATTCAGAATAATGGATGGATATATATATGACTGTATTTGGCATGATGATGTTGTGTTTCATGTTGTAAAAACCAGGGAATTGTCAGATAATAGATTGCTTTGCCCGATTAGATTATGTGTTAAATTATAGTTCTTTTAAGTCATTGTTTCGTTTTCTTGAATTTTATGTAATTTTGTAAAGAAGTACAATAACAAACAGTTGTTTTAACTCATATTTGCCTTTTGGTCAATAGTTAATGGAAACCCATGTTAGGTTCAACAGTCTTTTGAAGAGGAAAACAGTGTGAGAAGTCAGTAGATCTGATTAAGTTAAACATCTGTTCAGACTTAAACAAATGTTTGGCATTTTATATCAGAGGTTTGGACTTAAACAGTTGTTTGACCTTAAACAGATTTTTGGCCATAAACAGATGTTTCAGATTAAACAGATGTTTTGCCTTAAACAGATGTTTGGCCTTCTATATCAGATATTTGGACTTAAACAGATGTTTTACCTTAAACAGATGTTTGGCCATAAACAGATGTTTGGATTTAAACTAAACATATGTTTAAGGTCAACATCTGTTTGACTATTGGTCAACATCTGTTTGAATTTTGGTCAACAACTCATTTAGTATTCAACAGAACTTTGAATAACTCAACATCTGTTTAATTCGTTGTTCCGTTTTCTTGAATTCTATGTAATTTTGTAAAGCAGTACAAAAACAAACATTTTTACAAAATCTCAAATCACCCTATCATTTAAGTGCATTGGAGTAAAAGTGGAAATGATGTTATTCATGTGGTCCTGTTGTGCTTTTGTTTGACCTCTAATATAGGTTCATCATCTAATCCGGTGATTTGAAGACATTGTTGTTGAATCGAATGAGATGCTTGATGTAATGTGGTCGTATTAATAACAAATAGTAATTAATATAATAAGTTTCCCGAGCCCGGGAAGCAATCTCGGGTAATAACCTAGCTAAATAATATTTTATAAGGAGCATTGAATAAACCTATTGATCATTAATTTATATCAATTTTGTAAGTCTGCAGTAATTATTTTTTTTACTCTCTGTCAATATGTGTTATGTATGGTTTTCTAAGAAACAACCCGTGTTTGCACACGGGTCTTACCGCTAGTATCATATCATATCATAACATATCATACTACAGTAACAAACTCAATCTACAGTAGCAATATTTTTTGACTTTTTTCCTTTTGTGTACATTTATCCTATAACTTTTAACATTGACACTTAAAACCCTTTAAGTTTCTAAACACTTTTTAATCGATTTTTACATGTTTATTTTTATGTACATTTAAGTTTTTTTAGAAATTAGTCGAGTTAAATATAATACGTGTTCGTGTTTATTTTTATGTACGAATTCAATTTGGTCTACGTTTTGACATAATAAGAAGCTATAATATGCAACTCAATCTAGAGTAGCAACTTGTTTTTTCATCTTTTTGTGACTTTTTTTTCCTTTTGTATACATTTACCCAATAGCTTTTAGCATTAACACTTACAACTCCTTAAGTTTCTAAACATTTTGTATGCGAGTTTTACATGCTTATTTTTATGTACATGTCAATATAAATTGAAGTTAATTTACGTTTTGACGTAAGTTTTTATTTTGGGAAATCAGTCAGGTCAAATATAACACGTGTTCGCTTATTTTATGTACGTTTTCAATTTGGTCTACCTTTTGATATAATAAGAAATTCAATCTACAGTAGCACCTTTTTTTTTTCTTTTGTGACTTTTTTCCTTTTGTGTACATTTATCAAAGCATTAACACTTACAATCTCTTAACTTTCTAAACACTTTATAATCGAGTTTTATGTGATTATTTTTATGTACGTGTCAGTATAAATTGAAGTTAATTTACGTTTCGATGTATGTTATATTTTCAATTAGTCGGGTCAAATATAATACGTGTCCGTGCTTCTTTTTATGTACATTTTCAGTTTGGTCTACGTTTTGACATAATAAGAAATCTGATCTACACTATCACCTTTTTTTGTCTTTTTGTGATTTTTCTCCTTTTGTGTACATTTACCCAACAATTTTTAGAATTGACACTTACAACCCCTTAAGTTTCTAAACACTTTGTAGTCGAGTTTTACATGTTTATTTTTATGTACGTGTTAGTATAAATTGAAGTTTACTTACGTTACGATGTTAGTTTTTTTTTTTTTATAATCAGTCGGGTCAAATATAATATGTGTGCGTGCTTATTTTTTTGTACGTTTTCAGTTTGGTCTACCTTTTGACATAAATTTAGTTCGAAAACGAGTTAGGCAATATAATACGTTTTTATTAGACGGTATAAATTCAAGTTACCTTACGTTTCAACGCCACCACAACGCGCCATACTATTCTTTAACTTAAAATAAATTATATTCTTGTGTGTTTATTTTTATGTACGTGTCAATATAATTCAAGTTGGTTTACGTTTTGACGTAAGTTTCTTTTAAAACAATAAGTTACGTTTTTGTGCTTATTTTTATATAGGTTTTTAGTTGGTCTACCTTTTAACGTAAATTTTGTTCTAAAACGAGTCGGGTTAAACATAATACGTTTTCATTAAACTGTGTAAATTTAAGTTACTTTACGCGAAAAAATTTACTTGTTTCCTACATTCTTCCATTCCAGTAATCAAAATCGTGACGATTGAGCAAAAGTTAAGATAATATACATATTTTCTCAAACATTAAAGACTAGAATATTAATTTATCATCTAAACCACTAACATAATTGATTAAGAAAATAAATTATGTATAATCTTTTTTTTTTTAAGAAGACATCATCTTATTCTTATCCTGTTATCAAACATAGTCATAGAAAAAATGTTTATAAGAATTAAATAGCTCCTTGTTGGGCAGATTGCATTTTGGGGAATGAGGTTTATATTAATAATAATCTTATTTTTTTAAGCAATTACATCCCTATTATAAATTTGTAATTACTTTAATACTATTCATAGAAGTTGGACTTATTATTTCATTCTATCATTTTTATGCTGCAAAACGGGAATATCAATTGCATGTGCAACAGCTAATTGCTTAATTAAATGAAATCCTAGCTCACATGAATAAGCATTTTCTTGGTTTCAAAAAGTGGAGTTGTCCCCAATTGCTTCTAACCATTTAATTTTGATATAAAGTATGATATAGATAACCCATCGATACTACTAACTCAAAAGCTATAAGAAAAATAAAACAATAAGCGTAAGAAAGTTCGTAAAAAATTACACGTATAAGAAATTTAAGAAAAGTATTATACAATCTATCATGGGAGCTTTGATAAATTAACATAAACGAACACCGTGTTGCAACTGTGACGCCTCCATGCATTGCGCAACGTCACAATGAAAATGTATCGTCCCCGTCGCATCGTGCGGGCACCCTATTAGTGTATATATACATATATATATATATGAACACTTCAAGGTGTGAGAACGGTGAGAACCATTCTCTGCCAAAAGATCTTAGTGGTTTGTGGCTGAGATTGATGCGATGACATTTTTGTAAATAATAGGGGGCCTTGTAACTAACAGGAGGGGTAAAATAGGAAGATCCAAACAAAGGTGCACATGCTAATCACATGCCATTTTCGCCCATCATATTTAAACGGCAATAACTTTTTTATACGTGATTATTTTTAGAAAAAAATTACACCATAAAACTCAGCGTTTTTTTTTTATCTTTCCAACGAGTATACTATTGATATACTTTTCGAAAAAAAAATTAACTGGGTTTTATGGCGTTTTTCTGAACTGGGTGTTTTATGGCGTTTTAGACTAGGTATTTTCATGGCGTTTTTCTGAACTAGGTGTTTTTATGGCGTTTTAACTAGGTATTTTCATGGCGTTTTTATGAACTGAGCGTTTTATGGCGTTTTCAACTGAGTTTTTTCATGGCGTTTTTCTGAACTGTGTGTTTTATAGCGTTTTTACACTAGTACAAATTATGATTTTTCTGAGCTCAATAAATATTAATTTAGGCGGTTAGACACATAAACCGCCCAAAAATCAGCACAAATAAACTTACACGCACATTTTTTGAGCTATATGGCTCAAAAAATGGTTTTTTTTAAGCTATTGTAAATTATAGCTCAAAAATAGCTTTTTTTTGTGCGTGCATAACAATAGCTTTTTTGAGTGTTTTATGGCGTTTAACTGGGTATTTTCATGGCGTTTTTCTGAATTGGGTGTTTTTATGGCATTTTATTTGAACACCCAGTTCATGTGAGTGGGTTTTTTGACAATATTACCACTTACTGTAATTTAACATCAATGCCACATGTCACCACCAATATCGTTCTCACCGTTCTCACACTTTTCACCGTTCTCTCTAAATCCTGACTCTACATATATATATATATATATATATATATATATATATATATATAGGGGAAGGTTCAAATGAAAACCACTAGTTAACGCGAAAACTCGAAAACTAATTAAAAAAAGCCAAAAAAACATGCAAAAAATTTTTTTTTTTAAAATTTTTTTTTTTCAATCAAATTTTCGCAGGTTTTTTTATTAAAAAAAAAAAAAAAATTTCAAAAAAAAAAAAAAAAAAAAAAATTTTGTGTAGTGCACATGTGTAATACTGCACATGTGTCTGTGTACTACACATGTGTATTATTACACATGTGCACTACACAAATTTTTTTTTTTTTTTTTTTTTTTTTGAAAAAAAGTTTTTTTTTATATATAAAAACTAGCGATTTTTATTAAAAAAATTGAAAAAAAAAAAAAAAAAAAAATTTGTGTGTTTTTTAGGCTTTTTTTAGTTAGTTTTCGAGTTTTCGCGTTAAAAGTGGTTTTCATTTGAACCATCCCCTATATATATATATATATATATATATATATATATATATATATATATATATAGGGGATCGCTAAAATGAAAACCACCTACAGTTGTAAGAACCGCGGGAACCACTTTCTGGCCATTAGATCTTAAAAATGGATGGATAAGATTAAAAGTAGTTAAAAGTAATATTAAATTCTTTTTGTCTTATTATGTTTTTAATATTTTAATCTAAAAGGGTATTTAAGTAATTTTGTTTTTTTTGTCTTATTAAGTTTATTGTTTTTTATTACAATTTTGTCCTATTACATTAATTATTTTTTTAAATTAGATTTCTTTATTAAACAAATATTTTGAAACCAGATTTTTTTATAAAAAAAATTTACGCGCGTTTTTTTACCACCCGTTTTTTACGCGCGTTTTTTTACGACCCGTTTTACGCTCCGTTTTTTCATGCCGTTTTTGCGACCGTAGTTTTTAAGTGCCGTTTTTTAGGCCCGGTTTTAGGCGCCGTTTTTTGTCGCGCCGTTTTTTAATTCACATTTTTTACAAGCCGTTTTTGCGCCCCATTTTTTACGTCCCGTTTTAACACGCCGTTTAGCGTCACGTTTTTATGTCCCGTTTTTACGCGCCGTTTTTTACGCCCCGTTTTTTCACGCCGTTTTTGCGACCTGGTTTTTACGTGTGGTTTTTTATTCCCGGTTTTACGCGCCGTTTTTACACTTTTTACGTTTTACGTTTTATGTTAACCTTTTTAGACTTTTTACATTTTAAGTTTTACGTTAAACTTTTTACGTTTTACATTAAAATTTTTATGTTTTACGTTTTACGTCAAAACTTTTTACTTTTTACTTTTTACGTTTTACGTTTTACGTAAAACTTTTTACTTTTTACGTTTTACGTTAAAACTTTTTACGTTTTACGTAAAACTTTTCACGATTTACGTTTTACGTAAAACGTTTTAAGTTTTACGTAAAACGTTTTACGTTTTACGTTAAAAAGTTTACGTTTTTACGTTTTACGTAAAACGTTTTACGTTTACGTTTTTACGTTTTACGTTTTTACGGAAAACGGGCAGAGTTTCCTCTGTTTTTGGAAGAAGCCGACAACTCAAGTTGTCGTTATCTTTTCAAAACTCAACAATTTTCAACAATATAAACACAATATGTAAAATTTCTATCAAAATGCCAAACGTAACAAGTCACTAAAGTATCGGTTCGAGCTCGGTGCGCGTTAACTAAATAAAATCTAAACTAATGTAATAATAACTCAAATAAAATCTAAACTAACGTAATAATAACTCGCTACGTTTAAACTTTACCGGTCCTCAGTTGACCATCTTTGACTTGTTTGACTGCTGCTGACCCGAACCGGGTCCGTTGACTGCTTTCGACCCAAACCAAAACCCGAAACTGACCTGGGTTGCACCGTGTTGAGCCGAAACCCGGGCCGCTACTGAACTGTGTCACCGCCCTGTTTTCTTGTCGAACCGAACTTGAACCGAGTGAACCGTAACTGAACTATATCGAACCGAAAATGAACCAAGTTCTGAGCCGAAACCGACCTTAAACCGAGTTCTAAGTTTGAAGTTTCGAAATCTATTACAGATCATCATGCATCTGTTTGGATTGCTTGATAAACTCTGCATTAATAATCGCAATCAAATCAGAAATCAAGATAAAAAATAAAATAAAATTTTCAACATAAACTCATGATTAGATATTAACCTCGATGATGATTTCTTGATGGTTCCTAGCTAATACAATACTTTTTCCCAGCCTGATACCTTCACAATAAAAGCATAGTATGTTTTAATAGCTAAGTTGTTTCCATTAATCCACAACTTCTTGGTTGTTGGGTCACCTCTGGCGTTCATCATCATCATCATCTTTATAACCTTCGGTCATCATCATCATCTTGGTTGTTGGGTCATCTCCGGTCATCATCATCATCTCCGGCAGAGACCAGAGTTGAAGATCACCAACCCTTGCCGGCGGTGGTCATCATCATCATCTTCGTTGACGGCGGTGGTCACCGGCAGAGCGACGCCGCCTCTCCCGCTGTTCTTATCACTGCGGTATTGGGTCAGAGAGAGGGATTTGGCCCGTATCCGGCCGTCGTCTGCTCGCCGGAGGCCGGCCGGAGTCCGTCTGGTTCTTGTTGTCGTTGAGGAAGATTCAAGAGAGAGAGGATGTGTGTGTGTTTGGAGTAGATTTTAAAATCTCTGGAGAGAGGATTAGCTTTTAAAGAGAGAGAGAAAAAGGTATCTCTGGTGCATTAAATGGAGAGAGAGAGAGGTGGATTAGACATTTGAGGTAAATGACCACAATACCCTTTAGGTTGGCATTTTATGATTGGTTGAGAGTGGTTCTCGCGGTTCTTACAACTGTGGGTGGTTTTCATTTTAGCGCTCCCCTATATATATATATATATATATATAGGATAAGGATCATTACAAAACACTAATTATTGCGAGAACAAAAAGAACAACTCTAAATCACTAAATTTTGGGATTTAAAGTTCATATTTCTTGAATTTTATGTTTCTTACATTCATATGTGTATTATATATACATAAAAAATCATATATTTTTCCCTACACATAGTCTACATACATGTAGGTAATTTAGCCTACACATAACCTACATGTGTGTAGGTTATTTAAAAACTGAAGATTTTTCATTTTTTGTTTTAATTATAGTGTGAGAAACAATAAATCTTAGATTTATAACATTTTCATTTACTTTTTAGGTTTTTAGGATTGAAAAAATGAGTGATTCATTTTGTTCTGCGTGTTCTCGCGATATTTAGTGTTCTGCATAGAACCTTCCCCTATATATATATATATATATATATATATATATATATATATATGAGAGCTTGGTCAAAAACCACGAGAACTTTGTAAAAAACAATTCAAATTCAAAATTTCTTTTTACACATTATTATTATTCGAATACAATGTTAGAAATTAAATTTACACGTATAAATTTTCGTGAATTCTAAATAAAGAAAATTTACACATGTGTAAGTTTGCCATTTACACATGTGTAAATTTGTTATATTTACACATGTGTAAAAAAATCTATAAGAATGATTTTTAGAGGAGAAATGAATTATTTGATGTTGTAAATTCTTTTTTGATGTTGTATTTTTATTACAATGAGGTTTATATTAAAAAAAATTCGGTTTTGATTGGTTTTTTCATTCGTTCTCACGGTTCTCGCAATATTTAGCGCTCTCAAGATAATCCTCCCCTATATATATATATAGGTAGAGGTTCCTGTAAAAAAGAGGTTTTTTGTGAGAAAGGTAAGAAAGAATCTACACCATTAGATCTTTGATCTAATGGTTGAGATCATAATAGCAAAATTGTAAATAATGTTTAGTATTAAACATATTAATTTTCTAGATTAAGGGTATACAGGTAAATTTAACATTTTTAAATTAAGAAACTAACATTAATGCACATTCAACTTCCCCCGTCTTTTTTAAACGTCAATAACTTTTTATACATAACTTTTTTTAAAAAAAAAAGTTACATCATAATAACGATCGTTTTTTATCTTTAATATGAGTGACATATTGCTATACTTATATAGAGAAAAAAATATGTTTCGATCAGATGTTTAGTCCATGATGTTTTGTCTATGTTCATACAGTGGTGTTTTAATTGTATTGTGATTCAAAGCGTGGTGTTTTAAACACATACTGGAAAGCATGGTGTTTTTTTAATCTACTGGAATGTAGGTTTTAAAACACCATGGTGTTTTAACATATGGAATCTGGAACATCTACTAGCATGCAGATGTAAAACACCATGCATGCAGGTTTAAAACACCATGTATAATAACCATGCTATCACATTCTGGAAATAGAGGTGGTGTCTTTAATAGTGTTATATACTTATTGAATGGTATTATATACTTATTGAATGATGTTATATAATTATTGAATGATGTTATATACTTATTGAATGGTGTTATATATGTGCTGAATGGTGATTTTGCAATGTTATTCATAGTGTTTTTATAGAGATCTTTAAAATGGTGTTATACTTATTGAATGGTGTTATATAATTATTGAATGATGTTATATACGTGCTGAATGGTGGTTGCAGTATTATTCGTAGTGTTTTTATAGAGATCTTTAAAAAAAACCATGTTCCTATAAATAAGGTGGCGGTTATGGAAGGCTTTGAATTAATTGAATCAATGATAAAAATACTTGTTTACCCTTTTAATTAATTTAGATTGAGGAAACATGTCATCTCCAAAATATATCTCACACTTCTTACACTTTTAACCTTTTTAACAATAACCTATATATAGGGTAAAGTTATTGTAAAAAAGGTTAAAAGTGTGAGAAGTGTGAGAAACATTGTAGAGGTGACATGTGTCCTAAATCTAAATTAATTCAAAAAGGTAAACAAGTAATTTTATCATTGATTTAATTAATTCAAAACCTTCCATAACCGCCACCCTAATTTATAGGAATACGTTTTTTTAAGATCTCTATAAAACACTACAAATAATACTGTAAACACAATTCAGCATGTATATAACACTATTTAATAAGTATATAACACCATTCAATAAGTATATAACACCATTTTAAAGATCTTTGTAAAAACACTACGAATAACACTGCAACTACCATTCAGCACGTATATAACACAATTCAATAAAATATAACACCATTCAGTAAGTCTATAACACCATTCGATAAGTATATAACATCATTCTAAAGATCTCTATAAAAACACTACGAATAACACTGCAAAATCACCATTCAACACATAGATAACACCATTCAATAAGTATATAACACCATTCAATAAGTATACAACACCATTCAATAATATATAACACTATTAAAGACACTGCAAAACACCATTCAACAGTTCATAATAATGTAATAAGTACATAACACTAAAAAAATATAACACTACACACTATAACACACTATGAATAATATATAACACGATATTACCCTATTATAACACTGTATAACACTACAACCCCGTAATGGTGGGCGTCTGAAACAGCAACAACATTGTGGAGATTTGTAGGACCGGTAGCGGAGGTGCGACAACTTGAGTGGTTCTCGGTGGAAACCGATCGGAGCAGGTGGGTGGCTTGCGATGGTTGTTCGGTGGTGTCCAGCAGGTCTGATTCGGAGATGTCGATGTTGCTGTATTGATGATGATGATGATTTGAGATGTAAACTGACGATGATGAAGATTCGAGATGGATTATTGATGATGATGATTCGAATTCTGGAAGGAGGAGGATTCGAATTCTGGAAGAAGAAAGAGAATTCGTAATTTTAGGGAATTGATTTACAGTTTCCTATTTTCAGGTGGATATAAAAGACACAATTGCCCATACAATTTTCAAATCAGTCCAAACTAATAAAAACATTTTACAATTTGGTCTCCATTGATCTCAACCATTAGATCAAAAGATCTAATGGCTGAGATTCTTTCTTACACTTCTCACACTTTTGGTTTTTTTTACAGAAACCTCAATCTATATATATATATATATATACACACACACACACATAGTGTAAATGTAAAATACAATATTTCTTAAGAACCATAATCACGCATGTTGAAAAATCATAATCACGTATGTTGAAAATTCATAACTACCCCGTCGAAAATCTCATGCTTCGCCACTGATTCCAAACGATGTGAAATAAGCATAACATATGAAAAGTTAAACAAAAATATATGATATTTGGTAAGTATTCGTCTTTCCTAATACCTTTTTTATATTTCTTGACACTGTTTCTATAACTTTTATATTTTCCCTCTGATTTTATTTTTCAATTCTATGCCATAACAATTGTTTATAGATATTAGCTTCTAAAAATATACGCGAATGACGTATACATTGTGACAACGCTCTTCGTAAGCTAGATCCTCCTCTGTGGGATGATTATTTGATATGTGCCTCCGAGATAATAGTCTAAAACATGCACAACATAAATTGAATATTTATCGATCAAATTCTACCCTCGTATCTTTTTGTATACGAGTTACTTGATTCACATTTCTCATATTAATCGTGAGATAGGTTAACCAATCGTATTAATTTAAATTTGATGCGCTAATATGTTGTTTATATCTATTGTGGTTTATTTAACTATTAATAAATTTATTTATTAATAAATAAAAAAATCTTTATTATAAAAGTCCATAAAAAAATTTATATTTCTAGGGTAAATACCATAAAAAATTTATTTAGCAAGTTATATATATAAAGCTTTTAACTATAATAAATTTATTTAGCAAGTTATATATATACCAATATTTTTTTTTGTTTTTCTGGTAAAAGTTAGTTAACAATTTTTTGTATTTAAAAACTAACATATTTTCTGTTTTTCCTCGTAAAAGTCCCTTAGAAATTTTTTACACATAAAAACTAACATAGTTTTTGTTTTTATTATAAAAGTCCTTTAACTTGTTAATTTAAGAAAAAATATCTTAGTTATGATTGGATGAAATCATGAAAAAATAGCAATAAAATGCAACATATATTCTCTTTTTTTTTTTCTCGTAAAAGTCACTTAGCAATTTTTTAGACATAAAAACTAACATACTTTCTGTTTTTATTATAACAGTCCCTTAACATGTTAATTATAAAAATCTCTTAATCATGATTGGATAAAATCATGAAAACATCATTTGACAAATTACGTTATAATAGCAATAAAATGCATTTGCTTATAACTTTTTAATGACTATAAACTTATGCATGCCAATGTATATGATTTTTTTTTATTTTGAACTATGTCATTCACGTTCATGTATTTTTATTATATGTTATAAATTATTTTACAATACATCTTAAAATAGAAAGTCGGTGACATAGCCACCGACACTGTCACACCCCCAAAATACCACATGCGGAAACCCCCGCGAGGCGTGTGACGTACCAGGATCTAGCCACCATTCACATTGAACTCATAACAAGATTTCAAGTAAAACTTTCATTTATTAAAATATATCGTCTAAAACATTTTATTGTTCAGCGGAAGCATAATACAATAGTCAAGAATATTAAAACCCAAGTGAACAAAAACCAATAGACTCGTCTCATGATTCCATATATCTCGACCCATGACCACTCCAGCATCCCAGACAGCAAGTTCCAATGATATGTACCTATTGACCTGCAAGCATGCATAAAAGTGTATCAGATAACGCTGGTGAGTTCACAGTTTTGTTTACGCGTTTAGTTACCATATATAAGTTTAAAACATTTCAGAGATTCGATGTTGTTAATAACTCGATTACCGCAGATGGCTCCAGATTATTTGCCCTTCCCCAATGCTCTATCAAACATTGGTCAAGTGGTTAAGGTAATTAGTTCACACCCGTCCTCCCCGGTACGGTGTGAGGGTGCCAAACCTAATAGCGCTATCAACTAATAACCCCGTTGCCTCCCCGGCAACCAATTCGGTATATGATGGGACTTAATGATAGATATGAGTGTATTAACCAACATCCCGAGTTTAACATTCCAGTCAAACCCAATAACCCAGTACTCCTCCCCGGAATACCTACCAGATGTCCCTCCCCGGGACGCATGCTTGAAATAGCGCAGTGAACTCACCTTAGATTCGCTCGGTATGTTACGTTACATTACCCGTTCCAAGTTGGTCAACCAAACCCTACCGTGGTTACCAGAGATGATCAGTTTCGTAAACACATATCTAGATCACGTATTCAACAAGTCACATGTAACAACATTGTCACGTATCACATAGCAAACGTTTAGATTTCATACGCGTTCATAACACAAGTTCTCGTTCCCAACAATAATTATCCATAACATCAGTTGCATAATAATTGAATCACGTATTGTCACAGATTGCATTCACTGCAAAGATTACCATAAATCTCATAACAAGTATTCAGTTCTCATACAAGTCCACGTCTCCCGTGCGTGTCACATAACAACACTTAACAGGTAAGTTTGCTACTCACATCAATCAAATCAGATTTTCTCATTCCTGCTCACCTTTATCATCATGCAACAAATAGGATTTTATAAACACAAGCATCCATCATCCTATACAACATATACTGTTTACTGTTCTGTCCATATGCCTTCTCGACGAAGGATCCTTATGGCGAAGGATTAACCTTCGTCGGAATTGAGTTTGACGAAGAATCCCTCGGCGAAGAACTATTCTTCGTCAAGGATGATCATGACGAAGAACCTTAATGGTTCGTCAAGAACGTGCCAACGAAGTATCAATTCTTCGTCATCTTAGGGTTTGACGAAGGATCCTAGTGGCGAAGGACCACTCTTCATCATATCAACAGGTGGTTATGATCAATAAACCCTAACGGCCGTCGTTCAACAACAGCGCAAACATTAACAAGTTCTATGATTTACGATAACCCCAATCATCATTCTACAGTTCTTGAAACAATAACATGTCATCAATATTAGTCATCATGACTAATTATTTGTATCTGATCTATGAGCAACCAACCTCATCAAGCCTAGTCTGCATGCATTAACAAGTGCATATCATTGAGCAATTCTATGCCGTATAACAATATCACATGTTATTCTAAATCATATCTAATGTTCTCTAGTATTAAATCCTACATCTCGTTCATATGCAGAATAACATTCAATCGTAACAATTACAGACCATATCATCAGACGATTGTCTAACTATAATACCTAGATTAACAAAATCATGATCATTCTTGTAGCACATCAATCAGTTACACGTAGCCGTGAGCAATTAAACAAAGATTCAATAAACATGTTCATACTTACCGAGGAATGATCATCGCTGGACACAAGAGATAAGCTTCAAAGGAATGAAAACTCTGAATGGTGAGTTGTCGTCAACTTCACAGGAACAAATGAGAGTGCTAGGGTTTGTGATATGGTGAGTTTTTGTGAGATAAAAACACCCTACGTGTGTTTATGTTCGCGTAAGTGAGTTGGGCCCTTCCTGGGCTTCGAAGGAAATCTGGGCCGGCGAAGCACCCCACTGGCGACGAACTATCTTTGACGAAACTCTACTGGCGACGAACTCTCAATACTTTGTCAAGGCTTCGTCGAGTAGGAAGTTGTGACGAAGACCCTTTCTCTTCGTTGAGTGATTGTGACGAAGAACTGTAGTTCTTCGTCGGCTCGGATTCTTCGTGACTCATGTGTGTGCATAATCCAAAGTTACAACTAAACATTGCACAAGATACAACTTAAAATAGGATTGTGAAACAAGTAATGCGTTGAGGAAGGACCTTGAAATCTCGGGTTGTCACAGACACCCTCAACAATTTCTTGTATCAATGTACAATGATTAAATTTCAATATTCTATCAAATAGTTTAACATTTTAAATATTTTATATCATTTACTATAACCAATTAAATAATCAACTAATAAAATAATATATTATTAAAAAGGTATTCTTATCTCCTGTATTTTTACGATATTGTAATTTTAGCCCCTTAACTTTGGTACCTTCAAAGCTGAATAAAATGGCAAATTTAGTCTCTAAACTACTCCATTTTAAAAATAGTTTGCTTTTGACACCCTAACTTTGTCGTAGTTTCCTTTTTAGCCCCAACTTTGTTATAGTTTCTTTCTTACCCCCCAAAACTTTATCAAATTTTATCTTTACCCTTTCTTAGCCCTTAGGTTTAGGAAATGCAACTTTTAACCACTTAACTTTTTATGAACTTTGTAAATGCCACCTTGACCCCCTCAAGAGTTTTTGGCTTGATGATATAAATTCGAGTTAGTCGGGTCACGTATAATACGTTATGATTGTACGATATAAATTCGATTTATGTTACGTTTTGATCTAATCGCAATGCAATTATATGATACATTGAGTTCAATCGGACACGTCAAAACGTGCGTTTTCATATGGCTAACACATCATATAACGCTTGGACTAATCCGTTCGATATTTACGAAGTACCCGCGCCACAACACGCGCGGGTCTTATTATTAGTTATCAACTTATTGGAAAAAAGGGAAAAAAGGATAAACATTAAACGGATTTTGCCTTTCCACGTGTCCAATTTAAAAAATTAATTCATCTTGATGATTTCCCCACATAATATAAGTAAATAAATTTTATAATTGTGTTTAGAGTAAATTACAAGTTTAGTCCTTTATGTTTACACCAAATTGCAGGCGCTGTCCTTTAGCGCAAAAGTTGACAAGTTTTGTACTTAATGTTCCAAAATCTTGCACGTTATGTCCTTTAGGCCAAACCCAGTTATATAGTTTAGTTATATATGGTCATATGCCTTGCACATGAGGGCAGTGTTGTCATTTCATCTCTTTAGGGACTATAGTATAAAACAACTTATATTTAGGGACTGATTTGAAATAAACTGAAAGATAAAACATATAATATAATCTCTCTCTCTCTCTCTAAACTGAAAATCCCTTTCTTCTCTCTTAACACACTGATTTGGATCTCCTGGAATACGGAAGAATGACGAAACCCTAGCGAGGTCGTTCCCGCATGATTGAGACCAAAGTATGTCAACGATGCTTGTTAATTGTATGGTAATGAAAGATGAAAGAGGGTACCGGCGGTGGAGAAAGTTCTGACGAGGGTAAAAGGAAGCAATAGTTTAGGGGTGGCGGTGGCTGAAGGTGAGGGGGTGGTTGTGGTGGTGGGTTAGGTGCGATGACGGCGGATGGATATCACCAGTGAAGGGGGAGCGGTGATGGACGGCGGGTTGCAGGGGGAGGTTGTGGTTCAAGACAAATGCTATTAATTTGATGTAAACATAAAGGACAAAACTTGTAATTTACTCTTGTGTTTAAATATAACATATGAATGAGTGTTTGATGTGAAAAAAAATATTAAGAGGCTAGAAAAAATAGAAAGCATATTACCCACCAATTGTTGCTTGTGTTGTTGTAATTTATTCATTGTGAGTTTTTAAAAAAAGTTTTTGCATTTTTCATTTTAATCTAAAGGTGTTTATCTTTTACATTTTTCCCCTTTGACTTCTTTACCTTTAACCCAAAACTTTATATCTTTTGCAATTTAACCCCAACATTTTTTTATTTCAACTTCCTAACCCCATACTTTTCATCTTTCGCAAGGTTTTCTTTTTATGTTTCGTTTTAAATTTTGTGAGTCAACACGCCGCAACGTGCATGTGGGGTTTAACGTTTTTTTGTCTATGTTTTCCCTTTGACAGGCCAGTCGTAACGCGTCAGATGTTCTCCGTTTGACAAGTTCGTCGCAACACGCGGTTCTTAAATCGACTTAGTTATTGTTTTCTACGTTTTATGTTTATGTCTAATTTCTTCGCATTAACACACCGCAACAAGCGTGCGCGATTCAACTATTTTACGTTTGTTTTTCGTTCGGTGTTATTTTTTACATTTTTATTTATTTTATTTGTACAAGCTCTTCTGATGTTGGTGGTCGCTTGCAGTGGTGTGGCATTAGTGCTACTTAGCACGATTTTACGAATGCATTTAACCTATTAAGTTTTTTTACTAATAATTTGTGCCGAGTTTACCATTATACCTCCTTTACTTAAGAAAAACTATTTTTACGTGCATATTTTTATGTACGTGTCTGTATAAATTCGATTTCCTCTATGTTTCGACGTAAGCTTTTTCTGGAAACGAGTCAGGTTAAATATAATACGTTTTCGTTTAAAAAACTATTTTTTACGTGCATATTTTTATGTGTGTTTCGTTATAAATTCGAGTTGGTGTATGTTTTGACGTAATTTTTTTTGGGAAACGAGTCAGATCAAATATGATATGTTTTCGTGATTATTTTATAAATGTTTTGCAAATTTTGTTTTGATCCGAGTGAAGTAAAATTGTGGTTTCTTTTTTTTCCCCTTTTCTAAAAGCTCTAATTAATCTCTTTTGATTATGCGTGTCAGCTTTTACCGTTATACCCATTACGTTTTCTATGTATGACTCAGGTCACATATAATATGTTATGATTGTACGGTATAAATTTGATTTACTTTATGTTTTGATTCAATCGCAATGCTTATATAGGTTACACTGAGTTCAATCAAATATGTCGAAACGCGTGTTTTATATGATTAACGCATCACATAAGGTTTGGACTAATCCATTCGATGCTTGCGATGTACCCGCGCCGCAACACGCGCAAGACTTATTGCTAGTTAGTTTTTAATTTGCAAATAACTTTTACTAAGAAAAACATAAAGCATGATGTTTTTTAATTTTTATAGTATTTTTCTCTTTTTAAGTGAATAAAATGCATTTACTTAAAAAATTACTTTTGGCAACCAAAATGTGATTGGTCCCACAGTCTTTTCCTTGCGTTAATGTAATGCTAAAAAGCAAATTGGGACTCTTGACCCAACAATACAAATAAGAAAGAAACTTAGGTATGAGTCACTTTTTTCTTAATTTTTGACTCAAAAGTGAACGTGCAAATAGAAAACTAATTACAAAAGTCATGTCATAATATTATGTTAATGCAAAGTAATATTATAAAGTATATAGTTAACAATCTTTTTATGAAACTGAAATTTTGTTTGAAACATTATTCTCCTTTATACTTCATTTAATCAGGAGTTATTAAAACTCTATGTTTTCATAGTCATTAAAATACGTGACATTTTTGTTCATGTACACTTAAAACTCGGTATGTTTTCATAGCCATAAAAATACATAAAACATTTTTGTGCATCTACACTATATTCTTACATGGATTTGATTCTACAAACTTGACCTACTTTTTACTTTTTTTTACATATACTTAAAAACTTTTGCCGAGTTTCTATATTTTTTATATCTACTTTCCATACATTGCCGGCCCTGGAGGTGGGCGGGGAGGACCACCGGTCAGGGTCCAATATTTCGAGGAGCACATTTTTTATGAAAAAAAACCGATATGTATATGTAAAATATTTTTTTAATAGGGTACACCCATACAAACACCAACATAGGCCGGCCCACTTACAAAACTATTCTTATGGTTTAGATTAGTTATTAACTCATTTGACATTAGGTTTAGACATTTAGTAAGCCAAATACCCAATTTCGTTAAGGCTAAGGACATTTTTTTTTAAACTCGAACATGATGCACGAATTCCCATAGCCGGCCCTGTTTCCATATATCCACTTTGGTATCTAGTCTTAGTACATGTATTTAATTTCTTAATAAGAGAGCAGTGTTTATAACTTTATATACATCAAGACATTTATGATGATACACAAAAATAATATAGATACTTCAAAATATTTCATGTCTCGTTGCTATAGATGCATAACTTAATCACACATGCTTAGTTATAACTCGACCAAAAATTTGATGGCATTCCTTGTATTTGTTTTTAATCTTGATGTAAGATAAAACTTGTATACCAAAAAATAGCCTATATACTTACACATATAAACATATATAATACATGAGAGAAGCGATCCTTGATAATGATTTTCTTAATTATAGTTAAGACAGATATATGCAATCATCCATACTAGAAGGGTTTTGTACCATAGGCTACCGAATGTTACATAACATATGTAAGAAGTTCTTCATTCGGGTCGATAATGGCCTTATTATCTTAACGAGTCTAATAGCCTCAGAATCAGATTAACAATGCCATTGTTATGTTAATCCTAATTATATAGATTTGTTTTAAAAAGATACAAAATAATACAAACGTTATAAGTAAGTAATATTTTTTCTGAGCATATGTTATCTAGTTATTGGAATTTCAAAAGGCCCATGTGGACTTGACACAAGACCAAATCTTTCCACCATAACCAGCTCAGCCAATTAAGCTTTTTCAATAAATCCACACACCACTTGAGATCTGCCATGCTTTTTAATAAATCCCCAAAAGGCATTCTTTTTCTTATATTTTTATGAGTGAACACAAAAAGATTCTAGTTTAAGTTTAATAATATTTCTTTTTTATTCTGGGTCGAGTTATGGGACCATTAGATTCTATAAAACAAAAGATTTATCAAGTTTGATTTCGACCAGATTTAACTCTTCAAGACTAGTTACTATATCAGTCAAATACGTATCAAGTTTTATTAATATAATCTAACAAAAAACATGTTAACCGACAAAGAACTATTCGAATCGACTGTTTGATAATTTGTCACATTACGTAAAACTGTAAAAGGATAGTATCTTTGTCTCAACCAATCGATTCCTGCCATGTCATTTTCTTATAAAATACTCTTTATCATAAAACACTGGCATCGTCTTACCCTTGCCACAAACTTTTGTTTAAAATTTTCATAAAATCAACAATTGAATTTAACTAAATATGAATTTTCATTAGATAACAATTTAAAATAAGCAAATTAATAAAATTAAAAAAAGAATTAAAATAAAATAGAAAAACAATAAAAATATAAAACAAACTACTCCTCAAGGTAAGGTAGATCTTGAGTTGCAAGATGGACCACAAGATTATTTTCCAAGTCGATAATGCGTATCTTGATCCATCAACTCGCGAAGAACATTATCGTCAAAAACGGGTTCGACGACTAGATCCCGGATGTGGACCAGTGAGAACGCATGCATGTCGTCCTTTACGATCATATTGTGCAGTATGATGCACGTATACGTCATGCTAATAATCTTGTCCACAGTCATAGCATGCATAGGTCCCCTAAGTATGCCCCTTTTCCTTTTAGCGGACTAAAAGCACACTCCACATCTTTTCTTGTCCCTTCTTGCAATTTCCTGAACTTCTTTTCATTCGGGTCAGCGAGTTATGGAAACGTTTTCACATACGTTGACCAATTTGGGTAGATCCCGTGGGTTAGATAGTATCCACGTTTGTATGTATGTCCATTCACTTGAAATGGACACTTGGGTGCAGGTCCATTTCGTTCAGCGAGATATATTGGAGATTGTTGGAGCACATTGATGTCGTTTAGTGAACCGAGCGAACCACAATACGCATGCTAAAACCATAAATCTTGTGATGCGACCGCTTCGACCATGACCATTGGGCATTCGTGATCACCTCTCATATATTGGCCTCATAACTCAGTGAAACACATCCTCCAAACAAGATGCGTGCAATCAATGCTACCTAACATCCCTGAAATGTGGTGTTTTTCTCCGTGGTGTTTATACAAGATAACAGGACAAGCAGAAAGCTAAGCATCATCTTCAACAAGTATCAGAAAATGATCACATGCAAAGAAGGACGAACAGAAAAGACCAATCTGATAAGTCTGATAATAAATCTAGTATTTATCATCAGAATCTGGTGCATTCTGTTCATCAGAAATCTGATGAACCAACTTGTCAAAGAAATAAGGTTCCGCAACCACAGTAAAGTAGTAAGTGGACCTTCGATGGATTCAATGAATATGCCAAAAGCTACTTTACGCAGACAAGTGCATGAATAAACAAATGTTTGTTTATGTCAAACAATCTCTATAAATAGAGAATCCAACACCGAAGGGAGAATGAGTTAAGCCAAGCATTCATTACATACTACAAAACTCCACTGCCCTTCATTACAGAATTCTTAAAGTATTTGTTTGTATTAGCCAATAACCTCTCAATCACCTTGTAAACCTTGTTTCAAAGTGATATAATCTTGAAAATTCTATAGTTGTGTTTCTTGAAAGTTTGATTTCTATTTCTGCACATTATTTTCACATTTTTTGAAATCACTTGCCAAATTTAGAAAAGAGCATTGTTATCTGGGATCAACATCCACTAGTGGTTATCGTAGGAGAGACTAAAAGGATCGTCAACAACGATGTTTGGCCAATCACGTTTCACGGATTCTTATTCATCTGGACCTCCACTAGCAGTTATCATAGAAGAGACCATAAGGACATCTAGATAGTGGCGTCCGACCAATAACGTTCTGCGAATACACACTCACCTCTGCCACCACTAACAGTTATCATGGAATGGACAAAAGGGATATTCTAAAATTAACGTCTCGCCCGATATCTTCTCAGCATCTCGACTATATATACCACATTCCTCCTTCAAGTGATTCCATTCCATTCTCTCGATCTTCATTCTCACCTACACTCATTAAAGAGATTACTTATTTTCACGTCGGAGGGTAGTTACGAGAAAAACCCTCAACCTCTCCTTTTCGTGACGAGCCTAAGGGTGTTGTTCAGTTTTGCAGATTGAATCATTAACAAGAACTCATGAAGATCAGACATTCCCAATCTGTTGACCCTAGTCTAGACAATCCCTTTCGTTTAGTGTTTCTTCTTCCATTAGGATCATTTAGTTTTATCTGGTTTTCCTAAATTTTATAAAGCAAAATCATATAATAGCTAAAATGATTTTGATTAATGTAATCATTATAAGTTTTTTTTGGAACGACAAACTAATAACTACTAATTTACTCATATTAAGAGCATTCATATTGAATTCTTTATCTATATCCATATAATTACACTAAAAATCACTACTTTTTCTCTCTCATTTTCAATTAAATAATACTTTTTATACCTTTATTATTATTACCTTTTTCTCTCTCCTCCACTCACAACCACCTTTAAAAATATTATAAAATTATAAGGGGTGAACAATGTTTCCTGTATATTTACCTATGAACAGTAATATTCAGTGACGGCTTTGATGGTGTGCGGGGAAGACCTCCACACAAGGCCCGTGATTTCGAGGGGCACGCGATTTAAAAAGAACTGATATGTACATGTTATTTTTTTAAATAGTAAACATATACCATTTCCAATATAATATAGGCCCATTTACAAATAATTTTTTATGGTTTAGAATTTAGCCCACTTGGCATTAGGTGTTGAGCCAATACTAATTTGATTATTATTTTTTAAATACTAATAAAACTTTTCGCTCAGTAGTGTTCAGTATGTAGTTTTCGACTTCGTATTGAATTTTTTAGGTAAATACGTTTTCGGCCCCCTGTTTTATAATTTTATTAGGTATATACATTTTCGACCCCCCGGTCGGAAATCTCAAGCTTTGCCACTGTACGACAAAGAATATTTTTTAAGCTCGAACATGGTACATGAATTTTCAAAGACGCCTCTGGTAATATTCTCCTATATTTTCTCTCTCCTCTACTCACAACCACTCGCAATCATTCTTTATAATATAAGTTTTCTCACTCAAATAAATTTAAAAGATCCATTGTAAATGCTCTAACCACCAATACATATACTTAAGGTATTTGAACCCTTCACCCTAAAATAGATTTATAGAGTAGAGCTACCTTACCATCCCATTATGTCCATTGAGAACACATTATTATTCACTCTTTAATAAAAGTAATAGATGTTAATGTGGGGCTAAGTGCAAACCACAAAAAGGAACTTTTATTCATAAACCAAGGGATCAACATAGCAAGGTGCTATGTATCTCCAAATTACATAACAAGACACAAGTAACAAAGCATAGCCCATTTAAAGAGCCACGTGCCTTTTAAGGAGATTTTAAATTCAAACCTGAGTAAAAAAAAGTGTTTTATAATATTTGGTGTAATGAAAATTAGGCTTAGCGGTGTGGGGGTCGGTTCAGGACCGGCGAGCCACGTCGGGGCCTGTCACACAAATTTCATTCATTTCTAACCCATCTCAACCACACTCAACCTACTTTTATACACTTTTAACCCAATCACTCCTAAATTTATACAATCTCAACTTAAAAAAAAAAAAAAAAAAAAAAACCTCTACATAAATACTAGCACACAATGTCTTCTTCTTCGTGGTGTTTTTCATCTTCGGATTCTCGCTACGTAACGAGTACACACACCTAAATCTTCAAGCGGACTTGATGAAATACATTTGGAACAACGCATAAAACGAACCCAATGACGACGAGCCAAATGACGACTAGTAGTTTTTTTAATTAAATTTTTTTTAAGTTTAGGTTTTATTTTTTTAATGTAATGTATGCATTGGTATTAGAGTTTAAATTAATTTACTTTTATATATATTGCATATTACTTTAAAAATAATTTTACTTACTTATATATATATAACTTTTAAAAATCTTAATAAACAAAAAATAAAAATAAAAAAGAGAGAAGATACATCCTCCACACCCTTGGCCCATCCTTGAAGCCTCATCCTCCTTAAATGGTGACATGACCGCGAGGAGACTGCTGACGTGGAGGACCATTTCTTAAAAAATGGGGCTCCTCCACACGCCATAGCCTTAGGGTGTAGGGACTAGGGAGTGGTTAGACACTTGAAAGTGGTAAACTTCAAAATCAACCAATAAGGGTGTATCCTTAATTGTTTAAACTATGCTCAAAAGTGTTGGCACTGGTTAGACACTTTATGAATTGGTAAACTATTTAAAAAAAGGAAAAAGATGTGATTGGTTGAGATAGCATGGACCCCACCACACACACCCTCTCTCTCCTTCCCTCCCTCTCCCCGCTTCGGCAACCCATTACCGCGTCTCCATCTTCACCGAGCGGCAAAACCCACCGGCGGCGGTGTTACCGTGCAGTAAACCGGCTTTGCCAAATGGGTTTGCCGCCCACTCCGGACACCCTTACATTCTCATTTAAAACAATAAAAGTAATAGATTCTTTACAAAAATGAGGCTATAAATTGTAGGTGAGTGCCAACTCACATGCTGAATAGACAGCAGAATTTGGTTGGATGGTCTTGGCCAAGCATGGTCTATGAGTGTGTCCTATTGGCCACTCTTTGTGATTGTATGTATGTGGGATACAGTTGTAAAAAGGGAAATGATATTTTATGTATATATTATATTGCTAAAACTAAAGTTAAATGTGCTAAAAGTGCTTACTAAACGTTAAATGTGCTAAAAGTGTTTTTAAGTCATAACAAAGCTAAAAGGAGGAACAAGGGGTCAAGGGGTTTGTTGATCCGATATTGAAATCACATATTTTTTTTATTATAAAAGTTAAGTCTTTTAATAAAGCATGAATTGAATCCTTAATTCTAGTCGGTAGAAAAATGAGCTTTGTGTTTGTGTTTATGCTATCACTTGGATACCCTTGTTGTGGTGGACTTGTAAAAAGTTTCAATTCCAACGCAAGCTAAAAGTATAAATAGACAATGAATTAATTGTTTCAAGTATAATGAGTGTAAGTGTGTACTTCATAGTGACAACCTGAAATATAAATGCTAATGTTTATTTTCAAAGCAATGATTTTAAATAGTTTGTATTTTTATCCATGCCAAACAAACGCAATATATGTAATTATTCTACGTATCATACGATTGCATATGTTTTGGAATATTAGGGTGCAGGGTCAGTCTTGAGAATTCATGTGTCCTGTCCAAGCCCGAAAAAACGTACACCTTAGGCCTTAACGAATGATAATGTAAAATATTTTTTCTTTTTTGCCGCTCATTGTTATTATTATTTTTTTGAAACTAAAATGAGTATTGGGCTAATATGTAATGAGCTTAAGCTATAAATTTTGAGATAGATAGTTTTAAATGGAATTAAGATATAACTTTTTGTTTTATATGGGCTTTCTATTTAAAAAAAATAAGGTATAAGATTTTTTTTAAAGCGCCTCAAATAAAATGTGCCATAACCGGTGGTCCTCCCCGCCCACCCCCACTGTTGCCTATCCATATATTGTTCTATGACTTCATGATTATTAAACAAATAGTAAAAACAGTTTATACTATGTATCAAAGTAAACATGAATTCTACATCCAACAAACTAAAGATTGATCATTGATTAAGATGGTTAGTGACAAACTAAATAATTGTAACAATGGGTGTTGGTTTGGTTACAATGTTATAAATACAAAAGTGATGCAGATTAGCTGATGAATTAACACATGTGAATTATACAGATTACTATACTTAAACGTGATGCGATTTGAACTAAAATATAATTTTATGGATTTCCTTTTTTTTTTTTTCATTGCTTATTTGAACCTCTATCAGCGAACAGCCATTTGGTCTATTCGACACGAGAAATTTATCTTCACGAGTTTAAGCCTCGCAATGTGGGAAATAGACAAAAGTTTTTTAAGTAGATTTTAAAGGGTTGTGTTCGCCGTTATAAAAAAAATTGCAAACCCCAATGAATAGTGATATACGAAGATGACTTGATCACATGTGAATTAAATGTCCTAATTTTTTAAAAAATTCATCATCTCTATCAAGTTGGGGAGACAGGTTTTCTAAATAAATGTACGTTTAACTTCCAAAAGCTGAAAATTGCACATGAGGGCTACCAACTCTTCTTTCATATACATTGAATTAAGAAAACCCATAGGCCCACTTCATTATTTTTATTTATTTATTTAATCGCATTGCTACTAATTTTTAGATACACACAGTAATCATTAATCAAGCATAAATAGTAAATCATCTTGGGCTTGGGCTTGGGCTTTTAAAGAAAAGCTTAATCCAGTTCGAGAAAGCCATAAAGGTGGCGTATTCCGTAGCCCATACGGCCGTATGGGTTGTATTTAATATCCATCGAAGCCCTTATCAAGAAGCCCAACCCCAACCATATCATCATCATCATCATCATCATCATCATCATCATAACATGCATAATAATATAAAATCATTTTTATTTTTAAGTTTGTACATATATGAACACACTTGAAATAACATAACCGACTTGACTACTTACAGGATTTACAAAAATACCATATCAACATTCCTATATCCAACACTAACTTAATCACATTATTAGTTAAACCAAACGCCCCTAAATACATTCCGTAAACCAAACGCCCCCTAACATTACTTCACAACACTATCTACCCCAAGGACAAGTTTTACTTACACCCATCGACTACCCGTAATGTGTCAGAGTCAGAATAATCCAATGAGATGTTTTACTTACACCCATCGACCACCCGCAATGGGCCGAGTCTCCCCTGGTTCTGACGTGCCGCTACCGTACCCTCTAAGCATCGCCATCAAACTGCCGCCATGAACTCTGCCTTCTGGAAGCGAGTAGCCGCTACCACCCGCCAACTCAACTGGTCTACCTTCGAAACCAACTGAGCCTATTGATGTTAACTGAGTGTGGTCCGGAGTGAGTCCAGGAATCGGGTTATCTGGAACCAGTTGACTATGAGAAGCACAAAGACCACTTTTCCCTCTAGCAAACTTGTCACAATGAGACAAAGTTTGACCAGCCAACGGGTCGGATTGAACCCATGAACATCGTTTTCCGCCACCGTGTGCTTTACAGAAATCGGTTCGGCCTTGGGCGCTTTTCCCACACCCTTCATATGCACATCTTTTTCCACCACCGTGACGAACGCAAAAACTGGTTCGGCCTCTGGCGCTTTTGGTACATTCTGGCATCGCGCACCGCTTTCCACCACCGTGATTAACACAGAAAAGCGTGCCACCATGGACGCTTTTAGAACAGCCGCCTTCAAATGTGCACCTTTTACCGCCACCATGGCCTTTACAAAAATTCGTACTACCTTCCGCCCCTTTCGTGCACCCTAAAAACATGCACCGTTTACCACCACCGTGAGCCTTACAAAACATCGTGCTCCCTTGAGCGCCTTTCGTACAGGCGGGAAAGTGGCACCGCTTCCCGCCACCATGAGAGATACAAAGGCCCAATGCATCCTCGGCGCTCTTGGTGCAACCTTCCATCTTGCACCGTTTCCCACCACCATGTCGTATACACAACCCCGACTTGCCCCTAGCGGCGTGAGTGCACCCAGTATGGCTGCACCGCCTACCACCGCCATGACCAATGCAGTAATCGGTCCGTCCTTCGGCGCTTTTAGTGCAGCCGAGAAACTCACACCGCCGACCACCACCATGGGCTTTACAAAACACGGTCTTCCCTTCCGCTCCCTTTTGACACCCTTCTCTCTGACACCTCCTACCGCCACCATGTGCAATACAAAACCCAGAAGCACCTCTCGCTCCCCTGGTGCATCCGATAAACCGACAGTTTTTCACGTTGCTGTTACGCCGTCGTTGTGGCTGCACCAAGCCAGAATTGAACGAAGACGAACCACCATGGTTTACCAAATTCGAACCAATGTTATGAAAAGGAGTAGTTATCGCCTCTGTGGTCTGCAACGGGGGCAAAAGAGGTAATTTCCATCGAGACGACGTGGACCCTTCATCCACAAGTTGAAATCCGGCGGATGTCATCATGCTGCTAGTAACCCTCGGTTTAACATTAAATGGAAACGATGATGTTCGAGTGACATCGGATTCAACAGAACCTGGTGCAAGACTCAACTCAAGGTCCACATCGGTTTCGGTTTGGAATATATTCATAGTAAGATCAAGATTCCCAGAAGAATGCTCTTCAACTTCCTTTCCCGAAAACACGGTGACACCCGAGCTCACCGAACAACCCAACCCGAGAGATAACGAAGACCCGTCTTCGATCCATGAACTCTGTTTCCCCTTGTTCTCATTCGAGTAAAACCTAGAGGGCAAACTACTTCCACCATTAACAACATTCGAAGCTAAAATTGAACCGAAATACGGAGGGTTTTCAGCCATTTCAATCCACAATCTGATTCAAAACCTCAAGAACACAACTTTTTGTCACCAAAAAAAAAAAAAAAAAAAAAAAAAAAAAAAAAAAAAATCAGAATTTGGTATTTCTTCAATTCATGCAACCCCCACTAACAAACCCAGATGTGTCGCATCGATCCATTAAGTCACACGAAGAACAAATTATACTGAATAAATAACCTGCCATTTAAAGCATTAAACACAGATCTTAATTAAGCATAACCTCACTGATCATTCTCAAAATTAATAATAAAACAATCGAAATTGATTCACTTAAACTAGATTAATTACTGAAGGGTACAAAAAGGAATGAGTGGACACCACTACCATAATAAAGATCATGAATTCCACCAAATTAAAATCGGAAATTAATATATATGAAATATCATTACAATAACGGAAGAAATTAATGTAAAAAACAGAGTAAGAGAGTGTGAATTATGGAAAACAGAGATGGGTGTTATACGTACACATACCTGTAACAGAATTTATGGTCGGAGAAGGTGATTGGTGGAGGATTTAAGGGGGCGGCGATGAATATGAAGGGGGCTTAGGGTTTGGAGAACGGCCGGCGGTGAATATGAGAGGGGTGGCGGAGACGGAGAGAGATAGAGATATAGATACAGAGAGAGATAGATATAGAGAGAGAAAGTGAATGGAAATTATGTGGAAAATGAGAAATATAGTTGTGGAATGTTTTCATTTGTGTTGGGTAAATGAAGGTTCCACTCCCATTCTATGTAGAGTGAGGGGTTTACAACTATTAAATGGTTGGGTGCCTGAATTAATAAGAGTTCTGAATGTACTGAACTAATAAGGTGTCTGAACTATTAAGAGTCGGTATTAACCGTTTAAAGGCAAATGTCTGACCAATTCAGATTAGAGATCTTAACCATTTAGACTCAGTATGATGCTTAACCATTCAGAGACAAATGTCTGAATCATTCAGACATCAGCTCACGAAACAAACAGTCTGAACCATTAAGTGTTGAACCAGTAAGAGACCTGAACCATTAAGAGGTAAACAAACAGACCCTGAGTCATTTATAGATAAGAGATGCAGGGAAATTTTGGTTTCGATCCTTGAGCTAAACGAGTTTTAATGGTAACTTCGCTATTGTGTCTAGTGACGGATGGGTTATCGGGTTTTCTCCGAAATTGGTGATGGGCTCGGGTTACTCTTGAAGTACTCCATTTGGTCTAGTAGGTGCTTCAAGAGTGCTCTGGGAGTCGGGATTGATACGCCGTTGAAAAAAAAAAAGAAATATATTATGTGACGGAGGAGGCGCATGTTAAGAAAGAGGTGCACGGTGGTTTCCACGTGTGATTTTGATGATCTGCTCTCACGTGTTTCTCCCTGCTCCTTGTAAACTATCTTGCTTTTTCTTTTTATGAAATGGAAATTTTTATCGTTTTTCAAATCGTTAATAAGTTGAGTGTGTAATATCTCATTTTCTTGTGTTTCAGACTTTTATACGAGCCTTTAGATGGAAATTGCCAAATTGGATAAGTATGTTTGATTGTAACTCTATCTCATACTTGGTTTAATTTAATATCTGCTCGGTTATTTGTCACGTAATTATATAGCGGAAATTTGATATGTCTATTAATATTAGATTACTCGTTAGTTTGCTAAAAATTATTGCTTTTAGGGTTTTAAAATGTATATTTTTAACTATTTTAATTTTATATAATTATATTGCCCAAAATAATTAGATTTACAAAAACTAAATAAGTGAATTAGTAAGGTTGTGTTTGTTTTTGAAGAGGTAAAAAGTCTGCAGTCTGCGGGCCACATCTGCAGGCATCTACAGGAGAAGATGTGGATCAAAGGTCTGCAGTCTGCAAGAAAAAGACTGTTTGTTTGTTAATGTCTGCAGCGTAACCTAACCATAACCAACCACAACCCACCATAACAATCACCCACCAAAACTACCGTGACCCACCACAATCCAGAAAACCAACACACACATATAAACAACACACTACAATAAAACCTAAATACACGCATAAACATCTCAATTTCACTAGCAGCAGCTCATATTCATCCCAAACCCTAATTTTTATCAAAACTCATCAAATTCGTTCAAAATCTCACAACTCTGTGCAATCAATCGATCACTGAACTATTCTACACTCGATTTTCGACAGGTAGAAGAGGTTAATCGATCCTGTTTACTCCAGATTTTCGTTTTTAGCGTTAATCGAATCGTAATTCCTCGTAACTCTGATGCGAGGGGTGGTGGTGGTGCGGCTGTGCAAGGGATGCGACTGGTGGTGAGAAGGGTGGTGGTGATGCGACTGGTGGCGGAGGTGTGAGATGGTGGCGGAGGTGCGAGATGGTGGCGGAGGTGCGAGATTGGTGGCGAAGGTGTAAGATGGTGGCGGAGGTGCGGCTGGTGGCGGCCGGGAGGAAGGTGGTTTGGGGGCTAGGTTTTGAGAATGAAGATGAATGATAAAGAACTTGCAGATGGGTTTTGAGAAGAGGTTTGAAGTGGCTAGTCCATGTCTTCTCCAAGAAGAGGACGCGCAGACATTTTTTAGTAAAACGTCTTCCGAAAAACAAACACACTGCAGGCCTCTATGTCTGCCCTTGGTCTTCTTGGCGCAGACAGAAGTGGTCAGGAAGTGCTTCTTTAAAAAAACAAACACACCCTAAATTATTCTATCACCCAAATAGAAAGGAAATAGAAATAAAAAGAAAATGTTTACGGATATGATTAGCGTAATAAAGTAGAGTAACATCTAATACCATGGGTATGTTTGACATGAAGCTTTTAGGAGCTTTTAGCTTTAAGCTTTTAAGAAAAAACTACTACTCAATAAAAAATCTTGTTTGGCTGAAGGAGTTTGAAACTTTTGGTTGAACGCTTATACTAGTAGCGTTTAGAATGAGCTACAAGATTTTAGGGAAAAAACGACTATTTTAACCTCTAAAGATAATGAACTTTTTTATTGTACAAACTTTTTAAATTTGTAGTTATGTCAATTTTTGTAATTTTATACATTTTATTAAAAGCTCCAGTTACTCTACCAAACACCAAATATTTCTAAAAAGCTACAGCTATCAGCTTCCAGCCACCAGCTACCAGCTTACAGCCAACAGCTACTTTTGCCAAACATACCCTATATGTATGTTTTGCGTAATAAAGTAGAGTATCATTTAATACCATACACATATCATGGTTGTGAGAATTTTTAAACTAATCACATACATGATCTCATACCTGAATACACGTCTGACAAAAGTTTGAAGTTTTGGGTTTGTAAGGTTCATATTTGTTTGTTATCCTTATATGAGCCTATAACACTAATAATCATAGTTAGTCTTTTAAAACTGTATTTTAGGATTATGGTTTTAATATATGTTTGCCATCTATCAATAACTTATGTTAAAACATTTGTTAATTTTATGTTTTCTATAAGTTTTTTGAAATTCAGAGAATTTAAGTCATTTACACAAATTTAACAAAATTATAAACAGAAGTTAGTGTTATACCTTAAAGATGTTAAGAAATGAAACTTCATATCTCAAACTTACAACTTTTTTTGGTTAGACTCCAAAGATATTGTTTTTCTCAAAACCATATGAACTTTATTTTAAATAAATAAATTTAATGTTTTTAGGTTCTTACGGTGTTGAGGATTTGATTATCATTGTCGTAAAAATGGAATCATTATAAAATTGAGCACGTAGATATCTTGTGTTTAGATGTTACAATGTTAAGGGTAGCGGTATGGTGGTGATTGAGTTAGGGTGATTGAGTTTTCTCTACCTAATGATATAAAGCCATGTCAACTCTCCCATTCCCTCCTCATTTTCTACTTAAACACTAGGTATGGTTAAACACTCACTCAAACACCTGATTTCTCTCTCCTCTCTCCTACTTTGATTGGTTCTTCTCTCATCTCTCTCCTCCCTTTGTTCTTCTCCACTCTCGGTGAGTATACACCGATTTCTCACCATCTCTCCTACTCAAACACCCTAACTCAATCAACACGGTATGGTCACCGATCGGTGACTCAACTCAATCACCCTAGTCCCCCCAAACCATATCGTGCACCCTAAGTATGTGGATATCTTGTATTTCATCGTTAGTCTCATCACACGTGTATTTTGTAGTACAACTAAGACATGTTAGTATATATCTGTTAGTTTATTTAATCAGTATTTTATTAGGTAGTTAGTTTGTTTCAGTTTGTTAATTACTTGAAGGATTAGTTAGATATTAGTTTTTTGTTTTGTAATTAGGGTTATAAATAGCTCATCTTCAATAAAGTTTTCCACTTTTTTCCCAATTTATTTCATTCAAATTGACATGGTACCAGAGCAATCTTGCTCCTGATTCACCTTTCTTCATCATTTTCGTTCATCAATCTTCATTCCTTCGTTCGTCTTCTCCTCGATTTCTTCTTCAATTTCAGTCTTCTCTTTGATTCTGCTCGTTCGTTTCTTCAAGGTCTCAATCTCAAATCCGTTTTATTTGCATCCTTCGGATCATCCAGGGATGATTCTTGTTTCTAAACAGTTTGATGGAATTGGTTTTGGCACATGGAAAAGGGCGATGTCAATTGCACTTTCTGCAAAGAACAAGTTAGGTTCTGTTGATGGAACAATTACAAGTGCTGCAAACCCTAGTTTATGGAGTCGCTGTAATGACATGGTGATTTCATGGATCATCAACACATTGTCCAGAGATATTACTGAAAGTGTTTTGTATGTGCAGAGTGTTGCTCAACTTTGGACAGAACTGAATGATAGATATGGACAGGGTGATGGTGCAAAGTTGTATCAATTACAAAAGAGTTTATGTGAAATTTCACAAGGAAGTAGCAGTATTGCGACTTATTTCACAAAGATTAAAGGAATTTGGGATGAACTCGGTTCTTTATCCACCATTTCTCCATGTTCTTGTGGTACACATGCTGAAATTGTGAAAAGGGACGAAGAACAAAGGTTAATTCAGTTTCTAATAAAATACTGATTAAATAAACTAAGATAATGATAAATGCAAGAGTAATAAATTAGAGTAAATGCATGTCGGTAGATAGAATGAGTTTGTGTATCAAGATAGTCTCTCTTATTAATCTCGGTCGGTTGAATCAGTTAGACGTATATTATAGGAAGTACAATTGTCACTTTAACTTGATTATGTTGAGTAACTAGTAGTGGCATCGCCCGCGTTGCGGGGCGACGGCCGAATAATTCTCAATCAATTAAAAAAAACACTACCATAATTTTGCTAGGAAAAAAACTAAAACGATGATAAGACCGTAATTTTCGGCTCAGGGAAAAACTGTAATTTTTCAGGACTAATAAGCGAGTGTTAGGCAGCTCCTTGACACAGAAAAAAATTAAATGAAGTTAACCAATTAAACCAAAAAACTTTTATAATTTTACTAAAAAAAAACTAAAATGATGGAAAAAACGTAACTTTTAACTGAGGGCGAAATCATAATTTTAATTCAGGGATAAAATCGTAAATTAAATGAACCAATGGGGGAGTGTCAGGCAGCTGCCGATATGACTGTAATTTTACACTAAGGGCAAACTTGTAATTTAACTAGGAAAACAAACAAAAATGATGGAGAAAATGTAAATTTAAGTTGAGGGCAAAATCTTAACATAGCTGTGAGAACAAAAAACCTAATGACAAATCTTTAAATTTAAACGAGACAAAATCGTAATTTTGATCCGATGGCAAATTGAATTTTTTAGCTGGGAGCAAAAGCGTAAATTTATTTTTAAGTGGGGGGTAAAAACATAATTTTGAATTGATGGCAAAATCGTAATTTTAAGGGAAAAAAACTAATTGCAAAAGTGTAAATTTAAACGGGGCAAATCATAATTTTGAAATAAGAGAAAATTTTAATTTTTTAGCTTGTAGCAAAAAAACGTAAATTTATTTTTATGTGGGGGTAAAAACATAATTTTAAACTGATGGCAAAATCGTAATTTTAAAGCGGGATAAAAGCGTAAATTTGTTGGGTTAATAGGGGAGTGCCAGGCAGCTATCTGGCACTATTACCTTAGCCGCCCATTTCAACCAATAATTGGCCAGTACTATTACCGTCATCTTTAGAATGTAGATATTGAAAATAATCAAATAATGCATTGTGGCAAGTACGAGTCCAAACGGGCTCATTCACCTTCACAGTGAAGGTGGTTACTTGTGGTGTAGGTGAGAAGTGGGTGGTGGTTGGTGGTTAATGGTGGGGGGAAACAAAGAGAAAGGTGGGGGTGGTTGGGTTGGGTTGGGGTGGGGTTGTTTTGTTTTAATAGAGTGGAGAAGATGAAGGGTAAATTTGTCATTTCACATCCATTTAACGGAGAAAACTAACCATCATCCATGCCAGGGACTATCCGAGTAACAAACTGTCAAACCACAAGGAACATCTGTGTAATTTCCAAAAGTTAGGGATTATATGTGTTATTTTGCAAACCACAGTGACTATCCGTGCATTTTACTCCTTTATATATTAAGTAGAGTTGTATAAATAACAGTTTTGTTCAAACTTGCAAGTCTAGTTGAGCTTGATAAGTGAAGTTTATGCTTAAGCTCGTGTATTAAATGAGCTTTAATAGAAGTTGGAGCTTGTTCTAGCTCGAGCTCGACTCATTTATTCTTTATTAATTATATAATTATTTTATTATGTGTATATATTTCATAATTTCATATAGTTATTTATTACCATTAAGGTTAGTGGCCTAATGGGAGAAGCAAAGTTTTTAGGAGTACCTAATAGAGAAGGTTATAGGTTCAAGTCCGACAATAAATAAAAATAAATTTTTTCATTAAAAAGAAGGTTATAGGTTGAAGTCCGACAATAAATAAAAATAAATTTTTTCATTAAAAAATATAGTTATTTTAATCAGATATACTATTTAATTATTATATCATATTTTCATATAAAGTAAAAATACAAACTATTACGGAAACATATATGTAATGTATTAAATATAGTTACATAAGTAAAAATTTAGCTCATGAATCTAGTCGAACTTGAAAGTGAAGTTTGGACATATTTATTAAATGAGCTTTAAGGTAGGCTCACGCTTATTTAAGTTTGATTCAATTTAAACTATCACTGAGTCAATTCAGAGTAGATCACGAGCAGCTCAACTAGTTTACATTCTTAAATTGATATTGTCAAAAAGAAAAAACAAGAACTTCTATTAATTAAAAATAATATGAGGTTTGAGGTGTCATTTATATATTTACGTTACTTCTTATTAGTATTGACTTACCTAAAATGACACCGTTAAAACAGTTGGTATGAAACCAATGATCTCCTAGCCTAGTGGTTAAGGGGAAGGTGGGAAGCTTTGCTTCTTTTGGAGGTATTGGGTTCAAATCCAGGCAAGGGGAAATTTTAATACTAACTTGGTGATACTAACTACTGACCCAGTTAGCAATATTCTTATCGTACACCATTCAAAAAGTAAAGAGTTGGTATGAAATAAGTCTGTTTTGTTATGTTGCCAATGGATGAAGAAAAATATTGGTAAAAGGAAGAAAAATAAGATTATGGTTAAGTTACGGTTAAAGGATATAACGTGTTAAAAGCTGATAACATAAAGGACAACGCCTGTAATTTTTTCAGTTAAAGAACAACAGTTGTAATTTGATACAAACGTAAACGAAACCGATTCTAATTTACTCTTATCCTTATTAATTAAAGTTGAGGGAATTAAAAAAGGATGGCAAGCAATAACTGCTTCTTGTCTTAATTAAAGTTGAGGGAATTCGAAAAAGGATGGCAAGCAATAACTGCTTCTTGTCTTCTTGGAATAATTGAAAGGGGTTGGCTAAATGCACCCCCATTTTTACTTTTCATACCTCCTTTCTAAAAATATCATTTTAAAAACTTGTCATGTTTCACCCCTATACAAACCATTATATTTGAAATGTGCCAATGAGCTAGTGGTGGAGTGGTAAGGGAGAGACCTTGTGTTCCAAGTGACCCAAGTTCAATTCCTACCCCTAGCATTTAGTTTCTGCGGCACCTGGTGATGATGGGAGACTAGGCGAGTAGGCGGCGATCGCTAGTTCGATCCTTGAACCGAGCGGGTTTTACCTCACCGCACTGTCGTGCCTTCGGGCGAGTGTTCACGGGCTTCGGCCCTAGGTGAGGGTTTTCCCCGGTTCGGAAGGCGAGTGTATCCCGATGTGGTGAATTTCGCTAGTAGCCCATTTGGAGGATTCGTTGGCCGTTCAAAAAAAAAAAAAAAATATTTGAAATGTTTTTTTTTTCCAAAAGGTTAAAAAAACGTTTTTTGTACTAAAAAAAATAATAAGGTTTTTTTATTAAACTTTGTTTTTTCATAACAATTATTTTTAAATATTAAAATTATAACCTTTTTCTCTAAATAAAACGAATCTTGGTTTTAAAGACACTTTCTGACTAGTATTTTATTATATTGTCATTCATAAACAAGCTTTACGAATTGAAAATTAACGTTTTTTATGAAAAAAAAGATAAACATATTTTTTGAAAAAAAAACCCGTTAATTTTATGTATTTAACCCCAAAACCTCACTTTTATTCTTTTATTTCATAGTTTAGTTGTCTTACCTCTTTTATTTTAATAATACTATTATTATATTTAAAATATTTTATAAAATGATTAACAATTCTATATATTAAAAATAGAAAATATTTGTCCTTTCTTCAAAAGAAAACATTTACATCACTAGCTTATATCTATTTATTAAACCATGTGTGTTAATGAATAAATAAATAAGTAGGTAGTATAATATTTTTTTTAAACAAAGGGTTCAGTTAGTGTCTTAGAATTGAAACTAAAACGGACACATCAAACAAAACAAACTAAATTATATTGACTTACTTCAATTTAAAACATTTGTTCTTTTAATAAGAAACCACTTTTCGTTTTAAGTTAAAAAACGTTTCAGAATACAACTAAGAGTAATAACAAAAAGCCCGGAAAAGATATTATAAAAACAAAAAAGGGTTGAATAGTATTAATGTGAAAGTTTAGGGAGGAGGTGCGTTTAGTAAAAATGGGATGCATTTAGCAACACCCTAATTGAAAACATAAAAAACATCATGGCATGTTGCGGTTTGCGGATTTGCAGGATCATTTCTTTTTTTTTTTAAGTAAAAAAAGTATCATTTCTTTGGGCTGATGGGCTAATTGTTAAACGGTACTTGTTGGCCCATTATAGATCTACATAGTTTTGTTTTGGGCTATAAGTGAAAACTTAAATCACATAATCGTTGAGAGGGTAGGTTTTGGGCTACATGTGAAAACTAATCACATAATCGGTGAGAGGATAGAGGTGCACGTAATAGTTTAGACCAAGGAACCGAACTGGTTTGGGTACCAGTGTCATATTGGACCAATTCAGTTTGTGAGAGGAACCGGATCAAGAATGGTTCGGTTCCTCAACCGGTTTGGGGTGTTTGAAACACAAACAACGAGACCGATTATGTTTAGTTTCACTTCGGTTCAATTCCAGTTCGAAAGTAGTTTGTGTATATATATTTTAAAATTATATAATAAAACGCCCCAAACTCAAGGGGTCTCAGTTGTTGGATTTACTATTTGGCAAATAGTTCATAATAATAAAATGCCTTCATATACAATGGAAAACATTCAAGTCTTTACAAACCAGAGTAAATATAAAACATTGTCTAAAACCCGAAAACAATGACATAGATTAGTTGTCAATCATTAGCGGGGAGCCTTGCCTCGAACTAGCTAACACCTACCCAATCAACCTAATGTGTATACTATAAGTCAGCTATGCTGAGTGGGTTCTAGTTTAAATAAGGCAACTATCAACTTTAACGATTAGCAATCATTAAACACATTTAAGTAGTTAAGCACATTAGAGCATCATATAACTAAACATAACATGGCACTTTAACGTAACGATAAAACATTACTATAAACTCTAACATGCACACTATACTATGCATAGTTGATCAACTACCGGTAAGCAACGAATGCACTGCCCCTTTATCATTTGGTCACGGCGTTAACTGTAGACACCATGTGTGACTACAACGTTAACTTTAAACGTTGTTTGAGACTTCGATGTTAACTTTAGACACAAACATTAACTTTGGACGCAATAAGTCCCTTTTAGCCTTTATCATATAATGTGCATCATGATGTGACTGAAAGACAACATGTTTTTATAGTGGTAAAACCTGCTTTTTGATAGTTGTTTGTTGTAAATCTTGCATGGAATAGATTAAATGTTTGTTTCTAAGTGATTTGTAGATTCTTAGGTGAAATGAAGGATTTCTAGGCCAGATTAGGATGATACTAAAGGTGTGAAGAAGGTCGGCCAAGGAATAACCATACGGGTCGTGAGTTGGTTAGCGACTACAAGTCGTGGGCCTGAAGTGAGTGCACCGCCTTAAAGATTTAAACCCTAATGAGATACTTTATGATGTGGCGGACTTACGGGCAGTACTCGTGAAGTTGGTTACAGGTTGTATCCGACCCGGAAACTACCTGGACCTTATTTAAAGAATGAGATGTCGTTGGAAACCAGAATTTACGAACTCAGCAACAAGAATAGCGAAGAAGGGGTTGTTCCAAGAAGAACGATTCAAGATCCAATTGTCGGGATGAGGATTTAAGGAAGAATAATTTATAGCAGGTCAAGATATCGATCCTTACTGAGTTAGACTCTTCATATTATCATTTTCCTTTAGATTCCGTCATGTATTTGAGAGATTCTTTGGTTTTGTTTGTTACTATGAGTAGATAACCACTCTACAGCCGGTTAGGGTAGGATGATTCTTGATACTATGTAAATATTTGGTTGATTTTGTTATGAAAGGGTGTTCTGAGTAAGGTTTGTTTATGAACTTGTGATTGTATGATCTATATGATGAGTATTAATGTCTGAATGAGTCCGTGTGGATGGTTTAGGTCTTTCTACGAAGTTATCATGCTATATTTGTTTTGTTTATCTTTAGGTTGTACATCGACAGTTAGTCTAGGATTGGAAACTTAGTAGGTAAAGGAAAAACTTGTTTGAGGGTTGGTAAATCATATGGGTGACCTATGGGAAGAATCTGATTAAAAGGATTTAGAAACTAGTAAAGGGTTTGCTTTAAATTGAGTAACATAGATAGTAATTTGCTCGGTTCGTTAATCTACTGTTGCTAGAACAATATAAGAAACTCTTAGATCACAATGGATTAGTAAATGGCTTAGTTACTTAGAGCTAGATAAGTAGGCGTGTCTATGGTTTGGTTATTCGGGGACATGGGGTTAACCTGAGAAGGCTCTGAATTTTTAGCACTACACCTTAATCACTAGTGTCAACTATGATGAGCTTTTCATAAAAACCATAATCAACTGCTTTGCAAAAGTATTAAGATGATTTTGAACTTAATTGGTTATTTTTCTTATAACTGTTTTCAAAACTTAATCATTAGTTTGTTTTAGTGTTTTCTTGATCTTAAAAGTTACTTAGGTTAGATATTACGAAAGAGATATGTTAATAGATTTCGTGTCCACGGGTTGATACTTGGGTACGTACCTGAGCTATGCTATATATTGATAGGTACGCTTGCCTAGAATGCGTATAGATGGTATCAGTGTTTTTACCTTAAAACTGGTATGTTTTTGTGTGCAATTTAATTGTTACTTTCTAAGCACGACACATACTATGAACAGATTTAATATTTAACACTTTAAAAGTTTATAATTGCCATAGCAAAATTTAGCATAATCTATCATGTTTAAGAAACATAATACTTTACTTTGAAAACTATAATGAGTATGCACACCATCCCAAAAACGTATGGTGAAGAGGGGTCTAGAAATGCACTTGTACGTGCAACAATGAATACTATGAATTGTGCTAATGCCCTTGTCCAGAACCCCGGATAGTCAAGTAAAATTTGAACAAGATTAACATGTGAAAATAAAGGTCAATGTGCATACTTTAGGTGGAGTGTGTACTTTAACACATGCATGAACTTTGTACATGAGTGAACTTTGGTTTATGTCTAAACTAGATTCATGCGTGTACTTTGTTCATGCGGTGTACTTTCATGAGTGAGGTTTCATGAGTGAACTTATAAGTTAGGATTTTCGATAAACCCTAGATCTTGGTTGTTTGATGGCGGCTGTGATTTTTGACTTGTAAATGAATCAAGATTTCAACTTTAAGCATTTGTGAGGCTCGATTTGCACCATAAAGGTGTTCCCAAGCAAAATGGTTAAGGAAAACACTATCTGTTACTTGGTTATTCATTCATAACTGCACCCATATCTTTAAACCCTTAAGACCCCACAAAACCAAGTTAAAAATCCGTACCTTTGAGCTTATGAGCGTGAGATGATGACCCCCTAGTTAAATCTTGGCTTGAACTTGATTTTGACTCAAAACTGATTACCCTCATTTTCTAACTTTCTCTCTCTAAACTTCCAAGTATGGAGGTGACTATGAGAGCCTTAGGTTTTCCAAAACCCTTTTATATCACATGGAAGGAGACCTATGTTGCCCCATGGGTTTCCGTTTTGGGGTTTAAACCCCCTTCCCTTAATTAGCCCATATTTATTAAAATCCAAACAATAAATATCCTTTAATTTGAATTGATATATATATCATGTCGAATAGGATTGTAAATAAAATAAAAACAAGAATAAAAAGACTTTGGATTCCCGACACTCTAAAACAAGACCCAAAAACTTCTTCTCTACCTCTTCCATTTGGGTGTGTAAGCAATATTAAAGAGTTTTGTTTGAGGACAAGCAAAGATTCAAATGTGGGAATATTTGATATCACAAAATACAACATATAAATTATACCAAATAAGGTATAAAATCAACCTTTTATATAGTAATGTTGGAAAAAGTGCATTTCTTTGTATACATTTGATTTTCAGGACTAAAAGAGCTTGAATATACAAAAGGAACAAATTAACGGCAAAAACCAACATAAATACAGAAGAAGAGAAGTTGACACACCATGCCTACCCTCCAAGCTTCACCCCAAGACCAAAACAACAAATCAGAATACAAGCACGGGGTGTCACACCCCAACCGATAGCGGAATCATCGGGGCGCGGCACTAGGCGAATCAGATTGCTCAAGAGAATCCATAACAACTATATTGCGATAATATTTATTACATTTGTCATCCCATACTAACAAACAATACAATCACGTAAGTTATCACGGATTTCTTGTCCTCTCGAACAATTCAAATCCGACAACCTAGATTTTAGATGCGTTTCTAGACTTCCTAGCTTGATTTGATGTAAACTTCGGCTAAACCTGCAACATACGTTAAAACTTTGTCAATACAAAAGTATTGGCGAGTATACAGGTTTGATATGTGTAGTATGATAGATTAAAAGTGCTGCGAATTTCCACATGCATAAACGTAATACACGACATATATACTCACAAAACTGATACTACCAGCTAAGTCCTCGATGCTCGACTCTGGCATAACTAGACCCCGTCGGGCGAAATAGTACTATACTAGTCTTGGTGGGACGTCACGAGTATAAGTCCTAGCATACATGCAACTAGCATCACGTATATCTATGCAAACAGTTATTCGCAAGTGATAAATAGTCCAATTAAATCGTTCGTTTGATAAGTTTGGTTTTTATGGAACTTATGTTACACCCAAAATTCGATAAAAGGGGTCAAGTATACTCACAGCGCGTTTTCGGTTAGGTTTGCGGAACCGGTGCCGGAGAATATCCTGATTTCAGATAATTTACGTGAGTGATAGGTTACTATGCGTTAAACGGTATCGATTTGCGTGAAATCGGGCGAAATTGGGTTAAAATCGGACAAAATAGTGAAATTGGGCTGGCCCAGTCGAACAGGCCACTCGATCGAGTGGGCCTGGTCGATCGGACGGATGGGCCTGATCGATCGGACGGATGGGCCTGATCGATCAGACGGCTTGATCGATCGAATGGGCCGTTCGATCGAATGGGCCACTCGATCGATTGGCCTGTTCGATCGAATGGGCCACTCGATCGACTGGTCTGTTCGATCGATTGGGCCACTCGATCGACTGGTCTGTTCGATCGATTGGGCCACTCGATCGACTGGTCTGTTCGATCGATTGGGCCACTCGATTGGCCATCCTGTTCGGCTGTTTTCGATGATTTTTCGAGCGTTTTTCGGCGTTTTGGGTCGAGTCGTTACGATGAGGTGTTAAGCAACTGAAATCCCGTCAATTCCAACCTGTTTCATCGGCCGGGAATCACCCCGTTCGTCGGAACTGGTCGTTTTTGTCGGTTTTTCCGTGTTTAACTCGAAATCGATCATTTTATCACTAGATCTGATGTAAAAACCTTGATTTTACTTAGGAAATGCCCTGGATCTGAGTTGTTCTTGATGATATGAGGTCAACACTTGAAGTTCATAAGAACTTTGTGATGAAATCTATCCGAACAACCCAAATCCGTGGCCTTTTGATTAGAAAAACATTGATTTGGTTGAGATTCATGAAGAATCGTATGTAAATCATCCGAATCTGAGTTGTTCTTCATGGGATGACATCACCTTTGAAGAACTTTATGGTGACATCACCTTAGAACACCCCAAATCCGTTGATTTCACGGTTAAAAATTGAGATTTGAAAGGTAGAAAGATGAAGGATCGCATTTGGATCAAGAAAGTACAAGATTCGGGTTGAAAACTTACAAGAATCGGAAGAAATCGAGAGATTTGAGGGCTGGAGCGTCTTGGTCGGTTAGGAGCAGCAACACAAGTGTTTGGGAGTGAATGGAGGGGTATTTATAGGCAAGGAAGGAGAAAGGAAGGCAAAACAGTGACTGGATCGGCTGGCCCAGTCGATCGGCTGGCCCAGTCGATCGGTTGGCCCAGTCGATCGGTTGGCCCAGTCGATCGGCTGGCCCAGTCGATCGGCTGGCCCAGTCGATCGGCTGGCCCAGTCGATCGGCTGGCCCATTCGATCGGACTGGCCCATCCGATCGGCTGGTCCATCCGATCGGACTGGCCTATCTGATTGGGCCGGTCTGACCAATTGGACTAGCCTGATCGAATTGATCCGTTCGGAAGCCTTTTGATCCCGTTTTTGGTGCGATTTCGACGATTTAAGCCATATTTTTATATATTTATATAATTATTAATTTATTTATTATAATTAATCACAAAAGGGCCGTATATACGTATTTATGTATCCAATTCTCAGTGCGGTGATCGAGTTACGCGTGCCTTCGAGTGCGTTCTTCGATGTGATGTGCCACAATGATTATCGGGGCACCACTTACTCATATTGCCATCATCGTCATGACGGTTAGAGTCATAGTACTCACCCGATAACCCTCGTTAGCGTTGATTACTCACATTTTGACACCTCACGCTCATCGAGAAGGGTAGTTTAGGCCCATATTCGACATCATCGTGAGTGTTATGCAAAATAGGTTTGTAATAGCGATAGAATATGCGTAATTATTCGATTGTACTTCGATTTAGCGATAAAATTGGTATGATTACATTATGATCCGAATCTCCGGTGCTAGGCGTAACGAGTGTATCGAGTAGTAACAACGCACGAAGGTGCGGGTTGTTACACGGGGTCGTGCAACCAAGATATGGGGTCGTGCCCCACTCCAGAGTCCATGGAGAACAAGACAAATAGAAGCAGACAAGAGGCACAAGGGCAGTGTCCATGGACACGGGCCATCGTCAACTCCCAGATATACAAAATCTCTCAAAGTACAACAAGTACAAGGCCATGGGGCCATGCCCTCTGACACACGAGTCGTGTATGCATCGAACTGACACAACTCATTAAATGAAGACAGAGAAGAAAAGGACACGAGGCCGGCACGACGCCATGTGAAGGGTCTGTTTCCAGCTATAAATAGAGGTGCTTGGTTCACTTGCAACCCATCCCTTGGCAAACCACTTCTCTCACACTTGCCACCACTCCACCACCATTACAACACCATCATCCACCACATTCCTCTATCATCTATCTTTAGAGTGTGTGTAGTAGTCTCGGGATCCAAGATTGATTGTAAGAGTTTTTGTCAAACAAAGGTCATGTTTGGCTAATCTCTTACATCACTTGGTGAAGACAAATCTTTTATGTATTACTTTTAAATTTCAAGCTTTTGCTAAATTTTTATTTGAGTATGTATTAATGACTTTAATAACTAGTTTTTTATATTGAAAGTGAACTTTATTCTATCATCTCTTCATGTTTTGTTGATTCATTAATTCGTGTCTTTACGGTCTATATAAAGCACGTTAACCGCCTGGAAGGGGGTTAGAAGGGTGGTTTGGGTAAAGTTCATGCCTCGTTCAGTGTATAGATCCTGCGAGGACTTGATTCAAGCTTATTAGGACTTCTCTTGAGGAAAATAACATCAAATCAGGGGTAGTAAGAATGACTTGAATCCCTTATAAATAAGGTACTATTAAAACTTTAAACCGGCCTTGCGGGACTGTATCTCTGCTGACTCAGACCAATATGGCCGAGGGTAGTGTTGCCTCCAAAAGAGGGACATGTCACATTTTGCATTGATAACTTACTTAATTATCTTTCAACAATCTGGCCTTGCGGGACTGTATCTATACTGACTCAGACCAATATGGCTGATGGTAGCATTGCCTCCAAAAGAGGGACATGCCACTATTACTAAGATAATCTCTTAAAAAGCCCAAAGTGCGAAAATCATCAAAGGATACGTAAAAGATGGGTCAGAACCAAGTGATTCTATAATGTTTAGTGTTTCTTTTTATATTTTAATTTCTGTTCAATTTTTATTTATTAACATCTTTGCTAAAAAAATTGGTGAGATTAGACGTTGACGATATTCCGGTAGTATTAAAGGCTCTTGTGTCCTTGGACGACCTAGGTATCTTACTATCACTATACTACGCCAACGATAGGTGCACGTGCCCTAGCGTGTTGTAGAGAGTGATAGTCTTATATCGTGTTTTATAAATTTAAATCTTGATAAACGAGTAAAAGTGCTAAAAAATATATAAAAAATTATACTCACCCTCACTCACGGTCAACACACACACACTATAAAAATTGGGGTGTTACACACTGGCGGATCTAGGATTCCGACCAAGCGGGAACGTTTTATAAATAGGCGGTAACGAAATCGAAAAAACGTCAAATTTTTCCAAAATTTACACTAAAAACGTCAAAAATTTTCCGACCAAGCGGTAGCGGAGGCTACCCCTTGATACAAGGTGCATCCGCCCCTGGTGTTACATCTAAAAACAGATACATTAATTATGTGTGTGTATTTTTATGTATGTGTATGTATATGCATATATGTATGTGTATATATGTGTATATGTACGTGTTAGTGTATGTGTATGTTTATGCTGATGTATGTATATGTGTGTCTATGTGTATGTATGTGTTAGTGTATGTATATGTATATGTATTTGTGTATAACTATATATATATTTATATGTGTGTGTATGTGTACATTTTTAATGACAAACTAGCCTACTCCTAAATACTTATATACTTGCATTTTTTGACCTTGTAAGATCTGAACTTCTTTACCTCGTGAATAGAGGGGATCCACCTTACCACCACACCATGTCCCAGAGACTAGTTTATGTTTATGTCTATGTCACACACCATAACATGGGAATCATCAGAGTGCGACGTGAAAGGTTTTCACAACATATGGTCACACAAACAACTAAATGATATTAAAACAGAGTTTGGAAATACCAATGTATTCAAAAGAATATATCACAGAAACTAATTGTTTCAAACCAAATCGTCACAACACGACTATTGTTTATGAAAACAAAAGGCGACAAATTCAAAAGTTAAGCGTTGAATGCACGCATGCTTAAATTTCCAATCCTTAATATAAATCATTTACCGACCTGAAAAGCATACTAAAAATCGACTACATAAAGTTGGTCAGTTCACATGCTTAAATCGACAAGTAAATCGTGGAAAATCATTTTATGAAACCATATAGTAAGTAGTCTTCGTGAATAATCAAATCACAGTCTGACTAGAACAATGACATATGTGACTACATGAGCCTAAAACGAAACCTTGACTGATAATGCCTCGCCCCATTGTACCCAAGACAATGTAATCGTTTTTCGGAAGTTTCATGCACCTTTTTACACTACTAACCAAGGGGTGGGGCGTCAACCCAATAGTACTATTCGCAGTGACGGATCTAGGATTCCGACCAAGCGGGAACGTTTTATAAATAAGCGGTAACGAAATCAAAAAAACGTCAAATTTTTCCAAAATTTACACTAAAAACGTCAAAAATTTTCCGGCCAAGCGGTAGCGGAGACTACCCCTTACATCAAGGTAGATCCGCCCCTGACTATTCGCAATATTCCATGGCTAAATCTATAGCTAATGGTTATAAGTCGTAAATACGAGGATTTTCCCGAGCCCTTGTGATAATCGATAAATAAAAACTAATGCACACGTAAAAGGTACAACTAGAATACACTATCGTTCTATCCTATGTAAACTTTAAATAAATCATATGCTTTTCCCTTAAAGAAACAATAAAATAAGGGTCGTGAAAACTCACATTGCAATTCGTGCAAAAAGCTAGCAAACAATAAGCCCAAATGAAAGCAAGAACAACCTACACATGCTCTAAATACACATAAGACACCTAACTCACTAGAATCGTTTGATATGTTTTTGTTTAGAAAAATGTTTGACCTAACGACTCGTTTGTGATTATTTTTTTTTTATTTTACAACACACACACACATATATATATATATATATATAGAGTAAGGTTAACATACAAAAAGCCTTATCATACATCACGTAGGAGACAATGGTAACCGTTGGATCAGGGGTATAATCACGCATGGGACCACATAATCACACATGGGACCACATAATCACGCATGGGACTATAATCACGCACGTTCTATGATAATAACGCACGTTATATTTTTTGTCATGTATGTTAATGTAGGTTAAGCCCTGATGTACATTATACTTTCTATATATATATATATATATATATATATGTATGGGTCAAGTTATTCTACAAAGGCTTCTAATTGTAAGAAGTGTAAAAAGGATTTATAGAGTGACAAGTATCCAATAACCTAAAACTAAACCCACTACATCACCACCAAAAACCTAAACACCCACCCCACCCCACCCCACCCCACCACCACCAAAAAACCTAACCCCCCCCCCCACCCAAAAACCTAAACCCCCCCACCCACCCCCCCCCCTCGGCAAAAAAAAAAAAAAACTATACCTCACCAAAAAACCCCCAAAAAACCTAAACACCCCCCCCACCCACCCCCCAAAAACCTAAAAAAACCTAACCCCCCCCACCCCCCAAAAACCTAAAAAAAAATCTAAAAAAACTAAACACTCGCCCCCACCCAAAAACCTAAACCCCCACCCTCCACCCCTCACCCCCTCGGCAAAAAAAAAAAAAAAAAAATTTAGGGTGGGTGATGTGAAGGGGGGGGGGGTTAGGTTTAGGTTTTTGGTGGTGGTGGATGTTTAAGGTTTTTTTTTTTTTTTTTTTTTTTTTTTGTAGTAGGGTTTTTTTGTGTAGTGGGTTTTTTTAGGTTATTGGACACTTATCACTCTATAAATCCTTCTTACACTTCTTACAATTAGGATCATTTGTATATGATCCTAATCCATATATGTATTACACAAATTACACGTAGGTATATGTAAAATTAACTATCTTAGGATTCCATCCCAAGAATTCGTATAAACTCATGTCACTACACGTCTCAATCGATTAGCAAATAAATATATATTTACAAAACAATATATCTATATATTATTAACTTGTATTTTCAGTGGCGGATTTAGAAAACTCACATAGAGGCAACGTTTCAAAGAAAAAGGGTAACGAAATCGAAAAAAGGTCAATTTTTTTTTTCAGAATTCACATTAAATTTACACTACCGCCGGAGGTAGATCCGCCCCTGTCTTACCCCTTATTAAGAGGTAGATCCGCCCCTATGTTACCCCCTTGTTACGAAATCGAAAAAAGGTCAATTTTTTTTTTTCAGAATTCAATTTTTTTTTTCAGAATTCACTTGGGTTACCCCTTGTTAAGAGGTAGATCCGCCCCTGTGTATTTTTCCCAAAATACATTTTCACATATAATTATCAATTATTTCAAGAAACGTCTATGTATATAAACATATTATCATGTCATCAACATATATACATGTTTTTATATATTTATTAAAATACACATTTAGTACCACCATTTCATTAGGATTTTCGTCACCTAGCATAGCCTAGTGGAAAATGTTGTTTTTTGAAAAATATAAGTTCGATGCAATGGAAGACACTAGAGGATACCTAATTCAGTAAAGTTTAGTCTAATGCACATAATTGAAATAAATGTGATCAGTTAAAATGTACGGATTTAACTTGATAACTTGTCTGTTGTCACAATATATTTATGTGTGTGTATATAGTATGCATGTTTGGATAGGTTCAGTTTGGAACCGATTTGGCACATAAACTGGTTCGGGGTACGGGATATGAAACCAATGTGGAACCATTGGTGCTTTTTAGTATGAACATGTTGGAAAAATAGGTGAATATAGCATTTTTCATAAATATAGAAAAATAATTTTTTTTCTATTTTGAACTAGAAATAAATATAATAAAATGAGCGGGTTTTATATATTTATTGGTGGGTTTGTGTTCTATGTTGCAAGAGCTTTGCAACGAACTAAACCATGTCCAAAACGGAGCTAAGATAAATGAGATATCGATGCTCAAAGTTGGGTGTTTGAAACATTGAATGCCGAAACAAAAGGGAAAGTAGCACCTTGTCCCACATCGGAGGAGAGATGGAACTTAAATGGGTATTTAAGGTGGAACTCTCCATGCTTAAGGTGGAACCCCTACACCCCAGCTCACACTCGCGCGCGCGTGGCAGGGGCGATGAGGCGCAATGTGGCGCTCTTTACACTTCGCACGCTCGCATCGCCGCGAGCCGCTTGAGAGCCGCCTTTGTATTTTTGGCCACGTGCGCGTGGTGGATCACAGAGGCTGCAAGGACCAAGTGGCGTGCGGGTTCGAAGCGTGTGACGTGGCAGTCCGCGCGCGGGTACACATGGCACGAAGGCGCGCGGTTGCGCATGGTGCAGGGGTCCTGTTGTGCGTGCGTGGCGCACCAGAGTGAGCCAATACGGCGCGACTGTGTGGCGTGCTCGTAGAGGCTCACAGGTGACGTGCCGCACACGTGCATGGTCCTAAGTCAGTGTGGCGCATGCGCGCATGGCAGTGAGCCAAGAGGACGCAGCGTGCATGAGCGTGCAGACCTGCGTGCGCACTAGTGTATCTTGCGCGCGCGCGCGCGCAGAAGCTTCCAGCATTGAATGATTGCGCAGTTACAGTTCAGCTTCGAAACTGACGAGTTAACAGTCTTTGACTGAGAATTAAATGACGTATTAAATAGCATTGAAGACGTTTAATGCAATTTAAACCTCTCTTTAATTCTCTTTTGACTGTTTCGACTTAGGAGCTGTATAAATACAACTCCATACCCACTGCAGAAGGACACCAGCAACACAACAACTTATGCAAAGAACTCCCTTCCTTCTTTTGATCATTTTCTTGCAGTTTTCAAGGTAACCTTCGGGTTGTAGGCGAACTCCGGCAGTAGTCCTGCTCCGGCTGTTGTACCCTGGGAAACAAAACGAGTACTCCTGGGAGACTCGGAATTTGTTTTAAGGGAAGCGTGTGTACACGTGACTCAGCCCTCTGCTTCTACCCCATTCTTGTATTTTGCTTATTTCAGTTGTAATAGTATTGTATTTCAGCTTTCTTATTTCTTTGTATTGTAATCAGTAATAAAATTTGTTTTATTTAATTTATTTACGCGAACGGTTCCTACAATCTTAAAAAAAATTTTAAAACCGTTCGTGTAATCAAAACCATCCTGTTTGTGATTCAAACCAGTTTTGTTTCACTCAGTTTGAGTTTTAAAAAACAATTTTTTTTTTGGTTTTCATCTTCAAATGAGCAACTTTGGTTGAAAACTGTTTTTGTTACATTCAGACTTGTCATAAAAATTGCTAGCCAATCAGTAAGTTCTAAAAATTATAAAATTTCTGTTTTTTTTATCTTCAAAGTTGGACTTAGAAGCCAAAACAGTAATTCTGTGGTAAAATTAAAATTTACTAGTTTACTTCTGATTATTGCGTAAATCAGAATTTTTGACTAAACTTTAAAATTTTAATTTTTCAAGATGTCAAACGAAAATGTCAACGTTAACGACACCACCAATGTTGTGACGGGAACCCCCTGAACGCCACCACTGTGGAAGCGTCTACAATGGCCAATCACGCTGAACGACCCGAGAAGTTCTCGGGTCTACACTTTAAGAGGTGGCAGCAGAAGTGTCACACCCCGATTTCCACGTGTCCTACCTGTGGGCCCGGTGGGGGATTACCGTGACGTAGTTGGCAACAATATAGTCAAACCACACAATTATATGAATGCACAGCGGAAGCATAAAGATAAATATATTTCAACATTGAATGTAATATCAAAGTATCGCCATTGTTGAAATAAAATCCACATGGGATCAATAATAAGATAAAAATAATTGTTCAACAGACGTAGGCATCTTAAGCTTGCGAGACTCTTTATTGATGCTAAGGAGAAATATCCAGCCAATTACCCTTAGTACCTGCATTTAATCTTTTTGGGAAAATACGTCAGTTTACACTGGTAAATACATTCAACCGACACTTTTGTAAAAATGTTTATTAAAATTGATTTGAATGCACAAGGCACAAACTCTTTTATAACTTGGGAGAATTATTTAAATTTATAATCTTGTGAATGAATTATATGTTCCTTATGCGTTCAGTAGCCCGGACCGTAGCAGGTTAAAGATCAATAGACACACCACATCAACTATTTATGCACTGACGAGTGTACGCCTACACTCCGCGCTTAGGTCGTGGCCATTTCGTAAAATGCTGCCAGGGATATCCGGGACATGGTCATTAACCCCCCAAAGGCTTTTAAGTAAACAAAACTGTTTAAACGAGCCGATCAAATTTATTCAATTACCCACTCAATGGTGGAGAATTTGATGCCCGATCAAGCGGTATGCTATATACCGTAACCCAAGCCCGTATAACGGAAAATAAGTTAAAAGTATTTACCTTTGCAAGTATAAATCCTTAATCAAATAAATTGCAAATAGCTTTTACTGGTCTCCTATTCTGGAACGAAGGTTTAAAATAACCTATTAGAATTCTAACGGGTCTTTAATTTTAGCCGTAGCTTAGACCGGTCAGTTTCAAAGAATAATTACGGTTTAATCGCGTGAAAGGCGAAAACCGGGAATGGAATGTGATTTGGACCCAACAAGTTTGAAGACTTGTTTTATATGGGTTTAATAACCACACTCTGAATTTTGAGGTCAAAACAATAAGGTTTGACCCGTTTCGGCTAGCGTATGTAAACTAGTTACATAAACCGAACCGTGCGCGCAAAAGGCGTAACGGATAACCGTAAGGGTCCTACACAGGTTTCCTAAGTCAATATGCTTTAAAGAGGTTGTAGTATCAGTAGGATACCTTACATAATGCCCGTAACGAGTTTAAATACATTTTATGCCCCGTAGGGGTATTTCGGTCATTTTAAAGGTTTATAAAAGAGGTTTCTGAGTTCTACAGGAAATCTGAGTTTTCCGAACAGTTTATAAAGTCTAAGATACTTTATTTATTATTTAAAATCAGTAGCAACTGGAATCGGGTCAAAAGACCTTGTAGAACTCGAGTTATGCTCGAAAAGGGTATATTCGGTATTTACCGAACCGATGCCATAACCGCAGGTTATGAGCAGGTTAAAAATAATTAAAAATCTTTAAAATTTCCAAAATATTATTTTACATCAGTGTGTAAAAGGTTTGGTGTCGAAATCTGGGTTTAGATAGGCGTTATGCTAATTGTGCCAATTAATCACTAATATTTCCGTAATTGCGCTATTTAGCATAACTCCTATTCTGGACCTCGGATTGACGTGAAATTTTAGGGACATGCTTAGAAATCAGTAATTAAGGTTACGATCCTTTCACATGTCCGAAATTCTCATTTTAAATTAAAAAGGACGTTATGGTCAACTTTTAAGCATTTAACGGAAATGTGTAAAAGACTCGGACAAACAATGAACCGGTCACAGAGGGTTATACCATCATGTAACCTGGTCCTAAGAGAGTCCTAAGTCATATCTAAATCATACTTTAACGGGTCAGAACTGAAGTCAAAGCAAAAGTCAAAGTTTTGCGACTTTCGGCTCCGAACCGGGTCAAAACAATAAATGGTCGGATCAAACAAGCTTAGACTAGTTAATATACTTATTATCATGTTTTATGAGTGTCAAAACAGGTTACACGCCATCTACATTACTGATTACGCATTAAATCGCAAAATAGCATTTCTGTTGACTTTTTCTAAACACGTTTGACTCGACATTCGGACTAGTTAGAGTGGAAATCAGAGGGTGCCCTTTTAGGGGTTTAAAGCCCACATGATTACCAACATATAACTACCTTTGATTCGACAAACCACTGGACCATTTGTGATTTATCGCAAAGTCAATCGTTAATTACGACGGATTGACTTTTAAGCTAAAACTATGGAAAAACGAAACCACAAAGGGTTAGGCAACTTACAGAAGCTTGGTGCACGACTAGAAATGTTAGAAGAATGCTTTAGAGCTCCAGAGATGAACTAGAAGGCAGGTTTGAGGTGTGTTGAACATTGGTGCATCACATTGCCTTTTATAGTGAAAAATGATGCACAAGATCATTACAACTCATCCTACAATTGTTCATGGATGATCAGCAGGTGTCCTACAGTGCTAGGGGACATGTAGAGGGCGCCCATGCTTCAATTAATGCATCAATGATCGTTCACAAGCTCAAACAGTGAATCTGTCCAAGTTTTCTGCATCTGGGACTGTCACGCGGCCCGCATTAAGATTCAGGCTGGGCTCACGCGGGCCGCCTGAATCCTAATGTCAGTAACCGTATCAACAGATGGCTCGCGGCCCGCATTAGCTTGATGGTTTCACTTACGCGGCCCGCCTGAGGCTTGTAAATCAAGATTTTCAAATCTTTTGTAATGATTAACCTGACCTTTCGGTTTCGAAGGGGTAACTTTGCGATTTGGCCCTCGATTATTTACGAATAAGGGCCTCGCGACTTTTACCCGTTCCGTTAAGTCCCCGGTTAGTTTAATTACTATTCGAAAAGCCTTAACTTTTATTGTTGACGCTTTTAACCCCTCGTATACGAATTTGATCATAACTTTCTCGTTTTAAAACGGAACTTCGCTAAATTTATATTATATATTCTAGTGAGCGTAATTTACTGTTACAAAGTCTCGGGTTCGTCAAAAGGTCACACAGAGGTATAAATTTAACATGTTGACACATTTCACCCCCGTAGCTTGTAATCTCTCACTTTCTTCCGCGTTTCTCTCCGTACGATCCATGATTTATTCGTTTGAAGGTACGAGCATCATTTAAGGTTACTATACAGTATATTTACCCTTCGTTGACATTTTTAACCCTCAAATTTACATACTTTCAAGGTTTGTCAACTTTAGTCCTTTATTTAGTATTTAATACCACGTGTAAACTTACGACACGTGTCAACACATCATTGAACACAAAATTTTGAGGTGTTACAAGAAGATGTTCTTCTACCTGACCACCATGAACCTTGCGAGGTTCTTAACGGAAACCGCTCCCCAACCTGTGGAAGGGGAGACCGACACACAAAGACAGTGTGCGGTAGATGCGTGGAAGCATTCGGATTTCGTATGTCGTGGCTATGTGTTAAACGGCCTTTCGGATGCGTTGTATAATGTGTACTACAACGTCAAGACTTCCAAAGACCTTTGGGATGCCTTGGACAAGAAGTACAACATGGAGGATGCTGGCACAAAGAAATTTGTGGTAGCCCGTTTTCTGGATTTCAAAATGGTTGATTCTAAAACAGTTATGAATCAAGTCCAAGAATTCCAAATTATACTATATGACATCATTGCAGAAGGCATGGCACTTAGCGAGACATTCCAAGTGGCAGCGATGATTGAAAAGTTACCTCCTAGTTGGGTTGATTTTAAGAATTATCTTAAACACAAACGAAAGGAGATGACTATAGAGGACCTTATTGTTCGTCTTCGGATTGAAGAGGACAATAGAATTGCCCAAAAAGGCAGCCTTGCGCAGGCTAGTGCTAGCGCAAATTTAGTTGAGCATGGGCAATCCTCTAGAGGCGCGAAGGGTAAAGGGAAAAAGGACAAGAAGAAAGCAAAGGCTAGCAAACTTGGACCAAAGAAAGGGGTTGTGAAAAAGAAACCTCAAACGTTCCAAGGGACTTGTTACAACTGTGACGAGCCGGGGCATCGGGCTAACCAATGCAAGAAACCAAAGCGTGAGCGTGCGTACATGGTGGATGAAGACGGAATGCCTTTGGTGGCAATGATTTCCGACAAAACCGCAATGTTGGATGAGGTTAATGCTGTGACCAACACTCCAAAAGGATGGTGGGTTGATACGGGAGCGACCCGTCATGTGTGCCCAGACAGGAGCCTCTTTACCACCTTCAAGGAGCTTGCGGGAGATGAGAAGCTGTACATGGGAAATGCAGCCACCGCGGACATCAAGGGTGAAGGAACGGTGATTTTGAAGTGGACTTCAGGGAAGGGGCTCACTTTAAGCAACGGGTTATATGTCCCAGACTTGCGCAAGAGCCTAGTCTCGGGATGGTTGCTTAATAAGTTTGGATTTCGTTTAGTTTTTGAGAGCGATCAATTTGTACTAACTAAACGAGGAATGTATGTAGGCAAGGGCTATGCCCAAAATGGTATGTTTAAATTGAATGTAATGGCAGTCAAGAAAAACATGAATAAAATTGCTACTACTTCTACTTATATGCTTGAGTTTTCTGAATCGAATAAATGGCATGGTAGATTAGGTCACGTTAATTTTAATTCAATACGCCGTTTAATCAATTTAAATTGTATACCAACATTCCATATTGATTCACATTATAAATGTGAAACATGCGTTGAATCCAAACTTACAAGATCATCATCAAAATCGGTTGAACGAATAGCCGAATCCCTTGATTTAATTCACACCGATATTTGTGATTTAAAAGCGGTACCCACAAGAGGTGGAAATAAGTACTTCATCACGTTTATTGACGACAATACTAAATATTGCTATGTATATTTACTAAAAAGTAAAGATGAAACAATAAGTAAATTTATCTTGTATAAAAATGAAGTTGAGAATCAACTTCAAAAGAAGATAAAAGCTTTGCGAAGCGACCGAGGAGGCGAATATGTTGCACCTTTTGCCGATTTATGCGCAAAAAGTGGCATAGTACATGAGTGTACACCTCCTTATTCTCCACAATCAAATGGCGTGGCGGAACGAAAGAACCACACATTGAAAGAAATGATGAACGCCATGTTGATAAGTTCTGGGGTGAGCCAGGAAATGTGGGGGGATGCCACTCTCTCGGCTGATTATCTTTTGAACAAGATACCACTAAAAAAGAGAGACGAAACTCCATATGAGTTATGGAAAAGGAAGAAGCCTTCATACAAATACTTGAAAGTGTGGGGGTGCCAAGCAAAGGTGATTGTACTACCTCCTAAGGCTCTTAGGATAGGACCCAAAACTGTTGATTGCATATTTAATGGGTATACGTGTAACACCCCGTGTTTTCAAATGTCAAAGTCAAAGTCAAAGTCCAAGTCAACTTTGACTTCTTTGACTGTAATTAATCTATTTTATGCTTTATTTTTATTATGTGGAGTAAGTGTTGTAATCAAGAAAGAATCGAAGTAATCGAATGTTTAATCGACGCAAACCGGTTTACGACTGTGAATAGTAGGAAGTAACAATGCGATAAAGCTAATCAGTCAGTAATCAAGCTAAACGAATCATCAATCGAACTCGAAACTTGAACTATGCAAATTTGGTGGTATATTACTTGTGTGTGTGCCTTCTGTGTTACCTATGCGTGTTTACTTTATGTTATGTGTGGAAATCTATCGAATCAAACGAAACTCGAATCGAAACTCGAAACTCAATCGAATGCAATCGAAATCGAATCATGATAGTTAGTGGAAAAGAGGTTATACGAGATATAGAGGCTTGTATGTAGATATAGTGGTTGGGACTAAAAGTAATTTGAATAGGAAACACTATCGTACTCGTATCATCCCCAATCGAAATATCAGAAATCGTCGCACCGAACACTCGAAACAGGCTGTGGATCGATCAGGCTGTCAGCCGATCGAACAGCCCAGCCGATCGGACAGACTGCCCGATTGGGATGCTTGGCCGATCGGCCAGCCCTTTCCTCTTTTGGAAGCCTATAAATAGGCCTGTCATTGTCATTCTTTCCACTTTTGGAAACTCTCTGACCGACCAGCTCGTGCTCCCCTTCTTTTCTCAGATTTCTCTCGATTCCGGTAAGTTTTCATCCTAAACCGTGTACTTTCTTGATCAATACACACTCCTACACCTTTCTATCTTTCAAATCTTGATTTCTAACCGTGAAGTCATCAAGATCTAAGCATTCTAGGATGATGTCATCATGGTGTTCTTCAAGAACATCATGTTTTGGCCTCATTCCACCATGAATAGCTTGGATCTAACCGATTTCCACATCAACAAACTAGGATCTATTACAGATCTGAACATTTACATGGTGTGAAGGATTGAAAGAAGGATTTCCAACTTTCTTTCAACTCTTTTACACTCAATGCCTTCAAAACCGATAGAAATGGAGCTTAAGCCAACATACTAATCATTCTAACAGTCGTATGGTTCAAGATCCGGATTCTAACTACGAGGTTCACCGATTTCGGGTTAAACGTTGAACTACCGTTCCGAACAGTTCACCGGCCGGACTTGGGTGATTCCTGTCCGAGCAGGGGAAACAGGTAAGGACGGAAGTGTTATGGTTCAGCTCGATGTCGAAATACCTCGATATAACGTCAAATAATCAGAGCAGCCAAGTGTTAGACGAACAGGCTGACCAGGTCAGGATGCTGACCGAACGGTTAGGCTGTCCGAACAGAAAACCCAACCGATCGGACATGTCAGCCGATCGACCAGGCCAGCCGATCGGCTAGCATATGGCCCCACACTTTAAAAATTTCATGAAGTGTGGTATTGAACGAGATACTGTTCGATCGAACGACTGTTTGTCAACATTACTCTTCGGATCATGAGATACTATGCTTCAACCCTTAATCGATTTTCAACTCGTCCGTCGTAGTGAAGTGCTACCCGATCGAACATGCCGTCCGATCAGGTGACATCTCATTAAGAACTCAACCAGAAGTGTCTAGCCGATCGGTTAAGCCGGACGATCGAACATGCTGTTAGGATTAGGTGTGAAAACCGCAACTCCCGACTAGATTACTTGACTAATGCTGATTTTATCGATTTATCTATGCTTTCCTCATTATTTTCAATAACGAACGAGGAGAATTGTACCAAATCAGGAGTGAAATCCCTATTTTGATGAATAATCTCCTCAATTTTTCCTAAAATAAGGAAGAAATTGTTAAGCCAGGGGTGAAACCCGAACCTTGTCAACTTAATCCAACATTTACTCATCTCACCAAAGCCTCGACGGACTCCAATGACCTGAACTCACGAGTATGACCTAGGGAATATGTGTTGAATGCCCAAGAATCGAGGCAGAAACACGATCCCGAAAGTCGAAATGTGACGACAAGTCTATTGTGAATAGTCGAATCGCTTTGGATAGTCAATGTCTAGTAGCCGCAGACAATCCATTTCACGATTTTATGTGTTTTGATTCTGAGCCCGCAACTGCCTACTCTGATTGATTATCGATTTTATGTGTTTTACATGTATTTACCTGCTTACGTGTTTAAATTTTCGGAGTTTTATTCGATTTTTGCTATCACTCGATCGACACACACGATTAGCATTGCTCTTCTACCTCAAAACGCTAACAAATGCTACGAATCTAGACGAAGTTATGTTACAATATACGATTATACTATGCTCGATATGCTATACGACTATATTATACTACTCGATATGCTATACGAACGACACGCGAGCTTTGAATGGTAGGTTTCTGTATTCTGACTGCCTCTGTGATTTAATGTGTACGTGCTTCTGTGCTTAGGTGTCTTTGTGCTCTACGTGCTTCTGTGCTTAGGTGTCTCTGTGCTCTACGTGCCTACGTGCTTATGTGCTTCCGTGATTACGTGAATCCGTGATTTTGTGATATGTGATTATGTGATACGTGTTTCGACGTATTTCTAAGCTTTAATAAGTAGTAGACGCGTGAGGTGAGATTCAATCATATTGTGTTGAGTCCTATGACGATGTCTGTTGCAGACAATGTCGTCTGGATCCCGACACCATCCTACTCGCCAAGAGAAGAGAGACAAGCGTCTCGCTGCTATCATCGCCAAGCAAGTGGCAAAAGCTGTAAGCGAGGTGTATGAAAACGTCAGCAAATCATCTGAGGAGTCGCGAACTGAAGCTCCTAAGGATGCTAACAAGACTAGCTTCAGCTTCAAACAGTTTAAAGCATGCAGACCCAAAGAATTCACCGGAGAAGATGGCCCTACCGCCATGTTTCAATGGTTTGATTTGGTCGAAGTCACTCTGCGCCAAAGCGGCTGTCCTGAGAATCTCCGCACCCTCAATGCTACCGGTGTCTTCCAGTCCCGAGCTCTAGACTGGTGGACGGCCGAATGAAACAAGCGCGGGAATGATGCAGCTTATGAGCTGACTTGGGAAGAGTTGAAGGCAATCATGATGGACGAATTTTTCCCTTCCCATGAACGCCAAAAGCTGGAGGACGAGTATAGGAACATCAAGCAGAAGGATGGAGACAATGCTGCTTTAACTGCTCGCTTCAAGCAGCTTAGCATTATTTGTCCTGATCAAGTCAAGACGCCAGACATGGCCATCAAGAAGTACATTCGAGCTCTACCCGACTGTGTTGGCGATTTTGTGCATGCCTCCAAGACCTCATCGATCGAAGAGACTTAATTACTTGCCGCCGAGATCAATGACAAGCGGGTAAAATCTGGTTTTTGGGATAAACATTCCAAGTCTCTGCACTAAGCCACCACCGCATCGACCGTCGACACCACCACTGCTCAACCCTCCAAGTCCTCAATAAGAAAGAAGAAGCACAACAACAACAGCTCCAGCAACAAGAACTGTGCTGTGACAACAACTGCTGCCCCTCTGCAAGCCGTACAGGCTCAGCAGCAGTCTCACCACCGACAAGCTCCAGTGATTAATGCGCCGCCAGCAAAGCGCGCTTACACAGGTCCCCACCCGCTCTGCCCGACATGCTCATATCACCATCCGGTGGGAATCGCCTGCCGTTTCTGTGCCCACTGCAACCTCTACGGGCATTTCACTGCGAATTGTCGCTATGGTCCCCGTCAAGCCCCAGTTCAAGCCGCCGCTCATCAAGCTCTACTTACAGCCCCTCAAGGCCAACACGCTGCTCAAGCACCCGCGGTCAATGCTCGAGTCTGCTTTACATGTGGTGACCCTAACCACTTTGCAAACATGTGCCCGAACAGGGTGGTGAAACAAGAGCCCCAACAGCAACAGCAACAGCCTCAGCAGCAGCAGCAAGCAGCCCGTGCCAGAACCTTTAACATCAACGCCCGTCAAGCCCAGGCTGACAACAACATGGTTAATAGTACGTTCCTTGTGAATGGTATTTATGCATCATGTTTGTTTGATACTAGAGCCGATAACTGCTTTGTGTCGTTTGAATTCGAGAAGCTTCTTAGTCGTAAGCGTTCTTATCTTCCCTCGTCATTCGAAGTCGAAGTTGCTACCTCATTCCGTTAACTCTGTTCTTCGTGATTTTACTCTCGAGCTCAACAATCACATCTTCCCAAGCGACCTCATTCCGATACAGCTCGGAAGTTTCGACATCATAGTAGGCATGGACTTTCTTCGCGAAAACCGTGCTGAAGTTGTGTCTTTTGAAAAGATGATTCGGTTCTCGCACGCGAATGGTGATCTCTTATGTGTGTACGGTGAAACAGCTTCAAAAGGTCTTAAGCTCATGTCATGCGTCCAAGCTAGCAAGTATCTCCGCAAGGAATACAAAGCTTTCTTGGCCAACATTGTAGTAGCGGAGAAGGAAAAGAAAAAAAGGCCGAAGTCAAAGACGTTCCAGTGGTTTGTGAATTTCCTCAGTTGTTCCCTGATGATCTTCCCGGACTACCGCCAAGTCGTGATATCGACTTTCGTATCGACCATATTCCTGGAGCTAACCCTGTTGCCAAAGCCCCTTATCGACTCGCTCCATCCGAAATGAGGGAACTTTCAAACCAACTTCAGGAGTTACTTGAAAAAGGCTTCATTCGCCCGAGCACCTCTCCTTGGGGCACACCAGTCCTTTTCGTCAAAAAGATGGATGGGTCGTTCAGGATGTGTATCGACTATCGGGAGTTGAATAAGTTAACCATCAAGAACCGTTACCCTCTGCCTCGAATCGATGATTTGTTTGATCAGCTACAAGGTGCATCATGTTTCTCGAAGATCGATCTACGTTCAGGCTATCATTAGTTGCGCATACAAGAGGAAGACATCCCTAAAACAGCCTTTCGAACCCGATATGGCCACTATGAGTTCGTTGTTATGCCTTTTGGTTTAACTAACGCACCCGCGGTTTTTATGGATCTGATGAATCGCGTGTGTAAGCCTTATCTTGACCGTTTCGTCATCGTGTTCATCGACGATGTCCTGATTTATTCTAAATCGAAAGCCGAACACGCGCAACATCTACGTTTGGTTCTCGAGTTACTCCAGGGGAACCAACTCTACGCCAAGTTCTCCAAGTGCAAATTTTGGTTGGAGGAGGTTCAGTTTCTGGGTCACATCGTTAATAGTCAGGGTATTCATGTCGATTCTGCGAAGATTGAAGCAGTTAAGAGTTGGATTACGCCTAAGAACCCGTCTGAAGTTCGTTCTTTCCTCGGACTAGCGGGTTATTATCGACGATTTATCGAAGGGTTCTCTAAGATCGCTGTGCCGCTTACCGCTCTTACCCATAAAGACAGGTCTTTTGTTTGGGGAACTGAACAAGAATCTGCTTTTCAGACTCTCAAGCATATGCTTTGCAATGCTCATGTCCTCACTTTGCCCGACGGAAACAACGATTTCATTGTCTATTGTGATGCTTCCAACCTTGGTCTTGGCTGCGTTCTCATGCAACGGGACAAGGTCATAGCTTACGCATCTCGTCAGCTCAAAATCCACGAGAAGAACTATACAACCCACGATCTCGAGCTAGGCGCAGTTGTTTTTGCATTGAAGATCTGGCGACACTACCTGTATGGTACCAAGTGTACGATCTTCACCGATCACAGGAGTTTACAACACATCTTTAATCAGAAAGAACTTAACATGCGTCAACGCCGATGGGTAGAACTTCTTAACGATTACGACTGTGAGATTCGTTATCACCCAGGCAAGGCAAATGTTGTTGCCGACGCACTCAGCAGAAGGAGTTATGTGCTCAGTATTCGCAGTACCCAAGCCCAGTATAATCTCGAAACCCTCATCCGCGAAGCCCAACATGCTTATTTTAACGAACGCACTTTGAAGAAAGAGAGGATCTACCACGATGGAGCTCAGCTTGTAAGCAAGGCAGATGGGATTTTCTATTATCTGGACCGAGTTTGGATTCCTAAGCGAACCGATTTGCGAAAGATTATAATGGACGAAGCCCACAAATCCCGCTATTCTATTCATCCCGGTGCCAACAAAATGTACCAGGATCTTCGTTACAAGTACTGGTGGCCGGGTATGAAACGGGATATTGCTTTCTATGTTGGAAGTTGCCTAACTTGCGCGAGAGTTAAGGCTGAACATCAACGACCTTCTGGCCTGCTCGAACAACCTCCAATCCCTATATGGAAGCGGGAGAGTATAGCTATGCATTTCATAACCAAACTTCCGCCCACGCTATCAGGTCACGACAGCATTTGGGTCATAGTTGATTGTCTGACCAAATCAGCCCACTTTTTACCAATACGAGAAGACTACAAGGTGGAAAGACTAGCCCGAATCTACACCGACGAGATCATTTGTAATCATGGTACGCCTCGTGACATCATTTCAGACCGTGACGCTCGATTTACTTCACGATTGTGGGAAACGTTTCAAGCAGCGCTTGGTACGTCGCTTAACCTGAGTACCGCATTCCATCCTCAAACCGACGGACAGACTGAGAGGACGATCCGTACTCTTGAAGACATGCCCCGTTCGTGTGTTATAGACTTCGATGGTAGTTGGAACAAATACCTACCGTTGGTCGAATTCTCGTACAACAACAGTTATCATGCCAGCATACAAATGGCACCATTCGAGGCTTTGTATGGAAGAAGATGTCGTTCGCCTATTGTGTGGCACGAGATCGGTCATTCGCAACTAACTGGTCCCGAGCTATTACAAGAAACGACTGACAAAATCCTCCAGATTCGAGACAACTTGTCGAAAGCCAGAGATAGACAGAAAAGTGACGCCGATAGAAGACGCAAGCCCCTTGAATTTGACGTTGGCGACTACGTACTCCTAAAGGTATCCCCTTGGAAGGGTGTGGTCAGATTCGGCAAGAAAGGGAAACTAGCGCCTCAATATGTTGGACCTTTTAAGATTCTGGAAAGTACCGGAAAAGTCGCCTACAGACTCGAACTACTGGAGGAACTTATTAACATCCACCCGACTTTCCATGTGTCAAACCTCCAAAAATGCCTAGCTGACCATGATCTGATTGTACCTCTCGACGATCTTCAGGTCAACGAAACGTTACACTTCGTGGAAAAGCCTGTCGAAATCATGGATCGCCAAACCAAGCAACTCAGACGCTCTCGCATCCCTATCATGAAAGTCCGATGGGAAGGCAAACGAGGCGCGGAGTTCACTTGGGAACTCGAAAGCGACATGAAGGCCAAGTAGCCATAGTTGTTTAAATGAAGATCTGAAGCGTGAAATTGGTAATTCACAGTGCTTTGCAGCTTCTAGCCTAATTTCGGGACGAAATTCCTAAAACAAGGGGAGGCTGTAACACCCCGTGTTTTCAAATGTCAAAGTCAAAGTCAAAGTCCAAGTCAACTTTGACTCTTTGACTGTAATTAATCTATTTTATGTTTTATTTGTATTATGTGGAGTAAGTGTTGTAATCAAGAAAGAATCGAAGTAACCGAATGTTTAATCGACGCGAACCGGTTTACGACTGTGAATAGTAGGAAGTAACAATGCGATAAAGCTAATCAATCAGTAATCAAGCTAAACGAATCATCAAGCGAACTCGAAACTCGAACTATGCAAATTTGGTGGTATATTACTTGTGTGTGTGCCTTATGTGTTACCTGTGCGTGTTTACTTGATGTTATGTGTGGAAATTAGTCGAATCAAACGAAACTCGAATCGAAACTCGAAACTCAATTGAATGCAATCGAAATCGAATCATGATAGTTAGTGGAAAAGAGGTTATACGAGATATAGATGCTTGTATGTAGATATAGTGGTTGGGACTAAAAGTAATTTGAATAGGAAACACTATCCTACTCGTATCATCCCCAATCGAAATCGATATATCAGAAATCGTCGCACCGAACACTCGAAATAGGCTATGGATCGATCAGGCTGTCAGCCGATCGAACAGCCCAGCCGATCGGACGGACTATCCGATCGAGCAGGCTGTCCGATCGAGCAGCCCAGCCGATCGGCCAGCCCTTTCCTCTTTTGGAAGCCTATAAATAGGCTTGTCATTGTCATTCTTTCCACTTTTGGAAACTCTCTGACCGACCAGCTCGTGCTCCCCTTCTTTTCTCAGATTTCTCTTGATTCCGGTAAGTTTTCATCCTAAATATTGTACTTTCTTGATCAATACACACTCCTACACCTTTCTATCTCTCAAATCTTGATTTCTAACCGTGAAGTCATCAAGATCTAAGTATTCTAGGATGATGTCATCATTGTGTTCTTCAAGAACATCATGTTTTCGCCTCATTCCACCATGAATAGCTTGGATCTAACCGATTTCCACATAAACAAACTAGGATCTATTACAGATCTGAACATTTACATGGTGTGAAGGACTGAAAGAAGGATTTCCAACTTTCTTTCAACTCTTTTACACTCAATGCCTTCAAAACCGATAGAAACGGAGCTTGAACCAACATACTAATCATTCTAACAGTCGTATGGTTCAAGATCCGGATTCTAACTACGAGGTTCACCGATTTCGGGTTAAACGTTGAACTACCATTCCGAACAGTTCACCGGCCGGACTTGGGTGATTCCTGTCCGAGCTGGGGAAACATGTAAGGACGGAAGTGTTATGGTTCAGCTCGATGTCGAAATACCTCGATATAACATCAAATAATCAGAGCACCCAAGTGTTAGACGAATAGGCCGACCAGGTCAGGATGCTGACCGAACGGTTAGGCTGTCCAAACGGACAACCCAACCGATCGGACATGTCAGCCGATCGACCAGGCCAGCCGATCGGCTAGCATATGGCCCCACACTTTGACATTTTCATGAAGTGTGGTATTGAACGAGTATTGTTCGATCGAACGACTGTTTGTCAACATTACTCCTCGAATCATGAGATACTATGCTTCAACCCTTAATCGATTTTCAACTCGTCCGTCGTAGTGAAGTGCCACCCGATCGAACATGCCGTCCGATCAGGTGACATCTCATTAAGAACTCAACCAGAAGTGTCTAGCCGATCGGTTAAGCCGGCCGATCGAACATGTTGTTCGATCGATCGACCTGAAAGGTAAGAACACTTCAGTTTTCTTAAATGCTACAACGAAAACTTCGAAAGGACAAACCATCATACACAAACACATCCTACTCAAAGCAAGAAACAATCCACTCGAACAGACTAGCCGCTCGAGCCTACCGGCCAATCGGACAAGCTGTCCAAACGGACTGTCTAACCGAACGAACATCCCGTCCGATCGAACCTGCTGTTCAATCGACCAGGCTGTTCGACCCATCATCACTTGTTACCCTTTAACGCGTAAAACGTTACTCATCGTTATGCTATCAAACTATTCAGGCTAACCCTACCTTCAAGCGCTCCCTTCAATCCATCAATCAATCATTGTGAGTATACTCGAACCCTTTTTGCTTTAGCACTTTTGGGTGTTACATACGTTACTTATCAAAATCACAATCGAACACACTACTCAATTATTTGAACGCTAACCAATTCACATGTATTTCGTGACTACATGAATGCCTATTGTTATATTTACATGTGGAATGCTGTCTACCTGCCTTAACGACGTAGTACTATAGTTTGGACTCAGCACCCGTTCACACGGGGGTTGTTAACGACAATTACTTGCATGGATTACGGTGGTAATCATGTATTGCGAACTGTCTCGGACAGTCAACCCGCAGTCACTGGTATCGATAGATCCATGTCGATGATTAACATGCTTCGTTTTCCTCTGTGTACGTGCTGGTTATGCGTAAACTATTTCGAACTCTATATGCTATTATCAAACTTGTATGCTCACCTTTACATTTATGTATTGACTGTATTTTAACGTATGTGACAGGTGTTTAAAGTGTTTGCTTGCTAGGAAAGCGAGGCTAGAATAAAGCTCTAGAGGCCCCCAATAAATAGTTGTCGGCCCGGAACAAGCGTCTAGGGCATAGTTGCCTGTAGATCTTTGGTTAAATTGCCAGGAAGTCAACAGAATAGGGGTCTTTAGAACAACAGACAGTGTTTATTTGTTTTTATTTAAATCTGAGTTGTCGGAACAGAATTACTTGACTAGTTGTTATCTGTAATAATTTATTGTATTATTTGGGATACGGTATGGGACGTATCATTTAACTGAATAGTATAAATAGTTGTTGTGGAAACTTCTGGACAATCTGTTTCGCTCAGTGCCATGCCCCGATGATTCCGCCATCGGTTGGGGTGTGACAATGCGCATCAAAGCAGTGCACATCGCTTTCTTGTACATGAGTCCAAGAATCCTGATGTACACGTAAACACTATCATGGAGGTGAATCCAAACGTTGTGTCTTACTTTGAAAATGTGTTTCCTTTGAGAAGACAAACACATGCAACGTCATCCACACCTAATTTTGAAGTAGGTGAAAGCTCATCTACACTAGTTGATGAGGTAGTTCATGATAAGACACATGAACGACTTGAGGTTGAAGAAAGAGATTGTAGGCGGAGTAAAAGGCCAAGGGTTGAAAAATCCTTCGGTCCAGACTTCGTTAGCTATATGGTTGAGGGCGGGCCCAATACGTATCGCGAAGCGGTTTCTTCTTCGGAAGGACCTCAATGGAAAGAAGCAATAAGGAATGAAATTGATTCTATATTGCAAAATCATACTTGGGAGTTAGTAGATCTTCCACCTGGTTGCAAACCACTTGGATATCGTTGGATATTCAAAAGGAAGATGAAAACTGATGGAAGTATTGATAAGTACAAGGCTAGGTTGGTGATTAAAGGATTTAGACAAAAGGAAGGTCTAGATTACTTTGATACCTACTCGCCTGTGACGCGCATAACCTCGATTAGATTGGTTCTTGCTATAGTGGCTTTAAGAAATTTAGAAGTTCACCAAATGGACGTTAAAACCACATTTCTAAATGGCGATTTAGAAGAAGAGATTTACATGGAACAACCTGAAGGTTTCTCTGCCCCAGGTCAAAAGGGTAAAGTATGTAAACTCGTCAAGTCTTTGTATGGCTTGAAGCAAGCACCAAAACAATGGCACCAAAAGTTTGATCATGTCATGATTGACAATGGTTTCAAAATAAATGAGTGCGACAAATGTGTTTATTTCAAAGACACAAATGAAGGTTATGTGATATTATGCCTTTATGTAGACGATACGCTTATCGTTGGGAGTAATGATAAAATTATCAAAGCTACTAAAAGCATGTTGAAAGCGAGATTTGACATGAAAGACATGTGTTTAGCTGATGTGATTCTTGGAGTAAAGATCATAAGAACCCAAGATGGTCTTGTGTTAAGTCAATCTCACTATGTGGATAAAATTCTTGAAAAATTCAACTCGGGAGACACGAGTGTAGCTCGAACTCCAGTTGATACCTCACAACATCTCAAGAAAAATAAAGGAGATGGAGTGGCTCAGTTAGAGTATTCAAGAATTATTGGCAGTCTAATGTATCTAATGACATGTACTAGACCCGACTTGGCTTAAGCGGTGAGTAGGCTAAGTAGATACACCAGCAATCCGTGCGTGGACCATTGGAAATCTATCACGAGGGTGCTTAGATACATAAGATACACAAGAGATTATGGACCGCATTATACCCGACAACCAGCAGTGATCGAAGGATACACTGATGCAAACTGGATATCGGATAATAAAGATTCCAAATCAACAAGTGGTTACGTGTTTACACTTGGAGGAGCTGCTATTGCTTGGAAGTCTTCTAAGCAAACGATCATAGCAAGATCCACAATGGAATCTGAATTTATTGCCTTGGATAAGTCAGGCGAGGATGCGGAATGGCTACGTCAATTCGTGGAATATATTCCAAGATGGCCAAAGCCTTTGCCAGCCATATGTGTACATTGTGATAGCCAATCAGCGATTGGTAGAGCTCAAAGCTTGATGTACAATGGCAGATCAAGGCACATGCGACGTAGACATAACACGATACGACAACTACTCTCAACGGGTGTTATCACAATTGATTATGTGAGATCAACGGATAACTTGCGGACCCGTTAACAAAAGGCTTAAGTAGAGAGTTAGTAGAAACGTCGTCAAGAGGAATGGGACTAAAGCCAGTGGTAAATAGGAATATGAGGGAAACCTAACTTAGTTGATTGGAGATCCCAAGATCTAAGTTCAATAAGACAACTTAATCATATTACCAAAACGGAGTCACTGTGGGGGAGTTCCCCAAACAACATAAAAGGGAGTTATATACTTCCTAGTCCATTCCAATCAGTGACATTGAAGTGAGGCTAAGCATATTAAGGTTAACGATTTCGGGAAATCAAATAACCATGATGCTTTTAATGATTCATAGGAATCACCTATGTTAGAGAGAAGTGGGGTCGCTTCAAATGGATTTGTGGGGTGCGCAAATCCTAGAGCTCTCGCAGAACCAGGCTAGTGTTCCAGGACCATAATAGGACACGACAATGAGGAGTTGGCCAAACCAGGGAGAGTATTGTGTGAAGTGTATTGTCGTTTACACAAATGGGGGTATGTTCAAGGATATCGCGTCTACACATCACTAGTAAGCTAAGTGCGCTTCACAAAAGAAGGTTCAAAGGTGACAACCTACCTATCTTGCAATACTCAACTGTCGAAGTTTATCGTTGAAAAGTGTAAGGAAAAGATCCATTTCCATACATGTGGGGGATTGTTGGAAATTTGATGAAAATAGCATTTTTCATGTGGGAGATTGTTGGAAAAATAGGTGAAAATAGCATTTTTCACAAATATAGGAAAATGATTTTTTCCTATTTTGGACTAGAAATAAATATAATAAAATGAGCGGGTTTTATATATTTATTGGTGGGTTTGTGTTCTATGTTGCAAGAGCTTCGCAACGAACTAAACCATATCCAAAACGGAGCTAAGATGAATGAGATATCGATGCTCAAAGTTGGGTGTTTGAAACATTGAATGCTGAAACAAAAGGGAAAGTAGCACCTTGTCCCACATCGGAGGAGAGATGGAACTTAAATGGGTATTTAAGGTGGAACTCTCCATCCTTATTGTTTCATGGAAGCACACACTAGTGTCCTCGCGTGTGACAACCCTCATAAATCCAGGTATCCGTACAAATTAATTAATATTTAATTGGTGCTTAATTACTGTGCTTGATTACAATTATGAATAAATTGCTTTCTGTTTTCTGATACATACATACTCATGCATCATACTTTATTACTGTCACTCCATTTATTATACACAAACAATAGTGACAAACTTGATGCACAAAAGCACAGTTAGCACAGTGAGCGGATAACCCATTAAACACGCTGACATTGCCAGCACTAAGCAGACATTGTTTCTAAGGCCAGTATGAGCCAGGAATAGATCACTACACTAGTAGGGAGTGTAGGGAGGTGAGGACCATAGAACTGTGTCACTAGGTGATAGTTATAATGCCCAGAAGTGACTAAAACATACTTTAATTACAAAATTCTGCACTACATACTAAAATTCAGCATTTAATAATACTAGTAAAGTGCAAAAACTTGGCAAAATAGTCCTAGACACTTTCCAAAGTGTTGGGAAATTTAGTGTGTCACTAAAACCATATAAAAGACACTTAAAAGCTTTATTTAGCACTTTAACGGATCAACATCCAACCGAACAACCGGACTTTACCCGAAACATAAAAATATTGCCAAAGATATTGTTTTTACTTTTCTGAGCTAGTTAGGGTCCCCGAACACCCTAACACCCTTTATATTACATAACACACTTAATATACTAACTAAACTCATTACATCCTAACTAAATAAGTAACCAAGTTCCATCACCACCCAACCCCCAACCACGCCCCCCCCCCCGCTCCCCCCCCCCCCCCGCTCCCCCCCCCCATGTTGACGGTCACAAGGGGTGACCCACCCCTTGCCTTCCTTTGATTATTTTATTCCTAAATGTTGGAATATATGGAACATTTTACATGGAGGATATTAGTGTAAATGGTTTATAAATATGTTTAGAGGTTAAACATCATCTCTCATCACAACACTTCAATAAATAACTTTCACTCCTCCCTCCTACACCACCTCACGGCCGCCACCATCAACCACCCTATCACCACCATCCAACCTCCATACAAGTGTTTCTCATACACTCAAAGGTGCAAGGAGTCCTACAAGCAAGCTGGGTGCACTCGGAAGTTCAAGAACCACTCTAGTTTTCTTTTATCCACCACTTTTACGCCTTGTTTCTTCCCTAGCCTTGTGCTAGTAGTAAGTGCTTCTAATCTTCATCTTGATCTTGTTTTTGGTGGTTAATAGTTGATTTAATGGTTAAAACTTAAGAAACACTAACGAACCTAATCTAAAGTCTTGAACATAAGTGTTAAAGGGTGGATAAAGAGAAGATATGTGTGTAAATCATGTAAATCTTGTGTAGTTGTGATTATTTGATGTTTTTGTTAGTAGAAACAAGATGGATCATCATCTAGACATACTAGTTCATGTTTAAGAGCATAAGCTAGTAGGATGTAAAAGTTAGAAAGTTGGAAGATGATGGATCCATCCATACATAAACCTTGAACTTGAATAAACATAAGTTTTCTTGCAAAATGAAGTTGTAAACTTGTGGATCTAAAGATCTACAAGTGGTTTTTCAGAAGAACCAAGCAAAAAGATACTAGTTTTGTTAAAACCCGGATATTTTATGAACTAGAAGCATTTTTGGTAAATAAACAAGTGTGTAAACACTTGTGTAACAAGAAAATTAACAAGGAAATATTTTTGCAAAGCTTGACTAGAAGTTGTTAAACTTCAAATTCTTTAAAAATAAAGTTTTCAAGAAACTAAACTTATTTTTAAAGATAATAGGACCTACTAAACATATTAGTAGTTTACTACACATTTTTACAAAACTTTCAAGTTCATGAGTTTATGATTTAGTCTTATCTTGTCAAGATTAGTGATCAAATATTGTATATATTGTTGGTTGATGATTGTTGATTGATTTTTAAAAAGAAAATGATATGCTAAAAGCATGGACACCTCCATTTACAGAGGAAACTCTGGCGAAATTTTTCTAGAAACATAACACTTAGAAATAATTTTTCTAACAAATATTTACAAAAATAATTTTTAACTTGGTTTTCAAAATAAACTTCGCCATGATTTGTGTTTCAAAAATTACCAAGTATCGGAGGTAGATTTTCGTAAATAAAACTTGATAAATATATATTTAGAATATATATTTTATAGTAAAATGCTTGTGTGATTATGTGATAATTTTCTGTGAACTAGATATATATTATTTTTAAGGTAAAAATAATATAACATGAAAATACCGTGAAATTTACGACTCCAAAATAATACCAACGCTCTCACAAAATAATTATTGTTACAAGGCGAATTTTAAAATGTAACTTATGTATTTTTCGGAAAAATACTCCTATTTGTACATTTTTGTGAAAATATTACTTTGGAAAAACTTATGAAATAAAATATAATATTTTTGGGAAAAAATATATATATTTTGGGATTAAAACATTTTAGACAAGTAATTAAAATATATTTTTCAAGTGAGATTAAAAAAATATATTTTCGGATTTATAAAGCATACATGTATTATTACCCCATCATTGGGAAGGAAATTCGAGTATAAAATAATTAGGAAGTGTGAACACGAAATGGTTACCTAACTATTTCTCCAAAAACGTTAAACCTTGAGTCAAGGCACGGCCGTCCGTCTAATAGGCATTAGTACGTGTAGGTCGTCATGCAGCGGATTGAGTTGGAGTTTGACGTTTCACGAGACGCACTTCAGTGAGTTCATGTCCCCCTTTTTCTCTTAACTGTTTTCAGATTTATAACTTCGGGGGTGAAATACATGTTACAATTATTTAGAACAATTTTATACATGGTATGGTTAGCTTATGGAGGGTTGGGACGTTCAGATCATGTGAGTGGTGGGTACAACACTTAAAGCTATTAATCCTCGTTGTTAGGACCGAGGGACACAAGAGTGATAGATCTATTTGGGTGTAGCGAGCCCACACCTGTGAGGTCAGGGTGACCCATAGTGGTGACTGTGTCTTACAGCCGAGGCCCGGTACAAATTTGCTAGGTTTGAGTTTTCCTGCATCACTTCACACATACCAGTGACTTTGCAACCCAGTGGTGATCTCTTTTCCTTAATTGCTACATATCAAGAACATTAATACTTTGGGACGTACTTTAACGATTTATAAATATACTCACTTTTACATGAACTCGCTCAACTTTTTGTTGATTTTTCAAATTACATGTATTTCATGAAATTAGGGATCTGGCAAGGTATGCTATGTCATCAAGCTGCGTAGGAAAATGATGTCATCTGAGCTTAGGAAATGTGATCTTTGCCTGGACGGGTCACAAGTCTTAAACTTGTTTTATTCATGTCTTTTGGTTGTGTCGTATGAACAATATTTTTATTATGTCATGCTGTAATCCGTTGCATGTGTCGACTTTTTAAACAATATTGTCGTGTGTTACTTTTAAAACTTGAATTAATGGATGAACATCATGGTTTTATTTTCATATAGCATTGTTGTGATTATGCTATGGTATTAAGAAGTCACACCAAATAAACCCACGCTTCCGCAAAGCCAGGGTGTGACATCGCGAAGGGTGCGGAGCACCCTAACTCGCACTCGCATACGCTCGCGCGCGCGCGTGTGGCGTGGGCGATGCGCAATTTGGCGCTTTGATGGCGCACTTTGCATCGCCGCGAGCCGCTTGAGAGCCGCCTTTGTATTTTTTACCATGTGCGCGTGGTGGATCACAGAGGCTACAAGGACCAAGTGGCGTGAGGGTTCGAAGGGCGTGACGTGGCAGTCCGCGCGGTTGCGCATGGTGCAGGGGTCCTGTTGTGCGTACGCGGCGCACCAGAGTGAGCCAATACGGCGCGACTGTGTGGCGTGCTCGTAGAGGCTCACAAGTGACGTATGGTCTTAAGTCAGTGTGGCGCATGCGCGCATGGCAGTGAGCCAAGAGGACGCAGCGTGCAGACCTGCGCGCGCAAGTACGCGCGCGCACCAGTGTGCCTTGCGCGCGCGCGCGCGTAGAAGCTTCCAGCATTGAATGATTGTGCAGTTACAGTTCAGCTTCGAAACTGACGAGTTAACGGTCTTTGACTGAGAATTAAATGACGTATTAAATTGCAATGAAGACGTTTAATGCAATTTAAACCTCTCTTTAATTCCCTTTTGACTGTTTCGACTTAGGAGCTGTATAAATACAGCTCCATACCCACTGCAGAAGGACACCAGCAATACAACAACTTATGCACAGAACTCTCTTCCCTCTTATGATCATTTTCTTGAAGTTTTCAAGGTAACCTTCGGGTTGTAGGCGAACTCCGGCAGTACTCCTGCTCCGGCTGTTGTGCCCTGGGAAACAAAACGAGTACTCCTGGGTAGGGGTGTACACAGTTCGGTTCGGTTCGGTTTTTGGGTAAAATCAAAACCGAAACCGAAATGTCGGTTTTTAGGTTTTAAAAACCGTTCGGTTTCGGTTTTTTCGGTTTTTACGTCGGTTCGGTTCGCTTTTTCGGTTATTTTGGTTTTTGGAACAAAATTATGTAAGATTCAAAAAATAAAAAGTATAATTTATATTATAACAATCTTTTTATATGTTTACATTTAAGCTATTATAGTTAACCTCTTTAGTTAATGTTGTTTACATACATCTAACTTTCTAATCTATTTTTATGTTTCTTCAAAAATTTTATTAAATTTAATTTTTGTATTAAATTTTGTTATATCTTATAGGTAATAATAAATCATTTCAGTTATAATTTTTTTATTATAAACACTTAACATTCAAGAATAAAATTAACATTTTCTACTAGTATTGGGTTAAACACTTAAACAATTTAAACTTAAAGATAAAAATATATGGATTGTAACTTATCGTTTCGGTTCGATTTTTTTCGGTTATTGAAAAGGTTTATCCGAAAACCGAACCGAAATTTTCGGTTATTAAAAATCCGAAAACCGAACCGTCGGTTTTTGTTTCGGTTCGGTTTTTTCGGTTCGGTTATTTCGGTTATTCGGTTACGGTTCGGTTATTTCGGTTTTCTTGCTCACCCCTACTTCTGAGAGACTCGGAATTTGTTTTAAGGGAAGTGTGTGTACACGTGACTCAGCCCTCTGCTTCTACCCCATTCTTGTATTTTGCTTATTTCAGTTGTAATAGTATTGTATTTTTTAAAATCATTAGTCATTTGCTTTAAATAATGAACAAAGACGATTACAGACTAATGGCAGATAGACGAGCAACAAGTTGCGCCGCTACCCCCTTCTGAATAGCAAACCCTACCCTGCTAAACACAAAGTTCAGCTTTCTTTTTTCTTTGTATTGTAATCAGTAATAAAATTTGTTTTATTTTATTTGTTTACGCGAACGTTTCCTACACATGTTAGGTTTTAGTTAAGTTGTTTTTCGGTTAAGGCTCCCCTTTTTTTCACCTCGATGATAGGGTATTTATAAATTATAATCACTAAAACCTATCAAACCGATTAAAATCTGGTCGTTGTGATTTATGTGATTTGATTTGATTTATGTGATTTGATTTAGGTCTAAATAATCATGAATACACTTAACGGTTTGGAACTTGAAGTCGTCCGTGTTTTCTTAAGGTAGTGTTTGGTACGTAGGAATGAGAGGTAGAATGGAATGAATGATTACGAGGGAATGAAGAAAAGGGTGTTTGGTTGGTCAATGGAATGGAGTCATCCATTCCAAAAGACATTCCATTCCCTCAAAATCATTCCTTCCACCCCCCATGTTTTTTTTCTATTTCATCCCATTTTGCACCATTCATCAACAACACCACAACCCACCACCTTCGCCACAACCCACCACCACCACCACCCACCACCGACGCCCTCGCCGCCACCCGCCACCGACGCCATCGCCGCCACCCGCCACCACCTCACCCGACAGCCACCGCCGCCGCCGCCACCCACTCGCCACCATTGTCACCAACAGTTGCGACCAACCGCCAACGCCACTCGCCGCCGCCGCCCACCACCATCGTCGACGCCACCACCAACCGCTACTGCCGCCACCAACCGCCACCTCTGCTGCCAGCCACCACCAACGGCCACCTTGCCGCCACCACCACTCATCGTCACCGCCACTCGCCGCCACCACCACCACCCATCACCGCCACCGACACCCACCACCGCCACCTCTAACCACCCACAATCACTACCACCGATCACCACCACAACTCACCCCTAATTTTATTACTTTGTTTTTCTTGCCTACCGAACAATACACAATAATAATTCATTCCACTCACACATGGTAACCAAACAAAACATGAAATGGTAATGATCCATTGCATTCCCTTGTCCATTCCATTACCTCGTTCATTCAATTCCTTCGTCGTGCAATTGTGTATTTATGTTTTATATTCATAAACTATTTCTATTATTTTATATTTTAAATAGAAACTGCCAATTAAACATATATTTTCCACCCTTCCCAAATTTAAATTTTCAAATTTCGTCACTGCACGATGAGTGTGACTTGTCGTTTTCCAAAACCGTATTAGTGGTTTAGCCCAATCCTGAACACCTTTATGTTATAATCACATAAAAAACCTTGATGCCAAAATTTGGATTCTATGAAAATACAAATGGACCGTAAATGACAATTAGCTAAACAACAAAAATAATGTATAGTTAATTATGAGAGCTTAATATATATAATTAAGAAAAGTAAAAGCTTTATTTCGTTTTTGTCAAGTATAAAAAAAAAATAAAAAAAAAAGGTTACAACAACATGATCAAAGTTTGAGTTATAGCTCTGATACAACTGATGAGCTATATCCACTTTGGTCATCCCAAAATTTTGACCACAACATTATACCTCCATATTTTGGAGACTTCTTAATCACCGGAAGAATTTGAGAAGTCAACACATCCGCCGGAATAAACCCACTTCCGGCGGCTTGGGTAGCCGCCGGCAACCCCAAAAACAACTTTTTAGTCCTTATTGATCTACTCCAAAGGTTCCATGAGTTGATCAAATTTGTAGTGTTACCCGAAGTATATTGGCATGGAGGGTTGTTATAAAACTGAACCCAAACGTAATCAAAAAGCCCGGTATTTAACGCGGTCCCCATTAGCCTATCCGGAAATGGGCATTGTGGGGCCCCGGTTATATAAACCTTTTGTTTTGGTGAACAGTATGATTTCAGATATCGAACTAGGTCATCATAAAACTGTGATGATCCTAGTTCGATATCAAAATCAATGCCGTCTAATGCGGCATCACCCAGGGGGCGAAATACTGATGATGATTTGCCCCCTAAGAAAGCGTTCCATAAATATATGGAAACGTTTCTGGCATCTAGTTGTGAAGATAGGGAGTATCTTCCGATGCCACCACCAATGGCTAACATGAGCTTAACCCCTTGTTTTTGACAACTACGGATGTCGGTGGACAATGAGACACAGCCTCCAGAGGCTGGGTCGCAATGGCCTGCTAGGTTAAGTTCGGGGTTTGAACCGTTACCAAATACATTAAGGAATGCAAGGTTAACATAGGGGAATTTTCCCGTTGCGCATGTTGCGGCTAACGTTCCCTCGTTGCCGTTTTGGCCCCAGTAGATGGCGATGCCGCCACGACTAGCCGCGGAGATTGTGGTGGCCAATAGGCAGAGGAGGAAAAGGATAAGGGGGCTGAATTTAGATGAGTTTGAAGCCATTTTTGGTTGCAAGAAAATGGGATGGTGGTGGTATGCTTTTATAATAAGGTGTGAAGTGGGCTAGTTGACTATTTTAATTTTAACAAAAAAAAAATGTGACAACCGCCGGCCGCCATGGGAAGTGGATGTTGTAGGATGCCACCAAAAATCACCTTTAAATTTAATACATCTTCAAGAACAAGTCAAGATTTGCTTTCTTTATTGTAAATTCATTTTTTACCGTATAATTAGGTGATTAAATTGCTGTTTTCAATATGGTTTATTATTTAGTTTTTCTCACCACATATAGTGGCGGATCCATGAATTATTTTTTAGGGATGCAAACGAAGGGTTCAACCAAATTTTCAAGGAGTGCAGTCAGGATTTTTACCTCAAAAATACACTAAATTTTTTTTCAAGGGGGCACCCGTTCACCCAACCCAAGGCTTGGGTCCGCCCTTGACCACATATGATATAGTAAATAAATCGCTAATGGTCATTCACTGTTTGAATCATATCGAGTTGACGGGTAGCAACTTAGCATATTGAATATTCCACGCCAGCATCTTTATTCTTGTTAAAAACATCAACACTAACCCCCACACACTTAAAATCATGTAACCCGAACACGACCAGTTCAATCCATATATCTAAATGTGTCAAATAGATTAAGTTAAACATGATGCAAAAGAATAGTTAAACGGGTCATAAATGGGTTTACGGGTCGATCTATCTAATAAAATAGACAACCCGAACACGGCTACATGTTAAATGAGATAAATATGAAAAATTAAATTCTGATTATTTTTGTGTAACCAAGTTATTTATTGGTTTATGGCGAATTGGCGATGATATATTTGAATTGAAGTAGTCTTCCATTGACCATTGCCATGTACATAATGTCCAATATACATGCTTTTGGCCCACAACCTGGTCAACCATTAAGCAAGTTGCCAATGTTATAATTTATCTTTCAATGATAATTTTAAGATGTACTGTTCATTAAGTTTTGATTTTATTATATGTAAATTAATATATAACATTTAATATCTATTAAAAGTCATGAATATACATGATGTTGGTTCACATTGTGTGAGTGCTAGAATCAAGATTAGCAACATAATTATGGTTTGTAAAAAAAAAAAAAAAAAAAGAAAAAAAAAAAAGAACAAAGTAGATAAGCTTGTTTCTACTCATTTGAAGCCAACATCGAAAAAACATAAGATAAACATATTGGTTGACCCAATCTTTTATATGATTTTGTTTAAAGAAAAAAAAAACATAAGTTAAAGCAACAAACCGTCAAGATGATGAAATCATTCTATTCTTTCAGGCAACCGAACAAGAAAGGTGATGTGTGTTTTGACGAAATTGAACAAAAGACATTGTCTATTTTTGCATGTGTTTCAATTCCCTTGAACCTTCATAAGAGCGGTCCATTTATTGTCTAAAATCTAAATTGTGTACTTATATATGATCATAACGTTGTAAATAACTTCGATGAACCACAATTAGAACTCAAGAAAATAGGGTTGTGTAATTAGTTTGCGCGGGAAAACGGCAAAGTGTTGCTAATGTTTTTATTTTTCAAGTGGTAAGGGTTCAATTTCTGTTAAGGACAAAAATGTGTAGTTTAGTACTATAATTAGAAAGTATATGAGTTGTCGTTTAAAACAAAATTTTATTTTGCATGGGTCCATAATTTTGGTTCTTCTTTCGAGTCCGTTGATGGGACGAGTTTGATTTTTTCTTTTAAACTTAATCAAATTGAATTTACATCCCACTGTGTCTGTTATAACTTTTCTATGCAGTTAATATCGGTAATATATCGGTCCTCTAGTAAAATATCAATGTCATATATCGGTGGTACTGATATTATCGGCGATATGATCGATATGTGACTGAGCGATACCACCGATATATCACTATCACTGAGTTGTTAGTGTTAAATTGCTATATATATAAATCTTGCATGATATTAAAATTACTGATATCCCACTGATATTTCACCGAGATAACCTACCGATATCCGATATATTACCGGATTAACTGCATAGTAAATTCTATTTTAAATATCTCACTCTAATCATAAATACTCTATCCACTTTAAATCTTATTTAAACTCTATTTAGTTGGTTACAAAATCAAACAAAAAATAATTATCACTAAATTATAACACATATGTACATTGGGTTAGAAACACATGAATTATACGAGCTGAATAAAGAAAGTATTAGACACTTAGTAAACAAAAAAATATTAAATACCATATATGTCAAATAACTAATAATTTAATATATTATATTTATATTTGATTACTATATTTTCTTTTTAATTAACTTCTTTTAAATCTATACTTACTATATAATAAAAGAAACCAATAAAAGAACACTTGTCATGATTTTAGACCATATACTATTAATAATTATTATTTAATTTGCATTATTAAATTTAATATATGTTTCAAACATTTAAGACGTTACGGATAAAGTTCCATAAATTATTATATAATATATTATTGATGTTAGACAAGTTTTATATGTATAAACTATCAAACACGTGAACCAATTTTGTTTAACATGATTATCATGATTTGTCAGATTATTCTTCGAAAGCCCAACCTTTTATTTTTACTTTGTTTTCGAGTATGTGAATTTTTTTTTCTTGTACGATTTAATAAAAAACGATGGAGTCACAATATAATTTCACCTATTCTATGACTGGTCAAAATATTATCGAATACATATACATATTAAATATATAAAAAATAGATATGCATAATCTGTATCTATAATTGTAGATAATTATTATTTAATTTACATTATTAAATTTAATATATGTTTCAAACATTTAAGAAATTACAGATAAAGTTTCATAAATTATCTTATTATTTATTTATATTAATTACTAGGTTATTATTCTAGGCCATTTACTCTTACTTAATTGTAAATAATTATTATTTAACTTAAATTATTAAATTTAATATTTCTTTCAAACATTTAAGAAATTACGGATAAAGTTGCATAAATTATCTTATTATTTATTTATATTAATTACTGGGTTAGAAATTATATCTTAATAATTGAAACAAATATCGGGCATTTTCATAACGAGGGTGGAGGGAATGATTTTCTTATTTACTAGATTAGAAATTATATCTTAATAATTGAAACAAATATCGAGCATTTTCATAACGAGGGTGGAGGGAATGATTTTCTTGCTTAACAAATAATTTATTTATTTAATATATTTAAAATACAAGAAGAAGAATAATAACTACATTTATCATACTAATAAATTTATCCAAAAACAATCATCCTTTTGAGATGAAACTCAAGTCCATATATTTAAATTTTAAAGTTATATAACTTAATAATTACCGATAATTTATATTTATCGAAATAATTTAAATTTTATTTTGTAGCTATAAGTTTATTTAATTGGCTAATTGCTATATGCCTAATCTAAACATTTCAACAATATTTTTAGAACTAATAAATTAAGACCATTGTTATTTAAATAAAACTTGGGTTCACGTCGTGAGAAGGTCGATGATACAGTTTGTCTTCTAATTAATAGTTTAAATGCTTACATATTTACAAACTTGACAAACATCACAAGTTTTGATCATACATAAAACAAAATTTTGTTCAGATATCAGAAAAATGTCTTAAAATATCGTTTTATAATTGTGAAATCCTCGTTATTAACTATTTAATATTTTATTTACTTAACCCGTGTAATACACGGGGTTATAACCTAGTTAGGCATATATGTATGTATGTTGTTTGTGTTGAAAGTAATTTTCCAACAATGACGTTGTGGTTGTCACAAGTAAAAGATATATTAATAATTGTAATCTAATTGTTGCAAGGTTGAATGATGATCATATATCACAATAGTTTATCGTTTTTTATCTTAAGGAAAAAAAAAATAAGAGCTTCATTTGATAACTTGATAGATAATTCTATATTTTTAAGAACTATATTACATTGGCATGCAACAAGTATTTGGCTTGTATTCATTTATTAAACTAAAAATAATAATGCATGAGGTATATCCTTGTAAAGCATAAGAACTAGCTAATAGAGAAGACACATTCAGCGATCATCATTGGAGTCTAGTGTAAGATGACAAGAAGCACCTATCAACACGGCAACACCTTTATATTTTATTTATCTATATGTTTAATTAATATTCTCTTTGTATTGAAAAGGAGACATGATAACTATCAAATGTTTATTTTACTCCACTATATATATTCTCGAAGATTTGTTAATCAATCACTCTTAAATATAAAATAGCTTTTCATGGAGGATGAAAATCATGGTTGTAAGAGGGGATGAGAAAGATTTTCATGGAGGTAGTATTAGAACAATCTGACGTGAAGTCGTTTGCGACCTCCTGCCTTGTTGATTTCTAAGGCCGTATCAGATGAGGTGGAAAAGACGTGTATACTTTATTAACTTAAATAATGTATGATGGGTGTGTATATTTTATTAGCTTAAAGGAAACTCAAGTAAAAAAATGATGACAATTTATTTAGATATATAACTTACCGGTATTAGTTGTAACACCCCCAAAATACCACCTGCGGAAACCCCCGCGAGGCGTGTTACACATCAGAGTCTGAGCCACCAATCACATTGAAACAATAGAAAATACTTAATAAAACATGTTATCAAACCAATAATGTCGAGTAGCGGAAGCATATAATAAATTGTTTTGTAATCGTTTCATAATAATTCAAAACCAAAGTGTCAATACTAGCAATCTCATAACTTCGATCCATGACAACTCCAGCACTCCCAGATAGCAAGTCCACGCTCCACAGTTAACGACCTACAAGCATGCAACAAGTGTGTCAGACTACGCTGGTGAGTTCAAGGTATTGCGTACGTGTGAAGTTACCGGGTATTAGTTAAGTCAACTCGTTGTATGTTTCTGATATCGTTGTTAATTCGTTTGTTGTACCGTATGCAGCGTCAATGATGGGAATGCCTAACTCCAATGCCCCACAGGCATTGGTAAAGTCAAGGTATCAAACAACCTTGACCAACTGTAGGAGGTCTTATATCCGCGTTACAAGTTGTCCCAGTAATTAGTTCACGCCCGTCCTTACGGCCCGGTGTGAGGGTGCCAAACCTAATAGCGCTATCAACTAATTACCCCATTGCCTTACAGGCAATCCGGTAAATGATTGTTTCTATGTTTCAGTTGTTTACCCCAAGTTTTCCTTCCGAATGTTTATCAGATGTCCCAAACCACCGGGACGCATGCTTGAGAAAATGCAATGAACTCACCTGGGGTTGCTCGGTATGATTCACACAGTTCAATTAAGTTAATAAGCAATCAACCACGTCCTACCAAAGTTATCATACCAATCAGATTCGCATTCAAGTATTGCACGTAAGTTTCACACGTATAATAACAGGCTGTGCAAGTACTCAACATGGTATTCCACGTAACCAATCACGTAAACAAGCATCACGTAAACAGACAGTGTCCAAGTGTTCAGCCCAATCTGTTGGGCTCGTATTTGTGCAGGCCCAACAACAGCATGTACGATTACATGGTCTCGAGTCGCAACAAGGAAAGGTCCCGAGTCGCAACCAGCGATCTCGAGTCGCAACCAAAGGCGGTTACGAGTCGCAATGGGACTCGCAACTGGGGTCTCGGCTTGTCATGGTCCGGTTACGAGTCGCAACAGGACTCGCAACCGTGGTTTCGGTTCATGCTGTTCGTGTCGGTGTGTGTGTTGGTTTCGACTCGCAACCGTGTGTGGTTTCGAGTCGCAATGGGAGATCCCGACTCGCAACCTCCTGTCGTAACCGGATGTGTAACTGATTTCCTGATTTACAGCTCATAATTTCCGTAACTGATTATGCACAAATTTGGAAATTCAATCATGATCAATTAACAGTTTTGTTTATCATCAAAACGGATCAAACAGCAGTTTCTAAACAGAATCATGTATGTTCATATTATCATCATCAAGAACAGTGGATCGGATCATGTGACAATCGATTTCATAAACTATCAAGCAACCTAAATCATGTTCCCAAATCATAACATCACAACCGGTTAACAAACATCATATCCGATTAGATACAAACATGGCCGATTCATGAACATTAACAGTTAACATCATAATCAAACATATTATCATGCAACAATACTCACAAGAACTTTCATATAACAACCAATTCCTCAACAATATTCAAACCATCAATAAACATAACAATCACTAACCGAATTAAAGAAGAGACAAGAATGATCCTCGGTTGTAGGGTGTGGGTGTGTCGCCGGGTTCCAAGTAGCCGAGAGGGAGAGAGAGTTCTTTAGGGTTTGTGTGTGTTTGTGAGATAATTGTAACAAATGAGAGAACTTCCTCCACTAGTGAGTGTTTACACGGTTTAAGAGAGTGGGCCGTCCCCTCATCGGGCCGCCCTAACGGTCTCGAGTCCATCAATCATGGACCGAATGAGTTGTGTAGGCAAATGGGTCGTGTATTCGGGTTATGTAACATATAACATATATCACGATTTCACATAAAACACATATATCATGTTATTCACTAATGTTCACACAATCACGTAATGTTACACAAAACAGGTTCGAAATACGAGTTGTCACAGTATCCCCAACTAAAAGGAAATTTCGTCCCGAAATTTGGTACGCACTCACTAACGTAAGCTATACAGGTTAAAGCTAGGTAGGTTACATCGTTTGCTGGTTTTCCTGGGGTGTCACATCCTCCCCAACTTGAATGGGAATTTCGTCCCGAAATTCGCTAGTTGCCTCAACTCTAGGTTCACTAGGTTCTGCCTGATCTGTGGGAAACAAATGTGGATACTTAAGTTTCATCTGGTCCTCGCGTTCCCACGTGAACTCTGGACCCCGTCTCGAGTTCCAACGAACTCTGACAATCGGTATGCGGCTGTGCTTACGAACTTTGACTTCCCGATCCATGATTTCAATTGGTTCTTCGACAAACTGCAATTTGTCGTCTATCTTTAGTTCTTGGAATGGTACTACTAGTGTTTCGTCAACCAAACACTTCTTTAGCTGTGATACATGAAATACATCATGGACATTACCCAACTCAGCAGGTAATTCCAACCTGTAGGCCACCTTTCCAATCCGTTCTAAAATTTTGAAGGGTCCTACATAACGAGGGTTTAGTTTGCCGCGTTTCCCAAAACGCACCACACCCTTCCAGGGTGAGACCTTTAGCATAACTCGGTCATTAACTTCGAATTCCAACGGCTTACTACGCTTGTCAGCGTAACTTTTCTGACGATCGCGAGCTGCGGCCATACGGTTTCTGATCTGCACGATGCTTTCTGATGCTTCAAGGACAAACTCAGGTCCTGTGATCTGACTATCTCCCACCTCATGCCAACAGAGAGGTGAACGACATTTCCGTCCGTACAGTGCTTCGAACGGAGCTGCCTTAATACTTGAATGGTAGCTGTTGTTGTAGGAGAATTCTATCAACGGTAGGTGTTTCTCCCATCCTTTTCCAAAGTCGAGTACGCATGCTCGAAGCATGTCTTCAAGTGTTTGGATGGTGCGCTCGCTTTGACCATCCGTCTGCGGGTGATAAGCGGTACTCATGTCGAGTTGGGAACCAAACGATTTATGCATAGACTGCCATAACTCTGAAGTGAAACGCGGATCACGGTCTGAAATGATAGAAGTTGGCACTCCATGCCTAGCAACCACTTCCTTGAGATACACTGCTGCCAGCTGAGAAAACTTGTCCGTTTCCTTGATTGCTAGGAAGTGTGCTGATTTCGTGAGGCGATCAACAATCACCCAAATAGTGTCATTCCCAGCCTGAGTTCTTGGTAGTCCTGTCACGAAATCCATAGCGATCTGTTCCCACTTCCATGTGGGTATCTCTGGTTGCTGCAGTAGACCTGAGGGCTTTTGATGTTCTGCTTTGACTTTAGCACAAGTCAAACATTTGCTGACGTAGGTTGCTATATGAGCCTTCATGCTGGGCCACCAGTAAGTAGTTTTCAGGTCGTGGTACATCTTATCTGATCCAGGATGTACGGAGTAACGTGACTTATGTGCCTCTTCCATTACAAGTTCCCGTAAGTTGCCAAAGAGCGGGACCCAAATGCGTCCAGTTACGTAGTAAGCGCCGTCTCCCTTTTGTTCTAGTCGTTGTCTCGAGCCACGTAAAGCTTCAGCTCGAACATTCTCTGGTTTCAACGCTTCTAACTGAGCGTCTCGTATCTGGGAAGGGAGATTGGACTGAATCGTGAGTTGCAATGCTCGCACACGCCTAGGTGCGTTATCCTTCCTGCTGAGGGCGTCGGCTACAACGTTCGCCTTGCCCGGGTGATACTTGATGGCACATTCATAATCGTTCAATAACTCCACCCATCGTCGTTGTCGCATATTCAACTCTTTCTGGTCGAAGATGTGCTGGAGACTCCTATGGTCGGTGTAGATGGTGCATTTGGTACCGTACAGATAGTGTCTCCAAATCTTCAACGCAAACACCACCGCTCCTAGCTCCAAGTCGTGTGTCGTGTAGTTCTTCTCGTGCACCTTCAGTTGTCGAGAAGCATAAGCGATCACCTTCTCGCGTTGCATCAACACGCAACCGAGACCCTGAATTGACGCGTCACAATAAACCACAAAATCTTCGGTGCCCTCTGGCAAAGACAAGATCGGTGCACTGCAAAGTTTCTGTTTTAACATCTGGAAGGCCTCTTCCTGCTTCGTTCCCCACGAGTACGCCGTGTGCTTCTGTGTCAGTGAGGTGAGAGGTTGCGCGATTTTCGAGAAGTCTTTAATAAACCTTCGATAGTATCCGGCGAGACCAAGAAATTGACGTACCTCAGACGGAGTCTTTGGTGCCGCCCAATTCTTAACTGCATCCACCTTCGCAGGGTCCACATGTATCCCTTTCTCGTTAACAACGTGCCCAAGGAAATGCACTTCCCGAATCCAAAAGTCGCACTTAGAAAACTTTGCATACAGTTGTTCCCTCCTCAAGAGTTCCAAGATGAGACGTAGGTGACGCTCGTGATCTTCCTTGTTCTTGGAGTAGACCAAGATGTCGTCGATAAACACTATAACAAACTCGTCGAGATATGGCTTGCACACGCGGTTCATAAGATCCATGAAAACTGCTGGTGCATTGGTCAATCCAAACGGCATGACCAAAAACTCATAGTGCCCGTAGCGCGTTCGAAAGCCTGTCTTGGGAACATCCTCTTCCCTAACCCTTACCTGGTGATAACCCGACCTTAAGTCGATCTTTGAATAGAAACTCGACCCTTGCAACTGGTCGAACAAGTCGTCGATACGTGGTAACGGATAGCGGTTCTTAATGGTCACCTTGTTGAGCTCTCGATAGTCGATACACATACGGAATGACCCGTCTTTCTTCTTTACGAACAAAACTGGGGCTCCCCAAGGCGAAGAACTGGGTCGAATAAAGCCCCTGTCCAACAACTCCTGCAGTTGATTAGACAGTTCCTGTAACTCTCCTGGTGCTAACCGGTAAGGAGCTCGAGCAATTGGAGCTGCTCCCGGTGCAAGGTCAATTTGAAATTCTACTTGACGGTGAGGAGGTAACCCTGGTAGCTCCTCTGGAAATACATCAGCGAATTCTCGCACTACTGGGAGATCCTCAATCTTACTCTCTTCAGACTGAGCGTTGGTAACTAGCGCTAACAGTGCAGGATACCCCTTTTGTAGATACTGTTGTGCACGCATGGCCGTGATAATCCCAACCATCGTCCCACTACGATGTCCTTGAACTAACAGTGACTCTCCATCAGGGAGAGGAATACGCAAAATCTTCTCCTTACATAGAATTTCTGCCTGGTGCTTAGACAACCAATCCATGCCTACCACTATGTCAAAACTACCGAGCGTAACGGGAAGGAGGTCAATATCAAACACCTGACCCACGAGATCTAGTTTGCACCCAAAAAGGACGTTCGAGGCTTCTATCGTCTTACCATCTGCTAGTTCTACTACTTGTTTAACCTCTAAGGGTGTTGGGGTTATCCCTAATCGTTGACTAAACTCTAGGGACACGTAACTCCAATCGGCACCCGAATCAAATAATACAGAAGCAATACGATCGTTAACAGGAAACGTACCAGTTACAACGTTGCCGTCATTCCTGGCATCCCCTGCTCCAAGCTGAAACACTCTGCCCCGAGCACCATTACCCCCGTTGTTGCCGTTATTGTTGTTGTTTCCAGCATTGTTGTTATTCGGGCGGTTGTTGTTGTCGTTGGCGTTCTGGTTTAACTGAGGACAATCCCGTTTAAAGTGGCCCTCATCCCCGCATTGAAAGCACCCCTTCCTGAAACCCTGGTTCTGCTGGGGTGGTTGTCCCTGTTGTCTCTGATTCTGCTGGTTCTGTTGCTGCTGGTGCCTGGGCTGTGAAGCCCTGCAATCCTTGGCCTCATGGCCCACTTTACCACACCTGCGACACGTGCGACTACATGGCCCGAAATGATGGTAGCCACACTTATTACACTGTGGTTTCTTTCCTGCATACGAGCCCTGACTTTGACCACTTCCCTGGCCTTGATTGACAGACGACGACTGGCTGATGTTGCGGTTGCTGTTGTCTGGCCTTTTCTGATTTTGGCCAGCACTGGATGCCTTGTCATAATCACTCCACTTCCGCTTGTTATCATTAGCAGACGCAGTGGCAGTGGGTGTAGCAGCAGCAGTGGCTGAAATGCGCGGAGGTAACGATCCGCTCTCCACCTCTTGATCCACAATCTTGTGAGTCAGACGAACGATCTGTGTCAAATCATTGAGATGGGCTGCAGTGACCAAGCTCTTCACACGCGGAGGTAACCCTCTAATGAATAACTCAATTCTCCTAGGCATAGGCCGGGACAAGTTTGGGCACATGTCGGCCAGTTCGTATTGTCGCTTCACATACGCTTCAACTTCCGACCCAACCATCTTCAAGTTGTAATACTCGTTTTCCAGTTTCTCGATTTCATCCCGAGGACAGTACTCCTCCCTGATCAGTTCTTTAAAATCTTCCCAAGTTGTGGCATTCGCTGCCTCAATGCCCAACAACTGCACTTGGGCGTTCCACCATGTTAGGGCACCATCAGCCAAGGTACCCGCAGCATATTTCACCCTGTCCCCGGCGGGACAGTTACAGATAGCAAACACGGATTCTGCTTTTTCGAACCATCTTAGGAGTCCCACAGCCCCTTCAGTCCCGGTGAAGGTCTGTGGCTTGCAGTCCATAAACATTTTGAAGGTACACACAGGCTGGTTAGGTTGGGGTTGCGCTTGTTGACCTAAATAACGGGAGGAAACACATTATAGGAATGAAAAGACGTGTATGTGGTATAAGAATAAGGAGTACTTGGTACATTCCGTACCAGCTTGATAGGCTGCTAGAGCCTCAGCCACGCGGGTATTGATTAGGTCAGTCAACTCAGCCTGAGTCATGTTGATGTTGCCACGTCCGTGTCCTCGTCCACTCATGTTTCTATAGTTGGGAATAAACCGGTTTAGAAATCGAAACGAGATGGAAGTCAGGTGTCATACAGATATCTATATACTACCAAGTTTGCACATAGTAAGGCAGAACCCTTCTCACGCTCGATAAGCCTCACTGGGACTTGCATGCACCTCGCGTTATTATTAAGTGTGCACCCATAATAATAAGGCGATTTGCATGTTCATCTCAGAGCCTCTTAGCTTGCGCTCGAAGTTTCCCCCGTTCAAATAACACAACAGCTGATATCATAATTCTATGGTTCACATGAGTCGAAGAGTAGTGTCACACTATCAAGTCACTATGGTGTTTAATGTATCAGTTCATATACGTTGTGGGTGTGTGACTGCTAAGCAAGTAATGTATAAAGTGAGAGAGAAGCGAACCTTGCAATCTGGTGCTGAGTGTCATGATCGATTGTCGAAGTTGTTCGGTTATAGTCTGGTTTTACAAAACGTTTTAAAACCTAGTTCACTATAACCAGTGGCTCTGATACCAAACTGTAACACCCCCAAAATACCACCTGCGGAAACCCCCGCGAGGCGTGTTACACATCAGAGTCTGAGCCACCAATCACATTGAAACAATAGAAAATACTTAATAAAACATGTTATCAAACCAATAATGTCGAGTAGCGGAAGCATATAATAAATTGTTTTGTAATCGTTTCATAATAATTCAAAACCAAAGTGTCAATACTAGCAATCTCATAACTTCGATCCATGACAACTCCAGCACTCCCAGATAGCAAGTCCACGCTCCACAGTTAACGACCTACAAGCATGCAACAAGTGTGTCAGACTACGCTGGTGAGTTCAAGGTATTGCGTACGTGTGAAGTTACCGGGTATTAGTTAAGTCAACTCGTTGTATGTTTCTGATATCGTTGTTAATTCGTTTGTTGTACCGTATGCAGCGTCAATGATGGGAATGCCTAACTCCAATGCCCCACAGGCATTGGTAAAGTCAAGGTATCAAACAACCTTGACCAACTGTAGGAGGTCTTATATCCGCGTTACAAGTTGTCCCAGTAATTAGTTCACGCCCGTCCTTACGGCCCGGTGTGAGGGTGCCAAACCTAATAGCGCTATCAACTAATTACCCCATTGCCTTACAGGCAATCCGGTAAATGATTGTTTCTATGTTTCAGTTGTTTACCCCAAGTTTTCCTTCCGAATGTTTATCAGATGTCCCAAACCACCGGGACGCATGCTTGAGAAAATGCAATGAACTCACCTGGGGTTGCTCGGTATGATTCACACAGTTCAATTAAGTTAATAAGCAATCAACCACGTCCTACCAAAGTTATCATACCAATCAGATTCGCATTCAAGTATTGCACGTAAGTTTCACACGTATAATAACAGGCTGTGCAAGTACTCAACATGGTATTCCACGTAACCAATCACGTAAACAAGCATCACGTAAACAGACAGTGTCCAAGTGTTCAGCCCAATCTGTTGGGCTCGTATTTGTGCAGGCCCAACAACAGCATGTACGATTACATGGTCTCGAGTCGCAACAAGGAAAGGTCCCGAGTCGCAACCAGCGATCTCGAGTCGCAACCAAAGGCGGTTACGAGTCGCAATGGGACTCGCAACTGGGGTCTCGGCTTGTCATGGTCCGGTTACGAGTCGCAACAGGACTCGCAACCGTGGTTTCGGTTCATGCTGTTCGTGTCGGTGTGTGTGTTGGTTTCGACTCGCAACCGTGTGTGGTTTCGAGTCGCAATGGGAGATCCCGACTCGCAACCTCCTGTCGTAACCGGATGTGTAACTGATTTCCTGATTTACAGCTCATAATTTCCGTAACTGATTATGCACAAATTTGGAAATTCAATCATGATCAATTAACAGTTTTGTTTATCATCAAAACGGATCAAACAGCAGTTTCTAAACAGAATCATGTATGTTCATATTATCATCATCAAGAACAGTGGATCGGATCATGTGACAATCGATTTCATAAACTATCAAGCAACCTAAATCATGTTCCCAAATCATAACATCACAACCGGTTAACAAACATCATATCCGATTAGATACAAACATGGCCGATTCATGAACATTAACAGTTAACATCATAATCAAACATATTATCATGCAACAATACTCACAAGAACTTTCATATAACAACCAATTCCTCAACAATATTCAAACCATCAATAAACATAACAATCACTAACCGAATTAAAGAAGAGACAAGAATGATCCTCGGTTGTAGGGTGTGGGTGTGTCGCCGGGTTCCAAGTAGCCGAGAGGGAGAGAGAGTTCTTTAGGGTTTGTGTGTGTTTGTGAGATAATTGTAACAAATGAGAGAACTTCCTCCACTAGTGAGTGTTTACACGGTTTAAGAGAGTGGGCCGTCCCCTCATCGGGCCGCCCTAACGGTCTCGAGTCCATCAATCATGGACCGAATGAGTTGTGTAGGCAAATGGGTCGTGTATTCGGGTTATGTAACATATAACATATATCACGATTTCACATAAAACACATATATCATGTTATTCACTAATGTTCACACAATCACGTAATGTTACACAAAACAGGTTCGAAATACGAGTTGTCACATTAGTGGTAAGACAGACGGGTCATCTTGTGTAATGGGTAAAAAATACAGCTTAAAAAACATTACAAATTAGTTTTGGGGTCAAAATGGGCTGGGTAGAGTAGGTTCATTTGTTTTTGTGGCGACTTGAAGGTGTCGACGATGGCGATGGTGTCACTACGATTGCTAGGTGGAGGCCAGCTGACAGACATCAATGATAGATGGTGCTGGTTCTTTTAGAGATGTTTTATGTTTACAAATTTTATAAGAGATCGATCTAACCCATCATATATTTTAAGTAAACACATCAAAAATGCAAAAATAAATGCTGATAGGAAAGAAATGAAATTCATAACATTATAAATTAGCAACAAGATTGTGCTAATTGTAGTTGTACGGTATGCATACATAGAGTTTTGTGCATTTAAGTTGTAATGTGAGTTATATTTTGTTCACCTCTGCTTTTGGCTCCACGTGTGGTCCTGCTCCTCTAACACGTCTTCTCCTTCATACGTGTACTCATCTCCAGCAGATTGAAAAACCAAGAAGAGAGACAGATTTGATGATGCTGATATGCTCCGATAAGGTAAAACAAAAAGTTTGCACACTCCATTACTTGATCGGAGAAAGCATCCGCCGATTTCGATCTTCTGTTGTCGGCGACCACGATAATAGGAATTCAGAGAGTAAAAAAAAGATATTGATTAAATTGATGACAATAGTACAATCCTACATACCTTTATATAGGCATTTTACAACAAGGAAAGGATAATATACAGGAGTAATCTATGCACCTAAATTAAGTAATTGACAGGAGGATTGAATACATTAATGTAAAATACATTCCTTTTATTTGTTGACTGAGATTTCTGTATCCCATTGATGTCGTTCCATATAATTTTATTTCTTGGTTTGGCTTGATACTTGAACCAGTATAGGTGACCCGGTTGATGAACCGGGTATAGACTTAATATTCCCCCTCAAGATTGACGGTCGAAGAGTAAGTCCAATCTTGGAAATGAGCATGTGAAAACGTGGTTTTGGAAGAGGCTTTGTCAGAACGTCCGCCAATTGATCATCACCTGCAATATGAGTGACCCGTAGTGAACCATCCTGAACCATCTCTCTGACAAAGTGAAAATCAAGAGCTAAGTGCTTCATTCGAGAATGGAAGACGGGATTGGCCGAATAATGTGTAGCACTTAGATTATCACAGTAGATGGTAGGTAGGATTAATGAGTTAAGACCCAATTCAGATAATAAGGAAAGAAGCCATTTAAGTTCTGTAGTGGCAGCAGCAACTGCACGAAATTCTGCTTCGGTTGACGATCGAGCGGAAGTTGTTTGACGTTTAGAACTCCAGGAAATAGGATTACTTCCTAGGTAAATAATGTAGCCAGTAGTACTACGCCAATGATCTTTATCACCTGCCCAATCAGCGTCCGTAAAAGCATGTAACCGTAATGGAGATTGTCGCTGCAGGAGTAAACCATGATGCATGGAACCATGTAAGTAACGAAGGACCCGTTTAAGTGCTGACCAGTGATCTGTTGTAGGAGCATGCATAAATTGCGAAAGTTTGTTCACTGCAGAGCTAACATCGGGTCTAGTAATGGAGAGATATTGCAGTGCTCCAACAATGGATCTATACTCGGTAGGAGATGACAAAGTGGTGCCACCTAATGAAGTTAACGAAACGGAAGTAGCCATTGGTGTGGAAACTGTTTTGCAATCTAGCATGTTGGTTCTAGAAAGAAGGTCATAAATGTATTTGGATTGTGAGAGAAAGAGACCTTTAGGATGGGGTAAGACTTCAACACCAAGAAAATAAGATAGATCTCCAAGATCCTTTAGAGAGAATTTGGCAGCTAATCGGTTGATGAACTGAGTTAAATGACGGTCAGAAGGACCAGTAATGATAATGTCATCTACATAAACTAATATATAGATGGGACACGTAGTGTCGGTATGAACAAAGAGAGAAGGATCAGAAATGGTGGGCTTGAATTTTTGAGAAATAAGATAAGATTTCAGTTCCACGTACCAAGCACGGGAAGCTTGGCGAAGGCCATATATGGCCTTATTTAGCTTACAGACAAAGGAAGGTTTCGAAGAATCGATGAAGCCAGCCGGTTGTGCCATATAGACGTCTTCATGTAATGTGCCTTGAAGAAAAGCATTATTAATGTCAAGTTGACGTAATGACCAGTTATTAGAGATAGCAAGAGATAAAATGAGACGGAGTGTAGCTGGTTTCACAACCGGGCTAAAGGTCTCGGCAAAATCTATGCCAGGACGTTGGGTGAATCCCTTGGCAACGAGACGTGCCTTTAGACGCTGAACCGAGCCGTCTGGGTTGTATTTGACACGGTATACCCAACGACATCCAACAACATTTTGGGCAGCTGAAGGCGGGACAAGAGTCCAAGTGTCGTTTCTTTGAAGAGCGTGATACTCCTCCTTCATTGTCGTGACCCACATAGGTTGTTTTAGTGCTTGTTTAACCGACGCGGGTTCAATAATAGGAGAAGTAGATGTGGTGTAGACCACAAAATCATCGTTATGATATTTAGAATTTGGCTTGGGATTGGAACGTGTTCTAGAGGTGATTGGTGGTTGAGGATCAGCAGATTGCTGAGTCTCATCGATTGAGTGTGTAGGATGTTGAGTAGTATTAGGAAGTGGAACAGAAGTAGTAGATGATGGAAACTGTTGCAAGGGAGAGTTGGAAGCAAAAGTATGTTGACTGGTAGAATTGCTTGGTGATGTAGGAGAAGAAGGTGAAGATACAATGTGGGAGTTGCTGGGTGTGGGACCCAAATCATTTGGCAAAATGGAAGATGTTATGGGAACAGTAGACACAGAAATGGGTGAAGACCAATTTTCAAAGAATGATTGCTGATGTGAAAAGGAGGTATTTGTGGCAAGTTGTGAAAATGGAAAAACGTTTTCAACAAATGTTATATGTCTGGTAACATATAGACGACTTGTATTAACATCAAGTGCATAATATGCACTTTGAGATGATGAGTAACCAACAAAGATACAAGGCTTGGAACGAGGGACAAGTTTATGAGAATTATAAGGTCGTAGCCAAGGGTAGCAAAGGCACCCAAAGCTACGTAGCTTTGTGTAATTAGGTAACCTTTTGAATAAACATTGGTAGGGAGATTTGTTCTCAAGGGTCGAAGTCGGCAATCTATTTATTAGATACACGGCAGTACATAAGGCAAAAGGCCAATATGTATGTGGCATGTTTGCATGAGACAGTAATGTCAAGCCAGTTTCGACTATATGCCTATGCCGTCTTTCGGCAAATCCATTATGCTCAGGAGTATGGGGTGGAGAAGTTAAGTGAGATATGCCACATGAATTAAGATGATTTATAAGTTTTAAATACTCACCACCGTTATCGGAGAACAATTGTTTGATCTTGAGCTGAAAATAATTTTCAACTAACTTTTGAAATTTAATGAAAGTATGTAAAGAGTCTGATTTTCTTTTTAGTGGATAAAACCATATGTACTTTGTATAATAGTCTACAAATATAATGTAATATTTATATCCATCCAAAGAATAAATGGGAGATGACCATACATCAGAAAAGATCAATTCCAATGGAGAATTAGAGGTTAAGGTTGACATATGAAAAGGAAGTTTATGTGTTTTATTGACTTTGCAGGCATTACAAGAATCATGAAATTGCAAACTGGAATCGACAAAGGAAGATAAAAAATGAGAAACTTTATTATGAGGGTGGCCTAAGCGATGATGCCAGGTCACAGCTGGAACTTTCTGCATAGAGTTAACGCAAGGACAGGGATCGGCTTGGATCTTTGAACGAAGTTCATACAACCCTTTAGTTGCGGTTCCCTTGAGTAGAATGTTGTTGGTTTTTAGATCCTTGATTAAAAAGACACAAGAAAAGAATTGAATTAGAAAGGAATTGTCACGACATAGGCGCGAAATGGATATAATGTTACGAGATATATCAGGCACAAATAGGACATTTTTAAGAATTAAAAAAGTGTTGGGAATATGAAGATGAACCGAACCAACATGAGTAATTTGCAAGCACTTACCATCACCTACGACAACCTCATCGTTCCCATCATAAGGAGCATGTAGCGATAAGTTTTGCAAATCATTTGTCACATGGTCTGATGCTCCACTATCAAATAACCAGTTCACTGAAGGAGTATCTTGAATCCCTATCATATTAACCTGTGGACTATTTTGTGCATTTCTGTTGTATCGTGGAACATTAACAGTGGGATTCATCCTTTTAAAAACAAAACAGTTTGCAAGAGAATGACCTTTGTTGTGACACCATTGGCATTTACCAAGATAGGGGCGTGCACCGGTTTGACCTGTAGGTGTTGGTAACAGCCCTGCGTTACGATTTCCTAAGGTTGGATTGAAGTACCTTTGTGGTGATTTTCCATAGTTTCTACCAGTGGGTCTGTTTTGAGCCACAAAGGCGGTTGCAGGTTGATGTATTCCGGTGGCAGCCATTAGTTGAGATAAAGAGAGCTCATGATTTATTAATTTTTCATGAAGCTCATTAAAAAGAATAGGAGAATATCGGGCGTGGACCGAATCAAAAATAGGCTTATACAAGGTTTGATCCAAACCTGCAAGTATAGCGTCAGTGATGTCCTCATCATCCATCTTCTTACCAAGAAATCCTAGCTCATCCACAATGCTTTTTATCTCCTGCATATAGTCAGTGATGCTTTGGTCTTGCTTCTTTGTAGTCTGCTTAAGTCGGTGCTGCAGTTGTTTTATATGGCCTCTGGATGGCGAAGCATATGTTTTGGAGAGAATCGTCCATGCTTCAAGTGATGAAGATGCATTAGTAATCAACGGTATGATAGGTGGAGAGAGACTTCCAACAATAGCTCCAAACAGGAGTCTATCCTGTCGAAACCATGAATGATAATCTTTGTGAGGGACTGTTTTGTCATCAGCTGCCGTTGTCGAAGGAGGGGATGGATATGTTCCATCGATAAATTTGAACAAATCTAGGCCTTGAAGAAGAGCCTCTACTTGAGTTTTCCACCCAAGGTAGTTTGTTGATGTCAATTTCAGAGATGAAGGAAAATTGACCAAGGTGAGATTGTTTTTGGTGTTAACTTCAATAACCGAAGCATTGTTGCCTTCTGCCATTGTTGATGTCGAACAGTATGAGAAGAAGAAAAGGATGTATGAAAAGAAGAAGGTGTTTGAATAGGTGGGAAGCGTGGATCAGATCAATTGCTCTGATACCATAATAGGAATTCAGAGAGTAAAAAAAGGTATTGATTAAATTGATGACAATAGTACAATCCTACATACCTTTATATAGGCATTTTACAACAAGGAAAGGATAATATACAGGAGTAATCTATGCACCTAAATTAAGTAATTGACAGGAGGATTGAATACATTAATGTAAAATACATTCCTTTTATTTGTTGACTGAGATTTCTGTATCCCATTGATGTCGTTCCATATAATTTTATTTCTTGGTTTGGCTTGATACTTGAACCGGTATAGGTGACCCGGTTGATGAACCGGGTATAGACTTAATACACGACCACATCAACCGAACAACATTTCTCCAAAGTAATATTCGAATCTTCATTCTCCAAGCTATCTCACATCAAATCAATCGAGTTTTAACCGTCTGAATTAGGTTAAAATTTTGTAAAATCACTGAAATTATATACTTTTTGTGTTCATTCGTGTATAACTTGCATATGATTATGCTTTTTTAGATTCATTTGTTTCATTATTTTTAGATTACTAATAGAATTTTATGGCTACTTTTATAGTAGCTCTCAAGAGAAGCACCACCGCAACAAATCTCTTCAACAAACTTCTTCATCCTGTCATGGATGGTTGACATCAGAAGTCAAAATCTAACAATCTAAGGGTTTCTGTATTAGCATTTAGCAGAATGGAGTGAGTATTGAACTAACATAGAGTTTGTTTCCCATCAGGTTACTTATTTTATGGGTGTCTTTGGGATATTTTGCTAAATATAATGTGTTCTTGATTTAATATTACAGTAAGAAATTTCCAATAAATTGTTTGTTAGTTAATACTAAAGTTGTTCCCTGTTTATTTCAGGTCCACAAGATATACGATACGTATACTGTTTATTTTATATTACCGTTCGTTCCCACTTAGTTGGAGTTAATGTGGGTACAAGAAGTGGCATTATTATCTACTGGTAAGTTTTAATCTTGCTTGATATCAATGTTTTTGCTTCGTAGCATATTGGTATTTTTGCATATAATAATGAAATTCCCTATCGGTTTAAGATAGAATTTATCGGTGTTTCAGATGTTATGCGGGATTTTTACTACTATGCCAATACCATTCTCTTGATCATGCTTTTGTTTTATCCCAGAAACGACAAGCTTTCCATGGTTTGCTTTTCGTTTCGTTTGCAGAGGTAAGTATATCTTGAGTTAATTTGCATTTTTTTTGGGTGACTAATTTATTATCGTTTATATCTACGAACCATTTATATTAGCGGCTCATAGACAACTGAGTGATATACTATAGAATCAATGCATTGGCTGGCCAGAATTTGATCAATGCTGATGGTGTTATTGAACAATGTTTTATCTCTGGGCGATAACCAGGGCTGTTGTTGTTGAACAATGTTTTATCCCTGGGCGATAGTGAGTGCTACTGCTTATAAGATTGGCGGTTTGATTTAGAAGGTCTTCTGGCTGATCGCATTAGAAGGTGACTACATTTTGAATAACAAAATCATATGATCAAACAAAGTATTAAAATTCGTATGTGGTTAACAAACTTTTTCTCTTAAATGATCTATATAGAGGTGTAGCAGTTTGGGACCCAAGCAAGCCACATGGTTTGAAGCTTTTAACTCAGAAGGGCTCATGGTCTAGTAAGCCATCCAAACGTGGGTTTGGTTTAGCCAATGCAGATGACCTCACCTCATCCTAACCACTATCATCTGGCTTGCATCGGCTCAACACACAACACCTAACTTTGGTCAATACATGTATGGTATCTAAATCCTAAATCGACTTGCCACTAATGCGACGGTTACTACCCAATGAAAACGACCCTGAATACATGAGCTTCCGTGACGACCCACATAAGTATTCTCTTTTTGCTTTATCAAGTTTATTACAATCAACAAAATATATGGCGGTGGTGGGCACATTTTCCACCCACTCACCTAATTAGTAGATCTGGGAGATACGACATTTTGACTGGGGATGGATTATGTTAAGTGTTTTAAAGGATTTCAGCTGAAGTTCATTGAATGGAAATAACAATTGAGACAAGAAACGGGGATGCAAGTTTAAAGAACAGGTATGGGGCTGGAGTTTTACCTTATAAGCTTCTTGAACTAAACAAGGATACTATAAAAGAAATCGATCCATAAGTCTTTTATCTTCCGCCTACATTTGCATCTAGGGTTTTAAAGCAGCAAGTAGCGGCGAACAGCACCACATCTCCGTCACCATGGGTAGTATGCACAGCAAAGGGTAACATCTTTCAAAATCTACTTTTGCATATCATGAATTTGATTCATGTTATGTTGTTAGGTTAATAATGAATTTGATTGATTGTATCTCATACGATAAATCACGAAACTTTTTGTTGTTTTGTTAAGATTTGATTGGTAATTGGCCTGGATGTGTGAAGAGTAGATTTTATATGCATTTTTAGGTTGTACATATTTTGTTGAGTTATGAGTTGGTGCTGATTTATGCGATTGTGTGTTTGTTAGTTTGATTTGTGTTTTGACTTTGTGTGATGAATAGAACGGTATTTCTGCATCAGTGAAGCTGTATGAGAGGAAACCGCCTAGCTGGTTGAAGTCCTATGTACAACGTGTATGTTATGTTAGGTTTTACTTTCTTTATCTTCTTAATTGTTTACTAATACTATGATTTCCCTACTTTAAAAGTTGAAACATATAACATTAAAACGTATGAAGGTATTTGATTATGCTGCTTTTAGGATGTATGATTTGCTGCATATTAATTTGGAAGCCATATTTGGTACTTTAGTTCCAACTTATTTTTTATATGAATTTTTATTCGCTCTGAGTGGCTGGTGTAACAAAAATTTAGGACCAAACCGACCGCAGACTTTTTTTGGTACTAAAATTACTGTTTGTTAGTGGCTGGTGTTAGTGGTTTGACAGTTTGGTTTTTGGGTTTGAATTGATTATATATATATTTTTTAAATTTAATATTTTGTGTTGGAAATTTTAGAATGACAATAATTGTTCTTAGATATAAGTAAGACATGTACATGACATTTTACTCGGTTTGTAAGGCTGGTTATAAGTTTAAGCTGGCCGAACGGTTAAGCCATCAAAACAAACCGCTAACCAACTATTCATGAACACTCCCAACTATTGTGTCAAATTTTATCAGGTCAACGATTCATGAACACACCCAACTATTCATGAACAACACTCCCAACAAACCGCTAACTAACTATTCATAAACACTCCCAACTTCAGTGCTGATGGTTTTGTTTATGAACACTCCCAACTATTGTGTCAGTTTATGTATAAGGAAATATCAAATTCATGTTCCTTATATCTAGACCTGGAAAACTGGAAAACGGGTAGGGCAGAGGCGAAGGATAGTGGGTGCTCGGGGGTGCACCCGCCCACCCCAATATTTCGGTTAGAAGTGTACAAGTTCCGATTTTTCATTCGAAAATTTTAAAATTATATAGGATCGCCCCCCCGATTATTTTTCTTAAATTGTATATCCTAAATATTTATAAACTTTGTATATAAATGATGGGTAGTTTAGTAAATATACACTTTGTTTTATTTGGAACTATTATTAGTTGACCCGATTTGAATCGAATAGCCAACACGACCCGACCCGACCCGACCCGAAACATAACGATAGGAAAAAAATTGGGTCCCATCACTTTACGCCCACTCGAAACTTTTAGTCAAGCTCCGCCACTGGGGTTGGGTTGGGTTGGGTTGGGTCGAGTCCTGGGTTTAAACGGGTTCGGGTCAAAACGGGTCAATTTTAAAAAAGGGTTGTTTTGGTTCGGGTCACAACGGGTTCGGGTCGGAACGGGACCTGGTCGAAACGGATTTTGGGTCAAAACGGGTCATTCAATAAATACTTTACTATTTACGTGTGTGGAAGTCTATACATCAGAAGAGTGAAAAGGCTGAAAAGCATATTGAATTAAGTATTATATTAATAAATTAATAAAAAAAAGAGAAGCAATTTCTCTGTGCCAGCTCTATTGTTTCCATTGACCCACGTGTATATGAATAACAAGAACCCGTTCGTTACCTGTCTTGACCTGTTCTGACCCGTTGGTCACCTGCCTCAACCCATTGTGACCTGATCTTCCAGATGATGAAAAAAAAATAGTTACCCAAACCTACCTGTAAATGACATTTCGGGTTATGATTGCCAGCTCTACCTATATCCTTATACCATGTTTGTTTATGTTTCAAAGAACGGTTTGATTATATGAAATGTATTTCATTTTGGTGGTGTTACAAATAGCGTCTGTATGAATAATGAGCACTAATTAGGTTCCTTTTTGGTTAACCCAATGGAGAGATGTGACTAAAGTAGTGTTTGCTACATCTCAATACAATGGTGTTAAGTAGCTTACATATTTCTAATGTAAATCATTTGGTGTATGTGTACAATGTACTTTGTGCGTGACCGGTCTAGAAATAGCGGATCACCTATTTACAAATAGTTTTGTGGCTATGGCGATTTGGCAATTCAACTTTTTTCAGCTAAAATATAGTGTTTCTATATTGTATGCAATGAAGACTGATGTTATGCTTTTGGTGTATATAATCGCCCTCCTAAAGAACCAAATGTTGTACCCCTCAGGGAGATGCTTTATAGAAGGACGAAGGTTCGTTATCCAGACATCAATATTATAAGACATCAATATTATAATTGATGGTTATATAATTGTTTAACTTGATTAAATGATGACCATGACAGTCGTACACGAGGATGTTAGCTGGTTTGTTCTAAACTCAACATCCAAAGACTCCGATAAGCAAGGTTAGTAGCATTTAACCGTCTAAGAAAGGGGGACATCGGAGATCCTAGAATATGACTTATTGTAATTTTTAAACTAGAATAAGATTTTTATAAACGGTTTTCCATTTAACAGAACAAGAGGGATGCAGACCAAACGTCATCTTTGTTTATGCCTTTGTATGATAAACCAAATCGTAATCAAGTTACTTACATTTCTGTAGGTATGTTGAATCTAAACGTAATCGAATTACTTAAGTTTTTACGCCGCCGCAACGCGCGGCGGGTAAAAAATCTAGTTTTAATATCTTTTGGAACATCAAGTTATTTTATCAAATTCTGAACAATGGAATCTTCAATTGGTTTTCTATCCTAAACTTACCCATCTTAGTCACTTTTCTATATAATAAAACAAAACAATGTTATTTGGCATCTTCTTAGACCACCTTAATTGCATTTAGAAGGGAAAACTCAAGTTTCTTTTCTCCTTCTGTAATTAAATCGAAAAGTGAAAACTAAAGAAATTGAACTTTACTTTTTTTTTCCTAAAACGTTTCCTTTTTTAATGTCGAAAATTAAAGAAATTAGACTTTCCTATTTTTTTTAAACCGTTTCCTATTTAAATTTGATTGCAAATCACAAACCCAATCTTTCTTCGATTTTCCCCAGTGGTGATTTACTCTTGCAACCGTTTTCATCTCTTGCTTTCTACGATTTCGATTTTGTCTTAAATATTTATGTTTGTTTTGTGCTTATTTGATGAATGATCTATGTTCTTAATGCAGCTTTTCAAAGTTTAAGAATTATATGTCTTTTTAATTTATTAGCACCGATTGATCGTTCTTTTCATTCAATGTTTAATTATATTTGTGATTCATGCACTTATTACGTTTTTATGGGTTTTTTATTCTAAGTTAGAGGAAGAATGAAGCTAGAATTAGGCTTTTTTTCCTCGATGGTGAAAATAATGATGATATGAGGATTTGCAATTTGATTTTATTATGATGATTCACTGATTTTATTTCTCTTTGTTTTTTTTTTCAATTATTGATTTGATTTGAGGCGCTTTAGGATGAAAGAAACAAGTCAAACACCCTAAAATGGATTTAAGGGTTTTGGGTTTGTTCAATTTTATTCAGAGTAATCGACTTTGTATGCTCTCTCTACTGTCTACATAAAATGGAACTTATTTTCATTGAAATGGGAAATTTTGGTTGAGAAGTGTAATTCTCTTCTTCCTAATATGGAAGTTCATGTGTAGAAAAGGAAGAAATGGACTCCCATGTTGCAAAGAAAAATATTATAATTTTGTTTATTTTAATTTACCTTTTGTCTCAATTAATCTTTTATTTTATATTTAATTTGGGCCTTAATTATTATTACATTGTCACAATGTTATAAAATATATGAATCTTGTCACAAATCTGATTATTATTATTAAAAAGATTAAATGAAAACACTAAAACTGATTATTTTCATGTTATGTTGGAAATTTCCACACACCTGTAGCATAGGCTATAGAGTTTTGAAATGATGGGCTGCTTTTTGGTGGTTTTTTAACAGGTTATGGCAAATGCAGAAACACCTAATGATGCCTTATCAGCAAAAAACAATGGTGCTGAAGAGATTGGACTTTGTAGGACTAAGCACCATAGAAAATGGTGCTTAAAATATTAAGAGAATGATCGCGGGTACTTGGTACATCAGTCCCTTGAGAAGTTCTAACCATTTTAACTGATTTGGAATTCTTCATTAATGTAACATATGTACATTAATCTAACTATCCAAGTGTTTATTTATCTTTAATAACATTGTGACAGAGTTCATATCTAATGTTGTAAATAAGAAATAAAAAATGGGGCATTTGTTCATCTAAAAATAGTGAATCTAAACGGCAAGCCACACATGCTAACGTTGAAGCAGGACTTTCACTACTGGCCGACTTGGGAACTCAGGTTTCATCAAAAAACGACAATGTGATAGTATAAAACGATTAAATCATTGTGAGTTTAAAGATCTTTGAAGACACAATGGCTATAATATACACATAGAAACGTTAAAGATAATAGCATCTACATATATATATATATATAAATTATTAAATCAATAGATTTATAAAAAATATTTTTTTATACAGCTCGTATAACACACGGGAACTTAAATTAGTAGTATAACATAATTTAAAAATATAACAAGTCATACCTAATTATAAAATACAGAAATACCATCAACGTTGAATTTTAGGAAAAGGGAAAAGTTATATATTGAAAATATAAATATATTAAGGATTAAGTTGAGATTACACATGCATGTCAACCATTCAAAACCAATTCTTGCGCCATATTTCAAGGGACGAGCATTAAACAAGCAGCCAAATATTACGAATCTTTGAGATTGTATTATTTTAATTAAATTTGTTTTATTTGGTACGTATTTAATTTATCTTTTAAACATGAGTATATTCGTATGTTCACATCCTTTTCCCTTTGATATTTATCATAGTCACAATCATATTATTACTACAAGAATAATTACAAAAAAAAAAAAAAGAGAGAGAGAGAGACAAAGAAAGAAAAACAGATATAGCATCTATAAGTTTTAGTTTTTTACCTTTTTTTTTTTTGAAATTTCTTTATCATCATTGTATATCCAGTGGCGAAGCTTGAAAAAAAAGTTCGGGGGGTCGGAAGGTAACGGACCTAAAAAAAAAAAATTCTATCGCGTAGTTTCGAGGTGTATGTTCGGGTCAGACGTCGGCGATTCGATTCGGGTCGGGTCGGGTCAAACATTAATATCAAATAAAAAACGTTCTCAAACATTAAAAAAAAGTTATCATTTTATTCTTCCCCATAGCATAATCAAATGACAAAACAAATTAGCAAATCACCCTAAATTTCAAACTCCTATTTCTATCTAAATCAAATCACAATAAGATTAAACAAATAAAATTAGACATAGTTACAGAAAGATTCAACAAGTTTAGGGCAAAAACTCGGACCAATTTCACCCCTAATTTCAACCTAAATCACATAAATTGCAGCCCTAAATTAAACCTAAAGATAAAAAAACACACACCTTTAACCTTGTAAAGATTTAAGAAGTCGAACAAGAGTACAAGACCATAACAACGAGTAGCGTTTTGACTTCTGTTCTCGAACAAGAAGCTGAAGTCGAACAGTTCTGGAACCTGCGTTTTTCCCCCTTCTGCAGTTCTGGCTTGTGGCTTCTGTTCTTCTAGTCGATGTCCCAAAGTAAACGAATTTGGGTTTTTTTTTTTTTTGATAGGGTGAGCTTTTAAGTTGGGCTATATGATGATTTGATTTGGGTTATATAATATACATTCTAGTATTCTACCAAATATAATGATTTGAGCTAAGTAAATATTTTATTTGGGCTATATAAATAAAAAAATTAAAACCAAGGGTCGAAAACGTATACACCTAATTTTTTTTATAAAACCGGGGGGTCGAAAACGTATATACCTACAAAATCCTATACGAAACGTACATATACAACACTACTGACCGAAAAGTTCGGGGAGTCGGGCGCCCCTCCCCGCCCCTTAAATCCTTCGCCCCTGTGTATATCAATTATTTTTCGTATTATGAATTTACATCGAGATAGTTATTAAAAGGCTTAAAATTCTATAATTGACGCATAACGGAAACAACTAAAGAGGAAGGTATTATGGTTTATTGAATGCCTTTAGCATACTGCTTACATTATGCCGTTTATATAGAAGTTTATGTTGGAAAAACGTCGCTTCCAGTAAGGTTTTTAAAGGTTCAAGTCTTATAGTGGACAAAATGCATAGATTTAAAACTAGGATTAGCACGTGTGTGAGTTTGTCATTTCTAAAAAATCGTAATGCTATATATAAAAAAAATATTAAGAGTTATATTAGACATTTACGGAAGTGATATCCATGATTCATGTGTTGTACGGTTAATAAAAGTCGAGATATTAGGGAAAAATCTTCGAAATGAAAATCAGGGCTCCAAATGAAGGAACTTAGGCAGACCGCCATTGGCTATTTGTCAATGCGTCACGCCCATTAAGACGTTTTAATACAAAAAGAGTATCAAAATCATCCAAAATGAACCTAATAGCAACCTATTGCCAGAGACTAAAAGCTTGATGATCAATTCATAAACATCATCAAGTTGTTAATTTATTCCAATAAAATTAGAGCATATTTACAGCATGATTAAAAAAAAAAAAAAAAAAAAGAGGAAACACATATGACAACACAAATTAACACACTTCATAGTACAGGATGTGATGCATATGAACAACTTTGTATCAACAATATAACCTTAAGGTAGACAGGGAAACCTGTAAGCAATCACCAACCTTTATTCTGATCCGATAATCTTCTTCTTCAATGCTTCAATATCATCGGCTAACTCCTTTCTAGTTGACTGCAGAAAAAAAAACCCCGGTTTTGGTAGCATAAAGTGAACATTAAAAAGAAAAATAAGAAAATGTTCGAAAGAAATAAGAACACATTAAACATGTTTAAAAGATGAAGGCTAACCTTAAATAGAAGATATCGATAGATGAACCATCCGGTGTATCCAAGCCCTACTAGTTCCAAGAACTTGGGGATCTGCTTGCAGCAGAGACATAAAAGTTTGATGGTAAATGTTGAGATAAATAAAAACAATTTTTCAGAATTTTTTTTTCATTACATTTTTATGTAAATTTATTTACCACAGGAACTCCATTGATGGCGTCAACAACTGTAGCAGATAACCATAGACCAAGAGCTGCTCCTCCACCATAGATAACAACCATGGGCTTGTTTTCAATTGCATCCCACTGTTTTAAACGATAAATAATTTAATCGAGTGTAACATTAACCATAAACTTTCAGAATATGTTGGTACAAAGGTTTGAAATTTAAGAAGATTATTAAACAGTGGCTCACTTTTTCCTTCAAGCCCGAGAAGACTTCCCCGACTTCTGACGTTTCGGATGAATCTTCTGAAGATGCCTTAATGCGATATGATACCGATCTTCTGGATCCTTTTTCATAGAGGTGTTATGAATATCAGGCTCACAAATAGTGTCTTATTTTTTGGTGTATTTATAAAACATATTTATCAGTCTGGTGGCTAGAATTTAGTAAGGGTGTAAACAAGCCCAGAGGCTCGAGAGCTACTCGTTATCGGCTCGGTTAAAAGCTCGAACGTGCCGAGCTTTAACGAGCCCGAGCCCCAGCTCGAGCCTGAAATAGAGCTCGTTTTGTTATCGAGCCCGAGCCTGGAATAGAAAGCTCATTTAGGTTCGCGAGCCTAAACGAGCCCAAACAAAATTTTATTTTTTATATATAATATAATAATAATGATGATAACATTGGCGAGCCGAACTCGAGCCAAGCTTTGGCTCGTTTAAGCGATATTGAAACGAGCTCAAGCCGAGCATTTAGCTCGTTTGAGGATGTTCTCAAAATAGCTCGAGCGGAGTCGAGCCGAGCTCGAACTTTGGGTCTTACTCACGAGCCGAGCTCGAGCTCAAATAAGTAAGCTCGAACCAAGCCGAGCTCGAGCTTCAGAAAAACATAACGAGCCGAGCTCGGGCTCGGCGCGGCTCATTTACACCCCTAGAATTTAGTACTTGCAGGAGGAGATGCATTCTTGTAGTCACAAGATTTTTATATCACAAACATAAGTTTTGATTTTTTATATCAGAGTCTTGTAGTCATAAGATTTTGAGGTCAGACATTCCTTATGAATATATATATATAGGGGAAGGATGTATAGAAAACCCACTTTAATTTAGAAAACCCGGGAAACTCAAAGCTCCCGATATTTTTTTGTTTTGAAAAAATTTACACATGTTATATGCATGTTTTTAAGGGTTTTGGGCAAAAAAAATCAAAAAAGCGCCGAGTAGATATTTTTTTAAAAAATAAACAAGTTTTGGTGTAACACATGTTACATTCATCTGACATATTTGTAACATGTGTTACACCAAAACTTGTTTATTTTTTTTAAAAATATCTACTCGGCGCTTTTTTGATATTTTTTTACCCAAAACCCTTAAAAACATGTATATAACATGTGTAAATTTTTTCAAAAGAAAAAAACATCGGGAGCTTTGAGTTTCCCGGGTTTTCTAAATTAAAGTGGGTTTTCTATAGATACTTACATTATATATATATATATATATTAATGAAAAAGGCCGATGTGGAATTTACCTAGAGTGTTACAATATGCTAACGGTTTTTTATTTTTTTTAAGAAACTAACATCTACATTAAAATGCCAAAGTATCAAATTACAAACAAGTGGAAGGTAAACGGGCCATGGTAATCTTTTTATTAGTTTATATAAGTCATTAAATTATAACTACAATTCAGATATGTAACAGAGTTGACTTTAGTGATAGGAAAACTTATAAAAACACATTTTTATCCCCTTTTAAATCTCCCCTTTGAAACCCTAATTACTATGATTACACATTTTTTACTTCTAGATTCATTATCCATTTTATGATCTTACAGAACAATTTAAGATGCAATAGCGCATTAACAAAATTAGGGCAACAAAACACCAAATTCGAAAATCAAAACACATACAAATAACTCATGATCCTGATTATTATTACAAGACCTGTGAATCTGTGATCTCGTGCTGTGATATAGGAATAATAATAATTTGTTGTAAATTATACCTGAAATCTGGAGCTTAGAGGAAGCTTTAAACAGAGAAGTAGCTGAAGGAGGTAGAAGAGGAAGATTAGGCAAAGAAGAACGGCTATGAAACGGCGTCGTTGATGATGAAGTTGCAAAGATAGATTGTGCCATTGAAGAAGAAGTTGCCATGTGTGTGTGATCGGAAGTGAGTTGACCTGGTGGTAATATCGGAGTATCGGCCAACTTTTTATTAGCAAAGGAAGGAAACTAACCATGTGCTTCACGCAATAAGTTCCCCATTTGTTTTTCTTACCAACTGACCAATTATTGACACGTTTTAATTTTTATAATTTGATAAGTTTCCAATTATTTTCTAGAGTTAACTGTTTGGTTGGTCTCTGTGGTTTCCAAAAATTTCATACTTGGTTTTAGTGGTTTACTTATTACACTCGTGGTCCCAAAAGTTGTCAAAAATGAACTCGGTTGGTCCCCTGACCTAACCTCTGTTAAATTTCTCAGTTAACTATGTGTGAAATAACTATATTACCCTTAAAACAATTAAAAAAAGACATACCCCATCATCTTCTTCTCCACCCTTTCTTCTCGAATCAACCTGCAACACCCCCAGGTGTTTTCTGATGAAATTTGCAGAAACGTTATTGAGCTTATGGGATGATAAGCCTTGATTCCAAACCTTCCTGATGAAATTTCACTCGAAATTCTTGCTAGACTTCTGAGAATCTGCTACTTAAATGAGAAAGTGTATTGTGAAGCTGAAAAGCTACGGTAACAAGTTCTGAAATTTACAAGGTTAGGAGAGAATTGGGCACCACAGAAGAATGGCTCTACATTTTGACCAAAAATCATGGCGATAAACTATTTTGGCATGCATTGGACCCCGTTTCGAAAAGATGGCAAAGATTGCCACCTGTTCCTAATGTGCATTTAGAAGACGATTATAAAAGTGGGTTATCTGGTTCTCGTATGTGGAATATGGTAGGATCAAGTATCAGAATTGCAGATGTTGTGAGGGGATGGCTTGGACGAAAGAACGATTCAGATCAAATCCGGTTTTGTGGGTGTGCTTTGGAGCCGTGGATGGCTATCTCTACATGTTAGGAGGGTTCAACAGAGCTTCTGTCATGAACTGTGTTTGAACAAAAACAGTGGGGCTGGGAAGTGATTGCAACAACATTACACTATTCCGACAATGGGGTTTTCGATCTAGGGTCTGAAACAAAATCAAGGTTTCGAATCAATTTGTAGAAATGGGGGATTGGGTGGGGGTGTTGCATGTTGATTTGAGAAGAAAGGGTGGAGAAGAAGATGATAGGTATGTATTTTTTTTAATTGTTCTAAGGGTAATATAGTCATTTCACATATAGTTAACTGAGAAATTTAACAGATGTTAGATCAAGGGACCAACCGAGTTCAGTTTTGACAACTTTTGGGACCACGCGCGTAATTAGTAAAGCACTAGGACCAAGTATGAAATTTTTGCAAACCACAAGGACCAACCAAGCATTTAACTCTATTTTCTATTTGCATCAAACATTGGTATTCAAATTTGTGTTTTTCTTTTATAACGTCCGATATAAAATGTTTTATAAAAAAACGAATATGGTTTTGCGGTATACTTATTTTTATCTACGTTTTGATATAATTTTTATATAAAACGGAGGCGTATCAAATATAACGTTCGTTATAAAATTTTATATTCTGTTTTTTATACAATTTATGTTGGGATTGAACCCTACAGAGGAACAGATGATGTAAAGCCAAAACTGGTTCAGAACAGTGGATTCATCATAAGCAGCGGTTTGCACTAAACTTTCTCCTTGACAGTGGCTCCAACATCTGATATGCTCCAAGTACTGCCCTTCTCAACAACTGTCGATCTTGTAAACTACTGATAAGTCAAAGCACTGATGTAGCATAAAGATTGAAGCTCAAACTACTGATGAGTTCCAAACACTGTTGAAGATCAAAGCACTGCCCATTCAAGGTCTGATCACCCTTTGAAGAAAGCACTGATGCTCAACATCAGTGGTTGACTACATCAGTGGAATGAAGAATCAGTGTCTATACATTAGTGCTTAGAATGTAATCAGTGTCTGTATGGTCAGTAGTTATAGATCAGTGGATAGAGTTTGTTAGTTTGTTAGAAGTCGCTTTCATGGAGACGTCAGCTGAGATGCTTCAGTGGTTTGTGTCACACCCCTATTTTCCACGTGTCACCGGTGGGCCCGGTGGGGAGTATCGTGACGTAGTTGATATCAACATAGTCAAACAACATAACATATAAATGCACAGCGGAAGCAAAAGATAGATTTATTTCAACTGAATAAATTGTAATGTTTAAGTATCACAAAACAGTCGAAATAGATCCACAGGCGGATCAAAATATTAAGGAAAAACTGTTCAACAGACTTTGACATCTAAAGCTTGCGAGACTTGAGTAATGATGCCTGGAGTAGCCAGCCTATTTCGTCTAGTACCTGCACTTAGCCTTTTTGGAAAATACGTCAGTTTACACTGGTAAATACAACTTAACTGACTCATTTTGAAAAGAGTTTGAAAATTGATTTGAATGCACTTCGGCAAAAATATTTTTATAACTTGGGACAATTATTCAAAATAATCTTGTATACAGTTTTACTCATTTGTCGTCCATTAGGGCCGGTTGCAAGGCCGGACTTAAGTTAACTGACACGCCACAGGTATAATGCCCACAAGGTTGATTCCTTTACGTGGGATACCGGTTTTTACATAATGCATCTGTCAGGTGTATGCCTACACCCCGTGCTTAGGTCGTGGCCATTTCATGAATGATGCCAAGGATATCCGGGACATGGTCATTTAACCCCCAAGGGCCATACACCAAATAATACATATCAAACAGGTTATGTAAATACATCAATCACAATACGATTTAAATGACTACATAAACCCGACCAAGCGGTACTTTTATAGTACCGTATCCCAAGTCTGTATAGGGAAAATAAGTTAAGAGTATTTACCTGAGCAAAGTTTAAATCAAATACAGCAAGTGCACGTAGCTTTTACTGGGCTCCTAATCTGGAACGAAGGTTTTTAATAACCTATTAGAATCCTAACGGGTCTTTAATTAAGCTTAGACTTAGACCGGTTAGTTTTCAAAAGGAATACACGGTCCAAAACGCATGATAAAGCGAAGATCGGTTTAGAATGTGCTTTTGACCCGACAAGCTTGCATGCTTGTTTATTATGGGTAACTTAAACACATTCTGGATTTTGAGACAAAACAATATGGTTTGACCCGTTTCGGCTAATATATGCAAACTAGTTACATAAGCCGATCCGAACGCGAAAAGTGCGTAACGGGTAACCACATGAGTCATATGCAAGTTTCCTAAGTTAATATGCCTTAAATATGTTGTGACATCAGTAAGATATCTTCTATTATGCCCCAAATGAATTTAAACTCAAATTACGCCCCGTAGGGGTATTTTGGTCATTTAAAAGATTATAAAGGAGTTTAAATATAATTATGAGTTTCGGGTCTGATGTAATCAGTAAAAATACTTAATTTACTAAGTTATATCAGTAGGGTATAACCTATATGTGAAATTTATTATTTCCAACCATACTATGCACCGAAAGGGCATTTTGGTAATTTCACCTAAGGTTTAAAGGTCAAATCCGGAAATCTGACTTCAAAACTTTTACCTACTGTTGGAACATAAATGTTAACTTAAAATATCAGTAGGTATCAAGTCTTATATATCTAATATGGTTTTAATACATACTATGTGTTTAAAACGCTTAAAAAACGCTTAAAATGGCGATTTTGAGCTATTTCTGGGTTCTTAAGGGAAAGCTGATAATTTTACTATTCCAGAAGGCTTAAAATATTCTATTTATCATATTAGATTAGTAGAAAAAGGTTTGGTAAAACTCATTTTATAGCTTAAAAGGGTAAAACCGGCAATAACCGAATCAAGCTTAGAACTCTAGCTTATGATCAGCCTAAAAATAAATAAAAATCTCCAAAACTCCCAAAATATTATTTTATATTAGTGGGTAAAAAGTTTGGTATCAAAATTTGGATTTAGATAGGCTATATGCTAATTACGCCATTTAATTACTTAAAGGTTTTCTAATTACGCTATTGAGCGTAACTCTTAATCTAGACCTCAAACTGATGTCAAATTCTAGGTACAAGTTTATAAATCAGTACCTAAGGTTTCCACTCTTTTACATTTTCAAAATTCACGTTTTACGGTCATAAGGGCATAATAGTCAACATTTAAGCATTTAACGGAATCATGCATATGAATCGGATAACTAATGAACCAAGTTGTATAATCTCAGAGGGTTATACTTATAGGTAACTTGGTCCTATTAAGGCTCTAAGGCATTCCTAAATCATGCTTAAACGGGTCAGAAATGAAAGTCAAAGCATAAGTCAAACTATGCGACTTTCGGTCCCGAACCAAGCTTAAACTAAAAATTGTCGAGTTGAACATGTTTAGACATGTTCTTACATTAGTTACCAAGTTATATTAATGTCAAAACAGGTTGCATAGCTTCTACATTGCTAATTATGCATTTATTTGAAAATTAGCTTTCTGTTGACTTTTTATAATCAAGTTTGACTCAACAATTGACCTAATTAGAGTGGGAATCAGAGGGTGACCTTTTAAGGGTTTAATGCCCACATAATTACCAACTCATAGGTACTTTCAATTCGGAATTTGACTGGAGCAATTAAGATTAATGACGAAGTCAAACCTTAATTACGACGGTTTGACTAAACGCTAATAAACTAAGCAACACTGAATTAAAGGAGGTTAAGCATACTTACAATAGTCCTAAGCACAACTAATGATCACTAGGAAAGATGCTTGAGCTCCAGGAACCTCCAAGAAGTGAGTTATGAAAGTTTCAAGTGAATGAGCAAATGAAGAACCCAACTTATGGCCCTTATATAGGTTTCATGATGCCTTTAGATCATTCCAACAAGGTCTACAAGTGTTATGGGATCATTCCAAGTGTCCCTAGACTCTTTAAAACCATTAAACAAGCCCCTAGAATCAAGAAATGGTGAATTGAGGCGGTGTAACCGGCTGAAACAGCCAGCTGTGATGTTTTTCTGATGCTGGCAGTCCCAGGCGGGCCCGTGTAAGGTCACCATAGACCCTTACGCGGCCGGTATGAGAGTCGGGTCAGGTCACATGACTTTCATTTATTACATTTTGGCCCCTGATCCTTTTCAAACATGGTTTTAAGCTCATTTCTTGCACTTTTGGCCCTCTAATTTGACTTTTAAGCGCTCCAAGACTTAATTAAACATTGGTAAGTCCTTGGTTAACTTTGTGATCACCCGAAAAGTCTTAAATTTCAACGTTGACACTTTTAACCCCTCGTATACGAATATTGTCATAACTTTCTCATACTTAATCGAAACCTTGTGAAATTTTTATCACATATTCTTGTGAGTATAATTAATCATTACAAAGCTTTAGGTTCGCTAAAAGGTCACTCAGAGGTATACTTTAAACATGTTGACACATTTAGCCCCTGCAGTTTGTAATTCCTCACTTTCTTTCACAATTAGCTTCGTATGATCCGTGATTTATTCGTTTAAGGGTATAAACATCATGTAGGGCTATTTTAAAGTATATTTATTCGTTGTTGACATTTTGAACCCTTATATTCACATACTTTCCTTGTTTGTCAACTTTAGTCCTTCATACATAATCTTTCACATGTTCAAAGCTTATGACACGTGTCAATACCTTATTGGACATGAATTTTCGAGGTGTTACATCCTCACCCCCTTAAAAGAAATCTCGACCTCAAGATTTACTGAAATAAATGAGGGTACTTTTCCTTCATTGTGGACTCTACCTCCCACATGTACTCGGGACCTCTGCGGGCATCCCATTTAACCTTTACAATAGGCACATGCTTCCTCCGAAGCTTCTTAACCTGTCGATCCTCAATCAACAAAGGTTTCTCCAAAAATTTCAAGCTCTCATCTATATGCACATCTGTATGCGGTATGACTAGTGACTCATCAGCTAGACATTTCTTTAAATTGCAGATGTGGAACACATTGTGAATACCACTGAGCTTTTCAGGTAAGTTTACCTTATAAGCCACTGTTCCTACACATTCGATGATCTCGAATGGTCCTATATATCTCGGGCTTAACTTACCTTTCTTACCAAATCGCATCACTCCTTTCCAGGGCGATACCTTAAGCAAAACTTTATCACCAACCTCGAACTTGAGAGGTTTTCGCCTTTTATCAGCATAACTCTTCTGCCTATCCCTGGCAGCTTTTAGGCGATCACGAATCTGGATAATCTTATCCGTCGTTTCGAAGACTAGTTCAGGTCCTGATAATTGGGTTTCTCCTACTTCTGCCCAACAAATGGGCGTTCTGCATTTCCTACCATATAATGCCTCAAAAGGCGCAGCCTGAATGCTTGTATGGTAGCTATTGTTATAGGAGAACTCGACCAATGGTAGGTGCTTATCCCAGCTACCTCCTAAATCAATTACACATGCACGTAGCATGTCTTCCAGGGTTTGAATGGTACGCTCACTCTGCCCATCCGTCTGAGGATGGTAAGCCGTACTGAAGTTTAAGCGCGTGCCCAAATACTGTTGGAAATTTTTCCAAAAGTGTGACGTGTATCTGGTATCTCTGTCAGAGATAATAGCCACTGGTACTCCATGCAGAGATACAATCTTATCAACATACAACTGGGCTAACATGTCAGAACTGAAAGTTTCCTTAATAGGTAGAAAATGTGCTGACTTAGTCAGTCTATCTACTATCACCCATATAGTATCATTTCCTTTCCTAGTCTTTGGCAATTTGGTGATGAAATCCATCGTCACCATTTCCCACTTCCAGGTGGGGATTTCAGGCTGTTGCAGCAAACCTGACGGCTTCTGATGTTCAGCCTTGACTTGAGCACACGTCAAGCATTTAGCTACATAAGCAGCTATAGACTTCTTCAAGCCTATCCACCAATAATTTGCCTTCAGATCCTGGTACATCTTATCAGCTCCAGGATGAACAGAATATTTGGAACTGTGGGCTTCCTGGAGGATAACATCCCGAAGTCCTCCATAAATAGGAACCCATATTCTTCCATTTAATCTTAGGATTCCGTCCTTGCCATTGGATAACTGTTCTTCAGTTACTCCTAGCTTTTCATCAGGATAATTAGCTTCTAACACAGCCTCCTTCTGTGCAGCTAACAACCTTTCATTCAAACTGTTCTTGATCTCAATGCTCTTGGCATTGATCCTTATTGGCTTCACTCTTTCCTTTCTACTCAAGGCATCTGTGACTACATTGGCCTTGCCTGGATGGTATCTTATTTCGCAGTCATAATCATTTAAGGTTTCCATCCGTCGTCGATGCCTTATATTCAAATCCTTCTGATTAAACAAATGTTGAAGGCTCTTGTGATCAGAATAGATCACGAACTTAGTTCCATATAGGTAATGCCTCCACAGTTTTAGTGCGAATACAACGACACCCAACTCCAAGTCATGGGTGGTGTAATTCTTTTCATGCACTTTTAACTGACGTGAAGCGTAGGCAATGACTTTGCCTTTCTGCATAAGTACACAACCCATCCCGGTGTGTGATGCATCACAATAAACTACAAACTCATCAATTCCTTCAAGCAACGTCAGCACTGGAGCGTTGCTCAACTTCTGTTTCAGAATATCAAAGGATTCTTGCTGCTTAGGCCCCCAATCAAACTTGTTATTCTTGTGAGTGAGTAAAGTCAGGGGTGCTGCAATTCTTGAGAAGTTTTCGATAAATCGCCTATAGTATCCTGCCAGTCCTAGAAAGCTGCGAATCTCCGTAGGCGTTTTCGGCTCTTGCCAGTTCTAGATAGCTTTTATCTTAGCGGGATCTACTTGGATACCACGCTCACTAACTACATGTCCAAGAAATTGGACTTCACGAAGCCAAAATTCACACTTCGAAAATTTGGCATAGAGCTTTTGTTGATAAAGCAGTTTCAGAATACAATGGAGATGCTTCTCGTGGTCAGCTTGACTATTCGAGTAGATGAGAATGTCGTCGATGAAGGCGCTGACAAATTTATCTAGATAAGGCTTGCAAACGCGATTCATGAGATCCATTAATGCGGCAGGTGCGTTAGTGAGCCCAAAAGGCATCACTAGGAACTCGTAATGACCATAGCGAGTCCTAAACGCAGTCTTGTGTACATCTTCATCCTTAACTTTCAATTGATGATAGCCCGACCTTAAATCGATCTTAGAAAAGTAGATTGCTCCTTGCAATTGATCAAACAGATCGTCGATCCTGGGCAAAGGATACTATTCTTGATAGTGACCTTATTAAGCTCACGGTAATCAATGCACAGACACATTGATCCATCCTTCTTGTTGACAAACAAGATTGGCGCTCCCCAAGGAGACAAACTAGGTCTAATAAAACCTTTGGCTAACAAATCATCTAGCTGCGTCCTCAATTCCTTCATCTCGGTTGGTGCTAACCTATAAGGTGCTCTTGCAACGGGCGCTGCTCCAGGGATGATGTCGATTCTGAATTCTACTTGCCTATATGGTGGTAAACCAGGTAGTTCTTCGGGAAATACTTCAGGGTATTTAGAAATGACTGGAATATCTTCAATCTTGGGCTTCTGCTCATCAATAGTCACTTGTGCCATATAAATGACACAACCTTTCTTCAAGCATCTAGATGCCTTGAGCATAGACACTTGCTCAGGCAATCCATGTTGGGTATCTCCTTGAATAGTAAGTGACTCACCAGACAGAGTCTTAACCACTACTTGCTTCTTGTTGCAGATGATCTAGGCTTGGTTATGCGATAACCAATCCATGCCTAATACTATATCAAATCCGGCTAACTTCAAAGGAAGCAAGGACAAAGGAAAAGAGTGGTTCCTAAAAGATATAACGCATCCATCTAACATGGTTGAGGCGGTTTCTAAGGTTCCATCAGCTAACTCCACCTCATATTTCATACTTAAGGTTTTAACAGGTAAATTCAGCAACTTACAGAACTTATCATCTACAAATGACTTATCAGCTCCTGAATCAAAAAGTACTCTTGCGTAAACATCATTAATGAGGAAGGTACCTGTGATCACATTGTCATCCTGAATTGCCTCCTGTACGTTCATCTGGAAGACCCTAGCATTGGTCTTCTTGGCTTCCTCGGGCTTCTTGGCATATTTAGGGTAGTTAGTCTTAATGTGCCCTTTCTCGTTGCAGCCGTAGCAGGTAGCATCCTTAATCCTCTTGCAGTCAATAGTCTTGTGCTCTTTAGACTTGCACAATCCACATGCAGGTGCTCCCGATTGAGACTTGGTCTCAAGCCTGCATTTTCCAAAGTGGCGTTTTTGGCAAGTCGTGCACTTTGGCTTTTCTTCTGACCGCTGATTACCTTTGTTGGACCCAGATTCTTTCTTGTGGCCCGTATTACCCTTGTGCTTCTTCTCAGACCTTCGTGAGGTATCATCCTCACGCTTCCTCTTACTCTCTTCGGAGTTCTTGAGCGATCTTAGCCTGACCGCATCTAAAGTGAGGGATAATGATAGATCAGCTGCTGATCTAAAAGTAGCAGGTCTTGAAGCCTTAACACTGGCTTTGATTTCTGGGGCTAAACCCCTAATGAAGCGAGCAATTCTCTTGGGTTCTAGGGTTACCAGATATGGAACCAACCTAGACATGGTATTGAAACTGGGGAGGTAAGCTTGACAATCTAAATTCCTCATTACCAGTGATAAGAAATCTGACTCAATTCTTTCCACCTCATGCTGTGGACAATAATTCTCCTTAATGAGGACTACAAACTGCTCCCATGACATATTATAGAGTGGGATCTTCCCAGCAGCTTGAATGAGAGACTTCCACCATGCTAATGCCTCTCCCTTGAACGATTGGGATACATACTTCACTATGTCCCTTTCAGCACAACCGCTGATATCAACAACAGTGTCCATTTCATCTAACCAAGTCATACAATCTATTACTCCTTTCTCCCCAGTGAAATCCCGGGGTTTGCAGGAAACAAAGTACTTATAAGTACAGGACTTGGCACGCGCTCCATCATCGAACACTATCCTCTTGGATGGAACACTGTGTTGGTTTGAGGAATGTTCAACATTCTCTTTCTTGGGTTCATCTTTCTTAGAGGGTGGCTTGCTGTGAGCTTCTGAATGAGTCTTAGGAACAGACTTAGAGTGGGGTACTGAAGAAGTTCTACTATACGTCTCACTAACCTCCTTGAATTGCTCCTTTACAGCTTTAGATACAGCTGTATCAATCAGTGTACGGAGCTCTCCTCTGGTTATATTAACCCTATCATCATCGTGGTTTTCCAAGGAATGACTGTTCACTTCCTCCGACCTAGCCATGTAGCTTTAACTGCTACATAAAATCAAATAAGGACGAGGTTATACGGAAGCTTACACAGTTTTATCGTTTTTAAATGATTTATTAACCATGGTTTTTAATACACATTTTAGTTAATAATTATTCAGGATCTTTATCATAACCCTAATTATAAGTTAATAATAGCACAAAAAGGCCTAGTCACGAAGACAGATTTAATTATTAAACCAGGATTTTATAGAATCGAGGTATTAAGGTTTGAATCAAAGTTCATTACCCTTCCTTGACAGGGAGTTGTAGGATACCACTATCTTTAGTCCCAGAGGACGTTAATTATAGCCTGTGGGCACTTCATCATTAAGGGATGATTATTTAAATAAGGGATTTTAGAATAGCCCAATTTAAGAATGACTTATGTGATTTTACCGAATCACATCTTTGTCACTAATGATAACATATCAAATGTTAATAAAGGTTTGAATCTTTCGAATAGGTTTTACCATCTTGGCCATGTCTGCAATGACATTTAGGCTAGGTTTTACCTTTAAAATTCTTTTTAATATTTAAACGCAGAGCAATCCTAAATTGGGATGTTAACAAGGATCTGAATCTAATTGAGGAACTACCATCTTGGCCTTGTCTTAAGGTGACACCTGGCTAGGTCTTGTCCTTTTACATTTTGCCATTTTATCATAATGGTAGATCTTATAAAAGAAAAGATATTATAATAGGAATGGTTGCCCTAAATGGGTCTTCTAACTGAAAATGACTTGCCCATGCAAGGGCTAATTAGTAAAATAATAAAGGAAACAAATAAAGGAGAAATAAAACGAATTAGGATTAATCCTATGTACTTTGTCTAGACTCGAGAATGTGCAATTGTGTAACTGAGATTAAACACAAAAGGCTAGTGTTTAATTCACTCAGTGTTGGCTCTGATACCAACCTGTCACACCCCTATTTTCTACGTGTCACCGGTGGGCCCGGTGGGGAGTATCGTGACGTAGTTGATATCATCATAGTCAAACAACACAACGTATAAATGCACAAAAGCAAAAGATAGATTTATTTCAACTGAATAAATTGTAATGTTTAAGTATCACAAAACAGTCGAAATAGATCCACAGGCGGATCAAAATATTAAGGAAAAACTGTTCAACAGACTTTGACATCTAAAGCTTGCGAGACTTGAGTAATGATGCCTGGAGTAGCCAGCCTATTTCGTCTAGTACCTGCACTTAGCCTTTTTGGAAAATACGTCAGTTTACACTGGTAAATACAACTTAACTGACTCATTTTGAAAAGAGTTTGAAAATTGATTTGAATGCACTTCGGCAAAAATATTTTTATAACTTGGGACAATTATTCAAAATAATCTTGTATACAGTTTTACTCATTTGTCGTCCATTAGGGCCGGTTGCAAGGCCGGACTTAAGTTAACTGACACGCCACAGGTATAATGCCCACAAGGTTGATTCCTTTACGTGGGATACCGGTTTTTACATAATGCATCTGTCAGGTGTACGCCTACACCCTGTGCTTAGGTCGTGGCCATTTCATGAATGATGCCAAGGATATCCGGGACATGGTCATTTAACCCCCAAGGGCCATACACCAAATAATACATATCAAACAGGTTATGTAAATACATCAATCACAATACGATTTAAATGACTACATACACCCGACCAAGCGGTACTTTTATAGTACCGTATCCCAAGCCCGTATAGGGAAAATAAGTTAAGAGTATTTACCTGAGCAAAGTATAAATCAAATACAGCAAGTGCACGTAGCTTTTACTGGGCTCCTAATCTGGAACGAAGGTTTTTAATAACCTATTAGAATCCTAACGGGTCTTTAATTAAGCTTAGACTTAGACCGGTTAGTTTTCAAAAGGAAGACACGGTCCAAAACGCATGATAAAGCGAAGACCGGTTTAGAATGTGCTTTTGACCCGACAAGCTTGCATGCTTGTTTATTATGGGTAACTTAAACACATTCTGGATTTTGAGACAAAAACGATATGGTTTGACCCGTTTCGGCTAATATATGCAAACTAGTTACATAAGCCGATCCGAACGCGAAAAGTGCGTAACGGGTAACCACATGAGTCATATGCAAGTTTCCTAAGTTAATATGCCTTAAATATGTTGTGACATCAGTAAGATATCTTCTATTATGCCCCAAATGAATTTAAACTCAAATTACGCCCCGTAGGGGTATTTTGGTCATTTAAAAAATTATAAAGGAGTTTAAATATAATTATGAGTTTCGGGTCTGATGTAATCAGTAAAAATACTTAATTTACTGAGTTATATCACTAGGGTATAACCTATATGTGAAATTTATCATTTCTAACCATACTATGCACCGAAAGGGCATTTTGGTAATTTCACCTAAGGTTTAAAGGTCAAATCCGGAAATCTGACTTCAAAAATTTTACCTACTTTTGGAACATAAATGTTAACTTAAAATATCAGTAGGTATCAAGTCTTATATATCTAATATGGTTTTAATACATACTATTCGTTTAAAACGCTTAAAAAACGCTTAAAATGGCGATTTTGAGCTATTTCCGGGTTCTTAAGGGAAAGCTGATAATTTTACTACTCCAGAAGGCTTAAAATATTCTATTTATCATTTTAGATTAGTAGAAAAAGGTTTGGTATCAAAAGGTTTGGTAAAACTCATTTTATAGCTTAAAAGGGTAAAACCGACAATAACTTAATCAAGCTTAGAACTCTAGGTTATGATCAGCCTAAAAATAAATAAAAATCTCCAAAAATCCCAAAATATTATTTTATATCAGTGGTTAAAAAGTTTGGTATCAAAATTTGGATTTAGATAGACTATATGCTAATTACGCCATTTAATTACTTAAAGGTTTTCTAATTACGCTATTGAGCGTAACTCTTAATCTAGACCTCAAACTGATGTCAAACTCTAGGTACAAGTTTATAAATCAGTACCTAAGGTTTCCACTCTTTTGCATTTTCAAAATTCACGTTTTACGGTCATAAGGGCATAATAGTCAACATTTAAGCATTTAACGGAATCATGCATATGAATCGGATAACTAATGAACCAAGTTGTATAATCTCAGAGGGTTATATTTATAGGTAACTTGGTTCTATTAAGGCTCTAAGGCATTCCTAAATCATGCTTAAACGGGTCAGAAATGAAAGTCAAAGCATAAGTCAAACTATGCGACTTTCGGTCCCGAACCAAGCTTAAACTAAAAATTGTCGAGTTGAACATGTTTAGACATGTTCTTACATTAGTTACCAAGTTATATTAATGTCAAAACAGGTTGCATAGCTTCTACATTGCTAATTATGCATTTATTTGAAAATTAGCTTTCTGTTGACTTTTTATAATCAAGTTTGACTCGACAATTGACCTAATTAGATTGGGAATCAGAGGGTGACCTTTTAAGGGTTTAATGCCCACATAATTACCAACTCATAGGTACTTTCAGTTCGGAATTTGACTGGAGCAATTAAGATTAATGACGAAGTCAAACCTTAATTACGACGGTTTGACTAAACGCTAATAAACTAAGAAAAACTGAATTAAAGGAGGTTAAGCATACTTACAATAGTCCTAAGCACAACTAATGATCACTAGGAAAAATGCTTGAGCTCTAGGTTTCATGATGCCTTTAGATCATTCCAACAAGGTCTACAAGTGTTATGGGATCATTCCAAGTGTCCCTAGACTCTTTAAAACCATTAAACAAGCCCCTAGAATCAAGAAATGGTGAATTGAGGCGGTGTAACCGGCTGAAACAGCCAACTGTGATGTTTTTCTGATGGTGGCAGTCCCATGCGGCCCGTGTAAGGTCACCATAGACCCTTACACGGCCGGTATGAGAGTCAGGTCAGGTCACATAACTTTCATTTATTACATTTTGGCCCCTGATCCTTTTCAAACGTGGTTTTAAGCTCATTTCTTGCACTTTTGGCCCTCTAACTTGACTTTTAAGGGCTCCAAGACTTAATTAAACATTAGTAAGTCCTTGGTTAACTTTGTGATCACCCGAAAAGTCTTAAATTTCAACGTTGATGCTTTTAACCCCTCGTATATGAATATTGTCATAACTTTCTCATACTTAATCGAAACCTTGTGAAATTTTTATCACATATTCTTGTGAGTATAATTAATCCTTACAAAGCTTCGGGTTCGCTAAAAGGTCACTCAGAGGTATACTTTAAACATGTTGACACATTTAGCCCCTGCAGTTTGTAATTCCTCACTTTCTTTCACAATTAGCTTCGTATGATCCATGATTTATTCGTTTAAGGGTATAAACATAATGTAGGGCTATTTTAAAGTATATTTATTCATTGTTGACATTTTGAACCCTTATATTCACATACTTTCCTTGTTTGTCAACTTTAGTCCTTCATACGTAATCTTTCACATGTTCAAAGCTTATGACACGTGTCAATACCTTATTGGACATGAATTTTCGAGGTGTTACAGTTTGGTTTTCCTATAAATCTAACAGTACCCTGTACTGTTACATTTGATTAACTGAGTGGGTTCTTCTCCTCTAGTCCAATCCTTTCATCTTGTGCAATCAACCTTGGAGCATCAGGCTGAGGGGGAGTTTAGTCTGTAAGCATGCTCTGTAAATCTTTTGTTTTGTATTGTAATCATTCGACTCTATGAAAAGCATGTGTTAATCAAAACTATCTTCTTCCTGAATTGTGCTTACAAAGTTTGTGTTCATTTCCGTTGCACTTAATGTTTAAATTATGCAAACAAGCACAATTATGAGAGCCTCAGATCCTAACAATTGGTATCAGAGCCCGAATAGTAAAATTCGATCTAACAATCAATTTGACATAACAGTTCAGCTCAAAATTCATTGATACTAAGGTTGTTTGTATTTTGTTGAAAAACAGAGTAACGAGTATGGACGTTCAAAGTTACTATTCAGATACTCTGTAAAACAACCAAGATGTCATAAGACACACAAATTTCACATAACAAGTGATCTCATGCATAAGACATCTGTAGTGTTCAGATCTGAAAACATGTCTGATAACTATGGTATAATCATTTCCTTTACAAAATTGATTTCAAGTGTTAATATGAAGTTTGTGTTGTTTCCATCATGTTTGATTCTAAAGTGTGAACCTCTGGTAAACAAAAACCTAGTTTCGTAAAAACACTAGTGTTTATGTTAACATGAAAGGAGGGAAATTAAAACTTTAGTTATCGAATCTTATGTGTTGAAAAATAGGTTGAGAATCCTGTTGAAAAGGATCAAATCAACTCTGTTAAGAATACATCGAGAAAATCAAATAATAAAACAGACTAAATCATATGTAATGTGAGATCCGACATAAGCATATGCAAAAATGTCAAAATCTCTCAAAACATTGCTGAAAATGATTTTGGATTGAGTATTCTTTCCTTGAAAACCTTCCAGTAAAAGTTTCAATACTTTTCTATGGAAAAGGTAAAAAGGGAAAAGAAGAAAAATTACAAAAACTCAAAAGTGTGTTTATCTCAAAACTTTTGAAATCAAAAGAAAAGAGTGTAAATCCAAAACACTTAAGAGTCCACAGGAGATCTACATACTTGGTCAAACATTTGTCATCCATCAACCATGTACAATCACTGTATAAGAGAGTTCAGGTAATGAAGGTATCACCAGTTTGATTATTAATAAAGAGGATTTGGCCAAAATTTTCAGAAATTCTTCACAGGGTAATAAGGTTTACAAAGAACTTTCAAAATCTTTGTGATCAGGCAACCTCATAGTTACAATCATTTAACAAGGAAATGGTGTCAAGACAGTGGTTACAGAATTCTGGTTCAAGCCACTGACCATTGTCCTAAGCTTGAGAGTGAATTGATTCTGACCCTATTCAAAATTATTTTGATTTTAAAAAATTCACCTGACCCAACTGATCTGTTTTCAGAAGACCTTTATTGTTTTATTAAGGCTTTTGAATAAAAACAGGATATATTGTTCTAAATTTTATAAGGATGATATATGTTGTACTTTTACTTGTTTTAGATAGTAAAAGTTTCAATCACCTGTCAGGATATAAAACCCTTTGAATTTTATCTAAGATGATATACTCCTTGATAATTGATCAAAAGGAGATGGTGCTAAAGTCTGGGTCATTTCATTCATAAAATCAAGTTTAAATATGTATTAAAAGGATGATTGTTAACTGACCTCATACGTTTGGTTGCTCATGTTTTAATAAATTCCCAAAAAGACTAAAACACAAAATGCGTGGTCAAAGTAAGAAGTTGTAATCATCTGGGATACCCAATCACTGCCAAAATCTATAGTATGTTTAAAACATTAAGTAGATGTGTGGTAAAACCTTGATTGCAAAAACCTGGAAATTCTCTGCATTAAAAATTCCTGTAAACCCTGCTGTTATGATTGATTCTGATAAACTCGCATTTAAAATGTGTTTGTCAAGTTTTTGATTTTGCAAGTAACTCACAATCACCTTCAACAGATGTTGGACATGATACTAAAATCATTTCCATCATCAGAGTAGCAGATGTACAAAACAGCTGTTAAAGCTCATCCACTGATGTACAAACAGTGTTTGACCAAAATAACCTTCTAAACTTCTATCACTACTTCACCCCAAACCATTATTGATAAATATCCATAAAAAATGGATAAAAATTATCAGTGGGTCAAATCCATCTTTTAAATCTTTTCACCTTCATTTCAAACAGATGTTGGATCTTTAAAGTCACCAACAGATGTTAGCTCAGGTGATTCACATCTGCAGCTTCACCTTTTAACCATCAAATCTTCATTAAAACTCAACCATGTCACCACACACTTGACAACATCAATGAAAAAGGATTCTTTCAAAAAGTCAATCCTGAAACACTTGTTCTCTTGGCGGCTTTCTACCATTCCATCAACAAGTCATGTGCCTTATAGCACTGAAAGACAGAAAGTTGGGCAGTTGTCATTTAAGAGGAGCTTCAGCAGTTCAGTGACAACAAGTTTGAAAATCTTGTGCCACAGCCAAAGGATGAGAATCTATTTGGTGAAAAGTGGTCCTCAAAGAACAATGCGTATGCTAGGAGCGTGATTGTCAAGATTTATCATACTCAAACAAGTACAAATATCAAAGTGTTTTGACTAGGCAAAAAGCAAGCAAATATTTTTTTAACCACTGATTGAAGAATATTATGATGCTGCTGCAAGCTGAATAGTCCAACTGTTTGTAACTTCAAAATATGTTATTGAATTTTGGTATAGTTGCTCAAAAGATTGTTTTTATGCAGGATAATCAAGTAGTTGAAATATATCATCAAAAATTCAGTATCTCATTTATTCACCATCAGACATCACTTTGTGAGGGATTGCAATAAAAGGTTTGATTTCATCTCTAACATGTCCATCCTAAAGATCAGTTGGTAGATGTACAAACTTGATCACTATGTTTGGAATGCTAAACATGGATTAAAGCAAGCTTTCTTGTGTTCCATGTGTAAATAGCATAAAAATGTTTTTAGAAAAATAAAAAAAAAACCTTAAAAATAGTTTAAAATTGAATTTTTCAATAAATCCTCAAAGTCTGTTCTAAGCACTGATGGCATTAAAACTTTGTTAAATAGTAAAATCTATCCACTGCCAAAGTGTATCCTCTGTTTGTGCAAAACACGGATTTACAACAGAGGTTACACGTGGACAGATGTTATTCAACAGTTGAGTGCATCAGATGCCATGATCACTTTTTAAATAAATAGCCTTACATTTGAAACATTTACAAGGATATAAAAAATTTCCAAAACAAAAGCAAAGGTTCCTGAGTAGACTTTAGCAGCTACCACTGCTCCTCAGGCACTTGCTGCTGAGCCCACTACTCCAGGTGATCACAATAGTAACACAACTGCTGTGAAACCCACACCTAAATGCACCAAAAGACCAAAACAAAAGAAAATTCAAAAGCCCTTCAAACCTACAATAAAGGCAACTCTGGAAGATGAGATCCTAGAGCAACTGCCAGTGACAACACAAAAGTCACTAGAAACCACTGCTGCTACTTCCTCATAGCAGATGGTAGAAAGGTCTCAACCCATGCCTCAAACTCCTCCTGCTTCTTCTAAAAAAGAACAGGTTGTAAGAACAGGGACACCAAATTATGATGCTCTGGAATCACTTGATTCCATCATCCACAGCCCACTGCCCAGGGCAAATTCACTTTCAACTCCCATCATCACTTCAAAAATACCACCATCAATAATGACCTTGTTGCATGCTTTGGATATAACTCAGACATAAATCAGTTCCTCTCAACCACTTATTACTGAGAGTATACACCAACAAGTGACTGAGTCTGATGCTTATACCTCTGCTATCCCAGCAACAACTGAGGAGGTTATACCCCTTGAGTTACAAGTAACTCTTGGTGGTAGTTCAAGTGAAGCAGCTGCTACAAGTGCTGAACCCACTGGTTTGCACTTGGACAGTAGTTTCATCAATAAGACTTCCTTGAAGGCAATTTCTTCACTGGGAACTCTTGTGTATCCAGTCTTCACTGGTTCACTAAAAAGCGTTTCTTATTATGAAGAAAGAAGTCCCCAGTACCAAGACAAAGGGGAAACAGTGGATGATTTTTGGGATACACTTCCTCAATCAACCACTGTTACAACCACTGCTAGTGGGAAATCAGATGACCCCATTAAGTTGGGTGATGGTTTAATGTACCAAGAATTGACGGCTAGAATTGATAATCTGGATATGTCTGTTGCAGAAATCAATGACATGTTGCAATAGTTATTGAAGGCACAAAGGGTACCATCCACTATTGCACCACCTCCAACAGCTACTCCATCATCTGCTCCTACTCCAGATGAGCTGTGGAATTTGTTTCAACCCCTGCACCTATCTTCGAAAGAGTTGATGATGCCAAAAAGGGGGAGAACTCAAAATGACTCTGAGGAAAATCTTTCAGTAACTTCTGCTGAAACATCTGTCAAAGAAAAGAAAAAGGGAGGTGATGAAACCCTGAAAATTCAAGCAGATGATGAAGATACACAAATGAGGATCGTTCAAAGTCAAGTCAATTCAGCTGGTCTCAAAACCACTGCTGATATTAAAAGGGTAAGGGATGCGAGCAGAGCTTTGGTTGAGAAAAAGATAGTTCTGCAAAAAGAAAAAGAAGAGGTTGGTACTTCATTGAAGAAGAGTCCTGTTAAGAAAAGGGCAATCAACCACCACAACTTCTAAAACTAAGCCAGTTATTACTTCAACCACAACTTTTGTTCCCACAAAATCACTTACACCTCCACCATTAACAACATCTGTCACCCAAACAACTGCCACCAATACTACATCAACACACACCACAACCACTGCCATCCCCACTAAATCAACCACTGCCACATCTAAAACATCAGCACCACCACCACAAACACCACTTGTTGCCATCCTTTATCAAAGAAGGAAAACAAAGCAGATGGATGCAGAAATACCAAAAGAAGACCAAGCTTCAGAAGAATATACCATGAAGATGGTTCTTCAGACACTTAGAGCAGAACTACAAGAAACAGCAAAATCTCAAAACACTGGTCAAAGTTGTCATTACCAGGCCTCAATCTCCAAACTCTTCTAATAAATCTCTCCCAAGAAACCCATTGGATCCAGAAATACTTAAGTGGATGTCTGATCAAAAGACCCACGTATTGACTTTGCTCAGGTCCAATGGTGAAGTGAAGCATATATCAAGGGAAACAACACTTGACCTGGGTGTTGAAGATTTGCAATGTCACACCCGGACCACGTAGGACATACAAAACGTGGCGGAAACGTCGGGGAGTGTTGTAACAGAATCAATTGTTTCAAATCCATGGCAGTTGAAGTTTCGTTTTATTGATCCAACATGAAAGTTTACATTGTTTAAACAAGAACCAAAGAGTACATAACATAAATTAACTAGTTCTTGTCCCGTTTTAAGTCACTAAGGCACAGGTCCGCCTAAGTATGTCTAGATAACTCCTATGCATCATTTCCTGAAAACACATGTGAAAATAGGTACGTCAGCATAAAAATGCCTGTGAGATACATTGGTTTTGTGAAAACGGAATTCATGACTTATGTTTGAGAAAATGTTTAGTCATGAACCTTGTATTTTGCTTTGTCTTGTGAATCATTTGAAAAACGATAAAATCAGATGATATGTATAAATAAGAAGACACTGTATGGTTAAACGGATAACCATGTAAAATGTGTTTGTATAAGATAAGTCGTTTGTAAAACAATGTCTCGTGAAAAGTGTGTTATTTGTATAAAATGTCATCTGTCTAAATTGAAATGATTTAGATAACGCTAAGATATGTAATATTATACAAACATTTATATATAGGAAGTACCAGCGGCGTATCCACCATGTTTGCATCATATTACATACTCCACGTTACTCAAACCATTTACCCAAACCATCCACCATGTAAGATTGTTCTTGTATAACTCAATTGTTTATTGTGTAAACCATGTCAAATGTCTATGTTCAATGTAAATCACCAAATGTGTATGTCAATGTCAACGTGTTTATGTTCAATGTAAATCATGTAATGAGTATCCCAAAATGTATCATGTATGGTAAGCGAAATGTATCGACTTAAACCATATGTAAAATGCACAAAACAAGTCGCTGAAGTAAAACGTGGTTTAAATCAACGTTATGTTCTGTGGAAAAAAATGCATGCTCTATTGATATTAACATTTATGCGGTATTGTAAACTATGCATACATCCAAGCCTTGAGACTGCGGAGATAAACCCTTAAACAAATTAAAGGTTTATCTAAGTTATGTATATCGAATTCGGTCATTCCTTCCAATCCTATCAAACCCAGGATTTCAGAAACGGGAGTTGTCAATTCCTATGGTACCACTACCTACTAACGAACGGCGTAGCTAATGTTAATGAATGTATTGTCCCATGTTAAACAAACCAAATGTCATAACAAAATGAAGGCATGTGATGCAAACAATTGTACTAAGTATGCTAAGTAAACATACGAAGCAGAAATGTTCATGTAAATCAATGTGTCCATATGCTGAGTAAACATATGCAACAGAAATGTTCATGTAAATCAATGTGTCCATATGCTGAGTAAACATATGCAACAGAAATGTTCATGGAAATCAATGTGTCCATATGCTGAGTAAACATATGCAACAGAAATGTTCATGTAAATCAATGTGTCCATATGCTGAGTAAACATATGCAACAGAAATGTCCATGTAAATCAATGTGTCCATATGCTGAGTAAACATATGCAACAGAAATGTTCATGTAAATCAATGTGTCCATATGCTGAGTAAACATATGCAACAGAAACGTTCATGTAAATCAATGTGTCCATATGCTGAGTAAACATATGCAACAGAAATGTTCATGTAATTCAATGTACTATATATGTACTATCGAACATAGCAAGTATATGATGTGAAAACGGGAAAGCATGAAAGTAACAAGTAGGCACATGTGTTTCACCCCAAAACAGTTTGGAAAACAGTAAAAAAGGGGTTCAATGTACTCACCTGAGATTGCTTTGAAGTTCTTGTATAAAAACCAGATAATGCTAGAGATCACGGAATATCAAACGGCACCTAATAGGTAGCTATGTTAATATACCGGACCAAATCGGAAGGATCGGATAGTATGCGGGTTCGTAAACCAAACGAGTATAGAGACTCGTGTAATATGGTTTAACAAAGCCTACATACTAAAATGAAACCTAACCTAAGTGCTTGCGACCCATCACGACCCGTTTAGGTAGTTTATGCTACCTTACGCGTCGTTCGCGTAGAACGCGTCTGGAACGCCTAACATCGTGACCACAAGGTATAACCTCGGAAGGTTATAGCTATGGTCACCTAATGTGTTTGGTCGGATCCTAATGATCGACCAAATGGGTCGGGTTCGAAAGTATAAGCGATGGTTTAGATCGCTTACCTTACGACCCTATATACACACTATACTAAAAGTGACGAGCTAAGCATGTTAGAACATGCTTAACTAAGTTTAGAAAACAGGTTTGGCATCAAAACAAACGGCTTTGATGCTCACGAGTAGTTTGGTTACAAAATACGCAAGAATGCGCATTTTGGCCGAAACTACGACTCGTCACTGAGCCTAGATAACGTGGTGATCAGTAGGTATAGTCACTACGGACTATAACCATCGTGATCACGCTCACGTTATGAAGTTCTAATGAACTTCGCATCGACCATAAACTGGTCAATGCAGAAAGTCAACAAAACGTTGACTTTCGGACTCGAAAAGCGAATAAAAGAACGAAAGAATACTTACGGAGGGTCCCCGGATGCTAATCTAGATCAAAATGGCTCAGGTATGAAACAATGGTTCCAACTTAGAGCCTTAAGATCAGATTATGTGGGTTTTGAGCAAAATGGGGGGGGGGGTATTTATAGGAAAAGTGGAACCGTTAGGATCGTTTATCGAATACCGTGCCACGATCTTGTGCGTACACATGTCAAAATGTTGTGGTCACTGATTAATCGCCCTTGGCCTTTGATTGGGTGAAAAGGCAATTGGACCTTTCGCCATTTGAAGAACCAATCAGCATTAAATGTGGGTTCTGCTGTACTGGGGACTCCTTACGGACCGTATGGCTTATGGCTTACGGTCCGTAAGCCCCTAGTTTGGCAGAATTGCAGTTTTGGTCCTTGCAGCACCAAAACTTGGTATTTGATGCGTTTTTGGCACGTTTAAGCCCCGTTAACCTCAGTTCAAAGCTCTAAAATGATGTTAAAGTATAGGGGACTTGAAATATGCTCAAAAATATTCCGGATGTCGGTTCGTTTGGCCGTACGATCGCGATGTTCGCTTAATTACGACGGAATGCGCATAAGCGCGAAAGACGATCCAAATTGCGCGACGAATGGATTTTTCTCATGCCATACACTAAGGCATAATATAAGGATGCTTACATAAATTTTTGGATGTCCGGATGTATTCAGAACGTAAGTTATGCGCAAAAGTGCAAACTTGTGCACTTTTTGACACTTTTAGCCCCTGAATGATCCAAAAGTTTGTTTTAGCATACCAAACCCCTCAAAGCCTATTTCTAAGCTATGTAAAGGATATTTATGGTATGTTTAACTTATGGACATGTTCCGGAATGTTTGTTACAGTTCAAATTGGCATACTTTCGCAGTTTGTCAAGTTTAGTCCCTGTAAGCGAATTAACTTGTTTTTGCCATACCAAAGCCTTCAAAACTTATTTCTAAGTTATGTAAGGGTTATTTAAGGTATGTTGAGTATATGTTGATGTTCCGGAGTATTTGTCGCATTAAACTGAGTACGTTTTATGCACCAGTTTGCGTATAATTCTCCAGAAAACGATCTAGAGCTTGAAATCGAACAAGAGTTGATATGTGCAAACGATACACATATTTATATATGTCCAAAGTATGAAATACAATATTTCATTGGTTTGGCATTTGTTTGATGGTTGAAGTGACACAGGTGTCACAGTCTCCCCTACTTTAGGAAATTTCGTCCCGAAATTTAGTTTTAGAGGAAACTTGTGAAGACAGCCGTGACGGTTTCGCTTTCAGACAAATCCATTGAACCCTTAGGTAAAACTCTGGGCCATGTTAGGATCCATAGCGAAAATTTCAACCCACAAAGTGAAGTCCTTGTAGTAACAAAACATGGAGTTTCGAACTACGGGCAGGAGAACGTTTCCCGTGAAGAGTTATCATAGGAAACTTGTGTGTGCTTGAAATCAGAATTGGGGAGTGTAAGGATAAATGACATGGGTCAAAATCCAAGACTTCTCCCGTATCATTACTCTTGTCACTGTAGGCCTTAACACATGACATAACTTCCTGTGGTTTCTGTGCACTGAATTCCATAATTATGTAGGCCTCCATAATTACGTACTTCCTTGCACAGTCCGCACAGTTCATTTCATAATGCGTATGGGAAAAAAAATCAAACGAATAATCTCTTCAGCTAAACTACCCAAGAGAAATATTTAACTACATCAACGTAGGATGTCTTTAACTAGATTGTCGAACCAATCTATTTAACTTAGACCGACGTAGGATCTCTTTAACTAGACCACCCGAGGGCCTCTTTAACTATATCAACGCGTATTATCCTTAAACTTTAGAATAGTACTTTATAATCCAAGGGACTTAACTACAACGTAGAAGTCCATTAAGGATTTAAGATAGTACCTTTTTGAATGTCCTACTACGAATCCCTCATATGAAGGTATGAAAGATTCTACGAGGATTTGGATAGCGAATATCCAGAGTATACAAAAACACAAAATGCATAAATGGAAAGACAAGATGCATAAATACATAGTCACATAACCACAAAATTGTTTATCTAGATCTTTAATTTGTTAATTTGTTTTGTTGATTACGTACATGAATTTAAAGCACACTAGGAATCCATTTCATGGATTTCATTCGGTACTTTAAACATTAGCAAGAATCTAACTATGAAGATAGAAAGATCTCCTATAAATTCGATTTCGTTTTCAAGAAAACGCAATTTTCGAATTAAGGTACAATAATTTTTGAATATACGGAAATACCCTTAGGTACCCTATTAAGAATTTATAGTGGTACTTTGGGTATTCGTGGGAAACACAAGAGATAATAAAATGGAAGAAATTACGGAGTAGTCTGTTCTTCAAGGAATACGGTTCCTTGATTGTTGGTATTGTAGAGGATACGTTGTTTATACATGACATCACATTTGTACATTGCAATGTAGAATAAAAGATTTATTTATAAACAACAACAACTGTTTCATGGACCTTGACTACAAAGAAAATAATACATAAGGTTTGATTATCTCTAAACAACATTGTCTTCTAGTTGGTCCGATGCTCATCCTTGCGCTGGATTCGCATTAGCAATCTTTGGGCAATTTCTCCGAAAATGGCCCATTTCGTCACAGTTGAAGCAAGGACCTAGTGGAAGACGAGCTTGAGCAGGATTTACTTGAGGTTGGTTTGGACCACCTTGGTTTGGGGTAAATCGACAAGCATTTGCCAGGTGACCGAGTCACCCACATGATGCACATAATCGGCACTGTAGGTGAGCTAAGTGGTGTGCATTACATTTGTCGCATTTCGGTGCAGTACCGGCATAAGGTTTCTTTGAAGGAGGTTGAGTTGGTTGGTTGCGGGTGTTTTGGTTGGGTTGAGCAGCAATCGCACAATTCTGCGAAGCCTTACGCTTCTTAGACTTCTCAAGGGATCCAGTCTGTTCTTCCATGGTCTTTGATTCCTCGATTGGCTTCTTGTCACCCTTTCGAAAAAGTTTATGCTTTCTGATCTGCGATTCAGTCAAGGTTGCAGATAGCTCAATGGCCTGACGGAGTGTGGTAGGGTTGCTACCAGTGATAATGTCTTGTACCGAGTCAGGCAGGCCGTCGATGTACCTTTCGATAGCCTTGTCGAGTGGGGCGACCATAGTCGGGCAAAGTAGACTCAACTCCTCAAACCTATCAGTATATGCCCTGTGTTCGCCACTATCTTGTTTCAAATCATCAAACTCCTTCTCCAACGCTCGTTGTTCATGACGAGGACAAAACTCCCTCATCATAAGAGCTCTCAGTTCAGCCCATGTTTGTGCTAGAGCAACATCTGCACCACGGTCTCTCATTACCCCGTTCCACCATGTAAGAGCCCTCTTCTGAAACACACTCGAAGAAAACTCGACCTTGCGATTATCCGGACACTGTACGTGGCGAAAGGTATTCTCGATGCTCTCGAACCATTGAAGAAGCCCAGTTGCTCCCTCAGAACCACTAAACTTGAGTGGTTTAGCCGAGTTAAAGTTCTTGAAATTGCATGTACCATTGTTGTTGTTGTTGGCTTGGTTCCATTGAGCAAAGAGATTTAGGAATTGAGCAGCCATCTGCTGCGCAATAATTTCTGCCAGCTCGGCAGTCGCTATATGGTGTTCGCGTCGAGGAGGCATTCTAAAAGAGGAAAACATGAAAGGAAACAAATAAAATGGTATTGGGTAAGAATAGGATGTTACAATCACCGACCGTAATCACGGTTGATGGTCATTTGTTTGAATCATGAATCAAACAAACAACACCAAGGCTGAATCAAAGCAAATAGATCCGCATAGTGTATTGCGAAGACATGCTCGCCTATAAGTGGACACTCACCCCAAGAGTTCCCAGGTAAGAGTGACTGGTCTCGCGTCTGATGAGATGTATACGAAGTGCTTGCCTAGACAGAAAACCCGGAATACAGGCATTCACCCTTCCAGTTTGCACGTGTTCACATTATTTAAAACCCAAAACCTTGACGAGGTTTTGAAAACTCAAAGGGGTTCAAAACCATATAACAGAGGGTTCAAAACCTTACAATAGAGGGTTCAAAACCTAGTAATCAATCATCCTAGAACAGATGATTAGTTTTCGAAGCGGTTTCGAATTTTATGTTCTTGTTGTGGTCGTCGCCTAAGGATAGGTGACGGTATTGTTTTATGACTAAACGCAAGTGAGCTCGCGTTAGGGTCCTAGGAAGGTTATAGACTAGGTCAAAGCATTACTAATAACCTAATTCCCTATAACCATTGGCTCTGATACCAACTTTTCTGTCACACCCCGACCACGTAGGACATACAAAACGTGGCGGAAACGTCGGGGAGTGTTGTAACAGAATCAATTGTTTCAAATCCATGGCAGTTGAAGTTTCGTTTTATTGATCCAACATGAAAGTTTACATTGTTTAAACAAGAACCAAAGAGTACATAACATAAATTAACTAGTTCTTGTCTCGTTTTAAGTCACTAAGGCACAGGTCCGCCTAAGTATGTCTTGATAAGTCCTATGCATCATTTCCTGAAAACACATGTGAAAATAGGTACGTCAGCATAAAAATGCCTGTGAGATACATTGGTTTTGTGAAAACGGAATTCATGACTTATGTTTGAGAAAATGTTTAGTCATGAACCTTGTATTTTGCTTTGTCTTGTGAATCATTTGAAAAACGATAAAATCAGATGATATGTATAAATAAGAAGACACTGTATGGTTAAACGGATAACCATGTAAAATGTGTTTGTATAAGATAAGTCGTTTGTAAAACAATGTCTCGTGAAAAGTGTGTTATTTGTATAAAATGTCATCTGTCTAAATTGAAATGATTTAGATAACGCTAAGATATGTAATATTATACAAACATTTATATATAGGAAGTACCAGCGGCGTATCCACCATGTTTGCATCATATTACATACTCCACGTTACTCAAACCATTTACCCAAACCATCCACCATGTAAGATTGTTCTTGTATAACTCAATTGTTTATTGTGTAAACCATGTCAAATGTCTATGTTCAATGTAAATCACCAAATGTGTATGTCAATGTCAACGTGTTTATGTTCAATGTAAATCATGTAATGTGTATCCCAAAATGTATCATGTATGGTAAGCGAAATGTATCAACTTAAACCATATGTAAAATGCACAAAACAAGTCGCTGAAGTAAAACGTGGTTTAAATCAACGTTATGTTCTGTGGAAAAAAATGCATGCTCTATTGATATTAACATTTATGCGGTATTGTAAACTATGCATACATCCAAGCCTTGAGACTGCGGCGATAAACCCTTAAACAAATTAAAGGTTTATCTAAGTTATGTATATCGAATTCGGTCATTCCTTCCAATCCTATCAAACCCAGGATTTCAGAAACGGGAGTTGTCAATTCCTATGGTACCACTACCTACTAACGAACGGCGTAGCTAATGTTAATGAATGTATTGTCCCATGTTAAACAAACCAAATGTCATAACAAAATGAAGGCATGTGATGCAAACAATCGTACTAAGTATGCTAAGTAAACATACGAAGCAGAAATGTTCATGTAAATCAATGTGTCCATATGCTGAGTAAACATATGCAACAGAAATGTTCATGTAAATCAATGTGTCCATATGCTGAGTAAACATATGCAACAGAAATGTTCATGGAAATCAATGTGTCCATATGCTGAGTAAACATATGCAACAGAAATGTTCATGTAAATCAATGTGTCCATATGCTGAGTAAACATATGCAACAGAAATGTTCATGTAAATCAATGTGTCCATATGCTGAGTAAACATATGCAACAGAAACGTTCATGTAAATCAATGTGTCCATATGCTGAGTAAACATATGCAACAGAAATGTTCATGTAATTCAATGTACTATATATGTACTATCGAACATAGCAAGTATATGATGTGAAAACGGGAAAGCATGAAAGTAACAAGTAGGCACATGTGTTTCACCCCAAAACAGTTTGGAAAACAGTAAAAGAGGGGTTCAATGTACTCACCTGAGATTGCTTTGAAGTTCTTGTATAAAAACCAGATAATGCTAGAGATCACGGAATATCAAACGGCACCTAATAGGTAGCTATGTTAATATACCGGACCAAATCGGAAGGATCGGATAGTATGCGGGTTCGTAAACCAAACGAGTATAGAGACTCGTGTAATATGGTTTAACAAAGCCTACATACTAAAATGAAACCTAACCTAAGTGCTTGCGACCCATCACGACCCGTTTAGGTAGTTTATGCTACCTTACGCGTCGTTCGCGCAGAACGCGTCTGGAACGCCTAACATCGTGACCACAAGGTATAACCTCGGAAGGTTATAGCTATGGTCACCTAATGTGTTTGGTCGGATCCTAATGATCGACTAAATGGGTCGGGTTCGAAAGTATAAGCGATGGTTTAGATCGCTTACCTTACGACCCTATATACGCACTATACTAAAAGTGACGAGCTAAGCATGTTAGAACATGCTTAACTAAGTTTAGAAAACAGGTTTGGCATCAAAACAAACGGCTTTGATGCTCACGAGTAGTTTGGTTACAAAATACGCAAGAATGCGCATTTTGGCTGAAACTACGACTCGTCACTGAGCCTAGATAACGTGGTGATCAGTAGGTATAGTCACTACGGACTATAACCATCGTGATCACGCTCACGTTATGAAGTTCTAATGAACTTCGCATCGACCATAAACTGGTCAATGCAGAAAGTCAACAAAACGTTGACTTTCGGACTCGAAAAGCGAATAAAAGAACGAAAGAATACTTACGGAGGGTCCCCGGATGCTAATCTAGATCAAAATGGCTCTGGTATCAAGTGTTTTAGCATCATCTGTTCCAGGGGGAGATTGTTGGGATTGAACCCTACAGAGGAACAGATGATGTAAAGCCAAAACTTGTTCAGAACAGTGGATTCATCATAAGCAGCCGTTTGCACTAAACTTTCTCCTTGACAGTGGCTCCAACATCTGATATGCTCCAAGTACTGCACTTCTCAACAATTGCCGATATAGTAAACTACTGATAAGTCAAAGCACTGATGTAGCATAAAGATTGAAGCTCAAACTACTGATGAGTTCCAAACACTATTGAAGATCAAAGCATTGCTCATTCAAGGTCTGATCACCCTTTGAAGAAAGCACTGATGCTCAACATCAGTGGTTTACTACAACAGTGGAATGAAGAATCAGTGTTTATACATTAGTGCTTAGAATGTAATCAGTGTCTGTATGGTCAGTAGTTATAGATCAGTGGATAGAGTTTGTTAGTTTGTTAGATGTCGCTTTCATGGTGACGTCAGCTGAGATGCTTCATTGGTTTGGTTTGCCTATAAATGTAACAATACCTTGTAATGTTACATTTGATTGACTGAGTGGGTTCTTCTCCTCTAGTCCAACCCTTTCATCTTGTGCAATCAACCTTGGGGCATCAGGTTGAGGGGGAGTTTAGTCTGTAAGCATGCTCTGTAAATCTTTTGTTTTGTATTGTAATCATTCGACTCTATGAAAAGCATGTGTTAATCAAAACTATCTTCTTCCTGAATTGTTCTCACAAAGTTTGTGTTCATTTCCGCTGCACTTAATGTTTAAATTATGCAAACAAGCACAATTATGAGAGCCTCAGATCCTAACAATTTATATCAAAACTTAGATTAAAATAAGCACATCACAAAACCGTATTTTTTTAATAAAACATTATATATTGGAAGTTATAAAAGAAGAACACAAATTTCAATTCACTAATGTTATATTACTTGTAAATAGTAAAAAAATTGGTGTAAATAGAATCACCCTTGTTTTAATACTTCAAAAAGAAAAGTGCCCGAATGGTTCTTGTGGTTTGCTCCGTTTTCATCTATAATCCATACACTTCCGTTTTCATCTATGATCCCTACACTTCTAAAATTATAGCTATAGTCCCCAACTTTTACACTTTCGTTCTCGAATAGTCCCTGGCGCGGATGAGGGTTACTTTTCTTAGTTAAGTGTGTGTGAAATTACCTAAATACGCTTACTATTAAAAAACTAATAAAGAAAACAATAAAATAAATTAAAAAAAAGGGACCCACCTACCCTATTTTCTCCCTCTTTCTCTCTTGTCTCAAACACAACACACTGTAGGATAAGTTATCGAAACCACCATCAAGGACGTAGCTTTGTGGGGGCGGCCAATCCCTGAACTTTTTGCTCAGTAATGGAGAGTATGTAGTTTTCGTATATAATTTTTTTGGTATATACGTTTTCGACCCCCCGGTCAGAAATCTCAAGTTTCGCCACTGGCCACCATCACTCTGGTGTGCGCTGCCACCTCCGCCGCACAACTTTCTCCGGTGCGCGTCACAACTCCCCGCCATAAATTGACCCACAAACCCCACGTGGCGATTAAAGTTGTAGGTTTTTCGGCGATAAATTAGAGTTACAGGTTTCCGAATCAGGTCCCGACGAGTCGTGAAACGAAGTTGCTACTAGCTGTTTGTTTCCGAGTGTAATAACAAAGAAAGCGAGCTGCATGTTGGGACTATATTTGTTTTCGATTGTAGCCAATGTGTTCGAAGGGTGTTGGTTATACGTTGACTTCCGATCTGTTATTCCGACGGGTGTTGGATATATGTTGATCTAAGCTGTTGGTTGTATATTTAATGTTGGATTGATGGGCCACATCAGCTTTAACGAGTCAACAATGCCGATGTTAGTGCATTATGTCTATTGACTTCGTCTTGTATCGAGTCATGTAATAGGATTGGATAGGATAATCAGTGCTCGGGGTCCTAGAAACTGATTTTAGTGAAATTGGTGGTGATTCCGCGTGAAATAGCCAAGTACTATTTCAAGCGAAATCAAATCAGTTGATTCCGCTTGAAAGTGCCCTTGGCAGTTTCAAGCGAAATCACATCCACTATATATAGGAGCACTTTCCGTTTCATTTGAAACGGAATCAGGATTGTATATTTGGTAACGAAGTGCTGCCGAATTGTCTCCAGGTGCTGTAATCACTATTATATCAATATACGAGACATTTAAATTGTATCGAGCGTCTGTGTCATTGATTTCGCATCTGATTCGGATAAACAACTCTTCTGATCGACTCAGTCAGGTCGTACAACGATCCTACAAGTGGTATCAGAGCACAGGAGGAAGAGTTTAGCTTGATATCATCAGTTTTCTGATTTCTACACCTTCTTTTTCAAATTGGACAAGATTTCATGGACAAAATGTGTTAGACCATTTTGAGACCGTAGGTACTTGAGTCGATTAGGGTCTAAAACGCTAAACAAGAATGAAGAACGATCAAGTACGCAACGGTCTAGGGGGAATATTGTTAGGTCATATGAGACCGTTGGTACTTGCTTTAGATGGTTATGGATTGTTTTGGTTAAGTTTATTAGACTTTGTAAAGTCTATGGGCTAATATTGTAATATTTTGATAGTGGCAAATCTGACTTGGTGTAGTTAAGATTCCAGCAAATTTATAAATTTGCTGGCAAGTCAGACACTATATATAGCTCATGCCTTGTAACAAACTCAAGCTTTTGGCTCTTCAATGAATATTGGTGTTGTTACATTCTTGTGTTGATCTTGTGCTCAAATATGATATCCAAGGTGGTTTATTGTTATATCTTATTGTTTGGATTCAATACAACACTTGTTGTATTCATTAATCCATTAGCTTCACCTTCATCTTTGATTCTTCTTAACTTTTCATATCTCAAACACCTAATCAATAGGTGTTATGGGTTAAAACAACCAACCACTTTGATCCAGATTCGTTTTGCGATCTACAATTTGGTATCAGAGCCTTAGTGCTCTTGGTTGTTGTGTTTTTGTTGAGATTTTTCATAGTTTTGAAGGTTTTTCAAAAGTTTCAAAGTTTTCAAATTTTTGGACCTCAAATGGATTGATTTGGTGTGTTTAATCGATAGGTTGTTGTTAATATATGATTAGGGAGTCATTTTGGACATTTTGATGTATCAAAACATGGTTTTTGAGCTGTATTTGGGTGATTAGAGGGTTTAAGTTCGTGTTAAACCCTCTGCTCAGCGAAGTTAGATTGAAGTTAGCGAACAATTTTTGAATGCAGCTAAATTATTTTGAAGCCAGCGAAATTATTTTGAAGCCAGCGAAATTATTTTGAAGCCAGCAAATTTAGTTTGAATACAACAAAATTAGTTTGAATTCAGCAAATTTAACTTGAATATCGCAAAATTAACAGTTTCGCCGATCAAACACAAGCAAAATTATTAATTACCAGCGAAATAGCGTCATTGACCCTGTAGCGAATTTATCGAAGGCGACTTCGAGGACAGTGATAAAGAACCACAGCGTTTTTATCACGGTGATCGGCGAATTTAGCCAAACTAACGTGTTTGTTAATTGTCTCAGCGAAATTAGCTATCTTCACTCGTGCAGGATCCATCCTCTATCCGGCGAAGTTATCGGCGAAATAGCTCTACGAAATTATTCTCAGAATCATCTTCCAGCGAAATTATTGTCTGATCAGCTTTCTTAAGTCAAAAACAAGTCAAGATGTCGTTGAATCAACTAAGTCCAATTGCTCAAGCAGAACATGAGACCGGAACCACCACTAAACCACCAAAGTTGAAAGGAGCAGAAGATTTCGGTACTTGGAAGACTCGTATCCAGTCGTTCTTCGAATACACGGACTACAATCTGTGGCTCTCTGTCACCGCTGGACCCCACATTCCAACGGTTGTTCGAGGAGATGCGGTAGTTGCCAACAATGATGCAACTACCTTCACTGATGAAGACAAGGCCCTAATCCAACGGGACTGTCGTGCACATGCCGCCTTAACCATGGCTCTGTCAACTGATGACTGTAACATGTTTGAAAAATACAGAACAGCAAATGAACTCTGGCTCGCTTTGATCGAATATTACGAGGGAAACGAAGAGCTGATTGAGAGCAAAAGAATCATGGTTCAGAAGCAATACGACCTGTTTTATGGAATTCGTGGAGAAAGCCTTTCCGATCATATCAGTCGCTTTCGAAATATGATGACCAAGATGAAGAAGGCAGGAAATCATATCACTAACCGTGCTGCCATAAAGAAGCTTTTGGACTAACTTACGAAGGAATGGAGCCTAAAGTGCATGATGATCAAAAGGGATTTCCTCAACAATCCAAATCCTGTCACTCTAACCGATTTGATCAACACTTTGAAGGATTTTGAAATGGATGTTAACAAACGAGAAATGAATACGACTGGTTACACCCCAAAGCCTGCTCAGACTTCTGCAGGATTGAAGAACGTGGCACTTCTTGCATCTGAAGGTGTCAGTCAACAAGCTTCAGACACAACTTACTTCAACGCTTCCGCAAGCGCATCAAAGGCTCCACAGTCCAATGAAAAGACAGTTGTGCTCGGTGACACTCAAGCTAAAGAGAATGCTGAAGCAGAGGAACAAGTTCACAAAGCACTCATGGCAAAAATCTCGAGCGATTCTTTATCTTCATCGTCAAAACCTACCGAGAAACAGGCTACGGGAATCCCAAAAGGAGATGATGCTACCGACAAGGGTCTGAAGAGTATTCTCACTTTCTCCGAGCCTGAGAAAGACAAGAAGGTTGAAGAAGCTGTGAAGGCCACAGAGCAGGTTCAGAAAGAAACAACTTCTGTGAAGGAAGAGAAAGCGAAAGCCTCAGCTGTGGCCATGAAAACCGAATCCTCAAAAGAAAAGGTAGACAAGGATTTGGTAAATAGCATTCCACATAACTTTAAAGTAAAGTTATGCACACCAGCATGCGTTGATGTCGTGGCACATTACAAGTCTCTAAATCTAGAATTTGAGAGACAAAAAGACAACGCTTTAAAATTTAACAAAGAGCTTAAACAGAACGAGGCCGCATATCAGAGAAAGTTGAATTCAACTTTAGCTAAAATGCAAACTCTAAAAGAATTTGTGTTTAGAAAAGATTTTATCATTAACGATCTCACAGATAGACTAGAAAAGGCTTTAAACGAAAAGAACAAGTTGCAAATCGTCATAGACAAATGGAATGTCAGTCAAAAGGCTTTTACTGACATCAAAAACTGCCAACGACCAACGTATGTGAAAGACGGGATCGGGTATAAGGACAGGCAAGGAAATGAAAGAAAACTCTTCTTTCCACCATATAGCAAAAACTATGTGCCTATGCCAACTCCTCATCCCGAAAACGATCTAATTGATGAAAAGGCCTCTGTAGAACAAAACGAATCTTGTGAAAATAAAACAACCGCTAACTTTTCTAAAAGTAATATGCAGATCCAATTGTGTGTAAAGAAGATGTGTGCAATGAGGATGGAGACTGCGGTGGTTCAAAAATAGGAATAGGTTATTCAGGCGACAGTTATTCCACTGTTAACTGGTTCGCCTGGAACTGTTCTAAGAAAAACAATATTCGGGATGACTGTAATGGCCGTGTGCCTAAATTTAAATCTTCGGATGACTGTAAGGGCCATGTGCCTACATTTGAGACCCGTGATCGTGAACATGTTATGTCTGAATGTCATGATTTAAATTCTGCATTTTGTAATGATAAAATTGTTTGTGAATCTCCTGTATTTGTGCCAGAATTGAAAAAGAATAGCTTTGGAAAATTCCTCACAGAGGAAATTCCAGAATTTGTTCCATTTAGAACAGGTATGACAGAGTCAGAAAAGAAAATCATTGAAGATCACTGCAATGAAGACTCAAGCGGTGCTGGCTCAGAAGAGGAAAAGGAGACTTCAAGTCCTAAGGATGAGCAAAAATCAGAAACATCAAGCGAAGGTCGAACAACAGATGGTGAAAGCCCTGAATTTTCAAGTGAAGAAACCTCGAAAACCACAAGTGAAGATCAAACAACAAATGATGAAAGCTCCGAAGGCTCAAGTGTTGAAACAATTGAAGACCAAGATTCAGAAAGTTCAAGCGAAGATCAAAGCTGCAATGATTCAAGTTACGAAGCAAGTGAAGAGCAAAACTCAAGTGAATACCAAACGTCTGAAAATGCATCCGATTCCGACAGTGATGAAGAATGCTCAGAAGATGAAAGCAGAGTTGACAAGAAAATGAAGAAAGCCGAGAGTTCAAGATACACCGCATCAAAAGATTCTTCAAAAAGCTCAAGACACTCATCACTTACATCATCTTCTAACACCAAAAAGCCCAGACGTAAACGATGTTTTCGCTGTGATCATTTAGGACATACAGCGAAACATTGTAAAACCAAGAATTTTTCTAAACTAGAATATGATTTTGTTAAAGATTTCACAAATCAGCTTGATTTTCTTAAGAAATCTGTTAAAAAATCTGGTTAATTCAACAACTTATTTTTGGAATCAAAAAGAGGACATCGTGGGTCAAAACCATGATAGATCCAAAGTGAAGCAAATCTGGGTTCCCAAATCAAACTGATTTGTGTATATACTTGTATTTCAGAATAAACTCCAGAAATGGCTTCGAATGCTCATGAAATATATCTGGCATGTCGACAGCGGATGGTCAAGACACATGACAGGCTTAAAGGAACTTCTGAAGAATTTTTGTTTTATTGATGGTGATTACGTGTCATTCACTGGAGATGAAAAGGGAGGGAAGATCATTGGAATAGGAGATGTTGTATCTGAAGCAATTACTTTGGAAAATGTCAACTATGTTCCAGAATTGTGCTACAATCTCATGAGCGTATCACAAGTCAGTGATAAAGGAATAGCGGTGCTTTTCAACGACATGGCATGTTTGTTTCTCAAGCCTGAATATGTCGTTCCTGCAGAAATGATCATGCTCACTGTTACATGACAAAACAACACATACGTGCTCGACATGAAAAATGTCAAGACAAATGATAAAACCCGATTCAACCAGCTGGTAACCTGGTTGGAAATGGTTGATTTCCTTGAGTGGAAATGAATCTTGTGATCCAAAATCATTTGTAAATACTCTATCTTTTGTCAATATTAAAAAGAACGTTTGTTGAAAGAAAAAAACAAGTATCGTGAAGCATCGCCCACCAAAAAGATTTTCTGACTTTTAAAATTTTATTTTCAGGCAACGGACTTTCGAAAATAAAGATTTTAGGGGGGGTATTCCAGAAAATCCAATATTAGATGCTTGTGTCTGACTCCTGTTAGAAGAAATGATAGAAAATTGCTAACACTTTGTCATTTCTTGCAAAACAGAAAAGAAAAAGAAATCGGGGTACCAAGCAACGACGTGTCGGTAGATTCAGCAACACCGACGAGTAAACTGCTGTTAGGGAGCAAAACATAATGTCTACACAAGAATTCTGGCTTTTCTCAGGCATTACGCATCTCAGTGGGTAACACGTTGCGGCATATGGCTTAATGGTCTTGAATCTTGCGTTGACAGATTGCCAAAGTCTGAGATTTCGGGTCTTTATATTGGTATTTCATTCGGAGGATATCATAGTTGTTCTTCTGCTGCATCCAGATACATGCTGACCTAGACGCTATGATATTCTCTTAATAATAAGTGCCTTAAAAAAAGGCCAAACCCTTTCTAATAAGTGCCATTTTTGGCCAAAACCTATAATAAGCGCCATCTTTGGCCAAAATCCTCAGACGGATTAGTTTGGTAACTCTGCTGTACGGTGGTACTGACCTGTTCACCAAACTATCTGTCCTAGCCCTCGATAACTCTTGGGATCTCTGTTGTACGAAAGTACAGACCTGATCTCTGTTCTATCATTGAAGAGAATGAAACCAATATACTCACCTGTTATGAGGAATCTTTGTGCATACCTTGATCGCGGGGGTATGTCCTGATGTGGGATTCACGGGGGCGTAATGATTCTATTCTCAATAGCTTGTGTGGGGGCCATCGAAGACTTGTCAATATTACCAAAAACATGATAAAAGCGCTCTCCAAAGGCATGTTGAAAGAAGGATGCATGGATTTAAGCGGACAAACATACTGACAGTTTTTCTTGTACCCTGGTTAATTATAATAATAATAATTATAAAAATAAGAATTTGGCAAGTGTTGGCAATATGATCTTCTGCAGGTAAGTCGACGAGCGTCGAATGTCCGCATCAAATGGAACCCCTCCCCTGAGCTGAAAATTCGAAGTTCGGTGTCAAAATGGCCCAAACTTTTTCTGGTTTATAAATATTTCATAAGTTATGCTATTTTAAACAAAAAATGGGCATGTTTTTCGAGAAAGTTTGAAATTTGTATTTGACCGGCGTAATTGTCTAAATGTCAAAAATATGTAGTGTTCTTGCCTGCATATTTGATTGCGCCTTTGTAAATATTTTTATTTCTTTTATTACTACTTCTACCCTCTGCAAATACAACATTATAGCACTTTGCAATCCAGATCTTACTTAGCTCGTTTGTATGTTTCAGAATACAAGAACTGTTAGAAACGAGATCAAGAGATACGGAATGATGCAGGATTGAAGATATATTCTGCAAATGTTTTATTTGAAGTTTCTCACACTAAAACGAAGAACAAGATATTGAAGAAGATCCCCAACAGGTTGCATAAAGCAGATACAAGCGAAAGAAAAAGCGGGGTGATTCGGTGCTACAAGCTGATCTTGAGATGCCAACTTTACCCGCGAAGGGATACACGTGAGCTGTGAGAAAGGTGAGAGAAAGAAAGACTGAGATGATGGAGATGTTATTCAACAATTGAAGAAAAGAAAGTGTGTGACAAAGCTCGAGAGAAGAAAGAAGTTATCATCAATCGCTTGCTTCAAAAGACAAGCTTCTTTCATCAGAATTCCGAGAAATTAAATCTCCAATGTCATCCACATACAATGTCACATTGAAGGATGCAAGTGAAGTTGATAACAAGCAAACTCCATCACAGCACATCATGGGAAAAGACGCAACAAATCCTGTCACCAGAGTCAAGGAATGAAGACGCTCAAGTACGCAACGGTCTAGGGGGAATATTGTTAGACCATTTTGAGACCATAGGTACTTGAGTCGATTAGGGTCTAAAACGCTAAACAAGAATGAAGAACGATCAAGTACGCAACGGTCTAGGGGGAATATTGTTAGGTCATATGAGACCGTTGGTACTTGCTTTAGATGGTTATGGATTGTTTTGGTTAAGTTTATTAGACTTTGTAAAGTCTAGGGGCTAATATTGTAATATTTTGATAGTGGCAAATCTGACTTGGTGTAGTTAAGATTCCAGCAAATTTATAAATTTGCTAGCAAGTCAGACACTATATATAGCTCATGCCTTGTAACAAACTCAAGCTTTTGGCTCTTCAATGAATATTGGTGTTGTTACATTCTTGTGTTGATCTTGTGCTCAAATCTGATATCCAAGGTGGTTTATTGTTATATCTTATTGTTTGGATTTAATACAACACTTGTTGTATTCATTAATCCATTAGCTTCACCTTCATCTTTGATTCTTCTTAACTTTTCATATCTCAAACACCTAATCAATAGGTGTTATGGGTTAAAACAACCAACCACTGTGATCCGGATTCATTTTGGGATCTACAAAATGGACTAGATTTTTCACAGTACATGCGAAACAGTATTTTAACAAAGCCTTGAGAGAATCAAACTTAAATTCAGCTTAAAAATGACAAAAACTGGCCAAAAACCTGATTCTGCTTGAATGAACATTATGATTTCGCTTGAAAAATTCAGATGATTTCGCTTGAAAAGTACTATTCCGCTTGAAATAGCAGGTTATTCCGCTCGAAACAGCTATTTCGCTTGAAAAATCCATCTGATTTCGCTTCAAATCGTATTCCGCTTGAAATTAGCACCTGGTTTCGCTTCAAAGTGGTATTTCGCTTGAAGATTCCGCTTGAAACAAGTGATTCCACTTGAGATTGCTGATTCTGTTTGAAGTTCTGATTTCGCTTCAAGACTTGATTTCGCTTGAAGAGTCAACTAAGTGATTTCGCTTGAAGTGTCATCCAAAGTGATTCCGCTTGAAATCCCTATTCCGCTTGAAAGTGAAATTTTTGTGTCGAGATCATTTCACGTCAACCGAGTGTCAGTCTGTTTCAGATTATTTGATATTATTGATTCTGATTATGTTTATTTGTTTGTCTCCAGGATCACATCATGGCTGAAGAATTTTTCAATACGTTCTACAATGCATTTACCTCGGATACAGTGGATGCTTCAGAGGTTACACCCAGAGCGATAACAAAAACTATCAAAGACAACATTAAACATGACAACTTTTATGGAACCTATTCAAAACCACCGAAGCTGGATAACATTGAGGATTATGTTTAGTGGAAGGAGAGGTTTGTCAATTGGACGAAGGCATATGCACATGAGAGTTGGTTTTGTTTGAAGTTTGGTTATGATAGCCCAGTAAATGACAAAGGAGAAGAAATTCTGATCAAAGTTTTTTCAGAGGAAGACAAAAAGAAATTTTCATACGAACAGAAGATGATTGCTTTGATCCAGCAATCAGTTCGAGATGACATTTTTTCATTGTTAATACATGATGGGTCATCGAAGTCTGTGTGGAAAGCTTTGAAGGCGAAAGCTAAGGGGGTAAACAAATTCAGAAAAACAAAGTCCCGTTATTGAAAAAAGAATTTGATTTATTTGATAGTTTAAAAGGAGAGACAGTGTGGCAAATGATTGAGAGGTTTTGTCATTTAAAGATTGAACTAGAAAGATTTAAAATTGTGAAAACTAGAGAAGAAGTTGTTGATAAAGTAATTGTAGCGTTACCACGAGCTGATCAGTGGCAAACGTTTGTTTTTATCTTGAAAAATGATGCTTTATATGATACGATTTCTCTTGATGTGTTGTTAGAAAAGATTGAGAGTCATGATCTGGAGCTACAAAAGCAAAACAAGATGAGCAGTTCATCGCATCATCAGAATGTTGGTCTATACTACAAAGGCAATGTACCTTCGGAGAAAGTTGTTAGTTCACCAAAGACAGCATTCAGTGGTGAGAAGATGAAGGAACCACAAACAACCTTATCAAGTTATCATTCTGGATATCATTCATCTTCAAAATCAAGTTCTGATGAAGCAGAGGAGATTCTGTGCAACATTGCTCTCAAACTGAAGAATTCTCCGTCGATGAGCTTCAATGCAGCTAAACAACAAATGAGTTTTCTAGCATCTGTTCTGGAATCGTATGAAGGTCTTGTAGCTGGTAAAATTGGAAACTCAGAATTAACCAAAGAAGACTACGACCAGATTGATCCAAAAGAAATGGAGCTCATAGACATTCGTTGGTGTCTGGCAAGTTGTATTCGCAGAGCCCAGAGATATATGGAGATTACCGGGAAGCAATCGTTAGGTGGTCCGTCAACGAAGCTTGGATTCGACAAATCCAAAGTGACCTGCTTCAGATGCAAGCAAAAGGGTCATTTCAAAGGAGAATGTAGAAATTCTGAAGTTGCTGAATCTGAGAGACCTTTCAACGATGACTATTACCGAAAGGCAATTTATCATCGTAGTAAAGAAGAACCAAAGATGATCGAAAATATTCTAAAAGAGAAGTCCAGAGCTTATGCAGTAATTCATGACGATGAAGGTTTTGACTGGAGTCAGATTCTTCCAGATGAAGATCGTCCTGTAACAGCTCATGGCAGAAAAGCATCAAAAGCCCAGCATCATGTTCTTGTTGCTGAAATTCTTGAAGAAAACAAAGAAAAAGATACAGAGATAAAAGTGAAAACTCGAGAAGAGATTCTAAGTGAGAAAACTGAGAGAGAAAGATTTATTGTGGGGTGCAGAATGGAGAAAATGCAGGAAGAATATGAGAATGTTGTTGCGAACAAAAGATGGGATAAGAAACAAGAATGTTATGTCAACAAACAAGGTGAACCAGTTGTTCCCAGAAGTGACATAGTTCATGATGATGTTCTTCTTCTAATTCCTCGATCCGGCGAATACTATTCTAATGTTGCAAAAGACAAAACATATGTAAAAAGGCTGGATAAAATCATCAGGGATGCTATGACAACAAAACTGAGGAAGAGGAATGAAGAAAGAATGAAGAAGAACGTTGAGAATCTGGTTGATGATCTGAAGAAAGCTGTTGAGGAGGCCAAGGTTGAAGAAAAAGAGAAAGATGGAGTTGAGAAAGTTGAAGAGAAAGTAGTTGAGAAAGAAAAGGATATTACTGAAGAACAGCAAGTTGAAGAAGCCAAGAAGGTGAAGGAAAGTTCGATAGAAGTGAAGGTTGAAAGTTCAACAGATGTTGCTGGTAATGTTGTTGATGAGAAGCAGCAGAAAGAAGCTGATCAGACAGAAACATAAGCAAACACCAAGGTGCTAAGCACTGAGGTAAATTCTGATTCTAACATCTTGACTGAAACTGTTGAACAGTGCAAGAAATGCATGGAAACGTGCAGTGCTTGTACTGAAAAAGACGAAAAGATCAGAACAAGAGATCTTGATTTCACAAAACTTGAAGAAGTTTTCAAAAGCAAGTGCAAAGAAATGTTTGAAAATGAAAAGGTTTTAAAAGAAAATAATGAAACGCTTTCAGCAAAATGTAAAAAGATAGAAAAAGAAAATGAAGTTTTGAAAGAAAATGTTTCTAAAATGACAGAAGAATGTTCACAAAAAGAAAATTTTTGCCAAGAAATGAAAAAGGAATATGATTCAATAAAATTGGCTTATCACATTACAAAAGAATCATATGAAAAAGTAAAAAGTGAAATGAAACTTGCTCAATCCAGATTGAAATACTGTTCTGAAACATCAAAGGAATTAAAACGAATGTATGAAATTAAACAAGGTGTTGTAAATTCATATATTGAAGATGTTGTTAAGTTGAAACTTCAGATTGCTAATTTAGAACAGGATAACAACAAATTAAAAAGTTATCATGCGTCGTCATATGTGCTTGAACGTATTTTCAACATAAAACCGGATGGAAAAGATTCTGAACAAAACAAGAAAGGTATTGGCTCAGAGTTTCATCAAGTTCCACCACCGGAAAAGTTTGTGTTTTATGATGATGAAAAGGTCGAGAAAGCTTTCAACATGGTAGATCAATTGCCAGATAACATTGACGTAACCTATTCCAAATCTGATGATTCTAGTGATTCAGAGGTGGTAGGTAAAGTCGTTGAAAGTGTGTTGAAAGAAGAGTCAGTAGATACAGGTAAATCTGAATCACAGGATGAAAATGAAGGTAATTTTCATGATGGATATCTGAAAAAGACAAAATCCGAGAAAAATTTGAATGATGATCCAAAAGGATTGGTTTATACCATGATTGGATCAGACAAATTATTCTTAGATGTTGTATTCCCAATTTAGAATGTGATTTCGGAAAAGATTGATAAAGTTTTCAAAATGGTTGAAATTGAAAAATCTGAAATTTCAAAGTTTGCTGGTAAAGGTCACAAAACTTTTTATAACAAACCTGGTTTTAAGAAGAAAAACATGAAGGCTGGGTTGGGTTATAAGAAGAGACAAAGTTGGAAAAGAAATGAAATGCCAAATTATCAGGCAAAGATGAGTTTTGTTCATGGAACAACGTCAGAAGAAGAGAAAGAACTAAAATTTAGACGACAGTCTAATGACGAGTTTTTAGCTCAAAAGAAAAAGCAACAACCACAGGTCAAAGATGTGTCCAAAAGAACATGTTTCAAATGTGATCAAATTGGACATCTTGCACGAAAGTGTCCAAATCTGAAACCTGTTGATGTTGACAAAAAGGAATCTGAAAATGTTGAGAAACAAAAATCTGAGAATGTGAAACAAAGGTCAACCAGATTTGATTCCAAACAAACTTGGAGGTACAACACAAACAAGTTTGCTTCGAATCAAAATTGGAAATCAAACCCGAATAGGTTCGATTCAAGACAGACCTGGAATTCTCACACACCGAGATTAAGAACAACACAAAGTTGGAAAACATCAATTGATATGACAAAACCTCAACAGTTTTGGAAACCAAATGTTGTTCAAAAACAAAGTGTTCAAAAAGATTCACATTTTTACAAAAGAGGTACTCCAAAAGGACAGACATGGAGTGTTAAGAAACAAGGGACTCCGGTAAAAAATGAGAAAGTTGAAGTCAAAGTTGAAAAAGTATTTGATGACAAAGATTTTCCAAAACTGCATGATACATATTGTGTTGAAATGCCTAAGGTCCAACAGACCTGGGCTAAATTGTTCAAGTAATTGAATGCTTTGAATGTGCAGGTGTTCAACAAAACCAAAGATTGTGAGAATGGAAGTTGGAGCAGCCTGACACAACGAGAGGAGGAGGCTGCTGAACCTTGTGTTGGTTGAAACAGGGAGTTTGTTTGTTTTTCTGTACATAAATAAACCATATTTTTAAAAAGGAAAAATTACAAGTTTTGTCCTTTATCTTTATACCACTTTTCAGGTGGTGTCCTTTTTAACGAATGTTGACAGGCGGTGTCCTTTACTAGGTATTTTGTTGCAATTTTAGTCCTTTACACCCAACTCAGTTAAAAAACCCTGTTAATTGTTGATAGGCGGTGTCCTTTACTAGGTATTTTGTTGTAAGTTTAGTCCTTTACCTAGGTATTTTGTTGCAAGTTTAGTCCTTTACACCCAACAATTAACAGAGTTTTCTAACTGGGTTGGGTGTAAAGGACTAAACTTGCAACAAAATACCTAGTAAAGGACACCGCCTGTCAACATTCGTTAAAAAGGACACCGCCTGAAAAGTGGTATAAAGATAAAGGACAAAACTTGTAATTTTTCCTTTTTAAAACCCTAAAAATTTGAAAAAAAAAATTAAAAATTAAAAATATGTTTTTAGTTTGTTAAAATTTGAAAAACAAAAAATATGTTGATTGAATATGCTGAAACCCTCACGGCTGAACAAACATGATTAATTCCACAAGATTGAAAAAGGGTTTTCAAACTGTCGAATATCAATGTGTTGTAAATCATGGGGGTATTTTATATTAGATTTTCTGCAAAACAGAGCACATTAAGCAGAAAATGGATGGCGAGACAAAGCTATCAGTATCAGGTTGTCAAATTTTCTTTTAATGGTTTTGCATTTTAGGGGGAGAAAAATTGTCAGAAAATCCAAAAACATTAGAAAATTTGAAAAAGCCAAAAACATAATGAAAATCGAAAATTGAGTTTTTTTGTGTAAAAAGAGGAAATGATAGTACATCAGTAGACAGTTACAGTATGCTAAAGAAATGTAATGATTAAATAGTGTTAAACAGTCTCACTGATGATACCCGATAGGTTTTTATACATTTAGTAAACTTTTTCGGGATATAAACCTAAATTCAAACTTGTTTATTTTGTGGGAAACACTACTTGGATATATAGGTAACCCCTGAAATTTCGTTTGAAAGGTCCCTCTTTATGAGATACTAGGTCTTTATACTTAGTGATATCTGGGGTCTTATCCCGGGACTTCTGATTTTGCAGAAGCAATGGCCTGGTCCCCGTATAATACTTTCTGCTTGCTTGAAATATAGTGTCGCCCTCAGCAAAAATGATGAAACAATAAAATTGATAATCATTGTTGTTGAAGAAAAGATCCTCTAAAGGGGACACACCGAAAGTCGAACCATCATCTCTCTGCTGAACGGAAGTTCTGACCTGAGCTCTCACGGTTTCGCATCTAACCCCTTACAGATTTCATCTAGGTATACTCACCTGTAAGACTGAATATTGGGATCTGGATACGAGAGTATATTCAAGAGGTGGGACACATGAATGAGTTTAAGTTTTTAAAACACCTAATTCGTATCCTGAATCAGTTGAAGTTTGTGTGAAAATTTAAATGGATCAGCATATCGACAATCTAACTGAATTGTTTAATTCTTAATGTGTAACTAAGCTCAACGGTACTTGTGACTTGTCAAAAACTTATATGATCCTCTTACGCGAACTCAAACAAAAATATTGTCTGTAAATATGTTTGTACATATTTCTTTACTGCTTTACATTTCAGAAAAATACAAAAAGATTTTGATTCTACTTTATTTTCGACAACCGATGTCTGAGTGCTGAGTTTCAAAATCTGAGTATGCTGATTGTGTTTTTCTGAAAATAAAAACAAGTTCATTAATTTGAAACTTGAAATTTTTTTATCAAAAATCAAAAACAGTTTGTGATATCTCCAAGATCATTAGTTTGGACTTGGATGATTAACTGTGAGGGATTTTGGATGTTTAATACTGCAAAATCTGTAAAGATTGTTGATAGGGGAAGTGATTTAGAAAGTTTGATAGAGCCAGATTACAATTCCTGGAAGTCTAAAATGTTGTTACTTATAAATGTATGAGTGTTGCAGATATTGTACCAGACTACGATCCTGATAGCATAGTCTAAGGGGGAGTCTGAAGACGAGCTCAAAGCAAGGGGGAGCTTGTAACCGGAAAGCTAGGTGTCGATCCCTAAAGCACGGAAGCTTAATGAAAGGGGGAGCTTATAGAAGCTGATAAAGCAAGAGTCAGAGTCAGATTCTGCTAGAATGATAAAGATAGAGCCAGGATGAGATTCTGAACCTGTGAAGAAAAGAAAGAGATTGATAGATGCTTACAGTGTTAGACAATTTGGGAAGAGCATGAAAGACTGATCAAGACTGAAGATGTGTCATGTTAAAGACTTGACACTGAAGACTTCGTCAATAGCCAAGGGGGAGTCTGTTAGTGCATTATGTCTATTGACTTCTTCTTGTATCGAGTCATGTAATAAGATTGGATAGGATAATTAGTGCTCAGGGTCCTAGAAACTGATTTTAGTGAAATTGGTGGTGATTCCGCTTGAAATAGCCAAGTACCATTTCAAGCGAAATCAAATCAGTTGATTTCGCTTGAAAGTGCACTTGGCAGTTTCAAGCGAAATCACATCCACTATATATAGGAGCACTTGCCGTTTCATTTGAAGCGGAATCAGGATTGTATATTCGGTAACGAAGTGCTGCCGAATTGTCTCCAAGTGCTGTAATCACTATTATATCAATATACGAGACATTTAAATTGAATCGAGCATCTGTGTCATTGATTCCGCCTCTGTTTCAGATAAACAACTCTTCTGATCGACTCAGTCAGGTCGTACAACGATCCTACAGCCGATTCTGATCTGCTCGTGCACTGGTGTAGCAAGACAATGCTACAAATGAGCTATCCCGTCGGAGATTAGAACCAGTCGCCGGAAATTAAATTTATGGTGGTTGGACTTGGTGGCCGATGGGGTTTGTGGGTGGTGGTGACGGTGGTTTGTGGGTGGCGGCAGGTTTATGGGTGGTGATGAGGGTGGTTTGTTGTATTGGAGGTGATGACTGTGGTTTGGGGTGGTTTTAGAGATGTTGACTTTGACCAGTCATCATTATTTTAAATAAAAAACGTGGGTCCCATCTTAATTTATTTTGTTTTATATTAAGGGTATTATAGTCATTTCACAACAACTTAACTGAGAAAACTAACCCCCATCGGCGCCAGGGACTATCCGAGAACGAAAGTGCAAAAGTTGGAGACTATAGCTGTAATTTTAGAAGTATAGACACTATAGGTGAAAACGGAGCAAAACACATGGACTATCCGGACACTTTTCTCTACTTCAGATTTATTTTCTTACGCGGATAAAGTGTTTGGATGGATTAAAATGTCGACGTATAATATACACCAAAACTGAATAAAAATTCAAACCAAATAACCATAACAACTAACATCATCTTTGGCTTGAATTTAGTTCGGTTTGATTTTGATTTCAAAGAATAAAATTTCAAATGAAATAAACCAGAAACCAAACCAATAATCACGTTTAGTTATGTAAGAATACATTAGAATATGTTTTATATGCTATATGTATTATCTTTTGTCATGCATAATATTCAAGACCGTTATTTACAAATTTAACGGGTTTTTTTTTATACTAAAAATGTATTTTACAAATCTTTATAAGTATTTGTTACTGTTGATGCAACAAATACTAGACCAATGGTAGTAGCTAGACTGGTTAGGCAAAAGGGTTGGAGGGTTCCGATTTGCCTAACGCAGGTCGTGGGGTCCCCCCACGTTTGAAAGACGTGGAGAGAAGTTCACTAGTTATGCTTTGTTGATTGTTCAAGATCACCGGCTGAAGTATGTTCAACCTCGGAAGCAAGAACAGTCAAGTTGTGTATGTTGAATGTGAAGAAGTGAGACTTGCATGAAATAAGTACTCGAGGAGAAAGACCAGAGATCCCAATGGAATCAGAGCTGATCGGAATGTCCTTCAGCACTAAATGAAGTGTCATTTTATAGGAGAAGATCTCGCCCAAAGAGGACAACATGGACTAGTGAACCATGCTTGCAGTGGAGGACTTACCCTTTTAGGGGTTGAAGCATTTGGACCTGCGGATAAAAGACTATACTCAGTGCACTTGTTCTACTTTTACGGCTGGGAGAGTTGTTCAAGTAATCAGTGACATGACTGATTACTGTACACGTGCTTCCTTAGCTCAGTTCCCGGGTTTCCAACCTTTGAACCTTTTAACCCTTCAAGCTATCATGTGTTTTTAGTCATTTTATTTAGGTTTGTGCTACCCCAGTCATCAGCTCCCAAAGTCAGAGGTTTTTAGGTGTAAGCACAAATGCTTCTGACTTTTTGTTCATGTGTTTTGTTTTGCTTGAAGGCTTCAAGGCTTCGAAGCTTGAAAGGTTGAAAACGGTTGAGCTTTTTTTATTTTTGAATTTTGACAAGACAGTTGATATGACTTGTGGCAGTTTTCTTTGTGTCAGGCGGCGGTTTTAATACCCTTTTGTAATTATAACATTTCCTTTTCATTAATTTGCATTAATCTTTTAGAAGAACTATCATTTGCACATTTTCTCTCAAGTTTTCTTTCCCTTTTTCTCCGTTCAGGTTAGTTCCGATATCTTATTTTCTGGTTATTTTCTTACAACAAGGGTGCTCGTAAAGATTTAGCGAAATCGTTTTCTCGATTAACTCAAGAGGAAGTAGAAAATTTCTATATGGAATGGGGGATTGGGATGAAGTTTAAACCGGTTGCACCGGCTTGTGATGTTTCAATCGATAAGTGTCCCTCTGGTTCCATTGCTCTCTATTTTCGTCATTTTGAGTTTTCGAACCTTCGTCACCCGTTTCCGAACTTTGTTTTGAATTTCTTAGAGTATTATCGCGTATCCTTTGGCCAGATTCACCCTCAGGGTCTGGCTAGGGTTTTACACTTTGAAGTTTTGTGCCGGGCTTCCGGGTATGATCCAACTCTTTTATCTTTCCGTCGCTTTTTCCGGTTGGCCAAGAATGGTGACTGGTTTACGTTCGAGACATCTCAGGTTGATACCTGTTTAATTTCATCTATGGTTTCTAGTCTTGGTGTTTGGAAAGACCGATTTTTCTGGGTTTCCGACGAAATTGTTCCTTTCAAGCTTGTTTGGAGGCATCCGGATGCCGTTTTAAATGAGCCTGAACCCTCTGCTTATGAGATAAATACATGTTTTCTTGATACTCTTAGGGAGTGCCCTTCAAGGCTTCATCCCTTTCCTGAGCACTTACTGGTGTTGTTGGGTCTTAGTAAGTTATGGGATAAACATGATCGGGATCCAGTGCTTATGAGATATGAGCAGGGTATGTGCAACACCCCGTGTTCGAAAGTCAAAGTCAAAGTCAAAGTCAAGATTGAAGTCAAAGGAAGAAAAGGTTGCTAATTGCGATCTGTCACTCCTTGCTCAACTCCTGTTTTGACTTCTTTGACTTGTAGATAATCTATTTATTTTATCGCATTAGTTGTATTATGTGGAGCACTTGTAATAATCGTGGATTTATTCGCTATTTGTCGCATGTTCTATCGCTTATTCGCTTATCGCATCGCAATCGCATTCGCAATCCGAATTATGTGTTCTGGATATTGTTTTATGTGTGTGTGCTAACTATGTGTTACTTGTGCATGTTTATTTATGTTATAATGTGGTGATTAATTGAAACGCAATCGAAACTCTATCGCAATTGAATCGCGGACGCTAACCGCAAGTTAATTATAGTGATTGTATGTTAGATATAGTAGTTGGGATTAATGGGAAATTCTACCGCATCGCAAAACTCAACGCACAACACGAAACGCCGAAACTCAAACCATCGGAGCCACTCGATCGAGCGACAACTCGATCGGAAGGCCACCCGATCGGACAGCCACCCGATCGGTGACCCACCCTACCTAATGCACTTTCCTTTTTGGGAAACCCTATAAATACTTTGTGATGTGACAGCTCTCACTCGACCCAGCCGCACTCTCAAGCTTCTTTCTCTCGATTTCTCCTGATTCTTGTAAGTTTTCAACCTAAATCTTGTACTTCCATGATCTGCACGCACTCCTACACCTTTCTATCTTTTGAATCTTAACTTCTAACCATGAAATCAATGGATTTGAGGTGTTCCAGGGTGATGTCATCATGGGGTTCTTATGAACTTCATGTTTTGGCTTCAATCCACCAAGAATAACTTAGATCTGAATGATTTCCACATGAATAAACAAAGATCTTGCATAGATCTGAACATAATCATGGTGGAAAGGATTGAAAGATGGTTTCTAACTTTCTTTCAACTCTTTTACACTCAATACACTCAAAAACCGATAGAATCAGAGCTCGTTCTGACCTTCTACTCTTTTTAGTGATGTGTCGGTTCAAGATCTGAGTTCTATCAATGAGACAACCGACCTCGGGTTAAACACGAACTATCGTCTCGAACAGCTGACCGACCGGACTAGGGTGATTCTCACCCGATCGAGTCACCTGAGCATGGACAAGGTTCTATTGTTTGGCACGTTGTCCCACCGTCTCGAGAAAACCACAAAACTTTCAAGCAAACAAGTGTCAAGACGATCAGGCCGCCGGGACGGATTGCCGTCCAATCAGCTTGCACTTGGTCTCACTCTTAAACTTTATTTCAAACTTTCAAGGGTTTTGAACATCGAACGGATTGCCGTCCGATCGGATTGCCACCCAATCGAACGACCATCCGACCCTGTAATATTTTGAACCTAACACTTAAACAATTTTCAATGACGAATTGCCACCCGATCGAATTGCAATCCGATCGAGTGACAAACTGCTGTCAACTTGTTCTCACTAAGTGTCCAACCTATCGGATCGCCGCCCGATCGAACGGTCGTTCGATCGATCGACCTGAAGGGTAGAGATACTTCTCGTTTTTAAAATGCTACAACAAAAACTTCAAAATGCAAACCATCTTACACAAACACATCTTTCCCAAACGAGGTAGCAATCCAACCGAATGGTCACCCGATCGGATGACCATCCGAACGGATTGTCACCCTATCGACCGGCCATCCGATCGGATTGCCATCCGATTGGATTCCTGTCCGATCCGTAGACACTTACACCGTGTTACGCGCCGCTTATCTTTTGTGCCATCGTTAACTGTTCAGGCTAATCTCTCTCCCAGCGCTCTCTTCAATCCAAGGTTGTGTTTATTATTAAACACAATTTGTGAGTATACTCGAACCCCTTTTGCTTTTAGCACTTTTGGGTGTTGCATACGTTATCTATATTCAAATCACATCTATCACACAACGCAAACACTATTTAAACGCTAACCGCTATTGCATGTTATACGTGACTCGATGAATGCCTGTTTGTTATGTGAACACATTGATTGCTGTCTACCTGCCTTAGCAACGATAGTACTATAGTTTGGACTCAGCACCTGTCGTGGACAGGGGTTGTTAAGGATATTACTTCACGTGTTCGCAGTGGTGAACATGTGTTATGCACTCGTTACTCGCAGTTAACTCGCAGTCATTGGTATTGATAGTATCTTTATCGATAACTTACATGCTTCACATTATACGTTGTACATGCTGGTTATGCGTAAACTATTTCGAACTCTATATGCTATTATCAAACTTGTATGCTTGCCATTACATTTTATGTATTGACCCGCATTTTAACGTATGTGACAGGTTCTTAGGATGCTTGCTTGCTATTTGATGGAATCGAGCTTAGGATAGTCTAGAAACAATTGAACAATTTATTATATTTGAAATTTGAGTTGTCGAACATGTTTTGTTTGGAGAATATCGCTATATATAATAATTAAGGTATTTGAAAGGGTTATGGTATGGGACATAATGTTAACTATTCGGTAATTTAGTCGTTATGGAATTTATCTTGACAATCTATTCGCTCAGTGCCGCGCCCCGATGATTCTGCTATCGGTTGGGGTGTGATAGTATGCATTTGTCTTGTTGTGCTATTATGTTCTTGTTTTTTGCTTACTTATATATTTTATTTTTGATTATTTTGTAGTGATGTCTGCACTTGATTTTATCAAAAGTGATGATACTTCCGATGTTGCATTTGGGGATGTTGCGGCTACCCCGGGTGAAGATGCATTTGTTAGGGGATCCGAGCATAGGTTCAAGGGTTCTGGCTATGTGAATGTTCCCAATGTAAGAGGTTTCACGAAGGCCCCGAGTTCCAAGGTTTCTGTCCGTCATTCGAACCGTCGCTTAAAAGGTGTTGATCAACCTTCTGGCTCGGAGGCTATTGATGTTAGTGATGATATTGAGGTATCTGCAGAACAGGTTCTTGAGATTGATGTGGGAAAGGGTAAGGAGAAAGAGTTAGTTGTTTCTGGTAAAAAGAAGAAGCTGGTTAAGAAAGGTTCCACTCCTACCATCCAGGGTTCATCGGGTAAGAGTGTTGAAAGCTTCGAGGGTCCTGAAGCTGAAGGGGTTTATGTTCCCAACTGGGATGTGAAGGTTGGGGATAGCTTCAAGGATCCAGCTGTTTGTGCTGAGGTATTAGCCCATTTTGCTCCTCCTGGTGTTCGAAGTGCCATTTCTAAGATGGAAGCTGCTCACTTTATTTCAAGATTGATGCTAAGCTCCTGCAACCTTTTAGCCCTGTTGGCTGAAGGTGTTACCTGTTTTACGAAGGGTATGCAGGAGTATGAGGAAGCTTCCTAGAAGAAAGACAAGATGAAGGCTTCTATGGCTGCCATGAAGAAGGAGGTTGAGGGGTTTTCTAAGAAAGAAGAGGCTTGGGTAAAGAAGGTTGGAGAATTGATCCGGAGACATGAGATTGAGGTGAACGATCTCAAGAAAAATTTTGAAGCTGATCGACTGAAACTGAAGGCTGATAGGGAAGCCTTAGCTGTTCAATAGAAGGCCTTCGAAGAAGAGAAGGAAGGTCTGAAGACTTTGGTTGCTCAAGCCACTGGTGATAACCAGTGGCTAATTGAGCAAGGCTTTCATCAAGTTGTTACCTACCTCCTTCACACCAAGGAATTCAACTCTGCTCTTGGAGAAGTCTACACCAAACTGCTAAACTTGGGGAAGCATCAAGGCCTTATTGTTGGTTATAAACTTCATGAATCTGGTCAACCCTTGGAGCAGTCTCCTTTGTATCGCCTTGAAGCTTCTGAGGTTATCAAAGGTTCCGTTCAGCAGATGGAGAGGTTGACTTACCCCTATGTAAGTCAGGTTGCAGCTTGTTTTGGCAAACCTCTTTCTGTTTTGCAGGAGCTAAAGCCGGATAGGCTTAATGAAAAGGTTTGTGCTGAAGTGCTTGACTCCCTTTCGAGGAAGCGTTCTCGTTCAGGGGATAGTGACGAGACCTTTTCGGGAGAACCTGATGCTTCCAAGGATGCAAGCCTCGAAGGTTTAGCTGTTGGTGATGATGGTGGTTCGAAAATGAAGAAGTCGAAGAAGGCCAAGAAGGCTAAAGGTAATGGTTCTGGGGCTTCTAAGCCTCCTTATGATGTTTGAACAATATTCGTAGCTTTCTTAGCACCCCTAAACAATTTATTGGTTTGTATGTTACTTTGAACAATTTTAGGTTTTGCAGAAACCCTTAAGGTTTCTGTTTTGTGGTTGTGGTTGGCCTTAGTGGTCGTTTAGACAATATCTATGTTTACAGACCGTTAAGGTTTGTTATAACTTATTTGAATGTTTTGGAGCCTTTTAGGCTCCTTATGCTATTACTTTGATTACCTGCCTTGTGTTGAGGTTTTGCTGGATGTTTGTAGCTTGAAGCCTTCAAGGCTTCCGGTTGCTACTTTGTTTTTGTGCCTTAGTTTGTATTTCTGATTTTGGGTGGTATACAATCTTTGTTGTGTTGTCCCTTTGTATGTGGCCTTGTCTTTGTTGGGTTGTTTTTTCTTTATGTTTTTTATACCTTAAAGGGTTTAGTGCTGCAGTCACTTAGCATTGGTGTTTTTAACAAGAAGACATAGCATCTATCCTATTTATTACTTTCGTTCATTTGATTTCAGTTCGTAAGCCTGTTTTTGATAAGTTTTCTAAGGCTTAAGGAACATTTGGTGTAGGCTGTTCAGACCCGTCTATGAGACAACTTTGTTTTTGATAATTTCATAAGTCTCATGGAGTTGTATTGATTTAGGAACTCACCCCTTATATAGGTTCATTCAACCCTTAAACCTATTGAGCGATGTGGCCTGGGATCTCATCCCCTTACATGGCCCTTGCCATTGAGTTTTTTGCTAGGTTCCCAACCTGATTTTAGGATAGAAAGACAAATTTGATAAAACGTCATCATTCATTCAAGAGATCTTGTTTTACAAAAAGTGAGCATGAGACAACTCTTGAAATACAACTTTTGAAATACAAACTAAACTTTCTTGATCAGACATGGAACCTTTTAGGGGTCTTGTCATTCCAGTGTCTGGGAAGCTTTTTACCTTCTGCGTCGGCTAGTTTATTGGATCCACCCTTATGTGCTTCAAGGATTGTATATGGCCCTTCCCATTTTAGGCCAAGTTTTCCTTGGTTCTCTTTTTTAATAGCCTCATTGTTTTCTAAGCACCAGGTCTCCTGGCTTGAAGTGTTCATGCTTGACTCTTTTCTTGTTATAAGCTTCCATCTTTTGTTTATACTTGGCTTCTTGAATTGCAGCTTGGTCTCGTGTTTCTTCTAGGAGTTGCAAGTTCAACATGGTCTCTTTTTTGTTTGCTTTGGGATCCATGTTGAGGGTTCTTTGAGTTACAACTCCTATTTCGGCTGGAATCACGGTTTCAGATCCGAATACCAAGCTATAAGGTGTTCTTTTGTGGCTTGTTTTTTTCTTGTTCGTATAGCCCATAAAACATTTGGCAATTCTTCAAGCCATTTACCTTCATGCTTTCCCAACCTCATCTTGATACCTTCGACAATGCTCAGATTTATTCTTTCCACTTGGCCGTTTGATTGTGGGTATGCAACTGAACTGAATACCTGAGTTATTCTGAACTCTTTGCACCAAGTGCTAAAAGGCTTCTCAGCGAATTGTTTCCCATTGTCTGTGACCAAGATTCCCGGCAACCCATAGCGGCAGATGATGTTTTCCCAAACAAAATCGATGACTTGTTTGCCCGTGATTTTTTGCAAGTGGTTTGACTTCAGGCCATTTGGTAAAGTAGTCTATGGCCACCAATAGAAATTTTACTCCACCCTTGGCTGGTGGGAATGGACCAACGATGTCCATTCCCCATTTGTGAAATGGCCAAGCTGAAGATATCGGGACGAGATCGTGTTTGGGGCTCTTGGGCACCGGTGCATGTACCTGACAGGCTTCACATTTTCTTAATTGCTCGACAGTGTTTCGGTGCATTGAAGGCCAAAAATACCCGAGGTTCATTAGTTTAGTAACCACCATTCTTGCTCCAAAATGAGCTCCACATATCCCTTCATGAACCTCTTTGACCAAGTACTGGCTTTGTTCAAGCCCGACACATCTCAGTAAGGGTGCAAGGTAACCCTTTTTGTAGAGGATTTTACCTTGCAACACATACTGCCTAGATTTGATTTTAACCCTTTCAGCCTCTGTTTGATCAGCAGGAAACTCACCGTTTTTGAGGAATTTTTTAATAGAAGTCGTCCAATTGGGGCCTTCTTCGGTGATTACATCTTGAACCTCCAATTCTTCAATCGAAGGAGTTTTCAACACCTCTACTAATACCTTTTTGGTAAGGTGGGCAAAGGTGTGACACCTGTGTCACCGCGACCATCAAACAAATACCAAGCCGATGAAATATTGTATTTCATACTTGGGATCTTGTATAAATATGTGTATGTTTTGCACATATCAATTATTGTTCAAATTCAAACTCTACATCGCTTTTTGGAGCATTATACGCAAACTGGTGCGTAAACGTACTCAGTTTATTGCGACAAATACTCCGGAACATCAACATACACTCAACGTACCTTAAATAACCTTTACATAACTTAGAAATAAGTTTTGAAGGCTTTGGTATAGCAAAAACAAGTTAATTCGCTTACAGGGACTAAACTTGACAAACTGCGAAAGTATGCCAATCTGAACTATAACGAACATTCCGGAACATGTCCATAAGTTAAACATACCATAAATATCCTTTACATGGCTTAGAAATAGGCTTTGAGGGGTTTGGTATGCTAAAATAAACTTCTGGGTCATTCAGGGACTAAAAGTGTCAAAAAGTGCACAAATTTGCACTTTCGCGCATAACTTACGTTCTGAATACATCCGGACATCCAAAAATTTATGTAAGCATCCTTATATTATGCCTTAGTGTTTGGCATGAGAAAAATCCATTCGTCGCGTCATTTGGATCGTCTTTCACACTTATGCGCATTCCGTCGTAATTAAGCGAACACCGCGATCGTACGGCCAAACGAACCAACATCCGACACATTTTTGAGCATGTTTCATGTCCACAATGTTTAGGCATCATTTTAGGGCCTTAAAGTTGGCTTTACGGGCCTTAGAAGTGTCGGAAATGGCTTAAACACGCAACAGGGACCAAAACTGTCATTTTTCAAAGTATGTGCAGATCAGACGGGCTCAGGCGGCCCGCCTGAGTTTTTGCATATCCTGATGCGGGCCGTGTGAGGATGTCTGACAGAAAGATTTTGCATTAAATGCAGAATCTGGCCTTTCGTTCGATCAAGAGGCGATGCCTTTTCACCCAATGAAGGGCCAAGAGCCAAGTTCAGTGAATTTAACCCCTGGACACATGTACGCACGAGATCAAGGCACGATATTCGATAAAACGATCCTAACGGTTCCACTTTTCCTATAAATACCCCCCCCCCCTTAGTGTAAAAATCACAACAATCTGATCTTGAAGCTCTAAGTTGAAACCATTGTTTCATACCTGAGCTATTTGATCTAGATTAGCACTCGGGGACCCTCCGTAAGTCTTCTTTCGCTCTTTTATTCGCTTTTCGAGTCCGAAAGTCAACGTTTTGTTGACTTTCTGCATTGACCAGCTTATGGTCGATGCGAAGTTCATGGAACTTCATAACGTGAGCGTGATCACGATGGTTATGGTCCGTAGTGACCATACCTACTGATTACCCCGTTATCTAGGCTCAGTGACGAGTCGTAGTTTCGGCCAGAATGTGCATTCTTGCATATTTTGTAACCAAACTACTCGTGAGCATCAAAGCCGTTTGTTTTGATGTCAAACCTGTTTTCAAACTTAGTTAAGCATGTTCTAACATGCTTAGCTCGTCACTTTTAGTTTAGTGCTTATATAGGGTCGTAAGGTAAGCGATCTAGCTTATACTTTCGAACCCGACCCATTTTGGTCAATCTTTAGGATCCGACCAAACACATTAGGTGACCATAGCTATAACCTTCCGAGGTTATACCTTGTGGTCACGATGTTAGGCGTTCCAGACGCGTTCTACGCGAACGACGCGTAAGGTAGCATAAGCTACCTAAACGGGTCGTGATGGACCGTAAGCACTTAGGTTAAGTTTCATTTTAGTATGTAGGCTTTGTTAAACCATATTACACGAGTCTCCATACTCGTTTGGTTTTCGAACCCGCGTACTGTCCGATCCTTCCGATTTGGTCCGGTATATTAACATAGCTACCTATTAGGTGCCGTTTGATATCCCGTGATCTTTAGCATTATCTGGTTATTATACAAGAACTCCAAAGCAATCTCAGGTGAGTACATTGAACCCCTCTTTTACTGTTTTCTAAACTGTTTTGGGGTGAAACACATGTGCCTATCTGTTACTTTCATGCTTTCCTGTTTTCACATCATATACTTGCTATGTTCAATAGTACATATATAGTACATGATTTCATTGTGTTTATGCTATGTATGTCCATCGTGTGCATACTTAGCACAACACTTTACATTACATTTTCATGCTATGTATGCCCATTGTGTGCGTACTTAGTACATCGTTTTACATCACATGCTATGTATGCCCATTGTGTGCGTACTTAGTACATTGTTTTACATTACATGCTATGTATGCCCATTGTGTGCATACTTAGTACATTGTTGCACATTGCATTACTGTTGCATATGCTCATCCAGCATATGAACACATCACACTACATTTTGAACCGTTGTACTCTACAATACATTTCATGCTACGTACGCCCATTGTGTGCATACGTAGTACATTGTTTCACATTGCATTACTGTTGCATATGCTCATCCAGCATATGAACACATTACACTACATTTTGAACCGTTGTAACCATTTGACTATGTGAACCATCTTAACCCTTCAATTTCATGAACCGTCTGTAACCATTGAACCGTGTAAACCAGTTGTATCCGTTGACATGGATTACATTTGACAATAGACATTTGACTATACATGAACATTTCTATCGTTGTTAAACATTTCATCTTGATGGTTTGGTTTGAGTAAGTGATTTAAGTAACGAGGCATGTGTAATATGATACAAGCATGGTGGATACGCCGCTGGTACTTCCTATATATAAGTGTTTGTATGGTATTACATATCGTAGCGTTATTTGAATCATTTCAATTTAAAACATAGAACATTTTATACAAATAACACGCTTTTCACAAGACATTGATTTACAAACAACAAATCTTATACAAACTCTTTATACATGGTTATTCAGTTAACCATGCATTGTTCTCTTATTTATACATATCATTTGATCTTACCGTTTTTCAAATGATTTACAAGACAAAGCAAAATACGAGGTTCATGACTAAACATTTTCTCAAACTCAAGTCATGAATTCCGTTTTCACAAAACCAATGTATCTCACAGGCATTTTTATGCTGACGTACCTATTTTCACATGTGTTTTCAGGAGATGATGCATAGGACTTATCAAGACATACTTAGGCGGACCTGTGCCTTAGTGACTTAAAACGAGACAAGAACTAGTTAATTTATGTTATGTACACTTTGATTTTTGTTTAGACAATGTAAACCTTCATGTTTGATTTATAAAACGAAACTTCATTCGCCATGGATTTGAAACAATTGATTCTGTTACAACACTCCCCGACGTTTCCGCCACGTTTTGTATGTTCTACGTGGTCGGGGTGTGACAGAAAAGATGGTATCAGAGCCAATGGTTATAGTGAATTAGGTTATTAGTAATGCTTTGACCTAGTCTATAACCTTCCTAGGAACCTAACGCGAGTTTACTTGCGTTTAGTCACAAAACAATACCGTCACCTACCCTTAGGCGACGACCACGACAAGAACATAAATTTCAAAACCGCCTTGAAAGCTAATCATCTGTTCTAGGATGATTGATTACTAGGTTTTGAACCCTCTATTGTAAGGTTTTGAACCCTTTGTTATAAGGTTTTGAACCCCTTTGAATTTTCAAAACTCCCGTCAAAGTTTTGGGTCCTAAATAGTGTGAACACGTGCGAACTGGAAGGGTGAATGCCTGTACCCTGGGTTTTCTGTCTAAGGTTAGAGTGTTCGTACAAATCCGCATAATCGGACCAGTCACTCTTACCTGGGAACTCTTGGGGTGAGTGTCCACTTATAGGCGAGCATGTCTTCACGATACACTATGAGGATCTATTTGCTTTGATTCAGCCCTGGTGTTGTTTGTTTGCTTCATGATTCAAACAAGTGACCATCAACCGTGATTATGGTCAGTGATTGTAACATCCTATTCTTACCCAATACCATTTTATTTGTTTCCTTTCATGTTTTCCTCTTCTAGAATGCCTCCTCGACGCGAACACCAGATAGCAACTGCCGAGCTGGCAGAAATTATTGCGCAGCAGATGGCTGCTCAATTCCCAAATCTCTTTGCTCAATGGAACCAAGCCAACAACAACAACAATGGTACATGCAATTTCAAGAACTTTAACTCGGCTAAACCACTCAAGTTTAGTGGTTCTGAGGGAGCAACTGGGCTTCTCCAATGGTTCGAGAGCATCGAGAATACCTTTCGCCACGTGCAGTGTCCGGAAAATCGCAAGGTCGAGTTTTCTTCGAGTGTGTTTCAGAAGAGGGCTCTTACATGGTGGAACGGGGTAATGAGAGACCGTGGTGCAGATGTTGCTCTAGCACAAACATGGGCTGAACTGAGAGCACTTATGATGAGAGAGTTTTGTCCTCGTCATGAACAACGAGCGTTGGAGAAGGAGTTTGATGATTTGAAACAAGATAGTGGCGAACACAGGGCATATACTGATAGGTTTGAGGAGTTGAGTCTACTTTGCCCGACTATGGTCGCCCCACTCGACAAGGCTATCGAAAGGTACATCGACGGCCTGCCTGACTCGGTACAAGACATTGTCACTGGTAGCAACCCTACCACACTCCGTCAGGCCATTGAGCTATCTGCAACCTTGACTGAATCGCAGATCAGAAAGCATAAACTTTTTCGAAAAGGTGACAAGAAATCGGCCGGGGAATCGAACCCAATCGAGGAATCAAAGACCATGGATGAACAGACTGAATCTCCTAAGAAGTCAAGGAAGCGAAAGGCTTCTCAGAACTTCGCCGTGGTCGCTCACAATGGTCAAGCCGTCCCCAACCAACCAGCTCAACCCCCTGCTAGAAAACCATACAATGGAACTGCACCCTTGTGCCACCAATGTAGCCTCCATCATCACGCTAGTGTACAGTGCCGCAAATGCCAAACTTGTGGACTCATAGGCCATACAACAAGAATCTGCCCAGCTGCAGCTGCACCAAACCAAGCTGGCAACAATCCCGCTCAAGGTCGTTTCCTACCAGGTTCTTGTTTCAACTGTGGCGAGATGGGTCATTTCCGAAGAAATTGCCCAAAGCTTGCTAATGCAAATCCAGCACAAGGATGATCACCCGACTGACTAGAAGACAACATCGTTTAGAAATAATCATGTCTTATGTATTAAGTTTCTTTTGTTGTCAAGATCCAAGGAACAGTTGATATCGTTGTTTATAAATAAATCTTTCATTTACATTGCAATGTATTTCTATGGTTGCATGTATAAACGACATATCCCTTGCAATACCGACAATCAAGGAACCGTATTCCTTGAAGAACAAACTACCCCCAAAATTCTCCCATTCTATAATCGCTTGCATCTTCCACGGAATTCCTAAGTACCCGTTTATTCTAAGGAAACGAAGTACAAGGCGCAGGTTACAACACAAGACGAATACCCAAGGTACCACTAAAAATCCTTAATAGGGTACCTAGGAATTTCCCGTAAGTCTTTAATTGTTGTATACCTTCATTCGAATGTGGTGATTCCTTGTAATCAAAAATCGAATTTTGGGAGATCTTTCTATCTTCTCAGATAGATTCCAGTGAACCTTGAGATCCGTCGACAGGTTTCCATATCCGTATTCAATTGATAACAAGTTAATAACAAATTATGATCAAATTAAACAATTATGGGACCATGTGCTTATGTGTTTCCTTATGTATTGTTGTGTGATCCAAATTATGTTATCCAAATCTTCGTAGAATCTTACATATCCGTGTACAAGAGATTCATAGTAGGATGCCCACAGGTATTACTTAAAATCCTCAATGGACTTCTATGTTATAGTTAAGTCCCTCGGATTATAAAGTACTACTTCATAATTAGACCCCTTGAGTGGTCTAGCTAAACAGATTCATCCAAAAATCTGGTTAGGGATATCATGTGATGATATAGCTGAAAGGACTCCTTGGTGGCCTAACCAAGAGGATCCCCTGTCGATCTAATTAAAAGGAACCGATGGAAGTCTAGTCACCCTCGTCACAAGTTTGATATCCTTCCCCAAAACATTACAAAACAAACTGTGCGGACTGTGCAAGGGATTACGTAATTATGGATGCATACATAATTATGGAATTTAGTGCACAGAAATCACAGCAAGTTCTGTCATGTGTCTAGAGATAACCCTATTCATTTCCAATTCTGATGAAGCATCCGTTGAGGAAAAACGAACTAGCTATTCATTTTTCGCTTCTGAAGAATATCCGTTGAGGAAATGAATATCCGTTTATCCTTCATTTCCAAATCTGAAGAATACCCGTCGAGGAAAATGACCCCGTTAGTTCATTTTCGTTCTCAAGATTTATCCGTTGATGAAATGAATATCCGTTTATCCTTCATTTCCAAATCTGAAGAATACCCGTTGAAGATGACACCGTTTGTTCATTTTCGTTTCTGAAGATTATCCGTTGAGGAAATGAATATCCGTTGTGTAATCCTTCATTTCCAACTCTGAGGAAGAAACCGTTGAAGATGACTCCGTTAGCTCATTTTCGTTTCTGAAGATTTATCCGTCGAGGAAATGAATATCCGTTGTGTAATCCTTCATTTCCAACTCTGAGGAAGCAACCGTTGAAGATGACTCCGTTAGTTCATTTTCGTTTCTGAAGATTATCCGTTGAGGAAATGAATATCCGTTGTGTAATACTTCATTTCCAACTCTGAGGAAGCAACCGTTGAAGATGACCCCGTTTGTTCGTTTTCATTTCTGAAGATTTATCCGTTGAGGAAATGAATATCCGTTGTGTAATACTTCATTTCCAACTCTGAGGAAGCAACCGTTGAAGATGACCCCGTTTGTTCATTTTCTTTTCTGAAGATTATCCGTTGAGGAAATGAATATCCGTGTGTAATACTTCATTTCCAACTCTGAGGAAGCAACCGTTGAAGATGACCCCGTTTGTTCATTTTCGTTTCTGAAGATTTTCCGTTGAGGAAATGAATATCCATTGTGTAATCCTTCATTTCCAATTCTGATGAAGCAACCATTGAAAATGACCCGTCTGTTCATTTTCGTTTCGGAAGAATGACCGTTAAGGAAATGACAAGATATTGCCTTACATATCATTGGTGGTTATTTGGCAAATTCACAAATAGACTCCTACGAATAAATTTCGGGACGAAATTTCCTAAAGTAGGGGAGACTGTGACACCTGTGTCACCGCGACCATCAAACAAATACCAAGCCGATGAAATATTGTATTTCATACTTGGGATCTTGTATAAATATGTGTATGTTTTGCACATATCAATTATTGTTCAAATTCAAACTCTACATCGCTTTTTGGAGCATTATACGCAAACTGGTGCGTAAACGTACTCAGTTTATTGCGACAAATACTCCGGAACATCAACATACAATCAACGTACCTTAAATAACCTTTACATAACTTAGAAATAAGTTTTGAAGGCTTTGGTATAGCAAAAACAAGTTAATTCGCTTACAGGGACTAAACTTGACAAACTGCGAAAGTATGCCAATCTGAACTATAACGAACATTCCGGAACATGTCCATAAGTTAAACATACCATAAATATCCTTTACATGGCTTAGAAATAGGTTTTGAGGGGTTTGGTATGCTAAAATAAACTTCTGGGTCATTCAGGGACTAAAAGTGTCAAAAAGTGCACAAATTTGCACTTTCGCGCATAACTTACGTTCTGAATACATCCGGACATCCAAAAATTTATGTAAGCATCCTTATATTATGCCTTAGTGTTTGGCATGAGAAAAATCCATTCGTCGCGTCATTTGGATCGTCTTTCACACTTATGCGCATTCCGTCGTAATTAAGCGAACACCGCGATCGTACGGCCAAACGAACCAACATCCGACACATTTTTGAGCATGTTTCATGTCCACAATGTTTAGGCATCATTTTAGGGCCTTAAAGTTGGCTTTACGGGCCTTAGAAGTGTCGGAAATGGCTTAAACACACAACAGGGACCAAAACTGTCATTTTTCAAAGTATGTGCAGATCAGACGGGCTCAGGCGGCCCGCCTGAGTTTTTGCATATCCTGATGCGGGCCGCGTGAGGATGTCTGACAGAAAGATTTTGCATTAAATGCAGAATCTGGCCTTTCGTTCGATCAAGAGGCGATGCCTTTTCACCCAATGAAGGGCCAAGAGCCAATTCAGTGAATTTAACCCCTGGACACATGTACGCACGAGATCAAGGCACGATATTCGATAAAACGATCCTAACGGTTCCACTTTTCCTATAAATACCCCCCCCTTAGTGTAAAAATCACAACAATCTGATCTTGAAGCTCTAAGTTGAAACCATTGTTTCATACCTGAGCTATTTGATCTAGATTAGCACTCGGGGACCCTCCGTAAGTCTTCTTTCGCTCTTTTATTCGCTTTTCGAGTCCGAAAGTCAACGTTTTGTTGACTTTCTGCATTGACCAGCTTATGGTCGATGCGAAGTTCATGGAACTTCATAACGTGAGCGTGATCACGATGGTTATGGTCCGTAGTGACCATACCTACTGATTACCCCGTTATCTAGGCTCAGTGACGAGTCGTAGTTTCGGCCAGAATGTGCATTCTTGCATATTTTGTAACCAAACTACTCGTGAGCATCAAAGCCGTTTGTTTTGATGTCAAACCTGTTTTCAAACTTAGTTAAGCATGTTCTAACATGCTTAGCTCGTCACTTTTAGTTTAGTGCTTATATAGGGTCGTAAGGTAAGCGATCTAAACCATCGCTTATACTTTCGAACCCGACCCATTTTGGTCAATCTTTAGGATCCGACCAAACACATTAGGTGACCATAGCTATAACCTTCCGAGGTTATACCTTGTGGTCACGATGTTAGGCGTTCCAGACGCGTTCTACGCGAACGACGCGTAAGGTAGCATAAGCTACCTAAACGGGTCGTGATGGACCGTAAGCACTTAGGTTAAGTTTCATTTTAGTATGTAGGCTTTGTTAAACCATATTACACGAGTCTCCATACTCGTTTGGTTTTCGAACCCGCGTACTGTCCGATCCTTCCGATTTGGTCCGGTATATTAACATAGCTACCTATTAGGTGCCGTTTGATATCCCGTGATCTTTAGCATTATCTGGTTATTATACAAGAACTCCAAAGCAATCTCAGGTGAGTACATTGAACCCCTCTTTTACTGTTTTCTAAACTGTTTTGGGGTGAAACACATGTGCCTATCTGTTACTTTCATGCTTTCCTGTTTTCACATCATATACTTGCTATGTTCAATAGTACATATATAGTACATGATTTCATTGTGTTTATGCTATGTATGTCCATCGTGTGCATACTTAGCACAACACTTTACATTACATTTTCATGCTATGTATGCCCATTGTGTGCGTACTTAGTACATCGTTTTACATCACATGCTATGTATGCCCATTGTGTGCGTACTTAGTACATTGTTTTACATTACATGCTATGTATGCCCATTGTGTGCATACTTAGTACATTGTTGCACATTGCATTACTGTTGCATATGCTCATCCAGCATATGAACACATCACACTACATTTTGAACCGTTGTACTCTACAATACATTTCATGCTACGTACGCCCATTGTGTGCATACGTAGTACATTGTTTCACATTGCATTACTGTTGCATATGCTCATCCAGCATATGAACACATTACACTACATTTTGAACCGTTGTAACCATTTGACTATGTGAACCGTCTTAACCCTTCAATTTCATGAACCGTCTGTAACCATTGAACCGTGTAAACCAGTTGTATCCGTTGACATGGATTACATTTGACAATAGACATTTGACTATACATGAACATTTCTACCGTTGTTAAACATTTCATCTTGATGGTTTGGTTTGAGTAAGTGATTTAAGTAACGAGGCATGTGTAATATGATACAAGCATGGTGGATACGCCGCTGGTACTTCCTATATATAAGTGTTTGTATGGTATTACATATCGTAGCGTTATTTGAATCATTTCAATTTAAAACATAGAACATTTTATACAAATAACACGCTTTTCACAAGACATTGATTTACAAACAACAAATCTTATACAAACTCTTTATACATGGTTATTCAGTTAACCATGCATTGTTCTCTTATTTATACACATCATTTGATCTTACCGTTTTTCAAATGATTTACAAGACAAAGCAAAATACGAGGTTCATGACTAAACATTTTCTCAAACTCAAGTCATGAATTCCGTTTTCACAAAACCAATGTATCTCACAGGCATTTTTATGCTGACGTACCTATTTTCACATGTGTTTTCAGGAGATGATGCATAGGACTTATCAAGACATACTTAGGCGGACCTGTGCCTTAGTGACTTAAAACGAGACAAGAACTAGTTAATTTATGTTATGTACACTTTGATTTTTGTTTAGACAATGTAAACCTTCATGTTTGATTTATAAAACGAAACTTCATTCGCCATGGATTTGAAACAATTGATTCTGTTACAACACTCCCCGACGTTTCCGCCACGTTTTGTATGTTCTACGTGGTCGGGGTGTGACAAAAGGTGAGAGAAGCAAGTTTACTCAAGGCACCAGCTTTCTTATTTTGGGACCTTGAGATTTGCTTGATGGTACATGTTTGAAATGTGTTCATCAGCCCTTTAGATTTTTCTTTGTGTCTCTTCATGTTGGGCCCCTTTGCAATATAACTGTCATTCACTTGACTTGACACCAGCAACGAGTCTGTGAAGACTTGAAGCTTTTGAACTTTCATTTCCTTGGCTAACCTCAAGCGGCTATCAATGCTTCGTATTCAGCTTCATTGTTGGTGGTCTGAAATTCAAATCGAAGAGCATATGTAAATTCTAACCCTTCAGGGTTGATCAGGATGAGCCCAGCTCCTGACCTTTCAACGATTGAATCCCCATCGGTAAAAAGCTTCCAGGTTTCAAGGTCAGAGGGTTTAGAGGTAGCTGGGTTAACTTCCGTGATAGCTTGCTTCGGGACTTCCACAATGAAATCAGCCAACACTTAGGCTTTGATGGATTTTCTTGGAACATAGGTGATTTTGTGTTCACCTAGTTCCACAGCCCATTTGGCTAATCGCCCTGAATTTTCCGGTTTTTCAAGCACACTCTTAATGGGTTGGTCAGTGACCACTTGTATAAGATGTGCTTGGAAATACCTTCGAAGCCTTCTAGCCGTTTGGACTAGGGCTAGAGCAAGTTTTTCCAAAGGAGGTTACTTGATCTCTGCCAGTTTTAGAGTTTTGCTGAAGAAATAAACCGGGTACCTGAACTTTGTCTCGTTCGATGGTTAGAACCGCACTTATTGCTTCTTCAGCAACCGAAAGGTATACAGAGACCAGCTCTCCTGTTTCAAGGGCTGCGATATCTGGAAGTGAAGCTAAGTGCTGCTTCATCTGGTTGAAGGCTTCCTCAACCTCTTCAGTTCACTTGAAATCTTTTTTGTCGGAGCACCCCTTGAGCGTTTTGAAGAATGGCAAAGATTTCTCAGCCAATTTTGAGGTAAAATGCTTCAGGGCTGCAAGCTTTCCGTTCAGACTTTATACCTCCTTTTTGCTTCATGGTGATTTGGTTTCAAGAACGACCTTGACCTTGTTTGGGTTGGCCTTTATACTTTGTTTTCCCACAATATGCCCCAGGAATTTACCTTCTTCAAACCCAAACGAACATTTCTCGGGGTTGAGTTTCATGTTGACCTTCCTTAGGTTCTTGAAGGTTTCTTGGATGTCATCAAGCATTTGGTATTCTGTTTTTCTTTTGATTACCAAATCATCGACATATGCTTCCATGTTTCCACCAATTTGACTAGCAAAAGCCTTGTCAACTAAGCGTTGGTAGGTTGCACCCACATTTTTGGCCAAAAGGCATCTTTTGGAAGCAAAAGATACCTTTATCCGTATGAAACGCGGTTTTCTCTTCATCTTCTTTTTTCATAAGTATTTGATGGTAACACTTGTAAGCATCAAGAAAACACTTGAAAGGGGTAACCATTGAGGGAATCAACCTTAAGATCGATTTTTGGCAGCGGGTAACAATCTTTGGGACAAGCCTTGTTCAAGTCCTTGAAGTCAATGAACATTCTCCAAGAATTGTCAGGCTTTCGAATCATGACTGGATTTGAAACCCAGGACTGATACTTAACTTCCCGGATAATTCCAGCTGATACAAGCTTTTCAACCTCTTGGCATGCTGCCAAGCTTCTTTCGTGTGACAACTCGAGTTTCCAAGGTCTTTCCTCCCTACGTTACTTGTTTGCAGTCATGCTTTTGTAATTCGCTCGCGTTGTAACTTGTTTGTGCTCGTCTTATAGTTGATGTGTTAAGTTGGATTATATAAGAAATTGTGGACTGTTTGATATGTGTTGGTGTTTTATTATTATTATTATTATTATTATTATTATTATTATTATTATTATTATTATTATGATTATCATCATCATATATATATATATATATGACGAAACTCAATAAGGTTTCGCCACAAACCTTCTCGACGAAATATGAGGTTTTGTCATCATCTATGCCCGACGAATCAAAAGGATTCGCCATACCCATCACGACGAAACCTGGAGGATTCACCGGCCCAGGTTACTTCGAGCCCAATAAGGGCCCAACACGGTACAACTAAATTATATGACGAGGTAGGGTGACGTAAGAGCATGAGGGATCAGTTTTCAAACCCTAGACTCTCTTTTGACACCCGATGGCAACCATTAATCTCCTAGAAGTTCTTGTGTTTCATCCCACAACCGGTGGGTCGAGATAACCAATTCGATCTATTTGTTACTGTGTGCATAGATATCTATCATAATAGGAAAGTGTGTGTGCTAGATGATTTGTCTATGATTTACGCTTAATTTGGGAATCATGTAACTAGGGTTTTGGTGTTTTGGTGCAAATCAATGTGTTTAGAAACTGTAGGATGAAAATCCATGGAACTGTACTCATTCATGTTTGTTAACTGGAGCCTATGTTTCTGTTGATATTGTACCTGTGTTGAATGGATCATCTTATCGAATACATATATGTGTAAGCTAGATCGTATACGGTTGCTTTATGATTTAGGGAACATAATGAATGTTAAGTATGGTGATGTTAATGGAATAATGCTGCATAAAAATTAAGGTTTATTGAATATGGACGATAACTGTATGATTGATGAGTATGGTAAAACGGCTGATGATGATGATTAGGGTTTTCAGTATGTGTTTGTGCTTAACTGTTTCATAGTCGATGAATGGCCCACTCGACGAAACATTGTTGACGATGAAACTTGTGGAGTTCCGTCACAAGAAATGCCAACGAAACATGAGGAGTTTCGTCATATGTTGACACAACGAAACCTGGTGAGCTTCGTCGCATAGGTTTTCGACGAGTACGAGTTTTGCCAATGGACTTCACTTGAACAGTAGGTTGTGATGTCTTCACTGATTTCATGTATTATGACTGTATGAGTTACTTTGGTCTGCTACAAACTGTTATTGTCTGTTGTGGTCTATGCATGGGTAGTATGAACTTGAATAGTTGTTAAGATGTTTCAATACACTATATGATAGCATAATAAACATGAATCTTGCGAATGATAACTGATATGTGCGTATGCATACTATAGGATTGGATTGAATTATTTGTGAGCACATAGTTAAGCATACCGAGCAAACCAAGGTGAGTTCACACCCTTAAGGCATGGGATTCCCGGTGGGTTTGGAATGGGAGTAAATAACTAAGACGAAACTTGTATATTCGCGACTAATAGACTACATACCTCCGTCCTCGAATTGGGAAGGATGCCTACACTTAACATGCGTATTCTCGGATTGGGAAGAATACGTACCTTCGTCCTCGAATTGGGAAGGACGCCCACACTAAACCTGCGTATTCTCGGATTGGGAAGAATACGTACCTCCGTCCTTGGATTTGGGAAGGACGCCTACATTTAACCTGCGTGTTCTCGGTTGGGAAGAATACGTACCTCCGTCTTCGGATTGGGAAGGACGCCAATATATATAACTAGTCTAGTGGTTTACAACATGGGGTAGCCCCCACCGATTATGGTTTGGAAAACAAGAAAAGCTGATTAACTTATAGTTGAAAACAAACTCATAGTTCTTGAAAAACTACTTTAAAACGAACACCTACTGTGAACTCGCTCAACTTTGTTGTTGACTCGTTGTTACATGCCTTGCAGGTCGTTAGGTATCTATGGAGCTTGCATGGGAGCGGGAGGAGTCGTTGTGGGACATGGACAGTGTGTGCCACGTTAAACTTGCTAAACTTATAACTTATGTTTTGGTTTTACTTTTGATGCTTCCGCTGTTTAACTTGAATTTGATAACTTATGTTTGAACTCCAATTATATTGTGTGGTTGGATTTTATTCACTTTATGTATATACATTGTTCAATATGATTGGTGGCTTGATCCTGGTCATGTCACGCCTCCTGCGGTGATACTCCGCGTGTGGATTTTGGGGGTGTGATAGATTGGTATCAGAGCCATTGTTTATAGTGAACTCGGTTTTAAAAAGGGAAAAAGTGTTGATAAAACCAGACTATAACCTGCACAGTGCTCTACGATCCACAACGACGCTTCGCTCCTCGTGCAAGACTCAACACAATAGGTGGTATGATTTTTACTTGTATTACTTGTCTATTAGTTTGCATAGTACATTGTTTATGGAATACTTAACAATGTAACAAGTGTAGCTTGAAACCTTGCGTGCTTACTCTCTTCTGTCATTCCACACTTACGCACTTTCGCGACACTTTTCTCATTTATGTTTGCTTCATCGTGAAGATCATGAGTGGACGTTTGAACTTGACTCAAGCCCAGCTGACGGCTCTAATCAACGAACGAGTTGCTGAGGCACTCGCTGCAGCTCAAGCAGGAGGTATAACCTGCCATATCGACCTATCCTAGGATGTTTAGATACTACACTCACGAACCAACTGTCTTTTCTTTCTCGCACGACAGGTCAACATGTTCAGCCTCCTGCATGTACTTTCAAAACATTCATGGATTGCCGACCCAGTACTTTCAACGGCACAGAAGGAGCGGTAGGCCTCCTCCACTGTTTCGAGAAGCTCGAATTTGTCTTTGACATGTGTGAATGCCCTGAGGCTCGTAGGGTAAAGTTTGCTACTGGAACGCTCGAAGGTGCTGCGTTAACCTATTGGAAAGCACAGGTTCAACTGCTAGGGCTGGCAGTTGCTAATGCCACCCCATGGAACGACTTCAAAGAGCTGATCAAGGAGGAGTACTGTAACCGGGATGATATCTACAAGCTAGAGGTAGAATTTTTCAATTTGAAGATGACGGGGTCTGAAATCGAGGCATACACAAAGAGATCGAACGAATTAGCTATCTTGTGTCGGTGGATCCTCCCATCAAGCGTATCGAGCTGTACCTCAAGGGTCTAGTGCCAGAAATTCAGAGCCATGTGACAGCGGCTAATCTTGGTACTATTCAACAAGTCATTCGACTAGCCCATCGCCTTACTGATCAGGCAGTAGAGCAGAACAGGTTGCCCAAGCGTATTAGTGCTACCACTACTTCTGAAACTACTAGCGACAACAAGCGCAAGTGGGATGGAAATTCAAGCAAGGGTTCTACTTCTGTTCAGTCCCAGTTGCAACAGCGAAAGACAGACGATTACAAGAGCCCTGGTCAGCAATCTTCAGGCAGTCAGAATCAGGGTCAGGGTGGATACAGGGGAAATCACCCTAAGTGCAATCGTTGTAATTTGCACCATAGTGGACCGTGCGACAAGGGTCGTTATCAGAGATGTAACAAGCTGGGTCATGAAGCCAAGGATTGCAGTAGCTCACGTCCTGCGAATCAGAATCGTCAACAGCAGCCACAAGCTCCACAGAACCAACAACAGCACCAGTAGGGTAATAAGGGATGCTATCAGTGCGGTGCTGAGGGTTATTTCAAGAGGCACTGTCTACAGTTGAATCAAAATCAGAACAACAACCAAGGAAACGGGAACAACAATGGGAACAACAATGGGGGCAACAACGGGGGTAACAATAATGGCAATGGCGCCCGGGGTCGTGCTTTCGTGATTGGACAGGGTGATGCTAGGAATGATCCCAACGTTGTGATGGGTAAGTTTCTCCTGGATGACTTTTATGTTACTGTTTTATTTGATTCGGGTGCCGATACTAGCTATGTGTCCTTAAAAGTTAGTCAGATGCTTAAGCGTACTCCAACACTTATGAACACCAAGCACATTGTAGAACTAGCTAATGGTAAAAGTTTAGAGGCCACACACATAGTTAAGGGTTGTAATCTTGTTCTTGCCGATCAGACCTTCTCTATCGACCTTATTCCTATCGTTCTGGATAGTTTCGACGTTGTTATTGGGATGGATTGGTTATCGCAACATCAAGCGGAAATTCTTTGCAATGAGAAAATTGTCCGCATCCCTCGTTCTGGTAAAGAACCCCTCGTGATACGTGGTGACAAGAGTGGTGCAGTCGTAGGCATCATCTCTTTCCTTAAGGCCTAGAAGTGCTTGCGAAAGGGCCATGCAGCTATTCTAGCCCTCGTTACTGACCTACAGCAAAAGAGAAGAAGATAGAAGACATTTCTATTATGCGCGACTTTCCAGAGGTATTTCCTGAGGAATTACCCGGTCTTCCGCCTCATCGACAGGTCGAGTTTCAAATCGAGCTAGCCCCTGGAGCAGCACCTATAGCTCGTGCACCGTATCATTTAGCCCTATCAGAACTGGAAGAACTATCTACGCAACTACAAGAGCTCTTGGATAAGGGTTTCATACGTCCTAGCTCTTCGCCCTGGGGAGCTCCAGTCTTATTTGTGAAAAAGAAAGACAGTACCTTCTGAATGTGTATTGACTACCGTGAACTCAACAAGGTGACCGTGAAGAATCGCTATCCTCTCCCACGTATTGACGACTTGTTCGACCAGTTGCAAGGATCGAGCTTTTACTCAAAGATTGACCTGCGATCGGGATATCATCAGCTGAGAGTTCGGGATGAGGACGTCTCCAAAACAGCATTTAGGACCCGTTACGGGCATTACAAGTTTCTGGTTATGCCCTTCAGGCTGACAAACGCACATGCGGTCTTCATGGATCTTATGAATCGAGTGTGCAAACCTTATCTGGATAAGTTCGTTATTGTTTTCATTGACGACATCCTGATCTATTCTAAGAGTCAGGAGGAACACGAGCAACATCTACAACTTATTTTGGAACTTCTTCGAGCAGAGCAGCTGTATGCTAAGTTTTCGAAATGCGACTTTTGGCTTCGTGAAGTCCATTTCTTAGGCCATGTGGTAAATGAGGATGGGATTCATGTGTATCCATCCAAGGTTGACTCGATCAAGAACTGGCCTGCGCCCCGTACACCAACAGAAATCCGCCAATTCTTGGGTTTGGCGGGCTACTACAGACGATTCATCAAGGATTTCTCCAAGATTGCGCAACCCCTCACTTCACTAACTCAGAAGGGCGTCACCTATCGTTGGGGTGATGCACAAGAGGCTGCGTTTCAGCACTTAAAGAATAGACTTTCTAGCGCACATATTCTCTCACTGCCGGAAGGCACCGATGATTTTGTGGTTTATTGCGACACGTCGATCCAAGGACTTGGTTGTGTTTTAATGCAACGGGATAAAGTCATTACTTATGCATCGCGCCAACTTAAAGTTCACGAAAGGAACTACACTACTCATGATCTGGAGCTGGGAGCTGTTGTTTTTGCACTTAGATATGGAGGCATTACCTGTACGGTACCAAGTGCACCATTTACACCGATCACAGGAGTCTCTAGCATATCTTCGAACAGAAGGAGCTGAACATGCGGCAGCGTCGATGGGTCGAACTCCTGAATGATTATGAATGCGCGATTAAGTACCATCTAGGCAAAGCCAATGTTGTGGCCGATGCCCTCAGCCGGAAGGAGTCTAAACCTAAGCGTGTACGTGTGTTACAGCTTACCATTCACTCTAGTCTTCCTGCTCAGATAAGAGATGCTCAGGTTGAAGCATTGAAAGCAGAAAACATCGGGGTTGTGTCCCTGTGAGGATCGAGGAAACGGTTAGAACAAAAAGAAGACGGTGCTTACTACGTGACAGGGCGCATCTGGGTCCCACTCTATGGTTATCTACGTGAGCTTGTGATGGATGAAGCACACAAGTCTCGTTACTCAGTACATCCTGGAACGGATAAGACGTGCCACGATCTCAAGACTACGTATTGGTGGCCAAGTATGAAAGCCAACATAGCCACCTACGTTAGTAAGTGTTTGACTTGTGCGAGAGTCAAGATCGAATACCAGAAACCATCAGGCCTACTTCAACAACCAGAGATACCGAAATGGAAATGGGAGCAAATTTCCATGGATTTCGTTACTGGCCTGCCTAGATCTCTACGCGGAAATGATACCATTTGGGTGATCGTTGATCGATTGACCAAGTCTGCATATTTTCTAGCTATCAATGAAACGGATAAGTTTTCTACTCTAGCAGACGTCTATCTAAAGGAAGTAGTATCGAGGCACGGGGTGCCAACCTCCATTATCTCTGATCGTGACGTGCGTTTTACCTCTGAATTGTGGCAAGCAATGCACAAATCTTTTGGCTCTCGATTAGACATGAGCACAACATATCACCCGTAAACGGATGGGCAGTCTGAACGCACCATCCAAACCCTTGAAGACATGCTTAGGGCATGTGTGATTGACTTTGGTAACGGCTGGGAACGACATCTACCTTTAGTGGTATTTTCATATAATAGCAGATACCACACCAGTATCCAGGTCGCTCCGTTTGAGGCATTGTACGGATGTAAATGCCAATCACCTCTTGGCAGAAGTTGGTGACAGCCAAATCACTGGCCCATAACTTGTGGTAGACACAACTGAGAAGATTGCTCAGATACGACAACGAATGGTGGCAGCTCGCGACCGTTAGAAAAGCTATGCTAATAAGCGCAGGAAACCACTCGAGTTCCAGGTTGGGGGTCGAGTGCTACTCAAAGTCTCACCTTGGAAGGGTGTTGTTTGTTTTGGCAAACGAGGCAAAATCAACCCGTGATACGTTGGACCATTCGAAATCATTGAGAAAATAGGCAAAGTGGCCTACAAACTAAACCTACAACCAAAACTCAGTGGAGTTCACAACATTTTCCACGTGTCGAATCTGAAGAAGTGTCTGTTAGATGAGACCCTCATAGTTCCTCTCAAGGAGCTCACTGTCGACGATCAGCTGAGATTTGTCAAAGAACCTGTAGAGATTACAGACCGAGACGTTAAAGTTCTCAAGCGCACCAGAATTCCTCTTGTTCGAGTTCGTTGGAACTCCCGTCGTGGCCCAGAGTTTACATGGGAACGAGAAGACCGTATGAAACACAAGTATCCCCAGTTGTTCGAGAAAAGTGCATCCACTACTGAGGCTGAAGCTACTGCGGAATTTTGGGACGAAATTCCAAACCAACGGGGGGATGATGTGACGCCCCAGGAAAACCAGGAAACCACGCAACTTAAGTAGCTTCCTCAGTAACCGCGTGCTAAATTTCGGGATGAAATTTCTTTCAAGTTGGGGATAATGTGACAACGCGAGTTTCCAAGGTCTTTCCTCCCTACGTTACTTGTTTGCAGTCATGCTTTCGTAATTCGCTCGCGTTATAACTTGTTTGTGCTCGTCTTATAGTTGATGTGTTAAGTTGGATTATGTAAGAAATTGTGGACTGTTTGATATGTGTTGGTGTTTTATTATTATTATTATTATTATTATTATTATTATTATTATTATCATATATATATATATATATATGAAGAAACTCAATAACGTTTCGCCACAAAACTTCTCGATGAAATATGAGGTTTTGTCATCATCTATGCCCGACGAATCAAAGGGATTCGCCATACCCATCACGACGAAACCTGGGGGATTCGCCGGCCTAGGTTACTTCGAGCCCAGTTAGGGCCCAACACGGTACAACTAAATTATATGACGAGGTAGGGTTACGTAAGAGCATGAGGGATCAGTTTTCAAACCCTAGACTCTCTTTTGACACCCGACGACAACCATTAATCTCCTGGAAGTTCTTGTGTTTCATCCCACATCCGGTTAGTCGAGATAACCAATTCGATCTATTTGTTACTGTGTGCATAGATATCTATCATAATAGGAGAGTGTGTGTGCTAGATGATTTGTCTATGATTTATGCTTAATTTGGGAATCATGTAACTAGGATTTTGGTGTTTTGGTGCAAATCAATGTGTTTAGAAACTGCAGGATGAAAATCCATGGAACTAGACTCATTCATGTTTGTTAACTGGAGCCTATGTTTCTGTTGATATTGTACCTGTGTTGAATGGATCATGTTATCGAATACATATATGTGTAAGCTAGATCGTATACGGTTGCTTTATGATTTAGGGAACATAATGAATGTTAAGTATGGTGATGTTAATGGAATAATGCTGCATAACAATTAAGGTTTATTGAATTTGGACGATAACTGTATGATTGATGAGTATGGTAAAACGGCTGATGATGATGATTAGGGTTTTTAGTATATGTTTGTGCTTAACTGTTTCATATTCGACAAATGGCGCACTCGACGAAACATTGTTAACGACGAAACTTGTGGAGTTCCGTCACAAGAAATGCCGACGAAACATGAGGAGTTTCACCATATGTTGACACGACGAAACCTGGTGAGTTTCGTCACATAGGGTTTCGCCGAGTACGAGTTTCGCCAACGGACTTCACTTGAACAGTAGGTTGTGATGTCTTCACTGATTTCATGTATTATGACTGTATGAGTTACTTTGGTCTGCTACGAACTGTTATTGTCTGTTGTGGTCTATGCATGGGTAGTATGAACTTGATTAACTGTTAAGATGTTTCAATACACTATATGATAGCATAATAAACATGAATCTTGCGAATGATAGCTGATATGTACGTATGCATACTATAGGATTGGATTGAATTATTTGTGAGCACATAGTTAAGCATACCGAGCAAACCAAGGTGAGTTCACACCCTTAAGGCATGGGATTCCTGGTGGGTTGGGAATAGGAGTAAATAGCTAAGACAAAACCTGTATATTCACAACTAATAGACTACATACCTCCGTCCTCGGATTGGGAAGGACGCCTACACTTAACATGCGTATTCTCGGATTGGGAAGAATACGTACCTCCGTCCTTGGATTGGGAAGGACGCCCACACTAAACCTGCGTATTCTCGGATTGGGAAGAATACGTACCTCCATCCTCGGATTTAGGAAGGACGCTTACATTTAACCTGCGTGTTCTCGGTTGGGTAGAATACGTACCTCCGTCCTCGAATTGGGAAGGACGCCAATATATATAACTAGTCTAGTGGTTTACAACATGGGGTAGCCCTCACCGATGGTTTGGAAAACAAGGAAAGCTGATTAACATATAGTTGAAAACAAACTCATAGTTCTTGAAAAACTACTTTAAAACGAACACCTACTGTGAACTCGCTCAACTTTGTTGTTGACTCGTTGTTACATGCCTTGCAGGTCGTTAGGTATCTATGGAGCTTGCATGGGAGCGGGAGGAGTCGTTGTGGGACATGGACAGTGTGTGCCACGTTAAACTTGCTAAACTTGTAACTTATGTTTTGGTTTTACTTTTGATGCTTCCGCTGTTTAACTTGAATTTGATAACTTATGTTTGAACACCAATTATATTGTGTGGTTGGATTTTATTCACTTTATGTATATACATTGTTCAATATGATTGGTGGCTTGATCCTGGTCATGTCACGCCTCCTGCGGTGATACTCCGCGTGTGGATTTTGGGGGTGTGACATTTCGGGTGCTAGACTTCGCTTCTTTTGGACAACGGGCTTGACATCGGGTGGTATCTTCAGCTCATGTTCAGCAATGCTTCTAGGGATACCCGTCATGTCTTCCGGGAACCAAGCAAAGGCATCGCTATAGTGTAATAGTAGCTTTTCATGGTACGAGAGAGTTTCTTGTGAAAGGATTGGATTAACCCTTTTGTTTAGGATATTTGGGGTTTATGATCAGCCCTTGTTTGTCGTCTTCATTTTTTGAACTTTCCCCTTCCACCATGTAAGCTTCTTGTGTAGGTCGAAGGGCTGCAATCCCTCTCTCGGTAGGAAACTTGACTGTGCCATGACCAATAGAAAAATCCATGTAGAATACACACTGCCCTGGCCTTCCTATGATGACATCATAGTTGGAAGGTATATTGATAACCACAAAAGTGAGAGGTTGGATTCTCTCCATCTTGCCTTCACTGAAACGGACATCAAGGGTTAGTTGCCCTAAAGGCTTGAGGGGTATGTCAGCAATACCTTTTATGGAGGTTCCAGAGGGTTGAAGTATCGAACGTTCCTCATTTCTCAAATAGTTGAAGAACTTCTCAAACATAATTTCAGTGGCTGCACCAGTGTCTATGTATGCTCCGCTGGTCCTTAGTGTACCCATAGTTGCTTTAACCACAAGGGGGTTTGAGAGTGGGTCCTTTCTGTTGGAGGGAAGCAAACATACTGAAGCTCTCAAGCTTCCAACCGCTGTCGTTTGCAGGGAACCTTTCTATCAAAATCCACCATGTTAACTTCCTTGCTCTTGCCTTCGGCTATCTTGTCCCTTACCCCTTTTACTAAGTGGGCAAGCTCCCCGGACTTGACGACCTCTTCAGTCCTCTTTTTGAGTTGAAAACAATCATTAGTATGGTGACCTTTCTCTTCATGAAATTCACAAAACTGGGTGGAATTCTCATTCCTTTTACTTTTAGGGAGAGGTCTGGGAGGTCGGAAGCTTTGTTTCACTTCCTCTGTAGCAAGTATCTCTTGGGGAGTTTTGGTAAGGGGTGTGAAGTTCATGGCCTTCTTCCTGCTTGGAGGGTTCCGGCCTTCAGACCTTCGTTGCTCTGAACCCCTTTGGCATCTGTTATAGGAATGGAAGTTTCCCTTTTTTCTAGCTAGACTGTTGCCTCGCCAACTAGATCCCCTTTTTCTTTGCTCTTTTATGTCTACAGCCTCTTCTTCTCTAATGTGGGCTTCGGCCCTTTCGAGAGCTTCTTCCAAGGTCTTGGGTAGGGACTTGTTGAAATCCCTTGTAAGGTATTTGGAGGTGATTGCATTCATGAAACCGACTACTCTCATCTTTTCATCCGCCCCCACATACGTTAGACCTTCCTTTTTATACCTTTCTATGAACTCTCGAAGGCTCTCATCATCCCTTTGTTTTATCTGGAAAATCACCGTGGCATCTTTAACGTACCGCCTTTGTTGGGAGAAGTTGGCCAGGAACCCTTTGCTAAGGTCATCGAAGCTTCGAACGCTTCTGGCAGGTAAATCATTGAACCAGATTCTGGCTGACCCGACAAGGGTTAGCATGAACATGAGACAACATTCAGCATTAGGCCACTTCTCGATCCTAGCAACACCAGTATAGATCTGGAGATGATCCTCTGGATCTTCAGTTCCATCATATGTTTTGATGTGGGATGACATCTTGATCTTTGTTTGAAAATCATAATCAGCAATTTGTTGGGAGAAACACGACAAATTACTTGGCATATATGGCTTGGCCAAATCCTCTTCCACCCTTGCACCTGTGTTGCTGTTGTTGTTGTTGTTGTTGTTGTTGTTTCCTTGGGTGGGTAACACTTGATTAATAAAATGCTGCCATGGGAAGCTTGCCATCATCTAAGGCATAAGGTTGAAGCCTTGAAGGCTTCCAGGTGCAACTGGGCAGTTTACCCCTAAATGAGTGCTAATAACGGCACTTTGTGCCCAGGGAAGCACAGACAAAGCTTGTTCCCATGTAGTTGTTGCCGGGGTGGAAGGCTTGCTACTGGAGATTATAGGAGCTGGTCCAAAGTCAGTTCGTGCCCTAAGGGAGCACCGATTGCAACTGGTTGGGAAGAAAAGAGGGGAAAAAGCGTTGGATCTGACCTCGTGTACAAATATGGGTTAGGATTTGAAGGAGGATTGCTGGGATCAGCCTCATTCCTCGACACGGTTGGTTGCGAGCTTGCAAAAGGAAGAGCGTGAGGTCCAGGAGATAGTGATGGTTCTGGCTCGTCATAATCCAGACGGATCCTCACTCCGTTATCTCTTTCCCTACTCACGTATTGGTTAAGAAGAGACCTTAATTCGAGAAAGATATTGGCAACCCCTTCGGGAGTAAGGTCAACACGTGAGGGGTGTTAGAAGCACCAACGTTGGGGGATGGTACTCCAGAATGAGATGGGTTCGGCGTTTGGAAAGTGAGAAACTCGGGGTAAGTCGCTCCAGTTGGAGTGCTTCCTGGTGTTGAGATGGACGTTGGTATAGCCACATGAGTTTGGCTAGTGTTGGGGGTAGAGGTACGTGGGATTTGGTTTACCTCTCCCGGAGACTTACCTTCCGACATGCTGACTTTTGAACAAGAATGAAGCTACATTACTAGGTCTTTTGAAGAAAATTAGTGGCGTAGCCCCACGGTGGGCGCTAACTTGTTGATGCAACAAATACTAGACCATTGGTAGTAGCTAGGCTGGTTAGGCAAAAGGGTTGGAAGGTTCTGATTTGCCTAACGCAGGTCGTGGGGCCCCCCCACGTTTGCAAGACGTGGAGAGAGGTTCACTAGTTATGCTTTGTTGATTGTTCAAGATCCCCGGTTGAAGTATGTTCTACCTCGGAAACAAGAACAGTCAAGTTGTGTGTGTTGAATGTGAAGAAGTGAGACTTGCATGAAACAAGTACTCGAGGAGGAAGACCAGAGATCCCAATGGAATCAGAGCTGATCGGAATGTCCTTCAGCACTAAATGAAGTGTCATTTTATAGGAGAAGATCTCGCCCAAAGAGGAAAACATGGACTAGTGAACCATGCTTGCAGTGGAGGACTTACCCTTTTAGGGGTTGAAGCGTTTGGACCTGCGGATAAAAGACTACACTCTGTGCACTCGTTCTACTTTTACAGCTGGGAGAGTTGTTCAAGTAACCAGTGACATGACTGATTACTGTACGCAGAGCCGGCCCTTAAGGAGGGCGGGGAGGATAACCGAACAGGGCCCCTGATTTCGTAGGGCACGTAATTTAAAAAAAAAAATCCGATATTATATATGTAAAAAAAAATTTAATAGGGTATAACCAAAAAATATTAACATAGGCCCACTTAAAAAAAATCATGTTGTTTAAACTATTTAGCCCATTAGGTTAATGAGCCCAATACCCAAATATTTTCTAAAAACTAATAAAATAAAGAATTTTGGGCGGCCCTAAGGGCACGTTTTTTCGAGCTCGAACAGGGTACATGAATTCTCAGGGCCGGCCCTGACTGTACGTGCTGCATTAGCTCAGTTCCCAGGTTTTAAACCTTTGAACCTTTTAACCCTTCAAGCTATCATGTATTTTTAATTATTTTATTTAGGTTTGGGCTACCCTTCATCAGTTACTAATTTTAGGAATATAACTATAAAATAAACAAAATACAGTGGAGGGTAATGATGTAATTTATTAATATTTTTCACATGTAAATTCTTAAACAACAAATAGAATTATCTTTAGATTCAGACAGAATTATGTTAAAAAGGCTTTATTATATTCTTGAACATAATCAACTGAACATATAGGAATTTAACTGTTTAATATATTCTAATGAAAAAGACATCAAACAACATGTCACAATCATTATACCTACTTATGTTGTGAATTATGTTTTCTGTATTATGATTTAAATTACAGACATCAAATATGTCACAGTTACATAGAAAAAGTGGTTATGTCATCTAAAGCGAGGTATATGCACTTCTTACCTTTTCTTAGTTGATATATACTATGATGTTGGAATACATCAGTATTGATTACATAAAACATAAACAAAGTTTTTATTACAAAATATTAAGAATAAGCAAATTGTCATTTTAGTCTTTGAGGTTTGATCCAAATTGTCATTTTAGTCCAAATAGTTTTTTTTTCTCATATAGATCCCTGACTTTTTCATTTTCTTGCCATTTTGATCACATTGCCTAACTTAGTCTAAAAATCTGGTTATAACCAGGGGTATTTTTGGCATAACTGTTATGTAGTGATAACCAAGGGTAGTTTACAATATAATATATAAACCTCATAATAATTTAATGCCAAAAATACCCCTGATTAAAACCTGACAATGTGATTAAAATGACAAGAAAAAGGAAAAGTCAGGTACCTAGAGGAGAAAAAAACTATATAGACTAAAATGACAATTTGGACAAAAACTTAAGGACTAAAATGACAATTTACTCTAAACGATATTAAACTTATAAATATGCATATTATTATGTTAAAAAATATACACCTTTTTTTATCTGTGGCATCATAAATACAAAATTCATTATTAGACAACATTTTTTTTTAGTTTTTTTAATATTTTATTTATGTACATTTCGTATTTGATTTGTATATTTAATGGTGTATTTGTCTAAGGGGATAGTTTGTTGGTAAAGTGATGTATTTATCAACCAAATGATTGCGAGTTCAAATCCCGTAAAGACAAGTATAGTTTGATTTAAGCCGTTAAAAAAAGTGGTGCACATAATTTATGTACTAAATTTTGCTTTAAAGCTCACACTAGTGGTTAACGCTAAAATCATCCGTAATGGTCAAGCAAGTGAGAAAAAAAATATCATCAAAAAATATCATCTTAGTGTCACGTATGTAGAAGAGACACTCACATTCACTTACTTAAAGGGGTGTAGTGGTCATCAGTGTGAAGACGTTTTTTTTTCCAAATCAATTAACCTCACAAAATGCTTGGAATCTCGGTGGCCACACCCCACACCTAGCCAAAGGCTGAGGTGGTACCTTCTCACACCCTTATTCACACCTAGTATGTTTCGTATAAACCACGGTTGTAAAACAAGGTCTTTAAGGTTGAGTACTCTCTCAGTAGTAGCTACAAGGTAGGCTGCCGAGACGACTTTCTTCAACTCCGACTAATACTCGGAATCGATCAAATGCGGTCAACATTGGCCAAAATCGGATCTAATAGGTCAACTCGGGCCGAGTTTGACTTAAAATAAAATAAAACATAATTTCTATGTCTGTCTTATTAAAGAATGAATATCAATTACACGTATTTTGTTAAATATTAGTGAATTTTATTTGTTATTTGACATATATTTAATTTCTGAAAACTAATTTATTTATAATTTGGCATCTCCGAGTACTCCCCGTGTACTCTCCGGCTAGGCCAAGTACTCTCAACTCCCCAATCCACCGATTAGGGAGCGTGTAACGACTTTTACAACCATGGTATAAACATCTTTACAATATTGAAAAGTAATGCATGCACAATAATAAATAAGTATAAACATAAAGTTTTTGTCATAACTATTGATTTTAGTTATAACACTATTTAGATTTTTATTTTTATCAAGTTAAATAAGTTTCACAACTCGTGAACTATCCAAGATTGATTCGATAAAAGTCCTGAGCCAAGGTTCAGGGAGCTTGAGCCAAAGACGATTAGATCCGAAATCTTATATAAACTTAACGACCCCGATTTCAAGCCTTACCTATCGAGTTTGATTAGATCCAAAATCTAATATAAACTTAACTTTCCATGTAATATAATTACAAACTAACAACAAACCAAAGAGGTGAAGCCATCAGCCAAGCCAAACTGATGCAGGCCCAAGTGTAGAGGAGCGGGCTATTTTGTATTTGGAGGCCCAAGACCGCGTAACAAAAGGGGCCTCACTAAAATGGCTCTAACTTGGGCTACGGGGGTCCGTTTGGGACGTGCGACAAGGCGATTCGAACGTGAGAACAAGCTCTATCTTGCTGCAAACCGTCCGGGCCAAAAAACGCTTATTTCCATGAGTTATTTTATGTTTTATGTTTTTTAGTGGGTTTTTTGGACTTTTGTTTTGTTCTAGTTTTTGGCCCAAGTGTGTTTTAGGCCCATTTTCAAATTTCAGTCTCTATTTATATGTTGCTAAAGATAATGAAAAGGTCAGACTTGAATTTTGAGAAAACTGATTTTTCACTTCAAATTCTGTGCCCTTTGGGTTGAATTTTAGGGTTGGGGAAGAACTACACGGGTATTCGTAGAATTAACGTGTTTGATCTTCATTTATCGTACCACACACTACATCACAAACCAATCCCAAGCCAAACCAATCCTTATCTTTAAACCCCTAACCCACACTCGTAGACACTCTTACGACGCCGTTTCGCACCCCGTCTTCCACCTCCTACCGCATCGTTATCTGCAAAAATCTCCATTGAAGAACAAACCCCTTAATTTAATTCCATAAAAATGGAAACTTTAACACTTTCCTCAATCTCTTCAACCACTCGATTCAACACAACAAATTTACATCTTTCTTCATTCTCCCCAATTTCATTTCCATCTTCTAGTTTTTCAACATCATTAAGAACGAACAGAAGAACCTTAATTTTATCAAAATCGGCATCTGAAGAGACCGAAATCACCGCCGTTGAAGACGACTGGCTTAAGAATTTGCCCGACAAGAAGAAGCCGTTGTACTCGCACAGCTTGCCTTGCATCGAGGGATGGTTGAAGCAATTAGGGTTTTTTCAGAAGAGTGATGATAGAGCTGTTTGGTTTATTGAAAAAACTGAGTGGCATGCAAAACTGTCGCTTGATTTAACAGACCTTTATATCAGGTTTCTTCTTAATTATACTAATTTTATAGTTTTATGAGTGCTTAATTGCATATTGATCTTTTTTATGTCTGGTTATTGAGCTTTAGACTAACGGTTGTGGTTTAACTAAAAAAATGCATAACACCCCGCCACATCACTGCCACGTAGACGGTAGACGATAAGCTTTAACTAACTCACCATTGACTCAGTGGCGAAGCTTGACCCGAACGACGGGGGTCGAAAACGTATATACTCCAAAATTTGTATAGAACCAGGGGGTCGAAATATACCCAAAAATTTCTATACGAACTACGTATATAACACTATTGAGCGAAAAGTTCGGGGCTCAGGCGCCCCTCCTCGCCCCTTCTATACTTCGCCCCTGCTTTGACTATCATGTTGTGTTACTTGGTTTAACCGGAAAATAAAAAAAACAAGAGTAAATTACTTTTTGAGTCCATGTGTTTGAGTGGTTTTAACCACTTGAGTTCAGAATCAAAAAGTTTAACGCTCTGATTCCCTGACCGCTCATTTGATAACGTTTTGAGTCCCTGTGTTTTAGTGGTTTTAACCGCTTGAGTCCAAAATCAAAAGTACAAGTGTTAAAAATTGGACTCAAAACGTTATAAAATGAGCGGTAAGGGACTCAAAGCGTTAAACTTTTTGATTTTGGATTCATATGGTTAAAATCACTAAAACACAGGGATTCAAAAAGTAATCTACTCAAAAAACAAATGGTCACTAAAACACAGGGATTCAAAAAACTTTTTTATGTCTGGTTATTGAGCTTTCTGATGTATGTCTGTAAGTTTCCAGTTTAACATCCTATAAATGGTCACTGATATGGATTCAATTGTACTGCTAGTAGATCTTTAGCACCTGCATTGCATTGATATGAGTATTATAGTGCTTAATTTAGCTCTGTTCCTTCCATGTAAGTAGTGATTATATGTCCATATGCATTATTCATCATATTTTGAAGTTCTTGATGCTTATATGATCAAAGATTTGGACTTTAGTAAGTATGATTTTGGTGTTTAACATCACTCTATGTTATTTTTGTCGTTTGACATCTGGTAATCGCATTAGTCATAGATTCATGATCTTAACTTCCGATTTTTTATAACTTTTGGCATTCTAGTAGAACCCTTCTGGAGTTTGTGCGTTAATCGCCTGTGTTGGGGCTTAGATGTGTAATTGTTTGTTCTTGTGGCATTTTTGTGCCTCAGAATGTCATGAATTCTAGTATTATGATTTAAATTGTCTACGGGTAATACCCATTAACAGATTTTTTATATAGCATGAACGGTTACAAATATGAAAGATACGATAAGAATCTTGCATGAAATTTTGAATTTGAAGTTGGAATTTTGATAGTAAACAGAGTTTGAAATGTAGGTACTTAAAGAGCGGGCCAGGAAATCTTGATAAAGACGTCGAGAGGAGATTTAGCTATGCATTAAGTAGAGAAGATATTGAGAACGCTATACTTGGGGGACCTTGAGTTCACCCGCGATTGAAGTATAGGAAGTCATTGTGTAAGCTCTGATACTACTTGTTGTTTGTGTATTGGTTATTCGTCGGAAATGGAATGAATACTTATTTGTTGATGCTGATTGTGCATCTTTATGGTTACTGAATGCTTCAGTCTCGCTAAACCATCGCTCGTTTTGTTTCTTAGATACACGATTCAGGATCTTTCCCTCAACCGGCTAACATATCTCCCTATAGACCGATCTTTGGATTCGAAACTTTTTGAAGAAGATAACAAAATGGTCTTATTGGGAACCCCACTAGGCCTAGCCCAAAGTCAACCATCCTTGTTCACTATTTCTTGATCTCTTTCACCAACTCAAAATAAAAGGGAATATGTTATGGTAGTTAAGAATAAATGGGACTTAATTTGTAATTGTTTAAACTTTAAGGGGTTAGTTGTACCGGTTGAAAATGGAACAGTTGCTCCTTTTAAAACATTGTGGAATAATGACACCTTTAAGTCCTTGCATAGTTGTCGATAGCGAATAACGACAAATAGCGACAAGGCACCTATAGGCTACGTAGCGAATAGCGACGGCTATTTTATATATAGCGATTACACTAGAAAAAGAATTTTGAAAATTTTTATATGTATATTACATCAAAATACCCTTGTATATATGCTATTTTACATGTATATTTAACAAAAACTAATAGTTAGTAGCAAAAATTTAGGACTTATATGTTGGGTGTGTGAATGAAAGTCTCAAAAGGTGGTAAATACTTTGTCCCACATTGGTGTGTGAACAAAGTAAGTGGTTGTTTATAAGCTAAAGTCTTTACTACTCCATTGTAGCTTTATGAGTTTCTGAACTGGAATTTAATTGAACTCGTGCGTGCCGCATCCTGCGGACACGAATGCATCTCCGAAAACCCGGGCCCGCGCGGGGCACCAGCCTGTCGCTAACTTCACTATACATCGCCAAGACCCATATAGCGACACTTGGTCGCATGGCTACATAGCGCGCTATAGCGGTCGCTATAGCCTCTATTAACAACTATGAGTCCTTGATGTAACAGTTGTCTTGGTTTTCTTTGATGATATCTGATGTATATCGGTTAACTGACCCGTTTGCTACAACCAACACTCCAGTGGCTGCTCAACTCAACTGGGTCAGATGGTAAGACCCACTCCAACGAATGGGTCGATTAGTGAACGCATGCACGTGCCATCAGAAAGAAGTTCATGCCATCATGTCTTCCTTTTATCCCCACATTTCCATGTCCTCACGTAGTTTATTTTTCAATGTTTTTTCCAGTTGTACTTTCAGCTTTCAGTGTCCTTTAGTTTAGGACGTGAGTAGCGCATAGTTTCCAGTAAGTTTTTGGATAATTTTCTTGTGTAGTTTATCTCATCAGTTTGGATGACGTTAATCTTGAATTAAGTAGATAAAGACTAAGACAGGTTATGGATAATTCTTGGTGAATTATATATTGAGGTTTATATATTTAAATACAGGATAATTGTTGGTTTTAAATTCGATTAATATGGTTTATCTAAGAGTTTATTTATTTATATAAAGAGTTTGAGTTAGGCTATGATTAGAAGAGTCTAGTATAATAGTGTAAATAGATAGCTAGGTCTGTTGTAATTTGTTGTGCTTTGGTTTAATAATTAAAAGAGTCGAGCGGAGTTCGTTCAATCTGGTGTTTTAGTGTTCGATCAAGGGCCTTAATTTCCAACATGATCTTCAATTATTGCTAAGAAAGCATAAGTTATTTGTGAATAGATCCAAGTGTAGCTTTGGAGGTAGTATTGTGGACTACATAGGTCATATAAGCAGGGGAGCATAAAGTTGTTAGTCATCTGTTCAAGCCAAAACTCTTCGGAAGGGTCGACGGTATCTTCTTCGCACCATGGAGCAACCTAAAAGAGTAGAACCCTTGTGTGCACTACAAATGATAATAAGCCCGTAACTTGGACACCTCCGGATCCACGCCCTGTGACTGACAACAAAATTCAAAATGTCTGAGGCACACTATGCCTAGTGGAATCAATGGGATATATGGAAGCCGTAATATGTCATCACCGAAGATATCGGCATATAAGGTAATCATACCAGCCGGCGTATCCACATATGTCTGGCCCTTTGCTGGAAAAACAACACTCTAGCTCGATAGCAACTCAAACACATCTACAATCTGTTCGAACTTTGATTCTTTCCACTTAATTGGCACCATCTCAGCAGCCTGTGCCTCTGACGCTTTCGCCGTCTCTTCAAGATGGGAAGATGAAGACATTTATCGGAATATGCGAGTCTGGGAAATATTTCGAAGATTTGAAGAACACTTTGAAAGGTTCAACGTAAAAGTTGAAAAACGAAGAACAGGTGAATAACACACCTGAAGATTTGAATACCTTTAAGGAATTGAGAGAGAAAATGGAGAAATTGGAGAAGTGATGAAATGAAACCCCATTTCGCCTATTTATACACATAGCATTTAATCGGATGGGTAATCGTGCAACCCATTAGGATCAAGGGTCCAACCAGAGTGCGACACGTCACGCGCCAAATGAGGAACGGCGGTTCACTCGCGCGCGTGACTGCCACTCTCCTGACATAGGCGAAAAGCAACCCTAACGTGACACTCGTCGTCCCCCTGCAAAGTGTTAGCCGTCACATCACCTTTATTCAAAAAATATTTTCCGCATGCGTAAGTGTGCATTTCTCCCCCGGAAATGCCATTACCAAGCGACATGCGCCAAAAAAACCATCCCCGAGGTCTCATTCTTAGTACCATGCCCAGGTTGCGTTTTGTCAAACCATACCCGCGCATGTGCCCGCAAATATCCATAAGAAATAAAAACACCCATCTGATCTAGAGTTCCACCCATTTACCATTTGCGCATGGGAGCAAGACTTGACTCGGGGACTTGAAGGGGTGTGGTCCCAAATATCGCGCAAGCCATGCACGCGTAGGACAATATCCACACTTAATTCATAAAACACTCAGCTTGTTCCAAGGTTCCTGCGTGGGATCCGCCTGCGTACGTGCAACCATGTCAGCTCATAAAAGTACAACCGGTACAAGTGGCAGTAGCATGTAGCCAATCATCGTGCACTAGGCTCTGCCCAACCAATCCTCCGATGATCAATCGTGCAGGGGACAAACAATACAAAAGGACAGTGACATGTAGCCAATCAGCTGCGCCATTCACTGCTCTACGATCTCCACTCACAACTGATGACAAACTCGAATAACATGTACATTAGACAGGCCACGTGTAACCAATCACGATGCGCCATCGTTTCTCTATATCTACAAATTCTATCTATTGTGTTAGAGGGGACCAAATGGATATTCATTGATGGTGATGTCTAACCTATAAGCCCATCAGCCCATCTCCTTCTTTAACTCTTCGGCTATAAATACCAACCTTTAACCACAGGTTTAAGGATTTTTTTTTATTTTAAATTATTTATTAGTCGAGAAAAAAACTAAAGAAATGTTTTACCTTATTGGGATGACAAATCGTCTCTACAAGTTAGAACTTTTTTTTTCAATTTGACTTATAGGGACGAAATGTCGTTTCTAAAAGTGAATAATTTTTATTTTAGGAACATGGTTGTAAAACAATGTCTTCAAGGCCGAGTACTCCCCGAGTAATCGCTCCAAATTAGGCTACTGAGACGATTTTCTTCAACTCCGCTTCATTACTCGGAATTGTTCAAACGCGGTCAACCACGGGTAGAATCAGATCTATTAGGCCAACTTGGCCCGAGTTTGACTTAAAAAATAAAAAATAAAACATATTTTTATGTCTATTATATCAAAGAATGATTATTATTCTCACGTATTTTGTTACAAATATTAGTAAATTTATGTTATTTGACATATATTTAATTTTCAAAAACTAATTTCTTTATAATTTAACATGTCCGAGTACTTTCCGAGTACTCTCTACCTATGCCAGGTACTCTCAACTCCACGATCGATCGACCGACTAGGGATCGCCTTGCGACTTTTGCAACCATGATCCGGAATAAAAACAAAATTGTTTTTCTCTATAGGGACGACATGTCTTCTCTATAAGTTAGATCATTTTTCTTTTAATTTGGCTTATAGGGACGACATGTCATCTCTATAAGTGAATAGTTTTTTTTTTTTTTAATTAATTACCATTCTAGAATAAAAAAACAAAATGTTTTTCTCTATAGGAACGACATGTCGTTTCTATAAGTTAGATCATTTTTCTTTTAAATTGGCTTATAGGGACGACATGTCATCTCTATAAGTGAATAGTTTTTTATTTGTAATTAACTACCATTCTAGAATAAATATAAGTTAGATCATTTTTCTTTTAAATTGGCTTATAGGGACGAAATGTCATCTCTATAAATGAATAGTTTTTTATTTTTAATTAACTACCATTCTAGAATAAAAAAAAAACAAAATTAATTATGTTTTCTTATGGGGATGACACGTCGTCTTTATAAGTTAAATCATTTTTTTTTCAATTTGACTTATAAGGACGACATCTCGTCTCTACAAATTAATATTTTTTTCTATTTTTAATGAAATATTAATCATGTATAAAAAAATAAAACATTTTTTCCCAGGACGAAATGTTCTCTTTATAGGTTAGATCATTTTTTTCAAATTTTTTTTGGTGGAATGGTAAATTTTGCCTTCTAAATGAAAAATCTTTTTTACCGGACAAACATTTTAGAGACGACAACTAATTTTTTTTATTTTTCATAGATATATTGATCATTAATAAAAGAAATTCAAAAGAAAAATATTTAAAGTTGTCGTCTCTATAAGTTGAAACGATTTTTAGGGTTTTTAATTCATTAAACTAGAGAATAAGAAAAAACAAAAACAAATTATTTTCACCGTTTACAGACGACATGTTATCCTAATAGAGTAACACAGCTTAAAAAGCACAAAAAACCCTATTGAAACTTGTCGTCTCTATAGGTTGATCTATAGAGACGACCAATGTCCCACCTATAGGTGTCGTCCTTATAGGGTTTTTTTTTTATGTAGCGTCCATACATTATATGAGATACAATTGTTAGGGCTGTAAAGGCCATGTTCGTGTTCGTTTGTTAAGGAAATCCAAATGTTCGTGAACCGTTCGCGAACTCATGTCGAACAGAAGTTTATGTTCGTGTTCGTTTGTTAAGGAATTTCAGTTATCCGTGAACACTGGTCACGAACACAAATGGTTATTAAACTTGGAGTTAATTGCCAAAATCGCTCCTGAGGTTTGGGCACATTTGCCATTTTCGTCCAAAATGACACTTTTGTACCATTTTGCCCCTCACTTTTGTAACTTTTTGCCATTTTCATCCAAACCACTAACTTAGTTTATTTCTGTTAAGTTGAATAATATTTGGATGAAACAGGCAAATGTAAACCACAGGGGCGATTTTGGCAATTTACTCAAACTATTTTTAAGTTCTTTTATTTAATTAATTTTGTCACATATATAATAAAAAAGAATATACATGCAATTTTTTTTATTATTATGTTATAAAATTTATAATTATGTATGTAAATACTTACGGGTAGTATAGTGTTGTTGGGCCCCCAAATACACACTCAACACACACTCACAATTATGTATGTAATGTAAATACACAGAAGGTTTAAATGTAAATATGTATGAAGATGGAGAAAGTTTGCAGAAGTTGTTTCGAATGAAAATAATGGGTGTATACTGTATTCAATAAACAAAAAACAATAAATAGCCATACATCATACATATGTGAGAATATTAAAAAAAAAAAAACTACTCTACCTAAAAACTAGGACATGAGAAACAAGTCAGACGATTCACAACCCAATAAACTCGGTACTACCAAGTCTTCCACAAACTCTAAATAACATGTGATTAAATACAGCTCCTGACCCGCTACCCCTGACCCGCTGACGTGACGTGAAAACGAATCGATTAACCCAACAAATAGGTCATGCACCAGTGTGTTAAGTCAGTTAAAAAAAACAGCCGGTTCACAACCTAAAAATTAGAGTCATCTGTTTTAAACAAGGTTAATGATTCAATGCATATCAATTTAGCCTGTGTACATATTTGTTTTATCCAAATCATTCATTCATGTTAATTCGATCACTTACAAAACATGTGTTTGTTTGATCCCCTCTAATAGCCTTACAACGTGTATGAAAGACTTTCATCAAAAAATCTGGACGTCTCACAATCTCTCTTCCATCTCTCCTCTCTCTTCCACCTACAACCAGACAGTAATTTGGGATGGCAATGAAGATGCTCTAAAGTAATGTCCGGATTTTTTGTCACCGGAGATGAAAATTTATAAAAAAAATGTAACAAAACTATTATTTTTTTCATAAAAAAATTGCATGTATAATTAACTAAATAAAAGAAATTAAAAAGAGTTTGAGTAAATTGCCAAAATCGTCCATGTGGTTTATATTTGCCAGTTTCATCCAAATATCATTCAATTTAACAGAAAAAATAAACTAAGTTAGTGGTTTGGATGAAAATGGCAAAAAGTTACAAACGTGGGGGGGCAAAATGGTACAAAAGTGTCATTTTAGACGAAAATGGCAAATGTGCTCAAACCTCAGGGACGATTTTGGCAATTAACTCTTAAACTTGAAAAAAGCAACATCAACTTTAAACATCAAACACAACTTGTCAAATACAAACATTAAATGGTAAATCAAAAATTCAAGACACAAGACACAAGAAGTCTACTACTACAAGCACCTTACGATAAATCAAATTTAGCTAACTTAAAGCATAATTATCCAAAGTTAGTTACACATATCCCAAAAAATGACTTTTGTGTCCAACTTCTTCATAATTTAGATTAGGGTTTATAATTTACCTGTTTTTTAAACATAATTATTAACTAATGTTTAGGAGGAGGGTAAAACTTAAGAGGGTAAAGTGAAATACTAAAAAACATAAAAAACGTTAAACAAATTAACATAAACAAACAAACACGAACGTAAAAGAACATATTACCGAACGATCACGAACGCGGTCGAGCGAATGAGACCTTTGTTCGTATTCGTTTATTGAGTTAGCCGAACAAAATATCTTGCTTGTGTTCGTTCATTAACTAAACGAATGAACATAAACGAATTTCCCACCAAACAGTTCACGAACTGTTCGTTGAACATTCGGTTCATTTACAACCCTAACAATAGTTGAATTTATGTGTGCTATGAAAGTTCATCATTGGGAGGGCTTTCAATACCCACTATTAGAAATTTGACATTTTCTAACAAGCTTTTCCGTCACAAATGCGCAGCAAACTCGGATTTGCTACGCATTTGCAACAAAACGTCGATGTTGGAAAAAGCTCCGTCGGAAACTATTTACTACACAATTGCTACGCAAATTTTAACGCAATTCCTACAAAAATATTGTGTCACAAAATTTGCAACGCATTTCCTACGTACTTCTTAAGTGGTTTATTTTAATGCTTGCAACACATTTGTAACGGAATAGTTAAATTTTTTTGTAACAAATTTGTAACGGAACAGTTAAAATGAAAAAAAAAACTAAAAGTATCCTATTTTACTAAAAAAATGCAAAAGAAAAAAATTACCGAAACATTATAGAACATGTTTTAAAATCCACAATACAACTAACTTGTAATATCCATTAAGCAAGATCTAGTATGTCTAAACCACAAAACAAACAAACTCTCAACATGCATATGTTTAAAATGATACCAACTGAAAACTAAGTACTAGGTCGCCAATTCTTCATGAAAACTCCTATGTTGCTGACGATTACTCGGCGGATGGAGTTCAGATCAGCATCAATTCCGCCATTGTTGCCGAGGATTCGTCAGCGGATGGAGTTCCGATCTCCATGTTTGCTAATTTGGATCTGATTTGGAGTACTGACAGTTTTAAGATCGGGAATTAGGGTTACTGTTTTGAGATTGGGAATTAGGATGTGGTTTTAAGATCGGGAATTAGGGTTACCGTTTTGAGATTGAGAATTTAGGATGTGAAGTGTGAACGGAGAGTTTGATTCTGGGGAATGTAAAAAAAAAAAGCGTGCCCCTCCCCTCCTACATGTACTTTCCAGCCCATAATAATAACAACCGTACACCATTTTGTAAATCAATATTTGGATACTTAAAAAACCATCTGATTCCACTATTTACATAATATAAATTAGCAACAAGTTATTGCTTTGAGGTGTTGTACCCCATGTTTTGGGGATTTTTCAAAAAAAAAAAAAAAAATTGATATTTCTTTTTAAACCCGAACTACTTGATTTTATAGTTTTAATCCAAAAGTTTTTAGTTTTTTCAATTTAACCTAATAACTTTTTACTTTCAACTTTGATCCCCTATATTTTTCATATTTTGCAAAATTTTTCGTTTTACGTTTAGTTCTAAATTTTACGAGCTAACACGGCACAATGTGTGTGTGAGTGGGGTTCAACGATTTTACGTTTTCTTATACGATTCGTTCTAAATTTTGCGAGTTAACATGGCGCAATGTACGTGTGTGGTTCAGTGTGTTTACGTCGTCTATTTTTTTTCCGTTTAACAAGTTTGTCACAATGCGCGAGTCCTAAATCGAGTTAGTTATTATTTTCTCTTATATGTCGGTTTAGTTTCTCAACATTAAGACGCCACAACTTCAGTGTTGGTGGTCGTTGGCTGTAGTGTGACATTGATGCTATTTATCACGGTTTTACGTCCCCGCCGCAACGCGGAATGCTTAATACGAGTTATTATTATTTTTGAAACTGAGCCAAAGTACATCAGAAAAAAGCAAACCAACAGCATAAACATAAATACATAAACTACTATGATGTAGATATATTCAAACATTGACCCGCCCATTTTGCCACTTGTAATTACAATTTAAGTATCAAGAGGGTGTTTGGGATTGCTAATCAAGACTGTTGATCTGCCTTTTGCATTTGGGGGTGTTTGGGACTGTTTATTTAGTTAAATGTTAGTGAAATAAGCTGTTGCCAGTCAGCAATTGGAATTTGATTTATGCCAGTTAATAATGTAACTATAAGTTAAAAAAGCAATAATTGATACATAAAATGAATTTGAATGTATGAAATGATGCAGGTATTTGGTCTACAAAAAGGTTCCACTCTTTTACAAAGAACTCTTTGAAGTAGATTTTTGAAGCCTTTTTTTCAAATAAAAGTTCATCACTCATAAACAGAAGACCTGTGTCCAAACATGCCATAGCAGACTAACACTTCAAACAAGTTTAGAGTAGTTATGGCTGTTAAAGAAATGAACATGATGAACCAACTACATTTGAATAGAGGGGTTTTGTTATCAAGATAATAAAACAATCTATTTTTCAATACAACTGTGCACGTCTTGTTTCTCGACTTTTCTTCATTAATGTTCCAATTACATTGTTAGATCAAAAAGCCGGGCAATTCAGGCAGTTTTATTCCAGCCAAACAATATTACTGAACAATATTATCTCGACATCCAAAGTTCCAAACACTGGGTCTATAAAGCCCACATTGATAAGTGCACTTAGCATCTAAAAAATACACTTTGTAAGACGATTTTTTTTGTTTGATTCAACAGCAAAAACATAAATATGTGTTTAATAAGGCGAAGAAACTAAAATACAAATCTGCAATGTGTTAGATGTTTGCGCCAAACTTCAGCTTTGGCTCACAAGGTGGCAACAGTAGCACTTCTACTCAAATGAGTTTGAGACGTGGTGGATTAGCCGTTGGGTTCATGGTTATCCTTTTTCCAATGTGTGGAGGGACATGGGTTCGTGTTGTATATAGAAGACTGCTTCGATAAAGCTCTAGGTTAGCTTAAAGTTTTATGTATAATTTCTATTTTCACACAAATGCTAATTGACCCGTTTGAGCCTCTACACTTGAGCTGGATTAGTGATGTATCCGCGATAAATGTTATTCTATTTTCGTCAGTCCTGCCCCCACCCCCATCCTGCGTATTATGCTATTATACATTTACCCAAAAGTTGTAAGAATAATGACTAAATGACACCAAATCCAAGCACACCATAGTGAGAAAACTGTCTAAGGTAAATTGAGAAATCTGGAATATATGAACAACAATATCGTTTTTTAATCTAAAAAAGAAAAGAACAAGTGAATAATCATCAAGGGGATTAACATAAATACGATGTGAGGTCTAGAAAAATGTGACGCACTTTTTCCATCGGACCTGGTGTAAACCACGATAGGACTCCGAACTCTGTGAACACCATCAGTCCACACTAGAGACGCGCTATTTATGGTGGAGGGCTTCATTTTGCTCCCTTAAACAGTCACCACGAAATTCATCTTCTGGTTAAGAACAAGTGAATAATCATCAAGGGGATTAACATAAATACGATGTGAGGTCTAGAAAAATGTGACGCACTTTTTCCATCGGACCTGGTGTAAACCACGATAGGACTCCGAACTCTGTGAACACCATCAGTCCACACTAGAGACGCGCTATTTATAGTGGAGGGCTTCATTTTGCTCCCTTTAACAGTCACCACGAAATTCATCTTCTGGTTCCTTTTTGTGAATCGTAAAGTGTTGGGATCCACTTTGAAACGCAACTTTGAGGTGTCTCCCTCTATAGATGCAACATAAGTTGAACTGGCACCAACATTTGTTAGCGTTCTTGGAAATGACTCTGAAACCGCAACTCCCACTTCTACTCGAACTGCCATGGACGGGTAATTAATCTATTTGGGAGACAACTTCACGGTACAATTAGCATTTGTGAGGTTGCACCATGTCTTGAGATATTCTTGAAAAGATGTCTCATATACCAGTCCTGGATTTAAGGCCTTTATAGGATCAATGTGTCCGGACCCATATGCAAATTTGGCTTGTGGGTAGAGGGATGTGTTGTATTCCCACGCTATGACACGATATAAAACGAATGAGATGACAGTTTGAAAATATAATAGTTACCATAATTTCACGAACTTGCGTCAAGACAGTTCCTATACACCAAACATTAATAGAATGTTTTATTAATTAACTAACTGATATCTAATGAACGCAAAATGCTCTACAATCCGATACAAAGTTCAACTCTTTTGATTAAGTTTTAGTAGCATTTGTTATAACGCGTGTAAATGGTTGCACATGAATATTGACTTAAATTATGAAGAATATAAGCATAATAAGCATACCTTTGCGTATAATTAAAGCTTAGAGAAACGTCATAATTGTCGTTAGCTCCCGTAAATATATAGACATCACCGGCCATTGAGTTTTCTGTGGTTTTGGAAATCAATAAAAGAAGTAGTGAGTATGGGCTTGAATTGAAAAAAATAATGAAGGATTCACGGATCGTTTTAAAATTAAAATTAACCTAAAAAACATATGCTAATGAAACCCTAACTAACAATTCATCATCGCGCAATCAAAAACATTCATCACGATCCAATCGAACAATCGAATCAACAGCGGTTAATCAGTACAGACGATCGATCGTAAGAATTAATCAAATCGAATAAATAAATAGATCTTTATTATGTTGATCGAAAACAAATTAAAAAAGAAGATGAGAACTTACCGAAAAACTCTGTCTCCTCCCTCAACGGCAAGATTAAAGATAGATCGAAGAATATATATATATACATATATTTTTTTTTGAAAGATGATCGAATAATTTAGTATGAGAAATTAAGAAGATGGTTGGGGGATTATAAAGAAAAGGAAGCAGATGATTTCTATGGGGTGGGTTGCGGATTACCGGGTCGGGTTATTCGCGTGACGAGAGCTCATGGTATCTAGAGTTTACCGGTTATTAGATAAAACACGTGTAACTAAAGTCCAAAGTTGATTATGCGAATATCTTTTAAACTATCTTTTTCAATTTGTTCACTAGCAGATCTGATATCTTTTGGTTTATATAATTCATATGAATGTTCGAAATTATACCTTTGTTGCCTCGATTAGGAAGAGTTGATCTCACTTTGTTCACACCGGCTAAAAATTTAGGGGGTGTTTGGCCTAGTTTTTATTTTTTGGCTTATGCTTATATTTTAAAGTAGCTTATAGCTTATTTTCTATCATTTGATAAGCTCTTTTTAATGTGTTTGGATTAGCTTATAGCTTATTTATATCATTTGCCCTTACACAAAGAAGTCTTCTTCAAATAAGTTAAAAAACCATCATCAAATAAGCTTCTTCAAATTAGCTTATATAAGCTAATAAGCATAAGCTTAAAAACCTAAACCAAACATCAAATTAAGCTTATTTTGTAAAAAAAGCTAAAAAAAACTATAAGCTTTGTTAAAAAAGCTAGGCCAAACACCCCCTTAGTTTCATCAACACTCAACAGTTGGTCTTGAAGTTGAAAATGGTCGTTCTATTTTTGTTAAGTTGGGTGTTTGGAGCAATAACCCAACTTGATCCTTTTATAGGAGTTTGGTAGTAAAAAAAAAAAAAAAAAAAACGTTTACTCTTATCAACAAATCACCAAATGCAAGTAGAATATATCTTCGAACTTAAAGAAAAATGAGACTGCTATCCATCTAAAGGAGTATCTACACTTTTTGCCAAAATTAGTCGTTCTTAGCAATTAATTAGGGCTGACCAATTTACGGTTTTGAACTGTCAGAACCGGGGAATCAAACCAGAACCGTCAGATCTGAACCGTATTGTTGTATTTTGGGTCAGGTTACTGTTCTTAAATTTGGGAGAAAACGGTTCCCGGTTGCTTCCAGTTATAACCGATGGGTCCGTTTAAAGAACCGCTAGAACGAGATTGGGTTTAAACTTTAAATATTATATTCAAAAACCCTAATATTATATTATACATATATTAAAACTAGAAGCTAATGAATAGTAATTTTAATATTATAACTAGTAGGGTGCCGGCGCGATGCAGCGGTGGCGACACTTTGCATTGCGGCACTCGTTTCTGGTAGTTTTCTTATTCACATAATATTTATACTAACAATATTGTGGTGGATATATGTCATAAGTGTTATTATACATATGTAAAGTTTTGTTTTTTATAAAAATTAATAATCAAATGACAAAAAATATTGTTTTTTATAAAAAATAATAATCAAAAGACAAAAAATAAAAGGTAAGTTGTTATAATTGTAAAGTATGTTTATTTTATTGGTTAAATTATAAAGTATAATTTTATTCTTTAAAGTTCATAACTTTTTTTAAATATCTACATAGTACTCATCCAATAAACTTTAAGTTTAAAATTTTGTTTTTATAAAAATAAAAAATAGTATTTGACTCGTAAGTACGTTTTAGACCTTTAACTTAAATTGTTAAATTTCGTTTTTTACAGATATAAAAAATTTATATTTTTTTTATAAAATTTCAAGAATTGTTTTTATAAAAAAAAATAGGATGTTAAGAGTTTATATCTTACTTTATATCATACTAAGTTCAAATTTTTAGTTCCTAACTAATCTTATCTATATGAGTCTACTTTGAACTTATAATCTCTAAAAACATGCAACACAATCTACTATGTATCTAGTCAAGTTGATAAATAATTCTTTTGAAACTGACTAATATTATCTATAACAATATAATTGAACTTATAATTCCTACAAATTTGCAACACAATTTAGTATTTATCTAGTAATGATTGTAAATTTCTGGAGTATTTTACTTATAACACTTGTTACAAAAAAAGTTTATAAAATAAATATTTTTTTTTTATAAAAACAAAATGTTTTGTTTATAAATAAAGTAAAAACCTGTTTTACACATGTAAAGTTTTGTTTTTTAATAAAAAAATAAAAGTCAAATGACAAAAAATAAAAGATAAGTTGTTCTAGTTGTAAAGTAAGTTCATTTTGTTGGTTAGATAATAAAGTTTATAATTTTATTTTTTAAAGTTCATGACTTTTTTTTTTTAAATATTCACATGGTACTCATCCAATAAACTTAAAGTTTAAAATTTTTGTTTTTAAAAATAAAAAATAAAAAATAGAAAATAGAAAATAGAAGTTGACTCGTAAGTACGTTTTACACCTTTAACTTTAATTGTTAAATTTCGTTTATATATGTATATATAAAATTTATATTTTTATAAATTTTAAAAATAGTTTTTATAAAAAAAATAGGATGTTAAGAGTTTATATCTTGATTAGCTTTATATCATAGTAAGTTCAGTTTTTTAGTTTAGCTTTAAAGTTTATTACTTTATTATTTTTTTAATTAAGAAATACAAATTATTATATTAATATCCAAGAATAACTGCAATATTTTATAATTCCAACTTGACTATATCTAACTACAATATCTATTTATTGCAACTTTAGAATATTAACTTATATAAGTTCAGTTGACTTGTAAATTTATGATACTAACTTTATTTTGAACTTTATTAATATGGTCCCGCATTATATTAACACCAAAAGTAAAGTTCAAATATAAAATAAACTTTATTCATACGTCTAGATCAAACATAACAACTTAAAATAAAAAAAAAACATAAAAACACTTGATAGATTTCATATTAGACTGCATGAAATTCGTTCCTCTTCTGAATTGACACTCGAATTATTTTTAATCGGATTTTCTGGTTTGTGGTTGAATCGGTAGTATCTTCTAATTCCTCTTCTTTTTCATTGTCCTCAGAATTGTCTAAATTAATAACCTCACTCCATTTCCATTCAGAGAGTCTCTTGGATCTCTTCCTTTGAGTCTCAAACTTCTGATCCTTAAAAAGGACAAAAATTGAATACTAAAGTTAAAAAAAGATTAAATAAACATTAAAATTACCTCTTAACTAAATTCACATTGAAGATTAGACTTGTATGGACTAAACATTGCACTATAAGAAATAATATCAACACTTTTATCACCATCATCCTGCAATAAAACACACATATAATAACATAACAAACATGTTAATATGAAAGATATACGCAAAAATAATACTTAAAAACCAACAAAATCAAAGCTTGTTTGACAACTGGGTTGTTTAAATTGGCATGTTCATCATGCAACTGAATCTGAAAAATCAAATAAGTTAACATTCACATAAAAATAAATAAAGGAAAACAATTATTCACTGATGCGATATAATAGAACTGACCTTAGAATTTTCAATCTCGCATGCTTGGTTTTTCGCAACAATTGAATTCAGAACTGGGTTTCTAACTTTGTTTAGCAATAGATATATGGGTGTCCTGCTATGTATTTATAGCAGTAACTATAGAAGTGCATTAGGGTTTAATTTTAGATTTGCCACCCCTTTATTTAGGAAGTTTGTTGTGGTTAGTTTTAAGTTTTTATAAGATATATCTAAGTATAGATATTATGCATTTTTAATAAAATAAAATGTGACACATAATATCTTCATTTTATGTTGCGGTATTTTTAATTCTTTTTGTTTTTGTTTGCATAGATAGAGCCCATCTTTATATATTAGGCGCATTAGATCACAAGTATTAATTACTTGTACAATAAAACATTATTGACTTGTACCTTTTAATCTGTGCGTCGATATTGAACAAGACAACTATCGAAACGTCGACAAAAATGTGTAGGTTGTCATGCTATCTTTGAATTTTTTTAAACAATATAGTTTATAAGATATGTCAATAACACGTAAAAAAAATTATAAGTTTGTTGTGGAAGGGTAAATTGTAACTAATTATATATAATTTTGTTAAAACATCAGGGATTTAAGTGTAATAAGTTTATGGGTTAAAAAATAAATAGTGTTTAAAAGACCAAACTACCCTCATTTTAGGGGTCTTTCTATAAATAAAAGGGGGGGGGGAGTTCTTATTTTTTGGGTATCTTAAAATACCCATCCCTCATGCATTACAATATAGTATAGATATACAGTTTTTTAATACTTTTATTATTTTAATATTATAATAATAGTTATTTTCTTTACTTTTTAACTTTAATCATTTTTTTAACGTCACGGGTTGGGATAAGCTTGGTGTCAACCGGTATCAAGCCAGTACTAGTATCGAAAATACCGATACGGTCTTGTTCGGTATTGGTACGTGAATGTAAAAACCGGCACTAGTACAGAAAACGCCAAAAGTTGGTGCCGAATTGATATTGGAAATCTTTTTGTTCGGGAAATTCAGTGCTGCTACCTGGTACCATTTGCTCATCCCTGATCACGGGTACCATACAAACAACAACGGTATCGTACAACTTTTTTTTATTCATTTTTTTCAACTTTTAATTTTTTTTTCTTTTTTTAGTTTCAGGGGTAGGGATGAGTTCGGTTCCAACCGATATACAGAATCTGTACTGATATCGAAAATATTGGTTACGATACCGGTATATGAAGGTAAAAAAAGGTTGTGAACCGGTACCAGGAACGCCAAAAGTCGGTATCGAATTGGTACTTAAGATCTTTCTGTTCGGCAAATTTGGTAATGGTACCTAGAACCATTTGCTCATCTCTGACCACGGGTTTCATACGAACAACATCGTTACCATACAACTTTTTTGGTTAGATTTTCTTTCGTTTATCTTTTAGTGTTTTTTTCTACATTTTCTTTTTTTTCTTGTCAGCAGTTCCGTTCGCAACGCGCCCGTAGTGATTTCAAAACACATGTAAACACAGACTAAATAACACAAGAAATTCGCTGCAACGCGACAAACTTCTTTAAACCTAGTATATATATATATATATATATATATATATATATTAAAATTAGAAGCTTATGAATAGTACTTTTAATATTAAAATTAAAAGCTAATGAATAGTAATTTTAATATTATAGTAATATATAGTTTTTTTAAATATTTTTATTATTTTAATATTATAATAATAGTTAGTTTAGTTAGTTTTTAACTTTAATCATTTTTTAATATTACGGGTTGGGATAAGCTTGGTATCAACCGGTATCGAGCCAGTACTGGTATCGAAAATACCGGTACGATCATGTTCGTTATCGGTACATGAAGGTAAAAACCGACACTAGTACTGAAAACACCAAAAGTTGGTGCCGAATTGATATTATAAATCTTTTGGTTCGGGAAATCAGTGTTGTTACCCGGTATCATTTGGTCATCCCTGATCACGGGTACTGTACGTTAGAAGCTAATGAATAGTAATTTTAATAGTATAATAATATATAGTTTTTAATACTTTTATTATTTTAATATTATAATAATAGTTATTTTCGTTACTTTTTAACTTTAATCATTTTTTTAATATCACGAGTTGGGATAAGCTTGGTGTCAACAGGTATCGAGCCAGTACTGGTATCGATTGTACCGCTGTACGGTTCTGTTCGGTATTGGTACATGAAGGTAAAAACCGGCACCAGTACAGAAAACGTCAAAAGTTGGTGCCGAATTGATATTAGAAGTCTTTTGGTTCGGGAAATTCAGTGTTGTTACCCGGTACCATTTGCTCATTCTTGATCATGGGTACCATACGAACAACAACGGTATCGTACAACTTTTTTTTGTTGATTTTCTTCAACTTTTAATTTTTTTCTTTTTTTAGTTTCAAGGGTAGGGATGTGTTCGGTGCCAACCGATACAGAATCAGTACTGATACCGAAAATACCGGTTACGGTACCGGTATATGAAGGTAAAAAACGGTAGTGAACCGGTACCAGGAACGCCAAAAGTCGGTACCGAATTGGTACTTAAGAGTTTCGGTTCGGCAAATTTGGTAATTTGCTCATCTCTCTGACCACAGGTTTCAGACGAACAACATCGTTACCATACAAATTTTTTAGTTGATTTTCTTTCGGTTATCTTTTAGTGTTTTTTTCTACAATTTCTTTTTATTCTTGTCAGCAGTTCCGTTCGCAACGCGCCCGTAGTAATTTCAAAACGCATGTAAACACAAACTAAATAACAAAAGAAATTCGCTGCAACACGGCAAACTTCTTTAAACCTAGTTAATTAAAAATACAATTAATATTATTGTTCCATGTCAAATTTATTTTCTGGTCAAACGATAAAAGTTGTTATCTTGGAACAAGTATGAACAAGTATTGATCGGTTTTCATTAGGTTTGTAAACGCTCGAGAGCTACTTGTTATTGGCTTCGCTAAAAGCTCGAACGAGCTGAGCTTTAACGAGCCCGAACCCAAGCTCGAGCCTGAAATAGAGCTCGTTTAGTTATCGAGCCCGAGCCTAAAATACAAAGCTCGTTTAGGCTCGTGAGCCTAAACGAGCCCAAACAAAAATTTATTTATTTTATATATAATATAATAATAATGATGATAGCATTGGCAAGCCGAGCTTTGACTCGTTTAAAAAATATTGAAGCGAGCTCGAGCTCAAATAAGTAGGCTCGAACCGAGCAGAGCTCGAGCTTTAAAAAAACATGACGAGCTCGGGCTCGGCCCGGCTCGTTTACACCCCTAGTTTTCATTGATGTGGGATGGAAAAACTAATTAATGGATGGATGTTGTTTGTTATAATTGTGCCACAAACTATAACGCATCTGTTACGGAATACTTGAAAATACAATAAGTTAACTGGTTTTCGTAGGAAATTCGTCACATGGTAATATGTATTTAATAATGGTAAATTAACTAATTAGTCAATATATTATAAAACATATCCAACAAATTTACAACCAAACTGTGACAAAGTTAAATGTTTTTTGTTTTTGTCACTATCATGTAGAAAATTTGTTTAAAAAATTGCGGGTTTTTTTTGTCGTCATAAACGCGTCACAATTTGTGACGCAAATTTCGGTAGCAAAATTTCGTAGTAAAATGACCACTTTTCTAGTAGTGACATATGCTTAATGGAAATTCTATAATGAATTCAAGCTTTTCGATTTCTTCACTTTAATCATTCAGGTCAAGGATTTTATATAAACTATATAGTTATGGTAGCTAAGAATAAAAGGGACTCAATATGTAATTGTTCGAAGTGACACTTACCAGAAGCTGCATTTGAACCCTGTATTCAAAACACAACTTACAAACAAAATATTCACAGAAGTAGAGAATTGTATCCATCATACACCACAAACCTACCATGCTGGCATGCTTTGCATAATATATCAACATAGGGTAATTTAGCAAAATAAACAACCAAACTAACCATATTTTGATTCACATGTCTTGACATGAGGGTGCAGCAATCAAGAACTTATCATTGTGGCCGGAAGTAGGGATCTTCTTTGTTCTGATAAATCTTAAATAACTGGTTTGAGTATTTTTTTGCAAGTTCCTTGCATCGTTTGATCCCCTCCGAGTCATATTCTTCCAGTTCTTCCACCGTTTTGTTAAGATCGCCATTAGAATCTCCATCTGTGAGAAATTCAGCCAGCTGACAACCCCTACAAGATCATGCACGCATACATTTCAACAGAATTAATGACTGATAATGTCAGTATATCTTAAGGATAACATGGTTTGGCCAATTAACATTAGGGTTTTGTTCATAAAACCAATAAAGCATTTCTTTTACCAAATATGAAATCATGAGCAGTAATAAGCTCAGTTGGGACTTAGTATCAGAATATTGTAATAATGTTCTCACCTGAATGCGTCAGCCTGGCTAAACCCTCGCCCGTTTTGGTATCTTGTGTCTTTAGATTCTTTCTCATCAGTTGTTTGTTGCCTATAAACAGCACACACCGCCCTCATACACAATCCGGGATCTTTAGCAAAATCAGATAGCATATCCCCCTCTAGATCCCACTTCATGTTCGGATCTTTTTTCCTGCGAATCTTATCCATAGTTGATTTATATTCAATAAAATCATTTAATGCATCTTCGGATTCATGGTTGCTATCACAACTAGAAATACTTTCAGAATCGCTCACGATAAATCCACCCAAACTTTCACAGAGTGAAGTATCTACGCCATCATTATCTTCCTCATCCTCACTTGAATCGGCGGTTATATTCAAGTCAAAACTGCTTTTGTCTTGTTTCTTATCAGATTCTGATTTTCGGAGCCTCTTTAGGGACCTCCTATGTACATTTTCTTTCATCTCTTCCTCTGAATCTGTCATAGACCAAGAGCCATGCTGTGTTTTAATTAATGTGCAAATTAGAGCATTGTCATCATTACTATCCTCATCATGACTATCCTCAACATCACTAGTAATGGTTTGGGCAGACGGTTTTCTTTTAGCACTTCTATTATTCGATGAACGAACTCTAAACTCATCCGTATGTTCTTCATCAATATGTTCAAGATTAGAGTTTTTGAGGTTAGTCTCCGACTCATCTACACCATCATTATCTTCAACATCCTCACTTGAAACAACGATTTTTTTCAACTCAAAACTGCTATTCGCTTGTTTCTTATTAGATTCTGATTTTCTCAGCCTTGTTGGGTACCTCCTACTTACATTTTCTTTCACCTCTTCCACTGAATCTGTCATAACCCAAGAGCTATGTTGTCTTATGAGTGTGCAAATGAGAGCATTGTCATTGTAACTGTACTCATCATTGCTAGCACTTCTAGTATTTGATGAATGAACTCTAAAGTGGTCTGTATGATCTTCATCAATGTGTTCAAGATTAGTGTTTTGGAGGTTAATCTCTAACTCATCTACACCATCATTATCTTCCTCATCCTCATTTGACCAACCCATTTCATAAAATCTGGAAAAATAAAACACAACAAACAATGATGCGTGTATCAAAGCGCATTATACGGAATTGTCAATATTCTTGCATCACGTAAATCTAAGGCATGGGGAGATACACTCTCATTAGTGCATATGGCGCATCGCGCATTATACGCACATTTTATAACCAAGATTTAACCAGGTCATTTTCTTAAATCTTAGGGTTTCTAAACTTTTTCTATTTCACTGTGGTAATATAATTTACATTTGTAGCTTTTCACAAATAATCAATTAATATATAGATTGAATAACGTTTTGTTACACTCAAAAACTTTCAAAAATGGTTTGATAAAGATATACTAGTCAAATTAAATAATAGCACAACATATGAGATAGCAATTTTACCATTAAGTCCATATGTTAAAAAGGACTTTTGTAAAAAGTAAAAAAGGTAAAATCTTACAATTGATAAAGAAATCTTAACAATGGATAAAACAAAATGATCTACTTGGAATAGTCTAATGATATTGATAAATTAGATAGGGTTTAAGGTAGTAGAAGATTAGGTGTTTGTTTTTTATGGTGTGTAAATTTAGCCATTAAAAAAAATAGAGAATTAGGGTGACATAATTAGGAGGAGCCATATCAACAAAGGGTTACATATAAAAAATGTGAGGATAGAGTAAGAATAATCTACATTTGTTGAATTTACCAACTTTCATTAAGTTCTGAACGTTTTTATTTTTTTATTCATTAGTAGTAAAAAAAGAACTACCCAATAAAAAAGAGAATTTTTTAATCTTTAATGCGATGTGATGTTAAACATAAAGATATGCCTGATTTTATGGTGTAATTAGAGAAAATTAATGTATGAAAAAAGAAATACTTCCATGTCATGTCACAACAATATGGTTTCATAGCCTTCATTGGAAAAAAAAGTGTGTTTGTACGCATGAGAATTCTAATCACGACCAAGAAATATTTTTAAAATATGTGAAAATCGTATATACATTTGTATATAATATTTGTTGGGGAATTTTTAGAAACCGGACGATCAGAGAGGCGTGTAATCACTCTCAGATCAAATTATTTCGGTGGTTCACCCGAATAATTTAATCGGATACAACTCTGATTTCGAGAATTGAACCTGAGTATGTGTTTTTGAGTGAAATTGACGAACCAGAGAATTGTGACCAAAAAGCTGAATACGAAAATAGGATTTTGGGGTGTAACTGCCCAATGGCAGTTAATCCAATTTTTGGACAAAACTGCCATTTAACTGCCATTTTCAAACATTTCGAAAATGTGGCAAAATTCAGAAACATTTCGAAAACAGCTCGACCCCAGCCAGGGGCTCTGCCCCTTGGACCCCGCCAGGGGCTGCCGCCCCTTAGACCCTGCTCCCAGGGGCGCTGCCCCCGGACCCCCGCCAAGGGGGCGCTGCCCCCTTGGAACCCCAGTAGAGTACGGGCTCCGCCCGTACACTTCGAATAATAATAACTCAAACAAGCGTGCACTCCCGCACCTCCTAACTTGCTTGATGTGTATTATTATTCGCTTTGATCACCAAGTCAATCCCCGATTACACTAAAATATCTAACAATATTTTGATGTAATACATCTTGTTTGTCTTTAAAATAATGCCTCCCTGCACATATCTAATTATTTTTATGGGTCAGGATATACTAAAAAAATTATTTTGACTAAAAAGTAAATTTGACCATCAATTGATAATCAAGTGCTTGGATTAAATGAGTATAATTGATAAAAAAAAAAAGAGTCGCGTGTGTTTGTGCAGGGGTATTCTAGTTAATTCAAAGCAATAGTTTCTCTCTCCTCCAATCCTCTCATGTTTTTTAAACGTTAATAAATATTTCATACGACATTATTTTTTAATAAAAATTGCACAAAAAATCAAGCGTCTTTTATCTTTAAAACGTGTATACTATCGCTATATTTTTGAAAAAAAAAATCGAAAACCCAGATGCGTAAAACGCAATGGACAAAAAGGATAAAAAATGATCTTTTTCTAAAACGCAATTGACAAAAAACACAAAGATATGTCTTGTTTCAAAAATGCAATAGACAAAAACTACAAAAGAAATGTGTTATTTTTAAAACGTAATGGCTAAAAAACACAAAGAAATGTCTTTTTTTTTTTCTAAAATGCAATGCTCAGGAAACACAAAGAAATGTCTTATTTCTAAACGTGATGGCCTAAAAACACAAAAAAAATGTTTTTTTCTAAACACAATGGGCTAAAACAAAAAAAACAAAAAAAATCTTTTTTTTTAAACCTAATGGACTAAAAACACAAAGAAATATGTTTTTTTTTTCTAAAACGTAATGTAATAAAAACACAAAAGAAATGTTTATTCTAAAACGCAATTGACTAGAAACACAAAGAAATGTGTTTTTTCTAAAACACAATGTACTAAAAATACAAAAGAATGTGTTTATTATAAAACGCAATTGACTAAAAACACATAAAAATGTGTTTTTTTTTAACCTAAAACTTAATGGACCAAAAACACATAAAATGTGTTTTACCTGAAACGCAATCGACTAAAAACACAAAAAAAAATCTTTTTCTTAAAATAAAATGGACTAAAAACACAATAAAATATGTTGTTTCTAAAACGCAATAGACTGAAAATACAAAAAAGTGTGTTTTTTCATTTCTTTGTAAAATGCAATGACTAAATTCAAAAACACAGATCGTAAAAATGCAATTCAAAATTTTCTTACATAGATCGAAACCGATTTTTTTAACAATTGAAGAAATTTGAATGCTAGAAACACTTATCAGCGATTGAATCGAACGAATTGAGTCATTCGCTTCAAAATCAAGGGAAAATGAGATTTTGTATGAAATTAAACAGAGTTTCTTTAAAAAAATTTCTGAAGAACACGTTGATTGGTTTTTTGAATCATTGATTGATGACGAAAATCACATAGTGATTATTGAGATAGAAAAGTTTTGAAGTTACAAAGAAAAAAGAGAAAATTGGATAAAATTAATTAGAATTAGAATTCCCTTACCCTTTATTTTTAAATTTTCTCATATATCATAACCAATCAAGTGCACGTATGTTTGTGTACCGTACGTGTATGTATTTTCATAACTTAATAGAATGAAACAAGGTTGGTTGCAATACCTTGATGGCGACACCGAAACAAATCCGTACGAAAAAGATGGCGGCCGGTGGTTGTGGATGTGTGCCGGAAACTCGAAACTGCAGAGAACAAAGGGGGTGAAACGAATTACAGTAATGAGAGGTTCGGTGGCTTTTATAACGGAAACGAGATTTGATTTCACTGGGAAGAAACTGCCGTTTGACAGTTATTAGTAATTAATTAGATTTATATATCACGATCTTTATCAAATTCGCTCATTTTATGTATTTTAGGTTTAAATTCTTTTATCTTCTTCACAGGATATTATCTTGGCTGTTGTAAAATTATCTTATTCATTTGGATTTATTTAATTATGATCAAATTATTGTTAGGGTTACTTACCATTATCGTTGTGATATCGTTTTCACAGGATATTTAATTTTACCATTATCATTGGATTTGTTTGGTCACTTTACCCGAAGCAGCCTTTAAAGCAGTCTAATCCACCGTAAAAGCACTACCCCCTAAGCCCACAAGCGGGAAAACCCCTGTTAGATCCACACATGCATGTTTTCCTCCTACCCATCCAAAGACCAGAATGTCGGCTGGTCGAAGGGTAGATCTCCCTTCCAACGGGTATGTTAAGAAATTAACGGGTGCCTCTTTCTTAGCAGAAATACCAGCGCACCTGAATATGTCAAAAAGGACATCCCTAACCAAATCATGTCGGTATTTGAACCCCGGGAGCTCTCTACAATGAACTGAATGCTCCCCAAAGGAATCCAAACACGCCTTATGACAAACAGGGCATACCTCATCAACTGGGAATAAAGGAATCATGAGGCGATATTTAAGGATAGTACGATACTCCACCGGTGACATATGCTGGCCTAACCCATCTATAGGTATAGCAAGAAGGAAATCTTGTGCATGTGGTGCTCGGAGACACTCAAAAACGGCTTTTTGTCTAACGGTCAAGTCAAACTATACTTCGATTTCGTTGACAATTTTACTAAAAAGAGCACTCGCCAATGCATGTTGGGCTTTAGGGGGGCGGTGTCCTTATTAGTGAAACCGCTGAAGTCAAAGCTTGGAATCGTATCACGAAGACAAGCCAAAGCACAAACATAATCAGAATCCATACCACATATGCCACTGTCTCTTAAGATGTGGTCCTGTAGCACCCACGATTGGGCCCTCGAGGCTACAAAAGCATAGGATGAAGCCTCTACAGCCGAATACAACCCCAAACCCCCAAACCTAATAGGTAAAGAGGCAAGTCGCCACTAGAGGTCTCCAAAGAAAGGACCTCCACAAACTACCAATTCCTCAATCGCCTCACGCAAACCTTTGTCAAAGAACAACGCTGCATCTTCCATATGTACAGGTTGGCATGTCCTCAAGCCAAAGAAAAGCTTGGCAATGCCCATACAGGATCGAAGCAAGAGTAGTTCGCTTTGTGGGTCACCTAATTTGGGTAGAAGACGCATCAAATCTACCGCCTTAGCAGCTCTTTTTTTTGCCAACCCACTAATAAAGCTTGCGTCTCTACTAACGGCCCCCCCAAGAAGCTTCACCCCGACTAATGGCCTCCCGATGTCCTTAGAAAATAACCCTTCACGAAACTTGCTACCATCACAAGAAGACCAAAATAGCTTAGTTTTCTTAATATTGAGTTCAAGACCCAATGTTGGACCCGTCACCTTAATGATGTCCAACACTCTAGCCACCTCTTCTGAACCCCCAATGATAGTCCCATCATCAAGATACCAAGCATGAAGGAGAAGCTTGCATTTGTCTCTAATCTGATGCACAAGGGGGTGTAAAACAAGAGCGAAAAGAAGTGGTCCCAATGGGTCCCCTTGCTGAACTCCCGTGGTAGACCAAATGTGTCGATCTCCAAGATACAATCTTGTTGGCTGCCCATATAGAAATTCAACCCACAAAGAAATAGAAGGGCACCTCATCCTGACCTCACGAAGTAAGGCTGATCTATCCACCTGGTTAAAAGCATTAGAAAAATCTACAGTAAGCATTGCAAGAGACCCATCAGTGTGACATTCACTTAGAACCCTGTTGACACTGTGTAAAATGGCCTCAGCGCCACCCGACACGCCGACCCCAAACTGAAAGTCATTAAGGTACTTGCTCATTTCTTTACCAACACCCTTCATGGAAACCTTGGAAACCAAACGCCTCCATCATTACTAGAAAACTGTCTCCTTTGTGACAGCCAAATTTGTAGCAAATTTGTAGGTAATTGGTCTTATTCACAGATTTGCTACAAAAAAAATCGTGCAAAATAAAATTGTCGAAAATCACGTTAGCTACAAAACTATGACAAAATTTCCCACAAATTTTTGACAAATATATATCGTCACAAAATGTTGCCACAAAATACTTACAAACTGTTTTTTTATGTTTTTCCTACAATTCTTCCACAATTATGCCTATTTTTGTATTTTATTTTATGATATTTTACTTTTAAAATTAATAACACTAATGACAAAAATTATCCATAATTATGAATAATTATTTTATTTTGCGACAAAATTTCTACAAAATTATAAAACTTTCTCTTAACATTTTGCTACAAATTTCCTACAAATAAAAAAATATATTTTTTAATGTTGCTACAAATTTCCTACAACTTAAAAAATAGCTTTTTTAAGTTTTGTGACAAAATTCCTACAAACTAAAAAAACAAAATTTAAAGGTTACGACAAAATTCCTACAAACAAAAAAAAAACAAAATTTAAAGGTTACGACAAAATTCCTACAAACAAAAAAAAACAAAATTTAAAGGTTACGACAAAATTCCTACAAACCAAGAAAAACAAAATTTAAAGGTTACGACAAAATTTCTACAAACCAAGAAAAACAAAATTTAAAAGTTACGGCAAAATTCCTACAAACCAAAAAAAAATATTTTTGAAGGTTGCCACAAATTTCCTACAAATCAGAAAGAAATCCTGCATCTGTTTGCTACAAATTTGTGACAAACTGTAACAAATTAAAAAATTAAATAAAACCATTTTTATGAAAAAAATGCAGCAAAATTACTATTATAATTCCAAAAATAATTGCAGCAATATTCTAAAACGTTCCAAAAATATTAAAGCAACATTCCGAGACATTCCAAACATTCCAAAACGCACAAAAAATCCTAATTAAAAGCAATCAAAACTAATCCGTTGTTTAACATTACAATACTTAACTAGACGAGAGTTTTTACTTATTTCCGATGCTTTTCAGCTTTTCTTCCATAAGTTTTTGCCATGCCGCTTGGTCGGCACGCTCTTTCTCGCGCTCTTGTTGAAATTTTTCGAACCGGGATTCTATGTTTTGTCGGGCCTCCCGTTCTTTTTCTAATTCCTCTTGAACCTTTTGAAGCTAAAAGTTGTACAAAAAGATATAATTAATACGCATTAACATAAACATATAGTCAAAATTCACATATCATTTAACAATAATACGATATTCGAGTCATGGTAAACCATCTAGTCATCTAGACCATTAAGTGCACACGAATATGAAGTACATATATGTTAAAATCGGCCAAAACACCTTTTGCCAAGAAACTGACATTTGAGAGTTAGAGAATGAAAATTAAAAAATATTGACCCACCAGTTTTATCATAGGTTTATTTCAAGCAACTTGCCAAACACTAGAAGCAAACCTAAAACACGACCCAAAAATAATTCACCATGAAAGAGTTGAGAATTCAAGATAAAATTATCTAGTTACACCTGTTCAATTGCATAGCCAAAGTTTAATTAGCTGTTGGTCTTTCATACACACTACTTAAAAAACCCATCTATTTTTTCAAAAACAAATGCATAGCATTAGACCAACAGAATAGTTTCCGGTTCTTTTCAGTTAGCACAACAGATTCAAATATATCAACACATTCAGAATGCAAAACACCAGGAATCTCAATAGTCCTTCTGAAAATTTTATTATAGTTACAAAAGCATGCAAGTCATTTGGCATTCGAACACCAGATTACACTATATTTTTTAGCTGATAATTTTATATATACCCTTAAAATCAATTTAAAAAGTAATGATCTCTATATCAAGGTTCTCAGCAAACTCATTCTTCCTAATATCTTAAATTATTTTTACAATATCAAAATAACATGAGTAAATAATGATACCTCCTGCGAGTGTCGGGCATCATCTAACGACCTGCAAATTCTGTGGTAAATGGTGTTAGTTTGCTACAAATTTACGACAAATTTAACATTTCTATTTTTAAAATTATTTATTTGTTTAACATTTATAAATAACAAATAAATAATGGTTTTTGTAGGAAATCTGTAGCAAGTGGGATTAGTTTGCTACAAAATTTTGACAAATCTAACATTTTATTTTTTAAAATTATTTATTTTTCTAAAATTGATAAATAACAAATAAAGTCAGTATTTTTGTAGGAAATCTGTGGTAAATGGTGTTAGTTTGCTATAAATTTACGACAAATTTAACATTTTTATTTTTAAAATTATTTATTTTTTTAACATTTATAAATAACAAATAAATAATGGTTTTTGTAGGAAATCTGTAGCAAGTGGGATTAGTTTGCTACAAATTTTTGACAAATCTAACACTTTATTTTTTAAAATTATTTATTTTTCAAAAATTGATAAATACCAAATAGAATAACTTTTTTTTTTTGTAGAAAATCTGTAGTAAATGGTGTTAGTTTGCTACAAATTTTCGACAAATTTGACATTTTATTTTAAAATTACTTATTTTTCTAAAATTGAACAATTACAAATGAATTAAGTTTTTTTTTTGTAGGAAATCCGTAGCAACTAATGTCAATTTGCTTCAGATTTTCGACTAATTTAAAAATTTTCTTTTTTAAAATTATTTACTTTTCAAAAATTAACAAATGAAAAATAGATTAACTTTTTTTGTCGAAAATATGTAGCAAACGGTATCAATTTGTTACAACTTTCCAACAAATTTAGAAATTTTATTTTTTTAATTATTTATTTTTGTTGTGGTTTCAAATTATATAAACTTTTAGTTTAGTTTGTCTGAATTTTGTCGAAAAGCTAATAAATGTTGTGACGAAATTGCTACAAATGATTTTTGTGTGGAAATTTTGTTGGAAAATTGTAGAAAAGATTTGGGTTTTTTTAGGTTTTCTTTTTTGTTAGAAAACCGTACAAAATTTGTAACAAAATTTGAGTTGTGGGAAATTTGTGGAAAACTTTTGTAGGAAAATATATAGTTTTCTAGTAGTGCATATAGTACCCACTGCAATAGGCCTAATCCCATTGTCGGGTTTTAAAAGCGGTGTAAGGGGAGCAGACGCGACAAACTCTGCCAAACACGATGGGGATTTCCCCCCTAACCATAAGTTGACTACTGCAGTGATAGCGCATAAAAGATCAGTGCCAATAGCAGACCCCTCTCCACATAAAGCATCCAAAATGTGTTGTGCCCTTAAGCCATCCCTCCCACATGAGGTTCCTTTAGGAAACGATTTAATGCAACAAAGGACACTATCCACCTCTGCTAAAAGGGGAGGCTCAGAATATATAGTACTTGGCATGGATGGAGGTTCTCTGTACGGGTTAAATATTTGAAGTAGGATTCACAGTAAATGGGTCAAATATTTGAAGTGTTCTATGAGGCCACGAACGGTAGAGGTTCTAAGTACATTAATATGAGGCCAACGAGTCTTGGGGAAACTATACACACCATTATGAGTTTTCAAGTCTTAGAGGATTAAGATTTGAACCTCGGGGATATATTTAGTACCTATAAATGTGTAGTAATAACAACACATAGTTTGATATGTTTGGTAAATTTAGGAGAGTTAGTTACAACAAGTCGAAACAATCGTGTTTAATTCCTTTTTTGTTATGGAAACGGCCGACTTAAGTTTATGTCCATAAATCTGCCACATCTTGCGAATTTTTAGCTCGGTCCATGTCAAAATGCGAAAACGAGGGCCGCGTATGATACACCATTGATGAAATTTTTGTGGTTTTGTTGTGTACGGTTCTATGTATTGTTTACTTGTTGGCTTTGGGTGCTTACTTAGCTTATACTAACAGGTTTCATGTATGTTTACTTGTACGTAAATTTTAGATGTAGTGACGTTCGGAAGCAAGTCTCAGGTTGGCTATAAAAGACATTTTTGCTAATCTCAAGTGAAAATAACTTACATAACTTAAATTCTTATAAATGAGTTTTAGGCAACCTTCTGTATACAAACTAATGAAATGTAAAGTATATTAGTGCCTTTGCAAATGAGAGTAGGTTTTACAACTATGATGTTGATAAAAAATCTAGGACTGTTTTTTCCCAAAACTCTTTAATTGAAGTGTTAAATTTTGAAGGTGTTATACTTTGATAACTCTTTTTCAAACTCATTCTCTAAAGGAGTGATATTACTCAATAAGGGTGAGAGGGGCACTCCTCTCTTAGGGGAGTGACCTCTCTTACACACACCCAATCAGCACCTCTTAAGTCCCCATTTTGCACTCAACTCAAACGTTGGCATCACTCCACTCACACAATTATTTTTTTATAAAAAAAGAGGAAAAAAATATGATTGGTGGAAAAAGAGTGGACCCACATTAACAACCAATCACCCTCTTTCTCTCTCCTCTCTCTCATGCGGTAACCTCTCACCACAAATCCATCCCCTCCATGCGGGGAACCTTGATGGCGGCACCTCTCCCCGCGCGGTAACCACTTCCCCCTTAGACTCCCCGCAAAGCGCCCCCCACACCCTAAGGTCACACAATAAACAAAAACTATAATGTTAGATCTTCCTATGAGGGTTGAAATAAGAAATCAAGTGTCATGTTAAGATGTTCAAACCAAGGTCTTTTCATGATACATATCCAATAGCATGTTAAGGAAATTCATTATTAAAGAAGTGAAGACTAGGAGAGCTTTTTTATTTTTTTTACTTGGACATAGTTGTAAAAAGAGATAACTACTTGTGACTAAAGTGGATAATAGGAATTTCTTCATTACAGCAGAATTTTTCAAGGTACTGAAGACTGTGTAGTGTGCATATATGGTTGGTCAAATTACATGCAACCATATACACTATACCACCTCCTTTCCACGTGAAATGCAAATTTGGGTTTAAAACACGAGCTAAGGAGAGAGATTGGTTGGAATTTGTATTGACTAATTAAACTTTTTTATTATCTCAATTCCAAACTTACTAGTTTCACCACTACTCTATTTTATCTGAGTTTTAGGCCTTGATGACATGGCAAAAAAAAAAAAAAAAAAAAAAGATGAAACCACTTGGTGACCACCACATGTTCTTAGACTATCCCTGTTGGTGACAATTTGGTTTGGTTGGTTGCCACTAGGGATGACAATGGGTCAGGTATGGCAAATCACATACGCATATCTGATTGTAAAATCTTGTCCCATACTTGGCCCATTATCCGTCGGATATTTACCTTTAGGGTATCGGGCATACGCGGGTATTGGGTATACCAGTTAGGACTTTCATGTGTATATATTTTTTACTTTTCTTTATAATTTTATGTATTAAAAATCTATATAATAAATTAAATTGTGATAAATAACATACATATCATCATCACCACCGTAATGATATTTGATGTATTTAAAAATGTAAATATATTATAATATTAATCTCAAAAAATAATTTTATATTTCATAGCATATAAATATAAATAATGCCATCAAAATATATATTACAAAAGAAATGTTTATTTTTCAAATAATAAAATAATACTAAACAATAAATACTTAAAAGTTTTCGGGTATATATTTAAGGTAAATGGGTATATAGTTTCGGATAATCGGGTCGGGTATCATCTAATCTCATACCCGTCCCATACCCGCGAATTATTGTTTTACCAATCACATACCCAGCACAATACCCATCGAGTATCGGGTATACCCGTCCCAAATGCTTCGGGTATACCCGTCAGGCTCGGGTATTTTTGTCATCCCTAGTTGCCACTTGGCAAAATAATATTGGTCGTAGTAGAAAAAAGAAATGGAAGCCAAAGTCGAGGTTGTTGGAGCCATGGTTGTAAAAATCGCTATGCACTCCCTAGTCGGTCGACCGAGGAGTTGAGTGTACTCGGCCTAGGCGGAGAGTACTCGGGGAGTACTCGGACATGTTAAATTATAAAGTAATTAGTTTTTGGAAATTAAATACATGTCAAATAACATAAAGTTACTAATATTTATAACAAAATACGAGAAAATGATATTCATTCTTTAATTCTTTAATATGATAGGCATAGAAATTATGTTTTATTTTTTTACGTCAAACTCGCCCCGAGTTGACCTACTAGATCCAATTCTGATCGAGGTTGGGTGCATTTGACTGATTACGAGTAATTAGGCGAAGTTGAAAAAAGTCGCATCGGCAACCTACCTTGTAGTGACTACTCAGAGAGTACTCGGCATTGGATACCTTATTTTACAACCATGGTTGGAGCAACCTAGGTCATGACCCAACACTATACACAACTTCATTCATGTGTCCAAACTTGATTGGTACATATTTTTTATTAACTATTAATTCCCCTGTCAATTTATTTACTCAAATAACTTTTTATAATTAAATTTATAAGAAAAAATACATACACAATATTTCTTAAAATAATTTTGTGAACATCTCAATATAAATTTTATTAAAAACTGATTTTGTTAAAAAAACGTATTTTAATATAAAATAAATATTTATTTAATAAAAGTTGGTTTGGGTTGTTAGTGGGTATGAAAGGTTGGGTTGTGTATATAGAAGAAAGAGAATTTTTTTTTTTTTTTTTAAGTTTGGGTTGAGTTGGGTTGGGTTGGGTTATGAATCTGTATAGTCTTAGGCAGTATTCGTTTCACATGAAATAAATTTATATACTATTAAAGAGAAATGTCAGTGAAGACCTTTCTCTTTTAACCCTCAAGTTTTTGAATTTTTTATTTCTCATCTTCAAAGTTTTGAACCAACAAAAAAGGCCCTTATGAACTCCCAAGCATCTTATGGGCTCACAAAACAAGCCCAAAAAGCCTGGTCTATGGCTCAGAGGCGGTAATCTCCGCGGAAGTAGGTCTTCCTTCACCTCGAATGTTGGCCATCAACAAAATAGCCAACAATGAAGCACGCAGGCTTGACTTGGACCTCCTAGAAGAAAGGCGTGAAAACGCTGCCATCAACGAGGCCAAGTACAAAACCAAGCTCGAAAAATACTACAATTCACGCGTGCGGGTTTGTACCTTTAACCTGGGAGACTACGTCTTTCGCGATAACGAAGCATCTAACGCTGAACGCCCAGGAAAACTTGCCCCCAAGTGGGAAGGACCCTACCTCATCAAAGAGGTCTTAGGCAAAGGCGCGTATAAACTAGAAACGTTAGAGGGTGAAACTATCGCACGCACGTGGAATGCACAACAGCTTCGACGCTGCTACATGTAAGCCATGTTTTTTCATTTTCCATGTAACCTATCGGGCCGCATGCCATTTGCAAATAAATAAATGAACGATTCACTACAATATTGTTTATTACTACTATTACAAATGCGTGTTCCCCTTCGCGGTATCTGCAAAAACAGATTAGCAAAATCTTCATTCGCGATACCCACACAAAGTGGTGACCACACACAAATATTGTAATAGGCCAGCAAAAGCAAAACATTAAGTTCCTAAACCCTAACGGGACGAACACAGGAATTGACTAATACTCATATGACAAAGGTACAGAGTATACTCTACCGCTTTTACAACGGGTAGAGTTCTGCATACACACGTTCAGCCATGCAAGAAGTAAAAACACTTGTACAAATTGAGCAAAAACAATTGAACTTTATATTCAAAAAATTCTTACACCCATGCGGTGTACAACGGATTTACATAAAGTTCTAACATCTACAAAGAGGAAAACAAAAAAAGGGGCACGCAGGCCAACCTAGTCCTTCTTCGTACCGCTGGTACCCGCGCCTCCTTGGCTGTCCCCAGCAGTCCTTTCCTCTTCCGACTCCTTAGCATCAGCATATAACATCCGCAAGCGGTCTACATAGTCTTCCGCGTCTAAGCATTCATCAAGCTTCTCAAGAGAAGACATAGACATGTCATAAAATGATGCAAAGGCCGCATCGAGACGCGCTTCAGTGTCCACGCCATGGAACCCAGACCGTTCATCGGTGTAGTCGCCTTGAGCCAGGATGTTCATATGCGTGATGCATCGGTTGTAACCATCTTTGAAGCCAGCATCCCGGGCACGCTGCTTAATCAGGTCTATACCAGTTGCAGTCTCAGGCGCATCCAGGAGAGCCTTAACAATCTGCAAAGAACAAGCAATGTAATTATCACGTGCAGATCCAAACAAAAGCAAAGGCACCAGATACTTACATGTGCAATACCGTGACACCGCATCCACTCACGGTCGGTGTCAAGCTGATTAAACGAAGAGGTAAGACTATCTCTAGCCTCAGCAGCCTCATTAGCCCGCCTTTCAGCTTCAGTCGCGCGGGCAGTAACCTCCGCAAGCATGGCCTCGCGATTCTTCACGTCAACCTTTCAAAAACAGAGAACACAGGCATACAAAGATAAGCATTTATGAAGTCTACAAATTCAAAAAGCAAAGGCAACTCATACCTGAAGGCCCGCAACGGTCTGGTTTAAGCGAGTACGATTAGCATTCGCTTCATCAAGGGCGTTTGCAATACGAGCCCCCGCCTTTTTGGCCTCTTCTAGAGCCTTCGCGGTCCAGGCCTCATCCTCCCTAGCCTTACCTGCAGCCACCTCGGCCGCGGCTTTCTCCTTGGCCAAAGCAGCGTTCGCTGCCTTTACATTGGCCAACTGCTGGCGAACACAAAACAGGTTTTCATTCTGTTTGGCCCAAGATTCTTTCCATGTTTTGCGCTCATTGGAAAGGGTTTTTTTCCAACTCTTGCGCTCCTCAGAAAGTAACTTGGCAAGAGTACGAACATGTTTAAGCTCAGCAGTCGCAGCCCACTCCCCGGTCTGCTTATGCTTCTCAAAGGCAGCCTTCTCCCTATCCAGCCGCTCCATACCCGCTCGAGCAGCCTTCACCAACTCTTCTGCTTCAGCCCGCAAGCGAGCAGTTTCCTCCTCCTTACGTCCAAGCACCTTGTAGTCTTCCATAATGGCATTCGCCATTATGGAGCTCTCCACAAGCATGGAAGAGAGTTGGTTGATCCAAAGCTCACGCGGCAAAGCGCGGGCTCGGTTAACTTCGAACCGGGTGCCCAGACCACCCAGAATCTCCTTGCAAGCAGAAGGATCATTCGCAATGTCATCCCCCTGCATAACACTCCAGGGGGGTCGGTGGTAGCTCGTACTTCGATCTTCCGTATAGGTGCGGAAGTAAAACTCCAATTCAGACTCACCAGGCTGAATGGGAGGTCCTTCAAAACCCGCACCCCCAGTAGCGGAACCGGAAGCTTTCTCGCCAGCAGGAGATTTATTCTTCTCAGCATCCGCAAACCTCAAGTTCAGGTCATACCCATCAGTCGGGGAGATCAGATTATTGTGAGAATCTACCGTGTCAAAAATCTGACCGGCAAACTTCTCCCCGGTACCTTCTGCCCGCACGGTTGGATTTTCCACCGCTTCCAGGGAAGGACTCCGAACAAATTCTTTATTAACCCCCGCACCTGCAGCTTTGTCATGCGGGGGAGAAGAAGGCACCTCAAACAAAGAGGAGAAGTCCTCTTGTTGAGGTTCTGCAAACAAAAAAACAATAACCATCAAAAACAAGTTGCAAATGCAAACACTAACAAAGGTTATAAATCACTTACCAGAAGTAACCGAAGGTTTCTTTTGCGTCGCACCGGTTTACCTTTTGGTCTGTATCTTCCGCCGCTTTACCTCACCAGCACCAGCAGTTTTCTCCTCTGGTTTCCTCTTCTCACTAACAGGTTGCGAACCCGCAGTGGTCCCACCTGCAGCAGCACCACCACCTGAAACACCCAAACCCTCAAGGGTGTCAGATACCACCACGTAATCCGTGTATCTGCAGAAAGAAGAACGAGAGATACCTGCCGCCTGCGGCACCAAATGAGGCACAACAGTAACCTCGGGTATTTTCTTCTGGCGAAAGCGCACACCTTTCACCACCTGTTTCTTGGGAACACCCTTCGCGTCAGGATCCCCCGAGGCCCCAAGATCACCTGCATGGAAACCATCCAAAAGGTAGGTCGGTAAAACCATTTTCTTTATGACAAAGTAAAGAGAATCCTTACTGTACCTTTGCCATGCGGCAATTCAACTACCAACGCGGCCTCAGTAGGCACCCGGAAGTTGTCTCAGATGATGACATTAAACCCATCCTCATCATCCGCACAAGCAACTGTTTCAACCTTGCCCTCGAAGTCTGGAGCAAACATCCTCCATAGGGCAGCATCCTCTGATAAGTACACTTGCGAATAAGTAATGCATAAGGGAATAAGGAAAACCGCACAAAAGAAAAAGTACATACCACCACTTTCCTCCCGCACCACGGGCCTTGACTTCTTATTCATCCTTGTCAGCATCATGCGCAGCACCCACAGCTGCGTGTTGTTCAGCTTCACCCACTCAATGGTCCGCAGCTGTGGAAACCACTCCACCGTCTTAGCACTGGGGACTGCAATGGTCTCCGTTATGATCATCTCGGTCACATTCCGAAACGTCATCTTCGCAGCAACTGCAGCAGCCTTGATATAAAAGAACTTCGTGATACCCTTGGGAGGGGTCATCAGTTTGGGACTACCATCCTGTTGCCAGAAAGAAAAGAACCCCGAGGTTACTGTCATTTGATAAAAACGTCAGAAATCTCCAACAGCAGGCTCCATACCAAGAGCATGAAAAGTTGATTCAAAATTCCGAATCTGAATCATACCAAACGGACTCAGTTGGGAAATGTGGATCTTGTATCACTCCAAAACCTCAACAACGAAAACAGTCAGTGGTAACCGGAGGTTACAGTCACCAAAAAAATTTGCCTACATAGTGATGTAACCGGCCGGAGCATCGGCACCGGTATCACCCTCCAATGGATAAAGGGCCCCTTATTCTTGGGGCATCTGGACGTCAAGCATCAGATGATTAAAAGACGACCTTGGCCACTTTAGCACCGACAAACCACCACCCGGAGCCCCCTTCCTCTTCTTCCGCCACCACCGGCGACGAATGTTCAGGGTTTTTACCCCTCGTTATGCTGAACATTCGATGGTTCAGCCATTAACAGAATGTAATAAAGAAGACAGAGGAGCAAAATGAGTTCAAAAACTCAAACAACCTCACCGGAAACTTCAAACACTTGATCGGAGAAGACGAAGGAACTTTCTTTCTCTCACCGGGAAATTTTTGAAATTTTGAACAAGTGAAGGGGAAACCACGAACGGTTTCCCCTTATATACTCATCGCAATAAATGCGAAGGGATAACTGAATCATCACGATCAAAAAGAACGACTCATGCGGAGACACGTGTCCAGCGACAGTTCCGCTGACGTTTACCACGCGCGCGTGGCCGCTCACGCGCCTGACAAAAGAGACGTTTAGACTCCTGCTATAGTGCATTTATGACCTCGGACTGTGCAAACGTCCTTTCATTTCAGCACATGCCAGGAAATCTCACCAACTTCCACCAAATCACATGTGCGCTCAGCCACGTATGCAACAAAAAGCGACAACATTATCCAAACACAAGCGGCATGCGGTCTCTCTGGTTTACCGCACCATAACCCATACCGCATGTCATTTTTTTACATACCCCTCAAAAATAGCCAAAAAATACATATATCTCTACATTATATAAGGGAGTATAAAATATATCCGCACATACCCACGAGCACACGTGGAATATGCGGAGATGACAAACACGAGACCGTACATGTGTGTCAGATGCTCAGAACCAGCGTTGTTCTTTGGACTTAACCGCATCTCAGGAACAAGTAAACCACATTGCCTTCATTCTCTTCAAGCTTCAAATCCCTCCTGTTCGGTTCACAACCACAGAGGGTGCGCAAACAGCTTCTCCGTAGGGAAGAAGAATGGGAATGTACGCGACCGCACATCAGCAACCCCGACTCCTGATCCTTCAAGAGCCACATCCAAGCAAAACACTCTTTTAAAGCGAGTCTTTTGTCGCAAACCCGTAGACACTCATGAGTCGCTGCGGATACACAGATAGCTCCGCAAATGGTTGCTACGGAAGAGCCACAACTAAGTCATCACACAGATGAACGAAGCGACTTCAAGAAAAACCCCCCGGTATTGGAGCGTGAAGGAAGATGGCTACAGAACAAATGCGGACGAGATTTCCAACCATCTAGAGAGATCTCGTTGAACAACAAGCGACCGGACAGCGGTAACAAGTCTGCTTATGACTTTGCTTCCCCACCTATGCGCAACATAGAATAAACAATGGTGGGCGCACCTATAACAACCCTCGGTACAACTGACATCCTCATGATATTTCTGACACTCTAATATATATTGTAAATATATCAACTTGTCTTTATATGCACCCCGTATGTGAAAACCGAGCCCCAAGATAAGATTATACTATATAAAATAAATAAAAACAATAATTATTAAGTTGAGGCGGGCCGCGTAGGGCCTCACCTCAAGTCTAAGCGGGCCGCGCGAGTAGTAACCAGGATTTGCCAAAACCCTAAGCCCAAGCGGGCCGCGTACATGGTGGATTAAGTCCATGCGGGCCGCGAGTGTCCGGATTTGTGGCGTGACCCGGAGCGGCCACGTGTCCAAGTCGTGTCGAACCTATAAGATGACCCGGATCAGCTAAGCCTAGGCCTTAGGCCATGCGGGCCGCGTAGAACCAGGCCAAACTCCACGCGGGCCGCGTGGGGACGCGATTTCACAACTATAAATAGAGGGCAACGGCCTTCAGTCAGTTTCGCTCAATTTCTTTTCTTTCTCTCTAGCTTTTAAATAGCGGGCATTATACCCGAGTCCAATACCCCCTAAAATAGCGAGGTTCTGCTACGATGTAAGTATTATAACCCCTGGAGACGTATTAGATACGCTGCCCGATTGATCTAGGGTTCCGTAACGGCTGTCGTGGTTCTGCCCGACGTAGTCGTTGGAATGCCGTCTCGGGGAGGGTATTACTAATGTTAAAATGGGTTATTATACTAACACACGTGCATTTGTGTAATTTATAGATTATCTTCAGGAAACCCTTACGAAAAACCTAAAACAGCAATGTGAGTTAATCTCCTTTTTGTAAACTGTTTTTACAAAACCTTAAATACTTTTCCATGCAAATGACAGTTATTGAGTATTTGTAAAGAATACAATTATAGTGGGTATGTTGGGGTTTTGTATACAAAATTGGTTACTGGTGTGGTAACATCCCATAAGTTGAGTATGACCGTACCACTGATGTTAATTGTGATGTCTTGGATACAAATGTAATTGCGGATGTGCCCTCAATACTGCAAATTGGTTTTTACTCAAACTTGATTAAACTGGGATTCACTCACCAGTATTTCCCACTGACAAAATGTTTTTAAAACGCGTTTCAGGTAACCAAATGTGAAAGCCAAATAGAAGCCAGCTGGACAGCACTGAAGGCTTGGAAAAGTGGCAATAAAGTTACCTAAGAATAAAATGGATGTTTTTATTCAAATAAATAGGATGTATTCCTATGAAACGTGTGTATTGAAAACCTGGGTTTTTACCCATATGTTTAATGTTATAAACATGGTGGTTTACTCTGATTAAAATATTTCCTAACTACGATCCTGATGAAAATTTCCGCTGCCAAATTGGATAAATAAATGTGATACCACCGAAACTGGCTCACGGCCGCCCGTTCCCGGGAGATAGGGATCGGGGGTTGTGACAGAAGGTGGTATCAGAGCTATGCCACTGATTCAGCCACAGAAGTGTTCTGCTGACATCAAAATTCAAAGTGTTAGGAAATAAATTATGGAAATACGTGTATAATTGTATTTCTTGCTATGTGTTATCTGACTATTTGTTAGTTTACAGTATGAGTGACCAAGGACCTTCTGACGCCTATCGTCAACTGTCTGGTTCGCCTAGGAGCGAAGGCACCTCCTCTTCTCAGCCTGCCCTCTCAGGGTATTCTGCTGACACAGAAGAAGGGATCTTTGTATTTAAGGCTCAGTCTGAAGAGCCATTTCCTCAGAAAAAGAGGGGATGGTTCAGTAGGGGAGCGCACGAGCGTAGGAAAAGAATGAAAAAGTTGCAGGAACAGCGAGTGTTAGCCGCAGCAAAAAGAGAAACTGATGCTTATAATCAGGATATGCTCAATAGGGGTATCGCTAATATCCATATTTTAGCAACCACTGCTGCTGACCCAAACCTGGAACAAATGCTAGCACCACAACCACAAAATCCTGATCAACCCATGGAAATAGAAAACCAGATAGAAATGCCTGATTTCAACCCGGAGGAGATACCTAGGGTACCTGCACCTGATCCTTTAGACCCAAACAATTACGACCCCTGGTGGGACGATGTTAGGGACTACGTGCAACAAAACCCAATTCAGGAAAATGTGCCAATGGCAAATCTAGGAGCTTACCCAGGGTTAGATCCACAAGATCCCTATAATATTACTGATGCTTATGTTAGGGAAATCCTAGAAAATCCATACCCTTACCAGTTCCCGTATCAAGCACCCGCACCACAAATTCCAAACCCAGTCCTAGAACCTGCACCCCCAATGAGTGCAGAAAATGTCCAGGAACTTAGGACTTTCGGGGAGGAAATTTTAGAAAGCAGTGATCGTATGCGACAGGTGGGAGAACGCCTCGTATGGAAATACGATGAGTGTAATATGGATTTTTGGATGAATCCATATCAGTGAAGGTGATGGTAGAAACAGTAATAATAATAATAATAATAAAATAATATATGTGTGTATGTGTTAGAAAAAAAAAAAAAAAAAACTACGGATGCATACTATTAGTATTGTAGCTTTACATTTCAGTCGGTACTGTAATTTCTGTACTGGTGTGTATTGATGCATACTATATAAATAGAGTAAAAGTCGCAATGCTCGACGTTTTTGGGTAAACGTGCGTGTTATGTGATTGGATATATTCAAATATTAATTGTGATATTAATATTTGGTAAATGTCTAAAATTCAGATGGCCGACGCGGGAAATCAAGAAAATCTGAATAACGATAACCAGAGTAACATTAACGTGGTTAATGAGAATTCGGACAATAATAACAACGGAAACCAAATGGATAATAGTGCCGTTCAGCATATTGTGGCACAGGGAATTATAGATGCAATGCCATTTATTATTCAAACAGTTCAGGAAGCGAATAATAAAAGTAAGCATAGCAGTAAGCGACCAACTGAACCAGAAAACAGCGTGAACAATGGACCCATATTTCAAGCGCCCGTTCCCAAAAGAAGAAGAACCATGCCACATGGTTGTTCTTACAAGGAATTCTGGTCCTGCAAACCAATAGAATTCTCGGGCAATGAAGGACCCATTGCAGCTTTACGCTGGATAGAGAAAACTGAGGCAGTTCTGAAAATAAGCAAGTGTGCTGAAGAAGATAAAATACTGTTTGCTTCAAATCTATTTAAAAATGCAGCTTTAGAATGGTGGAACACTATCCTTCAATCCAGAGGAAGTGATAGGATTTATAATATTGAATGGGGAGAATTCAAGAACATGGTAGAAAGGAAATTCTGCCCTCCCAATGAAAAAGAACAGATAGCAAATAAGTTTCTGAATCTAAGAATGACCGGGGTAGACAGTAAGGGTTACACTACCACATTCTTTGAATATGCTAGGATAGTACCTACCCTTGCATCACCTGAACCAGTGTTAATCTCCCGTTACATTTGGGGATTAATTGGAGAAATTAGACATGTAGTAAAGGCAGCTAGACCCCAAACCATAGAGGAAGCTGTAGAACTAGCTAATACCTTGACAGATGAGTTAATCCGTACTAGAGAAGAAGATCAGAGGAGAAACCTGACCCAAAGGCTTACTCAAGAATTCCGTTCTGGGAATTCCAATCGTAGGAATGTAGGTTCTACCTCTGCACCCTACTGCAAAGCCTGCAGAAAGAAGCATTCTGGAAAATGCTCTACTTACTGTAATTTTTGCAAGGCCCCAGGACACAAGGAAGAGAATTGCAAGAAGAAATCCAGTAATGGAATGTGTTTCAATTGTGGGGAAAAAGGTCACATTAGGACAAACTGTCCGAAATTGGCTCCAGCTGCAACCAACAAAAATCCTAAAAATGCCAGAGCATTCGTGCTAACTACAGAGGAAGCCAGGATGATTCCAGACGTCATTGCTGGTACGTTTTTAGTTAATGATATTTTTGCTAAAGTATTATTTGACTCTGGTGCAAACCAAAGTTTTATTAATACTTCGTTTTGCAAACTCCTAAATCAATCATTAACTAAACTACCACAAGAATGTCTAGTGGAAACCGCAAATGGAGAAACTGTTAAAATTTATGAAATCTTGCAGGGAGCAAGAATAGAAATTTTTAATCAAAAATTTAGGGCAAATCTTTACCCAATGAATCTGGTAGGATTTGATGTAGTGTTAGGAATGGATTGGTTAATAGCCAATAAAGCCAGTATTTTATGTGATCAAAAGACAATTCAATTAAAATCACCAAGAGGTGAAAAGATCTCAATTAAAGGAGATAAACCTTTTAGATCCACTAAATTCATCTCTGTGATGAAAACTGCAAGTTGTATAAGAAAAGGATCTATAGTGTATTTGATTTCTATAATCACTAACACTAAAGGAAAAGAAGTAAAAGATATCCCAGTGGTATCCCAATTTTCAGATGTCTTCCCAGAAGAATTGCCAGGACTACCGCCAGACAGGGAAGTTGAATTCAGAATTCATCTGTTACCCGGAACAGCACCGATTGCTAAAGCACCTTACCGTTTAGCACCCGCTGAAATGCAAGAACTGAAGAAACAACTAGACGAGTTGTTGGAAAAGGGATTCATACAGCCAAGCTCATCGCCATGGGGAGCGCCGATTTTGTTTGTTAAAAAGAAGGACGGATCAATGCGTATGTGCATTGACTACCGGGAATTGAACAAAGTCACGATTAAGAATCGGTACCCATTACCAAGGATCGATGATTTGTTTGATCAACTTCAAGGAGCTCGATTTTTCTCTAAAATCGATTTAAGATCAGGATATCATCAATTAAAGGTACAGGAAGAAGATATTCCTAAAACCGCATTCAGAACAAGGTATGGTCATTATGAATTTACTGTCATGCCATTTGGTTTAACCAATGCCCCAGCCGCATTTATGGACATGATGAACCGAATATGTAAGCCATATTTGGATAAATTCATAATTGTCTTCATAGATGATATTCTCATTTACTCTAAAAGTAAAGAAGAGCATGCTAAGCACTTGCACTTACTTTTAAGCCTGTTAAGAAAAGAAAAGCTTTATGCTAAGTTTTCAAAGTGTGAATTTTGGTTAGAACAGGTACAATTTCTCGGACATTTAGTGAATCATGAAGGAATTCATGTAGATCCAACAAAAATCGAGGCAATTACCAAATGGAAAACCCCAGAGTCACCAACTGAAGTTAGAAGTTTCTTAAGATTGGCCGGTTATTATAGAAGATTTATTCGAGATTTTTCTAGGATAGCCATTCCTTTGACTAAGTTAACCTGTAAATCTGTTAAGTTTGAATGGGGACCAAAACAAGAAGAAGCCTTTAGAATCCTTAAGCAAAGATTAACCCATGCACCGATACTAGCATTACCAGAAGGAACTGAAGACTTTGTAGTCTTTTGTGACGCTTCTAAATTAGGTTATGGATGCGTATTGATGCAACGTCAAAAGGTTATAGCTTATGCATCCAGACAGCTTAAGAATCATGAAGAAAATTATTCAACCCATGATTTGGAATTAGGAGCTATAATTTTTGCCCTTAAGATTTGGAGACATTATCTTTATGGTAGTAAGTTTACCATATTCACAGATCATAAGAGTTTAAGATATGTCTTCGGGCAAAAAGAGTTGAATATGAGACAGAGACGCTGGATGGAATTACTTAGTGATTATGATTGTGATATCCAGTATCATGCAGGAAAAGCAAATGTGGTGGCTGATGCTTTAAGTCGAAAATATCACGAAAAACCAAAAAGGGTACGTTCTCTTAAGTTAAATCTACAAGTAGATTTAAACAATCAGATTAGAAAAGCACAAGAATCAGTAATCAAGGAAGATACTGAAAATTTAAAAGGAATGATTAAGGAATTAGAACAAGGAACGGATGGAGTTTGGAGGTTCCATAAAAAGAGAATGTGGATACCTAAATTAGGAAATTTACGTCACCGTATATTAGAAGAAGCCCATAAGTCTAAATATACGATGCACCCAGGAAGTGATAAAATGTACCAGGATTTAAGGAAAAATTTCTGGTGGATAGGAATGAAAAAAGATGTAGCAGCTTATGTTTCTAAATGTTTAACTTGCTCACAAGTTAAAGCTGAACATCAGAAACCCTCAGGTTTATTACAACAATTAGAAATACCAGTTTGGAAATGGGAATGGATAACAATGGATTTTGTTACCAAATTGCCTAAAACAAGGAAAGGTAATGATACAATCTGGGTGATTGTGGATAGATTAACCAAGTCAGCTCATTTCTTACCAATGAAAGAAACTTTTAGTATGGAACAATTAGCCAAATTATATGTAAATAAAATTGTTTCATTACATGGCATTCCTTTATCAATTGTTTCTGATAGAGATAGCCGTTTTACTTCTCATTTTTGGTCAAGTTTCCAAAGAGCAATGGGAACCAGGGTAAATCTAAGCACGGCTTATCATCCTCAAACGGACGGACAAAGCGAAAGGACAATTCAGACAATGGAGGACATGCTTAGAGCTTGTGTAATTGATTTTGGAGGTAATTGGGACGAACACTTACCTTTAATAGAATTTTCTTATAATAACAGTTATCACACAAGTATCAATGCTGCACCATTCGAAGCACTTTATGGACGAAAGTGCAGAACCCCAGTCTGTTGGGCAGAAATTGGGGAAAAACAATTATCTGAACCTGAGATAGTACAAGAAACAACTGATAAAATCATTCAAGTCAAGGAACGACTGAAAACAGCACGTGATCGCCAAAAGAGTTATGCTGATAACAGACGCAAACCCTTAGAATTTCAAGTGGGAGATAAAGTATTATTGAAAGTCTCTCCCTGGAAAGGAGTGGTAAGATTCATCAAAAGAGGAAAGCTAAGCCCCAGGTATATTGGACCTTTTGAAATTATTAGAAGAATCGGACCTGTAACTTATCAGCTACGACTGCCAGAGGAAATGGCAGGAATACATGATGTGTTTCATGTATCCAATCTTAAAAAGTGTCTAGCTGATAAATCACTCGTAGTACCTCTTAAGGATGTAGAGGTTAATGAGCAACTCAAGTTTGTAGAGAAGCCTCTACAAATTGAAGATAGGAAAGTTAAGAATCTCAAGCATAAAAGACTAGTGTTGGTCAAAGTGAAATGGGACTCCAAAAGAGGACCCGAGTACACATGGGAACTAGAATCAGAAATGCAAAAGAAATATCCACACTTGTTCCAGTAGATCTCGAGGACGAGCTCTAAAACAAGGTGGGGAGGATATAACAACCCTTGGTACAACTGACATCCTCATGATATTTCTGACACTCTAATATATATTGTAAATATATCAACTTGTCTTTATATGCACCCCGTATGTGAAAACCGAGCCCCAAGATAAGATTATACTATATAAAATAAATAAAAACAATAATTATTAAGTTGAGGCGGGCCGCGTAGGGCCTCACCTCAAGTCTAAGCGGGCCGCGCGAGTAGTAACCAGGATTTGCCAAAACCCTAAGCCCAAGCGGGCCGCGTACATGGTGGATTAAGTCCATGCGGGCCGCGAGTGTCCGGATTTGTGGCGTGACCCGGAGCGGCCACGTGTCCAAGTCGTGTCGAACCTATAAGATGACCCGGATCAGCTAAGCCTAGGCCTTAGGCCATGCGGGCCGCGTAGAACCAGGCCAAACTCCACGCGGGCCGCGTGGGGACGCGATTTCACAACTATAAATAGAGGGCAACGGCCTTCAGTCAGTTTCGCTCAATTTCTTTTCTTTCTCTCTAGCTTTTAAATAGCGGGCATTATACCCGAGTCCAATACCCCCTAAAATAGCGAGGTTCTGCTACGATGTAAGTATTATAACCCCTGGAGACGTATTAGATACGCTGCCCGATTGATCTAGGGTTCCGTAACGGCTGTCGTGGTTCTGCCCGACGTAGTCGTTGGAATGCCGTCTCGGGGAGGGTATTACTAATGTTAAAATGGGTTATTATACTAACACACGTGCATTTGTGTAATTTATAGATTATCTTCAGGAAACCCTTACGAAAAACCTAAAACAGCAATGTGAGTTAATCTCCTTTTTGTAAACTGTTTTTACAAAACCTTAAATACTTTTCCATGCAAATGACAGTTATTGAGTATTTGTAAAGAATACAATTATAGTGGGTATGTTGGGGTTTTGTATACAAAATTGGTTACTGGTGTGGTAACATCCCATAAGTTGAGTATGACCGTACCACTGATGTTAATTGTGATGTCTTGGATACAAATGTAATTGCGGATGTGCCCTCAATACTGCAAATTGGTTTTTACTCAAACTTGATTAAACTGGGATTCACTCACCAGTATTTCCCACTGACAAAATGTTTTTAAAACGCGTTTCAGGTAACCAAATGTGAAAGCCAAATAGAAGCCAGCTGGACAGCACTGAAGGCTTGGAAAAGTGGCAATAAAGTTACCTAAGAATAAAATGGATGTTTTTATTCAAATAAATAGGATGTATTCCTATGAAACGTGTGTATTGAAAACCTGGGTTTTTACCCATATGTTTAATGTTATAAACATGGTGGTTTACTCTGATTAAAATATTTCCTAACTACGATCCTGATGAAAATTTCCGCTGCCAAATTGGATAAATAAATGTGATACCACCGAAACTGGCTCACGGCCGCCCGTTCCCGGGAGATAGGGATCGGGGGTTGTGACAGCACCCTTGCCCATAACCATGTTTATTGTCCCATAGTACAGATTCAAATTGTTCGACCAAACATGGCCAAACAATGACACAACGAGGTAACCACAAAGGACGTGCGGTTACTTGAGAGCTAAACTGATGAACACGAACACCCCACAAAAAAGGGATCATCATTACATGTCCAATTGCTGAACATAGAGCTTGACCAAAGCACTTGCAGCATAGATACCTTCGATCACCGTCTCAAAGATTGGTTCGAAGCCTCCTCTCTTCTTCATTCACCACCTCACAGGTTGGTTCAAAGATGGAGACACGATCTCAGAGGTTGGTTCGACACACCAACAGGTGGCAACCAACCTGATGACATCAGAAAAAGGTAGCTCGCTACCCAAACGGCAAAGAATTTCGCATCAGACGAAACTTGCTCACCGGTACGGAAGAGACGTCACATTACTCTACCAGATCTCCAGCTTGATTTACGAAAAGCGCAGGCCATCTACATGGCCTAGAATTTTCTCCAGGCAGGAAACTACCTTCTAGACACCATAGTCCAGTGCTCCTCCCACATGCAACTTGCACGAGGCAGCAACACTAGACTGGAGGGACTTGAAGGGGTATGGTCCTAAATCTCGCGCCAGCTAAACCGCGAGTGACCATTACCCTTATCAAATAACCCCCACCAGCAATAAACGCGTCCACGCGGACGCATCCTTCGAATCCAATCGGTCTAAGGATGAGAAGCCTTACATTGTGCATGAAAACAGACGTACATAGCGATGCGGCTGGCACCGCATCATATGGGCATTTTCGTCACAACAAGGGACGCAGGCAACAACAACAGTCACCACGGACGGCGATGCGGCTTGGCGCCGCATCTCGCGTATTTCTTGATCAAAGCATGAGACGCGGGAACATCAGAAGTTACCGCAAGCAACGATGCGGCCCGCACCGCACCCTGTACACTCAGCAAGTGGTATTGGCACCACAGAGCAAGTAGCACCAATGACAGTCGCCTGTCAGGTCTACGTAAGCGACAGACCGACGTGGCTCCATCTCCATAACCGACAAGCCTGACACACCTGCAAAGGGGCAGCATGTCGTCAGTCTGTCCGTCCACCTCCTGCTTCACTCCTCGGCTATAAATACCAACCCCAAACCAAGTTTGAGGTATCTCTTCACAACTCTCTCACTACTACTACTATCACACTTTGCTTCCCAAGCAAACTACTAATTCTCACGCCGGAGAGTGGTAACAAGGAGCACCCCCCACCCCATCCTCCTTGTTACGAGTCACGGCTTGTTTCCTTGTGCAGGAGATCAACCGGCGAACGATCCAGCCAGCGATCCTCGAGAGGAAGGGATTAACCCTTCTTGACAAGACCAGTGAGTTAACCCTGCCCGGTTAACCATTGTTTCATCAGCTATGTTAGTTAGTTTAAGAAAGAAGTTATGAGTGGGTCCACAGCCAATGAGTATATGAAGTTGTCTTGTGCCATGGAACCCAACACATTGACACAATACGAATGACATTCAATCAACGAGACATGATTAATATCTAAGGCAGTATTCGTTTCGTAGAATGTAATGAAGTTGGATTTATATTTTAAAATTTCATTTAAAATCCCATAATGTGTTTGGGTGGTATAATTTATCAAAGAAATTGGAACGTAATATGTAAAATGATATAACTACCTTGTATCCGGTAGAAGAAGAAGAACCGGCGATTTGGATTCAATTCTAGTTTTTTGTTTTGTTGAAATGGAATATGCATTCCTTTTTCATTCAGAATTAGAATTTTGACCCATGTCGCGCGTTGCAGCGGCAACGTCGCGTTTGTTACTTCGTTACATGCGTAACGATGATGGCATTAACGTGTAGTGCGTGCACATGGTGTTACACGTTTTTTTTACCTTGTTACACCCGTTACGTTCGCGACATTATTGTCATTGGACATAGATAAAAAAGATTATGTCTCGGACGTTGTAGTGTAAAGTCGTAAAAGTGATTTAGACATTAACGTAATTAGACATAGATAAACAAATGTATAATAATCTACCCATGTTGCGGTGTAAAGTCGTGAAAGTAATTTAAACAAAAGGTGTCAAGTTATTGAGTAGAAAAGTTGGAGGTAACGTCATTACATAGATAAAAAAAAGGGTATGCCCCGGATGTTGTGGTGTAAAGTCCTAAAAGTAATTTAGGCATTAACATAGCAAGACATAGATTAAAAAGGTATAATAATGTGTCGCATGTTGCAGTGTAAAGTCTTAAAAGTAATTTAAGCAAAAGGAGGTGTCAAGTTATTAAGTAGAAAATGTTAAGAGGGTCAAACTTGTCAATTACTGAAAGTTAGAAGTGAATGTGTAACTTGCTTAAAGATTTGAGTTTCGTCTGGCTGTTCCCAACCTTGCTTTGATGCCTTCGATTAGACTTTTATTGATACTCTCCACTTGGCCATTTCCTTCCGGGTGTGCCACTGAGGAGAATATGTGTTCGATATGTAGTTCTTCTAGCCATTTTTGAAATTCGTCGGCAGCAAAATTGGTGTCGTTATCGGTAACGATGCACATTGGTAGACCGAACCGGCAGATGATGTGTTCCCAAATGAATTTCCTTGTTATCATAGCAGTGGTTGAAGCGAGCAGTTTTGCCTCTACCCATTTTGTGAAGTAATCCACGACCACTATGATAAACTTCACCGCACCTGGTGCGTCTGGAAACAGTCCCACCACGTCGATTTCCCATTTTTGGAAAGGCCATGCGGTGGTGACAGGGATCAAGTTATTCTTGGGGCGCAAGGTCTTGGGAGCGTGCCGCTGGCATGTGAAGCACTTGCGCAAGACTTTGACTGCATCCAGGTGCATGCCGGGCCAGTAGTACCCGACATTCATAATTTTGGCCACTACCATGCGTGGGCCTGCGTGTATGCCACATATTCCCTCATGTATCTCTCTGATTAGGTATGTAGCATCTTGGGGATTGACGCAGCATAGGAGTGGGCCCAGGTATGATTTACAGTATAAGATACCGTCTCCCATTTGATAGTGGCACGCTTTGTATTGCAACTTGCGTGCCTCTGACTTGCTTTCAGGAGTAACACCTGATTACAAGTATGCAATGATTGGTGTCATCCAGGATATTGTACCGTACTGGATGACGTTGACTTGGCGCAGGGGTACTGAGAGGTTTTGCAGAATCTCGATGCGTACCTCTTTTGCCAAGTGTTGGAAGCTGGTGGATGCGAGTTTTGACAGTGCATCCGCGGGTTTGTTTTCACTTCTATTGATATGGCGGATGTTGAAGGAAGTGAATTTTGATTTTCAGTTGCAAGGCCTGTTCAAGGTAGAGGATCATGATATCCCCTTTTGCGGCATAATCACCGCGTACTTGCCCTGCAACTAGCAACGAGTCGACGTGTGCTGCCAAATGTTGCACGCCGAGCTTGACTGCCAGATGTAAGCCCGCCAGTAGAGCCTCATATTCTGCCTCGTTATTTGTGCTTTTGAAGTTGAGGCGAATTGCATAGGTGAGCTCTTGGCCGTCTGGGCTGACGAGTCGCAGACCTGCACCCGCACCATCCTCATTGGATGCACCATCAGTATATAGTTCCCATGTTTCTGAAGAGGATGGTGGTGCAGGGTTTTATCCTTGTTGGCATTCTTGAATGCGATTTGCCGGTACTTCGGCAACGAAATCAGCTAGGACTTGGCCCTTGATTGCGGGGTGCGGCTTGTAGTTCAGCGTGAGTGCACCCAGGTCGATTGCCCATTTTGCTAATCTCCCAGAGATGTCAGGTTTTGATAGGATCGGGCTGATCCTGTAGTTGGTTAACACTGTGATGACGTGGTTCGCAAAGTAACGTCGCAACCGTCGTGACGCATGCACCAGTGCCAATACCAATTTCTTCATGATGGAGTACCTCGTCTCTGGGTCATTGAGCATTTTGCGGATGTAGTAGATGGGTGTTTGAACTCCCTCCCGCTCCACTATCAATACCGCGTTATCCGCGGCGGATAGGTATAATATAAGTGGCTCACCTTTTCGTGGCGCGGTAAGAGTTGGGAGTTGAATCAAACACTCTTTCATCTCTTGGAAGGCGTTTTCGGCCTCTGCGGTCCACTGGAATTGTTCCTTCTTTAAACAGTTTGTTGGACCGTTGTTTTGACCCGAAAAGTCAGTCGAGACAGTTCATCTTCGTATATAAAGGCGGAAACAGTATATATGAAGTTACACAGCTTGTCCTTTCAATTCCACTGCTTTTTATTGCTTTCTGAGGTAATTTTGACAGAGTTCCGTTCCAAAAGCACACACACGACCACTAAGATCCGCTCAAATGACTCAGCTATATATAAGCTTGCTGGTTCGCTCATATGGACATCCATATGAGCGGACCTACATAAATGACACAAAAGCGAACCCTTTAGATGTCCTATAAGCGAACCTGATATGATCCTATGAGCGAACCTATATACAAATATACATAAAAGCGAACCTACATCATATCTTTCTAAATTTAACAATCTAGACCCTCTGATGACCTATCTTTGACCTAAGACTTCACGTAGACGTAGTCAACATACATCCTATGCATCAACAGACTCCCCCTTGGATGTTGACGTAGTCTTCATCAGTCTTTAGCTCCTGAGTCTTCGGTCTTGGTCTTTTCTCTAACTCTGTCTTCTCCTCGTAAGCATTCTTCACAGGTTCTAGGATTAACACCTAGCTCTAACTTCAGACTTCCCTTTAGCTATTGATCCAGACTCCCCCTTTCACAGACTCCCCCTCTCAGTATGCTGGGATCTGAGGTCTTGTTCTGGTTCAAGCTTTGACAATTTGCCTCCGTTGGGAATAATGAAGTCCAAACCTGTTACTCAACTAATAACATTACAATCTATCTTTTCAAATAATAAAACACAAACTCAATCAGCTCTAGAAATCCACTCAAGTATTCAGGTCCAAATTAATGACCCTGATCACTTGATTAATCTACCAAGTTCAATTTAATGACCCTGGTTGATCTTTTGACGAATCAAACTGATATAGTAAAATCATTTTCAACTTTTTCTGAAAATAACAAGTATCAAATTAATGAACTTGTTTTTGACTTTTGAAAAAAACAATCAAATTTCCAACAAAGTAAGCTCTCCTCATTCTTCAGCTCAGAATCTCCTGCATCTGCTTCATCTTTCTAGAATCCGACAATCAACTTTCCACTCTGGTTTGTCTAAAATAAAGCAGAAATAAAATCTTTTTGGATTTTAAAGTGATCTAAACTAAGAAATGAAATAACAGAAAACTTAAATTGCAGAAAGTAAACTATTTACAAATTTATTTTTGGCGAGCGTGTCAGGGAATCATATCAGCTTTTCAGACAAATTACTAGTACCGTTAAGCTACATTACATACTCAGACTTAAACAATTCACCTCGATTGTCGATATACTGATCCATCTTAAATTCTCACACAAACTTCAATCTATTCAGGATACAGATTAAGTGTCTTAAGAACTTAGTTCAATTCATGTGTCCCACCTCTTGAATATACTCCCGTATCCAGAATCCCAGATATTCAGTCTTACAGGTGAGTATACCACAGATGATATCTGTAAGGGGTTAGGTGCGAAACCGTGAGAGCTCAGGTCAGAACTTCCGTTCAGCAGAGAGATGACGGGTCGACTTTTGGTGTGTCCCCTTTAGAGGATCTTTTAGTTACAACAGCAGCGACTATCAATTTTATTGTTTCATCAGCTTGCTGAGGGCGATGCTATGTTTCAAGCATTTTGCAGAAAGTATTATTCGGGGACTAGGTCAGTACTTCCACACAGCAGAAGTCCCGGAATAATACCCCAGATATCACTGAGTATAAAGACCTAGTATCTCAGAATATGGGACCTTTCAAACGAGATTTCAGGGGTTACCTATATATCCAAGTAGTGTTCCCCACAAATTTCACAAGTTTGAAATTTTAAGTTTATATCCTGAATAAATCTACTAAATGTATGAAAACCTATCGACACATTGTTAGTGAGACTGTTTAAATCATTTTGACTTTCCGAATCTTTAGCATACTGTAATTGTCTTGCCGATGTACTATCATTTTCCCTATATACACAAGCTCTTTTTCAATTTTATCATGTTTTTGTATTTTTGCATTTTTTACTGTTTTTGTATTTTCTGGAAGTATAACTATTTACAACTATCTATCTCCCCCTAAATACCAAAACACGTAAAAAATCGACAAACCATTGCAGATTGTTTCTCATCTTCATCCGCAACAGTACTCTCATCAACGCTCACAATTCCATCCGACACTGAAAGAAATTTCATACCATTAAGTTTTAACAAATATTGAAACCGATTTTTATCAAAAGCTTTGGTATGCAAATCAGCTTTTTGTTCGTCAGTGTGGATTTTCTCAATTCGTATCAACTTTTTCTCGAAGCAATCGCGAATAAAGTGATGACGAATCTCTATATGTTTAGTTTTAGCGTGATGTACTGGATTTTTAGTAATGTTAATTGCGGCCTCATTATCAACAAACAGAGGTGTGTTAAGAAACTGCAAACCGTAGTCGCGCATCTGTTGCTGTATCCACAGGATCTGAGAGCAGCAACTCCTAGCAGAAACATACTCTGCTTCACATGTAGAAAGCTCCACAGATGTTTGTTTCTTACACTGCCAGGTAACCAATCTAGGTCCAAAAAACTGGCATCCTGCAGTTATTGATTTCGCGTTGACTTTGCAGCATCCGAAATCCGAATCGGAATACCCTTCGAGCGTAAAATCGCCTTTCCTAGGATACCATAACCCCAATGACGTAGTACCTTTCAGGTAACGTAATATCCTCTTGACAATAATCATGTGCGATGCTCTCGGGTTAGACTGAAATCTTGCTGCGAGGCACGTTGGGTACATGATATCAGGACGTGAAGCAGTCAGATACATCAAAGAACCTATCATGGAACAGTAGAACGTTTCATCAGCCCTGTCTCCGGTGAGATCTGGCTGAATCCCATGATTAGTCGCAAGTGGGGTAGCAGCTGGAGTAGAACTTGACATTCCAAATTTCTCTAGAATATCATGCACGTACTTCGTTTGATGAATGAAAATTCCCTCAGGTAGTTGTTCAACCTGTAAGCCCAGAAAGAATTTCATCTCCCCCATTGATGACATTTCGAATTTCTGCTTCATCACCTGTTCAAAATCTTTGCACAATTTCTCATTCGTTGACCCAAAAATTATATCGTCCACATAAATTTGTACTATCAGAAGATGACCATCAACGACTTTAGTGAAGAGAGTGGCATCCACTTTTCCACGTATGAACTGGTTAGCGAGTAGGTGTTGAGACAGAGTCTTGTACCAGACTCTCGGTGCCTGATGTAGACCATACAACGCTTTGTCCAGCAGATAAACTTTGTTCTTGTGGATTGGGTCAGTAAAGCCCGGTGGCTGACCAACATAAACCTCCTCTTTGACCTTCCCATAAAGAAATGCTGACTTTACATCCAACTGATATACTTTGAAATTCTTCCAAGACGCAAATGCTAGGAAAATTCTGATAGCCTCTAGTCGAGCTACAGGAGCATAGACTTCTGTAAAATCAATCCCCTCCTGTTGACTAAAGCCCTGAACAACGAGTCGAGCTTTGTTCCTTACAACCACTCCTCTATCGTCCTTCTTACATTTGAAAACCCATTTTGTATTGATTTTCCTTTGACCATCCGGCAAATCCACTAACTTCCACACTCCCAACTTTTCAAACTGACTTAACTCTTCTTGCATTGCTATGACCCAAGAGTCTTCAGTAAGCGCCTCTTCGTAAGTTCTCGGTTCGACCTGCGAGATAAAACAACTTAATGAAAATTCAGTTCGTAAAGGTGCTACTGTAGAATAAAAACATGTTAAGCCCTGGTCAATTTGACGTCTCGTGCGAACGCCCGATTGCAATTCTCCTATGATCAACTCCTCTGGATGATAAGAAAGAGTTCGCGGCATCACTTCGCTTGGAACATCTACATTTCCCTCCAGATTAGTAACATTCTGCTCTGCATCTTGTTCACCAACTTGGTTTGTTTGACTTGACAACTGGATCTGCTCCCCCTCAAGATCTGAATCACCATGGTCAAATACTGGCATATTATCAGCTTCTTGATCATCATTCACCTCCGACTGATTACCAGGAGCAACTTCATCAGCATGTTCACCAGCATTACTAGGACCTGCTTCATCGTCATTTGAAGTTTCCCGAGGTCTTTCAGAATACTCCGCTGGGAACCTGAGCTGCGACTCATACTCTCGCAAAATATCCAGCTCATCAAAGAAATCTTCTTCTTCCTCTGATTCTTCTCTCATGTCAAACGAATCCCACAGTTTGTCATAATGATATCGCCATGAATCACCAGGATTCTGTGGCGGCATAGTGTAACCTTGACATTCAACATTCGCTGCTTCAATAATCCGCTTCTCGCTTGGAACGAAGACACGTCGTGTAGGACTTGAATAACCAACAAAGATACCCTCAATGCTCTTCGGACCAAATTTTCCTTCAGGCTCTATAACCGTACAGGGAGACCCAAACGGTTCTAGATACTTCAAATTCGGCTTGCGGTTATTGATTAGCTCAAAACATGTCTTGTTGAATTTCTTGACAGTAAGAACTCTGTTGAGAGTATAGCATGCAGTAGAAACAGCTTCAGCCCAGAAATTAATTGGTAACTTAGAGTCTGCAAGCATCGTTCTGGCTGTCTCAATTAGCGTCCGATTTTTGCGTTCTGCAACTCCATTCTGCTGCGGAGTGTACGGAGCACTAAACTCATGCAGTATACCTCTTTCGTCACAAAATTCTTCCATCTTACTGTTTTTGAATTCAGTACCATTATCACTGCGAATTCTACAGATAGGCTTCTGGTACAGATTCTCAATTCTTTTAAACAACGCCATCAAGCTGTCAAACGTTTCGTCTTTTGATTTCAAGAGTGAAACCCACGAAAATCTGGAATAATCATCAGTTACGACCAAACAGTAGTAATCTCCTGTTATACTCTTGACATTCACCGGACCAAACAAATCCATGTGAAGTCTTTCCAAAGGTCTTGAAACTGAATTGACTTGCTTTGTAGGGTGTGACTTTTTCTTCTGTTTGCCTTTGACACAACTTATGCACTCCCCTTCCAGATGAAAACCTTTGACATTCACTCTTATGACCAAATCATTATGCACCAAGTGATTCATCTTCCTTAGGTGAATATGCCCCATCTTTCGGTGCCATAATCGTGACTCTTTTTCCGTTGCTCTTGACACAAAACAATGAGCCTGACCCGTGGTTGTAGTAGCTACGCTCATGTCCAACACGTACAGATCATTGACTCTTGGTGCCCTCATGATGATCCATTCCTCAGGTATCACAAATCCTGGTTTCAAGATCAAACATTCTTTGTCAGTGAAATGGGTAGTATACATCCTGTCACAGATCTGGGAGATACTCAGCAGGTTGTTCTCCAGCTCAGCGATGTAGTTAACCCTCTCAAACGTTACGATGCCATTTGATAACGTTCCTTCACCTATGATCTTTCCTCCTTGATTACCCGCAAAACCTACGTAACCACCGTTAATGTCTCTCACATCATACAGTAACGCGGTCTTCCCTGTCATATGTCTTGACGCTCCACTATCCATGATCCACCTGGATACAAGCTTTGGAAGATCCTGCACATAGCAAATCATCACTTAAACAACTTCAAGAAAGATGCCGATTCATGCTTCACTAACCAGGAAGCTCCGGCAATTCAAACTGTTTAGTCAAACATGGTGTCCACCCAGGCCTCATCTGCCTTAGGTGTAACCTTGACTCTCGCAATTTGAATTTTGAAATTTTCAGCCTTGAGAGGTGGAAAATTTGCATCATAATCAACCGTAATTGATTCTTCAGCCTTTTTCACCTCAGAAGTTGAAACTTCCTTCTCAACTTTTGATACAATCTTAGGTTTCCACACCTGTTGAGTTAATGCAACCCGTTTGTAAAAGATGACATTTTTAGTTACCAACTTCATTACGCGTTCATTTTTCACTTTACAGTTGTCAATTTTAACATTCTTCTTCTCAACAACCCTTTTCTCAACACTCATCGGTGCTTTACCCTTCACATCAACCTTCTTCTGTTGAACTTTCACAGCTTCAGTCTTAGGCTTCACAAATGTACACTTTCGTGCAATATGACCAACCTGATCACATCTAAAACAAGTACGAGTATCAGCTACTCGAATCGTGCCTTTAGACTGAGCCTGTGAAGCTCTCTTCTCAAAAAATTCTTTGTTAGATTTTGAAAAAATTTCTTTTTCTTCATCAGCAAGTGAACTTGAACTGTTTGCAAACTTTTTCTTTTCGACAAACCTCTTGTTTGGAACATTTCTTTTCTAATACGGTTTATCCCCTTGATAACCACCCGATCAGTTGTTTCTGTTGTTATTGTAAAAATGTGGTGGATTAACAGATTTCTTGTTATAAACCCTATCTTTCTTTCGACTCAGATTATTCACTGCTGACAACTCGACTTCAACCAGTTTGAAAACATTTGTCAATTTGTTCAAGTTTACATTCTCTATCGGAAACTCTGAGTCCGAAAACAACTTATCCGAACCTATTATCTTGTACATGACAAGGTTTGATTCTTCATTTAAGTTGTTTTTGGACTGGTGTTTCGGAATGTATTTGTCCAGAAAACACCCATCCTCCTCAAAAGTGTCACAATCCGGTTTTAGCACTTTATCAACCACACTTTTTACCACATCATTTTGGACACTTTCGTCATTGGAAGACGTGAACGTGACATCAATGTTCTCAGGAAGTTTAACTTCACTTTCTTCCTCAAGTTCAATCAAACTAGATTGCTTTTTCGTGTAGTTATCCAAAACTGGCGGTGGAACTTTGTGAAAACCTACACCCGTTCCATCAGAAAACACATCTTCGCCAGCTTTGTTTTTCCCTATGGGTTTGGGAACAATATGCTGCAAAACAAAGCTTGCTGAGCTATAGCTATTTAACTTCAACTGAATTCGTTCGTTTTCAATTTCAGCTTCTTGAACTTTGAGTTTCAGTTTAGCAATTTCATCCAGTTGTTTATTAATTGATTCTTCTTTTATTCTTACCACAGCTCTTAGATGTTCATTTTCTTTATATGTTTTGCCATTTCGATCATCACTATCTTTCACAATACTTTTAAGTTTTTCGGACTTTTCAGAAATTTGACGGTTTTCAAGAATTAACTTTTCATTTTCACGTTTAACTTTCTCATGTTCAATTTTATCATTTTCAATTTGAGCCGTTAATTCTTTAATCCGTTCAGTTGAAGCTTTTACGGTTTTGTCACGACCGAGAATCTGATCCTCAACATTTTTAACTTTGTTGCAATTTTTGCAGTCAGCATTTCCGTCTATCTTTTTACCTGACGCATGTGTTGACGCATTTGGACTGACCTGGCCCTTTGACTCAGTCACAGAATTAGAGTCTACCTCAAGTGCTTTCGCGGCCAGCACTTTGTCAGCCATCTTTCCCAGGTTCTCTGCTGTCAACTCCTGTGTAGTATCGATAATACCAGTATCAACCTGCTTTGCTTTCTCGAACTCTTCTTTTTCTTTCTTCTCTTTCTCCTCTTTCTCCTTTCTCTCTTTCTTCTTTTCTTCTTCAATCATCTTCTCAGTTGGTGTTCCCCACCACTTGTGCTGCCAGTGCTCATCATCCTCTTTTATCTCCTTGATGATGGCTTCCATATTGAGTGTGCTGTCATCAATCGCAATGTTTCCATACAGATCAAGGTAGCATTCTCTGTCTGGATCCCATCTATTTGCTCTTCTTGCTTCCAGATGAATGCGAGAGATCCTCAAGATTCTGTTTTCAGCAATCATTTTTCGATAACAGTACTTCTGCTCGTCAGTACGATCATCTTTCCACGGAATCGGATCATCGTTGCTTGCCATGAATGCGTAACCCACCGCATCTTCTTCCGGTAGAACTTCCTTACTCCAATCGTACCCCTCATCATCGTAAATCACAACGAGAGCCCTCGATTTGTCTCTGTTGTCTTCAGTCTGCTTTAATCTAGGCGGCTCGGATTTATTCTGATGATAGATTGCCCTTTTGTAGTAATCATCTCGAAACAGATTCTCTGACTCATCAACGTATGCATTTCTGCATTCTCGCTTGAAGTGACCCTTCTGCTTACACTTAAAACATGTCACCTTTGACTTATCGAACCCCAACTTCGTAGACGGACCACCAATCGTTTTTCTCCCAGTAATCTCCATGAAGCATTGTGCACGTCGAACTGCACTTGCCATCGCCCAACGAATGTCGATCAGCTCCATTTCTTCGGGGTCTATCTGATCGTAATCTTCTTTCGTCAGATTTGTATTCCCGATCTTACCAGCCACCAACCCTTCATATGATTCCAACACAAATGCCAAGAAAACCATCTGTTGCTTAGCCGACTCCTCATCAAAATTCTGTGCGTTTTTCAAATCTATCATGATGTTGCAAGAAAACTTTGCATCAGAACGATTTGCAGAAGACGTAGATCCACTGTGATAACCACTGTGGCTTCCATTGCTTGGACTGCTTTGACTTTCTTTGCTTGCTGAAGAAACATTCTCAGCAGAAAATGCAGTTTTTGGAGAAGTAGCTTTCGGCATCAAACTTTTCGGATAGTACAAATCCAGGTTTTGCTGATAAGATGAGTGATTGACTTTGTATGTTTTCTTCAGTTCTAGCTCATGACTTTCAAGTCTCTCAATCACCAAATCTGGAGTCAAATCTTCAGGAGCAATAGTGTTCTTCAACATCAGTGCGTAATATCTCCAATCCACTTCATCTGGTAATGAATCGAACAGTTTGTCAACAAGTTCTTCATCAGAATACGTGATCTTATGTCGTGCAAGCTCCAGCTTCAGATGACCAAACCTTTCAATCATTTTGCAAACCGATTCATTTTTAAGACAACCAAACATGTCGAATTCTTTTCTAAGAAGTTTCGTTTTATTTTTACAATCTCTTTACTTCCTAGACACTTCTTCTTGAGTTTTTCCCATAAATCTTTTGCATTGGAGTAGTCTATCAATGAAATGATGTCTTCCCGCACTGACTGAAACAGTAATGCCACACACTTTTGCTCGGCTACAAATCCTTCAATTTCTTCAGCTGATCTCAATGCTTCACCATTCTTCTTTCCATTTGCTGATGGAGGTTGCAAAACAAGAGCGTTAAGTGTGTTAAATTACGTATCTTATTGTGTTCTAAACGATTACACGTCTCGAATATGTTAACTACGAAGGTTTGTGATTTTTCAGGTTAAGCGCGTAAAATGGTTAAGTTACAGTAGTTAGAGATGAAGCAGAACGGTCAAAGTTAATAAACATAGTAAATGGTGTTGCTCGGGATTGGTTTCGGGCCGAATGCTAGTTTGGAGTTGCGAGAAAGATAAAAGAATGAAGTCTGGAGCTTGTTGGCAAATTATGTAAAGTTGGAATTGGAATGCATGAAAGCCAAAGAAACAGAAATTACGGATCGTAGCCTACGGCTTACGGTCCGTAGATTACGGTTGAAGGCATAAGGCAGACTTGACTTGTGACATCAGCACATGTGGAAGGGACTATTTTAATCAAGTCACAAAGTAATATAATATCATCACATCATGACTCTAGAACATGGGCCATATATTCATGTGTATTGTAGCAGGCTAGGATCACGTGAACAAAGGGCATTGGGCCGCACATGTGGGCAGCCTACTCACATGAAAGACACAACTGTTTTGGAGGTTGTTGGGACGCCACACAAAGAACAAAACAACAAACATCATCACTAAATGCTGACATGTTGGGCCGAACTCTGAGACATTGGGCAGCCATATTCACGGAATCAAAAGTCAAGGATCCAGTGAGCACGTGACTTCTAGAATTGTTTTAGAGAAGTGGGCCGCACATGGGCCACCACTCAAAAGGTGGACATCATCAAATTTTGACGGGGGACTCTTGGAGGATATCTCTTGGCAGCCGCACACGGAGACAAGTGGGGGCACGAAGACAGAGGGAGACGAAGATCACCAATGAACGGCTAGTCTCCTAGTGGTTTCCTCCGGATAGAGGGTTTTTGTAAGTTGGATAATTTTATGTGTTTGTGACAATCGTTTAACTTGGTGATCTAAGCATTCGATGTTTTTCACCTTTGATTTGATTTATTGGTTGTAAACAATTGCAGTTATTTAAACCTTAATTTCTAAGCATTCAGTTCCCGAGAGTTCTAGTAATTGGGATATATTTGACATGGGGTTAGGGTTTGTAATTGTAATTGATAATCATTCGATAACCTCCCATTATGTATTGACCGGAGTACTTAGTCGTTGATTATCACAATTGATGAATTAAGTTAAACACTTATGTCTATGTGAGTGTTTCGATTAAACACATAATTGAATCTAGCTGCAAAACCTGAAATCTGGAGGAACCATTGTTCTCTCCAACTGTTTACAACCTCGTATTTTCGTAGTTTGTTAGTTAATCAAACAATCAAACCAACAACTGAGTTTTACTTTTTCACTAGTAGTTAATTAAAACTGAGCATTACACACTTTCCACAATCCTCCTCTGGTTCGATATCTGACTTACCCTATCTACTAGTTTATTTCGGTTTTTGCATGTCACTAACGACAGACATCAAAATGACGCCGTTGCCGGGGAGGCGTGCGCAAAGTGTTTAGTGTTAAGTTTTTAGTAAAATAGAAAAAAAATTCAAAAAAAAAAATCAAAAAAAAAATCGAAAAATAGTATCTTATTCGTCACATATTCCACTGTTTGCTTTTACCTTGGGTATACTAGTTTTGTCTGTGCAGATTTATTGCAGATCTTATTATGGAAAGTGCTTACTTGTCATGCCGAGGTTGTGGTAGTCCATGTCACACGCGTGACGATTGTCCTGTGTTCCGGAAAATGTGTGAGGACGAACAAAGGAGAGCAGATGAGTTGGATTTTTATTCTGATGATGATGTCCACCCATACTATTCTTATTTTGATTCGCAGCGAGTTGCATATGATTACCAATCAGATACAGATTATTGTTATGATGAGCAGACATGGTATGAGAGTAGCTATGATCCGGGGATGGTACAAAGCCTGAGTTACCAAGAGGAGTATGACCATTGTTATAATGAATACTCTCAATTTTCTTATGAAGACCATCCGGTACACTATCAGGATGCCTATCATACCCAGTATACAGTTGATCATGGTGAGTCTGAATGTGCACCCCAGTCAGATAGTTACTATCAATCACCCGAATTTAGAAGTCTTATGGAATATAGAAGACAAAGAGAGCTGGCATACATTGAAGAGCAATTGGCGAAACCTGACTTGTCAAGAGAGGACCAGTTGGAGATGTGGATTACGAAGTATAACCTTTTGATGGTTGAAGTGAAGGACGATGGGCCAAGAATGACTCCAATGGAAAAATGCCAAGCCAGGGATAGATGGGTGTCTCTACAGATGTCTCTTTCTCAAGTAAGGGATGAGGTTGTGGAGGTTAATACCACACCGGTGATTCCCCCAATTGCTGAACAGTCAGATGTGGAGAAAATTGTAGAAGGTGATGACGTGAAAGAAGATATTCCACAAAATAAGTGTGGGGATGCACATATAGAGATGAAGAAGGTGGCGGTGAAGGACATCGGGCGGATCATCATAAAGTGGTTGTGCAACAATCCAACTTATCTGCTGATATGGAGTAAAAAGAAATGCTTGTGGAGAGTTAACTATCGAGTGTATGTTGGGAACTCGATAGGAAAGTGTGGATTGAGGCCGGATTGCAGTGCGTCAGTGGACATCTTGATAAAAATTAGACCCCGCTGGATCAGTAATGTCAGGTACCGTGCATTCATGGGAAATACAAGGGGTAAATGTGCACTGAGACCACCATAGCGCATATCAGGTACGGTCTGGCTGAAGACCTTTAAACTTAGCGCTCTCGGGAGGCAGCCCGAGGATGTAGAGTATTGTATTGTATTTTGGTTTGGTTTCGTTTTGGTGTTGGTTCTGTTTTGGCAGGTCACTACGTTTAATTCTTGCGGATGCAATGAGTTAAGTGTGGGGATGTTTGGCAACATCCCCGATGAGACATCAGAGAATCCAAGAGATGTTTACGACCTTGTCTGATCATAGCAGCCGCACCGCTACAGACACTTGCTGATTGAATTATCAGGTTCATGTGTCCCTCTATCCTTTCTTTTATTTTTATTTGTACAATTGGTGGTGTGAACGTTTGTGTTGGGAATGGTGTTACGTGTCGAGTCGTCTAGTTGTTAGCCGTTCATGGTTTGCGGGTGGTATCTCTCGAGTTTAGACTATAAATTGCACCATACATTGGGGACAATGTATCCCAAGTGTGGGGATGCGGTAACTCGAGAGAGGGTTGGTATAATTGTTGATCTTAAATGCTTGAAGTGGTTGAAATAGTGAAAAAATTTGCTGAAAATTGAAAAATTTTGAAAATTTTTGTTTCTCAAGAATGCTTGAAATTCATGAAAACCAACATTTTCAATCATCAGAGGGTTTCTTGCTGATATTAAACTAACTTAGATCCCTAGTCATGGTTGTCCCTTTAAGTTTCATGAGAGTATTTCTGACATGTTTTTAGAAAATAGTTGAGAAGAGATTCCTAACTAGGGGTAACATGCTTTAGGAATTACACATGCTACGTGTCGGCGACCTATATCCCTTTTGTTCGGTGAGATATTTGAGCCTATTTAGTTGTTAGTTGAATTGCAATAAATGTTCATATGCTGAGTGTAGGCCATATGTTACTTTGTGTTAGAACTTGTGTGGTTTGATACGTGCCGAGACTGTGGTTTAGCGTATGCACATAGATGATAAGGGCATTAGGATCCATTCACTGTGCTATATGTTGATTATCCACCCACCTTAGTTAACCATGTTGAGCCTTTTATCCTTCGTTTGCTACACCTTGTTTGACCTGTTTGATTACTAACCATGAATGACAATTGTGTATTTGTTATAAAAAATATAGAAAAAAATAAGAAAAGAAAAAAAAAGAGAAAAGAAAAAAAAAGAAAAAGAAAAAAAAATCATTGTTATGTTCGTGTTAAATAAATGGGTAGAAAATCACCCAAAGTTAGTAGTTATTGTGAATAAAGTTGTCATGGTTTGGTATATTCGTTGTGTTCGCCATATAAACATAAAAATCCAAAAATATTTCCTTACCTTTACCCTTAACCCAAAACCCGAAAGTCCTTTTGATATGTGTTACGTTGTTTGATACAGTGGAGGTATGATTGCTATACAAGCTTATGACTGCAAAGTAGCATGTTTGGTTTTGAGTGAAATATATACTAGCACATTACACGCTAGTCTTGATTAAACCGAGAGGAGTGATTATTGTGAGGGGCGTGTGGCATGTGTGTAGTATCATAAGCATGTTAGTTTAAAATGCGTATCACTTATCTGTCAGATTGTCAATCTCGATTGTGTCAGTCTATGGGACGGGTATGACTTGGGACCTTAATTTGTTAATCCGGTAAGGGATTTAATGGTGATTTGTTAATAAGGTGAGTAATGTTTGTAAGGGTTGCTTGAGGACAATCAATGATAAGTGTGGGGATGTGATGGAGGTTGCAAAACAAGAGCGTTAAGTGTGTTAAATTACGTATCTTATTGTGTTCTAAGCGATTACGCGTCTCGAATATGTTAACTACGAAGGTTTGTGATTTTTCAGGTTAAGCGCGTAAAATGGTTAAGTTACAGTAGTTAGAGATGAAGCAGAACGATCAAAGTTAATAAACATAGTAAATGGTGTTGCTCGGGATTGGTTTCGAGCCGAATGCTAGTTTGGAGTTGCGAGAAAGATAAAAGAATGAAGTCTGGAGCTTGTTGGCAAATTATGTAAAGTTGGAATTGGAATGCATGAAAGCCAAAGAAACAGAAATTACGGATCGTAGCCTACGGCTTACGGTCCGTAGATTACGGTTGAAGGCATAAGGCAGACTTGACTTGTGACATCAGCACATGTGGAAGGGACTATTTTAATCAAGTCACAAAGTAATATAATATCATCACATCATGACTCTAGAACATGGGCCATATATTCATGTGTATTGTAGCAGGCTAGGATCACGTGAACAAAGGGCATTGGGCCGCACATGTGGGCATCCTACTCACATGAAAGACACAACTGTTTTGGAGGTTGTTGGGCCGCCACACAAAGAACAAAACAACAAACATCATCACTAAATGCTGACATGTTGGGGCGAACTCTGAGACATTGGGCAGCCATATTCACGGAATCAAAAGTCAAGGATCCAGTGAACACGTGACTTCTAGAATTGTTTTAGAGAAGTGGGCCGCACATGGGCCGCCACTCAAAAGGTGGACATCATCAAATTTTGATGGGGGACTCTTGGAGGGTATCTCTTGGCAGCCGCACACGGAGACAAGTGGGGGCACGAAGACAGAGGGAGACGAAGATCACCAATGAACGACTAGTCTCCTAGTGGTTTCCTCCGGATAGAGGGTTTTTGTAAGTTGGATAATTTTATGTGTTTGTGACAATCGTTTAACTTGGTGATCTAAGCATTCGATGTTTTTCACCTTTGATTTGATTTATTGGTTGTAAACAATTGCAGTTATTTAAACCTTAATTTCTAAGCATTCAGTTCCCGAGAGTTCTAGTAATTGGGATATATTTGACATGGGGTTAGGGTTTGTAATTGTAATTGATAATCATTCGATAACCTCCCGTTATGTATTGACCGGAGTACTTAGTCGTTGATTATCACAATTGATGAATTAAGTTAAACACTTATATCTATGTGAGTGTTTCGATTAAACACATAATTGAATCTAGCTGCAAAACCTGAAATCTGGAGGAACCATTGTTCTCTCCAACTGTTTACAACCTCGTATTTTCGTAGTTTGTTAGTTAATCAAACAATCAAACCAACAACTGAGTTTTACTTTTTCACTAGTAGTTAACTAAAACTGAGCATTACACACTTTCCACAATCCTCCTCTGGTTCGATATCCGACTTACCCTATCTACTAGTTTATTTCGGTTTTTGCATGTCACTAACGACAGGCATCATTTGCATATCCATTTTTCATACTTTTCCAGCTTGCAAATGCGAATGCCATCAGCCAGTCTTCGAATTTTGTAGACCACCTACTATAGTCTTCTATAGCCATCAGCTTCGGAGGTTTGTTGAATGTACCAAATGCAGTCTCAGACTCCCAAGCTTCTTTCTTTTTCTCTTTCGGTGGATCCTCGTTCGTATTGCTCGAAGACGTATCATTATTTCCAGAACTTCCCGTGAATGCATACATGTCGCTGAAGGGATTCAAGAAAATATCATCCATTTTGATTGTTCCTGCAAAATCAACCAACACTTAGAAAAATTTTCGAAATTTTTGAAAAACAGGACACAAAAGCGGATCTATCTGTATAAGTGACAGATAAGCGGATCTGTATGGTTCAGATAAGCGAACCAAATAAGCGAATCTGTTTGAGCGAACCAGGTAATGTACGTTCGAGCGAACCAGCAAATGTCCGTTCGAGCGGACCAGAAATTGTTTGAATAAGCGGACGGTGTGAGCGAATCCGTACTTGAACAGATAAGCGGACGAGCAATGTATGTTCGAGCGGACCTATATGCATCCGTTCGAGCGAAACTATCAGTAAAACTGTCTGAATGAGCGAACCTGATTGGTTATTTCAAGCGAACCTGTTTAGAATTTTGAGCGAACCTAAACAATTGTTGTCCAAAAAGCGAACCTCTCGATGTTCGAAAAGGCAAACCTATGATTTTACCCAATTTTAACCATTTTTAATCCGAGTTTTAACCTAAAACTTTCTAGGGTTTGTTATTAGTATGTTTTACACGTTATACTAAATTTTCAGACAATTTCAACCGTAGGAACCACTGTAAACCGAAAAAGTATGAGAGAAAGTGAGTAGAAAAGAGAGATTTCTGCAGATTCAAGCTGTAGTAGTATGAACTCCTCGTCCTGAGCTCTGATCCCACTTGTTGGACCGTTGTTTTGACCTGAAAAGTCAGTCGAGACAGTTCATCTTCGTATATAAAGGCGGAAACAGTATATATGAAGTTACACAGCTTGTCCTTTCAATTTCACTGCTTTTTATTGCTTTCTGAGGTAATTTTGACAGAGTTCCGTTCCAAAAGCACACACACGACCACTAAGATCCGCTCAAATGACTCAGCTATATATAGGCCTAGCTGGTTCGCTTATATGGACATCCATATGAGCGGACCTACATAAATGACACAAAAGCGAACCCTTTAGATGTCCTATAAGCGAACCTGATATGATCCTATGAGCGAACCTATATACAAATGTACATAAAAGCGAACCTACATCATATCTTTCTAAATTTAACAATCGAGACCCTCTGATGACCTATCTTTGACCTAAGACTTCACGTAGACGTAGTCAACAGACATCCTATGCATCAACACAGTTCCGCAGGGTTTTGATGAAAGGATATGACTTAGCCGCATGATTGGCTAAGAATCTGTTTAGCGCGGCTAGCCTGCCGGCTAGTCGTTGCATTTCTTTCATCGTGGACGGCGATGGCATACGCTCTATCGCCTGAACCTTCTCCGGGTTTACCTTGAATCCATCTTTTGTTACTATGAATCCAAGGAATTTGCCTTCTTCCATTCCAAACGAGCATTTCCCTGGATTGAGCTTCATATTGACGCTTCGCAGAGTTTGGAATGTTCTTTCGATATCTGTGAGCATGGTATCTTCCTCCATGCTCATGACGACCAGGTCGTCTATATAGATTTCGACACTTTTGCTGAGTTGGTCGCGAAAAGTGTCGTTCATCAACTTTTGATAGGATGCACCTGCATTCCGCAACCCGAACGGCATTGTTGTATAGCAGTAATTTCCGGTAGGTGTGCGGAATGCCTTTTGTCTTCATCCCCGATTGCCATCTGTACCTGGTGGTAGCCTTTGTAGCAATTGAGGAAACACTTCCATCAAATGGTGCGAGGTTATCGACCTTTTCGTCGATCTCTGGAAGTGCATAACAATCCTTGGGACATGCCGTGTTGAGGTCTTTATAATCGACGCACATGCGCCATCCCCCGGATGGTTTATCTACCATGACTGGGTTGGACAACCAAGTCTGGTACTTGACTTCTCGCAGGATGCCTGCGGAGATCAGTTCTTCGACTTGCTCATGCATCGCCTGATTTTTCACGGATCCCAGGTGGCGTTGGCCTTGGATCACGGGCTTGATACCTGGCAAGGTATTCAAGAAGTGTTGCACAATTTCGCGTGGGACCCCCGTCATGTCTGCGGGTGTCCATGCGAAAATATCTTGATTCTTTAAGAGGAGTTGCTTCAGGAGCGCTTTGATGTTGGGGGACAAGGCGTGGCCCAACGTGACCGTTTGCTCTGGGTGTCTCGCATTAAGGACCCATTTTTACGGTTGGTGGTTGGGGGTAGGCCTTGCCATCTTGGTCGGACGCAGTTCATCCGACTCCATGACTTCCTTGCATGCATAGATTATCGCGACCCCTGTTTCGGTTGGGAAACCGACTGCAGAATGGGGTACAGACGTAATCATGTTGAAGTCGCCTTGGGATTCTCTCCCAAGGAGCACGTCATATTTGGAAGTGTGAGGTAAAACCATGAAGTCGCTCGGTGCAGTAATGAGCCAGGTGGCCTGTAATAACGACGGCGCGCCTGTCGCGCGGACCGCTTCGGACTTTTGGAAAGACGACTTGCTCGTCTTTCCAGTCATTGTCCGGTCTTCTCGCCGCCTTGTGCGGCCTTCCTTTGCCTCCGTTGATCATATGGGTTGAGGCCACATACATGGTCCTCTTCCCTGAGTAGGTGCCCTCGCCGTGGGGGGTGATGCGCTTGGTGGGCTTTTGCCCACCTGGAAACAGATGTTGCAGCTTCCCCTCCTTTAGGGCTCGCTCAATCTCCAGCCGGAGACTGATGCAGTTATTTGTTGCGTGGCCCGAATCTTTGTGATAGTCGCAATATAGCGTGAGGTCCTGGTTTTTCTTGGACTTCATCGCCTGGGTCGGTCGCAGAAAATGCGCGTCTGAAAGGAGGACGTCGCTTGGCGTCTGAGTAATCTCGGTCCAATTACAGTCCCGAGTTTGTTTTTTCGACGCCCGTTTCTCCCGCTGGGCGTTGATAGTTGCCCTTGCGTCGGGCTGGCTGTTGCGTGGGACGTATGGCGTGGGATCGCTGCCGCGATTCCAGGTGTCCCGGTTGCGCTTATTATTGCGCTTAGGCTCTTGGTGGGAGGACTGGCCTTCCACTCGGGGCGGTGCTTTGCCAACATGCGGTTTGAGGGACCGCTGAGTCTTGGCGTATGTCTTGACCGCAGTCATGACATCTTCCCATTTTTTTGGCAATCCGTCCTTGCCAGAGAGAGTCATAACCATCTGATCATCTCTAACTGCGACGATGTAGTGGTTACGTGCCATTTGGTCGGCAACATCACCTATCTCTAGGCATTCTTTGTTGAATCGGACGAAGAACGCTTCTATTGATTCGTCGTCCCTGCGCCAGATGTTCATGACGTCCATGGAATCACGTTCATGGCGTTGCTGGCTAAAATGCGTGAGGAACTTAGCTTCTAAGTCCTCGAATAAGGCCAGTGATCCTACTGGCAAAGAATCGAACCAAGCCCTCACCAGGCCCGTGAGGGTCTGGGGAAAAAATTGATACCAGGTGGGTTCGTCCCACTTGCCGTTACACCCCGCGACGGTGAAGATATTTCTGTGGTCGTCCGGATCGGACGAACCATTGTATTTCCCAATGTTCAATGGGAATTTCGTGGTGCTGACATCGGCGTTGGCGATTCTTGGGACGATCTTAGAGTTTTCGGCCGCAGATTTCGGCCTGTAGGGTTGGCTCTCGGGGCGCTTTGCAGCGCAGAGGTATGTGTTGCAGGGGTGAGTGGGAGGAACATAGTGACGTCCTCCCGGTCTGCTGCTGGTAGCGTGGGATTCCCCGCGGTATGTATGGTCACCCGGGTCGGTATGACCATATCCTTCATTATGGGACTGCGGTCCCAATCGGCTTTGGATGCCGGAGCCATGCCGGGCTGTGGGTTGTCGCCTGTCGTCGCTGTAAGGGCTTAGGCGGCTATTTACTGGGCCCCTACTGCGGGACTCATAGGAGGAATCATCCTCGTTGATTGTGCGGACGTCACAGTAAGAGGATCCGCGGTCCTCCCGTCTACTTCTGGAGGCTAGACGTGAGGGTACCCTGCCATCGTATTGTAAAGTACGATCCGCGCCAATGATGAAACAATGGTTAACCGGGCAGGGTTAACTCACTGGTCTCGTCAAGAAGGGTTAATCCCTTCCTCTCGAGGATCGCTGGCTGGATCGTCCGCTGGTTGATCTCCTGCACAAGGAAACAAGCCGTGACTCGTAACAAGGAGGATGGGGTGGGGGGGGGTGCTCATTGTTACCACTCTCTGGCGTGAGAATCAGTAGTTTGCTTGGGAAGCAAAGTGTGATAGTAGTAGTAGTGAGAGAGTTGTGAAGAGATACCTCAAACCTGGTTTGGGGTTGGTATTTATAGCCGAGGAGTGAAGGAGGTGGACGGACGGACTGACTGACGACATGCTGCCCCTTTGCAGGTGTGTCAGGCTTGTCGGTTATGGAGATGGAGCCACGTCAGTCTGTCGCTTACGTAGACCTGACAGGTGACTGTCATTGGTGCTACTTGCTCTGTGGTGTCAGTACCAGTTGCTGAGTGCACAGGATGCGGTGCGGGCCGCATCGCTGCTTGCGGTAACTTCTGATGTTCCCGCGTCTCATGCTTTGATCAAGAAATACGCGAGATGCGGTGCCAAGCCGCATCGCCGTCCGTGGTGATTGTTGCTGTTGCCTGCGTCCCTTGTCGTGACGAAAATGCCCATATGATGCGGTGCCAGCCGCATCGCTATGCACGTCTGCTTTCATGCACAAGGTAAGGCTTCTCATCCTTAGACTGATTGGATTCGAAGGATGCGTCCGCGTGGACGCGTTTATTGCTGGTGGGGGTTATTTGATAAGGGTAATGATCACTCGCGGTTTAGCTGGCGCGAGATTTAGGACCATACCTTTTCAATAGCCTCATAACTTTATTGATGAAGGGTTGGCTAACGAACTTACACATCCATTTCCTACTTATACAAAACCCAACTGGGGGAATAGTGCCAGGCAGCTGCCTGGCACTCCCCCATTGGACCAAAATGTTTATTGTTTTATATTCATTTTAAAATTACGTTTTTGCCCCTAACTCAAAATAAAATTACGTTTTCGCCCCCAGCTCAAAATAAAATTACGTTTTTTGTCCCTATCTCAAAATTACGATCTTGCCCTCAATTCAAAATTACGACTTTGCCTGGCACTCTCCCATTGGACCAACCCGTTTATTATTTTATATCTATTCTAAAATCATGTTTTCGTCCCTCTCTAAAATTACGGTTTTGCCCCCAGCTCAAAATAAATTTACGCTTTTGTCCCTAGCAAAAAATTGCGATTTTTCCCTCCATTCAAAATAAAATTGTGGTTTTGCCCTCAGCTCAGAATTATCTTTTTGCGCCCAGTTTAAAATAAAATTTTGTTTTTGCCCACACTTAAAAATTACGATTTTGCCCTCTGTTCAAAAATGTGATTTTCCCGTTTAAAAATTGTGATTTCGCCCTCAATTCAAAATTACGTTTTTTTTCCAGTTCAAAATAAAATTATGTTTTTGTCCCCAACTCAAAATTACGTTTTTTTCCCTCGGTTCAAAATAAAATTGTGCTTTTGCCTCTAGCTTAAATTATGATTATGCCCTTAGTTCAAATTTGTATTACGTTGTTACCCCAAGTTAAAAATTACGAATTTGCTCCTGTGAAAATTTACAATTTTGCCCCAGGTTCAAATTTACAGTACTGCCATTACTTTAGCTTTTGTCAAATTATGATTTTACCCCAGTCTAAAAATACAACTTTCCCCGTTAAAATTTACAATATTGCCATTGTTTTAGTTTTTTTTATAAAAACTATAAAAGTGTTTTGTTTTAATTGGTTGACTCGATTTAATTGTTTTTCGTTTCAATGAGCTGACTAACACTCGCTCATTATTCGGTCATCGCCCCGCAACGCGGACGGAGCACCAACTAGTTTGGTAAATACTTGTGTGAAAACGTGTCCTATTTTCTAAAGGGTGATGCAACCCATGTAATTCACATATGATGTGCCAACCAATGGATAATTATGACATGGAGTTGTAAACTTAGTGGTTAGTCTTTTTTTTTTTTTTTTCTAGTCCTTTATAAATGACACTTTCAAACATGAAGAAACCTTCTAAATAAGTTAACCTAAATTTAAAAACTAAGAAAAAATTATGTGGATGTTCCATGTGTGTTTCACGTGATTTGCTCGCTCATTTAGTTGTTTTGATCGTAAGTTGTATAACTTATTTTGTTGTTTTGATCCTAAGTTATATAAATTATACATCTAGATCACTAGTTTGCCATGTAGCATTGATTGTCCCTAAAATGGATTAACGTTAACTTTTGTTGTTAAGTGAGTGTTAACTTAATATTAAACTTTTTTTGAAAGACAGAGAAATCTTAGGCTACTTGGTATGGGTGAGGCTCATCCTTGGAGGATAGGCCTTCACATTAGCGCCATGTAGGATGAGTGTGAGGATGGGGCAAAGAGGATGGAGCCACGGAAAGGGTTAACTTTGTACAATAGTAACCAAGTTTTAAGAGTGTTCTAATTAGGTCACTCATAATTCTTTTTGTTCCAATTAGGTCATTCAAGTTTCATTTGATGTTTCAATCCTAGATATTTTACCTAAATAGAAGGTCATCAATCCTAAATGACATTTATTTATGTTTTTTATTTAAAAAATTTGTTGACATGGCACATAAATGCCAAATGGATGAGAAAAAAAAATGAGAAATAGGTTTATAAAAATTTAAAAAAATTGTGGAAAAATTAACAAAATGCGATTTTAAAAAAAAATTGTAAAAAAGTTAAAAAAAATGCGAAAAATTTAAAAAAATGTGATTTACCCTATTTCTAATAAATAAATTAATAAAACCTCCTAAATCATTTCGTTCAAATTACTAAAAATTATGAAAGTTTTGTTAAAAAAATTAAAACGGGCCGAAAATGCAATTGCTTTTTACCAAACTCTTCATACTACTAATAATACCGATTCATGGAACATCACTTTAGAAATAAGGATATGGTGGGAATAGTACCTAATTGTTTGTTTTACGATTTGTAATATTGATAGTATTGGATTTTGGGTTTTGACTTATTATATTTCTTTTATTTGATTCTATGCATCATGTTTTAAAAAAAAAGTTAAATAAATGTCATGTAGGACTATGACATGCTATTCAGGTAAAATATCTAGTATTAGAACACCAAAATAAAGTAGAATGATCTAATTGGAACAATAAATTTTATTAGTGACTTAATTGGAACACTTCTAAAACTTCATTACTATTTTGTGGCATATTCCCCCACGGAAATAGGGGATGTGCCTTAAATATATATATGTTGTGTGTATTTGTGTGTGAGAGGAGGAGGCACGTCCTCGTCGTCAAGGGTCCGACGGTCTCGACAAAGGAGGCACGGCGACGAAGCTAAGGAAATGGAGAGGGGGTCGGCGCCGCCCCAGAACGTCCCTCGGACGACCCCGTACCGAGTAGAGTTAATATCTATTACCCCATCCTTTATATCAACAATATAAAAGATTAAAAAAAATAAACCATCTATCCTATGGATTCACCACCACCAAACCAGCCCTCATATGGCCATATACCCCCATCTTCTTCGGTGAATGCAACCCTAACCTAGGGCTAGCAAAACATGTCAAAAGAGGTTACACAAGTCAGACACAATATGACACGATTACTATGTGTACTAAACACAAAGACGACACAATTAGTTAATCGTGTCATTTCCTTAAACACGAACACAAACCTGTGTAATAAGCGAGTAACACGACACGACCTATTTAAACACGATTAACTTTACACACAACCTGACCCAACACGACGCGACGGGACCTTCATTAAAAAGTTGCATTACAATCCATAGAATTTATATCAATTAAATCAGATAATTGCAAAAGCTCTGATACAAACCCTAGATCTTGTTAGAAATATTATTATTATTATTGTTAAACTTTAGTTATGTAATTTAATTTAATTATTAGAACCGATAAGTTATGTACTCGTTATTAGAACCGTTAAGATAGGATGATATGCGGATCGATGATAAGCGGGTGATCAAATCTTCATGGCAGTTACCCGCCAAAAGAAACCGCCAAATTGTATGTTTAAATAATGTCTTGCCGGGAATCATTCCGATCTATCAAGACAATTTGTATCTAACAAACTTGTCCGCTCAATCCTTCGTTTCTCTCTTCTCTGCAAGTTCAATACTTATTTGTTGTTTAGATATTTCAAGATGTCTGTTTTCCACTCTTGTTCTTCCGCTGCTAATAATGTTGTTGATCCGGTTAGCCATTATCATCATGAAACTAATTCGGATTTCCAACATAGTGGTATCAGAGCCACTCATGGAAAACAAACCGAAATCAATGAAACCACTACCACTCTTCCTTGTCAACATTGCACCGATGAAATTACTGAAAGGAACAAGCGTAACCCTCGTGTACGACTTTGTTACTATTGTCACTCACCAGGCCATCAGATTTACAACTGTATGGCAAAAGATAATGATGAAACATCCCAACTGTTAAAACAGGCGATCAATGTTGGGATCAGACGGAAAGAAGAAGATGTTCACTGCAATGAAGAGATGATTGTCTCCGGCACCGATGGCGGACAATGGGCAGGAATATGGTATGTTAATCCGGTGTTCAATCATCATTTTTCCGGTAATATAAATACTTTCAAAAGGGTGAAACACATGATGGGTGTAGAGACAAGATCGGGTATGAACAATTTTTTGTTTATAAGAGGAGTTGGGTCGGTTGATTTGAAAACAGGGAATGAAACGTTAAACATTCAAAGTGTATATTATTCACCGGAAATTGATCGTAATGTCTTAAGCCTTGATCAACTTACATTACAAGGTTTTACGGTCAAAAGATCCGGTGATAAATGTAAGATATACCCCATGTTTTCAACCCCGGTAATAAACTCAATAAACGATAAAACTGGCTTGACGAAGGAGGAAGAGTTGGGTGAAAATGAGAAACGAAGATTGCAGGAAATGGGAACCGTAGATGAACAATTCAAAGAAGAATATCTGAATTCTTACTTTGAAACACTAAACGTTTCGGATGAGAATGAATACGATTGGAATCTACTAATCTTGAGGGCATTAGAATTTAACGAATTTGCAGATTGCAAAGCGTTAATAGACATGCTCGATGACAGAGAATATGTCTTCAAATACAAAGTAGATCTCCAAAAGAAATTCGAGGAAATGGTTCGGTGGTTCTTGAAGGTATACATGGGGATTACATCCAGGCCAATCCCTCCTTATTCTCCGAACCGGAAGAAGATTGACTTGTTAAGTTTGTTTATCTTGGTCATAAGAGACGGAGGATACAGAGAGATTACTACTGAAAATACGTGGCCGATTATCGCTAAAGACTTAGGATTTGAATATCAAGATGGAGACTATATAAGGATCATATACGCCATGTATCTCGACGTTTTGGAATATTACTATAAGTTCAAGTCAGTCCAAGAGGAAGTTCATGTAAAGGAAATGATGAATAATGAAACAGAAATCAATGGGGGTCATCACAGGAGAACTAAAAGTGCAGAAGTTGCAGCAGTTCATGATCAAAGAAATGGTGATGCAACACATTTTGCACTATTCACTCGAAAGGGCAGCGAAGATGATTGGAATGTACACAAGAAAAGGAAACGTTTCAATTTTGATCACGCGAAGAAGGCTGTGGATGATGCAAATCGCAGTGTTATGCAGCATAATTACAACATAACCAAAGTTTAAGGGGGTTGTGTTAGAAATATTATTATTATTATTGTTAAACTTTAGTTATGTAATTTAATTTAATTATTAGAACCGATAAGTTATGTACTCGTTATTAGAACCGTTAAGATAGGATGATATGCGGATCGATGATAAGCGGGTGATCAAATCTTCATGGCAGTTACCCGCCAAAAGAAACCGCCAAATTGTATGTTTAAATAATGTCTTGCCGGGAATCATTCCGATCTATCAAGACAATTTGTATCTAACAAACTTGTCCGCTCAATCCTTCGTTTCTCTCTTCTCTGCAAGTTCAATACTTGTTTGTTGTTTAGATATTTCAAGATGTCTGTTTTCCACTCTTGTTCTTCCGCTGCTAATAATGTTGTTGATCCGGTTAGCCATTATCATCATGAAACTAATTCGGATTTCCAACAGATCTGAGATAGGGAATCAATTCGAGCAATTGCAAATGATACTGTCAATTTATTCTACAAGATCTGAAATCAACTGTGTTGATAGAAACATCTTCTGCAAACAAAATTCAACACCAAAATAGTAGAAACAATAGCGCGAATATCACCAACTTAAGCACAAAACCATATATCTTCATAAAAATGAAAGAAAATCATAGAGAAAGTTGCATCAAAATCTCACATGTAGAGCCAGATTCGAACATTTTAAGCCCGAACCTCCTATTGAATTTTAAAAAATAATCTGGAGATAAAGGGAAAATTACGTCAAGAAATATTTTTTCTTTTATTGAAAGGGGTGGGACCCATAGATTTAAGTATTTTAATTTTTTTAATATTAATGGGTATATTGCTCATTTTATACTCACTTAACTGGCGTCCATCCATTTCAAGGACTATCAGTGTTACATTTTGACAGGCTATTAGTCTAAATGTGTAATTTTTGAAAGTAAGGGACTAAAACAACAATATAAATAAACATCATGACCATTGTATTTTTTTCCCACAAGTCTAAAACTATTATATTAGATAAGGTATGGGATCATATATATAAACAGGTATGTTTGTAAAAACCGTAAGAACCAACAATAATATTGGTGAGAATTCCAATTATAAAGCATTTGACACATACCAGATACAACAATGAACTCCTCATGAGTCCTCAAATCACCACCAATGTCTTGGTTTGCTTGATGGGTGGCTAGAGAGATGATGAGTGGAAGCATGAACGATGTCGACAAGCGGTTGTCAAGTGACTACAACTGTGACCTCCCAAAGGCATACTCGAGTGACTCGTGTAGGAGACGGTAGGAACATGTTGTGTGCCAAATTTAGAAGCAAGAACAAAGAAAAAAGACAAGGATCAGAAGTAACACTTACCAAAAGCTGCATTTGCACCATCATATTCAAAACACAACTTACAAAGAAAATATTCACATAAGCAAAGAATTTTATCCACCATACACCAAAAAACTACCATACATGGTGTGTGCATATTATATCTACATAGGATAATATTCTGATTCACATATCTTGGCATGAGGGTGCAAGCAAGAACTCATCTTTGTGGCGGGAAATAAGGATCTTCTTTGTTCTGGTAAATCCGAAATAACTGTTTTGAGTATTTAGTTGCAAGTGTCAAGCATAGTTCGATCCCCTTCGAGTCATATTTTTTCAGTTCTTCCACCGTTACGCTAAGATCGCCATTAGGATCTCCATCCGTGAGAATTTCAGCCAGCTTGCTAGCCCTGCAAGCACACATTTTAACAACATTAATGATAAATTATGTTAGAACATATTAAGAATAATGTATTAAAAAAAAATAATCACCTCCATGCATCAGTCTGGCTAAACCCTTGCTCGTTATGGTATCTTGTTACTTTAGATGCTTTCTCGTCACCCGTTTGTCGCCTATAAAGAGCACAAACCGCACTCATACACAATGCAGGATCTTTACCAAAATCAGATAACATGTCCCCCTCTAGATCCCACTTCCGATTCGGAATCTTTCTCCTGCCAATCTTATCCAAAGCTGCTTTATATTCATTTAAAGCGTCGTCGGACTCATCAGCGCTCTCACTACTTTCAGAACCGTCAACAATAAATCCACCCAAACTTTCACCTTCACTCTCTGACTCATCTACGCCATCATTATTTTCCCCAACGTCACTTGAAACAGCGGTTTTATTCAAGTCAAAACTGCGTTTGTCTTGTTTGTTTTTAAATTCGGATTTTCTCAGTCTCGTTAAGTACCTCCTTCTACTTACATTCTCTTTCACTTCTTCCTCATCATCACTTGCAACAATTTGGGCAGCCCGTCTTCTTTTAGCACTTCTAGTACTCGATGAACGAACTCTAAACTCGTCATCAGTATGTTCAAGATTAGTCTTTTGGAGGTCATTCTCGCGAGAACATTGACTTTTAGTCAAATCACCCCATTTTCTAACGTTTTTCACTTTTGGAATCTCGTTGTAGTTTACATCCTCGTCACTAATATCAATAACGCCTGGAGTAGATGGCGCCATCTTCTTATTGGGCCATCCGTCTTCTTCCTCAAACGATAACCGTTTTCTAACTCGGCTATGAAAAACTTGTTTAGTCCCTCTCGAAACCGCATTAACATCCTCTTGGACTATCTTTGCCTCCAACTGTTTAACCTTCTCCTTCAACTTCTTTTTCACACAGGTTGAATCAAATAAAACCTTCTGCATCATTTTGATCTTCCCCTTGAGTTCTTGGTTCTTTTTCTTCAAATCTTCAACCTCAGTTTCCAATATCAAACACCTCATTTCATCTTTTTTGCTCTTTTCTTCCAATTCAACACATATTTTTCTTAAATTCTCAAACTGCTTAGCAAAATCTGTCTCAATAGCCATCTTTTTCATCAATCACTGCATGCATTACAACTAAATAATGACAAAATCAATCATAATAACAAAATATAGAATCAGCGATTCAATTAATAAGCAAACAAATATGCAAAATTAGGGCTAACAGAAACCCTAGGTAATTAAACATTGAAGAATTAGAAACAATAACTTGAATATTTACAAAACATGACTTCATTTGAAATAAAACTTACAGTATTTTTCAACCGAGCGAACTACAGAATGGATTTGTGAAAAGTTTCTTGAATCACAGAAGCAACAAGATCGTAAGCAGTAAGTTGATGTTAAGTGTTGGTCGGCCGACGAACTAACCGGAAAGTTATAACTGAATAACTGATTTCATAAACTGAATACGCTCGCAAAATAAAAAGGGACTCCATGGGACCGGAGAGGTGATTTGGGCAGATAAATATGCACCCAACCAAGTAATTTTACATGTTACATGTTACGTAGAGTATCAAAACGTAAAATAACTCGAATTTATATTGTTAAAAGGGAATGTATTATAATTGATCAGACTCGTTTTAAAACGAAGTTTATGTAAAAATGTTAATCAACTAAAGTGTACATAAAAATAAGCATAAAAACGTATTGTATTTAACCTGACTCATTTTCAAAAAATAAAAAATTATGCGGAAATGTGAACCAACTTGAATTTAGACTATCACATATATAAAAAGTATGTAAAAATAGTGTTTTTTTAATTAAAGAATGGTAAACTTGAAGCTTTATAAATTCGAGAGAGTAAAAATGACATTTTATAAATTTTTTACAGAGTTGATTGAGTGTAAATATTAAAAGTTGAGTAAGATGCACAAAAAGATAAACAAAAAAAAAATAAATCACTAAATGACAAAAAAAAATACGGTAGTTTTTGTTCCTAGTTACCTACGTATACAAAAATATGTGCGGCAATAGTTTCACCTAACTATTGGTTCAAAAGGGCGGCTATCCTTTTTAAATTTTTTTTTTATATTTTTGAATTTAAATATAACTATTATTTTTTTCATTTTTCATTTTTTCCTATTGGTGAAGTCAAATTTCGTCAATTTTATCATTGATTTTGTTTTCCTCCCTCCTAACCAAATTATGGTTTTGCCTTGTATTGAAATTTACATCTTCCCAACGATTTTTTTGTCCCTACCAAATTACGATTTTGCCCCTAATGTAAAATTACAGTCATGCCATTATTATTTTTTTTTTTGACAAAACTAAGGTAGTGTTTTTGTTTTAATTGGTTGACTTGATGTAATTTTTATTCGTGTCAAGCGGCAAGCGGCTGCCTGGCACACATTCATTTGTCCTGAAAAATTTCAGTTTTGCCCCAGCTTAAAGTTATAGTCTTTTTATCATTTTAGTTTTTTTAGCAAAAGTATGAGAGTGTTTTGTTTTAATTGGTTGACTTGATTTTTTTTAAGATCGTGTTATCAGTAGTATATACAAGTAATCGAAACATAGACATACATGTAATGAGAGAGAAATATTCGGCTTGATGCCCCGCAACACGGGCGGGGCAATAACTAGTTATTATATATTATATATATTATTGTAGGTAAACAAAAATATGTGCGGCAATAGTTTCACCTAACTATTGGTTCAAAAGGGCGGCTATCCTTTTTAAATTTTTTTTTATATTTTTGAATTTAAATATAACTATTATTTTTTTCATTTTTCATTTTTTCCCATTGGTGAAGTCAAATTTCTTTTAAATTTACAATTTTATCATTGATTTTGTTTTCCTCCCTCCTAGCCAAATTACGGTTTTGCCCTGTATTGAAATTTACATCTTCCCAACGATTTTTTTGTCCTTACCAAATTACGATTTTGCCCCTAATGTAAAATTACAGTTATGCCATTATTTTTTTTTTTTTTGACAAAACTAAGGTAGTGTTTTGTTTTAATTGGTTGACTTGATGTAATTTTTATTCGTGTCAAGCGGCAAGCGGCTGCCTGGCACACATTCATTTGTCCTGAAAAATTTCAGTTTTGCCCCAGCTTAAAGTTATAGTCTTTTTATCATTTTAGTTTTTTTAGCAAAAGTATGAGAGTGTTTTGTTTTAATTGGTTGACTCGATTTTTTTTAAGATCGTGTTATCAGTAGTATATACAAGTAATCGAAACATAGACGTACATGTAATGAGAGAGAAATATTCGGCTTGATGCCCCGCAACGCGGGCGGGGCAATAACTAGTTATTATATATTATATATATTATTGTAGGTAAACAAAAATATGTGCGGCAATAGTTTCACCTAACTATTGGTTCAAAAGGGCGGCTATCCTTTTTAATTTTTTTTTTTATATTTTTGAATTTAAATATAACTATTATTTTTTTCATTTTTCATTTTTTCCCATTGGTGAAGTCAAATTTCGTTTAAATTTACAATTTTATCATTGATTTTGTTTTCCTCCCTCCTAGCCAAATTATGGTTTTGCCCTGTATTGAAATTTACATCTTCCCAACGATTTTTTTGTCCCTACCAAATTACGATTTTGCCCCTAATGTAAAATTACAGTCATGCCATTGTTTTTTTTTTTTTTTGACAAAACTAAGGTAGTGTTTTGTTTTAATTGGTTGACTTGATGTAATTTTTATTCGTGTCAAGCAGCAAGCGGCTGCCTGGCACACATTCATTTGTCCTGAAAAATTTCAGTTTTGCCCCAGCTTAAAGTTATAGTCTTTTTATCATTTTAGTTTTTTTAGCAAAAGTATGAGAGTGTTTTGTTTTAATTGGTTGACTCGATTTTTTTTAAGATCGTGTTATCAGTAGTATATACAAGTAATCGAAACATAGACGTACATGTAATGAGAGAGAAATATTCGGCTTGATGCCCCGCAACGCGGGCGGGGCAATAACTAGTTATTATATATTATATATATTATTGTAGGTAAACAAAAATATGTGCGGCAATAGTTTCACCTAACTATTGGTTCAAAAGGGCGGCTATCCTTTTTAATTTTTTTTTTTATATTTTTGAATTTAAATATAACTATTATTTTTTTCATTTTTCATTTTTTCCCATTGGTGAAGTCAAATTTCGTTTAAATTTACAATTTTATCATTGATTTTGTTTTCCTCCCTCCTAGCCAAATTATGGTTTTGCCCTGTATTGAAATTTACATCTTCCCAACGATTTTTTTGTCCCTACCAAATTACGATTTTGCCCCTAATGTAAAATTACAGTCATGCCATTGTTTTTTTTTTTTTTGACAAAACTAAGGTAGTGTTTTGTTTTAATTGGTTGACTTGATGTAATTTTTATTCGTGTCAAGCAGCAAGCGGCTGCCTGGCACACATTCATTTGTCCTGAAAAATTTCAGTTTTGCCCCAGCTTAAAGTTATAGTCTTTTTATCATTTTAGTTTTTTTAGCAAAAGTATGAGAGTGTTTTGTTTTAATTGGTTGACTCGATTTTTTTTAAGATCGTGTTATCAGTAGTATATACAAGTAATCGAAACATAGACGTACATGTAATGAGAGAGAAATATTCGGCTTGATGCCCCGCAACGCGGGCGGGGCAATAACTAGTTATTATATATTATATATATTATTCAACATATATACAAAGAACAGGGAATAGTATCTCCCTGTCATTGGTTTAAATGGGCGGCCGCCCCTCCTTTATTGGACCAACCAGTTTATTATTTTTTACACACTTTAAAATTACGGTTTTGCCCTGTAATAGTGTTTCTCTACTATTGGTGCAAATGGGCGGCGAGCAATACCCATTGGACCAACCAGTTTATTATTTTATATCCACTTTAAAATTACGTTTTCGCCCCAGTTTAAATAAGATTTTGTCCCCCCCCCCCCGGCTCAAAATTACGATTTTACACCAGTTTATTATTTTATACCTACTTTAAAAGTACGGTTTTGCCCACAGCTTAAAATTACGTCTTTGCTCCCAGTTCAAAATAAAATTATGCTTTTACCCCAAGCTAAAATTTACGAATTTCCCCTCGGTTCAAAATTACAATACCACCCTCAATTCAAAATTACGTTTTTGCCCCCAATGCAAAATAAAAATATGGTTTTTTTCCTAGCTAAAAATTATGATTTTACCATTGGGAAAAAAATTGTTTTTTCCTCAAGTAAAAATTAAAATATGACTTTGCCCTCACCTAAAAATCGTGTCAAGGAGCTGCCTAGCACTCTTTTTACTTTTTCTTTCTAACAAAACTATAGTACTGTTTTTTTAATTGATTGAGAATTATGCTGCCATCACCCCACAACGCGAGCTGGCATCACCTAGTGTGTATATATATATAATGCCATACCGAACATGGCGGTACGGTGCCAATTTGATGTTCATAGTTCAAAAATACCAAAACAACTAGTGCCTTTCAAAAAAAAAAATTTAGTATCAAAACCAAAAACCTTAAAAATAAATACCGGTATCTTTAACGATCTTGTTCGATCGTATCGATTAAAAATGTCCATCCCCAAACTAAGCTTAATTGAACTCGAGAAATGTTTTAGTTTTTACAAGAGTTAATGCTCCAGTTAGTTAGTTTGCAGGTGTATATCAGTATATGTGGCCAGAGAAACTAAGAACAAAATCACACCAAAAACCACCGATTACTTCTTTATTGAAACACTATCAACGATTACAAGATTGTAATGAACAATGAGAAAGAAAAGACTAACTGTACTTGTGACCTAATTCCCTATTTAACAACTTCTCACAGTTAACAACTGTTAACAACCTAATTACAAGATTAACCCAAAGTTTCTACACTTGACACAATCAGCCCCTCAACTATTGTAAACTTATTAAAACTAAAGAAAACATTATAAACGAATACCAACCAATTGACCAGGCAGTTGACTTGCAATTTACCAATTTACCCTTAACAATCTCCACCTTAAATTGCAAATCAAACACTTCAACTCTGAATCAACCAACACCAAACATTTCCAAACACTTTGAAAACTTCACACCTGGCATAGGCTTTGTAAACATATCAGCAACATTATCATCAGTCCCGATCTGTTCAGTCTTCACCTCTTTAGAATTCACAACATCTCTGATGAAATGCAGCCTAACATTAATATGCTTGGTACGTTCATGGTAAACACTGTTCTTTGACAGTTGCACTGCTCCTTGATTGTCACACACAACCACTATTTCATCAAAAATAGCTCCCAGCTCAGCTACAAAACCTTTCAGCCATATTGCTTCTTTAACAGCTTCAGTTAAAGCTATGTATTCAGCTTCAGTGCTTGACAGGGCTACCACATGCTGAAGCGGAGCTTTCCAACTGACCAAATTATCCTTCACTTTAAAACCATATCCAGTAATTGATCTACCCCTGTCTTTATCCTTTGCAAAGTCTGAATCAACATATCCCAAAATCAAGTTATCACCCTCTGATTTACTTTTAAATGGTAATCCCACTTCTTGAGACCCTTTCAAATATCTCATCAGCCACTTCACAGCTTCCCAATGTAGCTTTCCAGGATTAGCAAGATACCTGGAAACAACACTGGCCCCATAACCAATATCTGGCCTGGTACATACCATAAGGTACATCAAACTCCCCACTACATTTGCATAGGGACACTTCTCCATCTGTTTGTACTCTTCCTCATCTTTAGGACAGTTTTGAGCAGATAACTTGAAATGATTTGTAAAAGGAATACTCACTGGTTTGCAGCTCATCATACCAAAGTTATTCAACACTTTTCTGATATAAGAACTTTGTGTCAGCCTGAGAATACCCCTTTCTTTATCTCTGGTAATCTCCGTACCTAAGATCTTCTTAGCTTCACCAAGCTCTTTCATATCAAACTCTGCCATCAACAGATCCTTTGTGTTCCTTATCTCCTCAGAATCTTGACAAGCCACTAGCATATCATCAACATATAACAGCAGGTATACATATTTTCCAGGGCAATACTCTTTGAAATACACACATGCATCATAGCTACTTCTTTTGAAAGAATGAGAGACCATATATTCATCAAATCTTTTGTACCACTGTCTTGGAGACTGTTTCAGTCCATATAGTGATCTTTTCAGCAAACATACCTTATCTTCTTCTCCATTCTTAACAAAACCTTGAGGTTGACTCATTAGGATTTCTTCATCAAGATAACCATGCAAAAAGGCTGTCTTCACATCAAGTTGTTCCAGTTCCATTCCCATGACAGCAGTTAATGACAAAATTACCCTTATTGAAGAATGCTTGACAACAGGAGAAAATACCTGATTGTAGTCTATCCCTGCCCTTTGAGTGAACCCCTTAGCCACTAATCTGGCTTTGTATCTAGGCCCTTCAACCCCTGGTATACCTTCTTTCAATTTAAAGATCCATTTGCAAGTGACCACTTTCTGACCCTTAGGTCTATCAACAAGCACCCAAGTTTGATTCTTATGCAGTGAATCCATTTATTCTTTCATAGCTAATTGCCATCTTTCACTATCTTCGGATGCAATAGCTTCACTGTAGGTTAATGTAACAACCCGCACCTTCGTGCGTTGTTACTACTCGTTACACTTGTTACGCCTAGCACCAGAGATTCGGATCATAATGTAACTATATCAGATGCATTGCTATATCGAAGTATAATCGAATAATTACGCTATTACAAAGCTATTTTCATAAATAATAACACTCACGAAGATGTTGAGTGAGGGCTTAATCTACCCTCCTCGATAACCGTGAGGTGTCAAAACGTAAATAAACAACGCTAACAAAGACTACCGGGTGAGTACCATCTCTCCAGCCATCGTGACATGACGGCAATACGAGCAAGTAGTACCCCGATAATCACTGTGGCATATCACATCGAAGAACGCACTCGAAGGCACGCGTAACTCGATCACCGCACCGAATATTGAATATATAGATACGTATATACGACCCTTTTTGTGATTAATTATAATAAATAGATAAATAATAATATAAATATATGGAAATGTGGCCCAAACTATCCCAACGCACCAAAAACAAGGATCGAAAGGCCTCCGTACGGACGAGCCAGCCGAACGGCTGGGCCAACCGATCGGACAGGCCAGCCTGCCCTCCTTTCCTTCCTCCTTGCCTATAAATACCCCTCATTCACCTCCAACACACTTGTTGTCACTGTGGCTGCTCGACCAGAAGTTCCAACCCCTTTATCTCTCGATTTCTAACGATTCTTGTAAGTTTTCCACTCAAATCTTGTACTCCCTTGATCTTTATGCATTCCTCCACCTTTCTATCTTTCAAATTCCAACTTTTAACCGAAAAATCAACGGATTTGAGGTGTTCTAAGGTGATGTCATCATGGAGTTCTTATGAACTTCAAGTGTTTGTCTCATTCCATCAAGAACAACTCAGATCTAAAGGATTTCCACAAGAATAAACAAGATTTTCACATCAGATTTACACATAATCTTGAATAAAAGGATTGAAGGATGGTTTTCCAACTTTCTTTCAACTCTTTTACTCTCAAGGCACTCAAAAACGGTGGAATCGGAGCTTATACCGACCTTCTACTCATTTCTAATGTCGTGTTGGTCAGAGATCTGATTCCTAATGATGAGACGACCAGTTTCGGGTTAAACAAGGAAAAACCGCCAAGAACAGCCAATTCTGATGGAACGGGGTGATTCCCGGCCGCTAGAACAAGTCGAAATTGATGGAATTTCAGTTGTTTAGCACGTCACAGCAACGTCTCGACCCAAACCACCGAAAAACATGCAAAAATTGTCGAATATAGCTGGCCAGGCTATCCGATCGGACAGGCCAGCCGATTGGACAGGCCAGCCGATCGGACAGGCTAGCCGATCGGACAGGCCAGCTGATCGAACAGCCCAACCGATCGGACAGCCCATCCGATCGAACAGCCTAATCGATCGGACAGCCCATCCGAACGGGCCAGCCTTTGATCTAACTATCATCCGTTTCGCGTATTCCGTTATCATTTACCGCGCCATCAAACACTTATTTGATCAGTCTATAATCAGGGCATTCTCGGACATAATCCCGCCAATCCAAACCAAATACGCACTGTGAGTATACTTGACCCCTTTTTATTGAATTTTGGGTGTAACATACGTTCCTTACAAATCGAACTCATCAACGAATCATTTAATCAGTCAATTTATCACTTGCGAATAACTGTTTGCATAGATATACGTGATGCTAGTTACATATGTGCTAGGACTTATACTCGCGACGTCCCACCACGACTAGTATAGTACTATTGCGCCCGACGGGGTCTAGTTATGCCATCGAAGAATCGAGCATCGAGGACTTAGCTGGTAGTATCAGTTTTGTGAGTATATGCGTATTACGTTTATGCATGTGGAATTTCGCAGCACTTTTAATCTATTATACTATTACATATCAAACCTGTATACTCGCTAATACTTATGTATTGAAAATATTTTAACGTTTGTTGCAGGTTTAGTTGAAGTCTTCACCAAATCAAGCTAGGAAGTCTAGAAACTCACCTAAAATCTAGGTTGTCGGATTTGAATTGTTCGAGAGGACAAGAAATCTGTGATGACTTATGTGATTGTATTATTTGTTAGTATGGGATAACAAATGTAATAAATATTATCGCAATATAGTCGTTATGGATTCTCTTGAGCAATCTGATTCGCCTAGTGCCGCACCCCGATGATTCCGCCATCGGTTGGGGTGTGACAGTTAAAGGTTCAGTACTATCTTCAAGTTCTGCAGCCATAAAGACATATGCTGAGATGTCTTCTTCATCTCTGAACCTTAAAGGAGGTTTTATCTGCCTTCTTGGTCTTTCTTTAGCAATGCTATAACCAGGAGATTGACACTGACTTGAACTTTCAGGCATTTCTTCTTCAGCTGAATTCTTCATACTATCAGGCTCCACCTCTATCTGAACATCCTCCTTATTGCTAAACACTGACTCATCTTCAACACTGCCTCCCATAACATCTTTGTAGTATACATCTTCTCTAAATGCCACTACATCTCTGCTATTAAACACCTTTGGAGAACCATCATCTACTCTCCACAATTTATGGCCCTTTACACCCTCTGGATACCCAAGAATGATGCCTCTCACTGCCCTTGGTTCCAGCTTGCCCTGTTTCACATGAGCATAAGCCAATGTACCAAACACCCTTAGGTTATCATACTCCTCCTTTTTACCAGACCACATTTCCATAGGTGTTTTAAGACCTATGGCAGTTGATGGTGATCTGTTCACAAGATAGGCTGCTGTAGTAACAGCTTCAGCCCAGAACCTTTTAGGAATGCCTGAACTAAGTAACATACATCTTACTTTGTTCAGCAGTGTCCTGTTCATCCTTTCCACCAATCCATTCTGCTGAGGAGTTCCTGGGACTGTTCTGTGCCTGGCAATACCATATTTTCTGCAAAACTGATCAAAATGATCATTACAAAATTCCAGACCATTATCTGTTCTCAGCTTCTTCACCTTTCTTTCTATTTGAGTTTCTACCAAGATCTTCCAATATTTAAATCTTTCAAAAGCCTCATATTTTCCTTGCAAAACATACACCCAAACCCTTCTTGAAAAGTCATCAACTATAGATAAAAAATACAAAGCACCCCCTAAAGACATGGTTCTTGCAGGCCCCCACAAATCAGCATGAACATAATCTAATATACCTTTGGTTGAGTGAATTCCCTTAGTAAATCTTACTCTGTGAGATTTGCCAAGAATGCAATGCTCACAGAATCCTGCTTCTCTTCCATCAAAGTTGCCAAGAACTTCTTGTTTCTTGAGTTCATTCAGCCCTTGATCACTTATATGACCAAGTCTTCTATGCCAGAGAACTGCATCACTTATCTTGGGCCTTTCAACAGAGCAATTTACACCTTGTGACACCTTACCATCCAGCATATAGATGTTGTTCCCTCTTCTTGTGCCAGTAAAAATAACCATCGACCCTTTTATTATCTTGGCCTTTCCATTCTTTAGGTTCACACTGCACCCTTCCTTCTCAAAAATGCCAAGTGAAATAATGTTTCTTGTTAATTCAGGGATGAACCTAACATTAACAAGTTTCAACTCAGTGCCATTTTCAAGTTTGATAACAACAGTGCCCTGCCCTTGTACTTTACATGGTCTGTCATCTCCCAGTTTCACAGTTCCCATATCTTGCATTTCAATGTCTTGAAAATACTCCTTATGAGGAGTCATATGATAAGAACCTCCTGAGTCTAGAATCCAGTTGTCATCTTGAGTTCCCTTAGACACAACTAGTACATCAGCACTTTCATACCCATCATTTGAACTATCTGGTGACCCCCCATGTTGACTCTTAGACCCTGAATCATACTTCTTCTTCTTCTTGAATCTATCTGGACAATCTCTTTTAAAATGCTTTTCTGAATTACAAATATAGCATTTTCTTTTAAACTTGGACTTAGACCTAGGTGTATTCTTTCCCCTGAAAGACTTCTGTTCTGGCCTTCCCCTTACAACCAGACCCTCACCTATTTCCTCCTTAGCATCACTTCTCTTCTTAAGTTCTTTAGAATTTAAAGCAGCCAAGACTTCTTCCATTGATAATGAATCCCTCCCATACATAAGAGTATCAACAAAATGCTCAAATGACTGAGGGAGTGAGGCTAAAAAGATTATAGCCTTATCTTCATCATCAATGGACACATCAATATTTTCTAAATCCAAGATCACCTTATTAAATTCATCAGTATGATCCTCTAAACTTTTACCTGAAGTCAACTGGAAGGTGTACAACCTCTTCTTGAGATAGAGACGGTTTGCAAGAGACTTTGTCATATACAGGCTTTCCAGCTTAGCCCAAATTCCCGCAGCAGAAGTTTCTTTTGACACTTCTCGCAACACCCGATCTCCCAGACTCAAAATGATGGCACTATGAGCCTTCTCAAGAATATCCTTCTTTTCTTTATCGGTTAAACCCTCTGGTAACTTTGCTTCACCAGCCAGAGCATCTACGATCCCCTGATGAACCAATAATGCCCTCATCTTCACTCTCCACAATCCAAAATCGTTCTTCCCGTCGAATTTCTCCAATTCGAACTTAGTGGACACCATGGCGACTCCTTTCAATTCACAATTTGCTTGAATTGAACCCTAATTTCTCTGAATCGGAGCCAAACGCAGGCTCTGATACCAATTGTTGAAGAACACCAGAGAAATTAAGAACAAAATCACACCAAAAACCACCGATTACTTCTTTATTGAAACACTATCAACGATTACAAGATTGTAATGAACAATGAGAAAGAAAAATACTAACTGTACTAGTGACCTAATCCCCTATTTAACAACTTCTCACAGTTAACAATTGTTAACAACCTAATTACAAGATTAACCCAAAGTTTCTACACTTGACACAATCAGCCCCTCAACTATTGTAAACTTATTAAAACCAAAGAAAACATTATAAACGAATACCAACCAGTTGACCAGGCAGTTGACTTGCAATTTACCAATTTACCCTTAACAGTTAAGGTGTCCCCACATGTTTTTTTTTTGTTATTTATTAGTTAATTGGTTTTTAATAGTAAGGGTAATTTAGTCATTTTACATGGACTTAACTAGATAAACTAACCCCCATCCAGTCTGGGGACTATCCGAGTAACAAACGATGAAACCACAGGAAACATACTTGTAATTTTAAAAAATTTGGGACTAAAGGTGAAAAATGACAAACCACAAGGACCATCCGCGCAATTAACTCTTTTTACAATAAATGTAGTTTATACCAAATAACCTTCTTTAACTGGAGTAAATTGCGGTTTTAGTCCCTATTGTTTAGTACTTATTGCTATATCTTACAAATTTCAAAAGACTTGCAATTTACATACCAAGATTTATATTTTATTGTAATTTAAGTTCACTAGACTAACTCCATCAACATCTATGAGGGTTATGGGGCTTGACCACTACACATGATCTAAATATCGAAGTTTCTAGTGTTCCTGTTAGTTAGATACTCAACTCACAACATTAATACAAAATGGCCGTTATATCTAATATAACTCGGTTATCTAATATAGCAACATGCTTTGTCAACAATCAATCTTAAGCATATCACGTTCATCACTTGAAAACTAAGTATATGATTCGATAGGAGGAAATGTTATGATTGTTTTCTTTTGGGTAATATTAATTTATAAACGCTACGAATCCAACTAAACAAAAAAGAATAGAAAAACCAGTTAATTTAATTAACTTTCTAAGTGTAAAGTAAAAATATAATTGCGAGTCGGTAGGATGGCTAATGAAACCGAACTTGACGGGTTAAATGTAATGGGGTGGGTACTCGCTAGTAGCTAGTCGGCCGGTGAAGTGGGGACTAGCGACTACTCATGATTACTCGAGATTAATTGGATCAGGTTTTTTATATGTAATTTTCAGTTTTATGTATACAGGTAAAGGATCCTGTACAAAGTCATACTTTTGTAAGAAGTGTGAGAAATAATTTGGTGATGACAAGTGTTCTCTATTTTAATTAATTCAAAAGGGTATATTAGTAATTTACCTTTCTTATCAATTAAATGGGTTTCAAGATAACTGAAAAAAAAAAAAAAATTGTCGTCCTATTTTTTTGCAAGATCCAATTCCATTTTCACCTACGTATCATTTCTTCATCATCTTAATCGCAACATCTTTTAATCGTATATTGTTCATATCTTCTTTCATCATCTTTAAATTGCAATACAATGTTTTTTGGATTCCAGATAAAACACCATGACTTGAATCATAGTCAATGTCTCCAGAATGTATCCAGATGTTTTAAAACACCACGCCATGAACAATGTCTACAGAGAAAACACCATGACTTGAATCATACTCATGGTGTTTTAAATTCTGGGAATGTTTTGTTTTGATTCTCCAGATGTTAATACACCATGGATGTAATCACAATACAATGTTTTTTGAATTCCAGATAAAACACCATGACTAGAATCATAGTCATGGTGTTTTAAAATATGGGAATGTTTTGTATTGATAAAACACCATGACTTGAATCATAGATGTTTAAAACACCACGCAATGAACAATGTCTCCAAATAAAACACCATGACTTGAATCATAGTCATGGTGTTTTAAAATCTGGGAATGTTTTGTTTTGATAAAACACCATGCCTTGAATCATAGATGTTTAAAACACCATGCCATGAACAATGTTTCCAGATAAAACACCATGACTTGAATCATAGATGCTTAAAACACCACGCCATGAACAATGTCTCCAGATAAAACACCATGACTTGGATCATAGTCATGGTGTTTACGATTTTTATACAATGTCTCCAGATAAAATACCATGACTTGAATCATAGATGTTTAAAATACCACGCTATGAACAATGTCTCCAGATAAAACACCATGACTTGAATCATAGTCAATTTATCCAGTTGTTTTAAAATACCATGCCACGAATCTGATTACAGTTCTCGTTATGATAATGTATGACGAATATGCAACCAAAGACCTCCTACAATTAAGGTGAATCATTAATTCCGATATTTAAGTAAAAAGGAGTAAATGTAGGAGTTTTTTGGTCGTGTATGATATGGTTACCATATTTCAAACATTGAAAAAGACACTATTGCCCTTCAATTTTACTTAAGGTCCCTCTAATTAAAACACAATTTACATTTTTATACCCTATTGATCTCCACCATTAGATCAAATATCCAATGGTTTAAAACACTTCTTACCCTTCTTACATTTTAAACACTTTTTACCATATCCCTACCCTATGTATACATATCACATTTTTATATGTAAATATTTTAAGTAGCTAGTTTTTAACACTTACCCAACTCATTTTTTTAAGTGTACGAGATTAATTGTTGAAATTCATATGATTTGGTTGGAAACTGGCCGGAATTTAGATGTTTTGGCCGGAATATACAGAAATCTGGCCGGAATCGCCGATTTTTTGCTGGCCGACGAAGACCGACTAGGCCCGACTAGCGATTAATTGACTGATTAACGAAAAATTACTCAATTACTAGGCGACTAGCGATTAATCGCCGCCTAGTCGCGATTTTTACAACACTGGTAATTATGTAATTGGCAGCGTATGATACACCATTGATGAAATTTGTATGGTTTTGTGTTGTACGTACGCTTTTATGTATTGTTTTTTCGATCGACTTTGGGTACTTAGTTAGCTTATGCTAATGATTTTCTTGTATAGTTGCTTGTACGGAAATATAGATGCAATGAGTTTATGAGTAACCAACTATATTTGTAGTGTTACTATTCATCTCTATATAATTTGTAGCTTATGCCAAGTGTTTATGAGTAAGATAGAAATAGAGATAGAGAATAGGATGTGTAAGGTTCTTTAAATATAGACAAATTTTAGAGAAAATATGTTTTTAGTTGAATTATGTAGATGATACACAAGAAGAATGGAATGTGAATGCTCTAAGAGAGCTAGAGGAAAATTTTTTTTTTTTTTTTTTTTTTTTTTTTTTTTGTGTTCTGATGTTTTTTTCACCAGGTCATAATTGTAAAATAAAAGACAAGTATTTATGTTATAAAGGTTATGGGTTCTATTACTCATTAATTTTTTTTGAGTAAACTGCCAAAATGCTCCCTGAGGTTTGCTCACTTTTATCACTTTAGTCCACAACTTAAATCTTTTGAATCTGTGTCCCTGTGGTTTCAATTTTGTTGTCATTTTTAACCAAAATCAAAATTTGGTAAGATTTTTCTGTTAACATCCAGTTTTTTTTGTCTTTTTTCTCCCTTTAATGAAGGGCAAAATGGTCTTTCAACGTTTTATTATAACAAATTAAAAAAATCTGACAATTTTGCCGTTCATTAAAATGGAGGAAAAAGACAAAAAAGCTGGATGTTAATTGAAAAATCTGACCAGATTTTGATTTTGAATGAAATGGCAATTAAAATTGAAAGCATAGGAACCCAGATTCAAAAGTTTTGAGTTTTAGACTAAAATGATAAAAGTGACAAAACCTCGTAAACCATTTTGGTAGTTTACTCTCTCTCTCTCTCTCTCTTTTGGATCGGCCAACTCACATGGCGTCATAACTTCATTGATTAAGGGTTGGCTAACAAACTTACACATCCATTCAGTGAACATAAACCTACAACGTTGGTGTAGCTAATGGAAGTGAAATAAATACTTGTGTACAAACATGCCCAAATTTCAAATGACTGATGCAAGGTATGTGATTCACATAATGCTAATGTACTACTATGTACATGCTGTTGGGAACTCAGTAGCTCCAACAATTCCGTGATATCTTATGGAACTTCAACAAGCTGACAATGTAGTTCAAAGTAGGACAAGTTGTTCAAAAATTGTACGAAACATGCCCTGATGGTCGAGAGAGGAAATTGGTGGTATATTACAAGATAAACCAAATTATAAAACTACAAGTGGTTTGCTGATAATATTGTTTAGATGAACTTTCATAAATTACACATCTAGAGCACACTAGTACAGAAACCATTATTTGAGCTGGTGGAAAAGTGGCTTTGAAGCGGTTCTGTGATCGAACCGCTTCAAAAAATAAAACAAAACGTTTCAAAAAACACTTATTAAAAAAATATACTGCCATACATCCAAAATGTTATGCATAAGAATATATTCTGTGATGCAAAAATGTGTCTGTGTGAAGACATGAGATGTACTACTTAGTTGGATAATCATCAAATTAGATAAAATTGATTAGCAAACAAGTGATTTACTATCAAAAAAATAAATATCTGAATTGATGCAAACTGCAAATATGTAACACCACAAGTAACATGTATCATATATTCATATGCGAAATACGCCCTAAACCTGTTTGACAGCAACTTATCATTGTGGCGAGAAATAAGAATCTTCTCCATTCTGGTAAATCTCAAATAACTGTCTTGAGTATTTAGTTGCAAGTGCCCTGCATAGTTTGAGCCCATTCGGGTCATATTCCAACAGTTCTTCCACCGTTTTGACAAGATCGCCGTCAGGATCTCCATCCGTGAGAAATTCAGCCAGCTTACTACCCCTACAAGATCATGCACACATACATTTTAACAACATAATAATACTACTGAACAGTGATCAGTTCAGTTGGGACAGTTTTAACTGTAATAACATTCTCACCTGGCTGCATCTGTCTTGCTAAACCCTCGCTCGTTTAGGTGTCTTGTTTTTTTAGATTCTTTCTCATCCGCTGTTTGTCGCCTATAAAGAGCACACACCGCCCTCAAACAGAATGTCGGGTCTTTACCAAAATCAGATAACATATCTCCCTCTAGATCCCACTTTAGATTTGGAACCTTTTTCCTGCGAATTATATCCAAAGTTTCTTTATATTCATTTAACACATCTTCAGATTGATCAGCGCTATCACTACTTTCAGAATCACTATTAGAAACACTTTCAGAACCGTCAACGATAAATCCACCCAAACTTTCACCTTCACTCTCTAACTCATCTACGCCATCATTATCTTCCTCGTCCTCGCTTGAACTATCGGTTTGATTCAAGTCAATACTGCTTTCATGTTGTTTGTTTTTGGATTCTGATTTCCTCAGCCTCGTTAGGTGCCTCCTACTTACATTTTCTTTAACTTCTTCCTCTAAATCTGAACTAACCCGAGAGCTATGTTGTGTTTTTAGCGTGCGAATTGGAGCGTTGTCGTCATAACCGGCCTCATCGTCACTAGTAATGATTTTGGCAGCCCGTTTTCTTTTAGTGCTTCTAGTATTTGATGAATGAACTCTAAACTCGTCCATATGTTCTTCAACAGTATGTTCTAGATTACTCTTTTGGAGGTTATTCTTAGAAGAACACTGACTTTTAGTCAAATCACCACGCTTTCTTGAACCAGAAACCTTTTTAACTTTTGGAATCTCGTTGGAGTTTACATCCTCATCGCTAATATCGATAGTATCATGAAAAGGGGATTGAGCAAAGCTTGGTGTAGACGGCGCCATCTTCTTTTTGGCGCATCCATCTTTGATTGGTTTAAAATCGTTAGAGTTCACAACCTCATCAATTATATCGATAATGTCATGAAAAGAAGATTGAGCAAAGCCTGGAGTAGACGGTGCCATCTTCTTGTTGGGGCATTTGTCTTCGATTGGTTTGGAATCGTTAGAATTTAGATCCTCATCATTGATATCAATAATGTCATAAAAAGGGGATTGAGCAAAGGCTGGAGTAGACGGCACCATCTTCTTGTTGGGGCGTCCATGTTCTATTGGTTTGGACTCGTTAGAGTTTACATCCTCATCACTACTATCGGTAATGTCATGAAAAGGGGATTGAGCAAAGCCTGGAGTAGACGGCGCCATCTTCTTATTGGGGCATCCGTTTTCGATTAGTTTGGATTCGCTAGAGTTTACATCTTCATCACTAATATCGATAATGTCATGAAGAGGGGATAGAGCAAAGCCTGGAGTAGACGGCGTCATCTTCTTGTTGGGGCATTTGTCTTCGGTTGGTTTAGAATCGTAGTTCACATCCTCATTAATAATATCGATAATGTCATGAAAAGGGGATTGAGCAAAGCCTGGGGTAGATGGCGCCATCTTTTTATTGGGGCATCCGTCTTCGATTGGTTTGGAATCGTTAAAGTTTACATCCTCATCGTTAATATCGATAATGTCATGAAAAAGGGATTGAGCAAAGTTGGGAGTAGATGGCGCGATCTTCTTATTGGGGTACATGTCTTTGATTGGTTTGGAATCGTTAGAGTTTACATCCTTATCACTAATATCGACAATGTCATGAAAAGAAGATTGAACAAAGCCTGGAGTAGACTGTGCCATCTTCTTGTTAAGGCATCCGCCTTCTATTGGTTCGGAATTATAAGGAATGGGCCCCTAAAATACAAACATATATATAAAAGAATCAATAATACGACGAGCAATGTGAATTAACAATTTGTATATAGAATCACATTGATAATAAAAACAAAGAATATTGGATTTTAACAATCTCAACTATTCGCCGTTGGCCGCCAACAGTCCCAATTTAAAAAAGTAATCACCGGCAGTCCCAACTATTGACATATTGGCCACTAATGGACCCAACAAGACCATAACGCAGTTAGTCTCCGGTCGCCAGAAAACCGTTTTGGCCAGGATAAGGTTTCAAAATGTCTGGTCTAAGGTTACAATGAGGTTTGGGATGAAAATGTTGAGTTTTCCGGCCAAAAAGAAGTTTTCCGGCGAAAAAGGAGCTTTCTGGTGATAGTTTTCTAGTTTTTCAAGCTTTTGGTCGTGTTCTCATGAATCATATATATATATGGGCGTGTATATATATTGCTAGCGATTTAGAAGATGGATGCAATTCAAATTCAAATTCAAATTTCAAAGCAACATCATACAGTAAGTGAATAACACTGATTATATTAGACAGTTCAAAACAAGTTCAATGGTTCAAAAAACTAACCATGATCGGCGATTACTCGTTTAATCGCTGCCCTGTGGAGTATTGATCCTAACCGTAACTCCTAAGTCGGTAACCCTAGAATCCAATATCCCTTGATCGCACGGCCGTTTGAGGCCTTTCACGGTTTCTCCTTGCCGCTCATGCAAAAAGGTTTTATTATTTTAAATTTTCATTTGGGTTAGATGGGCTTAGTTGGGTTAAATAAAAAATGGGTTTAAATGGGCCAAAACAAAATAGGTTAATGTGTTTAAAAGGCATATTGGGTTGTAAAATACTATTGGGTTTTGTTTTTATAGGCTTTTGTTTAAAAACTTTTATATGTTTGAAAGTGGCCCTGAACGGTCGTCCACCTTGCCCTTGGGCTGGGTACCCTAGGTCTTAGCACTTCCCACCTTCATTTCCCTCGCCGGTTTTGCAAGTCTTCATTGGTCACTTAACAGAGACACGTAAGCCGAGTTTCGGTAGGAAGTGAAAGTGGTGTACATTATTGTGATGACGATGCTAGTTTTGGAGCTAGTGTTAGAACAAATGAACCAACAATAGAAGAGGTTGGGTGTGGGAGAGCGTAGGACAAGGAGGGCCTGGATAGCTCAATCTCGGTTAGGAAGCTTAGAAGTTATGGTTAGAAGCTTACATGGCTGAGTCGAGATGAACCGGCTCCTATACCAAATGTTTTGTACCAAATTTAGAAGCAAGAACAAAATAAGACAAGAGGATCAAAAGTTAGAATGGAAGTGTTCTGTGAATAGCTACACATATTAACTGGTTGTTATAATCGCAACTGATTATTACAAACTCATACCATAGAAACCAGTTATTATAATCATAATCAGCTGGTTACGAACTAATACCATATAAATCGATTTAGGTTAGATAATAACCATGGGTTACGCACCGATTTTGATATTTGAGATAAGAACAAGTCTTGTAACCAAAACAAAAAAAGTTAACCGGTTTCGAATGTTTAAAATTGAACTACCCGGTTTTGGAGGACGTGGGGAAAGTGATTTGTCGAAATTACGAAGATGGCGCCGAACAGCCTAAATGTACACTAACATTCAATAAAAAATTGCTAATCATGCAAAAGTAAGATCAGAAGCAGTAAATGCAACACTCCGCGCGAACTTAATAGACCATCTTTGGTCATAAGGTGTCGAAGATGCCGATGAAGATGTGGAAGATTGGTTTTTATATTTTCGATTGAATGTTTTAATTTTAAGTTGTTTGAATTGTAATGCAATTTTATTTAACTTAATATAACTTTAATTGTCTTTAAATTTTTTTGATTATATAGTGTGATTTTATTTAATTATTCATGCAAACTAGTTTATAAAAATAAGAATTAAATATATGGGTAATGATTAAAAATGATTGGTATGGGGCGATCTGGATTGAAAGGGGTTAGTGAACGAAATTGTAGGAAAGTGAGGTGAGGTGGCAGTTACTTTATGGCGTGACCGCGATGTGGAGTGAAAGGGCGTGTAGCCTAATTGTTATGTTGGTTAAATATTAAATGTATATATAATCTACTATTTTGAAGTGACACCACAAGCTGCATTTGCACCCTCATATTTAAAACACAACTTACAAATAAAAATATTCACACAAGTAGAGAGTTCTATCCACCATACATATACCAAAAACCTACCATGGTGTGAATATTTTATATCTACATCTACAACTACATAGGATAATATTAGTAAAAGGAACAGCCAAACTAACCATATTCTGATGCACACCATACACCGAAAACCTACCATGGTGTGCATATTTTACACCTACATAGGATAATATTAGTAAAAACTAACCATATTCTAATGCACGCCATACACCAAAAACCTACTACCATGGTGGGCAATTGTACATGAGGGTGCGGCAAGCAAGACCCTTAACGTTGTGGCGGGAAATAAGGATCTTCTTTGTTCCGGTAAATCTCAAATAACTGTTTTGAGTATTTAGCTGCAAGTGCCTTGCATAGTTTGACCTCCTTCGAGCCATATTCTTTCAGTTGTTCCACCGTTTTGTTAAGGTCACAATTGGGATCTCCGTCCGTGAGAAATTCAGCCAGTGTACAACCCCTACAAGATAATGTACATACACACATGTTAACATCATTAATCACAAGATGCAAGTAAACATTATAATTCACTAGCTACAAATAATGTTCTCACCTGGAAGCATCAGTCTGGCTAAACCCTCGCTCGTTTCGGTATCTTGTTTCTTTAGATGCTTTCTCATCAGCTGTTTGTTGCCTATAAATAGCACAAACCGCCCTCATACACAATTCAAGATCTTTACCAAAATCAGATAACATATCCCCCTCTAGATCCCACTTCAGATTCGAAATCTTTTTCCTGCCAATCTTATCCAAAGTTACTTTATATTCATTTAACGCATCTTCGGATTCATCAGCGCTATCACTACTTTCAGAGCCACAGTTAGAAACACTTTCAGAACTGTCAACGATGAATCCACCCAAACTTTCACCTTCACTCTCTGACTCATCTACACCGTCATTATCTTCCTCATCCTCACTCGAACTACGGGTTTTATTCAAGACAATACTTCTTTTTTCTTCTTTGTTTTTGGATTCTGATTTCCTCAGCCTCGTTAGGTACCTCCTACTTACATTCTCTTTCGTTTGGTCCTCTGAATCTGTACTAACCCGAGAGCTATGTTGTGTTTTTAGCGTGCAAATTGGAGCATTGTCATCATAACTGTCCACATCATCACTAGCAACGTATTTGGCAGCCCGTTTTCTTTTAGCACTTCTAGTATTCGATGAATGAACTCTAAACTCGTCCACATGTTCTTCATCAGCATGTTCTAAATTAGTCCTTTGGAGGTTATTCTCGGAGGAGCATTGACTTTTAGTCAAACCATCACATTTTCGAACTTTTGGAATCTCGTTAGAGCTTTCATCCTCATCACTAATATCAATAACGCCATGAAAAGGGGATTGACCAACACCTGGAGTAGACGGCCCCATCTTCTTACTAGTGCATCCATCTTCCTCAAACGATAACCGCTTTCTAACTCGGCTATATAAAACTCCTTTACTCCCCTTCGAGACCACATCAACATCCTCTTTGACGTTCTCGTTCATGCCCTTCATCTTTGCCTCCAATTCCTTAACCTTCTCCTTCCAAAAACACACGTCGCTTTCAGCCTTCTGTTTCTCACACTCCAAAACCTTGTTTATAATCATCACCTCAATAAGACTGTCGCTGTCACTTTTCACATCGTTTGGATCAACCACAATATTCTGAATCGCAGCGATCTTCCCCTCGAGTTCTTTGTTCCTTTTCTTTAAATCATCAACCTCGGTTTCCAACATCACACGCCTCATTTCATCTTTTTTACTCTTTTCTTCCAATTCAAGACATCTTTTCCTAATACTCTCAAATACCTTATCAAAATCTGTCTCAACAGCCATCTTTTTCACCAATCCTAAATTAACAATCACTGCATTACAACAAGTGAACAAACCCTAGGTTAATCAGTAAACAGATACACAAAATTAGCCCTAACAGAAACCCTAGATACTTAATAGACATTTATTCATCAATCCAAAGTTTCTACAAAATTAACAATCACTGCATTATAACAAACCCTAGGCATTAACGTGAACAAAATCATAATAAGCAAAAAATATACAAAATTAGGCCTAACAGAAACCCTAGATACTTAAACATTGAAGAATCAGAATCAATAACTTGAATAGTTATAAGAATCTTACAAAACATGATATAAATAGCATGCAAGTTAATAATATTGTCATTCGAGTGATGAATTAGTGACAGAAAGAACAAAATCGTATGAGAACTTACGAAGAAGTTGACGAATGAGGATTGCATGTGTGGTATGAAGACGGTTATGCTAACCGGAAAAGTGATGCTACGCTTTCGTCGGCCGGTGAACGGACGTTTTGATAGCTGAGTTCGGTAACGCTCCAAAAAGAAAAGAGACTACAAGTCACCGCCTCACCGGAAAAGTAAACGTTTTTTATATATTGATTTAAGAATTATTAATTTTATTCTTTAATGTTAAATTTTATCATAAGAACATTGACATGTTTTATCCATTGTCTACAAGAAATCTATCTATCTACTAGCTAGTGGTGGAGTGGTAAGGGAGAGACCTTGTGTTCTAAGTGACCCAAGTTCAATTCCTACCCCTAGCATTTAGTTTCTGCGGCACCTGGTGATGATGGGAGACTTGGCGAGTAGGCGGCGATCGCTAGTTCGATCCTTGAACTGAGCGGGTTTTACCTCACCGCACTGTCGTGCCTTCGGGCGAGTGTTCACGGGCTTCGGCCCTAGGTGAGGGTTTTCCCCGGTTCGGAAGGCGAGTGTATCCCGATGTGGTGAATTTCGCCAGTAGCCCATTTGGAGGATTCGTTGGCCGTTCAAAAAAAAAAATAAAAGAAACCAATTTTTTGACACATGTCATTCCTTGAAGGTATTCTCAAATCTATACTTATCTTATACTAGTTTTTACCTGGAATTGCTTCCCGGGCTCGGGAAAGTTATTTAGATTCATTAATTATTATTTGTTATTAATACGACCACATTACATCAACCATCTTATTATATTCAACAACATTGTCTTAAAATCACGGAAATAGATCATGAACCGATATTATAGATCAAACAAAAGCACAACAGGACCACATGAATAACATCGTTTCCAATTTTACTTCAATGCACTTAAATGATCGGGTGATTTGGGATTTTGTAAAAATGTTTGTTCTTGTACTTCTTAACAAAATAAGATGTTCACCAAAATTCAAACAGATGTTGACCAAAAGTAAATCAAATGTTCAACATAAACACTGAATCTATAACAACAGATACTACAGACACTGATTATATTCAAACTACTGATACATAAACATTGATTCTTCATTCCATTGTTGTAATCTAAGCACTGATGCTAAGGATCAGTGCTATCTTCAAAGGGTGATCAGACCTTGAATGACAATGCTTTGATCTTCAACAATTTTTGGATCCCATCAGTAGTTTGAGCTTCAATTTTTATGCTTCATCAGTGGTTGGATTCCAATGTATGTTGAAGCTTTGCTGAGCTGTCATCTTCAAGTGCCATTTTCTTCATAACCTCTTTAAAATATCCAGCTTCTTGCTCTTTCTCTTCTGCATCAGTCAACTTTTGCCTCTTTCTTTGGTTTAACATAATGACAGAGGTATCTGATGATGTGAACAGTGGTACAGAATTATGGACCTGCTTCTTTGACATGTTAATAGTTTTGTAACCAGGCTTCTTTAGAAGGCTAGGATCTTTTTCTCTCATTTTTCTCAGCCTTTCATAAGCTTCATCAGTGTACTGCCTTGTCCATTTTGCTATGGCCTTGGCAGGTGCAACCTTTGCATCAACCAACTCTTGTTTCTTTCTTTTATACTCCAAGGTAAGATCATCAATAGCCTTTTTGTATTTACGCCAGTTTGGTGCTGACCTTTTCATGCTTGGATCTCTTTTTACTCTTTCAATTCTATTGAGTTCTGCTTTGAGACCAACAAGTGGCCAATCTTGGAATTGTTCTTCCTTGGAAGGGTAGAACTTCTCACTCATGATCAGTGCCAGAATGTCTTTTCTCACATCTTTTTGCAGGCCAGGTTCTGGTGGTAAATTTGACATTTCTTTACTCAAATCTCTAGCATAGTCTTCCATGAGCTTGACTTTCGTGAGTAAAAACTGATAATGACTTGAATACACATTGTCATTTTCTCCTTCGCATTCAACCCTAGCTATTATTTGAGCTTGTTTAGCTTTTAGTTTTAGATATTCAGCCATGTTTTTTGGATTTCTAAAACCAAGCAGAGAAGGGAATTTCCTTTTTGAAGGATCATCCACTGTGTAGAACTGCCTCATTTCATTCTTTACTGCATGGACTTCTAGTGGATAACTGGCAACTGCTGGGGTAGTATCTGCAGAGTCATATCCTTGAAGAGCTATTGGATCTTTGATTGGATTGACCAATTTTGGAGGAATGAAAGATTCAGGTTTGGTGATTTTAGAAGGTACATATGAAACAGGATCAGGTGCTGGTATATCATCATCATGCACTTAAAGATTTTTTCTTCTAGTATACACACTTTCAGGAGGAGGTGTTTCTATTTGAGGTTTTGGAGCAAACAGAATTATGGCTTGGGAAGGATTGTTAAAAGTGGTAGGTAATTGACTAACACTTGTCGAAACAACTGGTGTCTCAACCACTGTTGTCACTACAACTGTTGATGTATCAACAGTTGTCTTTTGCTTTAAGGCAGGTGGTGAGTTTTGTGATGATGGTTTTGTTTGTGGTGTTTGAGTAGTGATGGTGTGTGTTTGACTAACAGCAGTTGTTTCGACCACTGTTGCAATTACCACGGATAATGTGTCAACTGTTGTCTTCTGCCTTTTAACAGGTGGTATTGGTGGTGGTGAAGGGATTTTTGGTAATAGGGATAAGGCAGTGGATGTAGTGTGTGTTGAAGTGGTAGTGGTGAAAGTTGTTTGGATAACAGATGTTGAAACCACTGAAGAAGCAACAACTGTTGATACAACAGGTGTTTTAACATCTGTTGCTTTGGAAGATTGATGTGTGGAGCTTTTGGAAGGTTTGGGATTTTGTTTTGTGGATTTGGGAGGTGTGGTTTTGGGTTGTATGACTTTTCTAGTAGACTTTCTTATGGGCTGAGGATTTTCTAGATCCTTTGGCTCAGAAATACCCTGTTCATTCATCTCCATAAAAACTCTCTTCTCCTGTTCAAACCTTCCTTTATCCTTTTCCTGCATATCCTTTTTCACCCTTGCTTTTTCATCAGCAATGACATTTAAGGTTACATCAACCTTTTTGGAACCATCTGGCAAGGGGATATGTGCAAGCATTGTTGAATTATCTGGTGCAATGTACAGACCATCTTCATATCCCTTTTTCTTCAACTGCCTCATTTTCTCCGCCATTTTAGCATTATTTGGTGGTGGTTTGTCCATAAAGATGATAGAGGGAGGAGCAGTGCCAGTGGTGTTCATAAAGTGAGCCTTCAGGGTTTTTATATCTGCCTGGGTGTCTTTGAACCTGGCTTCCATGATATTTCTGATATTTTGAAGCTGAATTTCATGTTGCTGATCAGCATTTGCTCTTTGTTGGTGAAGCAGAGGTTGAAATAATGCCCAAAGGTCAGTGGGAGCAGGTGGTGCCTGCTGTTTTTGTAACAACTGTTGCAGTATGGTTTTGATTTCTGCAACAGATGTATCCAGTTCGTTAACCCTCTCCATCAATTTTTGGTACATTAAACCATCATCCAATTTAATGGGATCATCTGATTTCCCACCAGAGGTGGTTGTAACAGTGGTTGACTGAGGGAGACTTTCCCAAAAGTCATCCCCTGTTGCCCCTTTTTCTTGGAACTGGGGACTTCTTTCCTCAGCAGAGGTTACCAATCTAAGCTCACCAGTGTATACAGGATACACACCAGTATTTAGAAAGGTTCCCATAGAAGAAATTGCCTTCAAGGAAGTCTGATTAATGAAACTACTGTCCAAGTGTAAACTAGTGGGTTCAACACTTGTAGTAGCTGCTTCACTTGAACTACTGACAGGAAGTACTTGTACATCCTGCAGTGTAACCTCCTCAGGTGTTGTTGGTGGGTTAGCAATGATAGGGAGCTCAGACTCGGTCACTTTCTGTGGCATGCTCTCAGTGATAGGTGTTGAGAGGAACTGATTGCTATCTGAGTTATATCAACTGCATCCAACAAAAGTTTTGTTTGTGGTGGAATTGTAACAGTGAGTATGGGAGTGGAAAGAGGATTTGCCCCGGGCAGTGGGCTGGGGATGATGGATTCAACTAGGTCCAAAGCAACATAATTTTATGTCCCTATTCTTACAACCTGTTCTTTTTGAAAAGAAACAGGAGGAGCTTGAGGCTCAGGTTGAGATATTTCTACCATCTGCTGTGAGGAAGTAGCAGCAGTGGTTTCTGGTGACTTTTGTGTTTTCACCGGCAGTTGCTCTGGGATCTCATCTTCCAGAGTTGCCTTTGTTTTAGGTTTGAGGGGCTTTTGTGTTTTCTTTTGTTTTGGTCTTTTGGTGGATTTAGGTGTGGGTTTCACAGCAGTTGTTTTGCTGCTGTGATCACCTTGAGCAGTGGGCTCAGCAGCAGGTGCCTAAGGAGCAGTGGTAGCTGCTAAAGTCTGCTCAGGAGCCTCTGCTTTTGTTTTGGACAGTTTTGATAGCTTTGTAAATGTTAACGGTGTAAGACCATTTATTTGAAAAGATTCACCCTGGATGAGTACATGAGCATCATCCTTTCCAAATTTCTTTTGAAAATAAAAGCTTAGGAACCTTGGAAATAGTAAAAATGATTTGCTATCAACATTTTTTACCAAGTCATTAAAGATCTCCTGTGAATAGTTAAAGTTTTCCCCATGCAAGATAGCATATGCCAGGTATTGGATCTTTAATGGAATTTCATTGAAAGCAGTGGTCTTATTAGAAACACACATTAAGAGGGTATGAAACAAAAACCTTGGGGCAGGGGGAAAATTGCCTTTTTGCAAAGTATCTTTTTTCATTTGCTTTGCATACCCTCCTTCTAAAAAATCTGTTTGATACTCTATTTTAGGGAAAGAAGTCTTACCTTTAAGATCATTGAGTTCAAACACCTCAGAGATGGTTTGTGGTGTGATTTTAACATCAACACCCTTTATTGAGGAATTGATCGCTATGGGTGTTTTATCTTGATATTCAAGTTTTGCATTTTTCCAAAATTCCCTCTGGGTTGCCAAGTAAATCGGAGCATCAGAAGTCAACAAAGTTTTGTACTTTGAAGACGAAAGGGCATCTATGGCGGAATTGAACGTTTCAGTGTTACTTGGTTTTGTCAACAGACCCAAGTAGTTATGGGGAGCTTTGTATCGAATTTCTATAACCTTTTGACTGGATTTCCTTTTAACTGATGAAGACCTTGATTTTGCCATTTGAGGAAGAAGGACGATGAGGAATTTTGAGAGAAATGGAGGATAACTGCTTTGAAAAGGGAAAAATGAATTCGATTCGACAGTTAAAAAGCTGTTTGGGGGTTTTGATCAGGGTTTTATAGCAGAAAAAGTGAATGCTGACGTGGCAGCGGTTACAAAAGATCTAACGGCTATGAATTGTCCACGAGCCAACCCCTGATGAGTAATGGAACACAGTTGTTTTATAAATACAATGATGGAATAATAACAGTGGTTGCAATGATTACAATGAAAACAGTGGGAGACTTTAAGTTATCAGTGGATAGCCTGAAAACATTTTAATGCTTATAATTCATAAAAAAATTCATTTTAACTATTTTTAAGATGAATGTTGAGATTTTTAAAATAAAGTGTTACATATAATCAGTTAGCATGCTGGGGTGATGTGATAAATACCGTTATATATAAACAACCCAGTGATATGAAATTTAACAATCTAACAGAGTATAAAACACTGATGTGATAAATATGTTAACATAAACAAAGGTAGAATATCTGCTTTTAATTTGAACAACTTTTGTTATTGGGCAGTGGTTCGTATTTGAGTTTGTATAGCGTTTGTCTCGAGAGATAAACTTTATGAACCACTGCTACACTAAACACTGTTACATAAGAAACACTGATAAATAAATAATAAAGTTGAATCCGCTGTAGTTGCTGAAACGCAGCTGCTACTGAGCAATGGCTTTCCTTTCGTTGATCAGCCTTTAGGTACATAAGTGGTTGTCTTTAACAGGGCTTTGTCCTCAACAGTGGAACGCTCTCATCAGTCTTTAAGTACATCAGTCTTTATTGAACATCTGATTTACTTTTGGTCAACATCTGTTTGAATTTTTGGTCAACATCTTATCCTGTTGTGCTTTTGTAAGATCTATAATATGGGTTCATGATCTAATTCGGTGATTTTAAGACAATGTTGTTTAATAGAATAAGATGGTTGATGTAATGTGGTCGTATTAATAACAAATAGTAATTAATCTAAATAAATTTTCCGAGCCCGGGAAGCAATCCCGAGTAAAAACCTAGTACCGTTATATATAAACATCTCAGTGATATGAAATCTAACAATCTAACATAGTATAAAACACTGATGTGATAAATATTGTTACATATAAATACTGTTAACATAAACAAAGGTAGAATATCTGCTTTTAATTTGAACCACTTTTGTTGTTGGGCAGTGGTTCGTCTTTGAGTTTGAATAGGGTTTGCCTCGAAAGATAAAATATAGCTAACCACTGCTACAGTAAACACTGTTACAAAAGAAACACTGGTACATAAATACTAAAGTTGAATCCACTGTAGATGATGAAGCACTGCTGTTACTGAGCAGTGGTTTTCCTTATATGGATTGATCAGGCTTTAGGTACATAAGTGCTTGTCTTTAACATGGCTTTGTCTTCAACAGTGGATAAGCCTTATCAGCCTTTAAGAACATCAGTCTTTATAAGGAGCAATGGTTAATTATAACAGTCCTTAACATGATCAGCTGTTATAACCACAACATAACCCTTTCAGAGGAAGCATTGACACTATCAAACCTCTGTTGTCTTACCAAACAGATGTTCAGACACAATTCAACATAAACATAATTTAAATCTTACTCAAACACTAAATAATAAATAAAAATAAAATACAACATAGATTCATAAAATTAAATTTATTCATTTATTCATGACCTTAAATTAAAAGTCCAATAATTACATGACATACTGAACAATATTAAAGTTCAAATGAATAACAGCAAGAATTAAGAAACTTTAGTTTCAACTCCATCGATTGCTGAAACTCTAGATGTATGTACTTCAGCATCGCCAAGAACTGCACGTCTCTATCACCGCACTCTATATTACTGTCAACACAAATAACAAACAAACCTAAAATGCAAAGGTCTCTTCTCAACTATTGTAGCACATCTAAGTTTTCAATATATTACACGAATCTATCCATACTTTCTATAAAAGAAGAAATCCCAATGACAAACCTGACGCAAGAAAACCTGACTTTCGATTTAACGAAAATCGAACAACGCAACTTTTCACGATGTTGCAACAATGATACTGCAACATCGATATTGAAAGGTTGATGTGTGATGGGAAGCTTCATTAAAACGACGATGTTGGAACAATGATACTGGAACGATAACATGTTCAACAAACATTGGATCAAAGAAGTGTAATCGAAGATTAGCGCCTAAATCACGAGAAAGATGCATTCGAGAGAGAGAGATACGCACACATATATGAGCGAGCGAGATTTGAATGTGATAGCAGATAATTATATCTTATTTATAGGATTAGAATATACGCTTTGAATTTTAAATTTTGAATGTGGGAACTGATAATTATTAAATTATCTTATTTATTGGGAATTGATGTTTATTGGGAACTGATGTTTATTGGTAATCGATAGTAGTATATATCCTTATATCCTCCTTTATTAAAATATTAAATATTTGAATTGTTATGCAAAGTAGGAAAAAAAAGAGAGAGAAGGTCAATTGTCATGATGACTTTTCTATAATTACTGATATTATCAGTAATTACTGATCTAATTTGAAAGCAACTGTCATGATGACTTTTCTAATTTTTAAAACATAATAACCGTCAGTTTGAAATTCACATTTTGCATATTTTAAATGTCCAAAGCTGAAGAAATTAGCATTAATTACTGATTTGATTTGCAACAAATAGTCATCAAGAATTTTTTTTTATTTTTTAATATAATTTTAAATTTTATGATCAAAACAATGTTGGAGGAAATCTTACCTCATTGGTATGTAACGATGAGGTAAAATGGTAATTTCATTGTAATTCTAGTTTTTATTTGATAATTTCAATCTATCACTAATTAACACCATCAATAACAAAAAAGTGAGCAGTGGCTGTTTTTTAGGAAAACCACTGATGGTCAATATCAATAGATGTCAACAATAAAAAAGTGAGCAGTGGCTATTTTTCCTATCAGATGATACCCAACAGTTTTTTAAACACTGATGTTTGGACAGCTAATGGTCAACAGATTTTGAAGAAACATATGTTTCGCCTTATATATCAGTTGTCTGGACTTAAACAGAAGTTTGACCTTAAACAGATGTTTGCCCATAAACAGAAGTTTGACCATAAACAAGTGTTTGCCCATAAAGAAATGTTTATCTGGTGGTTTAAAACCACTGTTGGGTTAAAATTGTTTTTGTGGAGTTTGAAGGGGACTGAAACGACTGTTGGGTTAAAATATTGTTTTTTTTTGGAGAAGGAACATGCTTAAAATGGTGGTTTAAAACCACTGTTCGGTTAACACTGTTCAACCTAACATGTGTTTCCATTAACTATTGACGAAATTGCAAACAGATGTTAAAACCACTGTTTGTTATTGTACTTCTTTACAAAATTACATAGAATTCAAGAAAATGAAACAATGACTTAAAGAACTATAATTTAACACATAATCTAATCAGGCAAAGCAATCTATTATATGAGAATTCACTGATTCTTACAACATGAAACAAAACATCATCATCTGCAATAATCAGATGATCAAAATGCAGTACATGAAAACGCTTCTTCATTTGTTGAAGAGTAGCCCTTTCCTCATATACTTAATCCTTAACTTTGTTCATAAAGAGCTCCTTTAAAACAAACTTTATGCTTCTTTTAATACAAAAAAGGCAGGAAACACCATTACTCTAGTAAGATAAAATCTTATCTTAAAACAATACCATTACTCTAGTAAGATAAAATCTTATCTTAAAACAATAGCAGATCCTTTCTTGCGTTTAGTAGGAACTACTGTGGGTTCTACATCATCATCTTCTGCACAAGTCAATTATAATAATCATTTAGTCATAAGCAAAAATTATTTTACCTATAAATTTAATAATCTTTCTTTGTGTTTAATTAAACTTTATGCTTCTTTGAATACAAACCTACAATAACCCGCAACAGATTGTATGAATTTCAAACAACTGTGATTAGACTGAAATATAAACCGAGAATTAGAGTATATCAGTTCAAAATTAAAAACTCAAATTTGAAAATCGGAGTAGCAAAAAACACATACTTTAAACGATGTTGGAACAATAATACTGGAAACAACCGTAGAACAATCATCATCATTATCATCTGCAACAGATCATTGACAATCATCATTTAGTCAGAACTCAGATAACAAAACTTTAATAAAAATCAAAAATAAAAACACAAAGCATGATTATGGCAAACCAGATATCAACAAAAATCAACAGATGAAACCCTAATTTCAAAAAGAATAATCGGTGAACATATTCACAGATCAATAATCAACAGATGTTGTACTCATATCATAAACATTAAGAAAAATCAACACAGATCTATAAACATACAAATCAAACCTGAAGATGAAACAATCTTGTAAGAGAAACACCGCAGAACCATTAGCCGGCGCCCCATTTCTTGATCTAACTCTCGAACGAAACCCTAGCAATGGTTACATGAAAAGACCCAAAACACAAAGGATTATTGTAAATAAGAGGAAATCATGAAAGTATTTCAATAAAAAAAAAAGAAGAACAAACATTTTGATGAAGTAATGGATGAACAAATGAAGGATGTACGCCAAAATCTAATTTACAGCGTTTGTGAAATTTGAATCGTCGGAATATAGAGAGAGAAGGAACCCTGGGCATTTGTAAAAACCTCGTTTGTAAAGAAAGAGGAGAAGTGAGAAGCGAGATTATATAAGGAAAAGGGCAGTGGTACTGTTGGGCGGGAAAAGAGAACCGAGGATGCCCTAATTAAGTGACACGTGGCCCAAATAACTTTCATTTATTATATATAATAGATTAACAAAATAAATAATAAATTATTATATTAACTAAATAAATAATAAATTAATATTGAATCTTATCATACTTTAATAAAATATTGTCCTCAGATCTAAATTGTTAATTTAATATATTTTTAAAATAAATACATCTCTTTCCTACTTATCTTATATTAAATATATAAATAATAAATTAATATTAAATGTTATCCTAATTTATTAAAAATATAACTTTTTTTTTATTATTTGGTATACAAAATTATATTTATTCAACTCCTGTAAAACACGGGGTTTTTTAAAATATAATTTTTTTATTATTTACTATAAAAAGTTCCTTTTATATAACCCATGTAATATATGAAGTTTTTAAAGATATAACTTTTTATCATTTGCTATGTAAAATTAGATTTATTCAACACGTGTAATACACAGGGTTTTCTAAGGATATAATTTTTTTTATGATTTGGTAGATTTTTCAACCCAACTATACACGGGTTTTTTTTAAAGATACGACGCTTTTAGTATTTAATATACAAAATACATTTATTTAATCTGTGTAATACACATATTTTTTAAAGATATAACTCTTTTTTAGATCTATTCAACACGTGTAATATACGAGGTTTTTAAGGATGTAATTTTTTATTATTTGGTGGATTTATCCAACCCGATTATATACGGGTTTTTTAAAGATACGACGTTTTTAGTGTTTAGTATTCAAAATTTTATTTATTTAATCTGTGTAATACACATGGTTTTTAAAGATATAACTTTTTTATTATTTGATATATAAAATTACATTTATTTAACCCGTACATTATACAGGGTTCATAAAGTTAAAACTTTTTATTATTTAATGTATAAAATTGCATTTATTCAACCCGTGTAATACACGGGGTTCTACCCTAGTAACATAATATAACATAAATATTAGATAATTTTCAAAAGATTATAAAAGAAAAAATTTTAATAAAAATTTTGGAGAAACATAAAAATGGATTAGAAGGTTAAGTTTATGTGAACAATGTTAATTGAAAAGGTTAAATATATTAAGTTAAATATAAACATCTAAGAAATCTTGAGTTATACTTGTTAGGGTAAATTACTTTTTGAGTCTCTGTGTTTTAGTATTTTTAACTAGTTGAGTTAAAAAGGAAAAAGTTTAACGACTTGAGTCCCTATAAGCATTTTCTTTAACCATTTGAGTCCAAATTTTAACCTTTTGAGTCCAATTTTTTGGACTCAAATCGTTATAAAATTAACTAAATTGGACTCAAATCGTTATAAAATAAATGGCTTGGGACTCAGGGCGTTAAACTTTTTGATTTTGGACTCAAGTGGTTAAAACCACTAAAACACGGGGACTCAAAAAGTAATTTACTCTACTTGTTATTTTTAAAGTTTACGTAATTCGTTCCAAAACAGAAAACCGAACTGAATCATTGCTAAAGCCAAAAAACCGAAACCACAAAAACCGAAACCACAAAAACCGAAACCAAAAAAACCGAAAACCGAAGCAAATCATGCACACCTCTATCGTATATATCCAAATCAAAACTAAAAGAGTAAATTGCTATTTTAGCCCGTATAATTTAGGGACATGTATCACCTTTGTCCATAAGGTTTTTTTATTATTTTTTGCTCATCTATGTATGTGACGTTTGCATTTTTTTATTATTTCTGTCAAACCCGCTAACTTTATGGTATAAAATATTATTGTTTTAAATTTTTATAGGCTTTTGTTGTAAAAAAACTATCGTTTAAAATATATTTAAAAGGTTTTTTTATAAACGTTAGGCCCCTCGAGAAAGTGGGCCTTGGATGGTTGCCCACCTTGCCCTTGGGCTAGACCGACCCTAATTATTGTGTTAAATTTTTATAGGCTTTTGTTGTAAAAAGCTATCGTATAAAATATGTTTAAAAAGTTTTTAAACGTTGAGCCTCTCGAGAAACCGGGCCTTGGATGGTTGCCCACCTTGCCCTTTGACCGTCCCTAGGTCTTAGCACTTCCCGCCTTCATTACCTTTTCCGTTCTGAAACAGCCTTCGTCGATCGCTTAACAGAGCCAATTAGGCATTTAAGCTGAGTACCCATAGGAACCAAACCTGGTACAAACTGTTGAGATGATGGTGCTAGTTTTAGAGGTGTTGGAACAGATGAATCAACAACAAAATATGGAAGGTCGTCGAGGAGAGCGTAGAAACATGCATGGCTGAGTCGGGATGAATCGGCTCTCATACCAAATGTTGTGATACCAGATTTATAAGCAAGAACATAAAAGACTGACAGGAGCAAAAGATTGATTGGAAGTGTTTTGAGAATTCAAATCATTCAACCATGCATAAAAAGGAAAATAACTAGACCCTTCTTAAGGCCATGCACAAGAAAACCTCTAAACCACTAGCAATTTAACAGTTTAAGAACTAACCACTTAAACATACACTAATAAGCTGACCCATATGAAAATAATTGACTACAAGACTCAATAACCCACTGTAACGTAGAGGTGCACAATATTAACCGGTTATTATAACCATAACTGGCTGGTTACGAACCAATACCATAGAAACCGGTTTTTGTTAGAAAATAACCATAAGGTAGGGACCAGCATTAACATTTGAGACAAGAACCGAGAATTTAATTGCCAAAAAAAAAAAAAAACTAACATTGAATGAAATTGCACGTGAGGGTGCGGCAAGCAAGAACTTATCGTTGTGGCAGGAAATAAGGATCTTCTTTGTTCTGGTAAATCTCATATAACTGTTTTGAGTATGTAGCTGCAAGTGCCCTGCATAGTTTGACCTCCTTCGAGCCATATTCTTTCAGTTCTTCCACCGTTTTGTTAAGGTCACAATTAGGATCTCCATCCGTGAGAAATTCAGCCAGCATACAACCCCTGCAAGATAACGTACATGCACATATGTTATCATTAATCACTAAGTAAACATAATAATTCACTAGTTTTAATTCGTAATAACGTTCTCACCTGGATGCATCAGCCTGGCTAAACCCGCGCTCGTTTTGGTGTGTTGTTAGTTTAGATGCTTTCTCATCAGCTGTTTGTTGCCTGTAAAGAGCACAAACCGCCCTCATACACAATTCAAGATCTTTACCAAAATCAGATAACATATCAGCCTCTAGATCCCACTTCATATTCGAAATCTTTTTCCTGCGAATTATATCCATAGTTACTTTATATTCATTTAAGGCGTCTTCCGATTCATCAGCGTTATGACTACCTTCAATGTCACAATCAGAAGCAATTTCAGAACTATCAACGATAAATCCACCCAAACCTTTACCTTCACTCTCTGACTCATCTACGTCATCATTATCTTCCTCGTCCTCGCTTGAACTAACGATTTTATTCAAATTGATAACGCTTTCGTGTTGTTTGTTTTTGGATTCTGATTTCCTCAGCCTTGTTATGTACCTCCTACTTACATTCTCTTCCACTTCTTCCTTTGATTCTGTACTAACCCGAGAGCTATGTCGTGTTTTGAGCGTGCAAATTGGAGCATTGTCATCATGACTGTCCTCATCATCGCTAGCAACGATTTTGGCAGCCCGTTTTCTTTTAGCATTTCTGGTATTCGATGCATGAACTCTAAACTCTTCCATATGTTCTTCACCAATATGTTCCACATTAGTCTTTTGGAGGTTATTTTCAGAAGAACATTGACCATCATCACATTCTCGAACTTTTGGAATGTCGTTAGAGTTTTCATCCTCATCACGAATATCAATAACGCCATGCAAAGAGGATAGAGTAGACGGCCCCAACTTCTTATTGGCGCACCCGTCTTCCTCACTCGATAACCGTTTTCTAACATCAACATCGACTTTATTGTTCATGTCCTTAATCTTTGCCTCCAATTCCTTAACCTTCTCCTTCCAAAAACATACCTCGGTTTCCGCCTTGCGTTTCTCACATTCCAAAACCTTGTTTTCAATCATCACCTCAATAAGTCTGTCGCTCTCCCTTTCCACATAGTTTGGATCAACCACAACCTTCTGAACCGCCACGATCTTCCCCTCGAGTTCTTCGTTCCTTTTCTTCAAATTTTCAACCTCAGTTTCCAACATAACACGCCTCATTTCATCTTTTTTACTCTTTTCTTCGATTTCGACAAATCTTTTCCTAAAATCCTCAAGTACCTTATCGAAATCTGTCTCAACAGCCATCTTTTTCACCAACTCTAAATTAACAATCACTGCATTACAACAAACCAACGTTGACGAAACATAATAACGATAAATACAATCAACGATTCAACCAATCAGTAAGCAAATACACAAATTTAGAACCCTAGATAATCAGTAAGCAAATACACAAAATTAGCCCTAACAGAAACTCTAGATACTTAATAGCCATCTTTTTCATCAATCCAAAGTGTCTACAAATTCACGTTCACTGCATTACAACAAACCCTAGGTTTAAACGTGAACAAAATCATAATAACAAAATATCAACGATTCAGTTAATAAGTAAGCAAATATGCAAAATTAAAGATTGAAAAACTAGAAACGATAAGTTGAATATTTATAAGAATCTTACAAAATCAATTGAAAAAGACACCCTGAGAAATAGATAGATGAATGAGGGTGTACTTTACCCAAACCTGATTGATATTCATATGGAATTATTATTTTATTCTTTATATATTAATCGATAACCTTAGGAGAAACAGTGATCTTTTGCCTTGTTTAGTTTGGCCACCAAATTGTTCATTGTGGCCCCTCCTACAGTAGCAGGGATAGAGGAAATAAAGCAACAGGTAAAAGGTACTGCATACTTTTTTCTCTAACCATTCATCTTCTTCAGTGGCTAAAAGTTGAGGTACAAAAATCTTCAACTTCGGGATTGAGTGTCTCGATAGGTAGCATGGACAGTTATCCCAGGAACAATTCAACCACTCGCATAAGGAAAAAAAATATCCTAATACCATGCTCACATCTAGCATAATTACCGGCAGCTGTTTGTCTGTCTTCCTAAGCGTTTTGTTTGTCTTTTTAATACCATGTAAATCTGAACCAACAGTTCCGTTAGCATGCAGGTAATCACGCTTTAAGAAAACAACGAGGCGAAGCACATAATTTGGGCATGTTTGGCTTAACTTATTTTCAACTTTTGGAAAAGTCCTTTTGGAAACAAAAAGTCAGGAAAACATGACTTTTGCCTTTGGAAAAGGACTTTTGGGCTAAAAAAGGAAAGGCAAACACCCAAAAAAAGGACTTTTGGGCATGTAAAAGGACTTTTTTCTTCAAAATAAGGAACCCCAAACATGCACAAACGACACACTGGTGGTGTGCAATTGAAGAAACTGAAAACGACAACACTTTCAGTCGACTGTTAACACACAACACCGCTACAGATGTTTAAACAACACTATAAAGCCACAAAATAAGGGAAAACCTACACAACACACACATCAATAACACTGACCAAAACAGATAATGTTGTTAGACTATCTCCAATGGTAAAGGAGCTCTTAACTGCCCAGTCAGCTGTCACATTATATCCTTATAAATCCTTACAAATCGTTAAAAATCTTAATTTTATCTCTAACCATGAACCATACGAACATCCTTACATTATTCACATCATCATCAATATTTTATATAAATGCAATTACTTAAATTATTAAAATCTATTTTCTTTAAATGCAATTACTTGAATATTAAAATCTATTTAAATACTTGGATGATTAAATAATTAATAGAGTAAACTGTCATTTTGGTCCCTGTGGTTTGGTCACTTTTGCCACTTTAGTCCAAAACTCAAACTTTTTGCATCTGGGTACCTGTGGTTTCAGTTTTATTGCCATTTTGGTCCAAAAAAGAAATTAGGTCATATTTGTCTTATAAAATCCTGTTATTTTGTCATTTTCCGCAGGTGCAAAATGATCATTTCTTTTTTATAAATAAATACCATATTTTATAAGACAAATATGACCTGATTTGCTCCTGAGGAAAATGACAAAATTGCAGGATTTTATAAGACAAATATGACCTGGTTTCATTTTTGGACCAAAATGGCAATAAAATTGAAAACACAGGGACCTAGATGCAAAAAGTTTTAGTTTTAGACTAAAATGACAAAAGTGACCAAACCACAGGGACCAAAATAGCAGTTTACTCTAATTAATATCTCCATAAAAAAGCTCACATTATTTAAGATATATTATTACTTTATTGGTCATCTACTATGAGATCTTGAGACCATCAAACACAAAATATAGGTCTCTTTCTATTATAACAAGAGGCTGATGACACCACCGGCCAACAACCACCGTCAACATATAGCACCACCAACAACTACACCACCTCAAATCTATCTTTCTTTTCTGGTAATAACCAAACGATACCTACTCAGTACATAAAATAAATATTTTTTTTAAGTTTGGCACAAGAACCGATGCAAATTGGGTGTCCTTGCAGTCGGATATCACCTTCGGATCTCTCCACTTCGGATCTGCTCCATTGCGCCTGGAAACTTGGATTTAATCCACGTCATCTCGGACGGGAATACGGACCTTGCGTTGAAGACAGCCTTATGAATTGTGAATATCGAACCATTTTTAAGCCTTTGGCTGGGCGCTATGGTCTGATTGAACCAGGTTTAAATAAATGTTGGTTCACGCTATCTATCTGTTTTTTGTGTGGGTTTTTACGGCGATGGTTGTTATAGCGAAGAAAGAAATCTGGGCCTTCGGATGGATGTTTATCATATTGGATACTAGGTTAGAACCTGTATATTACACGGGTTGATTAAATATATTTTTATATAATAAAAAAGTTACATCTTTAATAATCCGTGTATAACATGAGTTGAATAAGCACGTGTACTACACGACTTGAATAAATATAATGTAATCAGTTAACACACACAGTCGTCAAAATACGTTTTTGGTAAAAAGAACTTTGATATACTATTTACATATTAGAACATCTTACTCTGTTTTTTATTTTTCTATTATTAGGTTATAAACTTGTGTATTACAAAAGTCCATTAATTTCACTTATTTCTTCTTTACCCATTCATGACTCATTGCTTTGTATCTAAATATTAGTTTTTATTCTTCCCTACTTAATACATGTTATCTCAATCAAGTAATCAAAACTAAAGAAGAAAACAACTACAAAAAATAATATGTACTTTTCAATTTGAATTCACATAAAGAACTAACATAAGGCTATCAACCTGCAAATATGGCTTGTTTGGCATTTAGTCAGCGAAACGCGGGCTGGATCTCTCCTCCGAGTGGATTTGATAGCTCGGAATGAAAAGGGGCTTGCTCCATGTGAATAGCCCCATAAATTTAAGAGATCCAATTGTGTTTGGACTACATCTCTGGTGAAAACAGAGGCATTTTTGCTTGGGTTTCAGGCAGTTTTGCGTTTGCACCACATCCCCATTTCATTTTGCGAGTCAGTTGATGTCGGTCATCAAACGATAGTGGGATCCTCACATGTTAGGCATGTGAGGAAATAAACTGAGATAATTAACTTGGTTAGTTATAAAGGATTAAACCGGCAACAAAAATAAACTTAAAGGATGTTTTTAGCAAGTTTTAAACATTAAGGCTGGAACCTGCAAGTTTGAGTAAACATAAAGGAAGTTTTGTGCAATTTACTCGCAAAATAATAAACTAAAGATAAATATAAAGATTATATTAGAAGATAAATATAAATATAGAGATATAGTTATAGATAAATGTCGACTTAGGGGCTGTTTGGTAGCCTCTGAATGGTCATTAAGATGCTACCTCTTAATGGAACCATTAAGAACAATGAGAAGGTAGAAGAATGTGACATGTGATGATTTACCATTCAGGGGTTACCTCTTAACCATTCAGACTTGAGGTTACCTCTTATTCATTCAGAGGTTTTAAACCATTAAGAGGTAGCATCTGAATGGTCATTAAGAGGCTACCAAACAACCCCTTAAAATATGTGATAACTTGATAAATTATTTTAAAACTTGTAATTTTTAAGATAAAAAGATAAAATGCCAATGATCTCTAGATCAAGTGGTGGAGGGCTTGCATTTCTCTTAAGAGGTGCAGGTTCGACTCCCACTTGGTGCAGAGTGAGGCATTGGTGGGCAATGATAGGAGACCCAGGGAAACCTAGGTTGGATCCTTGAGCCAAACGGGTTTTACCGGTAATTTCACCGTCGTGCCTACAGGCGGGTGGGTTACCGGGTTTTCCCCGGAATTGGTGGTGGACTCGGGTTACTCTCGGAGTACTCCGTTTGTCCAGTGGGTGCCCCGAGAGTACTCGTGATTGAGTTTGTTGGCCGTTCAAAAAAAAAATATAAATATATGGCAAGAAAACTAAAAAATAAATGTCTCTCGTATCGACATGTGTCCATTAATTGGTTTCTTTTATTATATGTATAGATAAATATAAATATAGAGATATAGTTATAGATAAATGTCGACTTAAAATATGTGATAACTTGATAAATTATTTTAAAACTTGTAATTTTTAAGATAAAAAGATAAAATGCCAATGATCTCTAGATCAAGTGGTGGAGGGCTTGCATTTCTCTTAAGAGGTGCAGGTTCGACTCCCACTTGGTGCATAGTGAGGCATTGGTGGGCAATGATAGGAGACCCAGGGAAACCTGGGTTGGATCCTTGAGCCAAACGGGTTTTACCGGTAATTTCACCGTCGTGCCTACAGGCGGGTGGGTTACCGGGTTTTCCCCGGAATTGGTGGTGGACTCGGGTTACTCTCGGAGTACTCCGTTTGTCCAGTGGGTGCCCCGAGAGTACTCGGGATTGAGTTTGTTGGCCGTTCAAAAAAAATATAAATATATGGCAAGAAAACTAAAAAATAAATGTCTCTCGTATCGACATGTGTCCATTAATTGGTTTCTTTTATTATATGTATAGATTTGACTTTTCGTAATAATAGGTTATGTATTTCAGCTTATAAGAAGAATATAAAAATGTTCTATGTACTGAATGCAGTCGACCATGACAGACCAAAGCACAACTCAAAACACCTTTGTTAGTCTGAAAGACTTGTTGACAGTTCAGTTAACGAACTGTTGCGTGGTGCGTTAGAAGAAAACACAGCAAACAACTTAAGGCAGCAACATTTTCGATCTACTGTGGTGTGGAACAACATGTACACACACAAGTCACGCATCACTTAGAAATATCAAAACACACAACACCACGTAAAATATCTAAACGACACCATAAAGTCACAAAAACCTACACACCATAATGGGATTGAAGATCGCTTTACCAAATGCACTTAGGGTGTAAGGGGTGCAATCCTTGTCGGGAGTGGTAACCTCTCAACCACAGCCAATCACAGCATGCCATGTCAACTCCCTTTTTCCACTTTTCATTTTGCCTCAAACGTAAGGGTGCTCCCCTCGTGGGGAGTAGTCCATTGGAGAGGAACAACGGTAAAAGAAAAAAACATGCATTCTTTGCGGTGACTACTCCCCATTTGACATTGTTCACCGCTCACCGATGGGGGTCGGCAGCGGTATGCCCTGTAACACGGCGCATTTTGTACTTTCCTTATTTAGAAAGTGTATTCGTATTTCTATTTTTGGATACTTGTAATCGTATCTATTTCCAATCTTGTAAACTGAGATTTCGATCATAATAAAATTCTATTTTATACTACATACATGGGGTATACATTATTATCTTGAATGCATGTTATACGTGAAACCAATACTTACAATACTTGTAATTATAATTTATGCGAACTTATACCTATTTTATATCTTGTCACATCTTAATATACTTGTAACGCACGAATATGCAAAAGGTGGCCCAACATAACTCAACTCTTACCGTTTGGGCCGAAGACGCACGAAGGCAGCCCAAAAGGCCACCTTCGTGGCCCTCGAACCCACACGAAACACGGCCACGAAGGGCCAAATCACCTTACACGAAGGCTTAGACCTTCGTGTCTCCCCTTGTGTGCATGAACCAAGTGTCACACCCCAACCGATGGCGGAAACATCGGAGTGAGACGAAAACGAGATTGCTCGACAGTTCATAACATGCTAAGATGACTATATTTAAATAAGCCCATTTCATTTAATACTAAAATGATTACATTGTCTTGAATTGGAAAGTACAACATTTGCAACTTAAACAATTACAACAATACAATTACAAATAAGAATTTAAGTGCGTTTCCAATTCCATCCTAAATAGATTTCTTCAAGCGTCAACATACGTTTCCTGCAACATGTATTAAAATAAAATCAACAAAAGTTGGCGAGTATATAAGTTTGAATAAATAGCATAAGCATGTTAACTTAACAATACCTCGACGGGTGGTGTGCTACTCCTATAGCGCTATAATTGTTAAGGTGGGCTAGCTAAGTTAGTGACAAATAGAGTGCATGAAAGTATTCTAGCATAAACAACCTAATCAGAACAAATAGCATGTTTGGTGGATTGAGTGATTGAATATGTTTGATTGTGTGTATTGTGAATTTTAGTAGTTGATACATGTTACACCCAAAAGTGCATTAAAGCGTAAAAAAAGGTCAAGTATACTCACGGTTTTGCGAAGATAATTTCCATAAAGTGCTAGTAAGCGAGTTTGACGAATGGAATCACCAAAGTCACTGCTTTTGGTCCTTGAACTTCCTTCCCAAAGTTGAGAAAGTGAAAGATAGAAAGTGTTTGAGAGAGAAATTTAGAGGTGGTGCAAAGTGTTTAGGAAGTGTGGTGGTATTTATAAGTGGGATAAATGGTTGAGGTTTTAAATGAATTGGTTGGGGACATTAAAGTAGTTGGTTGGGGGTTAGAAGGAGTTGATTGAGACATTAAATGAGTTGGTCGGGGTTAGAAAAAGTTGGTTGAGGCATTAAATGAGTTGGTTGTTGGAAATTTGTGAAAATAACACTTTTCACAAATATAGGAAAATGTTTTTTCCTAATTTTGGACTAGAAATAAATATAAGAAAATGAGTGGGTTTTATATATTTATTTGTGGGTTTGTGTTCTATGTTGGAAAAGCTTCGCAACGAACTAAACCACGTCCAAAACGGAGCTAAGATGAATGAGATATCGATGCTCAAAGTTTGGTGTTTCAAACATAGAATGCTGAAAAAAAAGTGGGAAAGTGGCACCTAGTCCCACATAGGAGAATATATGAAACTTAAAGGGGTATTTAAGTAGGAACTCTCCATCCTTATTGTTTCATGGAAGCAGGCACTAAGTGTACTTGCGAAGGGTGCAGAAAACCCTAGCTCGCGCGCGCGTGGCATGGGCGATAGGCGCAATGTGGTGCACTTCGCATCGCCGCAAGCCGCTTGAGAGCCGCCTTTGTATTTTTGACCGCGTGCGCGTGGTGGAGCACATGGGCTGCCGGGACCAAGTGGCAGGTAGACCTTGGAGGGTGACATGGCAGGTTGGCGTGCACTGGCGCATGGGCACTGAAGACGCACGCACGTGGGCGTACCAAAGTGAGCCAATATGGCGCGACTGCGTTGCGTGCTCGTATAGGCTCACTGATGGCTGGCGCACGCGCACATGGAAGTGAGCCAAACCTGCGAGAGCGCAAGGGGCCTTGCTTGCGCATGAAAGTAAGCCAATTAATGACAGTGCAGTTACATTTCTGCATGAGCTTGAAGGGCGCGCACGCGCGTAAAAGCTCCTAGCAATTAATGACAGTGCAGTTACATTTTCGCATTTGAAACTGACGAGTTAACGGTTTTGACTGAGAATTAAATGACGAATTAAGGTGCAATAAAGACGTTTAATGCAATTTAATTCTCCCATTTAATTCGTTTTTCAGTTTCATCTAAGATCTGCAGTATAAATAGGTGAACACCCCTGTTGCAGAAACACACCGAAAACTTACAGCTGATACAATCTTCTCTCACTGAATACTTCTCTTCTTCTTCAAGCAGCAAGGTACACCTTCGGGTTGGAGTCAAGACCGGCAGTGCAACTGCTTAGCCTTAGGCTATTGTATCCTGGAAACAAATGAGTTCTCCTGGGAGACTCGAAATTTGTTTTAAGGGACCCATGTCTAACACGATCCTCAGCCAAGAACAGTCTTTCTGTTTACAATTTTGTTCATATTTTTTCTATTTTTTCAGTTGTAATTGTATTTTAATTTTCAGTATCATTCTGTTCTTGTTCAGCAATTCAAGTTAATAAAATTTTGTATTTATTTTGCACGAACGGATTTCTACATTGGTTGGGGTTAGAAAGAGTTTGTTGTTATTTTTATGCTAAAAACTCATTGTTTTGCATGTTTTAGGTATTTTAAGTGTATGCAAGCATGAATAATAATAATAAAACATGTATGAATATCATTCCGAGAAAATATAATCTCGATGTATGGCTTGCTTTTTTAATCAAAATGCGTATTTCATGATTGTTTAAGTATTATGCAAGCGTTATTAAACAAAATTGATATAAAATATAGTTTCCATTATGATTAAATCTTGAATTACAAAGGATTGTAGATAAGATATGATTTAAAATAAAATGAAAAAAATGAAGAATACGGAACGTTACACCAAGGGCTTTCGCCCCCTATCCACACGAAGGTGGCTTTGTGCCACAGGGCCTTCACCCTTTTCCTTTTTCTCATTCGGAAAACACTCCACACGAAAGCACCTTAGGTCCTTTTTCTCTTGCACTCTCCTCACCACTGCCATTGTCTGCAAGGTTATTCAACAGGCAAGAGTATGAGTTCTGATTAAGAACCTTAATTCGTATACTAGGATTTGAGAAACACTCTAACGATTGCTTAGGTTAATCAACAAAATATACAACCATATTAGTCACCGCCAGAGATTAGGTGGCCGCCGGAGACTGCGCCTCCATTAAACTGTTCACCCTCACCTTCTATTGCAGATGTTAAGAAAGAAAGCGTAGATGGTGATGGGGATGTTTGTCAGATATTAAGAGAGAGAGAAAGAGATTGGCCAAATATGGTGATTGAAGATCCAAAATTCAGAGGGCCGGAGCCTGTGATCAGAATAAAGACCTTGGAGAGAGATTGAGGACCAGAACCTGCAAAAGAGAAAACCGTTAGGCTCGCCGCAGAGATGGGAGGGCCCCTCTGCGACCACCCTCTGGCATGAGGATAAGCATTTGATAGAGAGAGAAAGTAGGACGAAGGTTCAGGAAATCGTACTTGGTTTGTACTTGGATGGGTATTTATACTAGTCAACTGAGATGACGTCATCCGTCTGGACGCACTTACTGGGTTGTCCGTCTCCGGTATGTTGAGGTATAGGGATTTTCAGAATGTTCGTCCGGTGGTGTTTTGGTCTGTCCCTCAAGAGGTGGTCCGGACTCGGATATGTATCTTCAAGTCCCCCAGTTTATCAAGTTCAGGTAGGGACTTGATAAAATGGTGTACTAAGTCTTGGACGGACGACGTGGCGGTGTGAACGTGGAGCTGGCGTGGCATCAGTGAGGTAAATGAATTGACCGTCAGTCACCGACTGGTCAAGATACCAATCCCCGTATGGGAAACCGTAATCGGTGCGATGTGATGGTTGATGGGATTGGCCAGCTGGTTAACCGACTTAAACCCCACTATAAAAAGGTGTTTTTACTTTTCATTTTTACCTTTCACTCTCTTAGATTCTCTTTCGCTTGTTATCCTCTTTTCACCTTCTTCTTCTTCAAGGTGCGTTCTCATTTTACAGTTTCAAGCATGGCTCCCGGAAAAGATAATCTTTCCGAGAGCGTCAGTGTTCTTACCCAACGACAGTTGGATAGGTTTATCCGGGATTATAGAATCCCTACAGATCTCCGTCCGGTTCTTCCGGCTAAAGACGAAACTATATACCCTTTTCGTCAGGGGAAATTTCCTCTGTACACCCGCGTGTGTAATTTTGCAAATTACAAAGTCCCCTTTTCAAAAATTTTGATTAAGGTTCTCCGGTTCTTTCGGGTTCATCTTTGTCAGGTGAACCCATTCGGACTGAGCCGGGTAAACCACTTCGAGGTTTCCTGCAGGGCCCTGAACCGGAAACCGTATGTGAATGTTTTCAGATATTTTTATGAGTTTATAACTGCCGGCGATTGGTATACATTCACCCATCGGAAGGGTATCCCTAGTCCCTCCGGAGACGAGAGATCCAACCTCAAAAATTGGAAGGACAACTTCTTTTGGCTGGATGATCGTTGTCTTCCGGCGGAGGTGGTGTGGAAGTTTAAGGATCAATCTATGTCCTTCGATCTCGGCGAGGATTTTGTCTTTGACCATCAGTTGGCTCAAGCCCTAATCGTTAATCAATCCCCCATCCGTCCCCTTCCCGAACATCTTCTTTTACTGGGACGGGTCTGTTTTTCTTGGGGCCAAGGGGACAGAGAGTGGCCGGTGATCCGCAAGAAAGGTGAACGTAAGTTTCCCGACCTCTTGTCTTCCCTTCGGCATCTTTTCTTTTCTTTTTATTTCTAACTCTTTTTCTTTAATTTCGCAGGGGACGAGATGTCACTTAGGGATGCACTGAAGGTTCCGAACCTCAATACCCTGGATTTTGACTTTGACAAGTTGGCCGAAGACGAGGTACCCTTCCTGAAGCAGACTTCTTCCTCGGCTCTAGAGAATCGTCCCTTGGTCGAACAACATTCTTCCGAACCTCCTACTGCTGAGAATGCCTCTTCAGAACTTAAAATCACCAAAGAGACCGCCGGGTCATCTAGTGTTCATGTTTCGGCAGAGCCTTTATCTGTGGATGCGGATAGTGATCCGGAGGTGAGGGAACTGGACGAAGCTCTAATGTATCGACCTTCCAGCGCATCTGTTAAGGGTAAAGGGGTTTCCCTAATCTCCGAGCCGAAAGGACTTGTTCGGAAGCGCAAAGCTGATGCTACCCAGATTCGTCCCTCTATTTCCCTCCCTATACCGAAGTTAACCAAGAAGACCAAGAAGAGCTCTTCCCATTCCAGTGATAATATTTTAACTGATTTAAACAAACATCTTTCTGGTAGGAAGTCATCCAGGGAGGAAGCTACTCTGGCTCGTTCTGCTCCAACTCCTACATATTCCGGTGGTTTTCTTCCGGTGAACGAGGCTGAAACTATGGAGATTGAGGATCCTGCGGTTACGAGCAAGGGCGAAGGGAAGGTTCAGGGTGATGTAAAGGTGATGACTTTTTCAGGTACGATTTTGGACTCTTCTTTGGGTCCGGACTGTTTCCTGGATGATGAAGAAGACCAAGTATCTTCTCTCCCCCCATCCTGGTTCGGACCCGAAGTAATGTCCTTCTTTCAATATGCAGATGTATTTTCTGATGACATGGAAATTGATCCGTCCACCGCCGATGAGAAGTTTGTGCCGGATTGGGACGTGAGGAACAAGGATTCGGTGATGGATGAACTCACAGCTAGAATGTTTTTGTTTAACATTAACACTCCGCTAGATCATTCCCGAAGCAGGAGGATGAGGAGCCAGGACCTGGGAGCCGCGGTGTTGCTTAATCACGCTCAATCAAACGTTTATGTAACCGAGCTGTACCGTAGGTGGGTTGAAGCGGAATCGGTGAAGGAGGATTTAGAGAAGGAAGCTACTTCCTTGAAACACAAGATGCAAAGTACTCCGGATACCGAGAAAAAGCTTGCCCAACTTTCACAGGATCTAGAGGTTCAGAAGGAGAAAGTAAAGTCCTTGACTGCTCTAAATCAATCTTCTCAGGCTGCGGCCGCTTCTGCTTCAGAGGAAAGGGACAAAGTGGGAGCTGAACTGAAGAGCTTTGTGGAGTCTTTGAAGGGAAAGGATGTAGGACATAAAAGTGTTTTAGCAAAAATGGAAGAATCATTATATAACGCTCGTGCGGCTTATGAAAGGATGCTTGCAGGTTCGTCCTTTTATTTTTGTTTATCTTAGATATCTTCCTTTTATTTTTTCTAACACATTTATCAGAACGTGATGCCCACAAAACAGGAGAAGCCGATTTGAAGGCTCGGATGGAAGAAATGAAAGGGCATCATATAGCCGAAATCGAGGAGCTGAAGTTGGAGAATGCCGATTTGACTTAGAAGATGGAGGACCTCCGAGCGACCAAAGTATGGATTTTGACGGAGGGGGCTCAGCTGTTGGCAAACAATAATCACAAAGGTCCGGAGATGACCCAGGTCGTGGCCGCAGTTAACAAAGCCATGAGTGCCATCGGTGTCAATTCTGGGGTTCACGGTGGATACCTTCATGCGCTAAAAAAGAAAACTCCTTACGGAGAAGTTCCTCTGATCAACTGGAATGCGGAGGCCGAGCTGAATACCGCCATATCCTGCTTTGACTCGCTCAGCTTTCCGGTGGTGAAGGATCTACCAAATCTCGTGAACAAGCCTCTTTCGAAGATTAAACAGGCTCTGTTTTTTGCTGGGGAGTCTTCGGTGAAAGATTGAGGTGGAAATACCTGGCTTTTTGGGGTATGCACCTTTGGATGTTTTAGATAGAGAATGTTTGAAGGTGGACATATCCGGTTGTTTGGGATATGCACCTTGTTTATTCTGAACTTGTAATGTTTTTTGTTTTCACTTGTTTGTAGATGTTTGACAATTATCCTGACTTTGTGAATGTCTTAAGTAACCTCCGGATATTTATGTCTGGTTATTTTTTGATGCAATCATTTGTTTACATGCACCGATGCTTTTTATGATTGTACTTTAATTTTCTAGAACGTTCTTACTTGTTTGCGGATCCATCTTGTTTTCATACTTAGGATAATTTTTTAATGAAAGTAAAAAGATAGAAAGTTTGTGCATTCTATTTACTAAGATATTCCGGGGTATATCCCTCCGGATATTACAAACTTAGGTAAAAACATAAAAAAGGTGCGGGCATTACCCTCCGCATTACACTGGAAATAACAGAAAACAGAAAGGTGTGGGCATTACCCTCCGCATTACAAACTTTTATTCTAAGTTTTTCCAAGATTAAGTTCTTCAGAGAAAGCATCTTTTGAGGTGCATCCCGTTCCAAGTACGAGGGACGGGAGTTCCATCCATCTTGACGAGCGTATAAGCTCCATTCTTTCCGGATGTTTTGATTATGTGGGGTCCCTCCCATTTTGGAGCCATCTTTCCTGTTCCTTTAGCCAAGTTGGCATCATTCCTCCGCATGACATAATCCCTTTCTTTAAATCGGACCTCTTTGAACTAAGAGTTATAATGCTTTTCCAACTCTTTTTTGTATTTGGCCTCTCTGATGGCCGCGAGTTCTCTTCGTTCTTCGGCTAGGTCGAGGTTTAGACGGAGTTGATGCTCATTTTCCTCTTGGCTTTGCATCATGCGGTGGGTGGGTATGCCAACTTCGGCGGGGATGACTGCTTCCAAGCCTTAGGTTAGGCTAAAGGGAGTTTCCCTTTTGCTTGTTTTTGGCATCGTCTGGTGTGCCCATAGGACGTGCGGAAGTTCGTCCGCCCAAGAGACTCCTTCCTTGCGCAATCGTTTTTTAATGTCTTCTATGATGCTGCGGTTGGCTCTTTCAACATGTCCGTTAGCCTGGGGATGGGCGACCGAAGCGAAGCTTTGTTCAATATGCATTTTTTCACACCAAGTCTTGAATGGCTTTTCGGAAAATTTCTTTCCGTTGTCACTCACAATGCACAGTGGCATCCTATACCGGCATACAATGTTCTCCCATACGAACCGAAGTATCTGATCACCGGTGATGGTTCGGAGGGGTTTAGCTTCAATCCACTTTGTGAAGTAATCAATTGCGACGAGCAGGAACCTTACACCTCCAGTGGAGACGGGGAAAGGACCAACAATGTCAACTCCCTATTTCTGAAAAGGCTAGGCCGAGGTCATAGGTACAAGGCTGTTTTTTGTACGGTGGCTGACCAGGGTATGGCGCTGACAATCTTTGCATGCTTGCAGCTCATTAACGGCGCTTTGGTGCATTCTCGGCCAGAAGTATCCGGCATTCATTGCTTTGGCTATGACCATCCTCGGCCCAGAGTGTATACCACAGATTCCCCAATAAATTTCTCTGATTACATAGCTGGTTTCTTTTGGTGTTAGGTATCTTAGGAGCTAGGGGTGTTCATGAGCCGATCCGATTCGATCGAGGGTCTGCTCATGCTCGGATTGAATTACAACTGATCTGATCCGATCGGATCGAATTTGCAAAACCGAGCACAAAAGTGATGCTCATGCTCGGATTGAATTTGAATCGAGCGGATCGTTTTCGCTCGGTTTTGCTCGTTTTTCTTAAATCCTAACTAAAATCGAGCGGATCGTTTTCGCTCGGGTTCGCCCAATTGAATTATAAGGCTACGTTCAACAAAAACAGATCCTAACTTAATTAAAACATGTCCAACGCCTTACTAACAAAAGCAATACATAACTAAAATCATGATTCTAAAAATGTTCTTAACAATATCAAGAAGCACAAAATAAAGTGCGAAATACAAATTGTCATTAGCTCCAAAGCCATAAACTTCTTCTTAGAGCTTGATCATCTCCATCCACAAAATTCAACTTCAAATCAACATATAACCAATAAACACAAACATTCAACAAAACCATTAAGTTCTACACATTACAGAACAACTTTTATGGTTTGTTAATTATAAAAATACCTTTCATTTATTATCAGACCCGTCTGGAGTCAACACATCAGTTTCCAATTTTTCTTCATCTCCTGCAGCTTGCTAGACATTAAAAAAAAAACAAAATACAAATTTTAATGCATAAACTACAAAAGTACAAGTAGATTATAAATGTAATAAAAGCTTACTTTCAATGTTTTTAAGGTTGTTTTTGAGCTGGCATTTAACCAATCACTTCCACAAACAAGAAGTTCCACCATATCCTTTGGGCTTTTAATTTTTTTGGGCTAGTATATTTTTTGGGCTTTTAATCTTTACAATCTATAATATATATATATATATATATATATATATTATTAATAAGAATAATTCGAGCGAAACCGAGCGACCGACGAGCGAGCGGACCTTTGCTCATGCTTGGATTGAATTTGAATCGAACCGATCCGAGCGGCTCATTTACAAACTGAGCGGGAATCGAACGAGCATTTTTCGAGCGTTTGTCGAGCGATCCTCGATCATCGAGTAGTTTGGACAACCCTATCAGGAGCAGACCTAAGAATGTCTTTCGGTAAAGCTTTCCATCATAGACTTGGTACTAGAGTGCTTTGACCTTCATCTTTCGTGCCTGAGCCTTATCTTCCGGAAGTTTACCATTTTCTAAATAATACAGAATTGGTGTCATCCACGACTTTTCCTGCACGGTGATCGACATTATAGCTTCTCCCTGACTGATGGCCGGAGCTGGCAAGGTTTCAACCAAAACCTCCTTGCATAAGTGACAGAACGTGACTGAAGCCAGCTTGCTTAAAGCATCGACTTTTTTGTTTTTGCCCCTCGGAATGTGAACAATTTTGCATGAATCAAATGTGGCCATCAGACTGTTTACCTGGTTCAGGTATCGGATCATATTTTCCTCTCGTGCCTCGTCATATTTTCACAAGTTAAAGCTGAATATCAGAAACCCTCAGGTTTGCTGCAGCAGTTAGAAATGCCAGTGTGAAAATGGGAATTGATAACAATGGATTTTGTTACCGAATTACCCAAAACAAGGAAAGGTAATGATACAATCTGGGTGATTGTAGATAGGCTAACTAAGTCATCTCATTTCTTACCAATGAAGGAAACTTTTAGTATGGAACAGTTAGCTAAGTTGTATGTAAATGAAATAGTTTCATTACATGGAATTCTTTTTATCAATTGTTTCTGATAGGGATAGCCATTTTACCTCTCATTTTTGGACAAGTTTCCAAAAGGCAATGGGAATCAAGCTAAATCTAAGCACAGCTTATCATCCTCAAACGGACGGACAAAGCGAAAGGACAATTCAAACAATGGAGGATATGCTTAGAGCTTGTGTAATTGATTTCAGAGGTAATTGGGATGAACACTTACTGATATGCAAAAAATGCAACATATAAATTACATCAATAATGGTTTAAAACTAACCCTTTTTTAGTACTAATGTTGGAAAAAGTGTGCTTTTGTCTTCCTTTTGCATTTTCAGGATTAAATGAGCTCAAAATAACAAAAGAAGCAAAAAGACAGCAAAATCCAACATAATTACAAGAAAAGGAACAAAAGTGATATGCCGACCCTCCCGACAGCAGCTTCCCAAGCAAAACAAAGAAATCAGAAGACTGAACACGCCCCATGCTCAGCGAACACGGGGCCGTGCCCAAGAAGCAGCAGGAAAGACAAACCTATAGAAGCTTCCACTGCCCACCACGGGGCCGTTCCCAGGGGATAAGGGGGCGTGGTCAGAATGTTGCAGGTGCATTTATTGTAATTGCGAATTACAATTAATGAAAAGAGAGAGTGTCAGACGGACACGGGGCCGTGCCCAGCGGGCACGGGGCCGTGCCCAAGCTTCTGTTCAGCCTATAAATAGGAGTGCTGGGAGCCATTTCAACTCATCCCTTGGCACACCATCTCTCTCACACTTCACCCACCACCCACCACCATCACAACACCATCATCCACCACCATCATCCATTGTCCATCATAGAGTGTGTGAGTCGTCTCGGGATCCAAGATTGATCGTAAGAGTTCTTGACAATCAAAGGCCATGTTTGCCTAAGTCTCTTACATCACTTGGTGAAGAAAAGTGTTTAGTGTAATACTTTTTATTTTCAATATTTTGCACTTTTTAATTGGTTTTGTATTAATGACTTTAATTACTAGTTTCTTATGTTGAAGGTGATTCTTCCTTATCGTTTGTCCGTGGTGTCTTGGCATTATTTTACTGTTTATATAAAATAAAAGATTTTCACCATTCATATCTCCACGGTCTATATGGAGGTATGTTGACTACCTGGTCGGGGGTTAAGGGAACGGTTTGGTAAGAGTCTTGCCATTGTTCAGTGTATAGATCCTGCAAAGGACCTGGGTCAAATTTAGTAGGACCTCCTTCAATACCCAAAGATATTGGATGGCGGGGGTCCAAACTCTTTGATCCCCTCATAAGTTAAACTACTATTAAAACTTTAACCCAGCTACTTAGGACTGTATCCCTGCTGACTCAGACTACTTAGCTGAGGGTAACGTCACCTTCAAAAGAGGGGCCTACCACAATATGCATTAATAACTTAATTAATTATCTTTCAATAATCCGACCCTTTAGGATTGTATCCTTGCTGACTCAAACTACTGGGTTGAGGGTAATGTCACCTTCAAAAGAGGGGCCTACTACAATAACTAAGATAATCTCTTAAACAAGTGCAAAAGTGCGAAAATAATAAAAGGTTACACTAACACACGAGTCGGATCCAAGTGATTCATCTTGTCTATCTGTTTTTACTTTTATTTTTATTTTCAGCATTTTAGTTAGTTTTATTTTCTTAGTTTAAAAATCTTTTTCTAACATTTTGATTTGATTAGACATTGAGGATAAACCGGTACTAAAAGCTCTTGTGTCCTTGGACGACCTCGGTATCTTACCAACACTATACTACGTCTACGATGGGTGCACTTGCCCATATGTGTGTTTAGTGTTAGTAAATATCGTGTTTTATAAATTTAAAACTTGGCTAAAAAGTGTAAAAGGGCTTAAAATATATACCTAAAACATATACACACTCGCACACACCACTTACCTTTAATAGAATTATCTTATAATAACAATTATCACACAAGTATCAATGCTGCACCATTCGAAGCATTTATGGACGAAAGTGTCGAACCCCAGTCTGTTGGGCAAAAATTAGGGAAAAACAACTATCTGGACCTGAGATAGTGCAAGAAACGACTGACAAGATTATTCAAGTCAAGGAACGATTGAAAGCAGCACGTGATCGACAGAAGAGCTACACTGATAACAGACGCAAGCCGTTAGAATTTCAGGTAGGAGACAAAGTATTGTTGAAAGTCTCTCCTTGGAAAGGAGTGGTAAGATTCATCAAAATAGGAAAGCTAAGTCCCAGGTATGTTGGACCTTTTGAGATTATTAGAAGAATAGCACATGTAGCCTATCAGCTACAACTTCCAGAGGAAATGGCAGGAATACTTGATGTATTTCATGTATCTAATCTCAAGAAATGCTTAGCTGATGAATCACTGGTAGTACCTCTTAAGGATATAGAGGTAAACGAACAACTTAAGTTTGTAGAGAGGCCTCTACAGATTGAAGACAGGAAAGATAATTTACAACAATAACAATCCTAACTCACTTTCGTAGGAATCACGGTTGCATTTAGCGTATGCAACAAGCCCTTTTAAACCACGCGATAGCTCGGGAGGACGAGTAGGTCTCGTGAGGGTTATATAGGGAACACACCCACAACGTTCATTTAACTAAGAAAATAAAATAAATGAATACTAGTACAAATTCTACAACAATCATACCTGATTTACCTCTCATGGTGGTCGAAGTGCACATTTGCCTACCGAGTTTCCAATATACGCTCGGTAGTTGGCATGCCGAATCCATTCTCTTTTTCTTCTATTCGGCATGTGTAATGTACAACTTCGGGGTCGCTTCTTATCAAACCGGCCAATGTCTTGCAATGCTACCTTTCGAATCCTTATACCCGAACCCTCATCCCTAACTTTGTTGGTTGGAGTGATAAGTATGGGAGAAGGATAGGCGTGAACGTGGGCTTCTTTCGGTTCTGACCCGTCTTGCGGTGTTATGTCTTCCGCTCGGTTCAAACACTCAACTTCTTGCTCAGGAAGATCTATAACCTCTTCCACCACATCACCATCCACCATTGTACCACTAGCCAACACCTCTCGGTCTCGTCTAAGTTGAGCCAATTCTTCGGCGAGTTGACCCACTTTCTTTGCCAAGGCTTCATGAGCTTTATCTCTCGCCTCAAATTCCATCTTAATCTCTTGATTTGAAGTGGTGATGGCATTCATGATGGCATCGAGCTTGGAACTTATTGAGTCTTGAGGTTCCTCATATGCCGGTTGAGGGTATTCATTATAATAATCATCATACACCTCCCGGTAACTTGAGAAATGTGGCAATTAGGGTTTATAGTAGTACTCTTGATAATGTGGTGATGGTGGATTATCGTATGGATAATATGAGGATGGACCATTGAAATCTTCATAATCCGCCCTCCTATATTCAAACAATCCGCTAAGGTAGTCTTCTCGTTCCTTGTTGGCTTGAACTTTTTCGTAGAAAACAGAGCAATCCTCTAAATAGTGCTCTCCGCTTCCGCAACACTCACACGGATCATCATCTACCCAATTCATATTGAAAGATGGTACCTGCAAAACACCTACCTGCACAAACAAGCTTGACCACCCAAAGTAAAATCATGAATATACAAGAAAGAAAAAAAAACTAAACTAAAATCGAACAAGCAATGAAATACTAAGCGCACTAGCTCCCCGGCAACGGCGCCATTTTTTACGTGACCGTGTCATCCCGATCAGTCAAAAACCTAATTAACCTAGGTAGCTAGGGTAAGTCGAGTATCGTATCCACGAAGAGCATGTGGTCAGTATCACACTAGTTGTTCGATTAGCCAAAGTTATTTACAAACAAATATGCAAAATAATTATGAAGCTTGCTAATTTTTATTTTTAGTTTGTTTAGAAAAATTATTAGAAACCACTAATTAGAATGAGTAAAAATAACAAGTTAGAAACAAGGGTCACACCCGGTTCGACAACTGCAAGACCTAGAGTTTCTACACGTTAGACTTAATTTAGTTGTACTTGATTATTAACGGATTTAGTATTACGTGGCTTAGGTGTCAGGAGCTATCAACGTCATAGACAACGGACCGCACTACACTTCGTTACCAAGAACATGTAAATCCTAACCTATAGCAAGGCATAATTGCACATATTCATTTCACAAAGTCAAATTTAATAACTCATTCGACAATTCATGAATCCAATACAAATGCAAGACAATTGATATAAGTTTCAAATGGTTAAATACAACTAGTTACAAATTAAATCATAAACAAAATATTGAAACCCTAGAATTCTTACAAAGTCTACACCGTAGTGAAACCTTAAAAGATTAGCCGCTCATTGCGTTGCAAGCCTCTACTCCCAAAATCCTCTTTGATTTTTTTTTTTTGTGCCAAGTAGACAAGAACCCCACAGCCAAGGGGCACCTCCCGTTTTTTCGAATCAACCAAAAAGTGGAGTCCCCCTCTGTGCGTTACCTTCTCGTAACCGTCAGCCATCAAAAATTGTCCACCCTTTTTTCCTTGTTGTTCTCTTCGTGGGCTCATCTCAATTAACTCCCCCAAATAATTTATCATTTATTTAATTACAGCCCAAGTCCAATCCAATAATTCACTCAAATTCCATGAGCTTATCCATAAACCTTGTCTATTTTATTCTTTACTTTGTACCTGTACATAGAAGAAATGTCATTGAAGTGCTTTATCAATTGAATTAATTACCTCATTATTAATTGTAATATTCATTCAATTATCTAGTATATTTTTCTTCTTTGTTCACTCGTTGACCCACAAACCAAATTAATCATTAATAGTAGTTAATTAATAATTATAAAGTTGCTTTTTTTTTTTCAAATTATAGACTTTGTTTACTAATTTATTTTTATTATAAAACCACCATATTAAGCTCCTTTTCTTCATAACATGACATCCCCAAAAACTAATGCATATTAATACATTTTACACTAATATCAGTGCATTTATATCTATATATATATATAAATGAGATGAATTTGGGCTAGGTGGCATTTGTATTTGGCCATCTTGGCTGATGTGGCAATTTAGTTTAGGAGGGAAATCACACAAATTCACAATGGACACGGGATCCAGAAAGCATCGGGTCGGACTTTTGGATTTCGATCAATCATGATGGATCCTTTATATATGTCTTTTTTTCTAATTCTTCTTCCATACTCTTCAACAATCTCCACAACCCAAAAACCAAACCCTAGATCAACTCAACCTTTCTGGACGTCACAGCGATTTCTCATCTCTCTAATCAGATCTTCTTCCGCTATTGAAGGTATGTGGTTTTACCCTTCAATCTATTTTTCTTAGCGTAGATTTTAATTTTATTCTTTTGATTTCTCTTTCTGATGTTATTTTGTTTCTTCACATATAATCTACCTCACATCTTTGTCGTTGTTGTTCCATAACAGATTCATGTTAGCAAAAGTATTTTGATGATAAGCACCGAAAAAATTCTACCTGCACGTCTTTTTTTCTAGGGCTTGAAGGACTATACTCATTTGATGGTGTCTGAACGTGGGATGCTTTTGGTTGGACAACTGAGGTTTTTTTTTTTTTTTTTTTTTTTTTATTAAAAAGTTTTGATTTAGTTTTTTTTTGTGTTTAGATTTATCAAGATTTGATCAAATTCAAAGGTAAATTTACCAAATCAAAGCTAAATATGGTTTCTTTGTGTTATTCGATTATATAGATGTTGATTTTTTTTACAAACTGATTCGATTGATACTAAGTTTGTCATTGTTCTTATTTTTTTTGTAGATCCGTAAACATAAGTTGCAGGTATGTTAATCCGATTCGATGCTCTCTTTGTTTCCACCGTTTTCCAGAAGCATCATCATGTTGGTCTATCAAGATTTGATTACTGGTAATCTTTTCCTTTCAATCTCACATATATTTTGTATTTACGAATTTAGGCTTATTAGCTCTTTGATTGCGAATCTTATCGTTTTTGGTTATTGATTAGGTTTAATTTAGCTGTAATCGTCTATATCTATGTGTTACATAATCTATTAGGTTATTGTTTGATGTGAAGTTTTTTAGATCTGAAGATTGGTTTTTAGGTTTATTTTTTCATGTGAATCCGTAATCTGTGATAAAAATCGGACTCCGATAATTCCACAAACAAAAGAGGTTAGTTAAATTTTATATTTTTTTAATCTTTTTTAAGTTTGTAATATTTAATTTTATCCTTTCTGTTCAGTAATTTTTTTAAATTAGTAATATATGTTCTGAATGATTTATGGTTTGTATTTTCCCATGGTTAACCGTCAATCTTTTGTGAAATTCGTACTCGGAATGTTCGTCTACCAAAACAAGTTAGTTAAATGTTGTTGGTATTGTTTGTTTTTTGATGTATAGTTTTTCTTATTTCTTATTAAATTTTGTGTCACTATTTTTTTTAAGTTAGTAATATATGTTCTGAATGATTTATTGTTTGTATTTTCGCATGGTGAACCCTCAATCTTTTTTGAAATTCGCACTCGGAATGTTCGTCTACCAAAACAAGTTAGCTAAATGTTGTTGGTATTGTTTGTTTTTTGATATGTATACTCTTTCTTATTTCTTATTTCTTATTAAATTTTCTGTTTAGGCATAATTTTGAAACTTTATGTCATTATCTTTTGAAGTTCATATTGTTAGTTTTGTCAGTTATGAGTTTTTCTATTTAGGCTTAAAGATACCTTTAATTTCTTTCTAAATATGTTTTTGTTTCCATAAACACATTACCGTTTTTAAGGTTAATTTTTGTATTCTCAATTATAACTCGGTTTTTGTAATTAGACATTGCTTCTATAAATAAGTTACCGTTATATTTTTTTTAGAAAATTCCTTATTTCCTTTGCAGTTATGGATCCTAGAAACAACGCTCCTTCGTTTTTAAAGTTGATTGATGACTATGATCCTATATTTTTGGTATGTTTCTTTGGTTTTCATTTTATCAACAGACAATAAGTTATTTGCTTATATGTTTTTTGTTTCGATTCATAGGAAATACCGTATGATTTTGCAAGCTTATTGTGGGGAGGAAAAGTTCCATATGGTCAATGTTTTGAACTTATTGATGATGACTTATCCTGGGTCGTTAGACTTAAAAGAAATGTTCCGGGACCTGTCTTAGGTGATGGATTCACCAAATTCGTTAAAGATTCTGGTCTCAAAAAGAATGATTATCTATTGGTCAAGGCTATTGGAACATCGACATTTTATGTTTCTGTATTTAAATCATGTGTTTTCGAGAACTCCTTCATCTCTAAGGTTGCTCCTGATGATACCTTTATTGTAAGTCATATTTATAATATAATAAGTTTGTTATAGAATTTTTTTTTTGTTTTTTTACGGTCTGTTTATGTTATTTTGTAAATAATTTTCAGTTCCTGGCTGACAAATTCTGTTAAGATTTTTACGGGGAAAGGTTTAAAGATGGAGAGGCAACTCTGTATGTTGAAAATAGGTATTGGAATGTTAAGATGGAGGGATGGCCCGACATAAGTGCCTTCACTGATGGCTTCTCTAAGCTGATTGACGATATTTCGTTAAATACCCGCTCTACTATGTTGTTTACGAGTGTTGGATATAAAACTTTCGAGGTATCTATTTTTAATCACTTAACATTTACTGAAATATATTTCAAGAAAGTTGAAGTTGTTGTTTTGGACGATTTTATTTATGGAGATGAAGGATTTGATTTATTGACTGCGGTTAGTGTTATATAATTTATTATTAATTATTTATTAATACTATCTTATTAGTTGAACTTTATTTTAACATTGTTACTAATGTGGATTTTTTATATGTAGTCTAAACACAAGGAGAAACATGAGATTAACGAAAGTCATGTTGAACAAGATCTTTCTGGTGATAGTGTTGGTGACTTTCAACTTTCAAATTTTGAGTCTATTTTTAATGTATGTAACTATTTTTTTAATATATACTAACAAACTTTAACAACCAGTACATTGTTGTATTCTTATTTTTTTTTATATTTATGGTGTCATTTTTTTAGGACACTGAAGACTCCAAGTTTGATCGACATATAGCTGCTCAAATTGAGATGGAAGATGCTAAGAACCTGGTAAGTGTATAAGTTCAAATTAGTAACAGATCTTATTATATCTATTAGATACGTATACTATTTAATTGTGCTACTATTTTATTTTATGTAGTTCAAGGATGGTTGGAATACAAAGAATGATGCTTTGAATCAAGATCAAAGGTAACTACACCAAATCGAACATAAATCTTTGTTATTATATGTTCTGAATGAAGATCGGATGTTGATTTTATGTTATTCCGTACACCAAATCGAACTTGAATCTTTGTTATTATATGTTCCGAATGAAGAGGTGATGTTGAATTTATGTTATTCTTTTGTATTTAAAGGTATGTTGAATCTTTGTTCTTTCTACTTCTATTAACTTTTTTTTCTGAATTTTGTAGATCCGCCTATATATCTTGAAGGTATGTTGTTTTACTCTGTTGTTTATGTAGTATTCATTTTTAATCTAAACGACTGAACATGTTTAATTTTTTTTAACTCTATTAACTTCTTTTTTTTTTCTGATTTTGTAGATCCGACCATAAATCTTGAAGGTATGTTGTTTTACTCTGTTGTTTATGTAGTATACATCTTTAATCTAAGAGATTAAACATGTTTATTTTTTTCTTAAACCAAAATCTACATCAATTTTTTTGTTGATTTTTGTTATGTATAAAATCAAGTTTCCGGGTTTTTCTTAATCATGTATTCCACATTTATCGCAGTTAATGATTTTGGTTGTTGTATTTTTTTCATGTGATTCCTTACATCTGTTATAACAATCTGAATCCCACCATTCGTCAAGCAACAGAGGTTAGTTTATCTTATTTTTTAAATGTTTTTGGTATTGTTTTTTTTTTATATATATAGTGTGTTTTATTCTTATTAAATTATCAATGTTTTGAAGTTCATATTCTTTGATTTTTCAGTTATCATTTGTTCAATTTAGCTTTAAAGAAACATTTAATTTCTTTTAAAAATTTATTTTTTTCCTATAAATAGACTACTGTTTTTAAGGTTAATTTTTGAAATTTGAATTATAAGTCTGTTTCTTTAATTAGACATTGTTTCTATAAATAGGTTACGGTTATATTTTTTTTTCAAATTGCTTACTTCCTTTGTAGTTATGTATCCTAAAAACAACTCTCCTTCGTTTTTAAGGTTGATTGATGAACATCATCCTATATTTTTGGTATTTTTCTTTGGTTTTCGTTTTTTCAACATACAATAAGTTATTTAACCTTCTATGTTTTTTGTTTTATTTCATAGGAAATACCTTATGATTTTTCAAGCTTATTGTGGGGAGGAAAAGTTCCATATGATCAATGTATTGAACTTATTGATGATGACTTATCATGGGTCGTTACACTTAAAAGAAATGTTTTGGGACCTGTCTTGGGTGATGGATTCACCAAATTTGTTAAAGATTCTGGTATCAAAAAGGATGATTATCTATTGGTGAAGGCTATTGGAAGATTGACATTTTATGTTTCTCTATTTAAATCATACGTTTTTGAGAACTCCTTCCTCTCTAATGTTTCTCCTGATGATACCTCTACTGTAAGTCATATGTATAATCTATTAAATATGCTTTATAAAATTTTCCTTTTTTAATTTCTGTTTATTTATGTTGTTTTGTAAATAATTTTCAGCATATGGCGGACAAATTCTAGAATGATTTTTACGGGAAAAGTTTTAAAAGTGGTGAGGCAACTTTGTATGTTGGAAATAGGTATTGGAATGTTAAGATGGAGGGATGGCCCGACAGGAGTGCCTTTACTGATGGTTTCTCTGAGCTGATTCATGATCTTTCGTTAGATGCTCGCGCTACTATGTTGTTTACAAGTATTTGATATAAAACTTTCGAGATATCTATTTTTAATCAGTTGATTGGTGCTGAAATATATTTCAAGAAAGTTGAAGTTGTTGTTTTGGACGATTCTATTTATGGAGACGAAGGATTTGATTTATTGACTGCGGTTAGTGTTATATAATTTATTATTCATTATTTGTTAATACTATCTTTTTAGTCTTATATTATGTGGAATGTTTGTATGTAGTCTAAACAAAAGGAGAATCAAGAGACTAATGAAAGTCATGTTGAAGAATGTCTTTCTGGTTATAGTGTTGGTGATTTTCAACTTCCAAATTTTGAGGCTATTTTTAACGTATGTAACTATTTTTTAATATATACTAACAAACTTTAACAACCACTTCATTTTTGAATTAATTTTTTTTATTCTTATAATGTCATTTGTTAGGATACTGACGACTCCAAATTTGATCGACTTATACCTGCCCAAATTGATATGGAAGAAGCTAAGAAGCTGGTAAGTAAATAACTTCAAATTATTAACAGATTTTATTATATGTATTATATATGTATACTATTTAATTGTGCTACTATTTTATTTTATTTTATTTTATTTAGTTCAAGGATGGTTGGAATACAAAGAATGATGCTTTGAAAAATACTCCGTCTGCTACCTCTGAATGTCATGTAATATTTTTTTATAAGTTTGTTTATATATTGTATAGATTCTATTAATTACTTCATGATACACTTATTTTTTATGTTATTCATTTTTTTTTGAAGTTTGACACGAAAGGGAAGTCAAAGGTTGTTTGTGGTGATCAAACTGTTCATCCAAAGGTTTATATCAAATAATAACATAATTTAGTATATTTTTTAAATATGTAAATTTTATTTTGTATCATATAATGTATTTTACTTTATCATGAAGTTGTTAATTTGTTTTAGGTGTTAACCAATGTTGATATGGATCTCAATAATATCGCCTATCGTACGCGTTCAAACTTTCCTATCAACAATGACTGTGTTGACATTGATATGACGAAGCCTTCTGAAAACATTTCTGTAAGTACATGTTGTTTAATGTTTATTAATAAATTATTCATGAAATTATTATAGTTCTTTTTAACTATTAAACTTATTTTATATATTTTAAATATATAGGTTAAATCAAAGCGTAAGGCTTGCAGATCCACCACGTCCCCGTCTAATGTTTGCCCTAAATGTAAAGTCAAAAGGTCGAAAAACAATTCATTTTAGAGTTCACAAAAGTTGCTGAAACCAGACTGGTATACCTTCTGATGTGTTTATAATAATTTTTTTATTAACTGTCTACAAATTCTTTGATTAATAAATTTAATAATTAATCTGTTCTCTTTGTTTCTCAGCGTTTACCTGTAGATGTTTCATATGATCTTTGTCTATCTGTTGACAACTTGCGTGACGTTAGTATCCAGAACCTAAGTTGTGAGCTAAGTAATATGAAAACAAGAGCCGAGAAGTCCGGTGATGGTTACAGGTATGGTTTTACCAAGTGGTCATCTTTCTTGAAATCAAATCACATCCCGTTCGGCGCCACTCTTTTCTTTAAGTACATCAAGTCTTCGCAGATTTTGGTGTTGACGAACGTTGTACACAAGACTATAAAGAAAAGAGCTCGTGCGTGACTCTTGGCATTTGTGGTTTTTTTGCTTCGTTTTGGCAGAACAGTTAATGTAGTAGGTTGTTTTAGTTTTTTGATCTGTGGTGGGTATTAGTCAAGTATGATTAGACGGTTGTGTTTGTAGTATGTAGTGGTTGACATGGTTGAAGGTGGATAGTTGTATATGTTATCCTTTGAACTGTTGTTACTTAAACAAAGCTTTTTTTGTGAAGAATCTGATAAATACCTATTAATCTTGGTTTGAATGCATAACATCATTTTGTTATTACATTCCTTTTCATATTTGTGTCTTTCTTTCCATATCAAAAACTTTTTTTGGTTATGATATTGATTCCTACAGTCAACCATTTGAACTGATACTGTAGCCGTTAACATGTCATATACAACATTTCTTCACCTATTCCAAACCAATACTGAAATAATGTTAATTGCTTTACGTAATCTTTTTTATTTTGAATTAGGTTTTTAAATGTATATAGACTTTTAAAATAATATATTTTTCGAAAATGTCTTATATTTCAAACGAAAAAGAAAATAGTAATAATTAATTTACATACATATATTTTGTTATTTTTCCTACCTTTATTTACAACAAAAATATGGTAAATATTTTTCTAACTTTTGACTATATATAATAAAAACTATGATACATAATTTGATTTCCTTTCTAATTTACAAGCAATTTTACCTAATATGGATTCTAAATTTTGTAGATTAATAATTTTAATGTATATTGCATGTTTAAAATTATTTTAATCTTTATATGTATATTCTTATAGATTATAGATATAGATTTTAAATTTCCGTATTTTTCCTCATTTTATATTTTACATATTATATATATTTTTTTATATATCTATATAAATATAGAAAATATGTAAAATATATAAAAATTTAATAATCGTATGTTTTGCCATGACTATTAACAAAAGTCAAGGACAGTCTCTTTCCAGAGTTGGTCTGTACCTAAGAGACCCCGTTTTCTCACATGGTCAGCTTTATGTTGCGTTGTCGAGAGTAAAGACCAGATATGGCGTGAAGCTTTTAATATTTGACAAAGATGGAAGGCCAACGAATACAACTTCAAATGTTGTTTACAAAGAAATATTTGGAAAATTGTAGTTGAAAAATTAAAGTTTAATTTCAAATTTTTAGTTTTGAATTTATTATTGTATATAAATTGTTGATTTGATTTTACATCTTGATTTATTATAATTGTAATTCACTTTTAAATTAAATTATTTAAGTATAACTACCATATTTTTGAATCGTTTAAACAATTTGTAAATTTTTTTGAAATATAAATATTACAATTTATAAACTATTGGTAAAGTACTATTTTATGGTAAGTTGTTAGTTAAATTGATTTTGTAAAGTTTTGTAACTATTAGAGATCTATAAGGGGTGAATTTGTAACTATATTTTATTTACTTCAAAATTGGTGCAACTCAAAACAAAACCATCATATCACCTGCAACATCATTACCCATCAAGATCACTTTCACCTCCTCTCTCGGTTATCCCTTCTCACCGCCATTGTTGGTTAGGGTTTCAAGAAGCCATTACTCTCATCTTCTACACTACAATCAACAGAAGAAGGTATGTTCTTCATCTTTAATCCGGCTATTGAGAGGTTTTCGTCCTATTGTTTTGCAGTGTTCCGATTTTGATGTTATATTTAGAAGATTTTCCAATGTTCGGTTGTTCAATCAACTGTTATACACAATTTTCTTTAATAACAATCCGATTCCGATTTTGATGTTATCTTTACAACAATTTCCCACTTTTTTATGTTTCTTAATTTTCTTTTTCACGATAAACCGTAATTATTTGATAATAATGTGATTAAAATTTACGTTCACAGAAAATAGGGTAGTCAAATTTGGTTATTGTTTCTACTATTGATTTATATATATACTTTCTTTATTTATTAGTAATATTTTCCCATCTTTAGTCATTGTTAATTGGAAGAATAAAATATTTTATTTATTTTGAATGTGTTTATTTTGTAATGTTATCATTTTATTTCTTGCTCTAAAAAAATGTTGATAATAATTTTACAGATATGGATCAAAAGAGAAGTAGTTGTTCTTTCTTGAAGTTAGTCGATGTTCATCATCCTACAAAAGTGGTATCTACTTTTTGTTATTATGTTTACAAAAAAATATTTTGATACTTATATGTCTTATGTTTCAAATTATAGGAAATATCGAATGATTTTGCTACATTACTGTGGGGAGAACAATTCCCATATGGTGATCGTATTAAAATTTTTGCTGCTGACAACTTATGGATTGTTGAAATTGAAAAATATGGGTTGGGTCCTGTTTTAGGTGATGGGTTTGGTAAAGTCGTTACGGACAGTGGTTTACAAAAAAATGATTATCTGTTGTTCAACAGTCTTGGACCATCTACATGGTATCTCGATGTCTTTAAGTCATGTGTTTTGGATAACTCTTTTATCACTTCTATTAGAGTTGATGATAATTTCACTGTAAGTACTGCATATAAAATAATTACTTTTTTTATGTCAAATTTTTTTGTGCATTTTTTGTTTAACATAATTGTTAACAAATTTACAGCTCATGGCGGACAAATTCTGGGGACAGTTTTATGGCAGCAGTTATAAAGGTGGATCAGCAACTCTTTATCTCGGTGATAGGTTTTGGAATGTGAAGATGGAAGCGTTGTCCGACAAATGTGCTTTCACTGATGGATGGTCTAAGTTGATTAGGGATCTTGAATTAGATTCCCGGACTACTTTTATTTTTACAATGGCTGGATATGAGACTTTTGAGTTGTCCGTTTTTAATCATGAAACTGGTACTCAAATGTATTTCAAGAAGGTTGACGTTGTTGTGTTGGATGATCCTATTTACGGAGATGATGGATTTGATTTACTGCTTGCGGTTAGTGTTATTATGCTTACAATATATTTTTTTTTTTCATAATATCAAGTAATTAGTTATTCTTGAAGTTAACATTGTTGGTTTTTTGAATATTATTTTTTTGTAGTCGGAACACAAAGAGAAGGTGATTACCAACGAAAGTGATGTTGATGAAGATCTTGGTGGTCATATAGTTGGTGAATCTAACCGCCTTTCATCTTCCTTTGATTCGTATCGGTCTAATGTAAGTGATTCACAATGTGCCTTATATATATATATATATATATATATATTATATAATGCTTCTAATTACTTTCTTCTATACTTATATGTTTATCATTCATTTTTATTATGTAGAATGACCCAAAAGGAAAGTCAAAGATTGTTTTTGGTCACGGGACTGTATCTGCAAAGGTTGTTTGTTATATACTAATTTAATTTAATAGTTAATTTCAATACATATAATAAACTTTTTATTCTATTCGGTGTATTTGTTTTCCATTATGTAATCCTTTTAATGAATTTTTTTTAAATGTAATAAGATAAATCTTTTATGGTTTTGTAGGTTCATCCTAAGCTCAAATCAAAGTTTTATGTTGGAGATAAAGGGCTTTCGACAAAGGTTGTTTATGATTAGATAATACAGTTTGATGTTTTTTTCTATATAAAAAAATAATATTTTCAAGTTTCGTTTTTGTTAATGTGAAAAGCCAGTTTGATGTTGTTTAGAAATCTTTTTTCATACCAAACAACACATTACATGTATAAAAACATGCTTAATTAGTATATAATTCATTTAATTATTTCCTTCTATATGAATATGTTAATTGTTTTATTTTCTTTAGGTTGAACGAAAAGGAAAATCAGCTGATTATGTTTCTGAGCAAAATCTGTCTTCTCACGTTGTCTCTCAAGTAAGATACCGTAACCATGAATTCTTACTTTTATTATTTAAAGGACCGTGTATCTTATTGTTGTAAAATTTTATGTATATTATGTTTACATTTATTGTGTCTTATTCAATTATGTAAGCTAAAGTAAAGTCCAAGTCATTCAGATCCACAACATCAACCGCCCTTCAAGTTGGCCGTAAATGCTCTACATCAAAAAAGTTAAAACAAACTGATGTTATTAAATTCACCAAGAAAGCCGAAAGCAGACTGGTATACTTTATAATTTTTTGTTTCCTTCTAATAGCACATAATACAGTTCGGCTCTACTCTTTTTTTTAATCAATAAGGTAATTAATCCTTATATATTTTTCTCAGCGTTTACCGACTGATGTTTCAAGCCATCTGTGTCTTTCTCTTCACAACTTGCACCATGTTACAGTTCAGAACGAAAAATGTGAACTACTTAAGTTGGGCACAAGAGGCGAGAAGTCTGGGAAGGGTTTCAGGTATGGTTTTAAAAAGTGGCCAGCTTTCTTGAAATTGAATTACATCGACTTCAGTTCTACTCTTTTCTTTACGTACGTCAAGCCTTCTAAGCGTTTGATGTTGATCAAAGTCGTACCCAAGATCACAAAGAAAAGAGGCCGTTCGTGAATGTTGGTTATTATGTTATGTTAGATGGTTAAGTATGAATATTAGATGTGGTTTTATCGTTGCTTTGTTTTGATACTTTGGGATAGTACTTATGGTTTGTTAGACATGTCTTTTGGTAATATGTATATGTTGTTATATGCTTATGATGTGGGTATGTGAAATTCAGGTTATGTTAGCATATAACCTAAATAATAAAAAAATTAATAAATTAAACCTAAATATATATCGATGATTATGAAGAAATCTCTTTTTTTTAATTCAATAACATTTGACTTTTATCATGGTTCTTCAAGAATGATTTTATTTTCGTAATGATATTTTATTTTTAGAAACTTCCATCTAATTCTAACAAATTATAATGGAATAATTACAATTGATTTCTATCAATACATATTTGGAAATATGTATCTTCATTTGTTATATAAAATTTCAAAAGATATGTAATAACATTGAATTTTTATATGTTACTAGATGTCTCCTATATATATATATATATATATATATATATATATATATATATATATATATATATATATATATTCTGAAATTCGTTTTTATGTATAATAACAAAAGAGTTTGTTTATATATCTAAGTTGTCCGAATCAAAATCAACTCAGCTGGTCTTGATCGTGGATTAAATCTACAAGGTAAGATAATTAAATTGTGTATGTTTATTAAACCTGTTAATGTATAAGAAACTTTTATTTTTACATCTTTATGACATTGTTGTTTATGTAACTAATCACCATGGATTATCTGATATGTTTTGAAACTAATAAGCCTATATTATCACATGCTTGATAACGTTTGGGTATGTGTTTTAATTTATGTTTTTTAAGTAATAATATATTATCACATGGTTGATAAGAATATATTATCACAATTCATTTTATTTCATATATCATATATGTTTTTGAAGTAATCAGAATATATTATGACTGAAATTAAAAAATAATTTAATTATTTTCATAATTTATAATATACATATTGTTAATTGTTTTTTCTACGTTACATGTGTTTGTAGCTTTTAAATATGGTTGAAAGTTCTTCTAGGTATTTTTTCTTTTTAATGTTAGACTTTGTTGTACATTATACCCATTAACAAGTTATATTTTATTAATATCTTATGTTTTTCAATCACTATTAGAGAACCTTTCTTTTGTAGACATATGAATCGAGCGGACGAAGTTTTACTGGTATTTTCTAAATTCAGACATTTATTATATTTTTTTATTTGTTATCATGAAATACAATTTAAAATTATCTTATGGTTTATAATTTACAATTATAATTATAATTATAATTTATTTTGGATTCCTTGCTTTATTAGGCGATTCCTTTAGACGCTGCATCCAAATTGTGGGGTAACGATAAAGCACCCAAAAATGTTATGATACAAACTCAAGATGGTCGAAAATTTAATGTTACTTTAAGCGAAGCCAAAGGAAAACATTTCTTTTTCCATGGTTGGTCAAATGTTGTGAAACATTTAAAACTCAAAAAAGGATGTTTGGTGCTCTTCAATTTTGTCGATTTATCTATATTCAAACTAACACATTTCATTGATAGTGTGTTTCAAAGCTCTTTCTGGACATCTCTGTTACCTACAACATCTAACTTTATTGTAAGATTAGTTTTTCTTTCATTTTATTTATGTTAATATATTTAGGTTTTATGAACTGATTACAAAAGTAACATTTTTTTTAATTATTTATACAGGTAATTCCTGAGTGTATACTGCCTAATTTATATGATTATACTTCAGATGATATAATTTCCATTATAGATGTAGGCAACAAAATCCTTCACGTCAAGATTGAAACGCTTTTTGGTAAAGTTGGTTTCTCCATTGGTTTTGATGTTATTGTTAATTTGTTTCAATTGTAGGCCGGTTGTTATCTAATATTTACAAGAGGTTTTGCAAATTATTTCCATTTAAGAATTCTTGGAAAAAATGGTGTTGAAATTAATTATGCTGATGTACAACTTGATGAGGTAAGTATACATTTGCTTGGTTCTTTATATATTTAATTACTATATTGTTATTATAATAATTGTTGTATGTTATTTTCAGACTATAGTTGCACCTATTGATGTAGTTGACGAGCCAGCTATTGATGAACACCAAAATGTTCGTGTTTATAAGTTTAGGCGTATGGCTTCTAAAGATTTTGTAAGTTTTAATATTATTTTAGCAAGTACTATATAATAAAAATTATATATTTTTTAGTCACATAGAAATACATTATTATTTTCATATTCTTCTTCTTATTAATTTTGATTTTATAAACAATACAGCGACTGCCTGATAAGGTTTCAAGTATGGCTAAACTTGGTGCTGATTTAAAACCTATGACCGTTAGACTTTTGCATCTTCCTGAGCAAGACGAGTTTACCAACCATACCAGACGTGAAAAGAGAGGAGAAAGTTGGCGTTATGCGTTATGCAAATGGTCCAGTTTCATGAAACGTGCTCGCATTAACGAGCGTGATACAATTCACTTTTCTTTTGATGAAACTCATCAAGTGTTGAATGTTGAGTTGGTTGTACCTCACCAAAAAAAGGAGTAGTGATTAATTGTTTTACATTTAAGTTTTGGATATTTGGTTTTTGTATGATATACATTTACTTTGTTATGTTTAATAGTTTTTAAAATGTTTATTCATACACCTTATTCATCATAAAATTTTTCGTTTATTAATATATATGTATATATTTATTTGGTTACAAAGATAGATTGTCAACCCGTGAGTATTCACGGGTTATAACCTAGTTATAATATATATCTAATAACGTGTACCTACGATGCACCGATCAGCGGGGCGCGACGAACCCAAGAATCAGCCCTATAAATTGCACGCATCGGATCTTCAGTCTGTTCGTCCCAAATATTTCTTTCTCTCTCAATTTTTACATAGTAGGCACTATACTCAGGTATAATACCCCCTAAATAATGAAGTTCTGCTCCGTTGTAAGTATCATAACCCCTGGATATGTATTAGATACGATGCCCGATTAATCTAGGGTTCCGTAACGGCTGTCGTGGTTCTGCTCGACGTAGTCGTTGAAATGCCGTCTCGGGGAGGGTATTACTAATGTTAAAATGGGTTATTATACTAACACGTGTGCATTTGTGTAAATTATAGATAATTCTCAGGAAATCCTTACAGAAAACCTAATACAGCAATGTGAGTAATCTCCTTTTTGTAAACAGTTTTTACAAAACCTTAACCATTTTACAATGCAATTTAGTAGTGATTGAGTCTTTGTAATTCTACAATTACTGTCGGTATGTTGGGGTTTTGTATACAAAATGTGGAACACGTTACCATTGGACAAAGAGTTAGCTAATATGTAATATGACCCACCAGTCAGGATTGACGGTACTGAATGAGTAATTGGGTAGATATAAACATTGTAATCGTTCTCAATACTGTTTAAATTAATAAAACTTTTTCTTGATTGAACTGGGATTCACTCCCCAGTATTTCCCACTGACAAAATATTTTTAAACGCGTTTAAGGTAACACAATGTGAAAGCCAATTAGAAGCCAGCTGGACAGCACTGAAGGCTTGGAAAAGTGGCTATAAAAGTTACCTAAATAAAAGAAGGCGTTTCTTTCAATAAAATGGGATTTATCCCTATAAAATCAGTTTGTAATGAAAACTTGAGTTTTATCCCAATATGTTTATTTATATAAAATATAGTGTTTTACTCTGACAAAATATTTCCTAACTACGGTCCTGATGTAATTTCCGCTGCCAAATTAATAAACACCGATACCACCGACACTGTTGTTCGCGGCCGCCCATTCCTGGGACAGATAGGGGGCGGGGGTTGCGACAGAAGGTGGTATCAGAGCTAAACCACTGATTCAGCCACAGAAGTGTTCTGCTGACACCAAAATTCAAAGTGTTAGGAAATAAATTACGGAAATACGTGCATAATTGTATTTTATTGTTATGTGTTATTTGACTATTTGTTAGTTTACAGTATGAGCGACCAAGGACCATCTGACGCGTACCGTCAATTGTCTGGTTCGCCTAGAAGCGAAGGTGCCTCTTCACAGCCTGCCCTCTCAGGGTATTCTGCTGATACTGAAGAAGGAATATTCATATTTAAGGCTCTGTCTGAAGAGCCATTCCCTCAGAAAAAGAGAGGATGGTTCAGTCGGGGAGCACATGAGCGTAGAAAGCGTATGAAAAAGTTACAAGAACAGAGAGCATTAGTCGCAGCCAAAAGAGAAACCGATGCCCATGCCCAGGACATGATTAATAGGAGTTTAGCTAATTTCCATATTTTAGCAACCACTACAGCTGACCCTAACCTGGAGCAAATGTTAGCACCCCAACCACAACCACCAATTCCTAACCAACCAATGGAGATAGAAAACCCTGAAAATCAAGTAGAAATGCATGATTTTAACCCGGAGGAGATACCCAGGGTACCCGCACCTAATCCCTTAGACCCAGATTATGACCCGTGGTGGGACGACAATAGGGACTATGTGCAACGTTACCCCATACACGAAGACATGCCCATGCCGAACTTAGGAGCCTACCTAGGGTTGGACCCTCTAGATCCATATTACGATACCGATGTATACATTAGGGAGATTTTAGAGAATCCTTACCCATTTCAGGCACCTACACCCCCATACCAGGAACCCGCACCCTAGATTCCAAACCCAGTCCTAGAACCTGCACCCCCAATGAGTGCAGACAATGTACAAGAACTTAGGACATTTGGTGAGGAAATTTTAGTGAGTAGTGAAAGGATGAGACAGGTGGGAGAGCGACTCGTCTGGAAGTACGACGAGCGCAATATGGATTTCTGGATGAATCCACATCCATGAATGTGATGGTGAAGATGGTAGAAGTAATAATAATAATATAATATAATAATATATATAATATATGTGTATGAAAAAAAACTACGGATGCCTACTACTACTAGTGTAATTTTTATTTCAGTTGGTATTGTAATTTTAATTTCCAGTATCAGTTTGTAGTAGATGCATATTATATAAAAATAGAGTAAAGTCGTAATGATCGACGCTTTTGACCAAAATGCGTGTCATGTGATTGGCTATATTATATATTATTTTGTGATATTAATACGTGGAAAATGTTTAAAATTCAGATGGAAAACGAAGTGAACCAGGAAAACCAGAATGATAATATTCAGAATGACAATAACCTGATTAATGAGAATCCAAAGAACAATAATAATGGAAACCAAGTGGATAATAGTACCATCCAACACATAGTCGCACAAGGAATTATAGATGCAATGCCATTTATTATTCAAACTGTTAAGGAATCTGATAATAAAAGTAAACATAACAGTAAGCGACCAACTGAACCTGAACACAGTGTGAACAATGGACCTGTACTTCAAGCGCCCATTCCCAAAAGAAGAAGAACCATGCCTTATGGTTGTTCTTATAAAGAATTTTGGTCCTGCAAACCAATAGAATTCTCGGGCAATGAAGGACCCATTGCAACTCTACACTGGATAGAAAAGACTGAGGCTGTCTGAAAAATAAGCAAATGTGCTGATGAAGACAAGATAATATTTGCTTCTAATTTGTTTAAGAATTCAGCTTTAGAATGGTGGAACACTATCCTTCAGTCTAGAGGAAGTGATAGGATTTACAACATGGAATGGGAAGAATTTAAAAATATGGTAGAAAGAAAATTCTTCCCTCCCAATGAAAAGGAACAGATAGCGAATAAGTTTCTGAACCTTAGGATGACCGAGGTAGATAGTAAGGGTTATACTACCACATTCTTTGAATATGCTAGAATAGTACCAACCCTTGCATCACCAGAACCAGTGCTGATCTCCCGTTACATCTGGGGATTGATTGGGGAGATTAGGCATGTAGTCAAGGCAGCTAGACCTCAAACCATAGAAGAAGCTGTAGAACTAGCAAACATCTTGACAGATGAGTTAGTGCGTACACGAGAAGAAGACCAAAGGAGGAACTTATCTCAAAGGTTTACCCAGGAATTCCGTTCTGGAAATTCCAACCGTGGGAAAAATGTAGGTTCCACATCTGCACCTTATTGCAAGTATTGCTTAAGGAAGCATTCCGGAAGATGCTCCATATACTGCAATTTTTGCAAAATATCGGGACACAAGGAAGAAGACTGCAGGAAGAAAGCCAATAACATGATATGCTACAACTGCGGAGAACAAGGTCATATCATGCCAAACTGTCCGAAGTTAGCTCCAGCTACTGTCACACCCCAACCGATGGCGGAAACATCGGGGTGCGAGCACTAAGCGTTCAGATTGCTCATGAAGTTCCATAATACTAGGTATTTCAATAGAACTAAGTAGATTTCATGCATAATTGTCTAGAATTCAAACATCACCAAATATCACATTACAAAACCCATATCATAATTGTTCAAAGTGTTCAAAAGACTAAATTAGCTAGAGTGACGTTTCTAGGCATTCCCCTAGCTTGATTTCCATGTTCCATCTCTACCTATCAACCTGCAACATGTATTAAAATATCAATACAAAAGTCTTGGCGAGTATACAAGTTTGATAATAGAATAATAGATTTAAAACAACTCATATCCACAATGTATGTAATAAAAATAGTTTCAGCCGTGCTAATGTCGCTGTCCACGCAGTGATAGCCCAAGTATCTCGATGCTTTAGTGTTTACCCAAGACTCAAGGTAAACTAGAATCCTCCTAACAATACCCCCCGAGAATAATGGGAGAGGTGCATCTCCTATAGCGCTACTATTGTTAAGGCGGAACTAAACACCCTGGATTAAACGTCACATAGCACAAATAGAATACTAGAATGCACAAGTTTTCACAATCACATAGGATAGAGTTTAGATTGCCAAAAAGTATATACTTTAATAGAATACATGTTACACCCCAAAAGTTTAAAGTAAAAGGGGATCGAGTATACTCACAGTGATTGCTTAACAGTCGTAACCATTATTGGATCAAAGGGAACTCTTTTTAGAATTAGCCCGATTAGATTACAATAGGATAAGAGCCGGGTAGAATAACGAGACTACACAAGTGTTGGAAGCATCACTGGATCAAATGGCTGTCCGATCGGGCAGCTGTCCGATCGGATTGCCAGTCGGCCGGGTGACATATATGTGTGGGAGGAACAGATGGCTGCCCGATCGGATGGCCATCCGGTCGGGTTGCCACTTGCTTTGAGATTCAAGTTAGGGAATAGGGTGGCTGCCCGATCGGGTTGCCACACGTTCTGAGTGTAAGTGTTCTAGTCATCTCAATCGGGTGGCACCTCGATCGGGCGGCTGTCCGATCGGGTTGCCACTTGATCAAGGTTCCCATTGTTTTTCAAGTTTCCTGAATAATTTACTAAGTGTTGAAAGTTTCAAAGTTCCAAGGCTCAAGGACAAGTGTCACCGGATAGGGTGGCTGTCCGATCGGACGGCTGTCCGATCGGGTTGCCGCTCGATCGGGCGACCCTTGTTCTTGTTTACCATCTTGTAAAATTTCTAAGTTTCTGGCTTAATGATGACGGTACGACACGTATTGAGACAATGGTAAACCTATCAGCACACAACCGTTCTGATCGGGTGGGAACCACTCCTGTCCGATAGGTCGTATGTTTCTGACGGGTTTATGTCGGAATTCGTGCTTTGCTACCAACTCTAGACTATTCATCAGATCTACAGTTAGTTTGGACCCGGTTTCCACCGAATAGAGTAAAAGTTTGAAGGAAAGGATAATATAACTCAAGTTTTATAGGAAAAAGTCTAGATCTAGCTTGGATTTGGTGTGAAAACACATGAAATACCTTAGATCTGAGTTAGATCTTGCTCAGAATGACATCACATGGTAGTTTGTACAACCCCCATGATGACATCATCCTCAAGAACTCAGATCCAAGAGATTTCACGGTGAAAAGTGTGATTTCAAGTGAGAATCACGTAGAGAATGATGTGTAGATCAAGAAAGTACAAAGATCTAGTGCAAAACGTGCCGGAATCAGTAAGAAAATGGAGAAAAGTGGCGTTTGCGCGTCTGAGTCGAGCAGGGCTGTCACATCAGTGAAGGACTGATGTGACAGCTGCTATTTATAGTGTGAGAGTGAAGAGGAGGGAAAGTGTGCACGGTCCGGGTGGTAGTCCGATCGGATAGCCATCCGATCGGGTGGTCATCCAATAGGGTGGCAATCCGGTCGGGTGACAATCTGATCGGATTGCCACTCTGGCCAATCCAACCTTTCCGCGTTCCCGTCTTTGATTCGTTTTGCGAGTTAGATTAAGCGTTGCGTATTGTTGAGCAATAGAATAATTAGATTATAGCATTAACACAAAAGTCTCTCAAGTTTTCATAGTTTCCGCAAGTGACAGGACTCTAGTCTCTTGTTTAACCAAGAATCAAGTCTCATGAGTTTAAAGAGTCAAGCACCAAAGTATCTAGAATTAGACATTCCAAGCACATAGATTTAGACATTCCAAGTATATAGACATTTCGGCATTTCAATCATATAGAATTTAGGCAATCCCACATATAGACATTCCCACATTTAAGCATTCCAACATTAGGCATTCCAGATAGACATTCAAGCATAGATTTAGACATTCAAATCATATAGAATTAGGCATTTCCAAGGTAGACTTAGACATTCCAAGAAAATAGACTGTTGGACCCAGTATGGCCTTAACAACTTCTTTTTACGTAATATGGCAAGTGATTTCAGTATATGTGAAAAAGATGTGCGGAAATGGAAATCAGACTTTCAAGAAACAAGACCTACAGAATTATCAAGTTTATATCACTTTGAAACAAATTAGTTTAACAAGGTGATTGTAAGATTATTAACTAATACAAATGAATATTGATTTCTGTGGGTGAGAAGAGCAGTGGAGTTTGGGTGTTTGTATGTGAATGCTAAGCTTCAAACTCAAGTATCTTCTGCCTCTCGAGCCTTCTATTTATAGACGGCTGTGGACATGAATAAACAATTGTTTATTCATGCAATAAGTCCTGCGTAAAGTAGCAATTTGACATATTCATTGAATCCATCGTTCAAGTTGCATTTGTAATCATGAAAACCAGTAATGTCATGCTTCGGTCATGGGTGGCAGGATAGAGTTGTGATTTTAGACAAGTGGGTCTTTTATCAGAATTTCTGATAAACCACTTCATCAGAAATTCTGGTGAACAAATCATCAGAAAGTTTGACGATCAGATTTTGTCAGAAACTGATGATATTTCATCAGAAATATCATCAGATCCATCAGAAACGACCTTCTCTGATAATCCAAATCAACTCTTGATCAACTTGAGATTCTTTGTAGTAGATACTTTGCTTTTCAGTTGTCCCAACTGATTTTCTTCATCTTGCTGTGTTCTTCAGGACTGTTATCTTCTTCAGAGATCCAATTGATTGAGATTTTCTTCAATACTTACAAATAAAGTTTCCTAACAGTTTCCCCCTAAGTATTGTAAGAAAATGAACTATCTCTATGTCCAAATGTAAACAACTTTTAACTAATTCTTGAAAAAGAAAGATCAAGTGACTATGTCCCACAGACATAAAGCATAAAACATAAAACTTAAAGCATAGACCATCCAACCATTGGAAAAGAAACAGAAAACAAATTCTAAACATTGTTAAAAAAAACAGTACTATCTCATTAATTCATTTAATTGATCTTCACTCCACCTCTGTGTTTGTCTCCTGGTTTCAGCTTTTTCTTGTGATCAATTATCTTTTGAGTTGCCTTGTACATTGATTTGTACCATTCTCTTGCTTCCATCCAATCTTCAATGCAATCTTCAATTTTCTTTCTCAGCTGTTCATTGTTCTTTCCTTTCATCTTGAGTTGCTCTTGTTTTTCATTTATGCAGTTTCTTATATACTTTAAAGTTTGGTTTGAATACCTGCAAATTTCACTGATTCTGAATAGAGCTTTCTCATCATGAGCATCTTTGAAGACTGCACAAATTTCTGGTGTGTCAAAGATTGCACCAGTTCTTGCTAATTTTGAAGGAATTTCAGCTGGAATCATTGTGTTGGGTGGAGGTATTAACACTTTAGTGTTATACTCGAAATTGATACACAGATCAAAGTCTGCTAATGCTGCTCTTTTGTATAATTTTGCTCCTGCACTTTTAACACTGTCAAGAGCTCCCCTGATCACTACTGAACCACCTTTCCATTCATCAATGATGTTCTTCATCTTGACTATGTCCATTGGATGAATTTTATCAGCCAGGTCTGCATCAGCAACCTTTTGAACATCTTTGTCTTTTCTGACTAGGGTGTACTTGTTTTGACTTTCATTCCCTAGTAAGCCTCCTCCAGTAGTCAAAGTATCAACTCTTTCAATTGATACTATTGGATTGGTCAATTTGTTGTGCAATATTACCCAGCTTCCATTATTTCTTTCTTCATAAATACCTTTACTCATTGGTGAGAGTGGCCTTGTTGGGTTGTCTTCTGGACCTTTCCAATAGTAGTGCTTCAGATGTTCTTCTGGATACATGATTGTGTGTAGATCACCTTCCAGCACTTCTGATTCTTTGATGTTGCCTTCTGAATCTACTCTCATTATTTTTCTTGGCCTTTTTGAGGAGGTCACTTCATGTTCCATTCTTCGCTTCTCTTTTGTGTCCATCCTTATGCTAAATTCTGTTTCTCCAGTGATGGTTGTAGTTGATGGTTGAGCTGAAGTATATTCTTTATGTTGGATCCTTGAAGTGTCTGGCTTTGATATGCTTGGTGGAGGACCCATGGGTAACTTTTGTTTATCTAGTGGTGGATCCATGGTCTGCTTTTGTTTTTGAGCTGTTACGGTTTCTGTTTGCTTCATTTGTTCTTGTTGGATGGTTTCTGGTTAATGTTGGGGACTTTCTGACTCTGTTGCTTGTCTTTCTTGTGGAATTGGAGTCTTTAGTTTATGAAGATTAACTTTTGCCAGTGTGGCAACATTGTATTGCAGTCTTTTTACTAGCAAGTGAATGTTAGTAAGAGCTTGACTGTTTGTTTCTTCTTGCTTCTTTATCTTCTGAAACTCCTGATTTTCTTTATTTCTTTGTTCATTTAATTCCAGTATCAACTTTTCAAAAGCTTCAGTCAGACTGTTGCTGTTAGCTCTGAGAAGTTGTATTTCTTCAAGAAGCCTTCCTGAACTTGAACTCTCTCCTGCAGTTGCAATCTCAGTCATCTTTTTCTTGATATCATGTAGTTCTTTAAGAGTCTTCTCCATTTCTGAAGAACTTCCTTTGTTTTCTGATGACTTCTGTATTTCTTTGAGAGCTGCATTATTTTCTTCAGTTTGTTTCTGCACAGCTTTGACAGTCTCTGATAGAGCTTTGACTTCTGCTTTTTGATTTCTGATTTCTTCCAGTATTAGATCAAGTTTTTCATCCATGACTGTTTTCTCAGTAGCAGCTTTATCTTCAAGTTCTTTATGAAGTTGTTTTGGAGACATAGATGGTTGTTCTGGGAAAATAGGAGAAACAACAGATGTTTCTCTTCTAACACCACCAGAAAACACATTTTCTGATGTTTTGAGGTTAAGAGGATTGGAAGTATCCAAATTCTCTGTTCCCTCACCAGAAATTTAAAACAAATTCAAGCCCTGGTTTTCCTCACATCCTTGAACCCTTTCAGGTTCTCCATGAGTTGTTGAGAAACTTTTATTTTTCTCATCCAGATTTCCTTGATCAGTGAACTGATCTCCACCTGTTGTTACCACATTTTCCTCCTCAGAGTCTGACTCAGAAAATGGGTCTTTTATTTCACTCACATTTTGTTTGGTAAAAACAGTGCTTCTTTGTAATATTTCATATTTTGGTTGAATTGATTCATCAGAATCACTTTCAGAAGTATAAAATATATTGAGTTTAGATTTTGTTGCACCTGTTTCTCCTATATGTGAGCCTTCAGCATGATGTTCTTCTGTTGCATAAGTCATATGCACATCTTTATCAGCTGGATGTGGATCAGATTCATCCTGCTGCTCTATTCTTGGTGTGCTTGATTCTTCTGCATCATGCTCCATGGGTGACACCTTTTCAAATCCTTCTTTTGTTTCTGCTTGCTTACTTAACATTCTCAGATATTCTGCTCTGTATGATGAGTTTTCTGGTATCAGATCCATCATATTTTCTGGCAGAACATGTACATCAAAATCTGACTTCCATGACCCTGCAGCACTCCAAGGTCTCATAATTTCTGATTTCCACATATATTTTGATTTTGGAGTTTGTAGATTCCTTTCAGAAAAAGCATCAGAAATTATGATGGATAGAAATCTGGGGAATGGTAGATGTGAATCTATTTTTCCAATTTTGGTCAGAATTGATCTTTTGATCAGATTAAATATTTTTGTTCCAAAATCAATATTCAACCCAGTTATGAGGCTGAACATGATTGTTAGAATATTCATATTTATCTGATCTGTACCTCCAATCTTCGATGATAAACACTTATTCAGTATTTCCATCAACACTTGCCAAAAGGCAGGCAACTTGTTCCTCTTGAACTCATTGATTTTTGAAATCTTTGCCTTGCATCCCATTACAGCATCAAGTTGTTCAAACATGTCTTCTTTTGGTGGTGCTTCTTCATACTCTTGATTTAAGGGTAGTTCCAAACATTCCCTTATTTTCTCCGGTGTGATTATGATGAAGATATCTTCCCATACATGTGCTGTTAGCTCCATACTTGTACTATGAGCTTCGAGAGTTTTTACAACTTGTTGTAGCAGTCTTTCTGGTACCTCTCTGGTTTTTGTAAGAGCATGAGCTATTGGGCTTTTGATCAGAAATTCAATGAGAATTTGACACTTCACATCATATTGTTCGATGTTGGTGTTCATTGCTTCATTGTTGTTCTTCAAAGGAAGATATTCAGCTTCAGTGATTAAGGGAACAGAGTGTTCAGCTGGAGGTGGACTGTTGTTGGTGGCAGCCATTAAGGATTTGGATTTTTGCTTTTGAGAAGGGTTTTTAGGGTTTGAGAATGAAGATTGAAGATGGACGTCTCTGTTTTGGAGGGGATATTTATAGTGAGATGAGACAGAGATTTTTGAGTGTTTTTCGTGGGTTGTTTGTATTCAAGGTGTTTTATGACACCTTAATGGTGTTTTAATCTTTTAAAGAAACAACCGTTTTTGAAAAACCTTTGGTTTATCTCTAATTTAATGTATATCTCATTAAAGACAATTAGAGATTCCAACGATTTTTAAAAGGATAAACACTAGTATCCAACTTGCACCTTTTTCTGCGGGACCCTTTTTGATTTCAGACATGGTCCAATCAAAAACCTTTTCTTCAATTAAGTGTTTTCCCATGTTGTCCTTTTAATGATATATACTGAAAAAATCTCTAAATATTTCTTGGAAAGTTGAATTTTTCAAATATATCATCAGAAGACATTTGATTCATTTATAGAAGTTTGAATCAATTTTTTTTAAGATGAGAGGGAATGAGTGGAGTTTGAGAAAATTTCTTACATTGATCTTGTGAACTCCACACCTTTGTTCTGGTGTATCAGGAAGTCTTTTTCATATAGCTTGTTCCAGTCCTCAGAAAAAAACTGAAAGAAACTTATCTAAAAATAATCTAGATTTTTTTTTGAGTTTCTTTGTATCTGATCGACCTTGGTTAACACTTTCCTTTTTTTTAAGCACTCAATCCTTCCTGTTTGTAAAGAAAAATTACTTTTGATGTTTTGTATCAATTTTTTCAGTTTTACTGGTGAATTTGAATCAAATTCTGATGATTTGATGATGTTTCTGATAAATTTTATCAGATTCTGATGATTCATTATATCCTATCAGATTTTATTTGATTCTTACCAGATTTTCCTTGTTATCATCAGACAAGATTTCTTAGTTCCCCCTGGACCTATTGACATATATAATTAACATTTAATTAAGAAAAACTTAATATATTACTAAACAAAAGTTGGTTACAACACGCAAAAAAACTTAAACAAACAAAAACAAACACCGATAGACCTAACTACTCATCCTCTTCATCCAACACGTTATACATGCACTTCACATATAACCAGAGACTGGTTATTCTTCCTGTATGAAAGGTTGATGGAACCAGGGAAGCAACTCTTAAGTTTTCTTGAAGTGCCAGTTCAGCTCTTGTATAACAACTTCTCACACCACCAAAGTCAAGCTAACGTGTGATTACTTTGGTTACGAAATGAGGGTAGATCAGAAAAGGATTACGGTCATGGACGTTTCCTTCTAAGTCTCTCATGAGAAACTTAGCATAATTGTAAGGTTTTTCCTGTACAATAGCATGCGCCACTTCCATCATCCTGTAAGACAGCTCATTAAAGTGTCCAGTCTTTTTTGAAAAGCAGACACTCAGCTGTGTTACCAAATATTGAAAAGGTGGTTTGAACCCAGATTTGCAAATTTGCCTTGACACATTGTTTGAGTTGTAGCCCATTTCAGTCAAGGTTCGTTGCACCTCTGCCTTTTCCAATATGCTGATCTTTCGATAATCACCCAATTTGAGGACATCTCTGAGTATTTCCTCTTTTAGGGTGATCTCTACCCCCATAACCTCACTTCTTATCCACATCGAAGTGCCACCCATAACGACTTGAGCATTCCACCAGTACTCCTGAAGAAGTTCTAGATATATGGTGACATGTGTAGACATGGCAAAGCCCAAGGGACTTCTCATGATTATATTGTGTAACAACTGTCACTAAAATCAATAATTAGAACGATAATTAGTCAATAAGAAAACCCTAATTGAGACACCCAAGTAATTCTGCATTAGCCCTAGAATTTTCAGAACAATCGGAATCAGGATCAGGGCCCCTAAAACTTAAGGGGGGCAAACCCTAGTTGATAGTTATCCAAAATAACTTGTTGCTAGCATCTGATTGGCTGAAATTTTGATTCAGCAAGCCTAGTCCCGAGCCTAGGCAGCCTATAATTAGACTGCTTAGCTTACGGACCGTAAGGGATCAGGCATACGGTCCGTAAGCAAGTCCCAAAAATTAGTATAAATAGCAGACATCGGGACTTGCCTTCTGTTCTTGTTTCGATGAAGAAATTCGTTGTGTACGAAGAGTTATATCACAATCAGTTCAATAACACACACAATTCACGAAGTGCTGCCGCAATCAGGGTAATAACTCGATCGCTATTACGATTCAACGTCCGATCGATTATAACTATCCAACGATTGTCCGAGTGCTGCTCAAATTGAGCTTGTACTTTGATTATTCGTCGTGATTTCGACTTGAATATTTGAGTACTGTTCGAATTCGGACTATGCTCTGTTATTCGTTGTGAATCGGATTGAATTATTAAGTATCGCACTTGTTAATCGATGTGAGGGTTTAATCTCGTGAATTGAAGTAACTGCTGAATTAGTTACTAACCCGTTTGTGTGTGTGCATTATTGTTAAATTAGGAATAATCAAGGCTAATCAGTAGGCTTATACACTGCTCGTTAAATCTGCAATGTGAGTCATTCTCTTTTTATCAATTGTTTTACAATACTCCAAATTATTTTCAAAGTGTTATAATTACAGGGACTAAGTCATGGATATCTTGAATTATTGGTTAGTGGGGTATTGTGCACATTACTATTTCTCTCAGTTAGGTTCATTGACCTACTAGGGAGGAACGTCACTATTAGAGTTCATTTACCTAATAGTGGTATGACCATCGTCACCATTGTGACTTGTCACCATTGTGACAGAAAGCCAGATAAAAATAAGATATGAACCATTGTAATCGCTCTTATGTTGTAATTTATAACTATGGGTCATTTCGTAAAACCTGAATGAACTCACTCAGTATTTCCCTGCTGACAAAACCTTTTTCAAACATGTTTCAGTCGATCTGTTGTGAGCAAAGAAAAGTGCCAGGAAGCACTACCAGCTTAGAAAAGTGGCTCAGTATAAATAAATAAAGAAACATGTTTTGAAAAATAAAAGATTTCCTCGTGAAATCACATTATTGTAAATTATGGGATTTTATCTCCAAATTATGTAAATGAGCAGTTTTAATAATAAAAGATCCTGTTTTAAATAAAAAGACTTCCGCTGTCGCCTAAATTAAATAACACGGGATTTCTGTCCCGCGGCTCCTGAAACGGGTCAAACCGGGTCGGGGGCCGTGACAGAAATAAGGTGGTATCAGAGCCACTTCTCAAGCCACTGATTTAAGCCAATTAAGTATTTAGAAAATACTTAATTTCCATTAATTGCTATTTTGTGATTATTTGTTTATTTATCTGACTAATTGTGTACAGTATGAGCAGATCTTTATATGCTAGTCAAAGTAGCCAGTAATGCAAATTCTTAAATAATTTGACTCAAATATTAGTACCTTTATTATCTACAGTCTAGAAATCTTATCAAGAAAATCATAAAATTTATAAATAAAACCTCGTGTGATGTAAATTTCAGTTATTTTAATAGTACCCAGTAGGAACTAATATTTAAAAAAGTTTTCTATAAATTTTATGAATTCTGACTATGTCTATTTTGCTAAACAGCATGAGTAACTTGTCTGAGGCCCTTCAGAATTTAAATCTCTATCCAGTAAGAGTAGAGGTTTCCAGAGATTTCAATAGATATATACCAGACATAGAAGAACCTATAGAATTTGATGCTTTACCTCTCGAGAAACCCAAACCTAAGGAAATAGAAATTGGGGAAAGTTCTAGGCAAATTGAAAAGTTACCATCTCAGGAAGAGTTAGATTTTATAATGGCAAGCTATAATACTATTAAGTCTGTTAATGAAAATATTTTCAATCGCTCTCTTGAAACACAACTACCAATAAACTTAGAACCAGCTATTTCAAACCCTTCAATCCCCTCGCAAATAGACGAATGGTTGATTAACGAAATACAGTTACAAAACCATCCCTATAAGCTTTTTTCCTCAGTTCAATTCAAAAGCTTTACCAAATCCACCAATAAGTAACGAGAATACAGCTAAACTTCGCCTTGGTAAAGAACTAATGGACAATGGAAATAGGATCCAAGAGATTGGGGGACAGATCTCCTAGAAATACGATGAGAGGGAACACCATTACTAGAATATCATCTGACCACAGGATAGGGGATCTATAGAACTGTGCTTGTATAATAGTAATAGTAAAAATCAACCTATAAAATCATTACAAGGTAAAAGTGTGTATTGATGTCTCCTATAAAATATAAAAATAGGAATCAAGAAATCGATAATTTGGTTATATGTATATTGTGAAATTTATATAATGATTTTAGATATAATTGTTGATACTAATAAATTATATATTTATATATATACATTAATTATCAGATGGAAAACACGAATAATGAACCAGTTAATAATTCTGAGCAACAACCGGGGGATCAATATATGACTAGGCATGATATAGAAAATATAGTTGCTCAAGGGATAGCCAACACTATTCCAACAATGATAGCTCAAGGGATAGCCAACGCTATTCCAGCAATCGTTGCTGCTGTTAAAAATCCAATAGAACCACAACAAATCGTTCCTAGCAAACGTATTTCTGAAGATAACTTCAGTAATAGCGTAAACGGAGGCAATGATCATGTTAATCATGACAATGAACCACAACAAGCGCCGCTCCCTAAGAAAATGAAAGTTGCAACGCCTGGTTGCACGTACAAGGAATTTCTTGCTTGTAAACCATCTGAGTTTGCAGGCAATGAAGGAGCGACTGCGGCACTACGTTGGTTAGAGAAAACTGAGGCAGTAATTGCCATAAGTAAATGTGCTCAGGATGATCAGGTCATGTACGCGTCAAATCTTTTCAAAGAAGGGGCGCTAGAATGGTGGAATACGGTGTTACAAGCAAAAGGAAGAAGGAGGGCGTATGCTATGAACTGGGAAGAATTTAAGAGCTTGGTAGAAAGAAAATTATGTCCCGAATATGAAAAGGAACAAATGACAAACAAGTTTCTAACCCACCGGATGGTGGATGTAGATTGTCGAAAGTATACCACGACATTCTTCGAGTATGCTCGAGTAGTACCAACCCTGGCTTCGCCAGAGCCGGTACTTATTTCTCGATATATTTGGGGATTGATTTCTAAAATCCGTAACATCGTTAAGGCTGCGAAACCTCGCACGATTGATGATGCGGTAGATTTAGCCAATACTTTGACTGACGAACTAGTACGAACAAGAGAAGAAAATAGAAGGAAGGAAGTAGCTCAAAAGATTACCCAGGTAATTCATTCGGGTAACCATAACGATTTCAAGAAAGGAGGGAATGGGCAATCTTCCACTAGTCCATTTTGCAATTTTTGCAAAAGAAAGCATTTTGGAAAATGCAAAGGATACTGCAATTTTTGCAAAATTCCGGGACATCAGGAAGAAGACTGCAGGAGGAAGAAATTTTCAGTTTGTTACAACTGTGGAGAAACTGGACATCTTAGGCCAAATTGTCCAAAACTAAACAAACCATCTGACACTAAAGCCAAACCTGCAGAAGAAGCAAAAAGAAATGCAAGAGCCTTTCAATTGACTGCTCAGGAAGCAGAGCTCATTCCAGATGTAATAGCCGGTACGTCCTAGGTTACAACGTTTACACAAAAAGTATTATCCGACTCTGGTGCAAACCAAAGTTTTATAAATACTTCATTCTGTCAAACTCTTAACCTATCATTAATCGAACTTAGGCAAATCTTTACAGTCGAAACAGGCTAAAAGAAAAATATAGAACTCTCAGGTCATAGAATTCTTCGCCAATCTAATTCCTATGAAATTAGCCGAGTTTGATGTTGTGTTAAGAATAGATTGGTTAGTAGACAACCCTGCTCGAATTCTCTATGATAAGAACTTTATAGAAAATCCAGGCACCCGCCGGAGAAGTGTTTATGATTACAGGAAATAAACCACGTAAGGTCACATGATGAATCATGAAGGTATTCACTTAGATCCTGCTAAGATAGCAGCAAATTACTAAAATGGAAGATTTCGCAATCTTTAAATGGAAATTAGGAATTTTGTAAATTTAGCCAGATACTATAAACAGTTTATTAAGGATTCTTTTAAATAGATATATCCTTAACTAAGCTAAAACAGTTAATCCTAAATAAGAACCTAAACAAAAAGAAGCCTCTAGCATAAATTAACAAATATTCCAATCCTAGCCTTACCAGAAGGAACAGAAGATTTTAAAGTATACGATAATGCTTCAAAGTTAGAATTTGGATGTATGGTAATACAACACAAAAAGGTAATTGTGTATGCATCAAGGCAATTGCAAAAGCATGAAGAAAGCCATACCACTTGTAAGCTTAAAAATTAGAAGCCACAAGTTACCCTTAAGATTAGGAAACATTATCTAAGCAAGTTTACTATCCGTATGGGTCATAAGAATTTAAGATACATATTTGAGCAACAAGAATTAAACATGAGGAAAAGGAAATCCTCGGTGACTACGACTGTGATATTTAGTATCACGAAGGAAAGGCTAAAGACGGTTAGAAGAGTTATACAAATAATAAACGAGAGCCGTCGGAGTTCGAGTTGGAGACAAAATGCTATTGAAAGTATTTCCTTGGAAAGGAATTTATAAATTCGGTAAGAAAGGAAAACTGAGTCCAAGATATGTTGGACCATTCCCAGTGATCCAACACATAGGACCAGTAGCTTATCGTTTACAACTACCAGAAGAATTAGCTGGAGTACATGATGTGTTTCATGTATCCAATCTCAAGAAATGTCTATCAGACGAATCCCTGGTAGTACCTCTTCAAGATATAGAGGTAAATGAAAAGCCAAAATTCGTAGAGAAACCCCTACAAATAGAAGATCGGAAGATTAAGTTTCTCAAACACAAACGACTAGTGCTAGTGAAAGTCAAATGGGAATCCAGGAGAGGACCAGAGTACACTTGGGAACTGGAATCAAAGATGAAGCGAAAGTACCCTCATCTATTTTAGTAAATCTCGAGGACGAGATTTTTCTCAAGGTGGGGAGGATGTAACAACTGTCACTAAAATCAATAATTAGAACGATAATTAGTCAATAAGAAAACCCTAATTGAGACAACCAAGTAATTCCGCATTAGCCCTAGAATTTTCAGAACAATCGGAATCAGGATCAGGGCCCCTAAAACTTAAGGGGGGCAAACCCTAGTTGATAGTTATCCAAAATAACTCGTTATTAGCATCTGATTGGCTGAAATTTTGATTCAGCAAGCCTAGTCCCGAGCCTAGGCAGCCTATAATTAGACTGCTTAGCTTACGGACCGTAAGGGATCAGGCATACGGTCCGTAAGCAAGTCCCAAAAATTAGTATAAATAGCAGACATCAGGACTTGCCTTCTGTTCTTGTTTCGACGAAGAAATTCGTTGTGTACGAAGAGTTATATCACAATCAGTTCAATAACACACACAATTCACGAAGTGCTGCCGCAATCAGGGTAATAACTCGATCGCTATTACGATTCAACGTCCGATCGATTATAACTATCCAACGATTGTCCGAGTGCTGCTCAAATTGAGCTTGTACTTTGATTATTCGTCGTGATTTCGACTTGAATATTTGAGTACTGTTCGAATTCGGACTATGCTCTGTTATCGTTGTGAATCCGATTGAATTATTAAGTATCGCACTTGTTAATCGATGTGAGGGTTTAATCTCGTGAATTGAAGTAACTGCTGAATTAGTTACTAACCCGTTTGTGTGTGTGCATTATTGTTAAATTAGGAATAATCAAGGCTAATCAGTAGGCTTATACACTGCTCGTTAAATCTGCAATGTGAGTCATTCTCTTTTTATCAATTGTTTTACAATACTCCAAATATTTTCAAAGTGTTATAATTACAGGGACTAAGTCGTGGATATCTTGAATTATTGGTTAGTGGGGTATTGTGCACATTACTATTTCTCCCAGTTAGGTTCATTGACCTACTAGGGAAGAACGTCACTATTAGAGTTCATTGACCTAATAGTGGTATGACCATCGTCACCATTGTGACTTGTCACCATTGTTACAGAAAGCCAGATAAAAATAAGATATGAACCATTGTAATCGCTCTTATGCTGTAATTTATAACTATGGGTCATTTCGTAAAACCTGAATGAACTCACTCAGTATTTCCCTGCTGACAAAACCTTTTTCAAACATGTTTCAGGCGATCTGTTGTGAGCAAAGAAAAGTGCCAGGAAGCACTACCAGCTTAGAAAAGTGGCTCAGTATAAATAAATAAAGAAACATGTTTTGAAAAATAAAAGATTTCCTCGTGAAATCACATTATTGTAAATTATGGGATTTTATCCCCAAATTATGTAAATGAGCAGTTTTAATAATAAAAGATCCTGTTTTAAATAAAAAGACTTCCGCTGTCGCCTAAATTAAATACCACGGGATTTCTGTCCCGTGGCTCCTGAAACGGGTCAAACCGGGTCGGGGGCCGTGACATATTGTATACAAACCTGCAGTCCTCCCATGCAGGTCCTTCTAAGTTGGATCTTAGTCTGAGATTATGATGTTCGTAAAGTTTGAGAGGGAATTGTTTTTAGTCCATTGATTTTGGGTGATTCATTTGAAATAAGAAGTTTTTTCTGATGGTAGGCTTTTGAAGAGAAGATTTTGTTGTGAAGAATGTCTTTTTCAGATTGTTAATATTTATAGGTGAAAGTGATAGTTCCATATTAACAAAAAAATTTCTTCTCTTCATTTAAGACGATATGTATTGCAGTGAATATGACAGTCTACTAAGCCTTTTATGTGAGTAAGCATTCAATAGGTGGGCGGCTACTTTCATAGCTCCTAATGATATTGGTGCTTATGTGTTTCTGTTAAACTCCTTATAACCGAATGACGTTGCATGCTAAAAAAATCCCCCTTTAAAAAAAAACATTTGTGACGATTGAATTCTTTGGATTTAATTTTATCTTCATGCATGTCATCAATGTTCCCCCTCCTTTTTTTTTAAAAAAAGAATTAAAAGGAACAAAATTTTTTTTTACAAATGGAATATGTATGAAGATATGGACTTTTGTTGATTACTGATTATTATGTACATTTAAACAGAAGTTTCAGATGTAAATCAGAATTTCTGGTAAATCATCACATTTTATTAATGATTTATTAAATCTTCTGATTTTTCATCAGATAGATGAATTCCTGCATCAGAATTTTGCTTAACTGTACTTTCATTCTCAGTATCTTGGTGATTATCAATTTGGTTTTCATTTTGTTTTGCTTTTATTTCTGAAGCATTTTCATCTCTTAAGTTGACCATGGCAAGTTTGCTGATAAAAAAAATTATGTCTCTTTCCATTAAGAGGTTTTGTAAATATATCAGCAATTTGGTTTTCAGTTGGAACAAAATACATTTCAATGTTACCTTTCTCCACATGATCTTTTATGAAGTGATATCTGACATCTATGTGTTTGGTTCTTGAGTGATGAACTAGATTTTCTGTTATTGCAATTGCACTCTTTGAATCACTCAAAATTGGTATTTTTGTCAGATTTACTCCATAGTCCTTCAATTGAGTTTGCATCCACAACACTTGTGAACAACAGCTTGCTGCTGCAACATATTCTGACTCTGCTGTTGATGTGGCAACACAGTTTTGCTTCTTGCTTGCCCAACATACCAATTTTTCCCCCAAGATTTGACAAGCACCAGATGTGCTTTTTCTGTCAATCTTACACCCTGCATAATCTGCATCTGTGTATGCAATTAACTCAACGTTTGTATCCTTTGGATACCAGAGACCAAGTTCTGAAGTGCCTTTTAGATATTTGAAAACCCTTTTTCACAGCTTTTAAATGAGATTCTTTACGGTCACATTGATATCTGGCCAGAAAGCATGTAGCAAACATGATGTCTGGTCTACTTGCAGTTAAGTATAACAATGACCCTATCATCCCCCTATAGGTTTTAGTATCTACATTTATTCCATCTTTATCAGAATCTAATTTGTTCCCTGTTGCCATGGGAGTTTTTGAAACAGAGCAGTTTTCAAGTGAATATTTTTGTAGAATTGTTTTGACATACTTTGATTGACTCAAAAATATTCCATCAATTCTTTGTTTGACTTGTAACCCTAAGAAAAAGGTTAATTCACCCATCATGCTCATTTCAAAATGGCTGGTCATTAGCTTTTGAAACTTTTTGCAAAACTTTTCATTTGTTGATCCAAATATAATGTCATCAACATATATCTAAACCAACAAGGTATGACTTTTGTGTGGTTTGAGGAAAAGTGTGGTGTCAATAGTATCTTTGGTAAATCCAGAACTGAGTAAGAAGTTTGATAATGTTTCATACCAGGCTCTCAGAGCTTGCTTCAATCCATACAAGGCTTTGTTTAATCTATAAACATGATTTTGAAATTTTGGATCAACAAAGCCTTCAGGTTGTTGCACATAAACTTCTTCTTCAATTTTACCATTTAGGAAAGCTGATTTTACATCCATTTGATAAACTTTGAAATCCTTGGATGCAGCATAAGCAAGAAAAATTCTTACAGCTTCTAATCTAGCTACTGGTGCAAAGGTTTCATCATAATCAATACCTTCTTGTTGACAATAACCTTTGACTACTAACCTTGCTTTGTTCCTTGTGATTATGCCATTTTCATCAGATTTATTCCTGTATACCCATTTTGAGCCTATGACAGATTTGTCTTTGGGCTTAGGTACCAGATCCCATACCTTGCTCTTTTCAAATTGATCCAGTTCTTCTTGCATAGCTTGTATCCAATCTGGATCATTTAGAGCTTCTTTGGCAGATTTGGGTTCTATTGTGCTTAAGAACCCAGCATATGCACATTCATGTGCAGTTGCAGATCTTGTTCTCACACCATCAGCTGGATTGCCAATGATATCAGAATGAACATGCCCTTTGATCCATCTTAACCTGTTTTGAACAATTGTTGGTTCTGATGGATTTGAAGTTTCCCCCTGTCCAGTTACATCTGTTTCATGTAAAGCACCAGAATTTTGATTTTCTGTTGTGCTATTTACTTGTTCTTCAGGGTTAGTACATGATATTTCTGATGATTTAAATGTACAAGCTTTATCATGTTCTAAAAAATCTGCTGATATCATTTCAAAGAGATGCTTATAATTTTCTTGTTTGTTAGAAAAGTTTATTTCTTTCATGTACTCATCAGAAACTTCAGTCTCTGATGAGTCATCAAATGAGACATATAAACTTTCTCTGATTGTCCTTGTATTAAGAATAAAAATTCTATAAGCTTTTGAGGACAAAGAATATCCAAGAAAAATACCTTTTTCTGCTTTTCTGTCAAATTTTTCAAGGCTTTCAAAATCATTGAAGACAAAACATCTACAACCAAATGTGTGTAAAAATTTTACACTTGGAATTCTATTATTTATAATGTTATAGGGTGTTTTGTTTAGCCTTTTGTTGATAAGAGTTCTGTTTTGAGTAAAACATGCATTTGCAATTGCTTCTGCCCAAAAGTGAGAGGGCATTTTGGCATATGAAAGCATTGTTCTGGCAGCTTCTACTAAGGTTCTATTTTTTCTTTCAACAACCCCATTTTGTTGAGGGGTTCTGGGAGCAGAAAAATCATGAGAGATTCCTTTGTTTACAAGAAAGCTTTCAATTTTTGAATTTTTGAATTCTGTCCCATTGTCTGATCTGATCCTTCTTACTGTTAGTTTTAACAGATTTTCAATTTTCTTTATAAAATTAATGATCAAATCAGGTGTTTCACTTTTCTTTCTCAAAAATTCAACCCATGTATATCTGGAAAAATCATCAACTATTACTAGTATATATTTCTTTCCAGAAAAACTTTCTGTACCTATGGGTCCACACAAATCCATGTGTAAAAGTTCCAAATTTTGAGTAATGGAAGATTCAGAAATTGACTTGTGAGAGCTTCTTTTTGACTTTCCCATCTCACAAGCATCACAAATTTTATCCTTTTTAGAGGATATGAAAGGTAACCCTTTTACCAGACCTTTACTTGCTAATTTGTTTAGGTTTTTGAAATTTAAGTGAGCCAATCTTTTATGCCACAACCAACTACTTCCTTTATTGATTTTTGAAAATAAACATAGTTTAGGATGTTCATTTTCTTCTTTGAAATCAAAGTAATATATTGATTGTCTTATTCTTTTCCCACTCAAATATATTTTATTATCATCCATACCTATTAGCAAGCATTTTTCTGGTAAGAATGTTACCTGAAAACCTTTGTCACAGAATTGACCACAACTCAGCAAGTTATACTTTAAGCCTTCAACATAAGCTACTCTTTCAATGGTCAAACATCCATACCTGATACATCCGTATCCCATTATCCTTCCTTTCACTCCATTTCCAAAGTTCACCATTTTACCCAGCTTTGAGACAAAGTTGCTTAGTAAGCTCCTATCCCCAGTCATGTGCTTGGAGCTTCCTGAGTCGCAGTACCAGATCTGCTGCAAATGATGGTCCTGAAATGAAATGATTAGAGGGTTTTAGGTACCCAGGCATGCTTGGGTACACTTTCTGATGATATTCTGGTTCTATTATATCTTCTAGATGACCTTTCATCAGAATTTCTGTTAAATGCTGAGCCATTAATAGAATTTTTGTTTTTCTTTTTGAGATGGTGTTGAACAAGCTTCAGTATTTCAACACACATACAGGAATCATCAGAAATTTCTGATTTTCCTTCTTGTGATGGACTGAAGGGATAGTTTTGAAAAGATGAGTGAACTGCTTCTGGAGTTTTTACAAACTCTTGACTGTATTCACTTCTTTTTGGTTCAAAATTTGGCTTATCAAAGGAGTATTCAGAACATGTTGATTTGCAAGTTTCAGAATCAGATTCTGATAAGAATTTATCAGAAGTCTGTTGAGTTTCTTTTACAAAGACAGTGGGTTTGTTATCATTTATTCTTACATAACCCAACCGTTCTCCTTTGTTCTTTGGAGTGGACTCTATGAAATTTATGAATTCTTTTGCCTCTTGAAAACCTCTTACATTAATTTCTTTATCATTGATTTTCTTGTAAAGATCTCTTCTTTCATTTTCATAGAACTCAATTTTAGCTCTTTGATCTAAACTTTGTTCTATAAGTAATTGGTTTTCAAGAATGATTTTATTCAAGGTCCTCTGCAACTCATCAGATTTTTTACTATCTGATTGATGTTTAACTTGCAAGTTTAAAAAATCTGACATGAGCTCATTTAGCTTGTGTTCAAGATCAAGATTGTTTAAACTTACCTGTTGTCCTGAAGTCTCTGGTATGTTATCAGAAAGTGCCATGAGACAGAAGTTGGCCATTTCTTCTTCTTCATCAGAAGAATCATCAGATAGCCATGTATCTGTTTCAGCAATTAAGTTGAGTTGCTGTTGTTGCTTCTTAGCTTTCTCAAGCTTCTTTTCATAGTAAGCAACATCTTTCAGCTTCTTGGTCTTACACTCAGATGCATAATGACCTTTTTGCTTGCACTTGTAACACACCACCTCAGCCTTTCCTTTATCCTTAGATCTAACTTCTTCTTTAGATCTATCATCCATCCTCCTTCTATCACTCCTCTGGTACCTCTGGCCTTCTCCCCTCAACCTCTGCTCAAATGTTTTGGTGAGCAGTGCTATTGCATCAGCAAAGGCTGAAAAATCTGATGATGAATCAGAAGTTTCAAAGGCCTGGCTGTTTGATGGTTGTGGATCATTGGAAGTTGTTTGTCTCTGTGAGTTAGATATAAGAGCTAAAGATCCCCCTCTTTGAATGGTTTCTTCAAATATTTCTTCCTCTCTGGGGATCAAGATGTTATATAAGTCATGAAGACTCATGTTTCCTAGTTCTAAGGTTGAGGACAAAGTCATTGTGAGACTCCTCCATTCTCTAGGTAAAGCATCAAGAAATTTTATGTTTCTTTCATCATTTGACTTAGTTATTCCAAATTTCTTTAGCTCGTTTAAAAGTTTTGTGAACCTTTGATATGTGTCATTTAACTTTTCATTAGGTAAACTTTTAAACCTTTCATAGGATGATACGTTTTTTGTTCTCTTGTTTCTTTTCATCCTTTCTCCTCATTCACAAAGATTTTCCAACTGATCCCATATTTCCTTAGCTGATGCACAAGCATCAACTTGTGAAAATATGTCATTGGGGATGGCCATTATTAAGAGTGATTTTGCTCTTTCATCCCCTGCTACCAGTTCCTTGTCTTCCTCACTCCAAAGTATTTCACTTTTGGGAGCTCGGGAGGCAGGGATAACAGGTAGTTGGTCAGTTGCTGGAATTGCAGGTATTTCAGTCATTGGTATATGTGGACCCCTTTCAATGGATCTAAACAGAGCTCGGTCATGACTATTAAGGAAATTGACCATCCTGATTTTCCATTGGGGGTATTCCTCCCTGACCAGAGTCGGAGGTTTGGACATAGAACCAATGTTGAAAGCATTATTCCAGGTTTGAAAGCTGGCCATATTTAGAAAAAAGAAGAAGAGCGATTGATCGTTTGAAAATATTTTATTCAATCTGCCCTGATACCAATTGTTGGACCCAGTATGGCCTTAACAACTTCTTTTTACGTAATATGGCAAGTGATTTCAGTATATGTGAATAAGATGTGCGGAAATGGAAATCAGACTTTCAAGAAACAAGACCTATAGAATTATCAAGTTTATATCACTTTGAAACAAATTAGTTTAACAAGGTGATTGTAAGATTATTATCTAATACAAATGAATCTTGATTTATGTGGGTGAGAAGAGCAGTGGAGTTTGGGTGTTTGTATGTGAATGCTAAGCTTCAAACTCAAGTATCTTCTGCCTCTCGAGCCTTCTATTTATAGATGGCTGTGGACATGAATAAACAATTGTTTATTCATGCAATAAGTCCTGCGTAAAGTAGCAATTTGACATATTCATTGAATCCACGTTCAAGTTGCATTTGTAATCATGAAAACCAGTAATGTCATGCTTCGGTCATGGGTGGCAGGATAGAGTTGTGATTTTAGACAAGTGGGTCTTTTATTAGAATTTCTGATAAACCACTTCATCAGAAATTCTGGTGAACAAATCATCAGAAAGTTTGACGATCAGATTTTGTCAGAAATTGATGATATTTCATCAGAAATATCATCAGATCCATCAGAAACGACCTTCTCTGATAATCCAAATCAACTCTTGATCAACTTGAGATTCTTTCTAGTAGATACTTTGCTTTTCAGTTGTCCCAAATGATTTTCTTCATCTTGCTGTGTTCTTCAGGACTGTTATCTTCTTCAGAGATCCAGTTGATTGAGATTTTCTTCAATACTTACAAATAAAGTTTCCTAACATAGACAATCCAACATAGATTAGGGCTAACATAACCAAAAAGTTAAACTTCAGGGACTAATCTTGACAAGACCCTAAAGGTCAGGGACGCTGGGCATTACAGCTACGAACAACATGAACACTAAAAATGCTAGAGCATTTGTTCTGACTGCAGATGAAGCCAAGATGATTCCGGACGTGATAGCCGGTACGTTTTAGTTAATGATGTTGTTGCTAAAGTATTATTTGACTCTGGTGCGAACCAAAGTTTATTAATACTTCATTTTGCAAACTTCTAAATCAGTCATTAACTAAACTCCCACAAGAGTGTCTAGTAGAAACAGCGAATGGGGAAACCATTAGGCTTTCTGAAATCTTGCAGGGAGCAAGAATAGAATTTTTAAATCAAAAGTTTATGGCAAACCTTTACCCAATGAATCTGGCAGGATTTGATGTTGTATTAGGAATGGATTGGTTAATAGCCAATAAAGCCAGTATTCTATGTGATCAAAAGTTAATTCAAGTAAATTCACCAAGAGGTGAAAAGATCACAATTAAAGGAGATAAACCATCTAGATCCACAAAATTCATCTCTGTGATGAATACAGCAAGTTGTATAAGAAAAGGATCTATAGTGTATTTGATTTCCATAATCACTAACACTAAAGAAAAAGAACTAAAGGATATTCCAGTAGTATCCCAGTTTTCGGATGTCTTCCCAGAAGAATTACCAGGACTACCGCCGGGCAGAGAAGTCGAATTTAGAATCCATCTGCTACCAGGAACAACACCAATTACCAAAGCACCTTACCATTTGGCACCCGCAGAAATGCAGGAACTGAAGAAACAATTAGACGAATTGTTGGAGAAAGGATTCATACAGCCAAGCTCATCACCATGGGGAGCACTGATTTTATTCGTCAAAAAGAAGGACGGATCAATGCGTATGTGCATTGACTACCGTGAATTGAACAAGGTCACGATTAAGAATCGATATCCATTACCGAGAATCGATGATCTGTTCGATCAACTGCAATGAGCTCGATTTTTCTCTAAAATTGATTTAAGGTCAGGATATCATCAATTAAAGGTACAGGAAGAGGACATTCCTAAAACCGCATATAAAACAAGGCACGACCATTATGAATTTACTGTCATGCCATTTGATTTAACCAATGCCCCAGCTACATTTATGGACATGATGAACCGAATATGTAAACCATATTTGGATAAATTCATAATTGTCTTTATAGATGATATTCTCATTTACTCTAAAAGTAAAGAGGATCATGCAAAGCATTTGCACGCACTTCTAAGTCTATTAAGGAAGGAAAAGCTTTACGCTAAGTTTTCAAAGTGCGAATTTTGGTTAGAACAGGTACAATTTCTTGGACATTTAGTTGATCATGAAGGAATTCATGTGGATCCCACAAAGATCGAGGCAATTACCAAATGGAAAACCCCTGAGTCACCAACTGAGGTTAGAAGTTTCTTAGGATTGGCCAGTTTTTATAGAAGATTTATTCGAGATTTCTCTAGAATAGCCATTCCCTTAACTAAGTTAACCTGTAAATCCATTGAGTTTGAATGGGGATCAAAGCAAGAAGAAGCCTTTAGAATTTTTAAGCAAAGACTAACCTATGCACCCATACTAGCATTACCAGAAGGAACTGAAGACTTTGTAGTCTATTGTGACGCTTCTAAGTTAGGTTATGGATGTGTATTGATGCAACATTGATGCGTGTGTAGTGTAATATGTTTTAGATGTATATTTAAGCCCCTTTTTACACTTTTAGCCAAGTTTTAAATTTATAAAACACGATATTTACTAACACTAAACACACATATGGGCAAGTGCACCCATCGTGGACGTAGTATAGTGTTGGTAAGATACCGAGGTCGTCCAAGGACACAAGAGCTTTTAATACCGGTTTATCCTCAACGTCTAATCAAATCAAAAAGTGAGAAAAATGTTTTAAACTAAGAAAAATAAAAACTAACTAAATGCTGAAAAATGAAATAAAATAAAAACAGATAGACAAGATGAATCACTTGGATCCGACACGTGTGTTAGTATAACCTTTGATTATTTTCGCACTTTTGCACTTGTTTAAGAGATTATCTTAGTTATTGTAGTAGGACCCTCTTTTGAAGGCGACGTTACCCTCAACCCAGTAGTTTGAGTCAGCAAGGATACAATCCTAAAGGGTCGGATTATTGAAAGATAACGAATTAAGTTATTAATGCAAATTGTGGTAGGCCCCGCTTTCGGCGGTGACGTTACCATCGGCTAAGTAGTCTGAGTCAGCAGGGATACAGTCCTAAATAGCCGGGTTATAGTATTAATAGTAGTTAACTTATGAGGGGGTCAAAGAGTTTGGATCCCCGCCATCCAATACCTATGGGCATTGAAGGAGATCCTACTAAATTTGACCCAGGTCCCAAGCAGGACCTCTAAACGCTGAACAAGGGCAAGACCCTTACCAAACCGTTCCCTTAACCCCCGACCAGGTAGCCAACATACCTCCATATAGACCGTGGAGATATGAATGGTGAAAATCTTTTATTTTATATAGACAGTAAAATAACGCCAAGACACCACGGACAAACGATAAGGAAAGATCACCTTCAACATAAGTAACTAGTTATTAAAGTCATTAATACAAAACCAAATAAAAAGTGCAAAAGATTAAAAATAAAAAGTATTATACTAAACACTTGTCTTCACCAAGTGATGTAAGAGACTTAGGCAAACATGGCCTTGATTGTCAAGAACTCTTACGATCAATCTTGGATCCCGAGACGACTCACACACTCTATGATGGACAATGGATGATGGTGGTGGATGATGGTGTTATGGTGGTGGGGGGTGGTGGATGAAGTGTGAGAGAGGTGGTGTGCCAAGGGATGAGATGGAATGAAACCAAGCACCCCTATTTATAGGCTGAACAGAAGGCTGGGCACGGCCCCGTGTCTGCTGGACACGCCCCCGTGCCCGCCTGACATTCTCTCTCTTCATTAATTGTAATTCGCAATTACAATTAATGCGCCTGCTGTACTTTCACCACGCCCCCGTGCCCGCTGGACACGGCCCCGTGGTGGGCAATGGAAGCTTCTACTGGTTTGTCTTTTCTGCTGCTTCTTGGGCACGGCCCCGTGTTCGCTGGACACGGGGTGTGTTCAGTCTTCTGTTTTCTCTTCTTTGCCTTGGGGGTTGCCGTTGAGGGTCCGGGCAGTCTACTTTTATTCCTTTTCTTGTATTTATGCTAGAATTAGTTGTCTTTTTACTTCTTTTGTGATTTTGAGCTCATTTCATCCTGAAAATACAAAAGGAAGACAAAAACACTCTTTTTCCAACATTAGTACTTAAAAAGGGTTAGTTTTATGCCTTAATTGATGTGATTTATATGTTGCATTCTACACACATCAAATACCCCCACACTTGAACTTTTGCTTGTCCTCAAGCAAAACTCTTTAAATGTGGCTTACACTCCCAAATGGAATAGGTAGAAGAGAAAGTTTTTAGCTTGTCATAGAGTGTCGGGAATCCAAGGTCTTTGTAGGTTTTATTTTTATTTATTTACAATCCTATTCGTTATGATTTATTTTGAACGTTTCATAAGATAAATTACTTATTCGGGCATAGCATGCCTTATTAAAATTCCATTTATATACAAGTTCACATACCTCGCGGGGAATCACTCAACACTCGGCCGAAGGTGTAACTTTTAGTGAATCACTCGAGAGCGGCATGGAACTTACGCCTTCCATAGGCTTGCCAAGCAATCAATCCTCCTCCTTTTTAACTTTTTACCTTTGTAAATATCAAGAGGACTTTTTGGGTGAAGGGTTAGGCTTGGGTTAAAGGTGGTTGGTTGGGTTAGTTAGAAAAAAAAGGGCGAAAATCGTAAAAAGCGTCGGTTTCCGTGACATACCTTATTTTTAGTGACTTTTTATTTTGAAGTATTTCTCCAAACAAGCTTTTATATAGCTTTTGTTTGTTTTTGACTTCATCATTGTTTTTTTTTTCACATAAAAAGGCGAGTTTACGAAAAACCGAGCTTGTTACTAAAATAAAGGGTGAAAAAAATAAAAAGGGATTTTTTTTTGGTGGGTAAAAAGGTTTTGGGTAGGTGGTAAAAAAAATGAAAAATAATGGTTTAGAAAGAAAAATATGGTTAGTCCTAATGCCTCCATCACTTACTTACTTGGGTTTAAGTTGGTAAGGACCGGGAATGTATCGTCGTGGCAAGTTCTAGAGTTGTAAGAACCAAGCGGCTATTCACACAAGAAACGAAAAATGAGCATTTAGTCTAAATATGTATATTTTTATGCTCAATAAAGGCTCAAAACTCACTTTTGTGGGAATGGGTTTTTTAATGTGATCAAGTATATATAATCGAATTTTTAACTAGACTTGTTATGCCGTTTCGTAATTTTCTTATGTTGGTTCTTTGTTATCACGACGCTATGGTTGTAAATTTGTAAAAATATAACCTTTTTAGAACTTGTTATTCCCAACTTAAACTAAGACAAGTAAATGATAAAAAAAATGAAAAAGTTTTTGAAAAAATTTGGGGTGTTTAGCGGTTCCAATAGAGTTTTGTGTAAGGCTTGTATTTAGGATTTGCAAAATTCAAGGTTTTAGCATCCCCCCCACACTTAAATTACACATTGTCCTCAATGTGTCCAAAAATAAGGTTTTTGGTTGATTAGAATGTGTAAAAGTAGGTTAAAAAGCAAAGATTTATGTTACTGGCAGTCTGGACACGGCCCCGTGTCCATTGGACACGGCCCCGTGGCGAACTGCTAGTACTGAAAACTTACAGAAGATGAACACGGGGGCGTGTTGGGTGGACACGGCCTCGTGTCTGGCAAATAATTGCAGGTCAGTAACCAAACATCAGGTCTGGGAGATGAACACGGGGGCGTGTCGGCTGGACACGTCCCCGTGTGGACAGTCTGTGAGCCTGAAAAACAGGTTTTGTCTCCCGGTTTCTCCATTTTGGGGCTGCAAGTGCTAATGTTTAGCACTCTAACCCTTGCATTGCACCTGTTTAATCACTCAATACCACACCAAACAAACATAAACCATCCTAAATTACCAACGTTAATTGTCTCCAAGCATAAAGTAAAAATAAAACAAAGATAAAAAAAACAGTTAAAGAAAGTAAATTGTTCAACAAGCGGCACGCAGGCCGTAAATTGTTCGATAGGGAAGGGTACTTAAACCTGTGGGCTTATCACCAACCTGCCCCTTGTTCCTTCAAGCCTCCTACTCCATGTCTTCATCGCTACCATCACCTCCACCCCCATGCCTCGCCATGTACTCCCGGATGCTACCGATATCATCTTGTATATCGTTAATGTTGCGCTCGATAGCTCCAACCCGGTGGTATGTGTTGTTGGCGAGATTGTAGGTGTTCCTGGTGCACATGAGGTTTTCCTGCAAAAGATCATGTAAACTTTGAAAGTTAGGAAAACCGCCTCCTTGAGAGGAGGATTGACCCGGATCGCCCTGGGGTTGGTACTGATAATGGGGAGGTGGTGCATGAAGAACTAGAGCCTCCTGCGGGTTCCATGCATAGCCTTGTGTCCTTTGAAAGCTCACCGTCCCGTCTTCCACCTCATAAAGTAAGTTCATGGCTCGGCAAATGTGGTAGTCAACTCGTCCCGACCATGGACTCCTTTCAAAGGACCTTGGGATATTCGTGAAATGCTTGAAAAGACGGTACACCCATCCCCCGAAGAAGATAGGTGTAGGAGCGTGAGCAAGGCGATTTAGGTGCATGTTTCGTAACAAGAGATAAGGAACATCGAGAGGTTTCTGGTTGTGGATGCAGTGAAGGACAACCAAATCTTTCAACCCTACAACGCCACTACTGTCGTGACGCTGGTTCAGCGAGTAGGTGAGGAGCCTGTGAATGTAGCGGTAAAGCGGGTCCCTCAGTTTGGTACTCTTGGTGCTGCTAGGGTTGTAGATTCCTTCACCGATCTGAGCTCATGCGGCTTGACGTTCAGTTGCATCCAAGTCTCGTAATCCCCCAGTATTCTCTTCATTCCCCGATTCCTCTTCACTATATAGCCCTATGATAGATCCAAACTGTGCCATGGAGGTTGTGAACGTGGTCCCTCCACATCGGAATGTGACCGCCTCATGGTCAAACGGGTCACACCTTGAGTTGAAAATGAAAGTACTGTAAAACTCCATTGTGCATTGATGCACCGACCGAAGCCGGGTGTTCAATGCAACTGCCAGTGGACCTCTCACGATGTTGTTGAATCGGTCAAGTTGATTCACCATGGTTAACAAATCGGTACATGCCCGCCTAGGGTACTCCTCCGGTCTTGTTTGTAGTATCTCGTACCGTGCCCTAGCGTCAAGTTCACTTGCGTTGAACCTCGTGAATTTTGACATCTGAAAGAATACATCAAAGGTTAGTACGAAACAAGGATATTTGAAGTGAAACTGCAAACAGTGGGCTGGACACGGCCCCGTATTCAGCGGACACGGCCCCGTGTCCAGGCGTCTTTAACCCAAAAATTTCATTTTTCGTCCCGGTTTCGAAAACCTGAAAATTTTTAGCCCAATAGTAGCGGTTTCCCCCGAAAATGAAACCCTAAGTGTCGTTTTTCCCAAAACAAACCGTTTACCCTTTCAATTTCGTGTTTTTTTCGGTTCAAGAACAAGGGTTTGGGGTTTTAGTTGGAAATCGAACGAATCTATCAACAATACATGTTTATTTACTTCCTACTATACTAATCTAAACTACTATTAACAGATTTCATCAAAAATTTTGAGTTCGATCCGGATGAACATGAAGAACCCTAGATTTTCCCCAATTTTTGATGTTTTAACTACATGCAAGTAACTAATCTAACTACTAGAGATGATAGAATCATACCTTGACGTTGTTAAACTCGGTAGTGACGTCGGAAAACTGCGGAAAATCGCCTGGAACCAGAGCGTTTTCGGCTATACGGGGCGTGTGGAATGATGTAACTGATAGAAAAAGAGGGTTTTATCCCGACAGTTGCCTCGACACGGCCCCGTGTCCAGCGGACACGGCCCCGTGCCGAGCAAAGTTTTTGAAAATTTTTTTTGTGCTTGTGTGCATGCCCCTTATTTCCGAAAATGGCTAGAAGAATTACCGGTTTTTAAACATACACTTACCTGTAACATGTCGGGTATGAGTTTATTCGTTAACCGTTTGAAGTGAGATCTCCTCTTCCTCATCCTCAATGGATCCTCGGTAGAGTTTTAGCCGTTGGCCATTGACTTTAAATGGTATCCCATTTCGAGTTTTAATTTCTACTGCACCGTGTGGAAAAACATGGGTGACGGAAAAAGGTCCTGACCACCTAGATTTTAGCTTACCAGGAAATAATCGAAGTCGTGAATTAAACAATAGAACTTGATCTCCTACCCGAAATTCATTAGATTTAATATATTTATCGTGTAAATTTTTCATTCTTTCTTTATAAATTTCGGAGTTAGAATATGCATAATTCCTTAGTTCGTCTAATTCATTTATTTGACAAAATCGATTTTTACCGGCATTTTCTAAATATAAGTTCACGTTTTTTATTGCCCAGTAGGCTTTGTGAGCTATTTCTACTGGCAAGTGACAACTTTTTCCATAGACAAGTTTATATGGGGTTGTGCCTATAGTGGTTTTATAAGCAGTTCGAAAAGCCCATAAAGCGTCGTCTAATTTGTCGGCCCATTCTTTTTTATTTATTCCTACGGTTTTTTCAAGTATTCGTTTTAAACCTCGATTAGTCACTTCAGCTTGCCCATTTGTTTGAGGGTGATATGCTGTTGAGACCCGGTGATAGACCCCATACGTTGTTAATATTTTTTCGAACTGATGATTGCAAAAATGGGTATCTCTATCACTTATTAAAGCCTTTGGTGTCCCGAAGCGAGAAAACAGTTTTTTTCAAAAATTTTACCACTACTCTTCCATCATTTGTTGGAAGAGCCTCGGCCTCCGCCCATTTAGACAAGTAATCGACTGCCACAACTATATATTTGTTTCCCTTTGAAGGTGGGAAAGGTCCCATGAAATTGAGTCCCCACACATCAAAGATTTCACAGACGAGAATGCCATTTTGAGGCATTTCGTTTTTGGAAGAAATATTACCTGATCTCTGGCAGGCGTCACACGTCTTTACAAGGTTTTGTGCATCCTTGTAAATGGTTGGCCAGTAAAATCCTGAATCAAATACCTTTCGTGCGGTACTTGCGGCACCATGATGTCCTCCGTATGGACCTTCATGACAATGACGGAGAATTCTTCGTGCTTCCTTACCATGGACACACATTCGGATGAGCTGGTCGGCACACATTTTGAAAAGATAGGGGTCTTCCCAAAAGTAATGCTTTACATCAGCAAAGAATTTCTTTCTTTGATGATGTGGCCATCCTTTGGTGACTATACCGCTAGCTAGGAAATTAGCGTAGTCGGCATACCATGGCTCTTGTCTACTCTCCATCATTTCCAAGGATTCCGTGGGAAATTTCTCGTTGATTTGCTCGTCTCTGGTTGTTTCCAAAGCTGGGTCTTCTAAGCGTGAGAGATGATCTGCAGCAGTGTTTTCTGCTCCTCTTTTGTCCTTGATTTCGATGTCGAATTCTTGGAGGAGTAGAATCCATATGATCAAACGGGGTTTTGCGTCTTGTTTCTTGAAGAGGTACCTGATGGCTGCATGGTCTGTATAGACTACTGTTTTAGAAAGAACAAGATAAGAACGGAATTTATCAAAAGCAAATACCACTGCTAGTAATTCTTTTTCTGTAGTTGTATAATTTTCTTGTGCATCATTAAGAGTTTTACTAGCATAATAAATTGGGTGGAAATGCTTTTCTTTTCTTTGTCCCAAGACTGCTCCAACAGCAAAGTCACTTGCATCACACATGATTTCGAAAGGAAATTTCCAATCTGGCGCTATCATGATAGGTGCATTGACTAGCATTTCCTTGAGGGTAGAAATGCTTGATTGCATTCCTTGTCAAAGATGAAGGGTGCATCTTTTTCAAGTAACTTTGTTAGAGGCCTTGAAATTTTTGAAAAGTCCTTGATAAACCTTCTATAAAATCCGGCATGTCCTAGGAAACTTCTGATTGCTCTTACGGAGGATGGAGGAGGTAATCGAGAAATAGTTTCTATTTTTGCTCGATCAACTTCCATTCCTTCGCTCGAGATTTTGTGACCGAGTACTATTCCCTCTGTTACCATGAAATGGCATTTTTCCCAGTTAAGGGCGAGGTTAGTTTCCTCACATCGGGATAGCATTCGTTCAAGATTATCGAGGCATTGGTCATATGAGTCTCCAAAGATGGAAAAGTCGTCCATGAAGACTTCCATTGTCTTTTCTATCATATCATGAAAAATGGCCACCATACAACGTTGGAATGTTGCAGGCGCATTACATAGACCGAATGGCATGCGTCGATATGCGAAAGTCCCGTAGGGACATGTGAAAGTTGTTTTCTCTTGGTCTTCTGGTGCTATCGGTATTTGAAAGTAACTTGAAAAACCATCTAAGAAACAATAAAATTTATGACCGGACAATCTTTCTAACATTTAATCAATGAAGGGTAAAGGAAAGTGGTCTTTCCTTGTTGCTTCATTTAATTGCCTATAATCTATACAAACTCTCCATCCTGTGACGGTTCTTGTTGGTATTAATTCATTTTTCTCATTAGTTATTACCGTCATACCTCCTTTCTTTGGGATTACTTGAACGGGACTTACCCACGGGCTATCGGAGATAGGGTAGATTAGTCCGGCGTCAAGTAGTTTGATGACTTCATTCTTAACCACTTCTTGAACATTGGGGTTCACTCTTCGTTGTGGTTGAATTACCGTTTTGTAGTCATCATTCATTAAAATTTTGTGCGTGCACATGGAAGGGCTTATTCCTTTAATATCTACAAGCTTCCAAGCGATCGCGTTTTTGTGTTTTTTAAGTAGGCTAATTAATTTCTCTTTTTCTACGTTACTTAATTTAGATGAAATAATTACAGGTAAACTACCATCTTTTCCTAGAAAAGCATATTCCAAACCTTTAGGAAGTTCTTTGAGCTCAATGGGTGGGTCTTTAGAAGACACCTTATTTTGTGGCTCATCTAGATTAAGAACCTTAAAGGTTTGTTCTATGGCTATCTCTTCTTCGACAAAGTGGTCTTCTTCGTTAGTCGTATCGGGTGGTTCAGCTTCATCTTCAATTAGGGGGTCATTATTGCCAAAAGGATATTTCATTGAACGCTCAAGGTCTATGCTCCTTTTGAATGCCCCTAACTGAAGAGGTAGATTGTTGAATTTCCGGTTTTTCAAAGCTTTATGAGTTTGTACAAAAGGTTTTCCCAAGACTAGTGGGGCGTCATCAAGGATGACGAAGTCGGTTGGGATTATCAATTGATTTGCTTGAACCAAAACATCTTCAACTACACCGATTGATTTTATCACTTTTCGATCGGATAGAAAAATGGGAATTTGAAGTGGAGTAAAATCACTAATACTTAATTTTTCAAAAATGTTGTGACAACTCGTAATTCCGAACCTACCTTTGTGTAACATTCGTGAACACGACACGACTTTATGAACTTGACTGATTACTTTATGAACTTGACTGATTACTTTATGAACTTGACTGATTATGTGAATAATATGATTGAATGAATGTAGGACATGTTATATGAATGCATATGTGTTACATGATCCGATCGCACAACAACCCACACACCCACTCGACCGCACAAGCCCATTTGGGCCGTAATTGCTTGTACTTGGACATATGGGCAAGCCCATGTGTAGGTTCGGCCCATTCTCCTCTTACACGCATACAAACAATCACCCTTAGGGTGTTACGTCTCATTTGTTACACAAAACACAAGTTACAAAACCCTAGTTCGGTTCCTTTCTCTCTAAGCCGACGGCCATCACTTCCCTTTCTCTCGAAGATCAATCCCGTATCAGATCACCTTCTATTAATCGGTTAGTGTTTGATTATTTGTGGATTTATGATATACGATTTCACATGTCTTAGAGAATGCATGATTACATGATTAATCGGGTGTCTTGCAATATGTTGTTTTGATGTTGTTAAGTTGATAGCAAACCGAATGCTTGTTAATCGGCTTGTGTGTGTGCTTTAGAATATGTTCATGCTAATCGTTATGTTCGTAATATTTATATACCGAATGATTGTAATCGGCTGTGATATGAATTATATGGATGGATAATCATGTGCTAGGATCTAGAATCGATCAGATAATAATCGGGTACAATATGTTCATGATTGGATGTTGTGGTTAGTAGGAATCATGCTAGAAATAAGGATTATGAGCTGATAGTTAATGGTGATAGATGTTATGTTGTCATTGTTCATATGGTCATATTAGGGTTCCTACGAATTTGGAATTGATTGCTTGTTTGATCGATGTATGGCTGAAATGGAAATTGTTAATTGATCATGATAAACTTGGAAACTTTGAAATTAATTTGGCTAGATTAATGTTGTAACCGAATGGGCATAAAACTCGGAATTCAAATACTGATCGCACAAGTCATGTATAAACCAATAAACACAGTGTACAAGCATAGCATCGTATGATCGCACAACATATTGTGGATCGCACAAGATGTTGGGCCACACGCAAATGTCTGATCTGTTAACGTTACTGGGCCGGACAGCCCAAGTCCTTAATCGCACAAGACTTCTTGATCGTACAAGAAGTCCGTTCGCACAAGGGTTTCCTCTCGCACAAGCCGATCTGGTCGCACAAGAGGCCTGATCGCACAAAGCGGTCCCCAGTCGCACAAGCTCTCGATCGCACAAATCAATTGTGAATTAGTTGTCTGGATCGCACATGTGTATGTTTGCTTGAACTGTTGGGCCGGATGGTTAATTGGGTTGGGCTAATAAACTGATCGCACAAAGTCGGACGCACAAGATAATAAGTTTTGCATGATCGCACAACATGTTGCGGATCGCACAAGCTGGTGCCGATCGCACAACATGTTGGGCCACACACAAAGGTATAAACTGCTAACGTTGTTGGGCCGGACAGCCCAAAATCCCACTCGCACAAGACTAATTCAGTCGCACAAGGTTACCCGGATTCGCACAAGATACTTATGTGATATTTTGATTGGGCCGAGAACGTGTTATTGATCTGTTATGATAGTTGGGCCGGGAATTGTTGGATCGTACACCATGTTGTGGGCCGCACAACATGTTGGGCCGATTACTTTTGGACTTTCTAATCGCACAAGTTGAATGTATTGCTTGACTGTTAAAGTGTTGCCATGATCTATACGTGTTTGTAACGTGTTAACTCTGTGTAATCGTACGTGCTTTACTTGAACCAAACCTGACTTGTATGATAAACCTGCTAGGACGTGGTTGATCACATTGTAGCTTAACTGAACCTTTTCGTGTATCATACCGAGCAACCCCAGGTGAGTTCATTGCATTTTCTCAAGCATGCGTCCCGGTGGTTTGGGACAACTGGTAAACATTTGGAAGGGAAACTTGGGGTAAACAACTGGAACATAGAAACAATCATCTACCGGATTGCCTGTAAGGCAATGGGGTAATTAGTTGATAGCGCTATTAGGTTTGGCACCCTCACACCGGGCCGTAAGGACGGGCGTGAACTAATTACTGGGACAACTTGTGAATATAACGCGGATATAAGACCTCCTACAGCTTGTCAAGGTTGTTTGATACCTTGACTTTGACCAATGCCTGGTTATGGGCATTGGGGTTAGGCATTCCCATCATTGACGCTGCATACGGTACAACATATCATCGGTCGTTAAGGGGTACCCACTCCCCGGATACCTATGGGCACACTCCCTAGGGTATCTAACGTGAACGACATCGTAACGCAACATTGAATCGCATTAACATATATCTGGTAACATAACACGTTAACAAAACCTTGAACTCACCAGCGTAGTCTGACACACTTGTTTGCATGCTTGTAGGTCGTTAGCCTTGGAACATGGACTTGCTATCTGGGAGTGCTGGAGTGGTCATGGATCGAGACTCTTGGATTTACTTATAAACAATACATTGATTTTGAATATTATTATAGAACGATTGCTAGACGATTACATGCTTCCGCTACACAACTTTGAGAATTGATATCATGTTGATATCTTATTTTAGTAATCAATGTCATGACTTATTTAATCATTGGTTCAATGTGATTGGTGGCTCGAACTCTGATGCGTAGCACGCCTCGCGGGGTTTCCGCAGGTGGAATTTTGGGGGTGTTACAGTTGGTATCAGAGCCACTGGTTATAGTGAACTAGGTTTTAAAACGTTTTTGTAAAACCGGACTATAACCCAACACCTTCGAAAATCGATCATGACACTCAGCTCCAGATTGCAAGGTTAGTCTTTCGTATACTCATTGTACTACGTAACTAGTGGACACTTACATATGATATTGCATGCTGGTGCACGTTAAACACGATAGTATGAACTTACGTATCCCTTGCACGTGTTATATGACTGATAGGGTGGTAATTCCCTAAACATTCGTGACTTATGTTATGTGATGCTCTCTGTTTGCTATTCGAGTTGGGGGGAACCATTCGACATGAGTTAGGAGGAGCTGAGATGAGCATGCAAATCACAATATTATTGTGGGTGCACACATAATAATAATGTGGGGTGCACGCGAGTCCCAGTGAGGCTTAACAAGTGAAGGAGGGGTTCCGCTCTGTTAATTGATCAATGTGAAACGTAGCAAACTAATAGGAGCCATAACAGTGATCGTCTCCTACTCGAATGTGACTTTCTCACCTCTCTCTGAATCCTTTTGAATCGCGATGCTATCGAGTATTACATGAACGTCCCTTTGAACGCCTAGCGAACTAAGTAGAATGCTAGGTGCTTGTACGAAAGTCCCTGAGTGGATGTTGCAGCGCCCATGATTGGTTTATACCCTTTTCTTTCCCCCTCACTCCTCTTTGTTGTTGGAACTCAATATACTCACATCTCAGACCCTGAAGGGCGGTCACACCTGCAACACTCTGGAAACCTACCGTGTTTTACCCAGTCAACTTGTAAGAACGATGGGCATAAGGGTAAATATAGTACTCTACCGACTTCAACGTTTGAACGACTCCAATTATTGACAATGAACATCAACGGTTTGACTCCAAACGAATCCTTAATTCTAGTCAGCAATTTATGGGAGCCGACTTTTATGAATCAATCGAAACGTAAACGATGACAATCGACCAGGATGTGGATTGTGTAACTTCCAACACAACGAGTAGCACCCTGGAACTTAGCACGAAATATGAAGAGATGGACATCGTTGGTGAAGGATCGTAGATGTAGGTCCCCTTGAGTCTATGGATCGTAACAGAATCGTCTTTCCAATCAAGAGTGCGGAATCCTCTTGATCTGAATTAGCAGAAAAGTGTAGAAACAGAAATCACTTTCAACCGGGTTTCTATTGATTATCAAACAAACGTATTACAATCAATCAAACCCTAATTCGTCCAAGCTCTAACCCTTACACGAAATTGCTAGAACTCTCACGAAAATCCTCTCACAAACACTGTTTTTGCTGATTAACCTTAACCCTAATGTCTAACCTTGTTTATATAACACAAGGTTCACAACTGGGCTAGGTTAAAGACTCCTGGGCTGCGAATTGGACAGGCCCAATTCGCCCCCATCACCCAATTCTTTGGGTTTAGTTAGCCCAAACATTACAACTAACTATTACAAAGCTAAACCCGCTAACTGTTTATCGTTTAACTAATTACAAGATATCCAAAGACCAAATCTAAGCTGTTGTCACAAACACGCACCAACAAACTCCCCCTTGACAATAGCTTCATAGAAACTTTGTCTTGAGTCAAAACTTTGTCTTCAGTCTTCAAGTAATCTTGCACTGTCTTTGGTCTTTGGATAGCTTCAGCTTCAACAGCTTCTGTCAGCAACAGATGACTCCCCCTAAGCTGATGCATCCAATCACCAAATCTTCAACACGTTAGCACTTGAGGAAACTCCAGTTTAGCATTTGCAAAGCAATCTTCAAACTCTTCAATCTTGTCTGCAATATAGAAAGGAGGTTCTACCATGCATCCAATCAAACTCTCATCTTCACACTGCACAGCAACTTCTCAGCAACTAACCGCTTCAATCTGTATACTATAAAACAAACATCTCGAGAAACCATAAGAATTTTTCAACATAAGTTAAATAAATTATTATTTTTCAAGAGATTAGTTAAACTGTGTAACAGATTAAGCATTTTCAAATTCACCAACACGCAAAACTTTTGTTCAACACACAAGAACAACCTGTCTGATTGGAAATTTTTGAACTCACTTTCTAACACCGTCTCCCCCTATCGGTAACAATTTTTCCAAGAATAACAGTTTTCCGTACGTTAAGAATTTTTAAATAGAAAAAGACACTATTTTTGGATTTTTATATTTTTCTGAAAGCAAGTAAATAACAAAAACAATAAACACTTTATTTTTGTGAGAATCACTGGTAAGAAGATCATATCAGCACAATCAAATTGTTTCACACTATTAGATAATTCTTTATTTAATTTTTCGTGAAAAGCAGTTCAAGACGATTACCAGTATGTTTGTCCACTTAAACAAAATGCATGAACATTTCAAGTACCATTACCATATGATACGTTAAGGTAATTTTATTTTATGAAATACGAGCGTGTCCCACATCAGGATATACCCCCACGATCAAGGTATGCACAAAGATTCATCGTAGTAGGTGAGTATACTGAAGTCATCCTTCAAGATATCCTGACTGTGTCTAGTTCTGCATATAAACTGATTTATCATGTTTTGATTTCGTAACCATGAACACCCAAATAAATACTAATCAAATCCTGGAAATAAAAACAACACACTCTATCATGCAAGTATCTTCCCTACCACATATTTCACAAGTCCAATCCTGAGTTCTGAAATCTTAACTGGGAATAGGTTGAGAAGAGAACAGAATAGATCTTTAGTAGAGATGGTATAATATACAAATCAAATGAGATTTTCTCAGTTTGATATAGGTTTATTGGGTTTCTTTTGGGCACTAGAGGGCCTCTTTCGGGTGTATTAGATCTATAGCGCGACAACGTACAGCTAGGTCAGCATGTATCTGGATGCAGCAGAAGCTGTCGTTGCCTAGCACCTCCAGGTCAGCATATATCTGGATGCAGCAGAGGAGGTACACGACTTTGTTCAGATAAGATTTCAGAATCAGATCAAAATTGTGTGTATCGGGAAATATACAGACATTCAAATAGAAATGAGCTAATTCCAAGTGACTATCTTTCCTGGGGTCATGTACAATTTTAGTTCTAACAGACAGACAGCCAAGATATCCCTAGATAAAACAACAGTATAAAGACCCAAAACTTCAGATTTTGGCAATCTATCAACGCAAGAATTAAGGTCATTAAACCATACACCACTGATATGTTCCCCACTCATATTCAATTCATTTAAGTTTATATCACATTGGTAAGTTGATTATTTCATGCTTTTGCCTACTGGTACATCATATGATGAAGCTGCTATCACACTTAAGCAATTTAATTTCAAGTTCAGTGTGACAGTCTAACTTGCTGATGTACTATCATTTCTTCTTTTCACAAGTGATAACTCATTTTTGATTTTCTATTTTTTCTTTTTTATGTTTTTTATTTTTCAATTTTTTTTATGTTTTTGATTTTTAAGAAAAGCAGTAAACTATTTACAAAAATTCTTATGAAAAACCAGTTATTCAGGATTCCTCATCCCGTTGAGTTCGACTAAGTGTTCAAAGCGAGCCCTGTCAAATGCTTTAGTATAAAGATCTGCCAGGTTATCCTCTGTGTCGACTAAGCACTTTGAACTTCAATTTAAATCATTTAAAAAATATATATCAACAATCTCACACCCCCCGCCATGTGCCTAGAGCAGCCACTATCAACATAAGTTGATAATCCTCCTTAGCAGCTCCTGCACACACTAACTTAAAAATTAGTTAGATTGGGGAACCCAAGCCTTAATGGTCTTGGGTCGTCCAAATTCACCAACAACTGGAACATCCATCCAATATCCATTACTCCTAACTGGAGTCTTGGATCTTAGACCTGTTGGAATTTGATTTTGATTTCCACTAGGCCTTTGGTCCTGAGGGTTCCTATATACATTTGGACAATTTGACCTTTGGAAATTTTGATTTTGATTCCGAGAAGCATTATTGTTATAATTTCTAAAGCCATTGTTATAAAAATTTCGACCACCATTATTTTGGTATCGATTTTGATATTGACTTTGACCTCTGAAATTATTTGAATTAAAATTGTTCATTTTAGGTGAACTGCTTCTAGGTCTCTGATATCTGCTTGATGGAGATCTAGGCTGAAATCTTTGTTGATTTCTTTGAAAACGAGGAACTTGAGGAGTTACTTTTTCAGCCTTATCTACACCAACAGCAACATTCTGTGGTTGCTTGGGAGCAGATTTCTTTGGAGAATTTGAACCTTTCTCCTCACTCACCTGTGCTTCATTCTTTTTGTTAGGACAGCAGCTAGCTACATGTCCCTTGGTGTGACATTTGAAGCACGATCTCTTTTTCGAAAACTTCTTATTGGAAGTTTTTGAACTAGATTCAGATTTCACATTATTGCTTGACCCAACCTGGTTCCCGTCCATAACCTCGTCAACTTTTTGCTTACCTTTCTTTAAAGGACAACAACTTGCCACGTGCCCTTTGTTGTGACATTTAAAACAGGATATTTTCTCTTTGTTTGATCCCTTTTTAAATGTGTTGGTCTTGTTGTCTTCAGTATCCTCATCCAATTTATGAGGTGTACTGTTAGACCCAACAGATTCTTTCAAAGAAACTGGACTACTTGGCAAGTCCACAGCTATCGGATCCACTACATGTGCAGTGGTTACAAATTCAGTTAGCTCATCTTCAGTTGGTAAAAATGAGTAGTCAGAAGATGAAGCTTTAGTAAACCCCACCCCTGTTTTATCATTACTTCTTTTTAAACCTTTTTGAATTTGAGTTCTGACTAACGAAGAATTCCCAAAATTATGTAACTTCCCTTGAAGTTCTACAATTTTGGCTTGTGCATCAGCCAATTCTGTGCACTTTTCTGAAAGCTCGTTAGTCTTTTCTTTCACAGTTTCACGAGCCAAATCAATGACCTGTAACATTTCATTGACTTTGCTTGTTAAACTGCTAATTTCCTGTTCATTTGATTTTAGTTTTTCTAAACAGTTTGACTCTCTTTTAATCAAAAGAACATTTAACTCTTTTCGGTTTTCCAAATCAGCTAACAGAACGTTGTTTTGCTCCGATAGTCTGTCAACTTCACCCTGTAGTTCAGTGCAATTATGACACGTATGACCTACAGGTTCTGGTGTTACCTTCACCTCTGTTGTAAGTTCATTCACACCATTCATGCACTTTGAAACTTCTGCAGCCTTCTTCTCAGCCTTCTGTTCAAGAGCTTTCTTCTTCTCTTCCTTCACAACAACTGCTTCTTCATCTAACGCACGATCTCCTACACTCTGTCTTGATGAATTCTGATAGCGTTTTCGTAAAGCTTCCCACAGATCATAAGAAGTCCCATAGTGCTTGATGGTATGTTTAATTCCCTCAGGCAGGGACATCTTTATCACTGCTAAAGCTTTCTTCTCAGCATCAACCATCAGTTTCTCAGATTCATCCATCTTGTCATAAGAAATCACTTTTGTCCTTCCTTCAACACGACGTGTAGGAGCCATGTATCCATCTACAATACATATCCACATGCGTGCATCCTGAGATTTAATGAAGGATGTGAAGCTGTTCTTCCATGTAAGATAGTTCTCCACCTTCATCATCTTAGGAGCATTCAAGTTGGCCATGTTTGACATTTTAAACGTTGCAGACTGAGAAAACCGTACAAAATATCTCCGAAAACAGTGGTTTCCAAATTACACCTTTAGAATCGTCTCGAAAAGACGAGTCCAACGATATATAATGTCAAAAACCGATTTCGGGATTTTCCAGAGTCTAACGGCGCAAACGGTTCTGTCAAACGAGTTACGGATCAATTTCTATTTGCAAAACACCGAAAAATTTCCGACGCTTGCCAACTGAAATTCCACCACTTAAATCTCTCTTAATTTCGCTGGTTTTAGGTTAATTTCTCTAGGTGATCAGTTAAATTCGCTGGTCTAATGTATGCTTAATTTCGCTGATGCAGTTCAACAGACAATTTCGCTGATAAGTCAAGTTCGCTGGTGTAGTTCGCTGTGTCAGGTCAGTTCGCTCAATTTCGCTTCAGATTTCGCCAAATTCGCTGGTCAATTTCGCTTGTACGACGACCAGTAAATTCGTCGAAAAACCGTGATAATTTCGCTGTGGAAAGTTTTCACGGTTACCAAAGTCGCCTTTGGATTTAATTTCGCCCGTAACTTTGCTGATTAATTTCGGAGATCAGTCAAATTCGCCAGAAACAGCCAATTTCGCCCAGTAACTATGGAAAGTCAATCTGTTCGAAATTTTTGATGATTTTCTGGATTTTCTAACAACTTCCTGCAAAATCAAAGCAGCAAAATCAGCAACAAATTTCGAAAATTTATCAAGAACAGATTGAATAAACTCAAGAACACGAAGAACAGTCTTCGAATCTTCAAGTCTATCAGCCAACAAACTATTCCAGAATCAGCCAAATCTTTCCAGAAAACCTGCAAACCACCAAACAAACAAACCAGAAGATCAAAACAGCCAACAAAAATCAAAAATCAGAATCAAAACACACCAAAAATTCGAAAATTTTAAAAACCCTAATTTTTAGGTTTCAAAAATTTCGAATTTTTACTCCCTGTTTCTGCAGCAAACAATTCTGAACCGAGCAATCAAGAGCCTAATGCTCTGATACCAATTGTAGGTCCCCTTGAGTCTATGGATCGTAACAGAATCGTCTTTCCAATCAAGAGTGCGGAATCCTCTTGATCAGAATTAGCAGAAAAGTGTAGAAACAGAAATCACTTTCAACCGGGTTTCTATTGATTATCAAACAAACGTATTACAATCAATCAAACCCTAATTCGTCCAAGCTCTAACCCTTACACGAAATTGCTAGAACTCTCACGAAAATCCTCTCACAAACACTGTTTTTGCTGATTAACCTTAACCCTAATGTCTAACCTTGTTTATATAACACAAGGTTCACAACTGGGCTAGGTTAAAGACTCCTGGGCTGCGAATTGGACAGGCCCAATTCGCCCCCATCACCCAATTCTTTGGGTTTAGTTAGCCCAAACATTACAACTAACTATTACAAAGCTAAACCCGCTAACTGTTTATCGTTTAACTAATTACAAGATATCCAAAGACCAAATCTAAGCTGTTGTCACAAACACGCACCAACAGTAGAGTCCTGTTTCGAGCAACAACATTAGGGGCAACAACTATCGTGACATCAAGGTACTTGTAATGGTAGCTTACAGTATGGAAATGAAGGTGCCTACGGCATGTAATGGCAGTTGATAATTCAAGACGACAACAACGAAGGGAACGATGACAGCATGGTAGAAATCCGTGTGATTGTAACAATAACACCGGCAGTGGTACTCGCGAAAGGATATTTAGGATTGACGTGGGCGACGACAGGACAACAACAACATGGTAGTTTGGATGGATAGCAAATCGCTACGGCTCGATTCCGTTTAACCTTGATGCTTCTTGAAACCAAACCTGTTATGAAACCGGCTGATGGCAGGTCAGCGGAAACCGCATATGTTAGTTGGGATGCAAACTCGATATTGCAGGGGACAGACATTCGACACCGGTGTTACCTTTACTATCCTTGGTAGCTACAGCGCAATAGTTAGTGTTGGTGGGTTATTAGGACATATCGCCCGGACGTACCCTGCGAGAAGAAATTTAGCGTCACCATATGCTCTAAAGTACCAGAGTGGTGAAAAGATTAGCATCATGTCAGTAATGACAACCTCGAAAGCGCCTATGGAAGGAGGACCTCACTGTATTAGCAACTATACCTAATGATCAGACTAAGTAAGATAGGATCGAGGACCCACCGATTATTGTGACTCATCTCAAGGTGCAATTGGAGGAGCTTTCAGGTCTACTACCACAACTATTAGTCAGAAACTCAGTGATCTCACGATTAGAGGGAGCTCCGAATACTCATAGTCTTACCGCCTTACACCAGAAGGGTTGCAAGAACCGTGTAATCTTGTTGCACAAGAGTTTGTTGGACCTAATTCTCACTTTGGGAAGCCCCAGTTATATCCGTGAAAATAAGCCTTTTTGTGTGTACGTACCAATTATCGAGCCCCCATCGAGACGACAGTTAAGAACCGTTTGCCGCGGCCATGTATCGAAAACCGATCAACTAGTTACAAGAGACGAGCTTTCATTCAAGGATTAACTTACGAGCGCATATTATCAGATGGAAACCTAAGGGGAGAAAGTTCTTAAAGAAGCTTACCAGACGCAATTCGACCATACAACTTTGCACTCCAAGACTTTTAGAGCGATCATCACACCAGCAGCCTCATAGATCCTGTGAACCGACCGTGCTATTGGGGGACATTTTGAACCCTTCTCAGGGGGAAAGCAACAACATGGACAACTTTTTATCCTATTTGGAAGGTCCTGATGGAGGAGCCACAGCACGCGGGGTCTTGATAAATGTAGCTTCTGAAATTCGAGAGGTACCTTTTAGGTAATGTAATCAACAAAGTGGGAATGCACGTGAATCTCGCTAAGACCCGTTTTCTTTGGAAACTGATCGACACTAAAAGTCCTTCGAGGATACAACGATTTCTTGGTTCCGCTTGATTTATCACAGGAATTTCGAAGGCCGCATAACTTAGATCCCTTTAGCACAGCGGGGTGCCGTGTTCGCGAAAGACAGAACATGAGGACGTCTCTTCAGCATTCGAATCCTAATTCAGTAAGGTACTGAGCCTCATTTTTACCCAAGGGCATGGGTAATACAGTGGTATATCATTATGTTTTGAATCAGAGTCCCAGTTACACGTCGACGCAACACGAGAGAGTAACGACTTACGAAGAACTGCATGACACACAACTGGTGGTGGAAACCGTGGTCTTTGGAGTTACACGGAGGCATTACTTGGACGGTACCAAATGCGTTACTTAGACCGATCACGAGGGCCTTCCGTGTACTCTGGTTTCGAAGGAGCTAAATCAGTAAATGGCACCGTTGGATGGAACTTCTGGGTGGATTACGACTGTGGAACCTGAACGTGTATGGACTTTGCAGCTCGCCATCGACTCCAACCCACCTGACCCAACTCGTTCTGTACAAACTAGGGAACTATCGGGAGAGAATTTTCAAGTTGAGTCCATGCGGGGCATGGAAGAGCATCCTTGGTGAAACGAACGATATTCATTAACTCATAGAACGACTATAAATCTCACTTCACAGCAACGGTAGGGAAGTTGTGGTTAGCAAAACACACTGGCTTCGAAAATTCTATTCAACTGGATTTTAAAGAAAGATGTTTGGACATGTAAATCTTGTACTGATGATTGGGCATGAAAACCCGTCTAACAATGTATGGGTATGACTTTTGACTTTGGGAAAAGTCAAGGCGAAGTATAAGAAACTGGCAACACCTATGTGGAAGATGGGAGCAGACTGCTATGAATGCTGCCACTAGCCTATTTACAACTCGAAATGGAAACACAAACAGTAACAATCATTGATCGCTGAATGTGATCAGCACACCTCCTTGCAGTCAAGGGAACTAATGAGTCTTCTCAGCTTGTGAAAATTTTTCTGGACGAGACGGATTATAGGCATGAGGTGCCAACCCCTATTACCTATTGGACTATACCTAATCTAAGGCGGGCATGGCGCACACCTTTGACTCACGTCTTGACATGAACATTGCTTATTACTGTAGGACAATCGAGCAAAGTGACGAACCATCTGAGCACACGAAGGCATGTTGTAAGTATGTGCATAACTGACTTTAGTAAACGTTTGGGAAGGACACTTATCTTGGGGAGAAGCCCTAATGCAGCTGCACCATGAGTGTATGCATACAACCCATGCTGAGGCATAACCTGGACAGTAACTCTAATCTCCTTGTTGGACTAATGTAGTTGACAACGTAATCGCAGGTCCAGGACTTGAGCTCAAAACTCTCGAACATTGCTTAGATCGGAAATTGTTTGATGGCAGCGCATGAGCGCTAGGAAAGCTGATTAGCTTAGGAAACACTGGGAGTTTGTTGTAGGCAAACGTGTCATAATCGAAAGCATCACCCTGGGGGGGTGCGGTATGCTATAGAAAACATGGCAAGCTTACTTTACGACGCGTGAGACATTCGGATTACTGGAACAAACGGTGACTTGGCTCACAAACTCAGGCTAATTGATGAAACGGGATAACTATCGTAATGGTATGTATGCCCTAGGTTTAAGGCAGTGGTTGCCCGATGAAACCCTGGGGATACCCTTACCGGAATTTGAGGTCATCGGACCAGTTGTATATATCAGGGAATCTATCGAAAGCATGGGCTAAGAAGTCAAGGTTCGCTAGCATGAGTCATATGACAATCGTGAGGGCTTGTTAAACTTCAATACGTGGACTGAAGTTCACATAGGAACGGAAGGATATGTTAAAACTTCAATGTTCTCAATTATTCAAAGGATTGAACCAACTCTTGATATCACTGGTGAATTTCGGGACGAAATTTCTTTCAAGTTGGGGAGGATGTGACACCCCAGGAAAACCAGCAAACGATATAACTTACCTAGCTTTAACTTATCTAGCTGCTTTAACTTATCTAGCTTTCTCAGTGAGTGCGTACCAAATTTCGGGACGAAATTTCTTTTTAGTTGGGGATACTGTGACAACTCGTAATTCCGAACCTACCTTTGTGTAACATTCGTGAACACGACACGACTTTATGAACTTGACTGATTACTTTATGAACTTGACTAATTACTTTATGAACTTGACTGATTACTTTATGAACTTGACTGATTATGTGAATAATATGATTGAATGAATGTAGGACATGTTATATGAATGCATATGTGTTACATGATCCGATCGCACAACAACCCACACACCCACTCGACCGCACAAGCCCATTTGGGCCGTAATTGCTTGTACTCGGACATATGGGCAAGCCCATGTGTAGGTTCGGCCCATTCTCCTCTTACAGGCATACAAACAATCACCCTTAGGGTGTTACGTCTCATTTGTTACACAAAACACAAGTTACAAAACCCTAGTTCGGTTCCTTTCTCTCTAAGCCGACGGCCATCACTTCCCTTTCTCTCGAAGATCAATCCCGTATCAGATCACCTTCTATCAATCGGTTAGTGTTTGATTATTTGTGGATTTATGATATACGATTTCACATGTCTTAGAGAATGCATGATTACATGATTAATCGGGTGTCTTGCAATATGTTGTTTTGATGTTGTTAAGTTGATAGCAAACCGAATGCTTGTTAATCGGCTTGTGTGTGTGCTTTGGAATATGTTCATGCTAATCGTTATGTTCGTAATATTTATATACCGAATGATTGTAATCGGCTGTGATATGAATTATATGGATGGATAATCATGTGCTAGGATCTAGAATCGATCAGATAATAATCGGGTACAATATGTTCATGATTGGATGTTGTGGCTAGTAGGAATCATGCTAGAAATAAGGATTATGAGCTGATAGTTAATGGTGATAGATGTTATGTTGTCATTGTTCATATGATCATATTAGGGTTCCTACGAATTTGGAATTGATTGCTTGTTTGATCGATGTATGGCTGAAATGGAAATTGTTAATTGATCATGATAAACTTGGAAACTTTGAAATTAATTTGGCTAGATTAATGTTGTAACCGAATGGGCATAAAACTCGGAATTCAAATACTGATCGCACAAGTCATGTATAAACCAATAAACACAGTGTACAAGCATAGCATCGTATGATCGCACAACATCTTGTGGATCGCACAAGATGTTGGGCCACACGCAAATGTCTGATCTGTTAACGTTACTGGGCCGGACAGCCCAAGTCCTTAATCGCACAAGACTTCTTGATCGTACAAGAAGTCCGTTCGCACAAGGGTTTCCTCTCGCACAAGCCGATCTGGTCGCACAAGAGGCCTGATCGCACAAAGCGGTCCCCAGTCGCACAAGCTCTCGATCGCACAAATCAATTGTGAATTAGTTGTCTGGATCGCACATGTGTATGTTTGCTTGAACTGTTGGGCCGGATGGTTAATTGGGTTGGGCTAATAAACTGATCGCACAAAGTCGGACGCACAAGATAATAAGTTTTGCATGATCGCACAACATGTTGCGGATCGCACAAGCTGGTGCCGATCGCACAACATGTTGGGCCACACACAAAGGTATAAACTGCTAACGTTGTTGGACCGGACAGCCCAAAATCCCACTCGCACAAGACTAATTCAGTCGCACAAGGTTACCCGGATTCGCACAAGATACTTATGTGATATTTTGATTGGGCCGAGAACGTGTTATTGATCTGTTATGATAGTTGGGCCGGGAATTGTTGGATTGCACACCATGTTGTGGGCCGCACAACATGTTGGGCCGATTACTTTTGGACTTTCTAATCGCACAAGTTGAATGTATTGCTTGACTGTTAAAGTGTTGCCATGATCTATACGTGTTTGTAACGTGTTAACTCTGTGTAATCGTACGTGCTTTACTTGAACCAAACCTGACTTGTATGATAAACCTGCTAGGACGTGGTTGATCACATTGTAGCTTAACTGAACCTTTTCGTGTATCATACCGAGCAACCCCAGGTGAGTTCATTGCATTTTCTCAAGCATGCGTCCCGGTGGTTTGGGACAACTGGTAAACATTTGGAAGGGAAACTTGGGGTAAACAACTGGAACATAGAAACAATCATCTACCGGATTGCCTGTAAGGCAATGGGGTAATTAGTTGATAGCGCTATTAGGTTTGGCACCCTCACACCGGGCCGTAAGGACGGGCGTGAACTAATTACTGGGACAACTTGTGAATATAACGCGGATATAAGACCTCCTACAGCTTGTCAAGGTTGTTTGATACCTTGACTTTGACCAATGCCTGGTTATGGGCATTGGGGTTAGGCATTCCCATCATTGACGCTGCATACGGTACAACATATCATCGGTCGTTAAGGGGTACCCACTCCCCGGATACCTATGGGCACACTCCCTAGGGTATCTAACGTGAACGACATCGTAACGCAACATTGAATCGCATTAACATATATCTGGTAACACAACACGTTAACAAAACCTTGAACTCACCAGCGTAGTCTGACACACTTGTTTGCATGCTTGTAGGTCGTTAGCCTTGGAACATGGACTTGCTATCTGGGAGTGCTGGAGTGGTCATGGATCGAGACTCTTGGATTTACTTATAAACAATACATTGATTTTGAATATTATTATAGAACGATTGCTAGACGATTACATGCTTCCGCTACACAACTTTGAGAATTGATATCATGTTGATATCTTATTTTAGTAATCAATGTCATGACTTATTTAATCATTGGTTCAATGTGATTGGTGGCTCGAACTCTGATGCGTAGCACGCCTCGCGGGGTTTCCGCAGGTGGAATTTTGGGGGTGTTACAAATGTAGTTAGGCATTATGTTAACACAAAGATCTTTATCAATGGTGATATTGCTAATAAATGAATTTTGAAAGAAACATGGAACCGGTGTAATGTTAATTTCAAAAGGGTCTTCTTTTATTAGCGAGGTTTGATTATTAGTTAACTTAACACTCACTAAGTCTTTGATTTTAGCACTAGTGTTTAACTCTTTTAAAAACTTGGCATGAGGGGTTACTAAACAATAATTTTCGAAAGTAGGTGACAAGAGAATAATTTCTTCAAAATTAGACTCTTCATGAACTTTAACATTATTGGACTCACCTTTTTCCTTGTTTAACTCATGTGTCGGTTTTTCACTTTCTTGTTCTTCCATTTTTACATTTTCAACTACCTCTACGTTATTATTTTTTAATTCTTCTCTTGCGCGGGATTCCTCTTCCCTTGCGCGAGATTCTTTCATGTAACGTTCGATAGTTTTAATGTGTTCTAATATCCTATTGGTCACTTCGGTGAGAGAAAAAGAATTTGGATCCTCAAAGCTTGAATCCGGTTGTTCGATCCTTGGCTCCTCATAATTCTCATATGAAGTAGATGGTCCACACCATTGTTCTTCATTGTAAGTATATAATGGATAAGGGTCGAAACTTTGTTCTTCATAGTACTCATATGAGGTGGGTTGTTCACACCATGGTTCCTCATAATAAGAATATGAAGGTGGTGGTTCATATCTTGAGTCTTCAAAGTATGAGTATGAAGGCTCATACCTTGGTTCCTCAAAATATGAGTATGAGGGAGGAGGTCCATACCTTTGGTCTTCATAGGATGTGTATGAAGTTGATGGCTCGTACCTGGGCTCCTCATAGTAGTTGTATGAATTGGATGGTTGATATGAGTTATTATATTGAACCGAGCGTGTGTTACGACAATTAGTGCAATAATTACCCCTATAATCATCCTCATCATAGGTGTAGTTGTAGCCTCTTGAGTATTGATCCATAAGAATCACTCAACAGACCACAACTGAGTCTCAGGACCAGAAAACAAAAATAAGACGGAAACAGAAGCTGGACACGGCCCCGTGTCTGGTGAACACGGCCCCGTGTTCAGGGTCTGTATCTGGGCGTTTTAATTAAAGTTACTGGTCACGTTGAGCACGGGGGCGTGTTGAGTGAGCACGGCCCCGTGTTCAGACTCTGTATCTGGGTATCTACTCTAAAAATATGCAGCACGGGGGCGTGTTCAGCGAGCACGGCCCCGTGTTCAGGCTACTGTAAATGCAAACTAAACTAAAATGCAGAAAAATGTGCGCGCGTTTTGAAAAGGTTTTGAAAAACTGATTAGGCCGTCGATTTTAAGCTTTCTTAAAATCCTTGTGTCCCCGGCAACGGCGCCAAAAACTTGATGCGTGTGTAGTGTAATATGTTTTAGATGTATATTTAAGCCCCTTTTTACACTTTTAGCCAAGTTTTAAATTTATAAAACACGATATTTACTAACACTAAACACACATATGGGCAAGTGCACCCATCGTGGACGTAGTATAGTGTTGGTAAGATACCGAGGTCGTCCAAGGACACAAGAGCTTTTAATACCGGTTTATCCTCAACGTCTAATCAAATCAAAAAGTGAGAAAAATGTTTTAAACTAAGAAAAATAAAAACTAACTAAATGCTGAAAAATGAAATAAAATAAAAACAGATAGACAAGATGAATCACTTGGATCCGACACGTGTGTTAGTATAACCTTTGATTATTTTCGCACTTTTGCACTTGTTTAAGAGATTATCTTAGTTATTGTAGTAGGCCCCTCTTTTGAAGGCGACGTTACCCTCAACCCAGTAGTTTGAGTCAGCAAGGATACAATCCTAAAGGGTCGGATTATTGAAAGATAATGAATTAAGTTATTAATGCAAATTGTGGTAGGCCCCGCTTTCGGCGGTGACGTTACCCTCGGCTAAGTAGTCTGAGTCAGCAGGGATACAGTCCTAAATAGCCGGGTTATAGTATTAATAGTAGTTAACTTATGAGGGGGTCAAAGAGTTTGGATCCCCGCCATCCAATACCTATGGGCATTGAAGGAGATCCTACTAAATTTGACCCAGGTCCCAAGCAGGACCTCTAAACGCTGAACAAGGGCAAGACCCTTACCAAACCGTTCCCTTAACCCCCGACCAGGTAGCCAACATACCTCCATATAGACCGTGGAGATATGAATGGTGAAAATCTTTTATTTTATATAGACAGTAAAATAACGCCAAGACACCACGGACAAACGATAAGGAAAGATCACCTTCAACATAAGTAACTAGTTATTAAAGTCATTAATACAAAACCAAATAAAAAGTGCAAAAGATTAAAAATAAATAGTATTATACTAAACACTTGTCTTCACCAAGTGATGTAAGAGACTTAGGCAAACATGGCCTTGATTGTCAAGAACTCTTACGATCAATCTTGGATCCCGAGACGACTCACACACTCTATGATGGACAATGGATGATGGTGGTGGATGATGGTGTTATGGTAGTGGGGGGTGGTGGATGAAGTGTGAGAGAGGTGGTGTGCCAAGGGATGAGATGGAATGAAACCAAGCACCCCTATTTATAGGCTGAACAGAAGGCTGGGCACGGCCCCGTGTCCGCTGGACACGCCCCCGTGCCCGTCTGACATTCTCTCTCTTCATTAATTGTAATTCGCAATTACAATTAATGCGCCTGCTGTACTTTCACCACGCCCCCGTGCCCGCTGGACACGGCCCCGTGGTGGGCAATGGAAGCTTCTACTGGTTTGTCTTTTCTGCTGCTTCTTGGGCACGGCCCCGTGTTCGCTGGACACGGGGCGTGTTCAGTCTTCTGTTTTCTCTTCTTTGCCTTGGGGGTTGCCGTTGAGGGTCCGGGCAGTCTACTTTTATTCCTTTTCTTGTATTTATGCTAGAATTAGTTGTCTTTTTACTTCTTTTGTGATTTTGAGCTCATTTCATCCTGAAAATACAAAAGGAAGACAAAAACACTCTTTTTCCAACATTAGTACTTAAAAAGGGTTAGTTTTATGCCTTAATTGATGTGATTTATATGTTACATTTTACACACATCAAATACCCCCACACTTGAACTTTTGCTTGTCCTCAAGCAAAACTCTTTAAATGTGGCTTACACTCCCAAATGGAATAGGTAGAAGAGAAAGTTTTTAGCTTGTCATAGAGTGTCGGGAATCCAAGGTCTTTGTAGCTTTTATATAGCTTTTGTTTGTTTTTGACTTCATCATTGTTTTTTTTTTCACATAAAAAGGCGAGTTTACGAAAAACCGAGCTTGTTACTAAAATAAAGGGTGAAAAAAATAAAAAGGGATTTTTTTTTTTGGTGGGTAAAAAGGTTTTGGGGTAATGAAATGAAAGGTTTAGGCTCAAAAGGGGCTATCTAGGGGGATTTTGGGTAGGTGGTAAAAAAAATGAAAAATAATGGTTTAGAAAGAAAAATATGGTTAGTCCTAATGCCTCCATCACTTACTTACTTGGGTTTAAGTTGGTAAGGACCGGGAATGTATCGTCGTGGCAAGTTCTAGAGTTGTAAGAACCAAGCGGCTATTCACACAAGAAACGAAAAATGAGCATTTAATCTAAATATCTATATTTTTATGCTCAATAAAGGCTCAAAACTCACTTTTGTGGGAATGGGTTTTTTAATGTGATCAAGTATATATAATCGAATTTTTAACTAGACTTGTTATGCCGTTTCGTAATTTTCTTATGTTGGTTCTTTGTTATCACGACGCTATGGTTGTAAATTTGTAAAAATATAACCTTTTTAGAACTTGTTATTCCCAACTTAAACTAAGACAAGTAAATGATAAAAAAATGAAAAAGTTTTTGAAAAAATTTGGGGTGTTTAGCGGTTCCAATAGAGTTTTGTGTAAGGCTTGTATTTAGGATTTGCAAAATTCAAGGTTTTAGCATCCCCCCCACACTTAAATTACACATTGTCCTCAATGTGTCCAAAAATAAGGTTTTTGGTTGATTAGAATGTGTAAAAGTAGGTTAAAAAGCAAAGATTTATGTTACTGGCAGTCTGGACACGGCCCCGTGTCCATTGGACACGGCCCCGTGGCGAACTGCCAGTACTGAAAACTTACAGAAGATGAACACGGGGGCGTGTTGGGTGGACACGGCCTCGTGTCTGGCAAATAATTGCAGGTTAGTAACCAAACAGCAGGTCTGGGAGATGAACACGGGGGCGTGTCGGCTGGACACGTCCCCGTGTGGACAGTCTGTGAGCCTGAAAAACAGGTTTTGTCTCCCGGTTTCTCCATTTTGGGGCTGCAAGTGCTAATGTTTAGCACTCTAACCCTTGCATTGCACCTGTTTAATCACTCAATACCACACCAAACAAACATAAACCATCCTAAATTACCAACGTTAATTGTCTCCAAGCATAAAGTAAAAATAAAACAAAGATAAAAAAAACAGTTAAAGAAAGTAAATTGTTCAACAAGCGGCACGCAGGCCGTAAATTGTTCGATAGGGAAGGGTACTTAAACCTGTGGGCTTATCACCAACCTGCCCCTTGTTCCTTCAAGCCTCCTACTCCATGTCTTCATCGCTACCATCACCTCCACCCCCATGCCTCGCCATGTACTCCCGGATGCTACCGATATCATCTTGTATATCGTTAATGTTGCGCTCGATAGCTCCAACCCGGTGGTATGTGTTGTTGGCGAGATTGTAGGTGTTCCTGGTGCACATGAGGTTTTCCTGCAAAAGATCATGTAAACTTTGAAAGTTAGGAAAACCGCCTCCTTGAGAGGAGGATTGACCCGGATCGCCCTGGGGTTGGTACTGATAATGGGGAGGTGGTGCATGAAGAACTAGAGCCTCCTGCGGGTTCCATGCATAGCCTTGTGTCCTTTGAAAGCTCACCGTCCCGTCTTCCGCCTCATAAAGTAAGTTCATGGCTCGGCAAATGTGGTAGTCAACTCGTCCCGACCATGGACTCCTTTCAAAGGACCTTGGGATATTCGTGAAATGCTTGAAAAGACGGTACACCCATCCCCCGAAGAAGATAGGTGTAGGAGCGTGAGCAAGGCGATTTAGGTGCATGTTTCGTAACAAGAGATAAGGAACATCGAGAGGCTTCTGGTTGTGGATGCAGTGAAGGACAACCAAATCTTTCAACCCTACAACGCCACTACTGTCGTGACGCTGGTTCAGCGAGTAGGTGAGGAGCCTGTGAATGTAGCGGTAAAGCGGGTCCCTCAGTTTGGTACTCTTGGTGCTGCTAGGGTTGTAGATTCCTTCACCGATCTGAGCTCATGCGGCTTGACGTTCAGTTGCATCCAAGTCTCGTAATCCCCCAGTATTCTCTTCATTCCCCGATTCCTCTTCACTATATAGCCCTATGATAGATCCAAACTGTGCCATGGAGGTTGTGAACGTGGTCCCTCCACATCGGAATGTGACCGCCTCATGGTCAAACGGGTCACACCTTGAGTTGAAAATGAAAGTACTGTAAAACTCCATTGTGCATTGATGCACCGACCGAAGCCGGGTGTTCAATGCAACTGCCAGTGGACCTCTCACGATGTTGTTGAATCGGTCAAGTTGATTCACCATGGTTAACAAATCGGTACATGCCCGCCTAGGGTACTCCTCCGGTCTTGTTTGTAGTATCTCGTACCGTGCCCTAGCGTCAAGTTCACTTGCGTTGAACCTCGTGAATTTTGACATCTGAAAGAATACATCAAAGGTTAGTACGAAACAAGGATATTTGAAGTGAAACTGCAAACAGTGGGCTGGACACGGCCCCGTGTTCAGCGGACACGGCCCCGTGTCCAGGCGTCTGTAACCCAAAAATTTCATTTTTCGTCCCGGATTCGAAAACCTGAAAATTTTTAGCCCAATAGTAGCGGTTTCCCCCGAAAATGAAACCCTAAGTGTCGTTTTTCCCAAAACAAACCGTTTACCCTTTCAATTTCGTGTTTTTTTCGGTTCAAGAACAAGGGTTTGGGGTTTTAGTTGGAAATCGAACGAATCTATCAACAATACATGTTTATTTACTTCCTACTATACTAATCTAAACTACTACTAACAGATTTCATCAAAAATTTTGAGTTCGATCCGGATGAACATGAAGAACCCTAGATTTTTCCCCAATTTTTGATGTTTTAACTACATGCAAGTAACTAATCTAACTACTAGAGATGATAGAATCATACCTTGACGTTGTTAAACTCGGTAGTGACGTCGGAAAACTGTGGAAAATCGCCTGGAACCAGAGCGTTTTCGGCTATACGGGGCGTGTGGAATGATGTAACTGATAGGAAAAGAGGGTTTTATCCCGACAGTTGCCTCGACACGGCCCCGTGTCCAGCGGACACGGCCCCGTGCCGAGCAAAGTTTTTGAAATTTTTTTTTTGTGCTTGTGTGCATGCCCCTTATTTCCGAAAATGGCTAGAAGAATTACCGGTTTTTAAACATACACTTACCTGTAACATGTCGGGTATGAGTTTATTCGTTAACCGTTTGAAGTGAGATCTCCTCTTCCTCGTCCTCAATGGATCCTCGGTAGAGTTTTAGCTGTTGGCCATTGACTTTAAATGGTATCCCATTTCGAGTTTTAATTTCTACTGCACCGTGTGGAAAAACACGGGTGACGGAAAAAGGTCCTGACCACCTAGATTTTAGCTTACCAGGAAATAATCGAAGTCGTGAATTAAACAATAGAACTTGATCTCCTACCCGAAATTCATTAGATTTAATATATTTATCGTGTAAATTTTTCATTCTTTCTTTATAAATTTCGGAGTTAGAATATGCATAATTCCTTAGCTCGTCTAATTCATTTATTTGACAAAATCGGTTTTTACCGGCATTTTCTAAATCTAAGTTCACGTTTTTTATTGCCCAGTAGGCTTTGTGAGCTATTTCTACTGGCAAGTGACAACTTTTTCCATAGACAAGTTTATATGGGGTTGTGCCTATAGTGGTTTTATAAGCAGTTCGAAAAGCCCATAAAGCGTCGTCTAATTTGTCGGCCCATTCTTTTTTATTTATTCCTATGGTTTTTTCAAGTATTCGTTTTAAACCTCGATTAGTCACTTCGGCTTGCCCATTTGTTTGAGGGTGATATGTTGTTGAGACCCGGTGATAGACCCCATACCTTGTTAATATTTTTTCGAACTGATGATTGCAAAAATGGGTACCTCTATCACTTATTAAAGCCTTTGGAGTCCCGAAGCGAGAAAACAGTTTTTTCAAAAATTTTACCACTACTCTTCCATCATTTGTTGGAAGATCCTCGGCCTCCGCCCATTTAGACAAGTAATCGACTGCCACAAGTATATATTTGTTTCCCTTTGAAGGTGGGAAAGGTCCCATGAAATCGAGTCCCCACACATCAAAGATTTCAGAGACGAGAATGCCATTTTGAGGCATTTCGTTTTTGGAAGAAATATTACCTGATCTCTGGCAGGCGTCACACGTCTTTACAAGGTTTTGTGCATCCTTGTAAATGGTTGGCCAGTAAAATCCTGAATCAAATACCTTTCGTGCGGTACTTGCGGCACCATGATGTCCTCCGTATGGACCTTCATGACAATGATGGAGAATTCTTCGTGCTTCCTTACCATGGACACACCTTCGGATGAGCTGGTCGGCACACATTATGCATCCAGACAACTTAAGAATCATGAAGAGAATTATTCCACCCATGATTTAGAATTAGGAGCTATAATTTTTGCCCTGAAAATCTGGAGACATTACCTTTATGGTAGTAAGTTTACCATATTTACTGATCATAAGAGTTTAAGGTATGTTTTCGGGAAAAAGGAGGTGAACATGAGGCAAAGACGCTGGATGGAGATTCTTAGTGATTATGATTGTAATATCCAGTATCATGCAGAAAAAGAAAATGTAGTGGCTGATGCTTTAAGTCGAAAATATCATGAAAAGCCAAAAAGGGTACGTTCTCTTAAATTAAATCTACAAGTAGATTTAAATGATCAAATTAGAAAAGCACAAGAATCAGTAATCAAGGATGATACTGAAAAATTAATAGGAATAATTAAGGAATGTCACACCCCCAAATTCCACCATGCGGAGTATCACCGCTTGGAGGCGTGACATGACCAGGATCAAGCCACCAATCATATTGAACAACGTATTTAAGTAAATAAAACCAACCACAATACAATTGGTGACCAAAAGGAAGTTAACCAAGTTCAATTTAAATAGCGGAAGCATAAACGTAATTCCAAAAAAAAACATAAGTCCATAGTTCATAAGTTTAAAGTTCCAAAACGTAAGTTTAATAGGTTCATAAGGATTAAATTATTAAGCACGGGACTTAACAGTCCGTATCCCACAACGACTCCTTCCTCGTGCAAGCTCCAAGCATTTAATGACCTGTAAGGCATGTAACAACGAGTCAACAACAAAGTTGAGTGAGTTCACGGGTGGTTGATTAGTTTTAAATTGTTTCGGAAAACGTGGTTTGTCTTTTGTTGGCGTAATTGCCGTGGGGGTTACCCCGTAGTTGAAAGTATTATTAACCAATTCATTCTTTATTACCCAAACCATATTCATGATCAGTGGGGGCTTCCCCATGTGAACCACTAGACCGTACCATATCGACTACTAACGCAAATAAGTTGTGCCCTACATCAGTGTCTATCATCACTGACAGTTTGCCATAGTCCATTAGTACACGCCCGTCCAACTGGCACGGTGTGAGGTTTGTTAAACCTAATAGCGCTATTAACTAATGACCCGCTCGCCATTGGCCTCGGCGATTAAGTCGATATAAAATGAGGGACTTCATGATAGAGTTTTGTCTAATAAGTTTTAAGGGTGTTGTCCTACCCAAGGAGGCCGAACGTACGTATTCTACCCAAGGAGAATACGCAGGATTAATATTGGCATCCTACCTATGGAGGATGGCCGTACGTATCCTACCCAAGGAGGATATGTAGGTTTCTTTTTAATTCTTTAACCCATTCCCAACCACCGGGAATCCCATGCCTTAGAAAGTGTGTGAACTCACCTTGGTTTGCTCGGTTAGATTAATTACTCAAGTAAATCAGGAAATCAAGCACGTCCTAATAAGGTACACATAACAATCAGTTTTTCATGCATAACACGTATCCTACGTACTGTTTATTTACTCATTACTTTCTACCACAAACCACACAATTCAAATGTCAAGACATATTGTCAAGTTATATTATTTTACCCTAATATATTATAACTATCTCACAAAATAAACAAGTATCCACACAAGTGTTCTAGCATAAGATATATATTATAAATATATATTTATCAAATTTTATTTACGAAAATCAACCTCCGGCACTTGGTATTTTGTAATAAAAAATCATGGCGAAGTTTATTCTGAAAACAAGGTTAAAATACGTTTGTAAACACCTGCTAGAAAAATATTTTTTTAAAGTGTTGAATTTTTAGAAAAATTTCGCCAGAGTTTTCTTTGTAAATAGAGGTGTCCATGCTTACTAGCATATCATTTTTTTTTTCAAAAATTTATTCAAACAATTCTCATTCAACAATATACTATCTCTATTTACCAAACTTGTCAAAAACAAGCATAAACTATAAACTTATGAACTTGAAGATTTATAAAAATATGTAGTAACTTACTAGTGTCCTTAGTAAGTCTTGTTACCTTTTAAAATGTGATTAGTTATTTAAAAACTTTATTTTTTAAAGAATATGGATCTTTACAACTTATGTTCATATTTTCTAAAAATGTTTCTTCATGTATTTTTCTTGTTACACATGTGTTTCTTAACTTTGTTAACCACTAAAAATGTGATTAGTTTATGTAAGATCCAAGTTTTAGTGAAACTTATATTTTTCACTTGGTTCTTTCGAAAAACCACTCGTAGATCTTTAGATCTACGTGATTATAACCTACTTTGATCTTTATTTTTCAAGAAAATATTCATTCATTCATTCAAGTTCATAGTTTATGTGTGGATGATTCCATCATCACATTTTTACCTTCCCATCTTGCTAGTTCATGTCTTTAAACATGATCTAGCAAGTCCATATGATGACTATGTCATTTTAACTAACAAACAACATTCAACAAGCATAACAACACAAATATATCATGATTTCTTCATCATTATAACACTACTTCAACACTTTGTTAGTTTATGTTCAAAGACTTGTTTATGTTCTTAGAGTTTCTTAATATTTCACCATTCTTTTTACTATTAACCAATAAAAATATGAAGAGTATGAAGATCTAAGACACTTACTACTAGCACAAGGCTAGGGGAGTTCAAGAGCGTGAAAGTGATGGATAAAAGAAAACGGGAGCGGTCCTTGAGCTTCCGAATACACCAAGCTTACTTGTAGGGTCTCTTACACCTTTGGATGTTCTTGGATTGCTTGAAAGAAGCTTGAAGGTGGTGGTATGGTGGCGGCCGAACAAGGAGAAGGAAGAGGGAGAGAGTGTTTGCTAATGTTGAGTTGTGAAGTGAGAAGATACATGACACTTGTGCACATATATAAACCATGTTTCACCTTTAACCATAGTGTATTATGTTCCATTAACCACTAACAACCTAAATAAAATATTGAAAAGAATTGTGGGAGTGTCCCCACCCACATAACCGGTTCGAGGGGGGGGGTATGGGGTTGGTTTCTAATGATCCAGTTACTAACTAGTTAGGATTAAAGTGTTTAGTTAGTGGTTATGGTGTGTTATATAATATTTAGTGTGTTAGGGTGTTCGGGGACCCTAACTAGCTCAGAAAAGTAAAAAAAAACAATGTGTTTGGCAATATTTTTGTGTTCCGGGTAAAGTCCGGTTGTTCGGTTGGGTGTTGTCCGTTAAAGTGCTAAATTAATCCATAAAGTGTCCTATATATATATATATATTTCTGTAACACTTTTAATTCTCAACATTTAGGAAATCATAACGGACTATTTAGTAACTTTTCTGTACACTACTATATGTTAACAAGCACATGTAAGTATAACACAGAAATTCGAGAGCAGTTAAGCACTTTAATTATCATTAATAAATTGTACGGATATATGGAATTACGAGGGTTGTCACATTCTCCCCCTGTTAAGAAAATTTTGTCCCGAAATTTAGCACGTGGTTACTGAGGAAGCTAGTTAAGTTGCGTTGTTTTCCTGGTTTTCCTGGGGTGTCACACCATCCCCCCGTTGATTTGGAATTTCGTCCCGAAATTATGAAGTAGCTTCAGCCTCAGTAGTGGTTGCATTTTTCTCAAACAGCTGGGGATACTTGAGTTTCATTTGGTCTTCTCGTTCCTAGGTATACTCTGGGCCACGACGGGAATCCCAACGAACTCGGACAAGAGGTATTCTGGTATGCTTGAGAATCTTAACATCTCGATCCGTAATCTCTACTGGTTCCTCGACGAATCACAGCTGGTCGTCGATAGTGAGCTCCTTGAGAGGAACTATTAGGGTCTCATCTGACAGACACTTCTTCAGATTCGACACATGGAAAACATTGTGAACTCTGCTGAGTTCTTCAGGTAGATTCAGCCTGTAAGCGACTTTGCCAATCTTCTCAATGATTTTGAATGGTCCGACATAACGCGGATTGAGCTTGCCTCGCTTGCCAAAACGAACCACACCTTTCCAAGGTGAGACTTTAAGTAGCACTCGATCCCCAACCTGGAACTCGAGTAGCTTTCTTCGCTTATCAGCATAGCTTTTCTGTCGGTCGCGAGCTGCCGCCATTCGTTGTCGTATCTGAGCAATCTTCTCGGTTGTATCTACTACGAGTTCTGGGCCAGTGATTTAACTGTCACCAACTTCTGCCCAACAAAGAAGTGATCGGCACTTGCGTCCATACAATGCCTCAAACGGAGCGGCTTGGATGCTGGTGTGGTAGCTGTTGTTATATGAAAACTCCACTAACGGGAGATGATTTTCCCAGCCGTTACCAAAGTCGATTAAACATGCCCTAAGCATGTCTTCAAGGGTTTGGATGGTGCGTTCAGACTGCCCATCCGTCTATGGATGATAAGCGGTGCTCATATCTAAACGTGAGCCAAAAGACTTGTGCATGGCTTGCCACAGTTCCGAAGTAAAACGCGCGTCACGATCAGAAATGATGGAGGTTGGCACTCCGTGCCTTGATACTACTTCCTTTAGGTAAATGTCTGCTAGAGTAGAAAACTTATCCGTTTCCTTGATAGCCAGAAAATGTGCAGACTTGGTCAGTCGATCCACGATCACCCAAATGGTATCATTTCCGCGTTGAGATCTGGGCAGGCCAGTAACGAAATCCATGGAAGTTTGCTCCCATTTCCATCTAGGTATCTCTGGTTGTTGAAGTGGGCCTGATGATTTCTAGTATTCGACCTTGACCCTAGCACAAGTCAAGTATTTACTAACGTAGGTTGCTATGCTGGCTTTCATACCAGGCCACCAATGTAGTCTTGAGATCGTGGTACATCTTATCCGAACCAGGATGTACTGAATAACGAGACTTATGTGTTTCATCCATTACAAGCTCGCGTAAGTCTCCATAAAGTGGAACCCAGATGCGTCCGTTAACATAGTAGGCGCCGTTTTCCTTTTGTTCTAGCTGCTGCCTCGATCCTCGTAAGGACTCAGCCCTGATGTTCTCTGCTTTCAATGCTTCAACCTGAGCATCGCGAATCTGAGCGAGAAGGTTAGATTGGATGGTAAGCTGTAACGCACGTACACGCTTAGGTATAGTATCCTTTCGACTGAGGGCGTCAGCCACAACATTGGCTTTGCCCGGATGATACTTGATCGCACATTCGTAATCATTCAAGAGTTCGACCCATCGGCGTTGTCGCATGTTCAATTCCTTTTGCTTGAAGATATGCTCGAGACTCCTGTGATCGGTGTAAATGGTGCACTTGGTACCGTACACGTAATGTCTCCATATCTTAAGTGCGAAAACAACTGCTCCCAATTCCAAGTCGTGCGTAGTGTAGTTCCTTTCGTGAACTTTAAGTTGGCGTGATGCGTAGGCAATGACCTTGTCACGTTGCATCAACACGCAACCAAGTCCTTGGATGGAAGCGTCGCAGTAAACCACAAAATCATCTGTGCCTTCAGGTAATGAGAGGATAGGCGCGCTACAAAGTCTATCTTTCAGGTGCTGAAATGCGGACTCCTGTGCATCACCCCAATGATAGGTGACACCCTTCTGAGTCAGTGAAGTGAGAGGTTGCGCAATCTTTGAGAAATCCTTGATAAACCTTCTGTAATACCCTGCCAAACCCAAGAATTGGCGGATTTCTGTTGGTGTGCGGGGTGCAGGCCAGTTCTTGATCAAGTCAACCTTGGATGGATCTACATGAATCCCATCCTTGTTTACTACATGGCCTAGAAAGTGACTTCGCGGAGCCAGAAGTCACATTTCGAAAACTTGGCATACAACTGCTCTTTTCGGAGAAGTTCCAGAATAAGCCTCAGGTGTTGCTCGTTTCTTCCTGACTCTTCGAATAGATCAGGATGTCGTCGATGAAGACTATGACAAATTTATCCAGGTAAGGCTTGCACACTCGGTTCATGAGATCCATGAAGACCACAGGTGCATTTGTTAATCCAAAAGGCATAACCAGAAACTCATAATGGCCGTAACGAGTTCTAAATGCTGTTTTGGAGACGTCTTCCTCTCGGACTCTCAACTGATGGTAGCCCGATCTCAAATCAATCTTAGAGTAGTAACTCGACCCTTGCAATTGGTCGAACAAATCATCAATGCGTGGAAGAGGATAACGATTCTTCACGGTCACCTTGTTGAGTTTGCGGTAGTCAATACACATTCTGAAGGTACCGTCTTTCTTCTTCACAAATAATACTGGAGCTCCCCAAGGTGAAGAGCTAGGACGTATGAAACCCTTTTCCAAGAGTTCTTGTAGTTGCGTGGACAGTTCTTCAAGTTCTGATGGAGCTAGACGATAAGATGCTCGAGCTATGGGCGCTGCTCCAAGAGCTAGCTCGATTTGAAATTCAACTTGGCGATGAGGCGGAAGACCAGGTAATTCCTCAGGAAATACATCGGGAAAGTCGCACACAATAGGAATGTCTTCTATCTTCTTTTCTTCTGAGGATGCATCAGAAACGAGGGCTAAAATAGTAGTGTGGCCCTTTCGCAAACACTTCTGGGCCTTAAGGAAGGAGATGATGCCCACAACAGCACCACTCTTGTCGCCACGAATTACGAGGGGTTCTTTACCAGGACGAGGGATGCGGATAATCTTCTCGTTGCAAAGAATTTCCGCTTGCTGACGAGATAACCAATCATCCCAATAATAACGTCAAAACTACCCAGAACGATAGGAATAAGATCGATAGAGAAGGTCTGACCAGCTAGGTCGAGGTTACAGCCCTTAACTATGTGTGTGGCTTCAAGACTTTTACCGTTTGCTATTTCTACCGTGTGTTTGGTGTTCAGAAGCGTTGGAGTGCGCTTAAGCATTTGGCTAACTTTTAAGGACACATAACTAGTATCGGCACCCGAATCAAATAAAACAGTAACAAAGAAGTCATCCAGAAGAAACTTACCCATCACAACGTTGGGATCGTTCCTTGCATCACCCTGACCAATCACGAAGGCATGACCTCGGGTGCCATTGCCATTATTGTTACCTCTGGTGTTGCCTCCGTTGTTGCCTCCATTGTTGTTTCCATTGTGGTTCCCGTTTCCTTGGTTGTTCTGATTCTGGTTCAGCTGAGGGCAGTTCCTCTTAAAGTGGCCTTCAGCGCCACACTGATAGCATCCTTTATTGCCCTGCTGTTGCTGCTGCTGGTGGTTCTGTGGAGCTTGTTGTTGTTGGCAATTCTGATTCGCAGGACGCGGGCTCCTACAATCCTTAGCTTCATGGCCCAGCTTGTGACATCTCTAACAACATCCCTTGTTGCACTGCCCGCTGTGGTGCAAATTACATCGATTGCACTTAGGGTGATTTCCCTTGTACCCACCCTGACCTTGATTCCCAGAAGACTGTTGACTGGGGCTCCTGTACTCGTCTGTCTTTCGCTGCTGGGATTGAGCTGAAGCAGAACCCTTGCCCAAATTTCCATCCCACTTGCGCTTATAATCATTGGGAGCATCAGAAGTAGTAGCGCTAATACGCTTGGGCAGCCTGTTCTGCTCAACTGCCTGATCAGTGAGACGATGAGCCAACTTGATGATTTGCTGTATGGCGCCAAGATTAGCTGAGGTTACGTGGCTTTGAATTTCTGGCACCAAGCCCTTAAGGTACAGCTCAATGCGTTTGATGGGAGGGTCCACCATAGTAGGACACAAGATGGCTAGCTCGTTTGACCTCTTCGTGCATGCCTCGATCTCAGACCCCGTCATCTTCAAATTGAAAAATTCCACATCCAGCTTGTGGATGTCGTCACGACTGCAGTACTCTTCTTTAATCAATTCTTTGAAACCGTTCCACGGGGTGGCATTAGCAAACGCCAACCCAAGCAGTTGAACATGTGCCTTCCACCAGGTTAACGCAGCACCTTCGAGTGTTCCAGTAGCATATTTCACCCTACGATCTTCAGGGCATTCACACATCTCGAAAACAGACTCGAGCTTCTCGAACCAATGAAGAAGACCTACAGCTCCTTCTGTGCCGCTGAAAGTACTAGGTCGACAATCCATGAAGGTTTTGAACGTGCACACAGGAGGCTGAGCATGTTGACCTGTGGTGCGAGAATAAAAGACAAGGTTAAGCATGAGGGTTGATTTGTGATGGTAAGATCTAAACGTCCTAAGATGGGTTGATATGGCAGGTTATACCTCCGGCAGGAACAGCTGTGAGTGCCTCAGCAACTCGTTCATTGATCAAAGCCGTCAGCTGGGCTTGAGTTAGGTTGATACGTCCTCTGCGTCCGTTCATGATCTTCACAACGAAGCAACATAAATGAGAAAAGTTTCGCGAAAGTGCGTAAGTGTGGGACGACAGGAGAGAGTAAGCACACAAGGTTCAAATAGCAATTATCACGTTAACTAATGCATAGTGTGAACTATCTAACCGACAATTTAACATAAATCATACCACCTATTGTCTCGAGTCTTGCACGTGGAGCGAAGCGTCGTTGGGGATCGTTGAGCATTGTACCGGTTATAGTCTGGTTTTATCAAAAAGCTTTTCCCTTTTTAAAACCAAGTTCACTATAACCAATGGCTCTGATACCAATCTGTCACACCCCCAAATTCCACCATGCGGAGTATCACCGCTTGGAGGCGTGACATGACCAGGATCGAGCCACCAATCATATTGAACAACGTATTTAAGTAAATAAAACCAACCACAATACAATTGGTGACCAAAAGGAAGTTAACCAAGTTCAATTTAAACAGCGGAAGCATAAACGTAATTCCAAAAAAAACATAAGTCCATAGTTCATAAGTTTAAAGTTCCAAAACGTAAGTTTAATAGGTTCATAAGGATTAAATTATTAAGCACGGGACTTAACAGTCCGTGTCCCACAACGACTCCTTCCTCGTGAAAGCTCCAAGCATTTAATGACCTGTAAGGCATGTAACAACGAGTCAACAACAAAGTTGAGTGAATTCACGGGTGGTTGATTAGTTTTAAGTTGTTTCGGAAAACGTGGTTTGTCTTTTGTTGGCGTAATTGCCGTGGGGGTTACTCCGTAGTTGAAAGTATGTAGGTTTCTTTTTAATTCTTTAACCCATTCCCAACCACCGGGAATCCCATGCCTTAGAAAGTGTGTGAACTCACCTTGGTTTGCTCGGTTAGATTAATTACTCAAGTAAATCAGGAAATCAAGCACGTCCTAATAAGGTACACATAACAATCAGTTTCTCATGCATAACACGTATCTTATGTACTGTTTATTTACTCATTACTTTCTACCACAAACCACACAATTCAAATGTCAAGACATATTGTCAAGTTATATTATTTTACCCTAATAATATAACTATCTCACAAAATAAACAAGTATCCACACAAGTGTTCTAGCATAAGATATATATTCTAAATATATATTTATCAAACTTTATTTATGAAAATCAACCTCCGGTACATAGTATTTTGTAATAAAAATCATGGCGAAGTTTATTCTGAAAACAAGGTTAAAATACGTTTGTAAACACTTGCTAGAAAAAAATTTTCTAAGTGTTGAATTTTTAGAAAAATTTCGCCAGAGTTTCCTTTGTAAATGGAGGTGTCCATGCTTACTAGCATATCATTTTTTTTTTCAAAAATTTATTCAAACAATTCTCATTCAACAATATACTATCTCTATTTACCAAACTTGTCAAAAACAAGCATAAACTATAAACTTATGAACTTGAAGATTTATAAAAATATGTAGTAAGTTACTAGTGTCCTTAGTAAGTCTTGTTACCTTTTAAAATGTGATTAGTTATTTAAAAACTTTATTTTTTAAAGAATATGGATCTTTACAACTTATGTTCATATTTTCTAAAAATGTTTCTTCATGTATTTTTCTTGTTACACATGTGTTTCTTAACTTTGTTAACCACTAAAAATGTGATTAGTTTATGTAAGATCCAAGTTTTAATGAAACTTATATTTTTCACTTGGTTCTTTCGAAAAACCACTCGTAGATCTTTAATCTACGTGATTATAACCTACTTTGATCTTTATTTTTCAAGAAAATATTCATTCATTCATTCAAGTTCATAGTTTATGTGTGGATGATTCCATCATCCTACACATTTTTACCTTCTCATCTTGCTAGTTCATGTCTTTAAACATGATCTAGCAAGTCCATATGATGACTATGTCATTTTAACTAACAAACAACATTCAACAAGCATAACAACACAAATATATCATGATTTCTTCATCATTATAACACTACTTCAACACTTTGTTAGTTTATGTTCAAAGACTTGTTTATGTTCTTAGAGTTTCTTAATATTTCACCATTCTTTTTACTATTAACCAACAAAAATATGAAGAGTATGAAGATCTAAGACACTTACTACTAGCACAAGGCTAGGGGAGTTCAAGAGCGTGAAAGTGATGGATAAAAGAAAACGAGAGCGGTCCTTGAGCTTCCGAATACACCAAGCTTACTTGTAGGGTCTTTTACACCTTTGGATGTTCTTGGATTGCTTGAAAGAAGCTTGAAGGTGGTGGTATGGTGGCGGCCGAACAAGGAGAAGGAAGAGGGAGAGAGTGTTTGCTAATGTTGAGTTGTGAAGTGAGAAGATACATGACCCTTGTGCACATATATAACCATGTTTCACCTTTAACCATAGTGTATTATGTTCCATTAACCACTAACAACCTAAATAAAATATTGAAAAGAATTGTGGGGGTGTCCCCACCCACATATCCGGTTCGAGGGGGGTATGGGGTTGGTTTCTAATGATCTAGTTACTAACTAGTTAGGATTAAAGTGTTTAGTTAGTGGTTATGGTGTGTTATATAATATTTAGTGTGTTAGGGTGTTCGGGGACCCTAACTAGCTCAGAAAAGTAAAAAACAATGTGTTTGGCAATATTTTTGTGTTCCGGGTAAAGTCCGGTTGTTCGGTTGGGTGTTGTCCGTTAAAGTGCTAAATTAATCCATAAAGTGTCCTATATATATATATATATATATATATATATATATATATATTGTAACACTTTTAATTCTCAACACTTAGGAAATCATAACGGACTATTTAGTAACTTTTCTGTACACTACTAGTATGTTAACAAGCACATGTAAGTATAACACAGAAATCAGAGAGCAGTTAAGCACTTTAATTATCGTTAATAAATTGTACGGATACATGGAATTACGAGGGTTGTCACAAGGAATTAGAACAAGGAACCGATGGAATTTGGAGATTCCATAAGAAAAGAATGTGGATACCTAAATTAGGAAACCTACGCCACCGTATATTAGAAGAAGCCCATAAGTCTTAATATACGATGCATCCAGGAAATGATAAAATGTACCAGGATTTAAGGAAGAATTTCTGGTGGATAGGAATGAAGAAGGATATAGCAGCTTATGTTTCTATATATTTAACTTGTTCACAAGTTATAGCTGATCATCAGAAACCCTCAGGTTTGCTGCAGCAGTTAGAAATGGCAGTGTGAAAATGGGAATTGATAACAATGGATTTTGTTACCAAATTACCCAAAACAAGGAAAGGTAATGATACAATCTGGGTGATTGTAGATAGGCTAACTAAGTCAGCTCATTTCTTACCAATCAATGAAACTTTCAGTATGGAACCGTTAGCTAAGTTGTATGTAAATGAAATAGTTTCATTACATGGAATTCCTTTATCAATTGTTTCTGATAGGGATAGTCGTTTTACCTCTCATTTTTGGACAAGTTTCCAAAAGGCAATGGGAACCAAGCTAAATCTAAGCACAACTTATCATCCTCAAACGGACGGACAAAACGAAAGGACAATTCAAACAATGGAGGATATGCTTAGAGCTTGTGTAATTGATTTCAGAGGTAATTGGGATGAACACTTACCTTTAATAGAATTTTCTTATAATAACAATTATCACACAAGTATCAATGCTGCACCATTTGAAACACTCTGTGGACGAAAGTGCCGAACCCCAGTCTGTTGGGCAGAAATTAGGGAAAAACAACTATCTGGACCTGAGATAGTGCAAGAAACGACTGATAAGATTATTCAAGTCAAGGAACGACTGAAAGCAGCACGTGATCGACAGAAGAGCTACACTGATAACAGACGCAAGCCGTTAGAATTTCAGGTAGGAGACAAAGTATTGTTGAAAGTCTCTCCTTGGAAAGGAGTGGTAAGATTCATCAAAAGAGGAAAGCTAAGTCCCGGATATGTTGGACCTTTTGAGATTATTAGAAGAATAGGACCTGTAGCCTATCAGCTACAACAGCTAGAGGAAATGGCAGGAATACATGATGTATTTCATGTATCTAATCTTAAGAAATGCTTAGCTGATAAATCACTGGTAGTACCTCTTAAGGATATAGAGGTAAACGAATAACTTAAGTTTGTAGAGAGGCCTCTACAAATTGAAGACAGGAAAGTCAAGAACCTCAAGCACAAGAGATTAGTTCTGGTCAAAGTGAAGTGCAGAGTATACATGGGAACTCGAATCAGAAATGCAAAGGAAATATCCACACTTATTCCAGTAGATCTCGAGGACGAGCTCTAAAACAACGTGGGGAGGATATAACAACCCTAAAGTAAACTGACACCCTCGAAATATTTTCCGACACCCTAAAAATAATTAAAATATCCCAATATGTCCTAAAATACCCCCATACACAAAAACAGGGCCCGAATACCTTTAATATTATTAAAATTAATTAAAAATCAGAAAAATGGGGTCCTCGCGGGGCGCGTAGCCTTTGGCTACTGCCTACGCGGGCCGCGACGGCATGAGATTAGGGCGACACCCGGTGCCGCCACGTGTCGGGTCACGTGTGGAGTCTACGAACCGAGTCAGCCAAGCTAGGGCCTACCCTAGCTGGCGTCGCGGGTCGTGAAGGCCCTGGCTGTGTGCTACACGGGGCGCGACGAACCCAAGAATCAGTCCTATAAATTGCACACATCGGATCTTCAGTCTGTCCGTCTCAAATCTTTCTTTCTCTCTCAATTTTTACATAGTAGGCACTATACTCGGGTATAATACCCCCTAAATAATGAAGTTTTGCTCCATTGTAAGTATCATAACCCCTGGATACGTATTAGATATGCTGCCTGATTGATCTAGGGTTCCGTAATGGCTGTCGTGGTTCTGCCCGACGTAGTCGTTGGAATGCCGTCTCGGGGAGGGTATTACTAATGTTAAAATGGGTTATTATACTAACATGGGTGCATTTGTGTAAATTATAGATAATTCTCAGGAAATCCTTACAGAAAACCTAAGACAGCAATGTGAGTAATCTCCTTTTTGTAAACAGTTTTTACAAAACCTTAACCATTTTACAATGCAATTTAGTAGTGATTGAGTCTTTGTAATTCTACAATTACTGCCAGTATGTTGGGGTTTTGTATACAAAATGTAGAACACGTTACCATTGGACAAAGAGTTAGCCAATGTGTAATATGACCCACCAGTCAGGATTGACAGTACTGAATGAGTAAGTGGGTAGATGTAAACATTGTAATCGTTCTCAATACTGTTTAAATTAATAAAACTTTTCTTGATTGAACTGGGATTCACTCATCAATATTTCCCACTGACAAAATATTTTTAAACGCGTTTCAGGTAACACAATGTGAAAGCCAATTAGAAGCCAGCTGGACAGCACTGAAGGCTTGGAAAAGTGGCTATAAAAGTTACCTAAATAAAAGAAGGCGTTTATTTCAATAAAATGGGATTTATCCCTATAAAATCAGTTTGTAATGAAAACTTGGGTTTTATCCCAATATGTTTATTTATATAAAATATGGTGTTTTACTCTGATAAAATATTTCCTAACTACGGTCCTGATGTAATTTCCGCTGCCAAATTAATAAACACCGATACCACCGACACTGTTGTTCGCGGCCGCCCGTTCCCGGGGCAGATAGGGGGCGGGGGTTGCGACACTCGTATTCTCCGTTAACTTGATTGGCAACCAACAATGAATCGACATGAGCTAAGACGGAGCTTGCACCGGCTTTGGCAGCAGTTTGGAGTCCGGCTACGAGTGCTTCGTACTCTGCTTCATTGTTTGATATTTTGAATTCAAAACATAGGGCGTAGGTGTACTCTATCCCTTCCGGGTCTATCAGAATTAAACCAGCTCCGGCCCCCTCCTTACTAGAGGCTCCGTCCGTACATAAATTCCAGACCTTTGAGAGGACGAATTTTTCTTTAGCGCTTTCTCCGGTGGGAACCTCAGTAAGGAAATCTGCTACCGCCTGGCCTTTTACCAGACCTCTTGTTCGGTAAGTGATGTCGAATGTACTGAGCCCTAGCCGACTTTGTAAGACGTCCGGAGACCTCAGGTTTTCTCAGAATCTGCTGAATCTGGAGGTTAGTCTGCACTTCTATATTAAAGGCTTGGAAATACCTTCAGAGACGCCTTGATGCGTGCACCAAAGCGAGTGCCAGCTTTTCTATCATTGAATATCTGGTTTCGTAATCTTTTAAGACGCGGCTCACGTAGTAGACCGGAGTTTGTGCTTGTTTCGGTACACTACGAACACCGCACTGATGGCGAAATGAGAGGCGGAGAGATATACGGTGACCGTCTCGCCTGTTATCGGTGCGGTTAAGGTAGGTAGGGATCCCAGAAAAACTTTTAGCTCCTGAAAAGCGGAATCAGCTTCCGTTGTCCATTCGATCTGACCCTTATCGGTGCTCCTTTTCAAGACATTCATGAAAGGATTGGTGCGGTCAGCAGCTTTGGAGATGAAACGGTGCAGGGCCACTAGCTTGCCATTTAAGGATTGAATTTCCTTTACTGTTTTCGGAGGCTGCATAGAAACTACAGCTTGGACTTTATCCGGATGAGCATGAGGATTTCATTGGGAGTTTTGGAGAGATCCGACAGATTGTAGAACCTTGAGTTTGAACTCCTTCTGCGTTGGGATCGATCGTTTCTGTTGTAGGGGTGTGTCCGTCCCCTACTTCTGGATGGAGCTTTGTCAAACACGGATCCCCCATTCTTTTTCCAAGAGGACATTTTTTGATCTGTCTCTGTCGCCGCATTGCAAGCATTCTTTCCATGAGCGAACGCCCGGGCGCGTTCCATCAATACTTCCATCGTTTTCGGAAGATTTTCGTGCAGCTTTTCAACCAACTGATTATTCCGGACCCCATGGCAAAAGCCGGAGATCCTCAGTTGATCAAACCACCCTGCTGATCTGCATACTTTCCCGATTGAACCGGTCTATGAAACTATCCAGAGACTCACCATCTTTCCTCCGGATGTTATGCACTTCGGTGATCTCTTTGGAATAGTGCCTTTGCTGGCTGAAATTTTGAAGAAATAACCTCCGGAATTCTTCGAAATCATTAATTTCTCCTTCATTCAACGCATCGAACCATACACGTGTTGCTCCCATTAAGGTTTGTGCAAACATAAAGCACCAGGCCGGCATCGGCCATTGTTCAACTCGTGCGGCTCCATCAAAATCAAACATGTGATCATCCGGATCGGTGGTGCCATCGTATTTCTTCACTGTTGTTAGCATTTTGAGCTTCGGAGGAAGCTTAGCATGGACGATACGAGCACTGAATTTAGATTTAGCCGTCATTGATACCGGATGATACGTTTTCGTGAGCTCTGGGTCATTAGCCGTTTTTATTTGAGCATTAATGCGTACCATGATTGCTGGAGATGGTCCTGTAGAGACCGGTGTTTCATCATGAAAGAGCCTGGTTCGTAAACCAAGGAGCTGTTCATCTCTAGGTTGCTGAGCTTTCAACCATCGTAAGAGACTAGCGTTTTTGGAGAGGAATTCCGCATCGAATTCCGATGCCTGTGAGGTTGGCATAAATATGAACGGTAACATTGTTCCTAGTCCTGAGCTCAAAGGAGCGGAAACCATGGAAATGATACTTGTTGCAGCTGTAGTTTGTGAACTATCAACAGTGGATCCCAAATTTAAAGAACCTGCGGCCGTCATAGATCAGTTGTTTCTTTGCTCAAGAAATTCACAAAGTGAAGGACTGTGAGCTGTGAAATCGGATGGCGCCAATTGAAGATCCAAAATTCAGAGGGCCAGAGCCTGTGATTTGAATAAAGACCTTGGAGAGAGATTGAGGACCTGAACCTGCAAAAGAGAAAACCGTTAGGCTCGCCGCAGAGATGGGAGAGCCCCTCTGCGACCACCCTCCGGCGTGAGGTATTTGATAGAGAGAGAAAGTAGGACGAAGGTTCAGGAAATCGTACTTGGTTTGTACTTGGATGAGTATTTATACTAGTTAACTGAGATGACGTCATCCGTCTGGACGCACTTACTGGGTTGTCCGTCTCCGGTACGTTGAGGTATGGGGATCTTCAGAATGTTCGTCCGGTGGTGTTTTGGTCCATCCCTCACGAGGTGGGCCGGACTCGGATATGTATCTTCATTGATGAAGACGGTGGTGTTGCCAACGGAGAAAATAGTTTGGTGGCGGTTAGGTGGTGGTGTTGTGTTAGGGTTGGGGGCCGATGTACAGAACTACAGTGAGAGTTTGTGTAGAGAGGTGATAACATTACATAACCTTTTAAATTTTGTGTAGGTTATGAATCTGGATATTAGGCCCATCACTTTTCCCCTTAAATGTCATATTTACTCATTTTGTTTTTTAGAAGAGATTTTTACTAGGAATGGTAGACTAATATTGCTATTTAGATTTACAAAAACCGAAACCTTTAGTCGTGAACAAAAACATTACAGGTTATGAATCTAGATATTAGGCCTATGACTTTTCACCTTAAATATAATATTTACTCATTTTGTTTTTTTATAAGAGATTTTTACTAAGAATGCTAGACTAATATTGCTATATCAGATTTGCAAAAACCGAAACCTAGAGTAATTAACATTATATATGGTATTCAAGAATAAGAATAAAAATAAGAATTAGAATAAAGTTGTATTTCTTAAATTGGGTTTTCTCTTTCGTTTGGTATAGCAAGTGCGTCGAAACCTACCAACTTCTCGGCCACTGCAATGCATTGATTGGTGAGTTAACACATTGTAACGTGTGTGCATAGTTCAACATTAACGTTTCAATGTTTATTTTTATTCGGTTAACCATATACGATTATGGGTCTGACACGTCTTAAATTTTATTGCTATTGTTGTTACAGAGAGATAGAGAGAGAAAATGGTGTAAATAATGTTCCGGAATAACTCAAAAACATTGCACCCCAAGAATCAAATTGTTTGTCATCCTAAATTTTGTTATTTTGTTATTTATCTATTTATAAATTAGAGTAAATTACAATTTTGGTCCCTGAGGTTATATCATTTTTACCCTTCTAACCCAAAAAGGAATCTTTTAACATCTGAGCCCCCAACGTCTCTTTTCTAACCCTTTTAGCCCCTAATACTAACCTCATCCATTTACTTTTAGGGGCTTAAAGGGTTAGAAAAAAAGACGTTTGTGGCTCAGATGTTAAAAGATTTCTTTTTAGGCTAAAATGGTAAAGTGTTATAACCACAGGGGCCAAAATCATAATTTATGCTATAAATTATTTATATGTATTAACTAGTATTAAGTAACCCCGTCTTGCGGCGGAGACGTAAAACCATGCCAAATAGCACCAATGCCACATCATCCTCAACATTCACCAACACTGAAATCGCGCCGTATTAATGCGAAGAAATTAGACTGAAGCGTAAAACATAGAGAATAATATATTAGTCGATCTAGGACCCACACATTACAATGAACTTGTCAAACAGGAAAAATAGATGACATAAAGACGTTGAACCACACATGCACGTTGCGCCGTGTTAACTCGCAAAATTTAGAACGAAGCGTAAAAACGTTGAACCACACACGCATGTTGCGCTGTATTAACTCTGAAAATTTAGGAAAAAAAACGTAAAACGAAAAATTTGCGAAAGATGAAAAGTATAGGTGATCAAAGTTGAAGGTAAAAAAGTTGTGAGTTTAAATTACAAAAGATAAAAAGTTTTGGGTTAAAAGTAAAAAAATCAAATATTTCTTGGTTGAAAGTAATTTTTCAAATACTTGTGGATTAAAAGTAAAAAAATCAATTTTTTTTAAAACCCCCATAAGCACTAAGTACAACACTAATATGCATAAAATTGTTCGATGATTTATAGTGTTTAAATTCATAACATTCCAATGAATAATAGCAATTTCGTCTTTTATTGTAAACTTTTATTTTCACCCCTGTAATTTAACTGTTTTAGTATTTTGTTATTTTCCTTAAACAATTTACTTTTCTACCACTAAATTCTAATAAAGTTATCATACAACTCCTAAATTTTAATAAAGGTGTTGGCATAAATTCAACGTCGTTTATGTGTTAGTTCACGTAAGTCACTTGGTATTAGAAATTCGTGTTTTCGATTTACACTTTTTACTGGTTTTGGTCATCGTTCGATTAGCCCCGTCTTACGCCTCCGCACCCCCCCCCCCACAAAACAAAGATACGCTGGTTGTACGGTTTTGCACTCGCTGTCCCGCAACGCGGGGGCTTAAGACTAGTTAAAAATAACATATAAATAATTATAGGTCATCTTAGACCGAACAGTGTGGGTGTGGGGCTTCTCCAATGCCGGCACACCACCCCTTTCTATGGCATGGAGGCAGCATGGGTTTTTTGGCACGGCGTGGAGGGGGATAAAGTGGTGACGAGGTGGGGATGTATTGGGTGAAAAAATAGATTTATATATTTTTCATTAATTAAATAGATTTGTTAAATTTTTCGAAAAAAAAAATCTGAATGCTACATGTCCTCTACGTCCCTTCTCACTCTGCGCTTTTTAGGGCTTGAAGGGGAAATCTTCTCTGCTGACGTGGCTGTCACGTGATGCTTCATGAACTCCCATCAAGTCTCTTCACACTGAGTAGTCTTAAAGCAAAGAGTAATATGTGAAGTTACCATCTTAATATATACTTGGTTAAGTTTCCTCTACTATTTGTATTTTGCTATGTTAAGATGTTTTAAAACCATTTATTTATTGTTAATTAAAGAGTAAAATGCCAAAATGTACCATGAGTTTAGATCACTTTTATATAGTTATTAACAAATTTATATACTCTTAAAATAAAAGGTCGGTGGCACCGACAAATGACCATTCTACCCTTTGACAAACAGACAAAACACGGCAGGCATATGAAAAGAATTGTTCCTCCATAGCCGATTCAGATCAAAACCTAGGGTTTCGTTTCGGTGAAGAAGAACCTGAAATCATAATCATGTGGAGACGATCATCTTCCAAACTATTAGCACTCCGATCTATTGCCAGACCTAATCGCATCGTCACTCTGTCGCCATCTCCCCTCACTCTCCTCCCTTCCACCACCGTCCTCTCCCGTCACTTTTCAGGTCCGTTTTCTCCCCTCATATCTCTACTTTTTAATTAACACTCATCTCATCAATCACAACCATCACACAAACGATCAATCACACCGGTTTCTGATCTGGTTAAAATCGGGTACGGTTCAGGTTTGAGCAGGTTCAGTTTTGGTTTGGGTGACGTAGAAGGATGGGGTGTCACGGCAAACAATGGCGGCAGCCGCATCAACCGGAGTTAACGCCGGCGACGGTGGGGCGCCGTTTTCCGGTGAGCGGCAGACTACGGGTCAGCACGCGACTCTGGTATGTTGTTTTCAGTTGGCGTTGTTAAATCCATTTTGTTGGACTTAAATTTGACGTTTTTTTGGGTTTATTTTGGATTCGGATTGTTCGATTCAGTTTCACGACATAAGATTGGGGATTCAGTTTTGGTACAAGATCGGTTCGGCTCCAATTTGGTGTTCGAGTCAAGGTTTGATTCAACTCAGTTTGACTCAGTCAAACCGAGTCAAGCTGTTAAAAAAAGAAACCAACATACATTTGTGATTTGTGAATATTTGTACGATTGTATGAAATATGTTTGTATTGACATGAATAGTTTGTTAATCAAGGTACTGGAAATGGAATGATAAAATCTCTTCTCGATTCAGCTGGTCAACCCTGTACAGCTGCTTATGCTATGCTTGTTGTCATTCAAGGTGTAGTTTTATATGATATTTTCTTTTAGAAATCTGCTTTTGTTTATTAACTGAAATTCTGTTGCATAATCCATTTTTCGCAGGGCATAAACGCTCTCTGGATGTAGCCACAATCTGGCAAGGGCAGTCTAGATTTTTCAGTGTCTTGATGCTTGCATGGGGTCCAATTAAAGTAATTAACTTTTACATGCTCATCTTTTTAACTGTAGTTTTTTCAACATTAGTAACTGCTTTTCCGTGTTTTACAACTTACTTCACGGTTATGCATGTAGTACTAAATTAAGAATGCTTATTCTATGTTATGTTTTTTTCTTTTCTAAAGGACTGATAGCTGACATAGATATCGAGTCTGAGCAGTATCGGTGGATGGGAAGTGCTCGAATGGATTTATATGTAAGTTTCGTTGGTAATTCTATGTTTAATGACGTTAACGTCACGAACATAATGTGTCTAACAAAGTCAAAAAAACGTGTAACGTGTGCGGATTCAATCTTTATTCTGTTGGTTTTCAAGAATACAAAACCAAGAACTCAAGAAACATTTTTTTATGTGCACAGGTTGATAGAAGATACAAACAATATTATCATCAAATGCAGATAATTATATCATCATTACAAGTAATTGCTGAAGGTAGAGCAGCAAAAACCTACACATCACTCGCACTCGAGACCAATTCATGCCGTTTTCGGTGCTTGAGAGATGCAATCGACAGCCAGGTAACACGTTTTCAATAACTTTTTTTCAGTAAAGAGCCGGTCAAATATAAAGTATAAATACGTTTTCATTCGACGGTGACATAATTTTTTGTAGTAAAGAGCCGGATCAAATATAAAGTATAAATACGAGTTAATTTAACTTTCGACGCCGCCGCAACGCGCAGCGGGTCAAAATTCTAGTCAAACTATAAATTAACAGTTGTGTGAAGACATACTTTCTTGAGTATTAAAAATAATTTATATAAAATCTCAAATAAACTGAATTTTATACATCTTTCAAGAAAACATGTCCAAATGTAAATTAGTATTGAATTTGGCACACTTATTGAACAAGAACAATTAATATCCTAGTGTTAAGAACAATCAATATCCTAGTGTTGGGACCTTATGAGACAATAAGCATATAGAGTGACTATTACTTTTGTCCAAAATTTATATTTCTTGCCCCCTAAGATAAAACGCTAAATTCAAACTAGTATATGATGGTACAAATAATCAACAAATAAAATATTATAAATCACAATTGGTTATGTTGAATTACTCGGTGCTTTTTCTATACTAATTTGAAAACCTTTGATTTTGTACATTTGAGTTTGTCTTTTCAATTTTTAAGAGTAATCGGTTTACCTCCAATCCTGGTGAATAAATTATACTTAATGTAACTGGATTTTTTTGGCATCATTGGTGTTACCATTAAAATATGAAACAAAACAATATTATCGAAACTTTTAGTTTTTTTTAGGTTTCTAGAGATCAATCTCATAAAAAAAGATGAATCTCATAAGCGTAAATTAAAGATAGAGAGACAATGAACTAATTCATTTATATTCGTTTTGTGTTCCATAAACAAAAACATGTGAACATTTGTGACTACTTACTTTGGTTTCGAAAATAATCAATGTTGCCATCTTCTGAATGGGCAAGTTGCATTGAAAAATAAATTGGAGTGAATGGGCAAATTGCATTGAAAAATAAATTGGAGTGATTTTCTAGTTTATGATTTATATATATTTTAGAAGTTATTGATACAGGCGCATTACACTCATGTGTAGGAAAGAGATGGGGGTTTTATTCTTACACAAAAATACCTAAAAACAACTTTAGGAGAGAGAAGTGATGCTTTTTTCTTGTGTGAGGCAAGTATCATCAGCCCGGCCCAGAGAGGTGCGAAGTGGGCGACGTCTCAGGGTCTAAACTCTTCGGGGCACAAAAATTACTTTTTAAGAAAGTTACGCTATAGAATTTAGAATGTATAAGTATCAAACTGGAAAATAAAATGATGAGATGCGTAGTTTGGTGGTTATCATATCACTTTATTAGCAAGTAGATCTTGCATTCTAATCTTGATAGCTTCATCTTTAGTTGTTTTTTTTCTTATCTTTAGTTGATTTTTTTTTCTTTATGTTTGATACCTATGCATTAAATGCAAATGACATTAATTGTCTAATTTTGTGTTACATTAAATCAAAATGAAAATCATAGTCCTCAAATCTGGTTTAAAAATGATATTTATGTTAATTTCTTAAAATATTATTCGATCTACAATTAGTTTTGTGTGTTTCATTTTTTTTATGAAAAAGTCTTTTTTTTTTCTTTTTCAACTCTGTGTATTTTCTAAATAAATTTGGATAGTTTACGATGGTTTTACATGATCGTAAATAACGATTTTTAAAGTTACGACGTAATTATTCTGTATTTTCTTAATTTACCTTCACAACGTTTTTTCTTTCTACGTTTCGTTGTCCAAATGCGCATGTGATTCCACAAAATTTGAATTCATTTTTATATATTTAAAACTTTTTGTATATTCTTTTTAAAAAGCTTATATTTTTTGGACCCGTATTTTATCTTCGCACGAGGTCCATAGATTTTCGAAGTATTTCGAAGACGACCTTGAGTGTCATGTGGCACAAAAACACTTGTATTAGGATGCTCTAAGATCGTATGTGGTGGTCACCCAAGTGGTTTCGTCCTTTTGTCATGTGCCGTTCATATCATCAAGACTTGAAAATTGGGTAAAATAGAATAGTGATAAAGCATGTGAAATTAATGGATTTAGAATTAAAAAGAAATTAGATTAGTTAAATATACACTCCAACCAATCTCTCCCTCTCCTTAGCTCATGGTCTAAACCACAAAGGGAAGCCTAAAATTGCATTTCACATAGGACGAGAGGTGTAGTGCATGTAGTTTGGTCAACCACGAGACCACTACATATGCTCTAACTACAATATTTTATAGGACTCCCCGGCTTCATTTTTTTATTTTTTTTATTTTAGATATCGTTTGTTTTTTTAATTAAATGAAACTTGAAAGTTTTCCAATAAAAAAAGTTGTGTCTAGTCAATTATATGTGGACATGTAATTAAAAAACTTTCATCAAATTCTATCGGTAAAAGAAATTTAAGGGTCCGTTTGGTTGGTAAAATGTTTTTTAAATGAATTCAAAATGGAAATGGAATTTATTCCAATGAAAATTTATGTTGTTTTATGTTTGTAAATGTAGGGGTGAGCAAGTTTAGGTCCGGATCGAAAATAACCGAGAATCGAACCGAAAATATACCTAACCCGACCCGAACCCAAGTACCTAGGTATTTAGATCCGTTCCAATAAGTAAAAATTATGTTTCATCGAAAATGTGTCACAAAGTAATAAAAAGTAAATAAAAATAAATGACCTTTTGTCGCAAATATGTCGCCGTAAAAGAAAAACCAAAATGTAAGAAAAAAATATTTCTTTGTCACAAATAATAATAAATAATACTAATAACTTTATAGTGTGTGCGAAATACAAAATGCGTCAAATTGCGCTCATCGGGCGAGTTAGAGTTTCGCGAGTACACTAATGTGTGTTATCAAGGAACAATAAGGAAGGAGCGTCCCACTTAAATACCACATTAAGTTTCATCTCTCCTTCTAAGGCCATGGGGTATGGGGCTTGGGTTGGCTGAAAACGCCCAAGCCACCACCCCGGGGGCTTGGGTTGGGGCGTGGGTTTGGGGCGTGGCCCCGTTGGCGTGGGTTTGAAGCCGGGCGTGGGGCGGGCTAGTAGGGCTAGTAAGGTGACATGGCGGGCTCTCAATGGCCAAACCAAACTCATGCCCCCAACCCAAGCCCCACCATACCCCATGGGCGTGGGTTTGAGTGGTGTGGGGGCTCCCATTCCACGTGTCAACAAATGTCCCAACCCAAGCCCCACCATACCCCATGGTCTAAGTGGGACAAGATGTCACTTTTCCATTCCACTTTAATTATTTCAGCATTCAATATTTCATATACATCAAACTTTGAGTATCGATATCTCATTCATCTTAGCTCCGTTCTGGACGCACTTTTGTTCGTTGCGAAGCTCTTCCAACATAGAACACAAACCCACAAAGAAATATATAAATATATATATATATATATATATATATATATATATATATATATATATATATATATATATATATATATATATAGGGTTAGGTTAACGTACAAATGCCCTTATCGTACATTACGTACGCTACAATCTCAGCCGTCCGATCATCTTTCCGCATTGAATTCGCATGTTGTTTTTTTGTAACAATTTCGCATGTTGGTTTTTTAACATGCGATTTCATCAAAATTACCACATGCGAAATTGTTACAAAAAAACAACATGCTATTTCATCAAAATTATCACATGCGAAATTTGTACAAAACAACATGCGAATTCATCAAAAACTATCACATGCGAAATTGTTATAAAAAACAACATGCTATTTCATCAAAATTATCACATGCGAAATTGTTATAAAAAAAAAAACAACATGCTATTTCATCAAAATTATCACATGCGAAATTGGTATAAAAAAATAACATGCGAATTCATCAAAAATTATCACATGCGAAATTGTTATAAAAAAAACAACATGCGATTTTAAAATGCGAGAAGATGATCTCACGGCTGAGATTGTAGCGTACGTAATGTACGATAAGGGCATTTGTACAGAACTCTTCCCCTATATATATATATAGGTAAAGAGTATGGTACAAATCTCACTATCGTACATTATGTACGCTACAGCAGCAGCCATACACGTGTCCTGATTCAATTTTAACAAATAAGGGTATATCAGATATTCTAATATAACATTTACGACTGCTAATCATTGAATCCCGTCAATTATGGAGTTCGTTTCCTAACCGTTCCATTCAGGTATTCTTCGTTTTTGAATTCGATTGTAAGGTTTTGATTGATTCCACACAGAACGGCCATTTCAGAAACTGCTTGATTCGTCATTTAGGTGAGTTTTGGGTTTTTTTTTTCATTTGAAGTTTTTTTATTATTAGATTTATAATCAGGGGTAGAAGTTAAGTGTTTATTGGAATTAATTGTTGTGTTACTATACCGCATGTGTCTTTTTATATATCGCATGTGATGCGTTAAAATAATCCAACTAGTAAAGGAATGGATCTGTTGCATAAATTCGCATGTTTAAATATAGTCTTTTCGCACACAATGAAGTTTGATATATAATTTCGCAAGTTTAATTCGAGATTTCGCAAACCTTAAAGATTTTTATCAATTGTAGCTTTTGATTTCCCAATCTTTATGAGTAATTATTTTTATTTTTGCACAGTGTGTTTCAATTATTGAAATCAAATATTCAGTTCAATAATTGATTTCAATAATTCATATCAATAATTTTTTTTTTATTATATATTCTATGTTTTCATTACTATTGAAAACATCCAATTAAAAATGGCAGATCTACCAACATCCTCTTCTTCTTCTTCTGAACCAAGTATCAAGCAGGTTTTGAGGAAAAGGATTCAGCAACAGATTCAAGAGGATCAAACTTGTCAAGAGATGTTGGAAGCCAACATTTCTCGTGTAACAGAAAACATGAAGAGAAGACAAGAAATTCTGAATTTGTTATCCCAGATGCAAGTGAGTAGTCTTAAAGAAATTGCAGTTATGTTTATGGTGGATTTGGGTGAGAGGGATGAGAAACAGTTGAAAGAGTTGGCTGGTGCAATAACTGTATTAAGATGCTCAATGAAGATGAAAATAGAGTTTCTTTCATCTTTTGAATGAACTGTTTTTTTTTTGGTGTATGTTCCAATAAATTAGCATGTTTTGTCATGTAATGGAATTGTATTTCGCAAATTTTAATAATTCAATGTGAAACATGCGATTTTCATACAAAACACATGCGAAATAAGAACACAATTGCCAGTTAAGAAACACCAATATATATTCGAAATTAATAAGAGAACTAAAGCAGTTGAAACAGTTGAAATATGTAACATAAGTACATCATGAAATGAACTTTAGTTGTCCCTGTCAAAATATGTTTTCATCCTTTCTGGGATTATCTTATCCAGATCTTTCATATACCTCTCTTTGTCTGGCCTTTTGTCGAAAGCATTGGCCATTTTAATTATTTTTAGACGATGCATGTTGTGTTCTGATAGAATGATTTTGCTGAGATATCTTGTCCTTAGGAGATGAAGTTCTGCTTTCTGTCTGTTGTTTACTTCATCTTCATTCACAAATCCTGTCATCCATGGTTTTTGGTCTCCCTTGTACGTTTCCATGTGACGCATCGTAAACACTCCACAGTCTACGCCGTTATTCTTCGTCCTCCAAACCATTTCCTTTCTTTCTATCACTGAGGTTGCAAGTTGTTCTATAGCCGGTGTTGGTTTTAAAGCATCTTTTAGGCATAAAACCAATACCCTTCTCTGTAACATTGTAACATTGTGTTAGTAGCTTTTACATAAAATATAACATGTATAAGTATAGGGTTTTGTATTACCAGTGTGTCTGGAAGCCCCTTGTATCTTTCCTTAAACTCTTGTTTTGCAGCTGAATTGTCAATCAGGTCAATTTTGCCGGTTTTTAAGTTGAAGCACAAGACATAGAAGTGGTCACCTTGAAGTACCGGAATAAAGACCAGGTCAACCGATTCAAGTTTTTTTTACCTCATATCTATTTAACATGTCTTCAAAATTCGAGGCAAATATTTTGAGTCGTTGGTTGTCTGTGTATTTCTCCTCGTCGTAACAGATACTCGGCTGTATGTTATGTAACCAGAGTCAAAATCCATGCAAACAATGTACCAAATGAGAATAGTGTATGTACCAAATGCGAAATTACAACAGTTGTAGAAAGGCAAACATTTGATTTTTTCACATGCGAATAGTATATACAACACATGCGATATTTTACAAATAGTATGAAAATGTTTCAAAAGCAAAAGTTCTGCCATAATACATGCGATTTAGATATAACTAGTTTGCGAAATCATTTATTATGCATTTATGTTTTAAAATTTCAAATGATAAAATGTATATGAAAACATACCATCATTGTGGAATACAAGAAGAATCTGTGTGGTGATGATTTTCTATCCCTTTTCTTCTCTTCAAGGTTTAGAATATCTACAAATGCATCTATTCCGTTCGATGCTACGTATTGTTCCCTGAAGAAGCTTTCAAACACAGCTTTGAATGTTGCAACCTCAGTTTTGGATCGGTAAAACTCTTCTCTGCCAGGCATAAAATAAATAATTAGTTTTTGTTTTGTGTATATTTTTATTAGATGTTTGTTTGTTGATATATATTTTTCTACTTACTGCAAGCCTGCAAAGGTAGCAAATGTGAAGCGGATCACACTCAATTCTTGGGTCAAGGGTGCTTTATGCATGTTCACCACTCTATTGCAGTAAGGTGAACAAAATTTGTCTCCAAGATCTGCACATCTTTTTTCACCTCTTATTTTTGCTTGTTCTATTGTCTTATAAAGCAGTTCGTTTAACCCTTTTGGTATAACTTGTTTTGGAACTTGCTTTGGTTTTGTGGTTTTTCTTCCTCTAGTTTGTTTTTTTCCTTTGCTCAAAACCAACTCAACTGAATGCAATTCTTCAGCAGTTACCTGAGGGCATTCAGGTTCCATTTCCTTTTCAACTTCAACGTCCGTATCGAGTTGTTGGGGGTCTTTTTCCGGCACTTCTTCCTGGACTTTTTGTGTAGATTCTGCCAAGTTCACTGTCTCTTCGACAACAGTTTCATTTTCACCAGTTTCTGCATGCCAGAGTAATTTAAGATATACAATAATTTATGATGTTTAATTTTCTCATAAAGTAAAGGGTTTTTATTACCATTGGCAGTTGTTTGGTAAGCATATATACCCGGTTCCACTATTTGAATTTTTTCAATAAGGGTGTCTGTGACTCCTCCATCATCTGGTTGCAGTGTACCTATAGATTAAAATTATTTTATTTAATACAGCAGAATCAAAATCGCAGGTGTATACATGACATCGTGTGCGAAATCAAAGCTGAAATGTTTTTGATAGTATCGCATGTGTTTTTCATAGGTTTCGCAAATGCATAATTTTTAGTGAATTTTTACATTATATCGCATGTGTTAATATTAAGTTCGCATGTGTTACCTTCTGATGCCAATTGTACCAAAACACTGGATATTACTTTTTGTGCTTCTTCATCCTCTCTACCTTCTTTGTTTGTAGCAACTTCATGATGAACCTCAGAAGCTAGGTTTTCAGGTTCTTAATGAACAGGTGAGGCTGCAGGTTCATGCTCTTGAACCGGTTCAGGTGGCAGACAGATGGGATTATTCTGAAGCGTTTGATCCCACTCCTTACAAGCATTCATAACCTCAACATCCCAAAAACACTTAGTTTTTGCCTCTAACACTAAGTTGTTCATCTCTTGAACATCTCGAACCATTTTAAGGTATTTTTTGACATTTGATTTCATCTTTTTCAACAGATTCTGTAATATCAATATAGAAGTTAAATATAATTGATTAAGTTAAATAAGTTAAATTAATATTTTTTTTACACTTACCTTTTTGTTTGCTCTCGAAGCCTCTAGTTGTTGTTCGTGGGCTGTGTCATAGAAGACCGACGGTGAAAGTTGAGCAGGAGTGTTGCAATAATCCATCATTTTCTGCGTCTGCGTTCCAACTTCAAAGTCAATGTTCATCTGAGACATTTCATTGATTTCAAAACTGAAATCCATGAAATTATCAATGTTCTCGTTATCTTTTGGCTCTGCCCCGGTTTCTTCGTTTTGTACTGCGCGCGCAGTCCTTCTTTTGTAGCTTATCGCCGTGTCAACCGGTGGTCGTAGTGTATAATCATCCTCCGGAGGACCCTCTTCTTCTTCATTCTTTTCTTCATTTTCTTCTTCATTTTCTTCTTCACTTTCTTATTCTTCTTCACTATCACTTGATATCCATAGAGGTCCGTTATCCGAAATATGTTCTTCGACTTTATCAATCTCTGAAGATGTTATATAACGAATAACAGGCATCTCCACGGCTTTCTCAAACAGGTTAAGCTTTTTGTTGTATTCATGCGTGTAAAGAAGCTGTATAAATCGCAAGATCATTTAATTATATAAAAGAACAAACTAGTATTTTTAAATATGTTATTAAATGTAGTAACGTATACCGTAAGAAAGGCAACAGGTCCTACGAACTGTATCTTATAGTTCTTCCAGCCCGCTCATGTCTGGCGCAAGGTTTCGAGTAGATATGAGCACCAATCTAGATTTTTTATTTCCTCAACGTCTTCTACACCGAGCAAACATCTATCATTTGCAAGTGTTGCCTTTGTAATTTCTGCAAAGAAAGTCATCCAATATACAAGGAAATTTAATTTAAACAGTCTCCCTCCGTCTCTTTGATTTTCCATTGTATTTGCTATTAAGCCATGGGTAAGTCTCGCGTTTTGTCCCCACTGGCGGATGAATGTATCCCGGACCGCATTTCCCGGTTCTTGACTTTTTTCAATTTTGTCTTGCTTTTTGACTTTTCTCTTATCGGCTATTATTTCAACCTTCTTTGGACCCTTTGGTAATCCAAATGCCTCATAAACTGTGTTCGATGTTATTTTTATTTGGTGGTTTCCTACGTTTAGCTTATCGAACTTCTCATCAAAGTTTCTCACTAACCAATACGCCAATCTTGTCGAAATATGGTTGATGTTGATATCAAGAATAGCTCCAAACCCCATATCCCTAACATCATCTATCTGTTTTTTTGAAAATCTTCTAACAGTATCCATATATGAGTTAGGTTGGCATCTCAGCAGTATTGCTTCATTGCTGTATTTGAAAAACTCTCTATGTTCTGTTTTAGGTTGTTGCCCATTTTTTGAATGTTTTTTTGTGAGTGTCTTTGATTTCCTCTTATCTCCTTTCTTCTCATGTTTTTTTCTTTTTTGGGGGTGGCTTAACAAATTCATCATCTTCTGAACTTTCTTGAATCACCAATCTCTTTCTATTCTTTTTAATTTTTATCAGAGTTGATATTGGTCCCTCAAAGTCTTCATCAGATTCTATTTCTACAAAATCGCATGCAATAGTTAAAAAGACTCACAAAATCGCATTTATCAGTTAATCATGCACAGCAAGTCATCAATTCGCATGTATTAGATATCAATTCGCATGTGTTATTTTTTATCAATTCTCATTATGAGTTATGATTTCGCATTTGTTATATAATCATTACCTAAACTATCAATCATTATAAATCATAAACAATACAATTAACATATGATATAAAATCGCATTTGCATTTATATCAATTCGCATATTTAATTTAACCTAAAACAAAAAAAGCTTCGACATACTAGCTTTTTATCATATGAAATCGCAAATGTCATTAAAACCACATCAAAACCCTATATGATATCGCAAATCCATCAGTATCATTAAGACAACTGCATAAAAAATGCAAAACCTAATAAATAAATATACCAGTAATAAACCCTACCAAAATTGAAGTTGTTATCAATATGTAATGTTATAAAACTATATGTTTCAGTTAAAACGTTAATAAACAAACAAAATCGCATTTGATTTTAAAGCCCTTGTATATTACACTTTAAATCGCAAATGTAATTAGATACCTGGATTCATCTTCTTCGCTTGTGGTCTGTCGTTGTTTGCTTTGCTTCTTTTCACAATATTCATGGAATCGTAGTTGAAATCGCAATGGAGAGTAGCAGTGAATCGTAGTTGAAATCGCAATGGAAAGTAGGAGGTAATGTTTTGGAGAAGGAGAATGCTTTTGATTTTGGGTTTTACGGTATGATTTTGAGTTTTTGTGTGCTGATAATCAGGGGTTTTGTTCTCGCTATGGACGATTCTAACCTTGGCGGTTTCTTTTATTAATTTTAATTTGATTAATTTAATTGTTTAAACACGCGCTTTTAATGAGATGATCGTACGGTTGTTGTTGTTGTAGCGTACCTAATGTACGATTAGACTATTTGTATGATAACCGGCCTCTCTCTCTCTCTCTCTCTATATATATATATATATATATATATATATATATATATATATAGGGGAATGCTAGACAGAAAACCCTTAAATTCTTAGAAAACTCTGGAAACTCAAATCTCTCCCTATTTTTACCCAACCTCCCGACATTTTTTTTTCGAAAAAAATAACACATGTAATATACATGTTTTAAAGTGTTTTAGGCCAAAAAAAACAAAAAAGCGCCGAAGGGATTTTTTTTAAAAAAATAAACAAATTTCAGCAATGTCCGGTTGCCTAACATGTGTTAGACAAAAATGCTGAAAGTTGCTGAAATTTGTTTTTTTTTTTTAAAAAAAAAAAACCCTTCAACGCTTTTTTGATTTTTTTGGCCCAAAACTCTTAAAAACATGTATATTACATGTGTTATTTTTTTCAAAAAAAAAAAAAAGTCGGGAGCTTTGAGTTTTCCGGGTTTCTTAAATATTTAGGGTTTTCTATATAGCCCAACCCTATATATATATATATATATATATATATATATATATATATATATAGGTAGATGATCCTGTAAAAGTGCTCAAAGTGTTAGAAGTGTGAAAAGTGTATTATAACACTATATATAATACTATATAACACCATATAAACACCGTATAACAATATGTAACACCATATAATACCATATAACAATATGTAACACTATATAACATCATGGTTGCAAAAGTCGCTAGGTGCTCCCTAGTCGGATTCGGGAGTACTCGGGAAGTACTCGGCTTAGGCGAAGATTACTCGGGGAGTAATTGGCCTGGGAGACTAGTACTCGTGCCTCGGCAGCCTACCTTGTAGCGAGTACTCGAGGAGTACTTGGAGACTAGGCGGGACTTTTACAACCATGTATAACATTATATAACAAATATAACACTATAGTTTGTCTGATAACATGTCTATGATAGATGTATAGTGTTATATTTGTTATATAATGTTATATAGTGTTACATAGTGTTATATGGTATTATATGGTGTTACATATTGTTATACGGTGTTTATATGGTGTTATATAGTATTATATATAGTGTTATAATACACTTCTCACACTTTAGGCTCTTTTTACACTATCCTTATCCTATATATATATATATATATATATATATATATCAGTTTCTAATATATATTTATAGTTCAAAATTAGAAAATTTTCATTTCTTATATAGATGAAAATTGCTATTTTCACAAAATTTGCAATACATGCCACAATAAAAGCTCCTCAGTCTCCGCACAGGATTATGTCCGGCCATGGCCTAGTCGCCATCGATGTTCAGAAGTGTCTTAAATATTTTCCAGTTTTGGCATTTCTCTTTCTTGATCTTGACAGCCTCCGTATAAGACAACCTCTTCATGTTTTATGTTCACAATTCACAAAAAGAGAATCCATCCATGTAGCAAACTGCAACTGTGTGTTTTATTTTATATATTGTCTCCACTCACTGGACTTAGATTTGACGTTTCAACACTTGTTTGTTTGTAATATTAATGCTTGTTTGTGCTGAGCAGCTTCCAGATACCAACTCTCGGTTGATCTTGGATGTGTCATGTCCAGTGAAAGAAAGTATGGTGTGAATCAGTCGTTGGTTTCTTGCAAGTCAAAATCACAACAAGTCGTAGAGGACGGTGGTGGCGGTTCGGAATATGGGCAGCTTAAGGTGTCTCATATAATGGTGGAGAGAAACCGAAGGAAGCTGATGAATGAACACTTGAGTGTTCTTCGTTCACTTATGCCTTGCTTTTATGTCAGAAGGGTAATCATCTAAACAATTTTTTTTTTTTTTGGATTGGTAGATCGAGGTGGTTTAGGATTCAGCTAAGTTGGCTACCCTTGACGAGTGAACTCCTTAAGAGTTTGGTGAAATATTTACTTTACGGAGTTCGTTTGTCAACTTACTGAGTTTTATGTCCATGGCAATATAGCCTAGTTATATTCCCAAAAGGGGTTTTATTGGGTTTCCTCCTGAATTGGTGTATAGGCATTATTGCCTAGTGGAGATGGATATGATTGGATGGTTCCGTTGGTGGCACGATGATCCTCCAGTGGTACATTAGTGATCCAAATTTGCCGCTCAAAAAAACTTACTGAGTTTTATTGACATACCTAACTCCAAAAAAAAATGTTAAAACTTGCATGAGTTATGTTGCATGGGGAGTGAACTATCTAGAAATACAATAACTTTCAAGTTTAGAAAAAAAAGGTCTACAGAACTTGGCTAAATCATAAACAACCTCTACCAATCCAAAATATTATTGTCTAAACACATAATTAGGTACACCACTGATAGCTGACTATATTGCATGAAACTTTTAGGGTGATCAAGCATCAATAATTGGAGGAGTAGTTGATTACATCACTGAATTGCAACGAGTTCTTCAGTCTCTAGAGGCAAAGAAACGACGAAAAGTTTACCGAGAACAAGTAACGCACCATTGGATTGATTCAAGCCCTCGAAGACCAAGACCGCCACTTAGCCCTAGGCCAAGCGTGCCGATTAGCCCTAGAACCCCGCAGCCAACAAAGACATACAGGCCCACTTTTCCTCTATCATTCGTAGCACGGCCATCACCTGCTAATTCTTTCATAAGTTCAGACAACTCTAATGAGCTCATGGCCAACTTGAGGTCACCCATTGCTGAAGTTGAGGTGAAGTTTGCTGGTGGTAATCTTCTTCTAAAGACCTGCTCGAATCGAATACATGGCCAAACAACAAAAGTAATCGCGGTTCTTGAAAATCTATCTCTTGAAGTTCTTCATGTTGACATTAGTGTTGTTGATGAAACTATGGTCAACTCTTTTACCATCAAGGTAAATCAAACGTATATATTTTCAGCTTTTTTTGCATGTTTTATATAGTTTCATATGAATTGCATGCATGGTTTAATGCATATCACTTAAAGAACAGTATTGAGTAATACTCACATTTAGGTTATATATACAACAACTTATTTGTGGTCATGCAACTGAGTTTGAAAATCTGTAAATTTATTTTCGCAATTTATATACGAGTTTCAAAGTGTTAACATTTTTCGGATACCTAAATAATCATCTTTTAAGAGGTTGTTTCTATGGTTTTTATTTTTTAACATTGTTTATCATTACTATAGTTATCAGTGGAGCGCCTCTCTATCTCTTTGAATAGAGGAAAGGTTAATTTGTCGTCATCCTACTCTCCCAAACTCTACCGATAACTAGCTATGAGTAGAATTTGTTGGGTACTTTTGTTTCTTTGTATCATTACTATAGTTTAAATGTTTGATCCATTAATTTTGTTTATTGTTAGATTGGAGTTGAATGCCGACTAAGTGCAGAGGAACTTGCTCAACACATTCAAAAGACCTTCTGCTAACCTTCATGTTCATCCTCAATCTCAATCCTCACCCTCCTTGTCACATGAATCTTGTATAGAGGATGTACCCGTTCCACCCACGTTATGTTATATATGTTCGACGCATGTTGGACATGATGTTGAAACATTCAAGAATGTGATCAAAGAATAATAAAGAAAAGCAGTTGTAAACATTGCACTTGATCACGCGTACTGCTCAAAACCCTAATAAACGCCTTCAATTTGGATAAAACGATTAGAGTTTTGGGTCAATTAGCTTAACTTTTGTATCGTCCTTAAACTTTAATATATCGATTTCTAATTTGGCCGTTGACTAGTTTAACTTTCGTATCGTCCTTAACTTTAATATGTCGATTTCTAATTTGGCGGGTATGTAACCTTTGTGTCCCTCAAACTGTTGCACTTTAATTATCATCCTCATATAAACTTCTGTGGTAGGGTTTGACATTGGTCATATATACATTAAAGTCACATTGATTATTTATTTTAAATGGTTGCAGAAATAATGCAAGAGGACATGTACATATAGTGATATACATTAAAGATTCGTACACTTATGGTGGTATATAGCTAGGAGGGGTGTGCCTATAAGTGTAGGACAATACATGCATGCATGTCTTCAACTGTGAATACATACATCCATAGTCCATATATAATATATTGGACTATTGGTTTTCAAATAACTTTTATTTATTATTTAAAATGATAAATTAAATAGTCACAAGCTTGATTGCATGTATTGATGCGTGTGTAAAAGATTAATCACACTTGCAATCTTGCACAGCTTTTGATTTGTTTTATGTAATTTGTCGATAATACATTTTATTAAGAGAAGCTAAATCAATGGATCATGTAAGTGAAGCAAAGAATGTTTGAACTCAATCCCTCGATTAAAGTAATCACTACTATTTTACGATATATAAATCAGAATAGGAGTGGGTTTTCATAACTATGCTCAGAATCTTGAGAGTGTAAATTAAAGTGATTATTGTAAATACGTGTTAAATCAAATTATAGCAATATGTAATTCATGTTGCTACATGTTGTTACACGTTCTATAAGTTGTTTGGACTGTTATAACAGCATTTGGGTTATAAGTGTGCAGGTTCTGAAGTCCAGGTGTGAAAGTTGTACAATCTGGAGCCTAAAGTGTAAAAATGGAAAAATGAGGGGCTTATATGGAAGTATCTTTTAACCTTGTATATATATAAGAGAGTGTAACAGTGGTTTCTTTTATCTTCTCGAAGTCTTTGTTCTCTCTCTTCCAGAAGATTAGGGTTTGTTTAATTTGAGTTTGTATTGTAGCAGATTGTGTGTGATCTGCTAGATCTCGTGTGAGATCTTGTTGTTATGGTTTGTATAGATCAACTGATAATCATCAGTTGATCATCTTTCTTTCTGTATTGTTACAGATCTCATAATTTGTGAGATCTAGGGTATTTGGGGCTTTTCTGGTTTGGGTACAATAAAGTTTTGTCACCGTTTTTGTCGCTATTTCTTTGTGTTGTTTGTTCTATTTTGATTAGCATATCATTTTACATGGTATCAGAGCTTATTAGCTCTTGATTGCTGATCTTGGTTGTTCCGCTGTGAGTTTTTAGGGTTTTATCGCTGTTGTTAGCAGGAGATATTCTTTGGTGTTCAAAGAAGTGTGCAGATCTTGGTCTTGGGAAGTGTGCTGTTCAGATCTGATTCGCTCCTGGTATTCTAGGGTTTGCGAATCTGTGATTGGAGGTCTAGATCGTCTTGATCTTGGTGTTTGAAGGTTGTGTTGGTCTTTGAAACCCTAGAAGGTTTCAGGGCAAACTGACCAGTGTTTATCTCTCTTGATTGTTTTCTTTCTGTGATCTGTAACCCTAGAAGGTTACAGTTTCATACTTGCTTGGAACGCAAATTTGTAAGATCGTTCTTATCTCATACTCTTTGCATCATATCTTGTGAGTCTAGGCATCCGTGTTTACCGGACTAGTCGGGTCAGCACTTGATCGAGTCTTCTTGCTATTTGTGCATTGTTATTTGTTTTTCTTTTCCTTTTGTATTGTTGTGTTGTTATTAGTGGCTCCTGAGTAAAGGCATGTCCAGGCACCTGTGAGTGATGAACCTTGAATCTTGTCCCTAACTCAGCTTCGCCTTAGGGTCTTGTGTGCTTTACCTCTGTGTTCTTGGTTGTTATCTGTTGATAACCTTGTTGTGCTGTATCCTTGATCTGTTGTGTGATATTTGTTGTTTTATCTTTGGTCTGTTCTTATCTGTTGTTTAAATGGGTGATACTGGTAGTTCGTCTCAGACTTTGATTAGTAAGTTAGATATAGGAGATCCCTTATATCTGCATCCAAGTGACTCTAGTGCTTTAACCTAGCAGTATGCATGGGTCTGTTTGGGTCGGTTTTGACCAAAAACTATAACCATAACCGTGATGTCGGTTATTGGATAACCATAACCATAACTGATCGGTTATGGTGGTTATGGTTATTCGGTTTTGATGGTTATAGCGGGTCGGTTATGGGTGGTTAACCGGGTATTTAGCATAGCTAAAAATAGCTTAATTTTTTTTTAACATAGAATAAATTGTTATTGCATATTTATATATATTAGTATAATACATAGTATTAATACCAATTATTATCGAATATTCAAATAAAGTGATATGATACATTCCATAAATTCAAATAAACATTAAACCAAAACCACAAAATGATATGAAAAACCCATAAGTACTAAAAATCTTTAGTCAAAAACATCAAATATTAAAAATATGGTGAAAAGTCCTAAATCCTACAAAGATTTATTACATGTGGGTTCGGTTCGGTTATGGTGGGTATGAAAAATGATAACCATAACCGACCTGCTACTTTCAGTTTTCAAAAAAACCATTAACCGACCCACCGGTTTTTTACTTGGTTTGGTTTTTTCGGTTCGGTTTGTCGGTTAATTCGGTTATGGTTCGGTTAATTCGGTTTTTTGCACATTCATACTTTAACCATTGTTATTACTAAGTTGAAAGGTACAGAAAACTATTATGTATGATCTAGTGCTATGAAATTGGCCTTAGAGGCTAAAAATAAATATGGATTTATAGATGGTAAGTGTGTTAGGTCTGAGAGTGATTCTGTGTTAGCCAGTCAGTGGGACAGATGCAATTATGTGGTTCTTACATGGTTGTTGAATTCTGTGTCTAGGGAACTTTTCCTTGGTCAAGTTTTCTCCAAGTTAGCTTCAGAGGTCTGGACTGACCTCAAAGAGTCTTTCTATAGGGTGGTTGGTTCTATTGTATATGATTTGTATAAGAAAATCAATAGTGTTTCACAAAATGAAACTTATGTTGCTGAATATTATAATAAGCTTACAACAATGTGGAAGCAGTTTGATGCTATGTTGCATCTGCCTTCATGTTCTTGTCAAGCTGCTAAAGATTTTAATGATTTTTCAACACTAATAAAATTGATGCAATTTCTCGTGGGTCTGGATGACGTTTATCAATCAGTAAAAACAAATCTATTAACAAGAGAACATTACCTTCTATTAAAGTGGCTTTCTCTATAATTTCTAAAGAAGAGTCACATAGGTTGTCTAGTAGTGGGTAAAAAACACAGAGTGTGTCTTTTGTGTCTAAAACCAATCAGTCTTTTGACCAAAGAAAGAAATCTAATAGAGGTCCTAACCCTAATCTGATGTGTACTCACTGTAACATGTTAGGACATACTGTTGATAGATGCTTTAAGGTTATTGGGTATCCACCTGGGTTTAAAAGAAGGGTTAGTAATACCAACCAGTCTAATAAAGTTAACTTGGCTAATAATAGTAAAACTAATTCTGTGAATGGAACATTTTCATCTGGTGGGAGTTCTGGTTTACCTTTTACATCTAAGCAGATTGCTAAGTTGTTGACTCTTGTTGGAGAAAAGAGTGGATCCGATTCTTAGAATCAGAATGTAGGAGGTGAGGTCTTTAATGTTTCCAACTTTGTTAGTTGTTCTAGTTCTGATAGTTTTAGTATGAATGGGTGGATTGTTGATTCTTGGGCTAGTCACCACATGGTTAGAACAGATAGAAACTTGATTAATGTTGTGGATGTGTCTGAATTCAATATTACTGTTGGTCATCCAAATGGAATAAGTATTAAGGTTTTAAAAATTAGTGATTTAAAACTGACTGATGATATACTGTTGAAAGATGTCTTTTATGTTCCTTGTTATAGTGTAAATTTGCTTTCTGTGTACAAACTGTCCAAAGATAATCATGTGTCAGTTGTATTTAATGAAACAAGTTGTTTGTTACAGGATTCCAGTTCAAAGAGAATCCTGATGAGTGGTAGTCAGGATTGTGGTCTGTATTTTGTAGGAAATTCTGGTAATGATGTTAATGCCTGTTTCAATAGTTCTGTGAAATCTTTTACTTGGCATAGTAGGCTAGGACACCCTTCAGATCAGGTTCTAGCAATATTAAAACAGAATCTTAAAATTCAATCTAGTGAACATGGTCCTTGTGATATATGTCATAGAGCAAAACAAGTTAGGGTTCCATTTCCTTTGAGTGACATAAATCAAAATTAGTTGGTGATCTCATACATTTAGATGTATGGGGTCCTTATAAAGTAACAAGTTATGGTGGTTATAAATATTTTCTAACAATTGTAGATGACTACTCTAGATCTGTGTGGTGTTATTTTTTGTCTAGTAAAATTGAAGTTTTTAAAAACTTGAAGATTTTTTATGAACTTGTGTTGACTCAGGTTAAGAAAAAAATTAAGACAACCAGGAGTGATAATGGAACAGAATTTGTTAATAGTCAAATGGATAATTTTTGCAAAACAAAGGGAATATTACATCAAACCTCTTGTTCCTATACACCACAACAAAATGGTGTGGTGGAATGGAAACACAGACATTTGTTAAATACTTCTAGAGCATTGATATTTCAGGGTGGTCTACCCTTAAGGTTCTGGTCTGATTGTGTGCTAACTGCTGTATATCTTATTAACAGGTTGCCATCTTATATGTTGAATGGTAGGAGTCCTTTTGAAATGATGTTTAATTTTAGACCCTCATTGTCTCATTTAAGGAACTTCAGATGTTTGTGTTTTAGTACTATTTTACATGATTCAGATAAATTTTCTTATAAAGCTGAAAAATGTGTATTTCTTGGTTACTCTAGTTTTAAAAAGGGATATAAATTGTGGAGTTTGGATAGTAAGAAATTTTTTTTTCAAGAGATGTAAAATTTTATGATGGTTACTCTAGTTTTAAAAAGGGATATAAATTATGGAGTTTGGATAGTAAGAATTTTTTTTTTCAAGAGATGTAAAATTTTATGAAAGTGTCTATCCTTTTAAGATTAAAACTTTTGATAACCAAGAACCCATTTTTTGATAAACAATTAAATCATGTATTCATGTAAATTTCTTTGATAATGTTTTATCTGAAGTTCCTAACATACCCAATGATGAAGAGGGTACAAATGGTGCTCAAGATCCTATTAGTGATGATCATCAACCATTGTCACCCTCTACATCAGCCTTTGTATCAGGTGTTGATACTGTTCAATAACTTGAACAGGAGAGCAGTAGTGGACAAGGTACCAACGAGAGGGCAGAGGACACTATAGGATCAAATGCTGAGACCAACCAATCTGAGGGTAGTATAAATGTTAGAAAATCTTCTAGAAATACTTCTATGCCTAGAAATATTGATGACTTTGTTGTTGAGGGTAAAGTTAGATATGGTATAGAAAAGGTTGTTAGCTATGCACATTTGTCTTATGAAAATAAGTGTTTTGTTGCTTCATTGAATAAAACTTTAGAGCCTACTTCTTATAGTGAAGCTGCTAAGGATGATAACTGGGTAGAAGCCATGAATAATGAAATGGAAGCCTTGTATAAAAATAATACTTGGATATTAGTTGATCTTCAAAAAGGTAGGAAACCTATAGGATGCAAATGGTTTAATAAGATCAAATAGAAGGCAAATGGGGAAGTTGAAAGATATAAGGCCAGGTTGGTGGCCAAAGGGTTTAATCAAACAAAGGGCATTGATTTTGGTGAAACTTTTCACCAGTTGTTAAAATGAGCACTGTTAGAATTGTGTTGAAGCTTGTTGTTAAAAACAATTGGCCTCTTTATCAAATGGATATAAATAATGCATTTTTATATGGTATATTAACTGAGATGTCTTTATGGCACAGCCTCAAGGCTATTTATTGTTCAAAAGATAATACTAAAGTGTGTAAATTGGTAAAGTCATTATATGGTCTTAAGTAAGCTCCAAGACAATAGAATGAAAAGTTAACTACTGTGTTAACTTCTATGGGATTTGTTCAAAGTGTTTGTGATTATTCTTTGTTTGTGTTGTCTAAGCAAGATGTGTTTATTGTTTTGCTTGTTTATGTTGATGACATAGTTGTTACAGGAAACAATAAAACTGAAATAGAAATAGTTAAAACAAGCTTAAGAGAGAATTTTCAAATAAAAGATCTTGGGTTGCTTAGGCATTTTCTAGGAATTGAAGTGTTATATTCAGATAATTGTATCTGTTTGTCACAAAGAAAGTATTGTCTTGAGCTTTTCAATGAGTGTGGGTACTTGGGTTGTAAACCTGTTACAACACCAAATGAGCAAAGTTTTTTAGTCGCTAATAAGTGTGAAAAGGATCAAAAAGTTTTGAAAAATGTAAATGGTTTTCAAAGGTTAACAGGGAAGCTGTTATATTTGTCTTTGACCAGGCCTGACATTAGTTATACTGTTCAGTTCTTAAGTCAATATATGCATAGTCCTTGTCAATCTCATCTTGATATTGCATTGAGGTTGTTGAGGTACTTAAAACTATCACCTGGAAAAGGAGTTAGTATTAAGAAGTCAAGTATGGTTATGTCCGGTTTTGTTGATTCTGAATGGGCCAAATGTCTTAAGACCAGGAGGTCTGTTACAGGGTATGGTATTTTTTTTGGGAGGGACACTAGTTTCTTGGAAAAGCAAGAAACAAAGTGTAACTTCCAGATCAACTACAGAAAGCTGAGTACAGAGCTATGTGCTCAGCTACCTGCGAAATTATGTGGATACTTAATGTTCTAATTGAATTAAAAGTTGCTTGTAATTTGCCAGTCAAATTGTATTGTGATAGTAAGTCTGCAATTTCTATCTCTCAAAATCTTGTTTTTCATGAGAGAAGAAAACATTTTGAGTTGGACTGACATTTTTTGAGAGACAAAATAGCTACTGGGATTATTGAGCCTGAGAAAGTTAGTACAGAGATGCAGATTGCAGACATTTTTACAAAGGGTTTGAATGCAAGTCAACATCAAACTCTTTGTGATAGTTTGGGTCTTTATAACATGTTTGCCACATGAATTATGGGGGCATGTTAAATTAAATTATAGCAATATGTAATTCATGTTGCTACATGTTACACGTTCTATAAGTTGTTTGGACTGTTATAACAACATTTGGGTTATAAGTGTGCAGGTTCTGAAGTCCAGGGGTGAAAGTTGTACAATCTGGAGCCTAAAGTGTAAAAGTGGAAAGATGAGGGGCTTATATGGAAGTATCTTTTAACCTTGTATATAAGAGAGTGTAACAGTGGTTTCTCTTATCTTCTCGAAGTCTCTGTTCTCTCTCTCTTCCAGGCGATTAGGGTTGTTCTAGTGTTTTGGAACAATGCTACCTTCGAGGTCATCTATAAACGAGATCGGGCTGATAGAATTGAGTAAGGTAGTTAGATGGTTAATGATGTGCTAAAAGTAGTTCAATTAAAACTAACTAAATTACTCTATTCTAGACACTAAGTAATACTCTAGACTCTCTAAAACTCAACTAAACTACTAACCGGCAAGTGAACCGATCGACTCTGGTAAAGCTAGGTACGTCCAGAAATCGAACCCACATGACTCTATTAAATTACGTTAACTAGACTCTCTAGACTTAAGACTGACACGACTCTAACCGTTTTTATATTTTTTTTAGAAGGGGGGGGGTGTTCTAATATCCTAAGAATGCAATTTAACTAAAAACTAATTAACGAAAACAACTAAGACGCAAGTGGGACATGGATTTAATTCAGATGATGATGAAATACTACCTAGACTGGAATCCGGATGCTGACAGTTTTCTTTCTATCAGATACTAGTTATTATGGAACCGATATCATAAATTGCTAAACCTAAAGAAGAACCGAGCAGGACCCCCGACCCTTGTCGGGAAGACACCTATGGAACTCTAGAGGCTGTTAAGAATACCAGTGTTATCTAGACTCCATTTCGGTTATCTAAGTGTTTTATGAAAAGTACCTTAATATGACCAACTCCCTTACGGTATGAAAGTCTATGGTGACTTGGGTTCTTGATTCGACTCAATAGACAAGAATTGATAAGGAAACTAAGATGGACTCCCTATGAAGACCTACCTAGCAATTAACCAACCTAGACCTACCGATAATCTCGCACCTCTCTGTTGTTAAGATTAGTAGAACACCTAGACCTACTCAATTAATGAATATCACTTCTAAGGTATATCGGCCGATTAACCAAACAAATCACAAACGCAAAGTTAATGATCTAGCATAATCCTATTATATGAAAGACATTCACCAAAGATCATGCGAAGCAATAAACAATAATTAAACAAGTCTAAATATACACAACGAATCAATGATCAAGTTCTCTACAATCCATAAATAACAAGCATCCAAATAAAAATCAAAACTTCAACATTCATTCATCACAATCTAGGTAGTTCAAGGTTTTTAGCCAACAATCATGTTCAAGAAAATCAAATCACAAAGCATGATCAAAGAATTCATGGATGAAGTATGAAGAAACTAGAAACGGGAAGACAAAACCCGATGTATCCTCAATCTCATGTCTTCAAGCTTCTAACCGATGGTTCCTAGCTCGAAAAACCTCCGAAACCTTGATCTCCAAGCTCCAAAATTCGTCCAAGAAAATTATAATTCGTCTCTAGGGTTGGACATCTTTTTAAATATGTATATATAGGTTTCCCCAGCTCACATTCAGCTCAAGCACGAAACTTTCTGTTAAAAAGGGCTTTTCGCCACCTACTAGCCAACTCTTCCTTCACCTCGCGGGCCGTGAGGTGATCATTAAGTCAACCTGGTCAAAAGGCCAGATCGCGGAGCACGACACACTTCCTTCCTCCTCTCGCGAGCCACAAGAGGACCATTTTCCTTGATTTTTGTGCTTTTTCAGCTCTCGTTCTCCCGATCTCGTTCCGGTTCTTGGTTTCTTCATATTTTGGCTCGTTTTCCGCCCTTTTCAGCAATAATTAACACCCGAGACCTGGTAAACACAAATGGATCAGCAGTAACACATTCTAACTAAAAGCCGAATAAAACTAACTAAAATTATACATACCGTTCACGATAATGGATGTATTTTGCAATGCGTCAGTTGACTATATAGTTTAGTTCCTGACTAAGTAGATCGAGTTTTTTGTAATGATCTATTTAACCGGGTTTTTTTTGTAATGATGTATTGTACTCGGGTGTACATGTTAATTAATAGATGATTATGTTTAATTAATGGATGATGAAATTCTATGTGTAACTTAGTTAATTAATGATATGTTTGCACAAATGTATGTTCATTAGAAGTATGTCCATGGTTTGTAGGAATGTATGTTCATTTAAAACAGAAGTATGTTCATGTCAAGGTTTGAAAGAATGTATGTTCGTTTAAACACAAGTATGTTCAGTTCATTTAAACATAAGTATGTTCATGTCATGGTTTACAAATGTTCAGAACTATATTCATGGTTTGTAGGAATGCATCTTTATTTAAACAGAAGAAAGTATGTCCATTTAAATAGGAATGTATGTTCATTAATCTATGTTACTTATTTAGACAGAAGAAAGTATGTCCATTTAAATAGGAATGTAAGTTCATTAATCTATGTTACTTAGTTGAATGTATGTTTGCAGGATGGTTTGCATGAATGTAAGTATGTTCATAGGCTTGCTTACTTTGGACCATTGCCTTTTCTTTTCTTGAGTGGGCTGCTTTGTTGCCAACAATTGGGCTAAGTCCGAATGTAGGTTCATGATTCATGGTTTGCAGGAATCTATGTTCATTAAAAGAGAAGTATGTTCATTTAAATAGTAGTAGTTGATTGAATGTATGTTTTGCAGATGGTTTGTAGGAATGTACGGTGTGCAGCCGCAAGGGCGGACCTACCCACTTGGGTGGGTGGGCGGCCGCACCCCTTGAGAATAAAGGTTTTAGGGTTAAATTTCGCACAAAATTTTGACCGCACCCCTTGAAAATTTTCAACCGCACCCCTTGGAAAATTTCAACCGCCCCCTTTAAAAAAATCTTATGAATTTAAAAAAAAATGTAAACATTAATTTTTATTAAAATATAACCTAATGTATATAATTATTCTTTAACCACTTTACTTAATAATTTAACCCAATAACTTTCATTTAACAATTTAGCCATTAGCCCACTAAACATTCCATTGTAACCCAAGCCCAATTAACCCAACCCAATTAATTTTGAAGTTAAATAAAATAACCCAGCCCAACCACCCCTTCCAATTCTTTCTCCCACTCTCCCTCTTCTGATCGCGCATTGACCAACGCACAAAAGTAGTCAATAGGCACGACGGCGCAACGGCTGCATTCTCACCGGAAAAGCTTGATTCAGGCCACCCCACCACCTGGAATACAAAATTTAACGACGTACCTTCGCTTTTTTATGTGGTTTTTAGGAGAGATAGGGGTTGTTGTTGTTTGGTATAGAGAATGAACTGATTTAGGGTTTGAATTGTATTGAGAATTGTATTGATAAAATGTTTGTACAAGAATAGGGTTACACAAAGATGGAGTTTATATAGAACACCATATTACACACTAGCCCCTATACTATTTTTTTTCTTCTTTCCGACACTCCCCCTCAAGTTGAGTAGTGGGGTCACCAATACTTAACTTGCTCAAACAGCTACTAAAAGCGTTTCCGTTGACTGCTTTTGTAAGAATATCTGCGAGTTGATCTTTTGTTGATATATACGGGAGCTCTATGATTCTTTCCTCTAGTTTTTCCTTGATGAAATGTCGATCTACCTCCACGTGTTTTGTTCGATCATGCTGAACTGGGTTTTCTGAGATTTGTATTGCAGCTGTATTGTCGCACATAATTTTACTGGGTGTCGCCCTTTGGGAGAAACCAATGTCTTCTAGGAGCTTCCTGATCCAAAGAACTTCACTTAGCCCTCGAGCTATACCTCTGAACTCAGCTTCTGCACTTGAGAGAGCGACCACCTTCTGTTTCTTACTTCTCCAGGTAACAAGGTTTCCACCAACCAAGGAGAAGTACCCTGACGTTGACCTTCGGTTTCCCTTATCTCCCGCCCAGTCGGCGTCAGTGTAGAGCTCAACATTTAAATGTTCGTTTGCTTTAAACAACACTCCATGGCCTGCGGTACCCTTTAGATACCTTAGAATTCTCTGAGCAGCTTCCATGTGGGCAACTTGTGGTTGGTGCATAAACTGACTTACCACTCCAACAGCATAAGCTATATCAGGACGAGTGTGAGAGAGATATATTAACTTGCCCACGAGACGTTGATACCTTTCTTTGTCTGCAAGCTCTCCATTAAGTTCCATATGAAGATTGTGGTTCACCATCATTGGCGTATCTGCTAGTTTACAATCAATCAACCCAGTTTCTTCCAGGAGATCAAGGACATACTTCTTTTGGCAGATGAAAATCCCCCGTTTAGACCTGAGAACTTCTATTCCGAGGAAATACTTGAGATTCCCAAGGTCTTTCATTTCGAACTTTGAAAACAAACTCTTTTTCAGCTGTGCTATTTCTTCTACATCATTTCCGGTAATAATCATGTCGTCTACATATATAATCAGGCAAGTTACGAGGCCGTTTCTTCTCTTGAGGAACAGAGTATGATCAGCGTTACTTTGGTAATACCCGTATTCTTTCATGGCCAAGGTGAACTTTCCAAACCATGCCCGAGGAGACTGTTTTAGCCCGTATAGAGATTTTTTCAACCGACAAACTTCCCCATCTTTAAAACCCCCTGAAAAACCTAGAGGTGCTTCCATGTAGACTTCTTCCGCTAGGTCTCCATGGAGAAATGCATTTGTAACATCAAACTGATGGAGAGGCCACTCCTTATTGGATGCCACGGAGAAGAGGACTCTGATGGTATCCATTTTTGCAACTGGAGAAAAAGTCTCAGAGTAATCGATCCCATATGTCTGAGTGTACCCTTTGGCTACAAGTCGAGCTTTGTATCTTCCAATGGAACCATCTGGTTTATATTTAATTGAATACACCCACCGACAGCCAACTGTTTTCTTTCCTTTTGGGAGAATGCACTTTTCCCACGTATTGTTTTTCATAAGAGCGTGCATCTCCGTTTCCATTGCTTCTTTCCAGTTCTTCTTACTTTGCGCTTCCTTTACAGAACCAGGTATTTGTTCGGAGTATAGAGAGGTGACAAAAGCTTTCGCACTGTTAGATGAATTCCCATTAACCATATTAGCCACAGGATACCTTGAATTTCTGGTTTCCCTCTCTGGCGAGTACCGTTTTGGAGGGACCCCTCTATTAGTTCTAAGAGGGAGAGGGTATTTTCTGGTTGTCTCTGCTGCAACTGGTTCCACATGTTCAACTACTGGTTCAACCTCTTCCAAATCTGGTTCAACCCGTTCCACATCTGGTTCAACATGTGGAGTAGGTTCCGTTGTTGTTGGTTCTATGTATTCCCCTGTTGTCTCATGATTATAAAATGAAGGGTCCTCAGTATTTCTTACCTCAGGTATCACGTTGGATGGACTTTCTTCAGTGGTACTGTGCTCCGCAGATTGTGTGGCTGTGTTTGAAGGACTCGCAGTACTGTGATGATTTTCTATTGTTACTTCTTCAGATGGGGGAAGTTGGGTTAGCCAACTCAGAGTGTCTATACTTTCATTCTCCCCCTGACCACTGTGTTGGGTGTCATAAAAGTATTTTGTTTCAAGAAAGTCAACGTTCATTGTGGTGAACATTTGATGAGTTTTTGGATTATAACACCGGTAACCTATTTGATCGATCCCATAGCCGACAAATACACATTTCTCAGCACATGGGCCGAGCTTGTTTCGGATGGTTTTGGGTATGTGGACAAATGTTGTACACCCAAAGATTCGAGGTTCAAGTGTAAGAGGATGGGGAATACTGTGTCACACCCCGAATTTCCACGTATCACCGGTGGGCCCGGTGGGGGATTATCGTGACGTCATGGTTGGCAACGTAATAGTCAAACAACACAATATTTAACATGCACAGCGGAAGCAATTGAAAATATAATACAACCGAATTTATTATTGTAATATCAATTGTCACAATATACGGAAGTTTATCCACAGAAGGATCGAACATAAAATGGAAACAATAGTTCAACAGACTTTTAGGCATCTTAAGCTTGCGAGACTTCTACTGATGCTAAGGAGAAATATCCAGCCAATTACGTATAGTACCTGCATTTAGCCTTTTTGGAAAATACGTCAGTTTACACTGGTAAATACAATTAACCGACTCATTTTGAAAAATGATTGAAAATTGGTTTGGATGCACGTGGCACAAAATATCTTTTATCATTTGATTAAAATGCACAGAGGCAAAATTAATCTTTTTAACTTGGGAGAATTATTTAATATTATAATCTTGTGAACAAATTACATGTTACTTATGCGTTCAGTAGCCCGAATCTTGTCCGGGTTAAAGATCAATAGACACACCACATCATAGAGTTATACACGGACGGTGTACGCCTACACCCCGTGCTCAGGTCGTGGCCATCTCGTAAGATGATGCCAAGGATATCCGGGACATGGTCATTAACCCCCCAAAGGCTGTAAAGTAAACAAGACTGTTTAAACGAGCCGATCAAATTATTCAACTACCCACTTTAACGGTGGAGATTTCATGCTCGATCAAGCGGTATGCTATATACCGTAACCCAAGCCCGTATAGGGAAAATAAGTTAAAAGTATTTACCTGAGCTAAATATAAATTCAATCCCAGCCGTATATCAAATCAGCAAGTACAGATAGCTTTTACTGGGCTCCTAATCTGGAACGGAGGTTTATAATAACCTATTAGAATCCTAACGGGTCTTTAGTTAAGCTTAAGCTTAGACCGGTTAGTTTCAAAGATACGGTTCGTACGCACTATTTAAGCGAAGACCGGATAGAATGTGATTTAGACCCGACAAGTTCAGAGACTTTTTTAATATGGGAATTTCATACGCATTCTGGATTTTGAGATAAAACCGTTAAGGTTTGACCCGTTTCGGCTAATTTATGTAAACTTGTTACATAAACCGAACCGTACGCGTAATAAGCGTGACGGGTATTCATGAGAGCTATATACAGGTTTCCTAAGTTAATTATGCCTCAAATATGTTGTGACATCAGTAAGATGCCTTTCATTATTCCCGAAACGTGTTTAAACACAAACTAGGCCCCGTAGGGGTAGTTTGGTCATTTAAAAGTTTATAAAAGAGTTTAAGTAACAACCTGAGTTACAGGTCTGATGTAATCAGAAATAATACATAATTTGCTAAGTTATATCAGTAGGTTAAAGCATATATGTGAATTTATCAAATTTAACCAAACTATGCCCCGTAGGGGTATTTTGGTAATTTCACATAAGCCGAAAAGCTCAAAACTGGAGTCTGAGTTTATCAACCTTTGCTTACTGTTAAAATATGATAATTTGCCTCTTATATCAGTAAGTATCAACCCGGGTATGTCCAATACAATTTTGTTACATACTTTGCGTTAAAAACGCTTAATAAGGCGATTAAAGGCCATTTCCGGGTTCGATACTTAAATCTGATATTTTTATATTTCCAGAAGACTTAAAATAATCTATTTATCATATGTGATCAGTAGCAAAAGGTTTGAAGTCGTTTAGATATGTAAAACTCATTTTATGGTCCGTAAGGGCAAAACCGACAATTACCGGATTAAGCCTACGACTACTAGTTATGCTCAGCCTAAAATTAATTAAAAATATTTAAAAATCCCAAAATAATATATTACATCAGTGGGTATTAAGTTTGATACCAAAAAGTAGGCTTAACTAGGCTATACGCTAATTGCGCCATTTTTTTAACATAAAGCATTCATTTAGCGATAATGAGCATAACTCTTAATCTACAATTCAAACTGATGTCAAACTTTGCATACAAGTTTATATATCAGTAATTTAAGTTTCTACTCTTTTACATTTCCAAAAATCACGTTTTAAGGTAATAAGGGCATAACGGTCAACATATGAGCAATTAACGGAAACATGCATATTAATTGGATAACTAATGAACCAAGGTGTATAATCACAGAGGGTTGTTCTAACATGTAACCTAATCCAATTAAAGGTCTGAGGCATTTCTAAAACATGCCTAAACGGGTCAGAACTGAAAGTCAAAGTGAAAGTCAAACTATGTGACTTTCGGTTCCGAACCGGGTCTAAACAGGAAATTGTCGGGTTGAACATGTTTAGACATGCTCTTACACTTATTACTAAGTTATAACAATGATCCAACAGGTTGTATATGATCTACAATGTTAATTATGCATAAATGGCATTTTAGACTTCCTGTTGACTTTTTAAGTAAAGGTTTGACCCGACTTTTGACCTGGTTAGAGTGATGATCAGGGGAAACCCTTTTGAGGTTTTATTACCCACATAAATACCAACTTATAACTACTTTTAATTCGAGATATGACTGAGCCATTGTTGACTAATCTCGAAGTCAAACCGTAATTACGACGGTTTGACTTTTAGCTAAATAACTAAGCTAAACTCAATTTAGAAAGGATTAGAACACTTACTGAAGTCCTAAGCTTGATTAGGGATCACTTGGAAGCAGGTTGGAGCTCCAAAAATGATCAGAATGCTGAAGGAATTGGTGTGAGAATGTTTGCAAGTTCATACTCCTTTTATAGTGAAATTTCCACCATAAGAAGTTGACACTTGGGTCTACAACTCTCCACAACTGATCAACACTTGTTACTAGAGCTTAGGGGGTGTCTAGGGGTCAAGAGAAATGTGGAAAATCGGATAAGATTGATCAGATTGCACTTCAGCAGGCAAAACCCAAAAATTTCGAAGCTGGGCACCCCTCGCGTGACGCTAGGCCCCCGTCGCGTCACGCTAGGCCCCTTCTGCACAAAATCAATATTTTTAGATTTTGCGATTTGATCCTTGGCTCTTCAAAATTCGATTAGGCACTTGTTTCTTGCATTATGAACCCTTATAATTGATCTATCATATACCCACTTTGTTAGGTCCCCGGTTAACTTCGTTGTTACCCGAAAAGTCCTAACATTCAACGTTTACGCTTTAACCCTTCGCACACGAATTCGATCATAACTTTCTCATACGTTAACGAAACTTTACGAAATTTAAACCGTGTATTCTAGTGAGCATGATTAACCGTTACAAAGCTTCGGGTTTGTCAAAAGGTCACTCAGAGGTATAATTTAAACATGTTGACACATTTAGCCCCTGTAGTTTGAAATCTCTCACATTTAGCTTCGTATGATCCATGATTTATTCGTTTGAAGGTATGAGCACCATGTAGGGTTAATGTACATTATATTTACCCCTTGTTGACATTTTTAACCCTCGAATTTACATACTTTCAAGGTTTGTCAACTTTAGTCCTTTATTTATTATTTAATGCCACGTGTAAACTCATGCCACGTGTTAACACATTATTGGACACAAAATTTTGAGGTGTTACATCCTCACCCCCTTAAAATAAATCTTGACCCGAGATTTACTGAAACAAATAAGGGTACTTTTCTTTCATTGTGGATTCAACCTCCCACGTGTATTCGGGTCCTCTACGGGCATCCCATTTGACCTTTACAATAGGTACATGCTTCCCCCGAAGCTTCTTTACCTGTCGATCTTCAATCGACAAAGGTTTTTCAAAAAAAAAATTAAGCTCTCGTCTATATGCACATCTGTATGAGGTATTACCAGTGATTCATCAGCGAAACACTTCTTCAGATTGCAGATGTGGAACACATTGTGAATTCCACTGAGCTCTTCCGGTAAGTTTAACTTATAGGCAACTGACCCGACACGTTCGATAACCTCGAAAGGTCCTATGTATCTCGGGCTTAGCTTGCCCTTCTTACCAAATCGCATCACTCCCTTCCAGGGTTACACTTTAAGCAGAACTTTGTCACCTACTTCGAAGTGAAAATCCTTACGCTTTGGATCTGCGTAACTTTTCTGCCTATCGCGGGCAGCTTTGAGACGGTCACGAACCTGGACAATCTTGTCCGTCGTCTCAAAGACTATCTCTGGTCCTGACAATTGGACATCTCCAACTTCCGCCCAACACACGGGCGATCTACACTTTCTACCGTATAATGCCTCAAAAGGCGCAGCCTTAATGCTGGTATGGTAGCTATTGTTGTAGGAGAATTCGATTAACGGTAGGTTCTTATCCCAACTACCACTCAAATCGATCGCACATGCTCGTAGCATGTCTTCCAACGTTTGAATAGTACGTTCACTCTGACCGTCAGTCTGAGGATGGTAAGCCGTACTAGAATCCAACGTGTGCCCAAAGATTGTTGGAAACTCTTCCAAAAATGTGACGTGTACTTGGTATCTCGATCAGAGATAATAGCCACAGGTATGCCATGTAAGGCTACAATCTTATCAACATATAACTGGGCTAACATACCGGAGCTATAAGTCTCCTTGATGGGTAAGAAATGTGCTGACTTAGTCAGTCTATCAACTATAACCCATATTGTATCATTTCCTTTCCTTGTCTTAGGTAACTTAGTGATAAAATCCATGGTTACCATTTCCCACCTCCACGTAGGAAGTTCAGGCTGTTGTAGCAAGCCTGACGGCTTTTTATGCTCGGCTTTGACTTGCGCACATGTCAAGCATTTAGCTACATAGGTGGCTACAGACTTTTTCAAGCTTATCCACCAATAATTTTCCTTTAGATCCTGGGTAGCTGATGACAATTTCTTAATCGTTGCCTAATTAGGATTGCGGCAATTAATATATAAGCAATATGAACCGTCTTTCTTATTTAATAATATAAAACCCTCAGAAGATTGAGTCAGGCTATATGATCCTATGTCTTAAACCTACTTAATCAAGGTTTCGATTTTTCCATAATCAATATGGAGTTTTCACAATACTCCAGCCCACAGCGGGATGCTAATCTTAATTATACCTGCCTTCCAGGAGGTAAGCAGGGAAAACTTATGAGAAGATAATCAAGATGTAAGGAGGTTACAGAGATTTTTCCATATCTCAGGCTCTAGTTCATCCACCATTGCTCGTGTCAAATAAGTGACACATTTATGTTATAATTCCACGAATTCCTTAATCGGGAATATTTACTTGAACAATTCCATTCTGGATATCTTCTTTGAATACTACTCGTCGTCTTTAGTACAATATGACCATTGGGATATCTTAGGGGTTCCATGTATTAAACCTCCATACTGATCAGGCATGGAAGTAATCTATGGGACACACTAGGATACGCCAATCCTCATATGGTACTTTTATCAAACATAGTTTGGCATTCGCAGGCGATAGAAAAATAATGAGAAAATAGTTAAAATAACATATGTTGTCGAACTCTATGCGAAGAAAGAGTACTCTTAGATTTTTCGGAAAGATTCCTTGCCGATACTATAAGGATCGGTTACCATGGTTTCCTTGGTAAGTTATACCTTGTGAATAATATAAAAGTTTGCTAAGCTTATGGTTTATGAAGATATATTATTGCCTGTATTAAAAACAGGACACTTAGCAGATATTGTCATTGGTAAATGATAAGGAATGTATTTGATGACATTGTGAACTGCCTCTTGGCATTCATCAGGTGAGTTCAGGCATTTCTTCTTTTAGCCTTTCCAGGCTTAGCTGTACCTATGCTTATATTTAATCAAAATGGAAATTTCACAAACTAGGCACCTAGCTCGGTTGGCTAGGCGCGAGAAAGGGTGTGGCCTAGACCCAGGTTCGATTCCGGGGACGGCCGGTTCCACCATTTTTTTTTGGGAGTTATCCTCCTCCTTTGGTTCATCCTTCATATTCGAAGTGTGAACAAAACTCTTCTCATGAGCAATTGAACGTGGTTTTGGATGAAATTTAGAGCGAGAAGCATTCGGCTCTTTGGGTTGTTTCATGACCTTTTCCCCTTGGCCTTTCAAACTGCTGCTTTAACCACCGCTTGGAAATTTACTCCATTAATATTGAGGTTTACGCTTGAGACATTATTTGCTTTTGTCGCATTAATAGCATCGCGACTATTGCCTATCTCATCCGAGTTTTCCATACTCGAAACTTGGTACCAATCACCAAGTTTAACAATTATTAGTCATCATTCTGGTGACCTGACTTAGATTAGCCATGGCATTAATAAACCGTATGGGCTATTCTGTTCTGAACATTCTTAATGAATGCTATTTGAATGTATATCTATTACATTTAGCTTAGGTCACAAGGGACTATCAATGGCATTCAAGGTTTGGAGCGTGTCCAATACCTGCTTGACAGGGGACCATAATGTCACAACTGTCTTTGTCACAAGGACAATTATAAATAGCTCAAAGGCTAGCCTTACATGACTTTGGTTATATATATATATATATATATATATATACATAAATGGCATAGAAGCCTGTCACGAGGGACGTAGAAAGATATGGCAATAAGCCTAGTCATGAAGGACATAAGTAATCATATGGCGCGAAGGCCTTGTCGTAATGACATTTAGATGCGACACAAATGGCCTTGTCTCTAGGATGGTTATAGGATATGGCACTAAGGCCTGTCACCAGCGATGTTAACATTTAGTATGTTAACTTGTCACGAACGACGAATTATAGCACGGAGGCTTGTTATGGTTGACTTGAAATATAACTTGTGGATTTGTCACAAGGACATCAATTCATAGGCTGCAATCTTATTAGATTAGGAGTCTTAAGGCTTGAACTTGGTTCTTCACCTTTGGACAGGGAGTCATAGACTACAACTGTCATCATCTTGAGAGACGATTCATTTGGCAGAAAAGTAAGCCAATCAATATCACTAATGGATGTTTATATATAACCATCGTATCTAATGATATTAGTCATGATCACATCGATCATATTGACTATTAGGTTTGGGTATAATCACACCATTTTGAACAGGGGCTCATAAAGATCACTACTATCTTTGTCTTACCGTCACTAGAATAAAGTATAGCCCGTAGGCATTTCATCACGAGGGACGTTAATATTATGATCATCATACTGATGATCCTAGTCAGGATCGCAATGATAGTATAGACTATGGGATTTGAGTATAGCTCACCCCCTTGGGCAAAGAATCACAAACGACTACGATTGCCTTGTCTCAATTGGATAATATAATATAGCCCTTAGGCAAAACATCATTAAGGATGTTAATTTTTTTTTTTTTAATCATCGTATTGATGATTTTTGTCATGATGGCATTGGTCATATAGACTATTAGGCTTGAGCATAGCTCACTACCTTGGATAGGGAATCGTAAAGATCACAATGTTTTTGTCACACATGGACTATATAATATGGCCCATAGGCTAAACATCACTAATGGATGTTTATAATAGGTTCATCCTATTAGATGATATAAGTCATGATTGCGTTAATCATATTGACTATTTTGGCTTGAGCATAGCTCACCACCTCAGACAAGGAATCATAAAGATAACAATGTCAATGTCTCAAATGGACAATATATTATAGCCCTTAGGCAAAACATCACTAAAGGATGTTAAATAATATTATCATCGTATTAGATGATATTAGTCATGATCGCATTGATCATATAGACTATTATGTTTGGACATAGTCCAATATTTTAGACAGGAGGTCAAAGACCATCACTGTCGTTGTCTTATCGGACAACAAGTTTAGCTCGCAGGCACTTCATCACTAACGGATGTTTATAATATGATCATTCATAGGATGATATAAGCCATGATTTCTAAATCACTAGGCTAGATAAGGGAATTGGAAGAATCCAATATAAGGATGACTGTTGTGATTTTCCCGAATCACATTTGTCAAGAGTGCTAACATATTCTTAGGTGTTAACAAGGATCTGAATCCCTTGAGTAGGTTTCACCATCTTGGCCGCGTAGGCTAGGTTTCACCTTTAAGATTCTTTTTAAAATGCATACTGGCAGGGAAGGAAGGATATTTATTTTTATTCAGGATTTTTATCATAAATCCTAATTCGTAAGTTAATAATAGCACAAATGGCCTAGTCGCGTAGACAAGTTTAATTTATAAGCCATGATTTCAAAGGATCACGGCATTAAGGTTTGAATCAAAGTTCATTACCTTTTCCTGACAGGGAGCTATAGACTACCACTGTCTTTAGTCTCAGAGGACATCAACTATAGCCCGTAGGCACTTCCCTTCTAAGGGATGTTTATTACGGAATTGCCCCTTAGGGAAATTTATTAACCATGGCAAGCAGAGACCATATTCGGTTAATTTATTAATCATATTTATTTAGGATTCCTATTATAATTTATCCTAATCATAAAACATTACAGTTTTATTTGTGGCACCCAATGGCCTGGTCACATGGACATTTATAATTTATAAGCTTATGAATTCAGAGAATCAAAGCAACAATAACAGTCTTTATTTATTAGCACAAAAGGCCTAGTCACAAGGACAACAATTTTTTTTTTAACCGTAAGCCATGATTTCAGAGAATCAAGGCCCTTAAATATATTAGCACAACAGGCTTAGTCACAAGGACAATTTTAAATCATAAGCCATGATTTCAGAGAATCAAGGCCTTTAAATATATTAGCACAACAGGCTTAGTCACAAGGACATATATATATCATATGCTATGATTTCAGAGAATCAAAGTATTTGAGGTTTGAACCTAGTTCATTACCTTTTTCTGACAGGGAGTCATCGCTACCACTGTCTTTTGGCTCATATGGAAATGAGCAGGGCCCGTAGGCATTATGTTACCACGTATGGTTAAAATATGATCATCTTAATTGATGATGTAAACCCAGGATTCAGAGATCATTAAACTGGGTTAGGAATCTTTTAAAAAGATCTTTATATAATAACGTGTGTGATTTTAAATGAATCACATCTGCCAGGAGTGTTAACATGTTTTAAGATGTTAACAGGGATTTGAATCTTTTAAACAGGTCTTACCATCTTGGCCCGGTCTTATAATTGACCCGAAGGCTAGGTTTCACTCTAAAGATTCTTAGTTAATGATTTGAATCTTTTTAACAGGTCTTACCATCTTGGCCCGGTCTTATAATTGACCCGAAGGCTAGGTTTCACACTTAAGATTCTTAATTAATGATTTGAATCTTTTTAACAGGTCTTACCATCTTGGCCCGGTCTTATAATTGACCCGAAGGCTAGGTTTCACACTTAAGATTCTTAATTTATAATTATCGCAGAACAATTTTAAATTGAGGTGTTAATATGGATCTGAATCTAATTATGGAACTACCATCTTGGTCCGGTCTTAAAATGACACGTGGCTAGGTCTTGTCCTTTTCAGATTTTGCCATTTTATTATAATGGTAGATCTTATAAAAGAAATGTTAATAAGGATCTGAATCTAATTTGAGGAACTGCCATCTTGGCCGGGTCTTAATATGACACGAGGCTAGGTCTTGCCCTTTTTAGATTTTGCCATTTTATTATAATGGTAGATCTTATAAAAGAAATGTTATTTTTCATTTATTTCATTTTTTCATGTTTAGGATGAAAATTTTAAATTTAGTCAATCCATTATATGAAAATAAAAATACAGAGTTGCCCTAAGCGGGACTTGAAAGGAATAATATGTCCTCGGAGGGACCGTAAGATAATTATGTCCTCATAAGGACTATTAAGGAAACGATCTTCAACAAAAAGGAGTTTCTTCTTCATTCTATCTCTGAATGCTTTTTCCTTGGATGCTCGTTTCATTCTAGCCGCGGTACGAAGCTCAGCATCTCAGGGCTCCGGGTGTGGAGAACTCCTATTACAGCTTCTTCGCTTGGCGACGTATCCAATAAAATTTGGAAGTAAAAATTTCTAGATTAGGATTGAGAATATTCCTAAGTTAAGTCTAGACTCAAAAGATCAAGGAATGTGCTACTGTGTCATTGGGATTAAACACCAAAAACTAGTGTTTAATTCACTCAATGTTGGCTCTGATACCAACCTATCACACCCCGAATTTCAACGTATCACCGGTGGGCCCGGTGGGGGATTATCGTGATGTCATGGTTGGCAACGTAATAGTCAAACAACACAATATTTAACATGCACAGCGGAAGCAATTGAAAATATAATACAACCGAATTTATTATTGTAATATCAATTGTCACAATATTCAGAAGTTTATCCACAGAAGGATCGAACATAAAATGGAAACAATAGTTCAACAGACTTTTAGGCATCTTAAGCTTGCGAGACTTCTATTGATGCTAAGGAGAAATATCCAGCCAATTACGTATAGTACCTGCATTTAGCCTTTTTGGAAAATACGTCAGTTTACACTGGTAAATACAATTAACCGACTCATTTTGAAAAATGATTGAAAATTGGTTTGGATGCACGTGGCACAAAATATCTTTTATCATTTGATTAAAATGCACAGAGGCAAAATTAATCTTTTTAACTTGGGAGAATTATTTAATATTATAATCTTGTGAACAAATTACATGTTACTTATGCGTTCAGTAGCCCGAATCTTGTCCGGGTTAAAGATCAATAGACACACCACATCATAGAGTTATACACGGACGGTGTACGCCTACACCCCGTGCTCAGGTCGTGGCCATCTCGTAAGATGATGCCAAGGATATCCGGGACATGGTCATTAACCCCCCAAAGGCTGTAAAGTAAACAAGACTGTTTAAACGAGCCGATCAAATTATTCAACTACCCACTTTAACGGTGGAGATTTCATGCTCGATCAAGCGGTATGCTATATACCGTAACCCAAGCCCGTATAGGGAAAATAAGTTAAAAGTATTTACCTGAGCTAAATATAAATTCAATCCCAGCCGTATATCAAATCAGCAAGTACAGATAGCTTTTACTGGGCTCCTAATCTGGAACGGAGGTTTATAATAACCTATTAGAATCCTAACGGGTCTTTAGTTAAGCTTAAGCTTAGACCGGTTAGTTTCAAAGATACGGTTCGTACGCACTATTTAAGCGAAGACCGGATAGAATGTGATTTAGACCCGACAAGTTCAGAGACTTTTTTAATATGGGAATTTCATACGCATTCTGGATTTTGAGATAAAACCGTTAAGGTTTGACCCGTTTCGGCTAATTTATGTAAACTTGTTACATAAACCGAACCGTACGCGTAATAAGCGTGACGGGTATTCATGAGAGCTATATACAGGTTTCCTAAGTTAATTATGCCTCAAATATGTTGTGACATCAGTAAGATGCCTTTCATTATTCCCGAAACGTGTTTAAACACAAACTAGGCCCCGTAGGGGTAGTTTGGTCATTTAAAAGTTTATAAAAGAGTTTAAGTAACAACCTGAGTTACAGGTCTGATGTAATCAGAAATAATACATAATTTGCTAAGTTATATCAGTAGGTTAAAGCATATATGTGAATTTATCAAATTTAACCAAACTATGCCCCGTAGGGGTATTTTGGTAATTTCACATAAGCCGAAAAGCTCAAAACTGGAGTCTGAGTTTATCAACCTTTGCTTACTGTTAAAATATTATAATTTGCCTCTTATATCAGTAGGTATCAACCCGGGTATGTCCAATATAATTTTGTTACATACTTTGCGTTAAAAACGCTTAATAAGGCGATTAAAGGCCATTTCCGGGTTCGATACTTAAATCTGATATTTTTATATTTCCAGAAGGCTTAAAATAATCTATTTATCATATGTGATCAGTAGCAAAAGGTTTGAAGTCGTTTAGATATGTAAAACTCATTTTATGGTCCGTAAGGGCAAAACCGACAATTACCGGATTAAGCCTACGACTACTAGTTATGCTCAGCCTAAAATTAATTAAAAATATTTAAAAATCCCAAAATAATATATTACATCAGTGGGTATTAAGTTTGATACCAAAAAGTAGGCTTAACTAGGCTATACGCTAATTGCGCCATTTTATTAACATAAAGCATTCATTTAGCGATAATGAGCATAACTCTTAATCTACAATTCAAACTGATGTCAAACTTTGCATACAAGTTTATATATCAGTAATTTAAGTTTCTACTCTTTCACATTTCCAAAAATCACGTTTTAAGGTAATAAGGGCATAACGGTCAACATATGAGCAATTAACGGAAACATGCATATTAATTGGATAACTAATGAACCAAGGTGTATAATCACAGAGGGTTGTTCTAACATGCAACCTAATCCAATTAAAGCTCTGAGGCATTTCTAAAACATGCCTAAACGGGTCAGAACTGAAAGTCAAAGTGAAAGTCAAACTATGTGACTTTCGGTTCCGAACCGGGTCTAAACAGGAAATTGTCGGGTTGAACATGTTTAGACATGCTCTTACACTTATTACTAAGTTATAACAATGATCCAACAGGTTGTATATGATCTACAATGTTAATTATGCATAAATGGCATTTTAGACTTCCTGTTGACTTTTTAAGTAAAGGTTTGACCCGACTTTTGACCTGGTTAGAGTGATGATCAGGGGAAACCCTTTTGAGGTTTTATTACCCACATAAATACCAACTTATAACTACTTTAATTCGAGATATGACTGAGCCATTGTTGACTAATCTCGAAGTCAAACCGTAATTACGACGGTTTGACTTTTAGCTAAATAACTAAGCTAAACTCAATTTAGAAAGGATTAGAACACTTACTGAAGTCCTAAGCTTGATTAGGGATCACTTGGAAGCAGGTTGGAGCTCCAGAAATGATCAGAATGCTGAAGGAATTGGTGTGAGAATGTTTGCAAGTTCATACTCCTTTTATAGTGAAATTTCTACCATAAGAAGTTGACACTTGGGTCTACAACTCTCCACAACTGATCAACACTTGTTACTAGAGCTTAGGGGGTGTCTAGGGGTCAAGAGAAATGTGGAAAATCGGATAAGATTGATCAGATTGCACTTCAGCAGGCAAAACCCAAAAATTTCGAAGCTGGGCACCCCTCGCGTGACGCTAGGCCCCCGTCGCGTCACGCTAGGCCCCTTCTGCACAAAATCAATATTTTTAGATTTTGCGATTTGATCCTTGGCTCTTCAAAATTCGATTAGGCACTTGTTTCTTGCATTATGAACCCTTATAATTGATCTATCATATACCCACTTTGTTAGGTCCCCGGTTAACTTCGTTGTTACCCGAAAAGTCCTAACATTCAACGTTTACGCTTTAACCCTTCGCACACGAATTCGATCATAACTTTCTCATACGTTAACGAAACTTTACGAAATTTAAACCGTGTATTCTAGTGAGCATGATTAACCGTTACAAAGCTTCGGGTTTGTCAAAAGGTCACTCAGAGGTATAATTTAAACATGTTGACACATTTAACCCCTGTAGTTTGAAATCTCTCACATTTAGCTTCGTATGATCCATGATTTATTCGTTTGAAGGTATGAGCACCATGTAGGGTTAATGTACATTATATTTACCCCTTGTTGACATTTTTAACCCTCGAATTTACATACTTTCAAGGTTTGTCAACTTTAGTCCTTTATTTATTATTTAATGCCACGTGTAAACTCATGCCACGTGTTAACACATTATTGGACACAAAATTTTGAGGTGTTACATACTGACAGACTTAGACAGACAGTCTAAGGGAGTCTTAAATTTAAGAGCTTTTGTGGGAAGCCGATTTAGGAGATACACAGAGGTTGCAACTGCCTCCGGCCAGAAAGATTTAGGTACCTGAGATTCAATTAAAAGGGCTTGAGTCATTTCAAGAATAATACGGTTTTTTCGTTCGGAAACACCATTTTGTTCGGGGGTATGAGAACAAGAGGTTTGATGAATTAATCCTTTGGTTTTAGAGAATTGTTTCATGGATGTATTGACAAATTCGCCCCCATTGTCGGATCGAAGGATTTGGATTTGGGTTTGGAATTGAGTGTGAATCATAGCATAAAACGTGATGAATTTCTCGTAAACTTCGGATTTGGTTTTTAAAAAATATACCCATGTCATGCGAGTGCAATATCCACGAATAGTAGAAAATACCAAAGACCTTGCCCCCCATCACAGGAGCAGGACCCCACACATCAGAATGAATTAGTGAAAAGGGTGAAGCAACTTTCGTATTGCTAGGTTTGAATGGTTGTCGATGGCTTTTAGCACGAAAACATGTTTCACAATCTATTTTCCCATTTGAAGGAAAGAGTTTTGGAAACAAAAGGTGCGAATAACCAATGGATGGGTGTCCCAAACGTCTATGCCATAGCCAGGCTTCCCGATTTTCGGTTCCATGTGCCAACATCACAGTACCCTGTTGAGCCACTTCATCCACGTAGTACAGTCCTTGGCGCTCAGTACCACGTCCAATAATCACACCCGTCCTGATATCCTGTAGAAGGCAGAAAGTAGGATGCATTACTACCGTGCAATTTAGGTCTTTGGTAATATGGCTAATTGAGAGCAGTTTGTGCGATAATGATGGAACATAAAGACAATTTGATAATTTCATAGTTGGTGAAATTTCAATTGTTCCTCCTCCTTTCACTTGCATTGTTCCGTTGTTTGCGGTATGGATTTGAGTTTTTTGAGGATTGGACATTGACCGTATGTCTAACGGTTCAAACGTCATTGTGTCAGTGGCACCAAAATCTAATATCCAAGAACTGTTTTTTCCATGATTGATTTCCATTTTTTCCTCTTTTGATTTTTTTTTTGACCTTTTTTTTATTTTTTTGAACTTTGTTTACAATAACAATACCAGACACTTACCAACCGAGCGTAGTTGATAAACAATTAAGTACGCCGAAAGTAAGAGATACGTTGTCTAGGTACCGCTATTAAGCAAGCAACTGACCCAGCGAATTTATCAAAATACGCTGGATACTTGAACTCGCGTTCAAGATTTTCGTTTGAAATACCGTCGCTAGGAGCGAAGTTATCTTACCGGCGTATTTATTAAATACACCAGTAACTTGAACTCGCGTTCAAGATTTAGGTTAAGCGGATTTATGCAGCGTAATTGTTGAAAAAAAAGGATACTACACTTGATCTTAGCCAAAAAGCCAAGAAAGGTATTTATCAAATACCTAGCGTATTTATCAAAAATGTTGGTGGGGTTTTTGTTTTGTAAAGGTACTGACAACCAATCAATGTCGGTTGGTGGAAACCTTGGTTGGTGGAAACACTTTTTTCCAACCAATATCACCTCTCCAAACAATTTTCCATATATTATTTATCAAAGACCAGTAGCACCGTCCCTTTTAAACGAGAAAGATAAGAAACGACGGAACGATTAATAAACGGGAAACAAACAACCGACGGCAGAGACCGACGGTAGGGTTGGTGGTTTAGTCGTTGTTGCCCGTTGGATCCGACGGAAACCCTTTTTACAGGAGACTAGCGGCGGCGGCAACGGTGACGGTAGGGTTTTGGAATTGATCAGATTCTTCGGAACTGATTTCCGGTATTTTTCGAGTTTGATATTGTTGTCGGGTTTGGTTGTAGATGATGAGCAGAGTGTTTGAGAATCAGAAACACTGCTCTGATACCATGTTGTTTGGTATAGAGAATGAACTGATTTAGGGTTTGAATTGTATTGAGAATTGTATTGATAAAATGTTTGTACAAGAATAGGGTTACAAAAAGATGGAGTTTATATAGAACACCATATTACACACTAGCCCCTATACTATTTTTTTTCTTCTTTCCGACAGCTGTAACATCTGAATGGTTAAGTGTTAAACCAGTAAGAGGTCTAAGCCATTAAGTGCTGAACCAATAAGAGGTCTGAACCATTAAGAGCATGTATAATGTTTAACCGTTCAGAGGCAAATGTCTGACCAATTCAGATTAGAGGTCTTAACCATTCAGACTCTGTATAAATTTTAACCATTCAGAGACAAATGTCTGAACCATCCAGACATTTGCTCGTGACACAAACAATCTGAACCATTAAGTGTTGAACCAGTAAGAGGTCTGAACCATTAACAGTCTCATTAAGATGTAAACAAACAACCCCATAGAGTTATAGATATGTTAAAAGAGTTTGAAATTTTATATATTTTGATGATTTTTTTTTGTTCTAGACTTTAGTAGCATGATTTTGTTGTTTTGATGTTTTTTTTTTGTTGTTCTATACTTTACTAGGGCTTGAATATTAAAATTGAAAATTATGGATCGATTTATATTTTTGATAGAAACCATGAGTAGTGAAGTTTTGGCGAGATTTCTCATGAGGAACCATTAGAAAAGTAACTCTAGATGATGTTTTGCATAGATTTCAAAAAATGAAAACCTGTAGAGCACAATTTTAAACATGTTTATAATGACATTTGACATGTGTTTAATGGTTATATAAATTTTAGTTTGATATTCTTTTGTTTGACATGACCCGATCCGATGTGAACCGACTTTTTATATATACCCAGGGGCCTAAAATCTTTAAAAATATTTTGCACCCTCATAAAAAAATTCCTGGATACGTAATTGGCAGAATGTATAGTCAGTGTAGTGTGTATGGTTGTTGCAATACATGGTCAGTGCAATGTACATGGATACATAAATCTGCATTATGGAACTAATTGACAAATTCCTTTATTGATGTTTGGATGATTTGGTAAACACTTATGTGCTTTTAACTACCTTATTGTTTAAAGGCCTAATAATAAAGGTAAAATTTGATGCAAGTTGAGTGCAAATTGGGTGCGTGAATGTAAGTTGATGAAGGTTGAGTGGCATGTTCTAATTTGGAGGGAAATACAAATTTGGTTGGACGGTTTTAAACTGTAGAGACAGATTGTGCTATGAGAACCATGGCATTTTGGTCGTTTCAAAACATTTAACAAGAATATTTAACAGGTGTTTAATGGAATGACTCAAAAAAGTAGTGAAGTGTAAACCATAGGGACTCATAGGAATAAAAATAAAAGTTAGGAGCTTAACATGCTCAACGGTAATCACATGGACTCAAGTTGTAATTTTCTCTTTTGGTTTTCCTCGTGTTCATTATGGTGATTTCCCCAGATATTAAATAACAAAGGAATTAGTTGCTATCTAAAAGTTAAACATGTGTTTTTTTACTATTAATTTTTTAGTTAACTTTTCTAATAAAGAAATACTACACAAAGAGTGAAATAAAAGAAGCGAGAACAAAATATTGGTCTGACATAGTGACGCAACTTTTATTGTTAAAAAAATAATTAATAATTTATGGTTTAATTTATACATATATATTAAAATTTATTAAACTTTGAGTCTAGTTTAAACAAGTCAACGAGCCTAGGGCCTAAAATCTTTAAAAAAAATCCGCACCCTCAGAAAAAAATCCTAGGTTCGCCACTGCCAACGAGCCATCTAGTTAACGTTGGCTCTTCAAACAAGCCATCATGAGCTTTTTAAACAACCTTATATCCCAATGAGGGGACCTGGGGTGGAAGAACAAAACCCCGTGATGATGAATTATCACGCGTGGTGTCAAGAACACGATATAGAGAACAAAACAGAAGTTATTATTCGTCAGTCGGCAAAGATTGTTGCAATGAACAGGCCAATCGGTACAGCTGGATTTATACGATTACAAGAATTAAACAAACGCAGATCTGTAAGATGATCTGCTGTAAACAAGACTGAGAACAGGACAATCAGCACTTGAATAAACAGGGATGACACCCTAGACTACGGCTGATGTCTGAACAGGAAGAAGCAGCGATCCCAGAGCCAGAGAGATCACGAGAGTGTTCTTTTTGTGTGTTTTTGATATGTGTCGATCCCAATGCCAGCGCCCCTCTTATATCGAACAAGGGCTTCTGCCCTAAATGAAATACGACCCAAAGAAATGCAGTCCACCAAACTCTCAAAAGCCCAAACGAAACAGCAACGGTAACATGAAAAAGAAAAAAGGAAAGGATTAAATATAAAGGCATAATAAAGGAAAACATTGAATTGAAAGAAAATATTACGTATATTTCAACACCCCCCCCCCTCAATTCAATATGTAAAATAGTTAAACAAGCCAAGTTTATCACAAACCTTGTCATGAGCTTGAACGAGAAGCCCTTTTGTAAACACATCTGTCGTTTGATCTTCAGATGCGACACCAACAGTTTTAATAACACCTTTTGAAATTTTTTTCTCTTAAAAAAAAGATCAATTTCAAAATGCTTTGTACGATCGTGAAAAACAGGATTAGCGGCTATTGAAATAGCAGCTGTATTATCACAGAAAAGGGACACAGGAAGTTTGGCATCAATTTTAAGTTCATTTAAAATGTTAAGGAGCCAAATGATTTCACTTGTCGCAGCACACATAGCACGATATTCTGCCTCAGCAGAAGATCTAGAAATGGTAGACTGTTTTTTGCTTTTCCATGAAATAAGAGAGTTACCTAAGAAGACACAGAAATCTGTGATAGATTTCCTAGAGTTAACGCATTTGCCCCAGTCAGAATCAGCAAAGGCTTTTAGCTCTAAGGAGTCCCCCTTTTAAATAATAAACCTTTCCCAGGAGAGCCCTTAAGATATCTTAAAAGTCTTAAAGCGATTTTGAAATGAGCATTAGTGGGACTGTGCATATATTGACTTAGATATTGAACTGAATAGGCAATATCAGGTCTAGTATGAGAAAGATATATTAGTTTTCCCACTAATTTTTGATAAACAGATATATAAGGTAAAGTTTGATTATCTTTTTCACACAAGCAAGTCAAGACAATATTTCCTTTGTGATAAACATAAGCCATCTTTGGTTTTTAAAACCTCAATTCCAAGGAAATATTTTAGCATTCCCAAATCCTTGATCAGAAACTTAGATTTAAGAAGAGATTTAATTTTAGAAATCTCAGCAGAACAACTACCAGTTATGACTATATCATCCACATAAACAAGTAAGATAATAAACACGGATTTACTTGTTTTGACAAACATGAAGTGGTCACATTTACTTTGTTCAAACCCAAGATTAACTAAAACATCAACAAGCTTCTCATTCCACATTCGAGGAGCTTGTTTAAGACCATAGAGAGACTTTTTAAGCTTACAAACTTTATTAATATGGCTGGAATTATAACCATCGGGAAGGGTCATATAGACTTCTTCATTTAAATTACCATATAGAAAAGCGTTATTTACGTCAAGTTGATGAACATCCCAACCATTATTAATAGCAATAGTTAGGACACATCTGACGGTAACCATTTTCACAACAGGTGAAAAGGTTTCAAAGAAGTCTATTCCTTCCTTTTGACTAAACCCCTTAGCTACAAGTCTAGCCTTGTACCTTTCTATTTCGCCTGAAACTTTATATTTGATTTTATAAATCCATTTACAGCCTATGGCTTTCCTATTAGGAGGTAAATCGACAAGTTCCCAAGTATCATTTCTGTGTAAGGCTTCTAACTCATCATTCGTGGTAGTAACCCAATTGTTATCCGTTTTAGCTTTAGTTTTTAGGTTCACAACTCTTATTAAGCATAGAAGCGAAACACATACTTTCAGAGTCAAGATTAGCATAATTCAATACTTTTTCAAGACCATACTTGACTTTACCATCAATGATAAAGTCATTAAGCTTAGATGGAAATTTTACATTTCTAGAAGATTTCCTTAAAACACTGCTAGGTTGCCCTATATTCTCTCCCTCGGAGTTGCTAATGTTTTCCTCAACGTCTAAATCCGACTCAACCCTACCAGTTTCTAACTTAACATTACTTGGTTGTTGTACATCAGCTGTTCCTAAAGTATTGTTAGAGTCATTAACAGGTTGCTAAGAAAGATTTAGGACTGTAGGATTTATGCTTGTGTTATCATCATTGGGAGTGGAGTCAGATTTGGAGTTTTGGGTGTCATTTTGATCAAATAAGTCAAAAGAATTCAAAGTATTAACTTCGGAATCTGGATCAAGAGAGGTTTTCTTTTCTTTAAACGGAAAGACAGATTCATAAAATCTGACATCCCTAGAATAGAACATAACTCTTTGGTCTAGACTCCATAGTTTATACCCCTTTTTCTCATTAGAATATCCAACTAGAACACATTTTTCGGCATGACTATTAAACTTGTCAGAATTGTTTAAAACAGTGCTAAAACAAAGACACCCAACAATCCTCAGCTGACTCATCATAGGAGGAAAACCAAACACAAGTTCATAAGGAGACCTACCATTTAAGACAGACGACGGAGTCCTGTTAATCAAATAGGTAGCAGTTAGGATACACTCAGACCAGAATTTAAGAGGAAAACCAGCTTGAAACAATAACGCTCTAGCAACATTTAAAAGGTGCCTATGTTTCCTTTCAACTATCCCATTTTGTTGTGGAGTATGAACACACGAGGTTTGATGAATAATACCATTATTGTAACAAAATTCTTTCATTTGTTTGTTTATAAACTCAGTACCATTATCACTTCTAAACATTTTAATGTGTTTACTGAATTGAATTTTAAGCATGTTGAAGAATCTTTTTATATTGTAAAGCACTTCATCTTTATTTTTCATGAGGTAGACCCAAACAGCTCGTGTGTAATCATCAACCACTGTTAGGAAATATCTAGAGCCATCCCTACTTTGCACCTTATAGGGACCCCATACATCAAGATGTACAAGATCTCCCAACGACTTAGTCTTATGATCACTTAAAGGGAAAGGTTCCCTATGCTGTTTTGCCCTATGACATGTTTCACAAGGTTCAATTTTAGTGTCCTTTTTAATATCTAGTTTGTCTTTTAAAACATGCAATACAGGTTCAGCAGGGTGTCCTAATCTAGCATGCCACAGATTTGCATCAAGACTAGCATTACACACCTTGTTAGACATAGTAGAACTACCACAAAAGTACAGACCATCAAGCTGACTACCAGTCACCAAGACTTTCTCTGTTTGAGTGTCCTGAATATAACAATTATGTTCATCAAAAGAAACAGGCAGATTGCAGTCTTTGGCAAGTTTATGAACAGAAACAAGATTGACACAATAATCGGGAATAAGAAACACATCATATAAGATGACCTTATCACTAAGTTTAACATCACCAATCTTAGTTACCAAAGCACTTGTCCCATTGGGATGTTTGACTTTGATGTTATATTCTGTAACATCCATTTGGTTTATAAGATTAGTGTCATCCGTGATCATGTGTTGATTTGCCCCTGAATCAATTATCCACCCCGCCTTTTTCCCATTATTTCCAAAGTTGGAAAAACAATAAGCAGGTTTAAAGTCACATGTAGGTTTAACACCATCAGTATAACTATTAAAGCAAACATAATTAGACCTACCAGCAAAGTTACTGCCTTGAGTTTCACCTATGGACTTATTATTCAACAGGCTAAGCAATTGCGCAATCTGTTCATTTGTTAAACCATTCACAGTAGACGATGAAGCAGTTTCAGGTGTATCAACAACCACATTATTACTAACCATGCCTCCCTTATTACCACTCGTTTTAGATTTCATCCAAGAGGGGTAACCAACCAGTTCATAACATCTTTCAACAGTGTGTCCAGTCTTGTTACAATGTGAGCATTTAAGATTTGGATTAGGGGGTCTAACATTTTTCCTTTTTGAATCAAAAGATTGACTGGTTTTAACAGCAAAGCCAACAGGATTATTAGAGATTTTTTTAGAAAAGTTGTTAGAATTTCTGTGAGATTCTTCTCTTGAAACAACAGAGAAGGCTTCCTTTACAGAAGGAAGAACTTCCCTAGTTAATAGAGAAGTTCTTACAGACTGGTAAACACTGTCAAGACCCATTAAGAACTGCATAAATTTAATCAAGTGATTAAAATCATTAAATTGTTTGGAAGCATCACAAGTACACGTAGGTAGAGATAGAATTTGATCTAATTGTTTCCACATGCAGTTAAGTTTATGATAATACTCAGAGACAGGCATGCCATTTTGAGAAAAGGAATTAGTTTTTTGATACAAATTAAAGACCACCGACCCATCAACCTTATCATAGGTTTCTTTTAGTTCTTTCCACACAACAGAGGCAAGTTTAGAATAAACATGACCTAAATATAATTCTTCAGACACAGAATTCAAAATCCATGTAAGAACAATAGAATTACAACGATCCCACTGTTTTCCTAACACTTCATCAGTAGTAGATCTAGCACAGGATCCATCAATAAACCCTAATTTATTTTTAACTTGTAAAGCCAGATTCATAGCATTAGCCCAAACATTGTAATTGTCGGTTCCTTTCAGTTTTATATTAGCAATGGTCAGATTAGCCGAGTCACTAGGATGTAAGTGAAGAGGGTCACCAGCATCAATTTTACTAATCAAAGTGCCACTAGCAACAAGAGAATCATTATCCTTATCATGCATGATAACAGGCAAACATAGAAAAATTCAGAAAAAACAGCCAGGACAAGGAACTAAACTTAACACAGACAATCAAACAAGAAGCACAGAAACAGATAATCAACCAGAATGCAACAAAGTGAACCTTCTATGTGTCCCAAATCAAGCCGGTCTTCACTAACCCGGTATCAATATGCCTAGACACACTGACTCAGTGATGCAAAGAAACGAAAAACAACGAAAAGAAAAAGGTCAGAATACTCTCACAATGGGTGCAAAAACTTCAGTGGATCAGACTTGTAACCTTCACTTAGGGTTACAAGAACTGATCAGAAGACAAGAATCAAAGCCTGTTGATTTGCCCTTAAAAACGAGACCAACAAGACCCCTTCACAGCACAATAAACCCTTGATGTTAGGGTTTTAAATCTTCAAGAGAACACCAGTGCCTCCTAGCAGATGAATACCACAAGAAACGAACCGGAATCGGTAGATTCACTGAAACTACCAAGAGTCCGAGAGTGAACCGTGGCCTTCTAAGATCAAACTGAATCTGATCGAAACCCTAGAATGCAGCGGAACGGAGCAAGGAATCCCAAGAGCACCTAGTGCTCTGATACCATATCAAGAACACGATATAGAGAACAAAACAGAAGTTATTATTCGTCAGTCGGCACAGATTGTTGCAATGAACAGGCCAATCGGTACAGCTGGATTTATACGATTACAAGAATTAAACAAACGCAGATCTGTAAGATGATCTGCTGTAAACAAGACTGAGAACAGGACAATCAGCACTTGAATAAACAGGGATGACACCCTAGACTACGGCTGATGTCTGAACAGGAAGAAGCAGCGATCCCAGAGCCAGAGAGATCATCGAGAGTGTTCTTTTTGTGTGTTTTTGATGTGTGTCGATCCCAATGCCAGCGCCCCTCTTATATCGAACAAGGGCTTCTGCCCTAACTGAAATATGGCCCAAAGAAATGCAGTCCACTAAACTCTCAAAAGCCCAAATGAAACAGCAACGGTAACATGAAAAAGAAAAAAAGGAAAGGATTAAATATAAAGGCATAATAAAGGAAAATATTGAATTGAAAGAAATATTACGTATATTTCAACACGTGGAAATAGATAAAACACCATCGCCACTTTTTTACATCACGCGTCAATTTGATAACGTGTTAAGAATATCACGCGTGAAGAATGGAAGAATGTGAGGGAATGTGAAGGTTTATTGTTGGGTGTTGTGAGCGATGTGAATTTCCACTAAAATCCATCACCAATAATGGAATAAAGCTCAATGATGTGACGAAACTTAATTGAAAGTTGTGATTGAGTGCTGAGTGATTACCATCCCCTGATAAAAACTCCATGCACAAAGTTACCATCTAATTTAATCGTAGTGTTACAAGAGGCCAACTATTCACAGGAACGTTTAATCAAACATCTATATTAATATTCCCATCATCTTCTACGACCCAACTAACCCTTCGGGCCCTGAGTTCCACCCGTGAGTCAAACCAATAGTTTGAAAACAAGCCCATTACGTGTCAAACTGACAGCATGACTTGATAGAATATTCAACACCTCCATGCAAGGCTCCACGTACCCATGTCTCGAGAACGTAACCCACATGTCCCCCTGTCTTTTACTAACCACAGATTCCACCAGAAAACTAGATTCAAACCAAACCAAACCGAACATGGTGAAGCTGGCGACGGCGCGTGAGTGTAGAATGTACGGGCCGGGTCTGACCCGGAACAGAGCAGAGTACATGAACGCCGGAGTTTACGTGTTTTCAACTATTATGTTGATATGTGGGTTCGTTTTGTTGCTGGCGAGGCAACCACAAGTGGGGCTTGTAATGCTTTTGATTGGGTTGACGTTGATAGTAGCGGCGAATGTACACGATTTGATCGCGCATCTGGCCGGTATCGATTACCGGATTGGGTTGATGGAACTGGATATTCAGCTTCCACTTGTTGAGGTTGGTGTGCCGGTGGTTCAGGCTTTGGGTGGTGTTCTTTTCTTTTTGGGTATTCTTTTCCTTCTCATCCAGGTATTATTACAAATCCCATCATCGGTAGATTTACTGGCATTACATTTCCATTTTTCGGTTTAATAAATCTGAATAGTTAAGTTTTCTCATTTAGGTAGAACTAGTTTTTAGCACCGCACGATGTCGTGGGACCGTTCTACTGAACAAAAAGTAACATAAAACGTTAATCGATTGACACGTTAAATCACAAAAATAGACTGAAACGTAAAATATTGAAAACAATAACTGACACGACTTGGGCACACTCGTTAGGAATGAGCTTTTAAACCAGAAAAAAAGATATAAAATGTTGAACCTTCTTTAACCCGCGTTACGAATGAGCTTTTAAACCAGAAAAAAATATAAAAAGTTGAACCTTATTTAACCGCTATTTTTTTTCATTTTGTTTGATATATAAAACACATTTGAAAGTGTGATGATAAATTCATAATCAGCTTATAAAACTAGTATTTTCTTTTTCTTTTTTGGAGTTGGTTCTTATTTCACCAGAAAAAAAGATAGAAGTAAAAAAGAAAAAATTAAAAAATAAGAGATAGAAGTGAGAGACAACATGGACCAATTAGCTAAGGATTTAAGGGAGTGATGACCAATAAAAACAAACAAAAATTGAATACTAAATACGTGAGAAGAGTAAATTTTCCTAAACAATAGAGGGTTAATTAATTAGCATATTCCAGTTTTTCTTCTAGGCTGGTTCACGAAAGTCAAATCCGCTTCTTGGCGGAACTAGTTCGGATTAGGAACCGGATTTTGGAGAGGGAAGTGATCAGATCGGTTCGTTTTGGTTCAAATTAACAATCCACTATGAACCAAATTTTTTTACATAGCTAGGGGCCTAAAATCTTTAAAAAAAATTCGCACCCCTAGGAAAAAATCCTTGGGTCCGTCACTGCCCTAACCGGTAATTGCCAAACCAGTTTCAATACTGGGTTTCGGTTCAGGATGGTTTGTTGTACTCACTCATTGTACACCTCTACGTGTAGGTTGATCTACAACTTTAGCCCAATTATTTCTAGCCCGGCCCAATCCAATAACAGTAAAAATATAAAATAAAAATATCCTGTTTTTTCGGTCAAAACCTCAAATGCTGTTTTGAACCTTTTGAAGTCAGTTTGGACCCAAAAAATTTCAAACCCGACGCGATAAACACATGGATTTTTTTTTTAGCAGAATGTTTATATGAACATTTTCTGTTTTGTTTTTTATTTGATGCAAATTGCAGGGAGAGAAAGGATACCATCATAGCAGGCTCGAGGCACATGCGATGAACATGCTGATCGCGGGTTCAGTGTTATGGGTGGTTGGTTCGATCTTAAATTCATGTCAGATCTATGAGAGAGCCGATGGTCATGTTCAAATCCTGCAACAAAGTGTCCAAATCCCGTTTCTAACGGGAAGCTTCTTATTCATGGTGGGTGCCATCCTCAACAGCCGTGAGCAAGTCGGATATTTACGCCATGGTCTGCATCTATTGGTATGTTTCATTAGTTTGCTAAGTATTTTTTTTTCCTTTTTGGAGTTGGTTCTTAATTTCAATCAATTTATTTCGAAACGGGTTAATTTGGATCAAAATTCAATATCATTTTTTCATTTGGTGTTTTGTGCAGAGAAGGACTTGGATTTGGATTGGTATGTTTGCAAGTCTGTTGTTACTAATAGGGGGTTTAGCAAATGTGGTTAAAGTGTTCAAGATGCTCCAAATGGATAGGCTAAGATTGGAGAAATTACGAGGTGGGGCCCAAGAGAGACTCGTCAGAGTACGCGAAGGGCAGACGCCGTTTCTTAGAGAAGAGCGAAGAAGGTGGCCGAGGCAAGTAGAAACCACCCCAGAACCGCCACCGGAACCAACTCCATACAAGGATGTTCTTGTTGGTAAATCCTAATTATTGTTCCGTCTTACATGATATGCAACCTTCTTGCATGCCTCATGATGTTTTACATACATTTGGTATTATGGATTATTAGTCATTTTACTTGATATGCAAGTTACCTGCTAAAATAGTTCACAACTAGTTAATATTACGGAACCAAAATTATATCCAAAAAACACGACGTAGTATATTTATTGTTGAATATGATAAAGGGGTTCAACTCTAACGAATAAACAAGAAAACAATGTGTTTATTCACGCTGGCCTGTTAAAAGAATATATGTGAACAAATGAATGAATCGTCGAAGTTACCATATCTGTTATTTATCCCGCGCTTGAGCTTTGGCATCATGTCTTGGTTTCAGTTGAGGTTAACGACTCGGATTTGGGTTTGGATTCAGAAGTGGAATCATGATAAAGCTTCACTACTATGCAGGTGATATTATCTGCACTTCCACAGCTAAAAGCAGTCTCTATCAACTTTTTAGCTGCTGCTTCAGGTTCCTCTTCAGTTTGTGCAAGTGAAACCGCATCCTAGTCAGCAAGACATACAAAAAAAAGTTATAATAGTATTGCCAAACACCCTTATGATCATCATCTTGATGACAAGCATGGCCGGCCCTGAGGGTGGGCTGGGCGGGGAGGAGGGACCGATATTTTGAGGGGCACGTTTTAAAAAAAAATGATATTTATATGTAAAAAAAATAAATTAATAGAGTATACCCATACAAACACCAACATAGGCTCACTTACAAAACTATTTTAAGGTTTAGATTAGTTATTAGCCCGTTGTCCTTAGGTTTAGGCCTCCCAATACCCAATTTCGTTAAGGCGTAGCGTAAGGGCACGTTTTTTCGAGCTCGAACAGGGTACACGAATTCTCAGGGTCGGCCCTGATGATAAGATATAAATAGTGTAACTACCACCACCACCATGACATACATCATTAGGTACTACATCCCAGAGACCATCACTTGCAAGAATTAGCATTTCAAGTTCTTCCCCAAGCTCTTGTTCCTAAAAAAATAGCAAACAAAACCTTAGCCATGCACAACAATTCACCATTAATGAAGCCAAACCCTTAATCTTTTTTAACCATGACAATTTGTTGTCGGATGACTCATGAGACCCCACCAATACCCTACTAACCAATGGGATCAGTAAAGCGCGGCTCACACTCAAGGGGTTAGAAGTAGAAAAACAATGGAAGCGGGTTCGAACCTAAGACCTTTGGTAGACGGACTCATGACAAAATCTTAGACCTGATTTAAGGCTTACCTGGATGTCGGGTTCTGCAACAACAAATTGCTTAAGCATGCGGTTTCCAAAAGCACGGGACATTGCTAGAACACCTCCAACCCTCCAAGTGCCTAATTAGCATTAACATGAGATAAATATTTGAACAGCAGTTTAACAAACAGTGATCCATACAAAGAACATAACAAAAGGCACAGCACAATTCATTTACAGAAAACCAGAATTACCTGCCCACATGACAACCCCACCAGCATTTTCAATTCTCTCCCTTTCATCACTTCTATTTGGTTTATGATCCTCAGAAAGAGGGATAGCTGTCAATTGAGAGAATATATTGTTCAGTGTTTATGGACATTTATCAAGCTTTTGATACAAAATGCATCTATTATTATACCAACAATGAATTACCTTTGCCTGCCTTTGATATTATAGTCCGAGAATCTCCAACGTTAGCGACAAACAAACGATTACCTACCAAGACTGCAGTTGAAGCAGTAGAACCATCATCACTCGAGTTATCCTTTTCAGACTCCAAAAACTCTGAGTCGGTTCTTTGATAAGTTTCACCTGCAACCCGGTTCCAGTTTAACAAACTACTTATAATATTTTTCTACAGAATAATAGGGAATGGTTGATAGGGACTCACTTAGGGCCATTTTAGTGTTTGTCATGAATTGAGGGTGCATCATGAGGTTGTTAAAAAGATTTTGCTTCAAATACTCGGCTGCACGTGAACCACCATGGCCTATACAAACAAATATATATTTGTGTATTCAGAACAAATGATGAAAAGATTCTTTTTTGTTAATAAAAATGTCTGTTAAATGAACCGAAAAAGAATATAACCGTCAAATATCCCAAATAGGCAGACGGTCTGCCCATCGATCTTGCAAGTTTTGACATCAAAGAAGTCTTCCATGGTTGCCCTTTTTCCTCTGAAACTTGAGAAACCACAGCTCAATCTTCCATCTTCACTGCCAATACAAAGCCAAAAAAGTGTTACAATGAAGCATACAATCATAGCAAACACCATAAATAAATAAGCCCAACATAAATACAGCTAAAATGTAATAACTAATTAAAGGAAAAAAAATCCAAGATAGTGAATAACCTCTTCCATCCACCACTTGCATAGCAACCACCATCTTTCTTCTCAAGTGAAGTTATAGTCATCAAACTCCGGTTACTACTAGGATCCATATCCGCCTTCGATTTGCTAACCGTCACTTTTTGATCACCCGACGATGTTGCTGCAGGAAGAGTCTTCAAACCCTTTTTCAAAGTAGCAAAATGAACAAATTGCGGTGTTATATTGCAAATACGCGCAGATCGCAGAATCACTTTCCTGAAGTAACTTCTGCATAACATCTATGAGTCCACAAGCTGATTGTCCTTTTAAGCTAAATTTTCACAGCAGAAAATCAAATAAAACTTCCTGGAAAATGGAAACATTTTAAAAGATGAAATTCAAAACCTTGACCATAATCATCATGAAACATAGTAATTCTAATTGAATCCAATGTCATGCAATGATAAAGAGTTAAATGCCATTTTAGTCCCTGTGGTTTTGGCCATTTTGCCAATTTAGTCCAAAGGTTTCATTTTTCGCCTGTGGATCCAAAAAGGTTTCACCGTTGCCATTTTAGTCCAATGGGTTAGCTTCATCCATTTTTTCTGTTAACGAGAAGGGCAATTCGGTCATTTTATATGTAACTCTGTTAACTAGAAGGACAATTCGGCCATATAAAACGACCGAATTGCCCTTCTTGTTAATAGAAAAAATGGATGAAGGTAACCCAGTGGACTAAAATGACAATGGTGAAACCTTTTTGGACCCATAGGTGTAAAATGAAACCTTTTGACTAAACTAACAAAATGGGTCAAACCACATGGACTGACTAAAATGACATTTAACACCAATGATAAAGTAGTCAATTCCATAGGCACGGGAATTTGTTTTGTAGATAAAATATGATTTGGACCCTCTAGTTATAGCCGGTATAAAAGAGCACCACCCCGTTAGAAAGTTCTGGTTCGGCCATTAGCTCTATATCCTCGTATGAATAATTCTAGAACACGATTGCAACAAATAATATTGGTACAAACAAAATTCTTGATCATTGTTATCGTGCTTCAAAGCTGCATTCACGACGTATAATCTGTTACATGATTATTCTACAACACACGATATTAAAATGGCAACAAATATTGTTGCATTTTCCATTGATACATGAAGGTTAATTCCCTAATCGAATCGAATCAAATGCAAGGCTTTATATAAAGAAAATACGTGATGAATAACCAGGAAATGATCATACTTTTGAGAATAATTTACGAAAACGAACTTACAAATTCGGCGGAGATCATGAAGATTCTTTTGTGAATGTATCGACCGACCGAAACTTTAGAATTCTAGCTCATCGAATTGCAGATTGATTATCTATATATTAACCACTCAGAATAACCGATGCATCGAAAAGGCTGTGACACGTGGCCGCCCGATGCATTGAAACCACCAATGAAAATGTACACCAGATCATATCTGACGTGGCAGATGAGTTTGGATTGAATTGGCAACTTGGATTGTCCTCTACATTGTTTGTTTGAATAACAAGAAATAGATATTCTAGTAAAATATTATAAAAAGGAATACTTGTGAGTAAATATGTCAAGACAAAATCATAACCTCCTAATTTTCCCGTGTGACAATCAGGGCCAGCCCGGAGGGGGTGCAGGGTGGGCGACGGCTTAGGGCCTAAACCTTCCAGGGCCCGAAAATTTATTTATTTTTTAATAAAGTTACGCTGTAGAACTTAGAATATGTAAGTACTTAATTGGAAAATGACATGATGAGTTGCATGGTTTGGTGGCTTCCATGTCATTTTATTAGCAAATAGACTTTGGGTTCTACTCTTGATAGATCCAATTTTAGACTATGGGGTATGGGGCGGGGGTTGGGGCATGGGTTGGAGAGAAACACCCAAGTCACCACCCCGGGTGGGCTTGGGTTTGTGTCACAGCCCCCGATCCCCATCTCCCGGGAACGGGCGGCCGTGAGCCAGTTTCGGTGGTATCACATTTATTTATCCAATTTGGCAGCGGAAATTTTCATCAGGACCGTAGTTAGGAAATATTTAATCAGAGTAAACCACCACATTTTATAACATTAAACATATGGGTAAAAACCCAAGTTTTCAATACACACGTTTCATAGGAATAAATCCTATTTATTTAATAAAAACATCCATTTTATTCTTAGGTAACTTTATTGCCACTTTTCCAAGCCTTCAGTGCTGTCCAGCTGGCTTCTATTTGGCTTTCACATTTTGTTACCTGAAACGCGTTTTAAAAAACATTTTGTCAGTGGGAAATACTGGTGAGTGAATCCCAATTTAATCAAGTTTAAGTAAAAACCAATTTGCAGTATTGAGGGCACATCCGCAATTACATTTGTATCCCAAGACATCACAATTAACATCAGTGGTACGGTCATACTCAACTTATGGGATGTTACCACACCAGTAACCAATTTTGTATACAAAACCCCAACATACCCACTATAATTGTATTCTTCACAAATACTCAATAACTGTCATTTGCATGGAAATGTATTTAAGGTTTTGTAAAAACAGTTAACAAAAAGGAGATTACTCACATTGCTGTTTTAGGTTTTTCGTAAGGGTTTCCTGGAGATAATCTATAAATTACACAAATGCACGTGTGTTAGTATAATAACCCATTTTAACATTAGTAATACCCTCCCCGAGACGGCATTCCAACGACTACGTCGGGCAGAACCACGACAGCCGTTACGGAACCCTAGATCAATCGGGCAGCGTATCTAATACGTCTCCAGGGGTTATAATACTTACATCGTAGCAGAACCTCGCTATTTTAGGGGATATGGAACTCGGGTATAATGCCCACTATTTAAAAGTGTAGAGAGACAGAAAGAAAATGAACGAAAGCAGACTGAAGGCCGTTGCCTTCTATTTATAGTGCTGAATTCGAGTCCCCACGCGGCCCGCGTGGAATTTGGGCCGGGCTTACGCGGCCCGCGTCAACTCCGGGTCAAAGCGTAGCTTGGTCCGGTCACTATGTAGCCTCGACACGCATCGAACACGTGGCCGCTCCGGGCTGTGCCACAAATCAGGACGCTCGCGGCCCGCCTTCACTTAACCAAACTTGTACGCGGCCCGCTTCAACTAAAGGTTTTGGCGATATCCTGGTATACACTCGCGCGGCCCGCTTAAGCTTGAGGTGAGGCCCTACGCGGCCCGCCTCAACTTAATTATTAATGTTTTTTATTTATTTTATATAGTATAATCTATTTTGGGGCTCGGTTTTTACATACGGGGTGCATATAAAGACATATTGATATATTTAAAGATATATTAGGGTGTCGGAAATATTATGAGGATGTCTGTTTTACCGAGGGTTGTTATATCCTCCCCACCTTGTTTTAGAGCTCGTCCTCGAGATCTACTGGAACAAGTGTGGATATTTCTTTTGCATTTCTGATTCAAGCTCCCACGTGTACTCGGGTCCTCTTTTGGAGTCCCACTTTATTTTGACCAGAACCAATCTCTTATGCTTGAGATTTTTAACTTTCCTATCTTCAATTTGTAGAGGCTTCTCCACAAACTTGAGTTGCTCATTAACCTCTATATCCTTAAGAGGTACTACGAGTGATTCATCAGCTAAACACTTTTTAAGATTGGATACATGAAACACATCATGTATTCCTGCCATTTCCTCTGGTAGTTGTAGCTGATAAGCTACAGGTCCTATTCTTTTAAGAATTTTGAAAGGTCCAATATATCTGGGACTAAGCTTTCCTCTTTTGATGAATCTTACCACTCCTTTCCAGGGAGAGACTTTCAATAACACTTTATCTCCCGCTTGGAATTCTAATGGTTTGCGTCTGTTATCAGCATAGCTCGTTTGGCGATCACGTGCTGTTTTCAGTCGTTCCTTGACTTGAATGATTTTATCAGTTGTTTCTTGTACTATCTCAGGTCCAGATAATTGTTTTTCCCCAATTTCTGCCCAACAGACTGGGGTTCTGCACTTTCGTCCATAAAGTGCTTCGAATGGTGCAGCATTGATACTTGTGTGGTAACTGTTATTATAAGAAAATTCTATTAAAGGTAAGTGTTCGTCCCAGTTACCTCCAAAATCAATTACACAAGCTCTAAGCATGTCCTCCATTGTCTGAATTGTCCTTTCGCTTTGTCCGTCCGTTTGAGGATGATAAGCTGTGCTTAGATTTAACCTAGTTCCCATTGCTTTTTGGAAACTTGACCAAAAATGAGAAGTAAAACGGCTATCTCTATCAGAAACAATTGATAAAGGAATGCCATGTAAAGAAACAATTTTATTTACATATAATTTGGCTAATTGTTCCATACTAAAGGTTTCCTTCATTGGTAAGAAATGAGCTGACTTGGTTAACCTATCTACAATCACCCAGATTGTATCATTACCTTTCCTTGTTTTAGGCAATTTGGTAACAAAATCCATTGTTATCAATTCCCATTTCCAAACTGGTATTTCTAATTGTTGTAACAAACCTGAGGGTTTCTGATGTTCAGCTTTAACTTGTGAGCAAGTTAAACATTTAGAAACATAAGCTGCAACATCCTTTTTCATTCCTATCCACCAGAAATTTTTCCTTAAATCCTGGTACATTTTATCACTTCCTGGATGCATCGTATATTTAGACTTATGGGCTTCTTCTAATATACGGTGACGTAAATTTCCTAATTTAGGTATCCACATTCTCTTTTTATGGAACCTCCAAATTCCATCCGTTCCTTGTTCTAATTCCTTAATCATTCCCTTTAGTTTTTCAGTATCTTCCTTGATTACTGATTCTTGTGCTTTTCTAATCTGATTGTTTAAATCTACTTGTAGATTTAATTTAAGAGAACGTATCCTTTTTGGCTTTTCGTGATATTTTCGACTTAAAGCATCAGCCACCACATTGGCTTTTCCTGCATGATACTGGATATCACAATCATAATCACTAAGTAACTCCATCCAGCGTCTTTGTCTCATATTCAACTCTTTTTGCCCGAAGACATATCTTAAACTCTTATGATCCGTGAATATGGTAAACTTACTACCATAAAGATAATGTCTCCAAATCTTAAGGGCAAAAATTATGGCTCCTAATTCCAAATCATGGGTCGAATAATTTCCTTCATGACTCTTAAGCTGTCTAGATGCATAAGCTATAACCTTTTGACGTTGCATCAATACGCATCCATAACCTAACTTAGAAGCGTCACAAAAGACTACAAAGTCTTCAGTTCCTTCTGGTAATGCTAGTATGGGTGTATGGGTTAATCTTTGTTTATGGATTCTAAAGGCTTCTTCTTGTTTTGGTCCCCATTCAAACTTAACAGATTTACAGGTTAACTTAGTTAAAGGAATGGCTATTCTAGAAAAATCTCGAATAAATCTTCTATAATAACCTGCCAATCCTAAGAAACTTCTAACTTCAGTTGGTGACTCTGGGGTTTTCCATTTGGTAATTGCCTCGATTTTCGTTGGATCTACATGAATTCCTTCATGATTAACCAAATGTCCGAGAAATTGTACTTGCTCTAACCAAAATTCACACTTTGAAAATTTAGCATAAAGCTTCTCTTTTCTCAATAAACTTAAAAGTAAGTGCAAGTGCTTTGCATGCTCTTCCTTACTTTTAGAGTAAATTAGAATATCATCTATGAAGACAATTATGAATTTATCCAAATATGGCTTACATATTCGGTTCATCATGTCCATAAATGCGGCTGGGGCATTGGTTAAACCAAATGGCATGACAGTAAATTCATAATGACCATACCTTGTTCTGAATGCGGTTTTAGGAATATCCTCTTCCTGTACCTTTAATTGATGATATCCTGATCTTAAATCGATTTTAGAGAAAAATCGAGCTCCTTGAAGTTGATCAAACAAATCATCGATCCTCGGTAATGGGTACCGATTCTTAATCGTGACTTTGTTCAATTCACGGTAGTCAATGCACATACGCATTGATCCGTCCTTCTTTTTAACAAATAAAATCGGCGCTCCCCATGGCGATGAGCTTGGCTGTATGAATCCCTTCTCTAACAACTCGTCTAGTTGTTTCTTCAGTTCTTGCATTTCAGCGGGTGCCACACGGTAAGGTGCTTTGGCGATCGGTGCTGTTCCTGGTAACAGATGAATTCTGAATTCGACTTCCCTGTCTGGCGGTAATCCTGGCAATTCTTCTGGAAAAACATCTGAAAATTGGGATACTACTGGAATATCTTTTAATTCTTTTCCTTTAGTGTTAGTGATTATAGAAATCAAATACACTATAGATCCTTTCCTTATATAACTCGCAGTTTTCATCACAGAGGTGAATTTAGTGGATCTAAAGGGTTTATCTCCTTTAATTGTGATCTTTTGTAACACCCCAAAATTCGAATTATTAAATTCGTTAGCATGTTGCCATGTTTAATAAAATGAGATACAATAACTAAGTTAATAAACCTAGTTAAATGCCTATTAGATAAGCTAAATGATGAAACTTGTGGCATATATGATAGTAAGTTAAAACTTGAGGGACTTAGAGTGCCAAACTTGGAAGTTAATTTATTAAAACAAAAATCTAACACACACAAGGTGTGTGTGTGCGTGAGAATGATCAGGAACAAGGGGAAACCCTTGTTCTTCAACTACTTACAAGAACTCAAAAATTGAACCTGATTTTGAGAAGAAATCGAATGCATGAGGCTAGGTACAACTTAATCTAAGTGTATTGATCATAAGGTAAGTTCCAATTTATGATTTGATCATCTTGTATGAAGTGGGTTATTGCTTAATCCACGAATTGGTATGAAATTAAGCGTGATTATGTGTTAGAATCGTTATATAAAACGTGTATTATGTATGATTCCAACTAATTTGATGATTTAAGAAGAAACCCACAATTTTGAATGAAGTAGCGACATGGGTGTTCTACCCATGTCCAATCCTTGTTTGATGTATTTGTTACTAGCTTGAAATGGGTTTTGTGATGTTAGTTTAGGGTGAATTGTAAGAATGGAATGTGATTTTGAACACTCTTTTGGTGATTAGAATTTAGAAGTTAATGGCTATGCTTGAACTAGTTGTAAACTATGCATAGTAGATTGTACGCACACCAAGTGTTTGATAAAATGACTAGGTGAAGCTAGAAAGTGAAATTGTATGAAAATTGTGAGTTTGCATGTATAGAAAGCGGTTGTGATAAAAGTAGTAGTTTACTAACTTGAAAAATATGCTTTAGATGGAACTCGTATACGAATTCGGGTTGAAAGTATATGTTGGTCAAATTTATGCATTAGGAGCTTGTACCTTGTGCTTGAATGGTGTAATGCTCACCTTGTATTAGATGTGCTTGAATCAAGGTGATTAAGAGCGAAGGTGTATGATATGTGAAAGTATATGTAAGCGAATGTGTATGCGAGTATGATTATGTGATCATGTGGTTGTAAGTACTTTAGCATCATGATGTGCGTGAAGTGTGTTATATTTTTAGATATATATTTAAGCCCTTTTTACACTTTTAGCCAAGTTTTAAATTTATAAAACACGATATTTACTAACACTAAACACACATATGGGCAAGTGCACCCATCGTGGACGTAGTATAGTGTTGGTAAGATACCGAGGTCGTCCAAGGACACAAGAGCTTTTAATACCGGTTTATCCTCAACGTCTAATCAAATCAAAAAGTTAGAAAAATGTTTTAAACTAAGAAAAATAAAAACTAACTAAATGCTGAAAAATAAAATAAAATAAAAACAGATAGACAAGATGAATCACTTGGATCCGACACGTGTATTAGTATAACCTTTGATTATTTTCGCACTTTTGCACTTGTTTAAGAGATTATCTTAGTTATTGTAGTAGGCCCCTCTTTTGAAGGCGACGTTACCCTCAACCCAGTAGTTTGAGTCAGCAAGGATACAATCCTAAAGGGTCGGATTATTGAAAGATAATGAATTAAGTTATTAATGCAAATTGTGGTAGGCCCCGCTTTTGGCGGTGACGTTACCCTCGGCTAAGTAGTCTGAGTCAGCAGGGATACAGTCCTAAATAGCCGGGTTATAGTATTAATAGTAGTTAACTTATGAGGGGGTCAAAGAGTTTGGATCCCCGCCATCCAATACCTATGGGCATTGAAGGAGATCCTACTAAATTTGACCCAGGTCCCAAGCAGGACCTCTAAACGCTGAACAAGGGCAAGACCCTTACCAAACCGTTCCCTTAACCCCCGACCAGGTAGCCAACATACCTCCATATAGACCGTGGAGATATGAATGGTGAAAATCTTTTATTTTATATAGACAGTAAAATAATGCCAAGACACCACGGACAAACGATAAGGAAAGATCACCTTCAACATAAGTAACTAGTTATTAAAGTCATTAATACAAAACCAAATAAAAAGTGCAAAAGATTAAAAATAAAAAGTATTATACTAAACACTTGTCTTCACCAAGTGATGTAAGAGACTTAGGCAAACATGGCCTTGATTGTCAAGAACTCTTACGATCAATCTTGGATCCCGAGACGACTCACACACTCTACGATGGACAATGGATGATGGTGGTGGATGATGGTGTTATGGTGGTGGTGGGTGGTGGATGAGGTGTGAGAGAGGTGGTGTGCCAAGGGATGAGGGAGAATGAAACCAAGCTCCTCTATTTATAGGCTGGACAGAACGCTGGACACGGCCCCGTGTCCGCTGGACACGGCCCCGTGCCCGTCTGACACTCTCTCTCTTCATTAATTGTAATTGCGAATTACAATTAATGCGCCTGCTGTACTTTCAACACGCCCCCGTGCCCGCTGGGCACGGCCCCGTGGTGAGCAATGGAAGCTTCTACTGGTTTGTCTTTTCTGCTGCTTCCTGGGCACGCCCCCGTGTTCGCTGGACACGGGGCGTGTTCAGACTCTGTTTTCTTCTCTTTGTCTTGGGAGGTGCCGTTGAGGGTCCGGGCAGTCCACTTTTGTTCCTTTTCTTGTATTTATGGTAGAATTAGTGGTCTTTTTGCTTCTTTTGTGATTTTGAGCTCATTTCATCCTGAAAATACAAAAGGAAGACAAAAACACTCTTTTTCCAACAGTAGTACTTAAAAAGGGTTAGTTTTATGCCTTAATTGATGTGTTTTATATGTTGCATTTTACACACATCAAATACCCCCACACTTGAACTTTTGCTTGTCCTCAAGCAAAACTCTTTTAATGTGGCTTACACTCCCAAATGGAATAGGTAGAAGAGAAGTTTTTTAGCTTGTCCTAGAGTGTCGGGAATCCAAGGTTTTTATAGGTTTTATTTTTATTTTATTTACAATCCTATTCGTTATGATTTATTTTGAACTTTTCATAAGATAAACTACTTATTTTGGCATAACATGCCTTATCAAAATTCCATTTATATACAAGTTCACATACCTCACGGGAGATCACTCAACACTCGGCCGAAGGTGTATATTTAAGTGAATCGCTCGAGAGCGGCACGGATTTACGTTTTCCATAGGCTTGCCAAGCGATCAATCCTCCTCCTTTTTAACTTTTTACCTTTGTAAATATCAAGAGGACTTTTGGGGTGAAGGCTTGGGTTTAAAGGTGGGTGGTTGGTTAGTGGTTAGTAAAAAGGGCGAAAATCGTAACAAGTGTCGGTTTTCATAAAATACCTTATTTTTAGTGACATTTATTTTTGAAGTATTTCTCCAAACAAGCTTTTGTAGCTTTTGTTTGTTTTTGACTTCATTATCCATATATATATATATATTTTTTTTTTCGTCACATAGAGGGTATGTTTATGAAAAACCGAGCTTGTTACTAAAATAAGGGTGAAAAAATGAAAAAGGTTTTTGGTGGGTAAAAAAAATTGTTTTGGGGGTAATGAAATGAAAGGTTTAGGCTCAAAGGGGTTTTTCTAGGGGGATTTTGGGTAGGTAAAAAAAATGAAAAATAATGGTTTTGAAAGAAAAATAGTTAGTCCTAATGCCTCCATCATTTACTTACTTGGGTTTAAGTTGGTAAGGACCGGGAATGTATCGTCGTGGCAAGTTCTAGATTTGTAAAGACCGAGCGGCTATTCACACAAGAAACGAAAAATGAGCATTTAATCTAAATATGTATATTTTTATGCTCAATAAAGGCTCAAAACTCACTTTTGTGGGAATGGGTTTTTAATGTGACCAAGCATATATAATTGAATTTTAGCTAGACTTGTTATACCGTTTCATAATTTTCTTATGTTAGTTCTTTTTATCACGACGCTATCGGTTGTAAAAAAAAAAAATATATAACCATTTTATAACTTGTTATTCCCAACTTAAACTAAGACAAGTAAATAAAAAAAAAGTTTTTTGAAAAAATTTGGGATGTTTAGCGGTTCCAATAGAGTTTTGTGTAAGGCTTGTTTTAGGATTTTGCAAAATTTCAAGGTTTTAGCATCCCCCCCACACTTAAATTACACATTGTCCTCAATGTGTCCAAAAATAAAGTTTTTGGTTGATTAGAATGTGAAAAAGTGTGTTTAAAAACAAAGATTTGTGTTACTGGCACTCTGGACACGGCCCCGTGTTGACCGGGCACGGCCCCGTGGTCAAGTGCCAGTAACAAAAATTATAGAAGTGAAACAGAAGCCTGGACACGGGGGCGTGTCCGCTGAACACGGCCCGTGTCCAGTTACCTGAACTGGGTGATTTCCTGCAGGGGGCTCAGCACGGGGCCGTGTTGGTTGAGCACGGCCCGTGTGGAGCCTTCTGTTATGGAGATTTTTGTCGGTTTGTTCTGTTCTTCTACATGGTTCCATTTTCTCTTGTTCCCTTTTTCATCCATTACCACCATGAGTCCATTTTATTCTGCAAAAACTAAAAGATTAAACTAAACTAAGGATAGGTCCGCGGAATGCCTCCGTGGTGCGCCACGTTTATAAGGGTCCTTGGCTAGACCCGATTCCCGGTCACACGTCTTTTGATTGGAGTGCCTTGCCTCCCAAGTTACACCGTCGGAGAGCGGCATCCAAGCTTGAATCAATAACCTTCATGTAGTGGACCGGGTCGTCATCCTCTATTCTCTTCCCAACCCCAAACTTTACCTCATCGTCCCCATATCTTAAAGTTAGTGTCCCGTCATTCATGTCCACTACTGCTTGTGCGGTGGCAAGGAAAGGCCTCCCTAGAATAAGGGGGACCTCGGTGTCTTCCTCCATGTCGAGTATGACAAAGTCAACAGGATAAACGAATCTGCTTACCCTTACCAAGACATTCTCGATGACACCTTGCGGGAACTTGACCGATCGATCAGCGAGTTGTATGCTTATTTTTGTGGGGCTTGTGGTTCCCAAGCCAAGCCTTTTGAACATTGAAGAGGGCATGAGGTTAATGCTAGCCCCTAAGTCGGCCAAGGCATTGCGAACGGGAGATTCCCCAATTGAGCATGGAATCGTGAAACTTCCGGGATCGATCTTTTTTTGGGGTAGTTTATTGAGTACGAGGGCAGAGCATTCTTCGCCTAAATTAACTAATTGCAAATTTTCAATTTTCTTTTTATGTGTAAGGAAGTCCCTCATAAATTTAGAGTACTTGGGCATTTGGGTTAGGACTTCGATAAAAGGAATATTGACATGCAATTGTTTTAGCAAACTTTCGAATTTTGCGAATTGCTCATTGGTTTTCTGACGAATTAACCTACCGGGCTACGGAACTCGAGGGGCCTTGGTAGGCTCTGTTGATGGAGGAGTGTCCTTCTCCTGCAGATGTGTTGGCGTTGATTCTTCCGTTGCTGGAGGTACTTCTGCAGGCCCTACGGTGCGGTTTCGTAGTGTGATGAGGTGAACTTGCGCCTTTGGGTTGGTTTCGGTATTGCTAGGTAATGCGCCTTGTGGTCTTTCGGAAAAATTTTGAGCTAGTTGACTTACTTGTTTTTCTATGTTTTGAATGCTAGCTTGTTGATTCCTAAAATTTGATTCTAATTGTAGGAATCTTTCCGAATTTTTCTTATCAGTGTCGGAGACAAGGCGAGATATAGTATCTTCGAGCCTCTCTCTTCCACTTTGTTGAGTGAAATTTTGCGACTCATTTCTTGATTGCTGAAAGTTTGTTCGTTGCGGTTGTTGGTTACTACTATTGCCGGGCTCCCTCCAACCAAGGTTCGGGTGGTTTCGTCATCCTTGGTTGTAGGTCCCCGTTGGAGGACCCGACGGCCTAGGTCTATTATCAATGTAGTTTACCATTTCTTGTTGATCGTCCGTTTCTTTCATGCAACTCCAATTTTCATGTGACCCACCACACCCTTCACAAGCCATGACCGAGACTGTTTTGGTCATTTCTAATTTTTTTATTTTTGAAGAAAGGGCCTCGATTTGGGCTTGTAAAGAGGTGTTTTCGTCTACCTTATGGGCGCCCGGGGCGATAGATTTATTTCCCCGGGGAGTGTGCCACTGAAAATTGGTTTGAGCAATTTCCTCAATCTGATTATATATTTCGTGTGGGCGACGATTACCTAAAAGTCCCCCGGAGCTAGAATCAAGTGTCTGCCTAGTATGTGGCAACAACCCATTGTAGAAAGTGGATACTTGTTGCCATATTGCGAGGCCGTGATGGGGACACTTGCGTAATAGCTCCTTGAACCTTTCCCAAGTTTCATATAAGGATTCCCCGTCCTCTTGTGAGTATGTGTTAATTTCAGCCATTAATTTAGCAGTTTTAGAAGGAGGGAAATACTTATATAGAAATTTTTGGGCTAGTTCATCCCAGGTGTTTACCGATCCAGCTGGGAGGGTGTTGAGCCAAGCTTTCGCTCGGTCTTTCAGTGAGAATGGAAACATACGAAGGCGGATGGCGTCGTTTGATGCTCCATTGATCCGAAAGGTATCACATATTTCTAAGAAATTAGTTATATGTAGATGGGGATCCTCGTCTGCGAGCCCGTGAAAGGTCGCGGAGTTTTGGAGCATTTGTATCAAGTGCGGTCGAAGTTCGAAGTTGTTAGCTTCTACATTCGGTGCATTGATAGCGGCGCCTAGATTACCTACGGTGGGTCGTAAGTAATCCATGAGGGTACGTTGGTCCGCCATTGGGGGTGGATCACCCGAAACCTTCTCTTGGTTTTTGGCTTTTAACCTTTTTCTGAGAAAGCGTTCGGGTTCTTCTAATGGTTCCTTTATGTCTTTATTGGAACTGGAGCTCATACACTACACGAGGTTGGCGTCGGGTTCCAAGTCCTGCAATAAAAACAGAAAAGAATGTTGGTCAGAAGGTTCACCACGGCCCCGTGTCCGCTGGACACGGCCCCGTGGTCGGAGTTACAGTGATTGTTTTTCAGATCCCAGTTACTGGAAGTTGGACACGGCCCCGTGTTGCACCAACACGGCCCCGTGGTCAGCCTTCTGTAACTTGAAAAACAAAAACTGCCAGTAACGTTGCTGAGCACGGCCCGTGTCCGACCAGGCACGGCCCCGTGCTGAGCTCTGCAGAAGCTGAAAAATCTAAAAAAAAATCCTAAAAATTAAAGAAAAATAAAAAGATGATTAGGCCGTTGATTCCTAACTTTCTTAAAATCTTTGTGTCCCCGGCAACGGCGCCAAAAACTTGATGCGTGTCGGTGTGTATATAATTTAGATATATATTTAAGCCCTTTTTACACTTTTAGCCAAGTTTTAAATTTATAAAACACGATATTTACTAACACTAAACACACATATGGGCAAGTGCACCCATCGTGGACGTAGTATAGTGTTGGTAAGATACCGAGGTCGTCCAAGGACACAAGAGCTTTTAATACCGGTTTATCCTCAACGTCTAATCAAATCAAAAAGTTAGAAAAATGTTTTAAACTAAGAAAAATAAAAACTAACTAAATGCTGAAAAATAAAATAAAATAAAAACAGATAGACAAGATGAATCACTTGGATCCGACACGTGTATTAGTATAACCTTTGATTATTTTCGCACTTTTGCACTTGTTTAAGAGATTATCTTAGTTATTGTAGTAGGCCCCTCTTTTGAAGGCGACGTTACCCTCAACCCAGTAGTTTGAGTCAGCAAGGATACAATCCTAAAGGGTCGGATTATTGAAAGATAATGAATTAAGTTATTAATGCAAATTGTGGTAGGCCCCGCTTTTGGCGGTGACGTTACCCTCGGCTAAGTAGTCTGAGTCAGCAGGGATACAGTCCTAAATAGCCGGGTTATAGTATTAATAGTAGTTAACTTATGAGGGGGTCAAAGAGTTTGGATCCCCGCCATCCAATACCTATGGGCATTGAAGGAGATCCTACTAAATTTGACCCAGGTCCCAAGCAGGACCTCTAAACGCTGAACAAGGGCAAGACCCTTACCAAACCGTTCCCTTAACCCCCGACCAGGTAGCCAACATACCTCCATATAGACCGTGGAGATATGAATGGTGAAAATCTTTTATTTTATATAGACAGTAAAATAATGCCAAGACACCACGGACAAACGATAAGGAAAGATCACCTTCAACATAAGTAACTAGTTATTAAAGTCATTAATACAAAACCAAATAAAAAGTGCAAAAGATTAAAAATAAAAAGTATTATACTAAACACTTGTCTTCACCAAGTGATGTAAGAGACTTAGGCAAACATGGCCTTGATTGTCAAGAACTCTTACGATCAATCTTGGATCCCGAGACGACTCACACACTCTACGATGGACAATGGATGATGGTGGTGGATGATGGTGTTATGGTGGTGGTGGGTGGTGGATGAGGTGTGAGAGAGGTGGTGTGCCAAGGGATGAGGGAGAATGAAACCAAGCTCCTCTATTTATAGGCTGGACAGAACGCTGGACACGGCCCCGTGTCCGCTGGACACGGCCCCGTGCCCGTCTGACACTCTCTCTCTTCATTAATTGTAATTGCGAATTACAATTAATGCGCCTGCTGTACTTTCAACACGCCCCCGTGCCCGCTGGGCACGGCCCCGTGGTGAGCAATGGAAGCTTCTACTGGTTTGTCTTTTCTGCTGCTTCCTGGGCACGCCCCCGTGTTCGCTGGACACGGGGCGTGTTCAGACTCTGTTTTCTTCTCTTTGTCTTGGGAGGTGCCGTTGAGGGTCCGGGCAGTCCACTTTTGTTCCTTTTCTTGTATTTATGGTAGAATTAGTGATCTTTTTGCTTCTTTTGTGATTTTGAGCTCATTTCATCCTGAAAATACAAAAGGAAGACAAAAACACTCTTTATCCAACATTAGTACTTAAAAAGGGTTAGTTTTATGCCTTAATTGATGTGTTTTATATGTTGCATTTTACACACATCACATCATAAGTACGGAATGTACATAGTGTCGTATGGTAGGTGCTAAATTAATATGTGTTTTATGCGTTAACATGATGGATTGCATGAGTCTAGAAAGATGTGGTTTTGGATGTATGCTTTATGATTATTAGACTTGACCATGAAAGTCAAATGTGAGTTACGCTTTTGATATGATCATTATATGTGAAATCGTGTACACTAACAAGGATGTGATTGCAGTAACATGAAAGCATTAGGGATCATGTGGACGTGGACTCAAGCACGAAAGACTAACGGGTCAAGAGGGGACAAGGAAGCCAATGCGAAAATGGACGCTCAAGGTAAGTGATTCCGTAATCACTTCTTAGTTATTTATGTAAAGTTATATGCAACTTAACTAGGTATGGTAATTGAGGTCGAATAGGAACAAATGGTATGATATTGATGAAGTATTAAACGGATCTCAGCTTTGATCCGAGCAAGGTATGCGTGATTAGGAATCGTAACTAGGTAGTAGGATTGGTTGCTTATGCAAGGTAGTGCTTGTTGTTAATAATGGGGCAAAGTTGACAAAAACGCCCTTGGTGGGGATTTCGGGTAAACGACCTTAAAAGTCATTTGGAAGTGAGCTATTCGATTAGAGTAATGTCTTTGTCTAGTATGAAAGTGAAGTATAGGGTTTTGTATGTTATAGACCTTTTAATGTATAAATACCCATAACGGGTCGAATAATTCATAAGTGAATAATAAGCCGATAGTGTAAGTTAAGAATTTCCTTAATCCGGATATGAGATTTTAAGTTCATACGATAGAATGTGAATTTACAAGCATGTAGGAAGAAACGGGAGGTTAAACGGGTAAACGGTTCAAAAGTTATGCGCGTTTTAGTGCGTACGGACGACGAAACGGAGCTGCAGAAAAATGCAAAATCTAGAGGGCGTCGCCGACGGGCATGGGGGCGTCGCCGACGGGCTCTAGAAAATCAGTTTTTGTGCTGACGGGTTAATTACCTGTCTACGGGTTTTTGGGCTACGGGTAAATGCAAGGCCCGTCGCCGACGGCCCTAGGGGCGTCGGTGACGGCCTTCCCAAGTCCCAAAAGCTGAAATCTTGTTATTTAAGTTAATATATGTACCGTGGGCTTCGGTTTGATATCCGTGGACTACGGCGGAGTTTCCAAACATGATTTTGAAGGTTCCTTGGATGTTTATGGGCTATAAAGCTAAGTCTAAGGCACACGTTAATAATGTATGGATATATAAGAGGTACGCGTGATCTAGTACGTGTTCGTTAAAGTATGTACATATGTAGATAAGCAAGTTTGTGTGTTTGTATGTATTTGTATACGTATGTAGAAGTTATGTAAGCATGTGTGTAGGCATACACGTATGTATGTTTATAACTCCAAGTGTACGTATGTAGTAGGATATGTAGTTATGCTTAATGAAATGTACGAGTGTATGTACGTATGCCTAGTTGTAGGAAGGATATGTAAGTATGTAGTTGTGTATGTAGGTATGTATAAGGGTATGTATGAGTGTATGTACGTATGTAGGTGTATATGTATGTGGGTATGTATGTCACACCCCCAAAATCCACCCGCGGAGTACCACCGCTTGGGAGCGTGACTGACCAGGATCAAGCCATCAATCATATCAAACATAGCATTCAATATAAAAGTAATCAAGGTAAATCATCGTGACATGATTGATGTTTCAAAAACCAACATCGTTTAAATAGCGGAAGCATAGTAATGTAAACTCAAAATAGTTATAAGTTCAATATCGTTCATGATCCAAATCCCACAACGACCTGCTCCTCCCTGTGCAAGCTCCATAATGTACCTAAGATCCTGCAAGGCATGCAGCAAATAATCAACAAACTAGTTGAGCGAGTTCACAGAAAGTAAGTTCATAACATAGTGCATAAGTATAGCTAGTGGGGGTTTCCCATACTAGTGTGTACTAAAGGTGGGGGCTTCCCATGTTTATCCTGGCTAATGAGGGCTTCTCATTAACGGTACTTACTAGACTAACTTCCGACCAGGTGTTCTTCTTTACCGAGAACAGGAATACGTACAGGGTCGCGTAGGCTTTACGTGACGTGCCCTTCCCCGAGGACAGTGGTACGCGTGGGGGCTACGTAGGCTTTACGCAGCGTGGCCTTCCGACCTGGAAGCCAGTGGATGGTATTGGGTTACGTAGGCTTTACGTAACGTGTCCTCCCGACCCGGGAGACATATGGCAATTGTACTGGGTTACGTAGGCTTTACGTAACGTGTCCTGACTAGCCTGAGGACGATGGTCTATAGTCTGGTATATGCGTAAGTACGAGTAATCATTCCATATCCAACATATCCAACCCAATTCCCAACCCGGGAATCCCATGCCTTGGCTGTGTGAACTCACCTTGGTTTGCTCGGCAGATACACAGAAAGTACAAGTAGCAAGTAAATGGTCACTCACGTCCTATCATGGTTATCACGCAAGTCAGGTTTGTATAAAACACGTAAGTTACTAACACGTATTGATCATGGCAATGAACACGTATCCCAATAGCAGCCCAAAGCAAAACAGTTAAACAAATAGCCAAGTGTCCGGCCCAATCAGTTGGGCCTGTAATAGTAAAAGTCCAATAGCAAACAGTCCACAAATTCAATCGTTGGGCTCAATAGATTGGGCCCGTAACAGTGAAGGCCCAACAGTGTGCGTGTAAATGGTGGTCTCGAGTCGCAACCGGCGATCTCGAGTCGCAACCGGAGATTACGAGTCGCAACGGTGGTTACGAGTCGCAACGGTGGTCTCGGTTCATCATGGTCTGGTTACGAGTCGCAACGGGACTCGCAACCATGGTCTCGACTTGTGCTGGCTTGGTTACGAGTCGCAACCTGACTCGCAACTATGTGTCGTAACCGAGTATGTAACTGATTTCCATAATTCCTGCATTGACTTATCCGTGATTCTAGCAAACATCTAAGGCAGTTTCGAAATCAGATCAATCACGGTAATTTATCAACAGTTAATTCAGATTTCATGCATATTCATAACAATTCAAGAACATCGAATCAACATGAACAGCATTCATATGAACAATAATCTATTTATATGAACATGTAACCGTGATTAATTACCTAGCCCAATACTTAGCACATCCACAAGTTACCATCCGAATCATATAGCATAACAACAGATTACATCGAGTCTCATCCGATCCGTATGAACACGTTAACAATCCGAACCACATATTAACATTTGATTTATAACAAAACACACATGTAAGCCAGTTCTATCACAATCAACCATACTATCATCATCCGAATTACATCATGTAATGCTCAAGAATCATATATAATCATCATGTAAACGCATAGATCATAACATCATCATATACAATCAAATAACAATGTACACTAACCGGTTGGAATCAAAGAGAGGGTGAGCCGAGAAGTGTTGTTCGCCGTCGGGGATCCAAGCAGCCGAGAGAGAGAGAGAGAAAGAGTCTAGGGTTGTTGTGTGTGTTTGTGATTTTGCAAAAACAAGGAAACAAAACCCCTAATTCCGATTTTGTGTTGCGAGTGGGGGAGTGGGCCGAGCCCAACTCGGGTATCAAATGGAGTCCGATTTCAAGTGTGGCCCAAAGGGCTTGTGTGACCGGTTTGTGTAGTTTGGGCTCATGCAACGCATAACATACATACACACATAACACACGTAAACAAATATTCATTTAAAATCATATAATTCAGTTCTCTTAATCACGTAACGTTACATCAAAGCAAGTCGAAAGTTCGAGTTGTCACATTATCCCCAACTAATTGGAAATTTCGTCCCGAAATTTTGGTATGCACTCACTGAGGTAGCTAGGTAAGTTCAATGGTTCACTGGTTTTCCTGGGGTGTCACATCCTCCCCCCGTTGATCTGGAATTTCGTCCCGAAATTCCGAAGTAGTAGCTTCAGCCTCAGTAGTGGTAGCATTGGTTTCGAATAACTGGGGGTACTTTTCTGTCATCCTGTCTTCGCGTTCCCAGGTGTACTCTGGACCACGTTTGGAGTTCCAACGAACTCGGACAAGAGGGATTCTCTTGTGTTTGAGGACCTTCACATCCCGGTCCGTGATTTCAACTGGTTCCTCGACGAACTGCAACCGCTCGTCGATAGTGAGTTCCTTAAAAGGAATGATGAGGTTTTCATCTGATAAGCACTTCTTTAGGTTCGACACATGAAAGACATTGTGAACTGCCCCGAGTTCAGCTGGTAGGTTCAACTTGTAGGCTACCTTGCCAATCTTTTCTATGATTTCGAATGGTCCGACGTACCGCGGATTCAGTTTGCCCCTTTTGCCAAAACGAACCACACCCTTCCAGGGTGAAACTTTCAATAAAACCCGGTCCCCGACCTCAAATTCCAATGGCTTTCTACGCTTGTCCGCGTAGGCTTTCTGACGGTCGCGTGCTGCCGCCATGCGTTGTCGTATCTGTGCGATCTTTTCTGTGGCGTCCACTACAATCTCTGGACCCGTGATCTGACTATCCCCCACCTCTGCCCAGCAGAGGGGTGACCGACATTTACGCCCGTACAATGCCTCGAATGGAGCGGCTTGAATGCTGGTATGGTAACTGTTATTGTAAGAGAACTCCACCAAAGGGAGGTGCTTTTCCCAGCCGTTGCCGAAATCGATGACGCATGCTCTAAGCATGTCTTCGAGAGTTTGAATCGTTCGCTCAGACTGCCCATCCGTCTGAGGATGATATGCTGTACTCATGTCTAACCGTGAGCCGAATGATTTATGCATCGCTTGCCATAGTTCTGACGTGAATCGTGCGTCGCGATCCGAAATGATAGATGTGGGCACCCCGTGCCTCGAAACAACTTCTTTAAGATATACGTCTGCGAGAGTGGAGAACTTGTCCGTTTCCTTTATAGGTAGGAAGTGTGCAGACTTAGTGAGTCGATCCACGATCACCCATATCGTATCGTTCCCACGCTGGGATCTAGGTAGGCCTGTAACGAAATCCATGGAAATTTCTTCCCATTTCCATTGAGGTATCTTAGGCTGCTGAAGTAGCCCTGCTGGCTTCTGATATTCAACCTTGACTCTTGCACAAGTCAAGCACTTCCCAACGTACGTAGCGATGTGGGCCTTCATACTAGGCCACCAATAAGTAGTGCTGAGGTCGTGGTACATTTTATCCGACCCTGGATGTACCGAGTAGCGAGACTTGTGAGCTTCATCCATTACAAGTTCGCGTAGACCGCCATAAAGAGGGACCCAGATCCGGCCCGTTACATAGTAGGCGCCGTCTTCCTTCTGTTCCATTTGTTGTCGTGAGCCGCGTAAGGCTTCAGCCTTGACGTTTTCAGGCTTCAGTGCTTCTATCTGAGCACTTCGTATCTGTGCTGGAAGGCTAGACTGAATCGTAAGCTGTAGCGCTCGCACGCGCTTTGGTAGAGTGTCTTTCCGGCTGAGGGCATCAGCCACAACATTGGCTTTGCCTGGATGATACTTGATGGCGCATTCGTAATCGTTAAGTAACTCGACCCATCGTCGTTGACGCATATTCAAATCCTTCTGCTTAAGAATATGCTCGAGACTCCTGTGATCGGTGTAAATCGTGCACCTGGTACCGTACAGGTAGTGTCGCCATATCTTAAGCGCGAAAACCACGGCTCCCAGCTCTAAATCGTGCGTCGTATAATTCCGTTCATGAATCTTGAGTTGACGGGAGGCGTAAGCAATAACCTTGTCGCGCTGCATTAACACACATCCAAGTCCCCGAATGGATGCATCACAATATACCACGAAGTCTTCTGTGCCCTCTGGCAGTGAAAGAATAGGTGCGCTGCAAAGCCTATCCTTTAAGTGCTGAAAAGCAGTCTCCTGGGGCTCTCCCCAGCGATAGGTAACACCTTTCTGTGTCAGTAGCGTAAGCGGCTGAGCAATCTTCGAAAAGTCTCTAATAAACCGTCTGTAGTAACCTGCCAAACCCAAGAATTGGCGTATTTCCGTCGGTGTACGCGGTGCAGGCCAGTTTCTGATCGAATCTACCTTGGATGGATCGACATGGATCCCATCCTTGTTTACCACGTGGCCTAAGAAGTGGACTTTACGAAGCCAGAAGTCGCATTTAGAAAGCTTAGCGTACAGCTGTTCCTTCCGAAGGAGTTCCAATATAAGGCGAAGATGCTGCTCGTGCTCCTCCTGACTCTTGGAGTATATCAAGATGTCGTCGATGAAAACAATGACGAACTTGTCGAGATAGGGTTTGCACACCCTGTTCATAAGATCCATAAATACTGCAGGTGCGTTCGTAAGTCCGAACGGCATGACCAAGAACTCGTAGTGAGCATAGCGAGTTCTGAATGCTGTCTTAGAGACGTCCTCCTCGCGGACTCTCAGTTGATGATATCCTGACCGTAGGTCGATCTTGGAATAGTAACACGATCCTTGCAACTGGTCGAATAAGTCGTCTATGCGTGGAAGAGGATAACGGTTCTTCACCGTTACCTTGTTGAGTTCACGGTAGTCGATGCACATCCTGAACGTACCGTCTTTCTTCTTCACGAAGAGTACTGGAGCTCCCCAAGGCGAAGAGCTTGGACGAATGAAACCCTTTTCCAGGAGTTCTTGTAGCTGCTTTGACAGTTCCTCCAATTCTGATGGAGCTAGACGGTATGGTGCGCGAGCTATGGGTGCTGCTCCTGGAGCGAGCTCGATCTGGAATTCGACCTGACGATGAGGCGGTAAGCCAGGTAAGTCTTCAGGAAACACCTGAGGGTAATCACGTACAATTGGAATATCCTCCAATTTCTTTTCCTTCGTCGATGCATCTGTAACGAGTGCCAGAATGGCAGTGTGACCCTTACGTAGGCACTTCTGAGCTTTCAAGAATGAGATGATGCCAACCACAGCACCACTCTTGTCGCCTTGAACTTCTAGAGGTTCCTGACCCGAACGAGGAATGCGAATAACCTTTTCGCTGCATAAAATTTCTGCCTGGTGTTGGGAAAGCCAATCCATCCCAATCACGACGTCGAAGCTACCCAAAACTATGGGAATGAGATCAATAGAGAAGGCTTGGCCAGCTAAGATAAGATTACAACCCTGAACTACGTGCGTGGCTTCTAGACTTTTACCGTTAGCTAACTCTACTACATGTTTGGTGGGTAAAAGTGTTGGTGCACGTTTTAGCAGTTGACACATTTTCACAGACATATAGCTTGTATCCGCACCCGAATCAAATAAAACAGTAACGTAAATATTGTCGAGGAGAAACTTACCCATAACAACGTTGGGATCGTTCACTGCGTCTCCTCTTCCCAAAACGAAAGCTCGACCTCTTGCCTCGTTGCCATTATTGTTGTTGTTCCCGCCGTTGTTGTTGCCGTTGCCCTGGTTGTTATTGTTGTTGTTGCGGTTCTGGTTCAACTGAGGGCAATCGCGTTTGAAGTGACCTTCAGCCCCACACTGGAAACACCCCCGGTTTCCACGCTGTGGCTGCTGTTGCTGTTGCTGAGGCTGCTGATTCTGGTTCGCAGGACGAGGGCTCCTACAGTCTTTGGCCTCGTGACCCATTTTAAGACACCTTTGACAACGACCCTTGTTACATGGGCCATGGTGATGCCTGTTGCAGTTGTGGCACCTAGGTTGACTACCCTGATATCTCCTCTGTCTGTGATTACCAGAGGATTGCTGACTAGGACTCTGGTAATGGTCAGTCTTCTGTTGCTGCGCTTGAGACTGAACAGATGCTGAGCCTCTGCTGGAATCTCCATCCCATTTTCTTTTACTGTCACCAGATGTAGCAGGAGTAACTGAGGTGGTGACGTTAGCAGTAGCATTAACACGCTTGGGCAGTTTATTCTGATCTACTGCCTGATCGGTGATGCGATGAGCGAGGCGTTGGATTTCCTGGATGTTTTCGAGGTTAGCCGACGTCACATGGCTCTGAATTTCTGGCGCCAATCCCTTGAGATACAACTCAATGCGCTTGTATGGAGGGTCCACCATAGTTGGACACAGAACGGCCAGCTCATTCGACCGTTTGGTATATGCTTCGATTTCTGACCCAACCATCTTCAGATTGTACAGTTCGTCTTCCAGCTTGTGAATATCTTCGCGCGTACAGTACTCACGCTTGATGAGTTCCTTGAAATCGTTCCATGGGGTGGCGTTAGCAGCTGCCAACCCTAAGATCTGAACTTGGGCGTTCCACCAAGTTAGTGCTATTCCTTCTAAAGTGCCGGTGGCAAACTTGACCTTGCGAGCCTCAGGGCACTCGCACATTTCGAATACTGATTCTAGCTTTTCAAACCAATGGAGGAGTCCCACTGCCCCCTCTGTGCCGCTGAAGGAATTTGGACGACAGTCCATGAAGTTCTTGAAAGTGCAGACAGGCTGCTGCGCGTGTTGACCTATTGTGTACGAATAGGACGAAGTTAAATACGAGTGTTAATGTAGGATCTAAAGATCCTAGTGTGTGCCTATACTGCAGGATATACTACCTGCTTGAGCTGCTGCAACTGCCGCAGCAACTTGAGCTTGAACGAGAGCCTCTAGCTGGGCTTGTGTCATGTTGATTCTTCCAGACATGATCTTCATTGTAAAAGTAACGTAAATGAGAGTGGTTCGCGAGTAGGGCGATGACAGAAAAGTGTGAGCACGTAGGGATCCTCATGCTATAGTATCATGTGTATCTAAGCGTAATGCGAGCAAAGTTCTAAGCAGTTCTAGCAAACAGGCAATAAACATAACCTTATTACCTAGGATGTCGAGTCTTGCACGTGGAGCGAAGCGTCGTTGTGGATCGTTGAGAGCACTGTTCTGGTTATAGTCCGGTTTTAATAAAAACGTTTTCCCATATTAAAACCAAGTTCTCTATAACCAATGGCTCTGATACCAATCTGTCACACCCCCAAAATCCACCCGCGGAGTACCACCGCTTGGAAGCGTGACTGACCAGGATCAAGCCATCAATCATATCAAACATAGCATTCAATATAAAAGTAATCAAGGTAAATCATCGTGACATGATTGATGTTTCAAAAACCAACATCGTTTAAATAGCGGAAGCATAGTAATGTAAACTCAAAATAGTTATAAGTTCAATATCGTTCATGATCCAAATCCCACAACGACCTGCTCCTCCCTGTGCAAGCTCCATAATGTACCTAAGATCCTGCAAGGCATGCAGCAAATAATCAACAAACTAGTTGAGCGAGTTCACAGAAAGTAAGTTCATAACATAGTGCATAAGTATAGCTAGTGGGGGTTTCCCATACTAGTGTGTACTAAAGGTGGGGGCTTCCCATGTTTATCCTGGCTAATGAGGGCTTCTCATTAACGGTACTTACTAGACTAACTTCCGACCAGGTGTTCTTCTTTACCGAGAACAGGAATACGTACAGGGTCGCGTAGGCTTTACGTGACGTGCCCTTCCCCGAGGACAGTGGTACGCGTGGGGGCTACGTAGGCTTTACGCAGCGTGGCCTTCCGACCTGGAAGCCAGTGGATGGTATTGGGTTACGTAGGCTTTACGTAACGTGTCCTCCCGACCCGGGAGACATATGGCAATTGTACTGGGTTACGTAGGCTTTACGTAACGTGTCCTGACTAGCCTGAGGACGATGGTCTATAGTCTGGTATATGCGTAAGTACGAGTAATCATTCCATATCCAACATATCCAACCCAATTCCCAACCCGGGAATCCCATGCCTTGGCTGTGTGAACTCACCTTGGTTTGCTCGGCAGATACACAGAAAGTACAAGTAGCAAGTAAATGGTCACTCACGTCCTATCATGGTTATCACGCAAGTCAGGTTTGTATAAAACACGTAAGTTACTAACACGTATTGATCATGGCAATGAACACGTATCCCAATAGCAGCCCAAAGCAAAACAGTTAAACAAATAGCCAAGTGTCCGGCCCAATCAGTTGGGCCTGTAATAGTAAAAGTCCAATAGCAAACAGTCCACAAATTCAATCGTTGGGCTCAATAGATTGGGCCCGTAACAGTGAAGGCCCAACAGTGTGCGTGTAAATGGTGGTCTCGAGTCGCAACCGGCGATCTCGAGTCGCAACCGGAGATTACGAGTCGCAACGGTGGTTACGAGTCGCAACGGTGGTCTCGGTTCATCATGGTCTGGTTACGAGTCGCAACGGGACTCGCAACCATGGTCTCGACTTGTGCTGGCTTGGTTACGAGTCGCAACCTGACTCGCAACTATGTGTCGTAACCGAGTATGTAACTGATTTCCATAATTCCTGCATTGACTTATCCGTGATTCTAGCAAACATCTAAGGCAGTTTCGAAATCAGATCAATCACGGTAATTTATCAACAGTTAATTCAGATTTCATGCATATTCATAACAATTCAAGAACATCGAATCAACATGAACAGCATTCATATGAACAATAATCTATTTATATGAACATGTAACCGTGATTAATTACCTAGCCCAATACTTAGCACATCCACAAGTTACCATCCGAATCATATAGCATAACAACAGATTACATCGAGTCTCATCCGATCCGTATGAACACGTTAACAATCCGAACCACATATTAACATTTGATTTATAACAAAACACACATGTAAGCCAGTTCTATCACAATCAACCATACTATCATCATCCGAATTACATCATGTAATGCTCAAGAATCATATATAATCATCATGTAAACGCATAGATCATAACATCATCATATACAATCAAATAACAATGTACACTAACCGGTTGGAATCAAAGAGAGGGTGAGCCGAGAAGTGTTGTTCGCCGTCGGGGATCCAAGCAGCCGAGAGAGAGAGAGAAAGAGTCTAGGGTTGTTGTGTGTGTTTGTGATTTTGCAAAAACAAGGAAACAAAACCCCTAATTCCGATTTTGTGTTGCGAGTGGGGGAGTGGGCCGAGCCCAACTCGGGTATCAAATGGAGTCCGATTTCAAGTGTGGCCCAAAGGGCTTGTGTGACCGGTTTGTGTAGTTTGGGCTCATGCAACGCATAACATACATACACACATAACACACGTAAACAAATATTCATTTAAAATCATATAATTCAGTTCTCTTAATCACGTAACGTTACATCAAAGCAAGTCGAAAGTTCGAGTTGTCACAATGTAAGTACATATATGTGTATGATTTAGACACATTGAGGGTTAACGTTATTAATGGTGTACCTTGAGAATGATAAGTAATGCAGGTACATTCATGAAGCCTCGCCAGGAAATGGATACGCAGATGAAATGCTTGAAGTTTGATAAAGAACGAGATGTGAAGTATATACGAATGATCTTTTTTATACATTGTGTGCTAATGTCTTTGAATGTATGTGGTGAATGCAGGTTGTGCGGGTCACGGAGGATCATCAAGGAATAAAGATCAAAGACCGAGTCATTTAAGGGATTGTACGGGGTTGTCTAAGGATGTAAATTGTTATACATAAGCTATGATTTATTCTATAACTGAGTCAGTTTTTCGTATTCGATATAAAAGAGTTATTATAAAAGTGAACTTTCAAGTAAGACGTAAGGTTTATAATGAAAGAATTTTTATGGCACGAACTTCCGCTGCGACTTTCGCTAATTACGTGTTAGGGTGTAACAAGTTGGTATCAGAGCCCTGGTTTGAGAGAATCAAGTAATAGAAAGTAAATGCTTGAACTCAAACCGGTGTGCTCTCGTAATCAAGAACCCGTACAATCCAAGACTCGATCGAGGCCTACATGCAAAGGCGAATGTAAGTATGTATTAGATTATGTACTTGAAGGAAACTAATAGTGTGTTATGTGCAAGGTAAGCTTAAGAGCGTGAAGAGGATGATCCGTGAATACAGAATAGGATGAACGCTAAGGCGGGCAATGGTGCAAATAGGCAAAATTAACCCCAGGTACACACTACTAATATGTATGAGTACCAATGTCAAAAGAAAAAGGAAGGGGTCTCCTTGGGAGGGAAATTATTAAACGAAAGACAATGATGTGGTCTTGGGGAAGTTTTAGAAATGTGCACGAAACTGAAACCCATTTCTCGGGCATAAGGCGATGATTACACGAAGGCACGAAACTAGTGTGTGAATTGCGCACCTGGCCAGTACGCAAGAAGCATATGACGTTCGTGAGACCGTGGCAATTATTGCAGGTATGTCCGGTAGAACTGGGTAGCAGGTGGGCGCTATGTTGTAGCGAATGCGAAATAGCAAATCCATTGCGGATTTGGTTATGCTAACGAAGGTTATGAAAAGTTATGCGAGTCGACCGGTTCTGGCGAACAAGTCGAATAAGAATAAGCTACCATCCGTTTTGAACGGGTGATTTTGAATGCTCTAATGAATGTTAGAAGCTTAATCCGTTATATGGATTGAAAGAAGAAGTTATGATTAAATGCGAAAAACCCAATTATTTGGGTAGTCGAATGTGTATGCTTAACTCTCTTTGAGAGTGTTTATGCCGAAACCCAATTATTTGGGTAGTCGAATGTGTATGCTTAACTCTCTTTGAGAGTGTTTATGCCGAAACCCAATTATTTGGGTAGTCGAATGTGTATGCTTAACTCTCTTTGAGAGTGTTTATGCCGAAACCCAATTATTTGGGTAGTCGAATGTGTATGCTTAACTCTCTTTGAGAGTGTTTATGCCGAAACCCACTTATTTGGGTAGTCGAATGTGTATGCTTAACTCTCTTTGAGAGTGTTTATGCCGAACCCAATTACTTGGGTAGTCGAATGTGTAAGAAAGAAGAAAGCTCATATGTGGATGGAACTAAAATGAAGTGATTATGATTCGACAACTGAGATGACTAACTTTAAAATCTTGTTGCTGAAGGTAGGTAAAACTTTAAGTTTTTGTTAAAACACATGTAAGGAAGAAAAGGTACGAATGATATGTTTGAAGCCGCTAGATGGATTCAAACATAGAAGGAATGAGGGGTATGGATGTTACATTTAAAACCGTGGGACGGATTTAAAACATGTACCTCGATACGTATATATATATAAATAACAAGAATGATATATTAAGAAATGGCCATGTATTGACATGTTATGAATAGGTCTAACACACTAATGTCTTAAGAAGGAATTAATAAAGTATTGATGTAAAAACGAGGTCAGGTGATAAACATCATGTTTAAATAAAATCGAATGAAGTGTGTAAACCCCTAATTTTATAATGAGATTGGCAGAAATCATGATGCAATGAATCTACTGAGAACGGTGAAAGAATGCTCATGAATGAAAGCTCATGATACCAGATGGACAAGATCAACCCTGTTAAGATACGGATTCGTGAAGGAGCGAGTCGACTCGGGTTGTTACACGTTGGTCGGTGCCAAATTAGCAAGGTTAGTAAATGGTTTAACTTGTGGATGTTAAATAGAAAGTTACATATTGAATGATGCTTTTATGTGAACTGGTGGTACTGAACTTGAACGATCATAACTGTGGAAATTATGATAGAATATACGAAACGACAAGTATCGATAAGAAATGCTAACCTTGATGCTCGGCTTGTTGGCCATGTTCATTTGAACAAGGCATGGTAGAAAAGATATGCATGACATAGATAACAATAGTAACCATGGAAATAATGCTTAGTCTTCATGTTAAGTACGGATAAGTAGGTGTAAAAAGGGTGACTTGGTTGTAATAATAAGTCTTCGAATGATTACAGTAGGCGTATGATAATAAATCGACCCTTCCTATGAGCTTAAAGCTAATCAGAGGTACTGAGAGTAATGGAATGTGTAGGATAGCTCATAGCGAACAAAATGAAAGATAGCATATGGTGTATGAGTAGTATGAAATAATCGATTTATTTCGATTAGCAAATATATGAATGTAATATGTTTAAATAGGAAGTTAGAAATAAGCCATAGACTAGGGTTTGTACGATTAATAATTGTATACAATTGAAATAAATCCAATGAATGAAACGCTAGTGATGGTATGCGCTAGGAGCTAGCATTATAAAGTAAAAGACACTAATAAGAGCTCTGGAGCAGAATCTGACATAAGTATTGTGGATGAACAACTAGAAAGGGGTAAGAGTAGAATTGGTTTGGTAAGAACGAGCAAGGTTTCGGGGACGAAACCTTCTTTAAGGGGGGTAGACTTGTAACACCCCAAAATTCGAATTATTAAATTCGTTAGCATGTTGCCATGTTTAATAAAATGAGATACAATAACTAAGTTAATAAACCTAGTTAAATGCCTATTAGATAAGCTAAATGATGAAACTTGTGGCATATATGATAGTAAGTTAAAACTTGAGGGACTTAGAGTGCCAAACTTGGAAGTTAATTTATTAAAACAAAAATCTAACACACACAAGGTGTGTGTGTGCGTGAGAATGATCAGGAACAAGGGGAAACCCTTGTTCTTCAACTACTTACAAGAACTCAAAAATTGAACCTGATTTTGAGAAGAAATCGAATGCATGAGGCTAGGTACAACTTAATCTAAGTGTATTGATCATAAGGTAAGTTCCAATTTATGATTTGATCATCTTGTATGAAGTGGGTTATTGATTAATCCACGAATTGGTATGAAATTAAGCGTGATTATGTGTTAGAATCGTTATATAAAACGTGTATTATGTATGATTCCAACTAATTTGATGATTTAAGAAGAAACCCACAATTTTGAATGAAGTAGCGACATGGGTGTTCTACCCATGTCCAATCCTTGTTTGATGTATTTGTTACTAGCTTGAAATGGGTTTTGTGATGTTAGTTTAGGGTGAATTGTAAGAATGGAATGTGATTTTGAACACTCTTTTGGTGATTAGAATTTAGAAGTTAATGGCTATGCTTGAACTAGTTGTAAACTATGCATAGTAGATTGTACGCACACCAAGTGTTTGATAAAATGACTAGGTGAAGCTAGAAAGTGAAATTGTATGAAAATTGTGAGTTTGCATGTATAGAAAGCGGTTGTGATAAAAGTAGTAGTTTACTAACTTGAAAAATATGCTTTAGATGGAACTCGTATACGAATTCGGGTTGAAAGTATATGTTGGTCAAATTTATGCATTAGGAGCTTGTACCTTGTGCTTGAATGGTGTAATGCTCACCTTGTATTAGATGTGCTTGAATCAAGGTGATTAAGAGCGAAGGTGTATGATATGTGAAAGTATATGTAAGCGAATGTGTATGCGAGTATGATTATGTGATCATGTGGTTGTAAGTACTTTAGCATCATAAGTACGAAATGTACATAGTGTCGTATGGTAGGTGCTAAATTAATATGTGTTTTATGCGTTAACATGATGGATTGCATGAGTCTAGAAAGATGTGGTTTTGGATGTATGCTTTATGATTATTAGACTTGACCATGAAAGTCAAATGTGAGTTACGCTTTTGATATGATCATTATATGTGAAATCGTGTACACTAACAAGGATGTGATTGCGGTAACATGAAAGCATTAGGGATCATGTGGACGTGGACTCAAGCACGAAAGACTAACGGGTCAAGAGGGGACAAGGAAGCCAATGCGAAAATGGACGCTCAAGGTAAGTGATTCCGTAATCACTTCTTAGTTATTTATGTAAAGTTATATGCAACTTAACTAGGTATGGTAATTGAGGTCGAATAGGAACAAATGGTATGATATTGATGAAGTATTAAACGGATCTCAGCTTTGATCCGAGCAAGGTATGCGTGATTAGGAATCGTAACTAGGTAGTAGGATTGGTTGCTTATGCAAGGTAGTGCTTGTTGTTAATAATGGGGCAAAGTTGACAAAAACGCCCTTGGTGGGGATTTCGGGTAAACGACCTTAAAAGTCATTTGGAAGTGAGCTATTCGATTAGAGTAATGTCTTTGTCTAGTATGAAAGTGAAGTATAGGGTTTTGTATGTTATAGACCTTTTAATGTATAAATACCCATAACGGGTCGAATAATTCATAAGTGAATAATAAGCCGATAGTGTAAGTTAAGAATTTCCTTAATCCGGATATGAGATTTTAAGTTCATATGATAGAATGTGAATTTACAAGCATGTAGGAAGAAACGGGAGGTTAAACGGGTAAACGGTTCAAAAGTTATGCGCGTTTTAGTGCGTACGGACGACGAAACGGAGCTGCAGAAAAATGCAAAATCTAGAGGGCGTCGCCGACGGGCATGGGGGCGTCGCCGACGGGCTCTAGAAAATCAGTTTTTGTGCTGACGGGTTAATTACCTGTCTACGGGTTTTTGGGCTACGGGTAAATGCAAGGCCCGTCGCCGACGGCCCTAGGGGCGTCGGTGACGGCCTTCCCAAGTCCCAAAAGCTGAAATCTTGTTATTTAAGTTAATATATGTACCGTGGGCTTCGGTTTGATATCCGTGGACTACGGCGGAGTTTCCAAACATGATTTTGAAGGTTCCTTGGATGTTTATGGGCTATAAAGCTAAGTCTAAGGCACACGTTAATAATGTATGGATATATAAGAGGTACGCGTGATCTAGTACGTGTTCGTTAAAGTATGTACATATGTAGATAAGCAAGTTTGTGTGTTTGTATGTATTTGTATACGTATGTAGAAGTTATGTAAGCATGTGTGTAGGCATACACGTATGTATGTTTATAACTCCAAGTGTACGTATGTAGTAGGATATGTAGTTATGCTTAATGAAATGTACGAGTGTATGTACGTATGCCTAGTTGTAGGAAGGATATGTAAGTATGTAGTTGTGTATGTAGGTATGTATAAGGGTATGTATGAGTGTATGTACGTATGTAGGTGTATATGTATGTGGGTATGTAAGTACATATATGTGTATGATTTAGACACATTGAGGGTTAACGTTATTAATGGTGTACCTTGAGAATGATAAGTAATGCAGGTACATTCATGAAGCCTCGCCAGGAAATGGATACGCAGATGAAATGCTTGAAGTTTGATAAAGAACGAGATGTGAAGTATATACGAATGATCTTGTTTATACATTGTGTGCTAATGTCTTTGAATGTATGTGGTGAATGCAGGTTGTGCGGGTCACGGAGGATCATCAAGGAATAAAGATCAAAGACCGAGTCACTTAAGGGATTGTACGGGGTTGTCTAAGGATGTAAATTGTTATACATAAGCTATGATTTATTCTATAACTGAGTCAGTTTTTCGTATTCGATATAAAAGAGTTATTATAAAAGTGAACTTTCAAGTAAGACGTAAGGTTTATAATGAAAGAATTTTTATGGCACGAACTTCCGCTGCGACTTTCGCTAATTACGTGTTAGGGTGTAACATCTTTTCACCTCTTGGTGATTTTATCTGAATTGACTTTTGATCACATAAGATATTTGCTTTATTGGCTATTAACCAATCCATTCCTAATACTACATCAAATCCAACCAGATTCATTGGGTAAAGGTTTGCCATAAATTTTTGATTAAAAATTTCTATTCTTGCCCCCTGCAAGATTTCAGAAATTCTAACGGTTTCTCCATTTGCTGTTTCTACTAGACATTCTTGTGGTAGTTTAGTTAATGATTGATTTAGGAGTTTGCAAAACGAAGTATTAATAAAACTTTGGTTTGCACCAGAGTCAAATAATACTTTAGCAAAAATATCATTAACTAAAAACGTACCAGCAATTACGTCTGGAATCATCCTGGCTTCCTCTGTAGTTAGCGCGAATGCTCTGGCATTTTTAGGATTTTTGTTGGTTGTAGCTGGAGCCAATTTCGGACAGTTTGTCCTAATGTGACCTTTTTCCCCACAATTGAAGCACATTCCATTACTGGATTTCTTCTTGCAATTCTCTTCCTTGTGTCCTGGGGCCTTGCAAAAATTACAGTAAGTAGAGCATCTTCCAGAATGCTTCTTTCTGCAGGCTTTGCAGTAGGGTGCAGAGGTAGAACCTACATTCCTACGATTGGAATTCCCAGAACGGAATTCTTGAGTAAACCTTTGGGTTAGGTTTCTCCTCTGGTCTTCTTCTCTAGTACGGATTAATTCATCTGTCAAGGTATTGGCTAGTTCTACAGCTTCCTCTATGGTTTGGAGTCTAGCTGCCTTGACTACATGTCTAATCTCTCCAATTAATCCCCAGATATAACGGGAGATTAATACCGGTTCAGGTGATGCAAGGGTAGGTACTATTCTAGCATATTCAAAGAATGTGGTAGTGTAACCCTTACTGTCTACTCCGGTCATTCTTAGATTCAGAAACTTATTTGCTATCCGTTCTTTTTCATTGGGAGGGCAGAATTTCCTTTCTACCATGTTCTTGAATTCTTCCCATTCCATATTATAAATCTTATCACTTCCTCTTGACTGGAGGATAGTGTTCCACCATTCTAAGGCTGCATTTTTAAACAGATTTGAAGCAAACATTATTTTATCTTCTTCAGCACACTTGCTTATTTTCAGAACTGCCTCAGTTTTCTCTATCCAGCGTAAAGCTGTAATGGGTCCTTCATTGCCCGAGAATTCTACTGGTTTGCAGGACCAGAATTCCTTGTAAGAACAACCATGTATCATGGTTCTTCTTCTTTTGGGAACGGGCGCTTGAAGTATGGGTCCATTGTTCACGCTGTTTTCGGGTTCAGTTGGTCGCTTACTACTATGCTTACTTTTATTATTCGCTTCCTGAACTGTTTGAATAATAAATGGCATTGCATCTATAATTCCCTGTGCCACAATATGCTGAACGGCACTATTATCCATTTGGTTTCCGTTGTTATTATTGTCCGAATTCTCATTAACCACGTTAATGTTACTCTGGTTATCGTTATTCAGATTTTCTTGATTTCCCGCGTCGGCCATCTGAATTTTAGACATTTACCAAATATTAATATCACAAATAATATTTATATATAGCAAATCACATGACACGCACTTTTTAACCAAAAGCGTCGAGCATTGCGACTTTTACTCTTTTTATATAGTATGCATCAATACACACCAGTACAGAAATAAAATTTACAGTACTGACTGAAATGTAAAACTACAATACTAATAGTATGCATCCGTAGTTTTTTTTTTCTAACACATACACACATATATTATTTTATTATTATTACTACTACCGTATTGTCATCACGTTTACTGATATGGATTCATCCAGAAATCCATATTACGCTCATCGTATTTCCATACGAGGCGTTCTCCCACCTGTCGCATTCTATCACTGCTTTCTAAAATTTCCTCCCCAAAAGTCCTAAGTTCCTGGACATTTTCTGCACTCATTGGGGGTGCAGGTTCTAGGACTGGGTTTGGAAACTGAGGTACGGGTTCCTGATACGGAGGCATAGGGGCCTGGTACGGGTATGGATTCTCTAAAATTTCCCTAACGTATGCATCACTAATGTTGTAGGGATCTTGAGGATCTAACCCTGGATAAGCTCCTAAGTTGGGTATTGGCACATTTTCCTGAATTGGGTTTTGTTGCACGTAGTCCCTAACATCGTCCCACCAGGGGTCGTAGTTGTTTGGGTCTAAAGGATCAGGTGCAGGTACCCTAGGTATCTCCTCTGGGTTGAATTCAGGCATTTCTATCTGGTTTTCTATTTCCATGGGTTGATCAGGATTTTGTGGTTGTGGTGCTAGCATTTGTTCCAGGTTTGGGTCGGCAGCAGTGGTTGCTAAAATATGGATATTAGCGATACCCCTATTGAGCATATCCTGATTATAAGCATCAGTTTCTCTTTTTGCTGCGGCTAACACTCGCTGTTCCTGCAACTTTTTCATTCTTTTCCTACGCTCGTGCGCTCCCCTACTGAACCATCCCCTCTTTTTCTGAGGAAATGGCTCTTCAGACTGAGCCTTAAACACAAAGATCCCTTCTTCTGTGTCAGCAGAATACCCTGAGAGGGCAGGCTGAGAAGAGGAGGTGCCTTCGCTCCTAGGCGAACCAGACAGTTGACGATAGGCGTCAGAAGGTCCTTGGTCACTCATACTGTAAACTAACAAATAGTCAGATAACACATAGCAAGAAATACAATTATACACGTATTTCCATAATTTATTTCCTAACACTTTGAATTTTGATGTCAGCAGAACACTTCTGTGGCTGAATCAGTGGCATAGCTCTGATACCACCTTCTGTCACAGCCCCCGATCCCCATCTCCCGGGAACGGGTGGCCGTGAGCCAGTTTCGGTGGTATCACATTTATTTATCCAATTTGGCAGCGGAAATTTTCATCAGGACCGTAGTTAGGAAATATTTAATCAGAGTAAACCACCACATTTTATAACATTAAACATATGGGTAAAAACCCAAGTTTTCAATACACACGTTTCATAGGAATAAATCCTATTTATTTAATAAAAACATCCATTTTATTCTTAGGTAACTTTATTGCCACTTTTCCAAGCCTTCAGTGCTGTCCAGCTGGCTTCTATTTGGCTTTCACATTTTGTTACCTGAAACGCGTTTTAAAAAACATTTTGTCAGTGGGAAATACTGGTGAGTGAATCCCAATTTAATCAAGTTTAAGTAAAAACCAATTTGCAGTATTGAGGGCACATCCGCAATTACATTTGTATCCCAAGACATCACAATTAACATCAGTGGTACGGTCATACTCAACTTATGGGATGTTACCACACCAGTAACCAATTTTGTATACAAAACCCCAACATACCCACTATAATTGTATTCTTCACAAATACTCAATAACTGTCATTTGCATGGAAATGTATTTAAGGTTTTGTAAAAACAGTTAACAAAAAGGAGATTACTCACATTGCTGTTTTAGGTTTTTCGTAAGGGTTTCCTGGAGATAATCTATAAATTACACAAATGCACGTGTGTTAGTATAATAACCCATTTTAACATTAGTAATACCCTCCCCGAGACGGCATTCCAACGACTACGTCGGGCAGAACCACGACAGCCGTTACGGAACCCTAGATCAATCGGGCAGCGTATCTAATACGTCTCCAGGGGTTATAATACTTACATCGTAGCAGAACCTCGCTATTTTAGGGGATATGGAACTCGGGTATAATGCCCACTATTTAAAAGTGTAGAGAGACAGAAAGAAAATGAACGAAAGCAGACTGAAGGCCGTTGCCTTCTATTTATAGTGCTGAATTCGAGTCCCCACGCGGCCCGCGTGGAATTTGGGCCGGGCTTACGCGGCCCGCGTCAACTCCGGGTTAAAGCGTAGCTTGGTCCGGTCACTATGTAGCCTCGACACGCATCGAACACGTGGCCGCTCCGGGCTGTGCCACAAATCAGGACGCTCGCGGCCCGCCTTCACTTAACCAAACTTGTACGCGGCCCGCTTCAACTAAAGGTTTTGGCGATATCCTGGTATACACTCGCGCGGCCCGCTTAAGCTTGAGGTGAGGCCCTACGCGGCCCGCCTCAACTTAATTATTAATGTTTTTTATTTATTTTATATAGTATAATCTATTTTGGGGCTCGGTTTTCACATACGGGGTGCATATAAAGACATATTGATATATTTAAAGATATATTAGGGTGTCGGAAATATTATGAGGATGTCTGTTTTACCGAGGGTTGTTATAGTTTGGGCGGGAGTTTAAGCCCGGGCGTGGGGCATGCTAGCAATCCTATGTGGCCGGCTCTTATTGGCTTGTTGGCTAGGGCATAGCGGGCCATGTTTAAATTTTAAAATATAACCGTTGGCCAAGCCAAGTCGGGCCAGCCACGCCCCGCCATACCCCACGGACACGTCACTCACCAGCAGGAGGGCTCGAACTCCACATTAATTGACTAATTTTGTGTTACATTAAATCAAAATGGGAACCATATTTACTTTTCAAATCTAGTTTAAAAATGATTATTTATGTTAATTTCTTAAAATATTATTCAATCTACAACTAGTTTTGTGTTCCATTTTTTTTATGATAAAAGTCGTATTTTGTTTTTTTTGTCAACTTTTATTTTCTAAATAAATTTATGTATTTTCTAAAAGTTTATATTTTAGGGGCCCGTATTTTATCTTGGCACAGTGTTCACAAATTTTTGAAGATTTTCGGAGACGGCCAATGGTCACGTGAAACACACTTTTAAAATCTCATTGTACACAAAACTACTTTTGCTTATTGCACTTTTATTGGTATCATCAACAAAACATGCGTTTTGATGATGAAATTTAATTAATTCATATGCAAAACTAACTCAAGTATTCCATGTATACTCATTCATTTGGTTATTAGTAATCCTAATTAATGCATGAACTTTAGATATATGTAAAAACTAGTTGAGTAAACTTTCGTTTTGCTCTCTGTGGTTTGGTCACTTTAACGGTTTTGCCCCAAACCTTTAAAAATAGTCATTTTACTCCCTGATGTTTTGGTTGTGTTGCCAGTTTGCTCCCTGCGGGGAGCAAAATAGAAAAACAAACAATTTGGATGGAGTTAGAGGCGGGGAGCAAACTGGCAAAAAAAACTGAAACATCAGGGAGTAAAATGACTATTTTTAAAGGTTTGGAGCAAAACCGTTAAAGTGACCAAAACACAGGGAGCAAAACGGAAGTTTACTTAAACTAGTTTTATAACTCATAAAAGCATACCGGAGATCAATATGAATTAGTGGTATTTTATTGATTAAAGTGATCTAAACATATAATTAGAGTTCTTTTAAAACAATCAATTGTTGCAAGTGACGTTGTGCAACACTATCAACTTATCAAAAGGCCATAACATTGCTAATGCGACTTCGTAGTCGAAAGTTTTCATGACACCCAATAGATAATGGTAGCCATACGTCTAGTTTGTTGTTCAAAAAGCATCAAGCCTAACCCGATTATCCCATTTGAGTTATGGTTCAAGTTGACCAACGCCTTCTAGCGAAAAAAAAGAAACAATTCTGGCTATAAACTGATGTATAAAAGCTCAAACCATGCATACTATTTCACTTTATTAATTTGGTGTTATAGTTGTGCAATTAAAGACAGGTAGTACAGCATAAGACCATAAGTTGACCAACATTGGATCATATTGACAATCTACATTCACAATATACATATGAATTCAAGCCCTCATCTCATACTAATAAGCTTCAGAGACTACTCACTTGCTTCTTCACAAAAGACGGCAAGGCGAATGCAGCTCTATGTATCTGTTCAAAATCGAATATGATATATGTGAATATGAATAACGTAATATTAAATGTTTATTAAATGCGACGGTTTTGACCTATGTATGTATAAATGGGTCGATTTGGCTTGTGATTTATCTCAAATGGGTCAAGGAATTTGGCTACACGCAGGGGTGAGCAGAAAAACCGAACAAATTGTCCAATAGTTCTCCTTATATAAACGATCGCCTATATATTATTTGCCGCATGATGTAATTGGTTGAAATTAGTTTGAACCCACCCATGTTCAAAGCTAGCGGTTAACCGAATTAATCGAATCATCTTTTCCAATAACCAAATTATTCAACCGTTTATAACCCAAATCGGTAACGAAAATCTAAAAACGAACCATTGGTTATAGGTTCAGTTGTAGTCCCCTGTCCCCATAACCAAACTGATAAACCCATGCTCACCTCTGACACTTGTAAGCCGCCTAGGGTTTGTTTTAACAGATACAACATCCTAAATCGTTTTGTTCTGAAAGTTAATAATTATTGTAAAAATACTGATCTTATAACAACAAGTGACATATTAGGTGTTTGTGGGTCAACTCAACCCGTCCCGACCTGTACTAAAGATGACTTGTTTCAACCCAAACTCTTTTCGACATGTTATTCAACTGCCGAATAAGTATTAGTATACAAGATATAAGATGAGAGTTACCTGAGAGTTGTAGAATTTTGGTTCGCTCTGATCATATGCTCCCTCTAGCTTCTCAATGGGATTTACAGGATTTCTAAAATCTACATGCGGGCCCTCCGTTGAGCACAGTATGAATCCAATCACACCACTGTAAAACCAATAAATAACAACATGATGATTGATGAACATCGGTGTTATTAAAATGTAAATAAACGCTTAGCAGGGTATTGGTGGGATCCTGTGAGTTTTCGGTGACGGTTCTCACACTTCTCATAAACTAATGTAAATAAAGTAGTAATTTAACAGTTTGTTAAAACATGCAGATGATTATAACTAATCGCACCTAGGATAAGTGGGGACATTAGCCCATGCATAGTGAACCGACCCCTTGAATACTTCACGGCAAGCAGCAATCATATCGTTAATAAGATGCGTGTGGAGCCACATACTCTCAGCCATGTTACAAAGAACACCACCAGACCTCAATGCATTTGAAATCATCTCAAAAAAAGGCTTTTCAACAAGATCTTGAGCAGGACCTAATTAACAATAAAAAAATACGTGGAAAACCGCCATAACTAAAGAAAACGATTAATGAAAATGTAACAAAATTACAAACATACCTACAGGATCAGAAGAATCAACAATAATGGCATCATACTTCCCTTTCCGAACATGTCGTATGAGCTCCAACGCTGTTAAGATAAAAAAGGTTAAAAAAGGATTTGATCGGTAAGAATGTTTTACGTCAATATATTCATAAGCGGTAATTCGGTGGATATTACCATCTTCAACATGGAGATGAACACGAGGATCCTCGAAGCCAACAGCTAAATCGGGAAAGAACTTCTTACTAACCTACAAATAAGAATTTAAGACTTTATTTATCCATCATATAGGAGAATATAAAAAAAAATAAATAAATTTGCAGCACATACATCTATAACCATCTGATCTATCTCACATATATCGATCAGCTCCACTGAGCTGTGCCGAGCAACTTCCCTAAGCACCCCACCATCACCGCCACCCACAACCAGGACCTGTAATTATCCCGTACGTTGTTTTAGCACTACTTACATTTAAATAATAACAGTTGGTAAAAAAATAATAAAGCAAAGTTACATTTTTTGGTGTTTGGATAGAGCAAAGGGGAAGATGAGCTATCATCTCCTGGTAGGCAAACTCGTCTTTCTCGGTTAGCTGAAGGATACCATCAAGAACTAGCACTTTCCCGTACGTTGCAGACTGCAAATTAAGTAAACGTATTCAGAATATATGGGTAATTTTCGATAATAAACCAGTTAGGGGAAAGAAGTTACCTCAAAAACTAGGACCTCCTGAAACTTTGATCTTTCTTTGAATAATACATTTTTTACTTCTAATGAATGTGCTTCTCCTGCAAGCGAATATTATTTAATATCTGAAATTTTACTACATGTTTGTTCAATACCAGGAAAAAATAAAGAACTAAACATATTCATTCTATAAGATCATTGTATCCTATAGATTTTAATAGAATGAACATGTAGCTAAAATAAATAAATAAATAGATAAATAACAGAAACTAATCCGATTGAAGTTGATCAAAAGTATGAATACCTGGCCACATAGGGTTATTGAAGTAAACTCGTTTATCACCTTTATCTGCCATAGAAACATAACGATGATCAGAATATATCGAAAATCATAAGCGTAAATTACTTCTCATGTTGATAAGAGAGTTAACATCCATAATCACGACAACAATAGAAAGTTCTCTAGCTTTTGAAGATATTAACATGACAAAAGAAAGTAAAAAAGGTGAAAAGATAATGACCAGATGAATTCTGATGCTCAGTGAACCATCCTGAAACAACGGTTGCGTGACAATTAGCTTCCAGCTCAGCATCAGGGGAGAAAGCCCGTGCTTTCAAGCAACATGGAGGGATAGCAGCTAGCTCATTCTCGTTAATCTTACGCTGATCCATTACTTACTTCACCAGTTCCAGCCTCTAATCAAAAACCAACACGGCCCGTTACAAAAATGAACTCATTGTTAAAAGTGGAAACAACCAACATACTAAATAACATAACAAATTGAGTAATGCATAAAAATCTGGTCCGAAAGGAACTTTACGCTTTACAGCGCATACTTTAATCTGCAATCACTAAGTTGTGTGTCCAAAAAGTTAGTAACTAAAGCTAGATTCTAATGTTTACACGACGAATCCGAATAATTGACTGATTTACAAACTATAAAAGAAGTATGAATCACCATTCAACATAGTAACATAACAAATCGAGCGATGCACAGAAATTTGGCCCGAAAGGAACCTTAACACTTTACAGCACATACCTTAATCTTCAATCGCTAAGTTATGCGTCCAAAAAATCAGTAACTAAAGCATAGATTCTAATGTTTACACGCGTACGAAAGCGAACAATTGACAAATTTACAAAGTGGAGCATAAACACCTAAAATGGACCAAAATAAAATGTGTTCATTTAAATGGTTAGAATTATTCCAGATCAACACCAATGAAGAAAGGACCACTCCCACTTTATATGAGACATATAATAATCCATCCATAAAAGGTATATATAAATATATAACAAAATTTGCCTAGACAGCAACTAAATACCAGACGACAAATAAGATACCCTATATCCATCTTACATTTTATAATAAAAAAAAATAAAAAATAAAAAATAATAAAAAGAAAACCGTTTATTTTGAGCAGCAAACACAACAAAACAAGATGCAGAAACACGAATTATCTAATCGATCGGCATGTAATTATGTAAACATCAACATAAGCATATACATTATTAGATCGTAAGTAAGATTAGGTCAGAAATTTTGCAAAGAAATCAGTTGAATTAACGAACAGAACGGAGAATCATGATTTGTTTCAGTTAGAACGTAGCAAGTTTGGAGTTGATTACATGAACAATTGCATAAAGTTTATATATACGTAAAAGGAGATAAAGAGGATCGGTTAATGGAGAACTCACAGTGTGTCAGAATTTGGGCTCCGTTTTCGTCTGGTTTGAAAAGTAGATGAACTGGCGTAACGGGAGCATACATACGTGTGTGTATATATACACACACACATACAAACAGGGGAGTGGGTGTTGTGAAATGACCAATGTGTCCTTGTTATCAACGTGCAACTTTTTGGTAAAGAATAATTATAGAAAAATACAAAATTTTATTGCTTTATACATGCTAAGAATAATTGTAAGAAAATACAAAATTTTATTGCTTTATTTATGACGGATACAATTTTATTGCTTTATACATGCTAAGAATAATTATAAGAAAATACAAAATTTTATTACTTTATTTATGACGGATACTAATGTTAATAAAATTTATAAGAACATTCTGTTCGATTAATTTTAATTTTAATATTAATAAGCAACTGACACATATAGGTTTTTTTATATATACTAGGGAGAAAGCCCGTGCGATGCACGGCATGCATAATAATTATTGTTTGTTTGTGGTAAGATGTCTGACACAACTGGTGCATAACATGTAAGACAATACGCCTAGAAAGGGGCGTGCTTAAACTTTATTAAACCATGGACCATAATACCATATAAAATAATTCGACAATGATATGGGCTAGCTCATATATGTCACCTTTACATTCTCTCTTTAAGAAAGGGAGGCGTATCCCATGTTTATTTTTTTCAAAAAGCCAACTTCTCCCTTATATGTCTTTACACATTCGAAGTGATGCGTTACCACGTTTTTTTATTCCTATATTTATTAATGTAAAACAATGCACTTCTAATTCTCCCCTTATGTCTTTACACATTTGAGCATTTACAAAGGCTTCCTAACAGTAACACTCGGTTACAGCCAACTAACGCGTGCATGAAGTTCGTAGGCGTCATAATAATGCATTATTTGTTATTAAAATGGGGGGGGGGCTGCGCGTTCAGCTTAAAATACTTATCTCAAAATTCAGAAATAAAGTTGATTTTCAATTTAGAGCGAGGTGGGCCAAGTGACATCAGAATATGCGTCTATGGCAGAAGTACCAATTAAAGAATTAGACCCTAAACCTATAAACGTAGTCGCTAATCATTTCAGTATTATGTTCCTTATGCATGCGGGTTTACGTGCTCTCGCACCACGGCAAAGTGTTTAGAAAATCGGTTAAAAATTTCAAAGTAGCTCCCTATAGGATGTGGGTTGTTTATGTACAAAGCGTTACAGATTTTGATATTAAAATGTATGCATCAATTAAGGTTTCATCTTTCTATTTCCTCCGACGATTTCATTAACCCTTTCTTTCCTTTTCTTGTTATTTGTGGCATTTGCAGCCAACTTTGAGCATTTACAAAGGCTTCCTAATAGTAACACTCGGTTACGGCCAACTAACACGTGCATGAAGTTCGTAGGCGTCATAATAATGCATTATTTGTTATTAAAATGGGGTGGGGGGGGCTGCGCGTTCAGCTTAAAATACTTATCTCAAAATTCAGAAATAAAGTTGATTTTCTACATAAGTAACTATTAGAATGAAGCATTATTGGAGAAAGCTTAAGGGAATTTAAAAATCGGGTATATGGTTAGGCAAGTGGGTTTATATTTCGGTTAATCAGCCCTGGTATTTATATCCATCCAATACCCATGACATTCCCAAACCCGAATATGCGTACCCGATAGTTCGGGCTTTACGCATTCCCGCCAGCCTCGAGTATTTTTGCCACCCCTACTGATAGACCAAATTGCCACTCATCAGCAGTAATTTAATACTGATGAATCATGATTACCTGTGACAATCGGTTACAACTTCAGCTTCCATGCAATATTCATCAATCATGCAGATCTGAAGTACCTTGTAGTGGCATTTCAATAAAACGCATTCCCTAGTCCCTGAACCCCCACTTCCGCAGGATTCTCTCATATGGTTTTTGGATTCCTACCAATAATGTGTGTGAAGTTCACCGAGACTCATGTGGTCTATTGTATATTTTATCTATCTTAAACCTAATAGTATTATACCATACACTCTCGGACTCTTTGTGAGCTCAGAACTGAACTTTTAATCTCATCAATATATCTCACATATAAGATCTGGAAGCCCAAACTGCTATCATTATGTATATATTATAGGAGAGCAAAATGATGAAGATTTAAAAACTTTATTTAGTTTATGAAATATAAATTATAAAAATATTCAAGGGTAAGAGACTTACTATGTTAACTTCACAGTTGACCTTGATAATTACACCCCGTGAAAGAATGGAGCATGCTTCCTCTTTTGTGGGAAAGATCACATCACCTTGAGGCTTTTTCATCAACTCTTTGTTTGAATAATATATGTACTGTTTATAATCACTTGGCAATCGATTATCCCATTCTATATTTGATGTTAAGAGGTTGTTCACCTCTGATTTTCAATTTCATCATCGTCCTCAAACTGCAAAATACATATAGTTTCTAGCTCAAGACAAACATATTCATGTTAAACCAAGATATCATATACAAAAGTTAAATCAGAGTCTTATAACAACTACTACTCAACAAATAAAAGAACATAAAATTATTCCTTCCCAACAAACTGGATATATTTCAACAACTTAAAACATGAAGTGTTTGCAATCATTTTGAAACAGAGTATTTTTTATTACGTTTGCTTTTTTTCTTCTTGGTTTCTATACACTTACCTTTTTAATTACACCCCTGAAAGAATGGAGTATGTTAACTTCAGTTGAAGAACACAATAATATTCGAATATACCTTTTATGTTGGAAGAAACTTGATGCCTTCAATCAAGAGATGAGAACTAAAACCAAAAGATTTGTCCAGTAACTGTAATCTAACAACGAAATCAACAATTCTTTCAAAATTGATTATTTGGAAGAGTTCGAAATTCACTAACCAGGTTCCACATTTGTTGCAAAGAAAAGCAAGATCAACTATCCTAAACTAACACAGTCTAACAACATCAACTATCCTATCCACATATACAACCACAAAAACCCTAAATCCATCAAATTAACAATACAATACACAAATTAGATTAACATAGATCACAAATTACAGAACAAAACAACGATCGATACATGTAAAGCTCTTCAAAACCGAGGCCACTTGCGTTATGATTGTAAATCTCATGAATTGCATGCTCCACTGATCCGTAACCCAATAATGCACATAGATATGTAAAATTAGGGCCAAAAAGTCATCAAATAATGAATGGCCAACAATATACATAAACCGGTAACGTAAATCAACAAAATACATAACAATCGATGCAAAAACCCTTAAAACCTTACTCGTATTTGTTACCGGTAGGCGTGAAATCAAACACTTGACCAAGGATTTCCATAACATTAGCGATTTTGAGAGAAAAAGGCAATAAACCCTTGATGTACCATTCGATAACCCTAGCCCTTAACTCCTTCACTTGTTCCTAAACAGTCAACACCAAAAACAATCAGATCATCTTCACCTATTTTAAAACAGAAACTACACTATACAAATGCTAAAAATTATAAATCAACATAAGAGCATAAAAATTACACATCTACATCATCCAAAACACAAACACATAATCCAAATATTTTATGAGATCAAACACCTCTGATCAAAGTTATAAAAACCCAAATCAATAAAACTTCAAATCCAAACAAAACAATATAGTTGAAAACGACAGAGATAGGGTTCGTTGATTGTTACCTTAGCCGCCGGTACTTAACTCATATCGGTTCGGTAGCAGAACCCTAGTGGTAGTCGCTGCCACTTGAGCTCAAACCATGAGAACCCTTGATCCAATCTTACCGCAGTCGTCGGAATCATCATTTTTTAACTTTGATTGAACCAGAGGGATGAACTGTTAAACTTTTGAGTAACAATCTGGTTTCAGTCGCTGCCGGTGATGATGATTGTGTGCGGCAGAAGAGGTGTCCAGCGACGATTGGGTACGGTTGTGGGTGACCGGCGACGGAGATGGATCGTCTGAGTGGTGGCGACGGCCGGTGCTTGATGAGGATGGGTGACCGGCAAAGTGGAGGTGTGTTTGGAGATGGAGGGCTCCTCAAGAAGAGACCTACTATTATGGAGGTCATAATTGTCAAAAACCATATAACATGGATGTTTTAATTCTGCGATCTTATGATTTTGTCGGATTATGTTTAATCTCTAACCAGTCATATGTCATATAGGTCTTATAGGTTATGATGATGGCTGGGCTATATGGGGAGACTATTCAAACTATGGTTATGTTAACAACTTGCAAATTGTGGCTCCGGTGAGAATAAAATAAATATGGTTTTCTATACGTTTTTTTTTTTAACTTTTGAACTCACATATTTAAGAGGCACATAAATAAGGTTTAAAAAAAGTTGATATAACTAAATTTTTAAGAATATATATAGATATAGATTCCTTTAATTCCTTTAAAATTCCTTTAATTCCATTAATTCAGTTACGTTATTTTTAATTTTATTTTAAGTCTAATTTGTTACAATTATAATATTAATTTTATTAATTTGAAGAAAGAATGTATTTAAGAGACTCATGTATTTAAGAGTCTCATTAATTCATTAATGAAGGTTGTAAAATAGTTCATGTAATTATTTGTGAAGTTTGATTCTTTGGTCAGTTCTTCAAACAAATGACACTACTTCTGTCTTCTCAACAATCAATCACTCTGACCAAGACAAAAACTTAATTATGAGCAAAGCAAAACTATAGCGTAAACATGATATGAAATTAAAAACACAAATATGTGACTGAATGGATTAAAAAACTTCTGTAAAGTAATCATCTTTGCTTGTGCCCAAGTCTTGAATGGGATCATAAAAGCGCTATCACCTCCATTCATCACTGGATAGTTCTTGTAAGCTTGCATTTGGATTAAAAAAATGAATCTGAATAATTTAAGCTACACAACTTCAAAAGCTCTCCAGATTGTTGCTTCAATGATGGATCATGATTCATCACACCTACTATGTATAACATGCAGCAGATTTGCTGAAAGACCAACATCCCAAGCTATCAATGAAGACTCATGTGGTGAGGGCTTGCATATAAACCATAAGAAGCATGCTGTGCAGCTTTCTAAAACCCTTATTAACACCAAACCATAACATTGATAAAAACATGGTGCTCACACACTCTTGCTAAGCGAGTTCACTTTCTGGGACAGTTTATAAAGCATCCAGGATGAAAAGGTACCCATGAGAATTGATGTGTGTTTTGATGATGATTATTATTATATTATTAAATGTGCATTGATGTGTAACCTATGGTTGCCTTCAAAAATATAACGTAGACAAAAAATGAAGTGAGTTATGGGTTTTAATTAAATGATTATTAAATATGCATTGATGTGTAACCCATGTTGCCTTAAAACATATATAACGTATGAAAAAATGAAGCGAGTTATGAGTTTTAATTGAATGATTACATTATACACACACTAATTGCTTATTTAAAACCATCCATTACGTATAATAATACATATTTTCTTCAAAATCTACATGGTTTAAAATTTTTTTTTTACTTCCAATTAAACGACATAAACATTTCATCTATATAAATTCTATTTAATATACTTATATTTCATTTTCATTCTCTTGTATATAAATTTTCTTGTATATAAATTTTATTTAATATACTTATTTTATTAATTTGAAGAAAGAATGTATTTAAGAGACTCATGTATTTAAGAGTCTCATTAATAAAGGTTGTAAAATAGTGAATGATTACATTATACACACACTAATTGCTTATTTAAAACCATCCATTACGTATAATAATACATATTTTCTTCAAAATCTACATGGTTTTAAATTTTTTTTACTTCCAATTAAACGACATAAACATTTCATCTATATAAATTCTATTTAATATACTTATATTTCATTTTCATTCTCTTGTATATAAATTTTCTTGTATATAAATTTTATTTAATATACTTATTTTTTTAATTTGAAGAAAGAATGTATTTAAGAGACTCATGTATTTAAGAGTCTCATTAATGAAGGTTGTAAAATAGTTCATGTAACTAAATTTTTAATTATATATATAGATTAATAGGTTAGAACCCCGTGTGTTACACGGGTTGAATAAATATATTAAATAATAAAAAATATTTCTTAAAAAAATTTGTGCGTTGCACTGGTTGAATAAAACTGTGTATTAGGATAATTAAATAAAACTGTGTATTACACAAGTTGAATAAAGAGTTAATTGCCAAAATCGCCCCTGAGGTTTGAGCACATTTGCCATTTTCATCCAAAATGACACTTTTATACCATTTTGCCCCCCACGTTTGTAACTTTTTGCCATTTTCATCCAAATAACTAACTTAGTTTATTTTTTCTGTTAAGTTGAATGATATTTGGACGAAAATGGCAACTATAAACCACATGGACGAAAATGGCAAATGTGCTCAAACTCTTTTTAATTTCTTTTATTTAGTTAATTTTGTCACATATATAATAAAAAAGAATATACATGCACTTTTTATATGAAAAAAATAATAGTTTTCTCACATATTTTTTTATAAATTTTCATCCAACCACTAACTAAGTTAATTTTTTTCTATTAAGGCAAGGATGTTTTAAATTTTATAAATTAATATAGAAATTAATTTCCAATTGTTTATATAGATCAATTTTATAAAAATAAATCTACTTAAACCTCTAATTTTTATAAAACTAAAATGCTTGTGACCTTATAGAAAAATGTCAAATAAACAAATATTATCATATGTACCCAGTTTTTAATTCATCTTCTACTCTTTTAAATTCGTTCCTAACGAAAAACAAAAGCCAGTGCCCCCATCAAACAACGTACCGTTACCAAACCTTAAAATTACCCACCTAATAGTAAGTATAATGCCATCTAATATTTTGTGATAAACACTTTTCACGACGAGCTATTTTCTTGTTAAACTCTAAAAAACAGAATCGAAATATTCATGTTACTTAGAGAAAGAAAACAAAGTTCTATTGAACAAAAGACAACATATAATAACCTTGATACAAAAAAATTAATTTATAAAATTTAAAACATCTTTCGCCTTAATAGAAAAAAAAAATTAACTTAGTGGATGGATAAAAATTTATAAAAAAAGTATGTGACAAAACTATTATTTTTTTCGTATAAAAATTGCATGTATATTCTTTTTTTCGTATAAAAATTGCATGTAAAAATTGCCATTTTCGTCCCTGTGATTTATATTTGCCATTTTCATCCAAATATCCTTTAACTTAACAGAAAAAATAAACTAAGTTAATGGTTTGGATGAAAATGGCAAAAAGTTACAAACGTGGGGGGCAAAATGGTACAAAAGTGTCATTTTGGACGAAAATGGCAAATGTGCCCAAACCTCAGGGGTGATTTTGGCAATTAACTCTTGAATAAAATGTAATTTAATCAATTAACATATACAGTCATCAAGATGTGTCTTAAAAATGAATGTTGATACACTGTTTATTATTTATTATTAGGTTAAAACACATGTATTACACGTGGTTGGATCAATAAGATATTAAATTAAATAGCTTTTAATAAGCGGCAATAATTGTACAACAGGAAAAAAAAATATGAAAATAGTAAATGAGATAAGTCTTTAAGCGGATAGCCTGGTGATAAAGTGGTGTATTCTCCAACCAAATGGACAATGGTAGTAGGTTCAAATCCTATTAAGGGCATGTGTTATATGATTTTAATGTTAAAATAAAAGTAGATGAGATAATTTTTTTTAGGATTCAAACCTGTATCAAATTGGTATAGATATAGCGCACCAATCACTACACAAACTATTTTTTTAATTATTCAGAACTAACAAAGTTATATACAAAACCCATGCAATACATGAGTTTTTTAAAGATATGACTTTTTACTATTTAGTATTCAAAATTGCATTTATTTAACCCGTGTAAAGACACAGGGTTTTTAAAGATATACCTTTTTTTATTATTATTTGGTATAAAAATACATTTATTTAACCTACAATACACGGGGTTCTTAAATATAAAACTTTCTATTTTATTATTTAATATATAAAATTACATTTATTTAATCTTAATAATAAACATTGTTTTTAAAGATATATTATTTTATTATTTAATATATAAAATTACATTTACTCAACTCATGTAATACACATGATTCTAACCTAGTGTGTGTATATATACATGCAACAAAACATGAATAACAATGAAAACTTTTATTTACTTTTTCATCGTTCCATATTTTCTTATTCACAAAAAGTAACTAATGATATATATATATATATATATATATATATATATATATATATATATATATATATATATTTGTTAATTATCTGGTAATGCTTATCAACAAACATAATTTTTAATTAAAAAAAATTTATCTATAAGATTGTATATGGTTTGTTTCAAAGTCTTAACTAATCTAATACGTTAATTAATATTAACATTTTAAATTTGTTATTTCCTCTATCTTATCACTAATTATGTGATATAATGACTACTTTTAATTATAAAAAAAATAAATATTTAGAATTAAGTAGGATAGAGGGCTCCATTGAATGACAAGTGTCCTTTTATTGGTTTCTTTTATTATATGTATAGATTATAAGTAGGTTAGAACATCGGGCATTACACGTGTTAAATAAATAAATATTATCGTAAATAAATAGTATTAAGAAATATAATATAGTTTATTTGTTGTTTATAATTATTATGAGATTGATAAATAAATAAGTAGACTGGTATCTTGTTACTAATATATAAGTGAATGATACGTAACATTATTTGAAAACCCGTAAATTATAAAGGTTGAATATCAAAAAAAAATTATAAAGTTTTTTTTATTAATTATTACATGTGTATTACAAATCCGTATATTACATGGGTTGACATCATTTGGAATCGTTAATTAATTATTTATTAAAAAGAGTAAATTTCCTTAGTTAATTATTAAAAAGTTAATTTTTTAGTTGTAATATATGATGAACCTATAGTACTGTATTACTGTTAATAACATATTTCAATTAAATATATCCATTTCTCATTGTGTTATATTGATACGTTAATATTTGTGCATAAATATGTAAATTAACTTTCGAGTACTACACAAACTCGTGTAATGATTTGTAACCAATTAAACTTTTTTTAACTTTTTAACTAATTAATTATTTAGAATTATTTATTAATTATTATTTTTATTATTGATAAACATAAATGATATTCATGTATTAATGAATTATTAAAAACGTTTTAAAAAATATAAATAAACTTTTTTTAAGTTAAAGGAGAAAATGTCATGTTGCATTAATTGAAATTCTTTACTAGAATTTAGAAGATTGGATTTAGAAATATAGATATAAATAGATGTGTGGAATCTATTTAGATATATATATATATATATATATATATATATATACTATATAATAAAAGAAACCATTTTGGGGACACTTGTCATCATATTAGGCCATCTTTTATAGATAATTATTATTTTAGTTTAATCTTTTTAATTAATTATAAATAACCCTCTTACTAAATATTATTTAGGTTAATATCTTATTGATAATTATTATTTAGTTTAATTTTCTTCTCATTTATAATATTATTTAGAGTTAATTACATAGTTAGTCCTTGTGGTTTGCACAAAATAACATACTTAGGTACTAATAGTTTAAAATCACCTTCTAGGGTATTAACTTTTCATTTTGTAACGTTTGGAGGTATTAAGTTCTTGGGTATTAACATAGTTAGTCCTTGTGGTTTGCATAAAATAACATATTTAGGTACTAATAGAATGTGATTTTAAGCCTATAAATAACGTTAATACCTCCAAACGTTACAAAATGAAAAGTTAATACCCTAGAATGTGATTTTAAACTATTAATACCTAAGTATGTTACTCTGTGCAAACCACAAGGACTAACTATGTAATTAACTCTATTATTTATTTGAATTAATTATTACTTTTATATTTATCTATTTACTTCAAATTCAAACTTAATTATCTAATTTGATCTTAACTGTATATTTGAACATTTTGTTTAGTTTGGTATCAAGTAGATTTTAGAAACTTAAAATAAAATTAACTAATATTATTTATCATTTATACATTTACGGAGTTTTAAATAAATGGTTAAATTTATTGAGACTTCGTTAACAAATTTTGCAAGAACAGAATAATCCATTTTATCACGAAAACAAAACTTTGTGTTAATATATTAAATATTTTTATTTTCACTATACAAAATTACATTTTACTCGACCCATGTAATATATGAGGTTTTTTAAGATATAACTTTTTATTATTTGATGTATAAAATTAGATTTATTCAATTCGTACAATACACGGGGTTTTTTAAGGATATATATATTTTTTTATTATTTAGTACAGAAAATTACATTTATTCAAACCGTGTAATACACATATTTTTAAAGATGTAATTTTTTTATTATTTGGTATATAAAATGACATTTATTCAACCCGTGCAATAAATGAGGTTTTTAAAGATACATTGTTTTATTATTTAGTATATAAATTTATTTATTCAACCCGTGTAATACGCGTGGTTTTAAAGATATAACTTTTTTATTTGGTTATACAATTACATTTATTCAACCGTACAATATTGTTCTTATAGATATAACTTTTTATTATTTAATAAATAAAATTACATTTATTCAACCCGTGCAATAAATGAGGTTTTTAAAGATATATTGTTTTATCATTTAGTGTATAAAATTTATTTATTCAACCCGTGTAATACACGGGGTTATAACCTAATATATATATATATATATATATATATATATTTATTAGAAAACGGTATAATAATTAACTTTAGTTAAAAACAATTATCCATAATTAATTAGAAGATAACTGTTTTAATTAAAAAAATATGATTAATTTCATATATACCCTTACAAACTTTAAAATTTTCATATATACCTAACAAGTGAAGAGTTCAAATGAGAAGAAACATTTTGTAAGAATAAAAAAGAAGAAATTTCAACCAATAAGAATGTTTCATTTTACTTCATTTAATTTTGTATTTAATATTAGTGTAAGGGTATATTGGTAAAATTAGATAGATTATTAATTGGTAGTATTACTTTTCAATAGCTAACTACATTAAATTTGTAACTTATTTTCAAAAAAAAATATATTTTTTCAAAGAAGAAAAAATTAATTTAAAGTGTAGGATAAATTACGACGTGTGTAGGATGAATTACGAGTTGTGTATGATCAATTTCAAAATGTGTAGGATAAATTTTGACGTATAGGCAAAAATTTTAGTGTGGAGGATGATAGTCTTTATGACTAATTAATTAGTCAAAGATAACAATAAATGAGATGAGAGAAAAATTATTTAATGTTTTACAATTGCATCTTTTGTTCTTTTTATTTTTTCTTCTCAATTTAATTTTCTTCTCAAATGAACCTCCCCCTACCCAACAAAAACTCCAAATAATTAAAGAGGAAGATTGTGTTCTATATCTAAAGCGAAGATAAACAAAAACTCCAAATAATTTTCTTCTCAAATGAACCTCCCCCTACCCATACATTTCAATCTTCTCACTACAATCCTACATTTCTACTCACCATAGATAAACAAAACAAAGGCGAAGCCAAGAAAAAAAGTTCTACTAGCTGAGGATCAGGTTCAAACCCAAGAGGACGCATGTCGCAAACGAGACGAGGCGGTTCTAGCGGTCTGAGTGCACCGTTTCAAACCCCATACGGGTATTCAACACACTCTCAACATCAATTTTTTTTATCCTCAAGCTTCACAACCGACTTTTTACAACACCCAACCCTAACCTAATTTTCCGCCACAATTATTTTCACACCCACACGGTCCAACAATGGTCACACCCGGCATGTACGAATATTCCATGGAAGCGCAAAACTCACTCAAACTGTTTGCATTTAGGATCCCACCAATTCAATCACCAAGAGAGAATGTCGAGCGCTCCCATCCGATCTATGATGACAATGAAGACCAAGATGTAGAGGTTGTCCCGAACCACAACATTTGAGGTGGAAGACCAAGACAAGGATGTTGGTGAAGCAGGTGAGCCAAAAGAAAAGGGAGGAAAGGCGGAGCGTCAATCTTGGACGAAAAAACAAGAAGAGGCCTTAGCCAAGACATGGGTTCATTATTTATTTAAAGAAACAAAAAGGCAACTAACAAAAATCGGATAGTTTTTTGGAGAAAAGTTCTCGTGCATTACAACGAAAGGGTCGGCGGAAGTACACGAACCGTTCATCAAGTACGTTCAAAATGGCTCCCTATGTTGAAGAAGTTGAACTACTTCAACGACCTTTGGCATCAAGCGGTATAATTTTTATTTTTTTACTTCATAAAATATTTTCTATAACATTTTTTTTATTTTTTAGTACATATTTGTTATAATATGTAGGATCGTATATGTGGTAGCGGTTGTGACGACGTCCAAGTCATGATAAGGGTTTTAAAAGATTACTAATCAAAATATCCGAGTGATTTTCATCATGTTGAGGCATGGGAGGTTGTTAATAAACATGATAAATGGGACCTGGTACCATTGTTGGGTGAAAATAGTGGTAGTTCGGGCCAAAAAAGAAAGTCGCCGAATTCGGGTAACTATAATGCGGGTACATCGGGAACTGAGTTCACTAGTTCTATACCCGACATAAACATAGACCCCTCACCAACAAGACTTACGAAAGAAATATAAGAGAGTCGCAACACCATTTGATACCTCAACGACTTTGACCGAGAAGCTCTCACAATACACCCCTATGAAAGAAGCAAAACAAGCATGAGCGATAGAGTTGTCGAATATAAAAAAGAAACGTGAGGAAGACACCATAGCGTTAGTGGCGGAAGAACGCGATGCGATGCGACAACTTTTTATGATCGGGATATGGAGACGTTACTAAGCCACACGACCATGCTTCACCTGAGATGTTGTCGTTTATTCTAGCCCGAAAAAGGGATATCGCAAAAAAAAAATATAATTGGCCATACCCCTTCTAAATTTTTAGTTTTATGGTTTATGTTTTAATTTTCCTAGTTTTAATTTTATGTAATGTGTTTTTTTTTTCATTAAATGTAATTTTGTTTTGTTTAATACATGTTATATTTATTTTTAATGCATAATTTCTAGAAATAAAAAATATATATATGAAAAAAGAAATTGACTTCCCACGTGGGGAGTGTTAGTGCATATTTTGGTATTCGCCACTATGCGAATAGACTAGATAGAGCATGTGTTGAATATTGTATAGTTACGACTTAGAAACAAACACATGAGACTTTGGAGAGGACGAGAGCTGGTTCACACGGATGAGCTCATCCGCACGGAAGACCTCGTCCGTCCCAAATATCATGACTATATATAGGGCTCATGTGTTCGTAAATGTTAAGTTTTGGAGTTTGGCTGGAGAGATTGCCTAATGTTGTCTCCAGCCCGTCAATGATGTATGCTCTTTCGGTATTAATGGAAGCTTTCTACTTTTGTTTATGCTTACGAGATTTCTACCGAATTAGTTTTATCCTATCCAAACTTCCGTCTAAACTCGCCCGATCCTGAACTTTCAATTGGAATCAAAGCTACGGTACCGATTCAATCGATCTAATAGTTGACTGAATCACCTACGCTCATGATTTATGGGTTTTTAGACGTAAATCATCAAATTGAAGGTCAATCTATGGATAAAAATTAAAATTGAAACAACAGGATTGATTAGAAATGAATTTCGACCTAGCTTATCCGTTCCAAATCTAATCTGCATGAACCAGCTTATCTGTTCCAAATCTATCAAATCATCCGCACGAAGGAGACATTCGCATGAATGAACATTTTTCATCCGCGTAAATGAGTCAAAATGTCTAAAAAAGGCATTTTTTTGATTGTCGTGACGAGACAAGTGTCCAGAAAAAAAATTTGGTGATTGAAATTTTTTTCGAGATTTTAACGTCAAATACGAGTTGTTTGGGGACACCGTCGGAGGATTCAGAATATAGATATGATGATGAGATCACAAAATGTTGAAGTTAGTGAGGTAGTCATTAGGCCTGTAAACGAACCGAACGAACACGAACATACTTTAACCGAACACGAACACGAACATATAATCGAACACATTTTTTTTGTTCGTGTTCGTTCATTAAGAAATCGGGCATGTTCGTGTTCGTTTATGTTCGTTCATTTAAAGGCTAAACGGACAGTTCACGAACATAAACGAATACAAACGAACATAAAAAAAATTAATTGAACATATTTGAATAAACATAAATTAACATGATTGAAGAAACAAGTTTAATATATTACATTTCATCCGAAAACACATCTAAATAAGGGTTCATAGATATACTAATTAGTTATATTTATATAACTAGTTAGAAAACCTAATATTTATATAAATAAACTATTTATGCATTTATTAAAATTTAAACGAACATAAACAAACGTAAATAAACGAACGTTTACGAACATAAATGAACGAACATAAAAGAATGTTCACGAAGATAAATGAACGAATACAAGGTGTGTTCATGTTCGTTCATTTAATTAAACGAACTAATTTTTTTGTTCGTGTTTGTTCGTTTATTAAATAAACGAACATAAATGAACTTCCCGCCGAACAAGTTCATGAACGTTCGGTTCGTTTACAAGCCTAGTAGTCATGATACCTATGCAGAATGTTTATCTTTTGGGTTAAGTGACTATTAATGGGCCAAAGGTAAAATCCGCATTGATGAAAAACGGACTTTTGTGAAGCAAAATATCACATATTTCACATAATTGAGTTTTTCAGCGTATAGAGAAGACTGAATTTGCCTAGTTTGAGGGGAAATTCAATGATGAGTTTAGAGAGGTCGGAATTTGCCAAAAATGAGGGGAATAAAACTTTTCAAATATTACAACATTTATGGAAATTCAGACGGGAAAGATATGCAACAGTATTCGGGTGGTTCCGACTCAAAGTGTGTGGGAATGCAGAGTATCTTAATTCGTTTGTCCATGATCATAGGAAGTTCAGATTCTTTAATTCGTGATCAGATTGATGTCTTTGTCTTTGTCTTCGTACAAGTCGGTTAGCAAGATTAGTGTCAGGAGGATGCATCATATTGTCAATACTTAAAAGATGTCAGAGAGCTTTCAATATATTAAATACACGACAACTTGACGATAGTCTAAAGTGTCAAATTAGTTAATCTTCGAGCAAATGAGTTGTTTTTCATGAACACATACATGAAAAAATAAGTGTGTATAATTTAATCATTGTTAAAAGCGGAAACAACCAACATAGTAAATAACATAACAAATTGAGTAATGTATAAAAATCTGGTCTGAAAGGAACTTTACACTTTACAGTGCATACTTTAATCTGCAATCACTAAGTTGTGTGTCCAAAAAATTAGTAAGCTAGATTCTAATGTTTACACGCGTACGAATCCGAATAATTGACTGATTTACAAACTATAAAAGAAGTATGAATCGCTGTTCAACATAGTAGCCTATTCAAATTGAGTGATGCACAGATTTTGGTCTGAAAGGAACCTTAACACGTTACAGCACATACTTTAATCTTCAATCACTAAGTTATGCGTCAAAAAAATTAGTAACTAAAGCATATATTCTAATTTTACATGCGTACGAAAGCGAACAATTGACAAATTTACAAAGTGGAGCATAAACACCTAAAATGGACCAAAATAAAATGTGTTCATTTAAATGGTTAGAATTATTCCAGATCAACACCAATGAAGAAAGGACCACTCCCACTTTATATGAGAGATATAATAATCCATCCATAAAAGGTATATATAAATATATAATAAAATTTTCCTAGACAGCAACTTAATATTAGACGACAAATAAGATACTCTATATCCATTTTACATTTTATAATAAAAAAACCATTTATTTTGAGCAGTAAACACAACAAAACAAGATGCATAAACATGAATTATCTAATCGATCAGCACGCAATTATGTAAACATCAACATAAGCATACACATTAGATCGTAAGTAAGATTAGGTCAGAAATTTGTATATATCTATTTATCTAAATAGATTCCACAAATCTATTTATATCATGAAACACAGGGTTTGCTGCAATAGATAATGCAGATATACTATCCCATTTTAACATCACAGGAATATCAACATCAACCTTTAGCTCCCTTAAGACATTTATCGGCCATAACACTTCACAAGTTGCACTGCACATAGACCTATATTCTGCTTCGGTAGAAGATCTTGACACAACACTTTGTTTCTTGTTTTTCCAAGAAACCAAAGATGCACCAAGAAAGATACAAAAACCAGTGACAGACCTTCTACCGTCAATGCATTTTGCCAAATCCAAATCAGCAAAGGCAGTTAAGTGAAAAGAGTTGCCTCTCTTGAACAGAATCCCAGTACCAGGAGCACCCTTCAGGTATCTCAATACTTTAAAAGCTATTTGTGTATGTGCCTCAGTTAGTTTATGCATGAACTGAGACAAATAATGTACCGAATAGGCTATGTCTGGTCTGGCGTGAGATAAATAAAATTAGCTTACCGACCAACTTTTGATATTGAGTAACATTAACAGTTTTTGTCTCCTTTTTTGTTAAATTTGTTAAAACATGAATTTGTTCTATGGGACAACTAGTTGGTTTACTTCCACTCATCCCATATTCATTTAGTAAATCCACGTAGTACTTTCTTTGAGAAAGATAAACACCGTCATTCGTTTTAATAACTTCGGTTCCAAGGAAAAGTTTTAACAAACCAAGATATTTAATCAAGAATTCAGTTTTTAAGAAATCCTTAACCTTTTTTATCTCCCTTTCATTATTCCCAATTAACACAATATCATCAACGTAGACAAGGAGAACAATACAGACAGATTTTTCAAACTTAATAAACATAGAACATAGAATGATCACACTTAGACTGCACAAAACCAATTTTAACCAAGGCCTGAACAAGTCTTTCATTCCACATACGTGGAGCTTGTTTCAAGCCATATAATAACTTATTCAGTTTGCAAACTTTATTTTGACTTTCAAGACTCAAACAATCAGGTGGAGACATGTAAACTTCTTCCCTAAGATTACCAAAGCATTATTTACGTCAAGTTGGTATAATGGCCAGTCATTTTGAACAGACAGACTAATAACACATCTTACAGTGACCATTTTAATGACATGAGAGAATGTTTCCTCAAAATCTATACCCTCTCGTTGATTAAACCCTTTAGCAACAAGCCTAGGCTTAAACCTATCAATTTCACCCGTGGATTTATACTTTACCCTTAAACACCCATTTACACCCAATAGGTTTTTTCCCACTAGGTAAGTCAACCAAGGTATTGTTTCTGTATAGGGCAGACAACTCATCATTCATAGCATCTATCCATCTTTTATCTTTAATAGCATTTTTATAAGTGTGAGGTTCAACAATTTTGTCAACATTAGCAGCAAAGCAGACATTTTCACTAGGTAAATTTGAGTAATCAACAAATTTATCATAACTATATTTAGCATGGCCAACAACAAAGTCATTAAATCTTTTTGGAACAGAAACAGATCTGGACGATCTTCTAGTAGTTTGAGCACCCCCAAGAAGGTTTGACTCATCATTAACACTACTAGATCAGCCCTCACTAGGGCTGTCCAAAAAGCTTGCGGCTCGGAGCTCGCTCGAAGCTTGCTCGGATTTAGCCCAGAAAACGCTTGCTCGATATGACTCGGTTTGAAAGTGAGCCAAGCTGGCTTGGCTCGGTTAGAAAGTGAGCCTAGCTCGGCTCGGCTCGTGACGAGCCAAATTGGCTCGGTTTGGCTCGCTTGGTAGCTCGGCTCGGCTTAGCTCGAATTATTTTACTTATAATATATTTTATTTTTATATACATATAATATATTACAAAAAAGTGATTATTATTTACATGTATTTAGGCTTGTATTTTGATATCTATGACATATTTAAAGGTTGATTGATGTCTAGTGAACAAATATTGTATTTACTTGAAATATAAAACTTATTTTGCGTTGTTAAACGTGATTTTGGCTTGTAATGTATTAGTTTGAACTTATTTTGAATATGTTCTTTTGAATTATTGAATAATATTTTAGAATACTGAATTTTGAGAGCTATGTATTAATTTTTATTTTTAAAATCGAGCAAAACCAAGCCGAGCCGAGCCAGCTCGGTTTAAAACCAAGCCCAGCCCGAGCTTAGATTTTCAGCTCGATTTTAAATCCGAGCCGAGCCAGCTCACTTTATAATCGAGCCGAGCCCGAGCTTGCCCTAGCTCGGCTCGGCTCGGCTCATGAACAGCCCTAGCCCTCACAGGACCAGTTTCAACACCTATAGACTCATGACTGCCAGACATATCATCAGCCCCTGATGACTACTGAGCATCACTATCAACAATTGATTCAACCTCATCACTGTGTTGCTGAGTCACAGTAGTTGAATCAATGGAACCCTTCTCTTCATCATTGGGATTTATATCACTTGAAAATTCAAAGTTATCAAAAAATTTTGATTGATTTAAGTTGTTTGGATTGTTAAGATCAAGGCATGAATCATTTTTGAAGGGAAACAGAGTTTCATGAAAACTGACATCCCTAGAAAAAATGAATTTCTTTTGATCTAGACTCCAGACTTTATATCCTTTTTTAAAACTAGAGTACCCCATAAAAACACATTTTTTAACTCTTTCTTCAAGTTTATCAGAATTATCTAAAATAGTAAAAAAAACAAAGACAACCAAAAACTTTCAAGTGATCAAGAGAAGGTTTAAAACCAAACAACATTTCATAAGGAGAACAACCATGTAGCACAGAAGAAGAAAGCCTGTTAATTAAGTAAGAAGCAGTGAGCACATATTCAGACCAGTATTTAAGAGGAACTTTAGACTGAAATATTAAAGCTCTTGCAATGTTTAACAAGTGTCTATGTTTCCTCTCCACAACACCGTTTTGTTGTGGAGTATATGTACATGAAGTTTAATGAATAATTCCCTTCAGTTTGAGAAAGGCAGACGTTTGTGAATTAATGAATTCTGAACCCGTTATCACTCCTAAGCACTTTGATACTAACTTCAAATTGAGTTTTAACAAGATTGTAAAAGCTTTGTATATTTTTTTAAAGACTTCAGATTTTGATTTCATCAAATAAACCCAGACAGATCTGGTAAAGTCGTCAACAATAGTGAGAAAATACTTGTACCCCTCTATACTAGTGACTTTGTATGGACCCCAGACATCTAGGTGAACAATGTCTCCAACTTTAGTTCACCTATGGTCACTAAGTGGAAAGGGAACCCTATGTTGTTTAGCTTTGTGACATATATCACAAGGTTTAATATCATTAGACTCAGACTTAATTTGTAAAACATTTAACACTTGTTCAGCAGGGTGACCCAGTCTAGAGTGCCAGAGCTTTATATTTTCAGTCTTACTCAAACAAGAAAAACTAGAACTCAGAGAGTTACCACAAAAATACAAACCCTCAGTTTGTCTACTAGTCACGAGGGTTTTCTTTAAGCATAAATCCTAAATATAGTAAGTATTTTCATCAAATATTACTCTAAGCTTATTGTCTTTAGCTAGCTTATACACATAAATGAGATTCACACAGTATTCAGTGACTACAAAAACATCTTTTAGAATCACAGAATCTGATAGCTTGAAACAACCAATTTTAGTGACTTTAGCATCAGTTCCATTAGGATGCTTAACAGTTATATTATACTCAGAAACATCAACCAGATTAAACATATTTTCACTAGTCATAACCATATTTTGGTTTGCACCAGAATCAATAATCCAATTCAGATTCTGTGTTGAGGAACTTTTTGAGTTAAAACAGAAGGCATTTTTGTACCACCCTAATGAAGAAAAGGAATTAAAACATTTACCTCATACATTGGACTTATTAGTATCCTCTGTTTTATTCTCATTCAGCAAACCTAGAAATTTTGAAAACTGATTAACAGTCAAAGAATTCAAGGAACTAGCACCTTTATCACTCACAGAGTTATTCACAGAAGGACTTGCACCATTACTAGCAGAGTTGTTAGACCTAGACCATTGACCACTTTAATTTGGTATTTGTCTATAATTGGAAACCATGCAGTTCACAACATTTATCAACAATGTGTCCAATCTTATTGCAATGAGTACACTTGAGATTTGGATTAGGACCTTTATTAAACTTTTTCTTGTTATCATTAAAGTTATTTGACTTAGCAGCAAAACCAACATTAGGAACCTTTGAAACACTGTTTGATCCTCTATGAGATTCCTCTCTAGATATACTTGAAAAAGCAGTTTTAATAGTGGGTAGAGGATCCCTTGTTAACAGATTGGTCCTAACAGGTTGATAAATGTCATCTAATCCCATCAAGAACTGCATAAGTTTGATTAATTGATTAAACTCATTAAACTTAGTAGAAGCGTTACAAGTACAGGAGGGTAACTAAAGCATGGCATCAAATTGTTACAACATTGTGTTAATTTTATGATAATATTCAGAAACACTAGCATCATTTTGACTCACAGAATTGATTTTTTGATACAAACCAAACACTACTAAACCATCAACCTTATCATATGTATCTTTTAAACCATCCCAAACCTCTAAAGCAAGTTTTGAATAAACTTGACCAACATATAACTCATCAGAAACAGATTTATAATCCAATCTAAAACAATAGAGTTGTAGTGATCCCACTGACTAGCTAAGACATCATTAGTTGTAGACTTAGCATAAGTACCATCAATAAACCCTAATTAGTTTTTAGCCATTACTGCAAGTTTCATAGCATTTGACCAGATAATTTTCAGTTCCTTTTAACTTTATATGAACTATTGTGAGACCACTTGAATCACTAGCATGAAGATATAACGGATCACTAGCATCAAGTTTGCTGACCAAAGTCACAAAAGACTTAGTTTTATCACCCATTTCAGCAGATAAATCAATCAAACACAAACAACAGACAACACAATATCACAAGCCAAGTAACCAGACAACAGTCTAACACTAAAAATATTAACTTGTAATGTGGAGTGGTTATTACCGACTTCTCATTTTGAGTGTTAGACTTATGGTACTTTATTTGAAACTTTTTAATTGGATATCGTGCTTTATGGTTGCTTTGAAATTGATGTTTCATTTTGATAGTTTTTCTACATGTTTTAAAAGAATTCGAATCAAATCAAATTTATTCGAAGTCGATTCGTATTTGAATTTTTAATCGATTACGAATTGGGTTTTCTATTCGAATACGAATTCGAATCGAACTGGGTATGTTTTAATCGAATTCGAATTTAAGGAAAAATAAAAATTATTCGAATAATTCAAAAATTCGATATTCGATTCGATGAACACCCCTAATTATAAGTAGTAGGTTAGAACATCGGGCATTACACGTGTTAAATAAATAAATATTATCGTAAATAAATAGTTTTAAGAAATATAATATCATTAATTTGTTGTTTATAATTAATATGAGATTGATAAATAAATAAGTAGATTGGTATTTTGTTACTAATGTATAAGTGAGTGATACGTAACATTCTTTGGAAACCCGTATATTACAAAGGTTGAATATCAAAATAAATTATAAAGTTTTTTAATTAATTATTACACGTGTATTACAAATCCGTATATTACACGGTTGACATTATTTGGAATCGTTAATTAGTTAATTAAATTTTCTTAATTAATTATTAAAAAGTTAATTTTTTAGTTGTAATATATAACAAACCTATAGCACTGTATTACAGTTAATAACATATTTCAATTAAATATATCCATTTCTCATTGTGTTATATTGATACGTTAATATTTGTGTATAAATATGTAAATTAACTTTTGAGTACTACACAAACCCGTGTAATGATTTGTACCCAATTAATTTTTTTTACTTTTTTAATTAACTAATTATTTAGAATTATTTATTAATTAGTATTATTATTTATAAATATAAGTGATATTCATGTATTAATTAATTGTTAAATAAGTTTTTAGAAAATATAAATAATTTTTTTAGGTTAAAGGAGAAAATGTCATGTGGCATTAATTGAAATTCTTTATTAGAATTTAGATGATTAGATTTAGATATAAATACGGATAAATATAAATATAAATATAAATAGATATTGCTGTTTTTTTTTATAACAATATAATAATTAACTTTAGTTAAAAATAATTACCCATAAGTAAGTAGAAGATAAATGCTTTAATTATAAAGTAGGATTAATTTCATATATACCCCTACAAACTTGAAAATTTTTCATATATACCTAATAAAAACTCCAAATAATTGAAGAGAAAGATTTGTTTTATATTTAAAGCAAAGATAACCAAAAGACTTAATCAAACCCATCATCTCACAAATCCGCCACATCTTATTTGAAAACACCTGGTCATTCCTTGCTCGCCATATGCACCAACACGCTATAATAGCCAAATCATGAATTACGATTGAACTACCGCTGTGTAGCGTGGGAAAAAAACCCAAGTTCACCCATATTTGATGTAAATAATTCATTACATCATATTTCGCATTTTATACTTTAAGTTTCATTAATCTCTTTTTCACTTTATGTTACTTATCATATTAAAAATTACATAAATCAACATTTATATTATACCTAAACTGCACTTCATACCTTTCAGTATGAAATCGGCCAAACCTAACCTTTATGTTCATATTTTGATACAGGATACAACCTTTACCACTAACCTCGTTTATTTTCTTGGTTAACTACCCTCACATCCATTGCATGTGAGGGTATTATTGTCTTCCCTAATCCATCCCCTCAAACCTAGAAAAAATCCATGTCTTCTTCAAATATTCTCTTTCTATATTAATTTTGACAGTTGATCCCTACTGGCTTCATCCCTCCTTCCTTCAGGCTTCAACCCCACATTGGACATCCCCTTTATTTAACACTTCGATATTCGAACCCACATCCAGCAGGTGACATCCCCCTTCACGAATTTTAGGAGTTATGTATTTTTATTTTGATATTTTAATATGGATTGATTTTGAAGTTCGATTGTTTTAATATGAACATAAGAACCTGGATTTTGATTTTAAACTTTGATTCTACTCACTCAGAAACTCATAAAGAAGATTCAGAATACACAATTTTGATTTGAAGTTTCAAACACGGATTTACTTATGAATGCCCTTTTTTCTTGCTTGACTAAAATCATCACATAGTTAATTTCTATGATTCTAGTCTTCTGGAAGGTAAAGTTCTAAGAGTCGATATATTGATTACTTCTATGATTTCCATTTAGGTAAACACTAAATAGTTAATCTTTATAGATGATGATAAATTAAAATGAGATCAATCGGAATGACGAAACTATGAACATGGATTGATGTTTGATAAGTTTACTAAATTGAAGTTCAAGTTCAATTGAAGAAGATGATTAGACTGAAGTTTACTGTAAAGTACACTTACTATTGTTAATTGTTTGTTGAAGACACAAAGTGATGTTTGGAGGATAGTGCAACCTTAGACGTGGCACAACAACACTCCCCCTTCGTGAATTAAACCTGAGTACATGACACCACTCTGTTTAAGGGATACTTTCTTAGGGGGGGAGGGGGTGGTGATCACTCATCACTCACTTATCACTCACAACATCCAATCAAGTTACGCCATGTCATCAACCATTATTCCATCACTCACAACCTTTTTTAGTGGAAATGGTCATCACTCATAACACCCAACAATAAACCCTCACACCCCCTCACATCCTTCCATTTATCATGCGTGAATTTTATCACGTAAATATATCATCACGCGTTAAAGTTTGTTGTGGCGGTGGTTTGTTTGACTTGATCACGCGTGGAACTCAAATATCACGGGGATATTTGAGCCCACCCCACCTGCCCTTATAAGAAGACATAGGTTTATTTTGGGTTTGAGGGGATGGATTGGGAAGACAATGTGGAAATGACAATAATACCCTCACATGCAATGCATGCGACGGTAGTTAACCAAGAGAGTAAACGAGGTTAGTAGTAAAGGTTGTACCTTGTATCAAAATATGAATATAAAGGCAGGGTTTGGTCGATTTCATAGTGAAAGGTATGAACTGCAGTTTTATAACATAATGTCACACCCCAACCGATGACGGAAACATCGGGGCATGGCACTGAGCGAAACAAATTGTCCAAGAGAAATTCCATAACAACTACTTTACCGAATAGTTAGTATTATGTCCCATACCATAACCTATTAAGCAAGTAAATTATTACAGACAGCGGTATCTCAAAGACGAATAACATGTTCCGACAACTCAGATTAAAATAAAATAAATTGTCTTTGTTTCTAGACTCTCCCTACTTGGTTCCACGTAGCAAGCAAACATCCTAAGCACTTGTCACATACGCTAAAATAAAGTCAATACACATAGTGTAAAGGTGAGCATACAAGTTTGATAATATAATAGAGTTCGAAATCGTTTACGCATAACCAACATGTAACATGTACAAAGTGAAGGCAAGTAGGTTATCGACAGAGAAATATGCACAGACGTGACTGCGAGTTGTAGAATGCGCAACACATATCCCCATTGGGACGCATGAAGTAAAGCCCTTAACAACCCCTGTCCATGACAGGTGCTGTGTACAAACTATAGTACTATCGTTGCTAAGGTGTCAGGCAACAATCACTGTGTTAACATAACATACAAGCGTTCATCGAATAACACGTAGCATGCAATAACGGTCAGCGTATAAATAGTGTTTGCGTTGTGTGTCGATTGTGATTCAGAATAAGTAACGTATGTAACACCCAAAAGTGCGTAAAGCAAAAAGGGTTCGAATATACTCACAGATAGCGTTTAACAATAAACATTGTCTTGGATTGAAGGGAGCGCTGAGAGATTAGCCTGAATAGTTAACGATAGCATAATGATGAGCGGTGCTAAAACGGTAAAAAGTGACAAAGTGTCGAATGGTAATCCGATCGGATGGCCAGTCGATCGGATGTCAATCTGTTCCGATGGTCATCCGATCGGATGGCCATTCGATTGGATTGACATTCGTTGGTAAGTATGCGTTTGTGTATGATGGCTTTGAAGTTTTCGTTGTAGCATTTTGAAATCAGAGAAGTATCTCTACCCTTCAGGTCTTCGATCGAACGGTCGTTCGATCGGATGACGATCCGATTGGCAGGACACTTAGTGAGAACAAGTTCACAGCAGGGTTGTCACTCGATCGAATAGCAATCCGATCGGTTGGCAATCCATTAGCTACTGATGATCTTTGAAAATTATGAAATGATTAAGTGTCGAAGTTCCAAATGTCACATGATCCGATGGTCGTTCGATCGGATGGCTATCCGATCGGGCGGCAATCAGTTCGACGTTCAGATCTTTGAAAAGTTGAATAAAAAGTCTAAGTGTGGAACCAAGTGCAATCTAATCGGATTGCGAGTCGATCGGATGTCAAACCGATCGGAGGGCAATCCGATCAGATGGCAATCCGATCGGACGGCGATCCGTCTCGCGGTCTGATCTTCTTGCAACTTGAAAAGTTGTTAAGTTTTGAAGGTTTTGCGGTTTTATCGAGACGGAACATGCTAGACAACAGAACCCCGTCAAGGCCCAAGCTATCCGATCGAACAGGAATCACCAAATCCGACCAGTTTATTGGTTCATGACGGTTGTTCGTGCTTAACCCGAAGTCGGTTGTCTCTTTGATAGAAACTAGATCTTGAACCAACACATCACTAACAAAGAGTAGAAGGTCTGTACAAGCTCCGATTCTATCAGTTTTGAGTGCATTGAGTGTAAAAGAGTTGAAAGAAAGTTGGAAAACCATCTTTCAACCATTTTTACCTTGAAAATGTTTAGATCTATGCGAAATCGTTGTTTAATCAAGTGGAAATCCTTCAGATCTGAGTTGTTCTTGGTGGAATGAGGCCAAAACTTGGAGTTCATAAGAACTCCATGATGACATCACCCTAGAACACCTCAAATCCACTGATTTCACGGTTAAAAGTTACGATTCAAAGGTGAAAATGATGAAGAAGTGTGTGTAGATCATAGAAAGTACAAGATTTAGGTTGAAAACTTATAAGAATCGCGAGAAATTGAGAGAAAGAAGGCTTGAGTGCGGCTGGTCGAGTGGAGGAGCTGTCACATCACAAATGATGTGACAGGAGGGTATTTATAGGGTTTCCAAAAGAGGAAAGTGCACAAGGGTTGGATTGGCCATTGATTAGATGGCGCCTCGATCGGATGGATCCGATCGGATGGCAATCCGATCGGATGGCAATCCAATCGGGTGGCCACTCGATCGGTTGGCCATTCAATCCAAGTATCCGGCGTGTTGAGTTTTGTCGTTTCGATTCGCATGTTGAGCGTTGCGATGCGTTTCGAGCGAGAAATGCGATAGAATTACCCATTAGTTACACAAATAACCTAACTACTATATCTAACATACAATCACTATAAATAACTTGCGTTTAGCGTTTACGATTAAATTGCGATAGAGTTGCGATTGCCTTTCGATTAATCACCACAAAACATAAAGTAAACATGAACAAGTAACACACGCACACGTAGAACAATGTTCAGAATCTAACAGCCAAGGTGCGAGCGCGATTGCGATGCGATTAGCGATTAAGCGATAAAACATGCGATAAAAATTGATTAAACCTCGATTATTAATAGATACTCCACGTAATACAACTAAAGCAATTAAAATAAAAGGGTCGATTACAAGTCATAGAAGTCAAAACAGTAGTTGAGCAAGGAGTGACAGATCGCAATTAGCAATCTTTTCTTCCTTTGACTTCAATCTTGAATTTGACTTTGACTTCCGTAACACGGGGTGTTATAGCCTCCTCCACTTAGGGAATTTCGTCCTGAAATTAGGCTTTGGCTGTAACAAACAACTACGGGTACTTCGCCTTCATGTCACTTTCGAGTTCCCAGGTGAACTCTGCGCCTCGTTTGCCTTCCCAGCGAACCTTCACAATGGGAATGCGTGAGCGCCTGAGTTTCTTGGTTTCTCAGTCCACGATCTCGACAGGCTTCTCCACGAAGTGTAATGTTTCGTCCACTTGAAGATCCTCTAGTGGAACTTGTAAATCTTGCTCGGCTAGGCACTTTCTGAGGTTCGATACATGGAAAGGTCGGGTGAACGTTGCTAAGTTCCTCCGGTAGTTCGAGTCTGTAGGCCACTTTTCCGATCATTTCCATAATCTTAAAGAGTCCAACATATCGAGGTGCGAGCTTTCCTTTCTCGCCGAATCTGATCTCACCCTTCCAAGGTGATACCTTTGGGAGTACGTGATCGCCAACGTCAAATTCAAGGGGCGTGCGTCGTCTATCGGCGTAACTTTTCTGACGAGTCCGAGCTTTCAGCAGATTGTCTCGAATTTGGAGGATCTTGTCAGTCGTCTCTTGCAGTAGCTCAGGACCGGTTAGTTACGCATCTCCGATCTCATGCCACACAATCGGCGATCGACATTTTCTTCCGTACAATGCCTCAAATGGTGCCATTTGTATGCTAGAATGAAAGTTGTTATTGTAGGAGAATTTGACTAAAGGTAAGTGAGCGTCCCAATTACCACCGAAATCTATGACACACGAGCGAAGCATGTCTTCCAGAGTATGAATCGTTCTTTCAGTCTGACAGTCAGTTTGGGGATGGAAAGCGGCACTTAGATTAAGCGTAGTACTGAGAGCAGATTGAAACATTTCCTAAAGACGCGAGGTAAACCGACCATCGCGGTCAGAGATGATTTCATGAGGGGTACCATGTCGACGGATAACCTCGTCGGTGTAGATTCGAGCTAATTTTTCTACCTTAATGTCTTCTCGTATTGGTAGGAAATGAGCAGATTTAGTCAAACAGTCAACGATAACCCAAATGCTATCGTGACCTGAGGTTGTACACGGAAGTTTCGTGATAAAGTCCATGGCTATGCTTTCCCATTTCCACATCTGGATTTCGGGTTGTACAAGCAAGCCAGAGGGTCTTTATTGTTCGGCCTTGACTTTCGAGCAAGTTAGGCACTTCGAAACATAGATTGCAATATCCTTTTTTCATTCCAGGCCACTAGTATCGTTGACGAAGGTCATGATACATCTTGTTAGCACCAGGATGAATGGAATATCGAGACTTGTGGGCTTCATCCAACAGGATTTGTCGTAGGTTAGTACGTTTGGGGATCCAAATTCGGTCCAAATAATGGAATATCCCATTCGATTTATTCACTAACTACTTGCCATTATGATAGATCCTTTCCTTCTTCAAGGTGCGTTCGGTAAAATAGGCATGCTGAGCGTCACAGATAAGAGTTTCGAGATGATGTTGGGCTTGGACGTTACGAAAACTATGCAAATAGTTTCGTCTGCTAGGGACGTCGGCAACGACATTTGCTTTGCCAGGATGATAACGAATCTCACAGTCGTAATCGTTGAGAAGTTCTACCCATCGGCGTTGACGCATATTCAGTTCTTTTTGGCTGAAGATGTGTTGTAGGCTCCTATGGTCGGTGAAGACCGTACACTTGGTATCGTAAAGGTAGTGTCGGCAGATCTTCAACGCAAAAACAACTGCAACTAGCTCGAGGTCATGGGTTGTATAGTTCTTCTTGTGGATCTTGAGCTGACGAGTTGCGTAGGCGATAACCTTGTCTCGTTGCATGAGAACACAACCAAGACCAAGGTTCGAGGCATCACAATAGACAATAACGTCATCGTTTCCGTCGGGTAAAGCGAGGACGGGAGCATTGCAGAGCATATGCTTGAGGGTCTGAAAGGCAGTCTCTTGTTCGGTTCCCCAAACAAAAGGCTTGTCTTTATGCGTCAAAGAAGTAAGCGGAACAACGATTTTCGAGAAGTCAACAATGAATCGACGGTAATAGCCTGCCAATCCGAGGAACGAACGAACATCGGATGGTGATTTTGGAGTAACCCAACTTTTAACAGCTTCGATTTTCGTGGGGTCGACATGAATACCTTGACTGTTGACGATGTGACCAAGGAATTGAACCTCCTCTAGCCAAAATTCACACTTGGAGAACTTGGCATAGAGTCGATTCCCTGGAGTAACTCGAGAACCAAACGTAGATGTTGCGCGTGTTCGGTTTTCAACTTCGAATAGATAAGGATATCGTCGATGAACATGATGACGAAACGGTCAAGAAATGGTTTGCACACACAGTTCAACAAATCCATGAAAACCGCAGGTGCATTGGTTAAGCCAAAAGGCATTACGACGAATTCATAATGATAGCGGGTTCGAAAGGCGGGCTTTGGAATATCTTCCTCCTGAATGCGTAACTGGTGATAACTTGAGCGTAAATCGATCTTCGATAAACATGAAGCACCTTGCAATTGATCAAATAAATCATCGATTCGGCGCAGGGGATAGCAGTTCTTGATTGTCAGCTTATTTAACTCCCTATAGTCGATGCACATCCGGAACGACCCATCCTTCTTTTTGACGAAAAGGACTGGTGCGCCCCAAGGAGAGGTGCTAGGGCGAATGAAGCCTTTGTCAAGAAATTCCTGGAGTTGACTCGAGAGTTCGCGCATTTCGGACGGAGCGAGGCGATAAGGAGATTTAGCAACAGGGTTGGCTCCAGGAATGAGGTCGAAACGAAAGTCAATATCATGCCTCGGGGGTAGACCGGGTAAATCATCAGGAAAGACGTTTGGAAACTCGCAAACAATAGGGACATCTTTCACTTGCATCTTCTCTTTCTTTTCCTCCTCTGCTACTACAATATTTGCCAAGAAAGCTCTGTATTCCTTGTGGAGATACTTGCTCGCTTGGATACATGACATGAGTTTGAGACCTTTCGAAGGAGTTTCACCGTAAACACACAATAGATCACCATTAGCGAGCGAGAAGCGAATCATCTTATCGAAACAAACAATTTCAGCACGATTCTCACAAAGAAAATCTATGCCTACTATGACGTCGAAACTACCGAGCTGCATCAGAATAAGGTCGATAGGAAATATGTGATTGTTGAGTTCGAGAGTACAATCATGAAGAACAAAATTTACAGCGACGGTTCTTCCGGTGGCAACTTCAACATCGAATGACGAGGGGAGATGGGCGCGCTTACGATTAAGGAGCTTTTCGAATTCTAACGACACAAAACAGTTATCGGCTCCAGTATCAAATAAACACGAAGCATATATACCATTCACAAGGAACGTACCATTGACCACATTGTTATCGGCTTGAGCTTGACGGACGTTGATGTTGAAAGTACGTCCGCGGGCTGCTGGCTGCTGCTGTTGCTGTTGTTGGGGCTGCTGCTGCTGTGGCTCTTGCTGCACCACTCAATTTGGGCACATGTTTGCGAAGTGGTTGGGGTCACCACACGCAAAGCAAGCTCTAGAATGGATCGCGGGTGCAGGAGCCGCTTGTTGGCCTTGATGAACGGGAAGTAGAGCTTGTTGAGCAGGAGCTTGACCTTGGGCTGGAGCTGGAGCTTGGCGTGGACCAGTACGACAGTTGGCGGTGAAATGGCCATACATGTTGCAATGCACACAGTATCAGCAAGCGATTCCCACTGGGTGGTGATAGGTACAAGTTGGGCAAGCCGAGTGAGGACCAGTGTATACACGCTTGGCCGGTGGTGTTGGGGTTGCGGTTGAGCAGGAACGGCTTGAAGTGGAGCGGCAGCGGTGACAGCGCAATTTTTGCTACTGTTGTTGTTGTTCTTCCTCTTGCGACGAGAGGACTTTGAAGACTGCGGGGCGGCGGCGGTTTCAGCAGTTGCAGCAGTGGTAGCTTGATGGAGACTCTTGGAGGCTTTTTCCCAATAACCAGCCTTAACTTGCTTGTCGTTTATCTGAGCAGCGAGTAGAAAAGTTTCCTCAATCGTTGACGTCTTCGCAGCTAGAACGAAATTGGCCACGCAATCCAGAGGAGCACGAATATACTTCTTGATGGTGATTTCGGGCGTAAAGACTTGACCTGGACAGATTATGCTTAGCTGCTTGAAGCGAGCAGTCAAACCAGCGGTGTCGCCATCCTTCTGCTTGAGATGCCAGAACTCGTCCTCCAACTTTTGGAGCTCGTGGGGAGAGTAGAACTCTTTCATCATCAAGTCCTTCAACTCGTCCCACGTTAGCCTGTAAGCTGCATCATTCCCTCGTTTATTTCTCTCGGCCGTCCACCATTCTAAAGCGCGGGATTGGAAGACGCTGGTGGCGTTAACGGTTCGGAGATTATCAGGACAGTTGCTCTGACGCAGAGTGACTTCAATAGAATCAAACCATTGAAACATGGTCGTACGGCCATCTTCTCTGGTAAATTCCTTTGGACCGCAAGCTTTGAACTGATTGAAGCTAAAAGTAGACTTTGGCGAATCAGTCCGAGACTCTTCAGACGACTTGCTGCCGTTTTCATTCAGTTCACTAACGATTTGCGGAATAACTTTCGCAATATGCTTAGCGACCAAAGAGGCGGTGCGCTTATCCTCATGATTGCGACGAGCTGAGCGCGAATGAAACTATCCAAATGACGACATCGTCTGCAACAGACAGCGCCATAGGATTCAAAACGCTATATAATCAAATCTCACCACACTCACTCCTAATACTACTAAAGCGCAGGAACACATCAACCATACAAACACATAATCACGTAGGCATAGATTCTCAGATACACAGAAACACATAAAACATGTAAGGCACATAAAAGCACGTAAGGCAGTTAGAACACAGAAACCATACTATATTTTGCACGTATTCACCTATCATTCAAAGTTCGCGCGTTCGAGAATAGCGATTGTGATTAGCGAGTACACAGCAAGTAGTATAGCATATAGCATGCGATTATCCACAAGTAGCAATTTGTTAGCGTATTGAGGTAGATGTGCAGTGCGAGTTGTGTGTGTGCCGATCAATGCGAATGACGAAAAGTGTAGAGATCACCAAAATCGAAACATATAAACAGGTAAAACCACATAAAACATATAAAATTCCACATAACGAGAAATATCAGAGTCAGCAGTTGCGGGCTCAGAATCAAAACACATAAAATCAGCGATTGCGAGCTTGAAATCGAATATAGATTGTCTAATGCTTGATAGACGTCGACTACCCAAAGTGATTCGACTATTCTCAAGGATGTACTCGAAGTCCTTTTTGGCCTACCAGATTGTGCTCTTATCACCGAAACACGGTGAATGGCATGCATCCTTTTGGTTGTTAGGCACTCGAGTCATTGGAATCCACCGAGACTTTGGTGAGAGTTTTGTAAAATCGAAAATAGAGCGGAATATGTCATCAAGATTCGGGTTTCACCCTTAACTTAGCAACTACATTCCTGTTTGTGTGATAGAATCAAGAGATAAGGGAGAAATCTGCGTCGAAGTATGGATTTCACTCCTGATTCAACGCAAATTCTCGTGTTTATAGATGAAAATGCGGGTCGAACAAGCGATTTAATCGAGAGTTTGCGGTTTTCACACCTAATCTCGATCTAGTCACTCGTTCGCTTGTAAATAGTGCAGTGCGACTGCCTTAGGAAAGGCAGTTGTGATAGTATAGCATGAGTATAGGCTTGTACAAAACCCTTACCGGCTTATGCACAAGTCAGTCCATTGGTACTTACACTATAGACTAGGTCGTTCCTAAGATATCGACCCGAACTAGGTCGAGTCTTACCTAATTCTCTATAGTTATGGATCTGATACCAATCTGTCACACCCCAACTGATGACGGAAACATCGGGGCACGGCACTGAGCGAAACAGATTGTCCAAGAGAAATTCCATAACAACTACTTTACCGAATAGTTAATATTATGTCCCAAACCATAACCTATTAAACAAGTAAACTATTACAGACAGCGGTATCTCAAAGACGAATAACATGTTCCGACAACTCAGATTAAAATAAAATAAATTGTCTTTGTTTCTAGACTCTCCATACTTGATTCCACGTAGCAAGCAAACATCCTAAGCACCTGTCACATACGCTAAAATAAAGTCAATACACATAGTGTAAAGGTGAGCATACAAGTTTGATAATATAATAGAGTTCGAAATCGTTTACGCATAACCAACATGTAACATGTACAAAGTGAAGGCAAGTAGGTTATCGACAGAGAAATATGCACAGACATGACTGCAAGTTGTAGAATGCGTAACACATATCCCCACTGGGACGCATGAAGTAAAGCCCTTAACAACCCCTGTCCACGACAGGTGCTGAGTCCAAACTATAGTACTATCGTTGCTAAGGTGTCAGGAAACAATCACTGTCTTAACATAACATACAAGCATTCATCGAATAACACGTAGCATGCAATAACGGTCAGCGTATAAATAGTGTTTGCGTTGTGTGTCGATTGTGATTTAGAATAAGTAACGTATGTAACACCGAAAAATGCGTAAAGCAAAAAAGGGTTCGAGTATACTCACAGATAGCGTTTAAGAAGTAAACACTGTCTTGGATTGAAGGGAGCGCTGAGAGATTAGCCTGAACAGTTAATGATAGCATAACGATGAGCGGTGCGTAAAACGGTAAAAAGTGACAAAGTGTCGAATGGTAATCCGATCGGATGGTCATCCGATCGGATGGCCATTCGATTGGATTGACATTCGTTGGTAAGGTTGTGTTTATGTATGATGGCTTTGAAGTTTTTGTTGTAGCATTTTGAAATCAGAGAAGTATCTCTACCCTTCAGGTCGTTCGATCGGATGACGATCCAATTGGCAGGACACTTAGTGAGAACAAGTTCACAGCAGGGTTGTCACTCGATCGGATAGCAATCCGATCGGTTGGCAATCCGTTAGCTACTGATGATCTTTGAAAAATTATGAAATGATTAAGTGTCGAAGTTCCAAATGTCACATGATCGGATGGTCGTTCGATCGGATGGCTATCCGATCGGGTGGCAACCCGTTCGATGTTCAGATCTTTGAAAAGTTGAATAAAAAGTTTAAGTGTGGAACCAAGTGCAATCTAATCAGATTGCGGGTCAATCGGACGGCAATCCGATCGGACGGCAATCCGATCGGACGGCGATCCGTCCCGCGGTCTGATCTTCTTACAACTTGAAAAGTTGTTAAGTTTTGAAGGTTTTGTGGTTTTATCGAGACGGTTTAACAACGTGCTAGACAACAGAACCCCATCAAGGCCCAAGCTATCCAATCGAACAGGAATCACCCAAATCCGACCAGTTTATTGGTTCGTGACGGTTGTTCATGCTTAACCCGAAGTCGGTTGTCTCTTTGATAGAAACTAGATCTTGAACCAACACATCACTAAGAAAGAGTAGAAGGTCTGTACAAGCTCCGATTCTATTGGTTTTGAGTGCAGTGAGTGTAAAAGAGTTGAAAGAAAGTTGGAAAACCATCTTTCAATCCTTTTTACCTCGAAAATGTTTAGATCTATGCGAAATCGTTGTTTAATCATGTGGAAATCTTTCAGATCTAAGTTGTTCTTGGTGGAATGAGGCCAAAACTTGAAGTTCATAAGAACTCCATGTTGACATCACCCTAGAACACCTCAAATCCACTAATTTCATAGAAAAAGATTTAGGTTGAAAACTTACAAGAATCGCGAGAAATCGAGAGAAAGAAGGCTTGAGTGCGGCTGGTCGAGTGGAGGGCTGTCACATCACAAATGATGTGATAGGAGGGTATTTATAGGGTTTCCAAAAGAGGAAAGTGCACAAGGGTCGGATTGGCCATTGATCGGATGGCGCCTTGATCGGATGGTAATCCGATTGGATGGCAATCCGATCGGGTGGCCACTCGATCGGTTGGCCATTTGATCCAAGTGTCCGGCGTGTTGAGTTTTGTCGTTTCGATTCGCGTGTTGAGCGTTGCGATGCGTTTCGAGCGAGCGATGCGATAGAATTACACATTAGTTACACAAATAACCTAACTACTATATCTAACATACAATCACTATAAATAACTTGTGTTTAGCGTTTGCGATAGAGTTGCGATTGCGTTTCGATTAATCACCACAAAACATAAAGTAAACATGCACAAGTAACACACATGTAACACACACACACACGTAGAACAATGTTCAGAATCTAACAGCTAAGGTGCGAGCGCGATTGCGATGCGATTAGCGATTAACCGATAAAACATGCGATAAACATCGATTAAACATCGATTATTAATAGATACTCCACGTAATACAACTAAAGCAATTAAAATAAAAGGGTCGATTACAAGTCAAAGAAGTCAAAACAGTAGTTGAGCAAGGAGTGACAGATCGCAATTAGCAATCTTTTCTTCCTTTGACTTCAATCTTGACTTTGACTTTGACTTTGACTTTCGTAACACGGGGTGTTACACATAAAGGTTGATTTGTGCAATTTTGTCTATTTATAATTATCCATGTGATTATTAAATAATTAACATATACTATGTATACACATTATAATAACAATCTCAATGACTAACAATGAATATGTATATTAAGCCAAGATAAATTAATGATCTTTACATGTTTGAAAAACGAAGAAAAAGATAAAAGTAACGGTGGATAAACAGATAAATAATAACATTGATTGAAAATAAAATGTGTTAAATCATTCAAACTACAACAAGTCAAATATAAGGTAGACTAATAGATAAAAGTAACAATGATTAAACTAAAAATGTCTTAGAACTGTCCAAACTACAACCGAGTCAAAAGTTCATTCCATAAGGGTGGAACGGGCGTGCACGACAAAGGTTTCGGGGTCAAGGGTTGTCGCGCGGGCATAGTGCTGCGACACCCAAGTGATTGCGGTGAGTTGGCGTGAATGGTGTGTAGTCACCGATGAAAAAAGTATCTGTTGCATAATATAGCCGTTAAATTCCGAACATCAGGAATTTAAAAAAATGTTTTCTTTTATTTAAAACACACACATTTCAATCTTCTCACACCACTTTCATTACAATGCTACATTTCTACCCACCATGGATATACAAAACAAAGGTGAAGCCAAGAAAAAAGATTCTACTGGCTGAGGATCGGGTTCAAACCCAAGGGGACGCGTGTTGCAAACGAGACAAGGCAGTTCTAGCGGTCCAAGTGCACCGTTTCAAACCCCATACGGATATTCAACACACTCTCAACCTCATTTTTTTACCCCCAAGCTTCACAGCCGACTTTTTACAACACCTAACCCTAACCTAATTTTCCACCACAATTATTTTCACACCCACACGGTCCAACAATGGTCGGACCCAACATGTACGGATATTCCATGGAAGCGCAAAACTCATTCGACATGTTTGCATTTAGGGGCCCACTAATTCAATCACCAAGAGAGAATGTCAAGCGCTCGCTTCCGATCTACGATGGCAATGAAGACCAAGATGTGGAGGTTGTCCCCGAAAGACAACATCTGGATAAAGATATTGGCGAAGACGAAGAAGAATTTAAGGTGGAAGATGAAGACAAAGATGTTAGTGAAGCAAGTAAGCCGAAAGAAAAGGAGGAAAGGCGGAGCGTCAATCTTGGAAGAAATAACAAGAAGAGGTGTCACACCCCGATTTCCACGTGTCTCACCGGTGGGCCCGGTGGGGGATTACCGTGACGATGTTGGCAACAATATAGTCAAACCACACAATTATATAAATGCACAGCGGAAGCTTAAAGATAAATATATACTTCAACCTCTGGTTGTAATATCAAATGTATTACAGAAGTCGAATATATCCACAGCGGATCAAAATAATAATAAAATATTGTTCATTCAGATACGGCATCGAGTTTGCGAGACTATTCGTGATGCTTAGGAAGCTAATACCAGCCCATTTCGTATAGTACCTGCACTTAATCTTTTTGGGGAAAATACGTCAGTTTACACTGGTAAATACATTCAACTGACACATTTGAAAATGTTTATTAAAATTGATTTGAATGCACAAGGCACAAACTCTTTTATAACTTGGGAAAATTATTAAAATCTTGTGAACGTTTTACATGTTCTTTTATGCGTTCAGTAGCCCGGGTCGCGCCGGGTTAAAGATTTATAGACACACCACATTGCGTAAAACCGTAGTATTAAAACCAACAGCTACGTCTTTTAATTTAATGTCGACAATATATACCGGGTGTACGCCTACACCGGGATGTCGATGGTCGTGGCCATTTCGTAAAATGATGCCAAGGATATCCGGGACAACGGTCATTAAACCCCCCAAAGGCTTTTAAGAAACAAAACTGTTTAAATGAGCCGATCATATTATTTAATTAACCACCTAAGCGATGAAAAAATATAATGCTCAATCAAGCGGTATTAATATACCGTAACCCAAGCCCATATAGGGGAAATAAGTTAAAGTATTTACCTTTGCAAGTATATATCCTTAGTTCGATTAAATCGCCGATAGCTTTTACCGGGGCTCCTAATCTGGAACGAAGGTTTTAATTAACCTCTTAGAATCCTAACGAGTCTTTATAATGGCCGTAGCCTAGACCGGTTGGTTCCGATATATAGATATGGCTTAATCGCGTGAAAGGCGAAAACCGAGAATGGAATGTGATTCTGTCCCAAGCAAGTTCAGAGACTTGTTTTATATGGGTTCAAGGTTCACACTCTGGATTTTGGGGTTCAAATAATATAGTTTGACCCGTATCGGCTAAATTATGAAAACTAGTTTCATAAGCCGAATCGTGCGCGCAATAGGCGAAACGGTTAACCATGAGAGTCCTACGCTTATTTCCTAAGTTAATATGCCTTAAAAGGTTGTGGTATCAGTAGGATACCTTCCGTAATGCCCGTAACGAGTTTATGTTAGTTATACGCCCCGTAGGGGCTTTTCGGTCATTTTTTAAAGACTTTAAAAGGGCTTTTCGAGTTCTACAGGAAATCTGAGTCTCCCGAACAGTTTATAAAGTCTAAAATACTTTATTTATTATTTAAAATCAGTAGCAACTAGAATCGGGTCAAAAGACCTTGTAGAACTCATGTTTTGGCCAAAAAGGGCATATTCGGCATTTACCGAACCGTAGCCATAACCGTAGGTTATGAGCGAGGTAAAAATTATTAAAAATCTTTAAAATTCCCAAAATATTATTTTAATACAGTGGGTAAAAGTTTTGGTGACGAAATCTTGTCTTAGATAGGCGTTATGCTAATTGCGCCGTTTATTACAAAAGTTTGTTTAAATTGCGCTAATTAGCATAACTCTCATTCTAGACCTCGGATTGACGTGAAACTTTAAGGACATGCTTATAATTTAATAGGCAAGGTTCTGGTCCGTTCACATATCCGAAATACTCGTTTTAATTTCAAAAGGCCGTTACGGTCAACTTTTAGGCGATTAACGGAAATGCGTAAAAGACTCGGATAACTCATGAACCGATCACAGAGGTTTATACCAACATGTGACCTGGTCCTAAGAGAGTCCTAAGGTATATCTATACCTCACTAAAACGGGTCAGAACTGAAGTCAAAGCAAAAGTCAAACTTTTGCGACATTCGGCTCCGAACCGGGTCAATATAGCAAACGGTCGATTCAAACGAGCGCAAACAAGTTTGTATGCTTAATATCATGTTTTATGAACATCAAAACAGGTTTCATAGCGTATACATTACAGATTATGTAGAAAACGGCAAAATGACTTTCTGTTGACTTTTTAAGTGCGCGTTTGACTCGATATTTGACATAGTTAGAGTGGTGATCAGAGGGAACCCTTTTAGAGGTTCATTACCCACATAAATACCAACTCAAAACTACTTTTGATCCGACAATTCACTGGACCAATTGTGATTTATCGTTATGACAACCGTTAGTTACGACGGTTGAGTTTATAAGCTAGAACTATGGAAATGTAAGACCAAAATGGGTATGAACGACTTACAGCAGTTGTATCTTGCTTAGAGAGCAAAAGAGAATGCTAGAGAGCTTCTTAGAATGATCAGATAGAAGTGTTTGTGTTGTGGTGAAAGTTGTGTGCATAATGTGGCTATTTATAGTGAAGCCAAGCATCTATGATCATCACAAACACCTACAACAGGCCAGGGATGATGGGCATGTGTCCCCTGGAGCTATGGGTCAAGTGTAGGGTGCCCATGCCTCATTTATTAAGGTTTGATCGTTCATAGTGCTCAAAAGGCATGTAGTTACAAGCTTTCTGCATCTGGGCGTCCCACGCGGCCCGCATGGGAGTTCCATGCATTTTTAATGCGGGTCACCTGAGATTTAAATATCAGGCGTGTAAAAGAGGAGGCTCGCGGCCCGCCTCAACTTAGGCCAAAACATCACGCGGGTCGCGAGGGGCCTGTTTTTCAGATTTTTAAAATCTTTTGTAATGATTATCAGAATCCGGTAATTAATAACGAAATCTTTCGTAATGATTTACCTGACCTTTCGGGTTTGAAGGGGTAACTTTGCGGTTTGGCCCTCGGTTAATTACAACTAAGGACCTCGTGTTATTTACCCGCGTTGTTAAGTCCCTGATTAGTTTATTAATTATTCAGAAAGCCTTAACTTTCATTATTGACGCTTTTAACCCTTCTCTTACGCATTCGATCGTAACTTTCTCGTTTCATAACGAAACTTCGCGAAATTTATATATTATATTTTAGTGAGTGTATAATACCGTTACAAAGCCTTGGGAACGTTAAAGGGTCACTCAGAGGTATAATTAAACATGTTGACACAGTTAACCCCTGTAGCTCATAATCTCTCACTTTCTTCCGCGTTTCGCTTCCGTACGATCTATGATTCATTCGTTTGAAGGTTCAAGCATTATTTAGGGTTACTATACAGTATATTTACCCTTGTTGACATTTATAACCCTCGAATTTACATACTTTCAAGGTTTGTCAAAATTAGTCCTTTATTTATGATAGATGCCTCGTGTAATCAAATGACACGTGTTAACACATCATTGGACACAAAATTTCGAGGTGTTACATCCTCACCCCCTTAAAATAAATCTCGACCCGAGATTTACTCAAATAAATAGGGGTACTTTTCTTTCATTGTGTCTTCGACTTCCCACGTATATTCGGGACCTCTACGAGCATCCCATTTGACCTTTACAATCGGTACGTGCTTTCTTCGAAGCTTCTTCACCTGTCGATCTTCAATCGACAAAGGTTTTTCTACAAACTTTAAGCTCTCATCTATATGCACATCTGTGTGTGGAATCACCAATGATTCATCGGCGAAGCACTTTTTGAGATTGCAGATGTGGAACACGTTGTGAATTCCATTGAGCTCTTCAGGCAAGTTCAACTTATAGGCAACTGATCCGACACGTTCAATGACCTCAAAAGGTCCTATGTATCTCGGACTCAGTTTGCCTTTCTTGCCGAAACGCATCACCCCCTTCCAGGGTGATACCTTAAGCAACACTTTTTCACCTACTTCGAAGTGAAGATCCTTACGTTTTGGATCAGCGTAGCTTTTCTGCCTATCGCGGGCAGCCTTGAGACGTTCCCGAATCTGGACAATCTTGTCCGTTGTCTGGAAAACTATCTCTGGTCCCGATAATTAGACCTCTCCTACTTCCTCCCAACACACAGGCGATCTACATTTCCTACCATATAATGCCTCGAAAGGCGCAGCCTTTATGCTGGTGTGGTAGCTATTATTGTAGGAGAATTCGATCAGGGGTAGATTCTTATCCCAGTTACCACCTAAATCGATCGCACACGCATGAAGCATGTCTTCCAACGTTTGAATGGTACGCTCACTCTGACCGTCCGTCTGTGGATGGTAAGCCGTACTGAAGTTCAAACGCGTGCCCAAAGATTGCTGGAAGCTCTTCCAGAAATGAGACGTGTATCTAGTATCCCTGTCGGAGATAATAGACACAGGTATGCCATGCAAGGCTATAATCTTATCAACATAAAGTTGGGCTAACATATCGGAGCTATACGTCTCCTTGATGGGTAGAAAATGAGCTGATTTAGTCAGCCTATCGACTATGACCCATATTGTATCGTTTCCCTTCCTGGTTTTGGGTAACTTGGTTATGAAGTCCATAGTTACGCATTCCCACTTCCACTCGGGAAGCTCAGGCTGTTGTAGCAAGCCAGACGGCTTTTGGTGCTCGGCTTTGACTTGAGCACAAGTCAAGCACTTTGCTACATGGGCGGCCACAGACTTTTTCAAGCCTATCCACCAATAGTTTGCCTTTAAATCTTGATACATTTTGTCTGCACCAGGATGGACTGAGTATTTGGAACTATGGGCTTCCTGGAGGATAACATCTCGTAGTCCTCCATAAATCGGAACCCATATTCGTCCGTTCAGTCTAAGGATTCCATCCTTGCTAAGAGTCAACTGCTCTTCAGTTACTCCTAACTTTTCATTAGGATAATTAGCTTCCAACACAGCCTCTCGCTGTGCAGCTAAAATCCTTTCAATTAAATTGTTCTTGACCTCAATGCTCTTGGCATTGATTCGAATAGGTTTTACCCTTTCTTTCCTGCTTAAGGCATCAGCGACTACATTCACTTTGCCGGGATGGTACCTGATCTCGCAATCATAGTCATTCAAGGTTTCCATCCAACGGCGCTGCCTCATGTTCAACTCTTTCTGGTTGAACAGGTGCTGGAGGCTTTTGTGATCAGAATAAACCACAAATTTAATACCATAAAGGTAATGCCTCCATAATTTCAGTGCAAATACAACGGCACCCAACTCCAAATCATGGGTGGTGTAATTCTTTTCGTGCACCTTTAATTGCCTTGAAGCGTAGGCAATCACCTTGCCCTTCTGCATATGCACACACCCCATGCCTGTGTGTGATGCATCGTAGTAAACTACGAATTCTTCTGTACCCTCAGGTAAGGTCAACACAGGTGCGTTGCTCAGCTTTTGCTTCAGGATTTCGAAGGACTCTTGCTGTTTTGGGCCCCAAATAAACTTTTCTTTCTTCTTGGTTAGGGAAGTCAAGGGCGCAGCAATCCTCGAAAAATTTTCAATAAACCTCCTGTAGTATCCTGCTAACCCCAGGAAACTACGAATTTCGGTAGGCGTTTTTGGCTCTTGCCAGTTCATGACCGCCTCTACCTTAGCGGGATCCACTTGGATACCACGCTCACTCACAACGTGACCTAAAAACTGAACCTCTCGTAGCCAGAATTCACATTTCGAGAATTTGGCGTAGAGTTTCTCACGCCGTAGTAATTTGAGAATGCAACGGAGGTGCTTCTCGTGGTCAGCTTGGTTCTTGGAATATATAAGGATATCGTCGATGAAGACTATGACAAATTTGTCCAAATACGGCTTGCAGACGCGATTCATGAGGTCCATGAACGCAGCCGGTGCATTTGTGAGCCCAAAAGGCATCACTCGGAACTCGTAATGACCATAGCGAGTCCTAAATGCAGTCTTATGTACATCTTCATCTCTGACCCATAGCTGATGATAGCCCGACCTCAAGTCGATCTTCGAGAAATAGCTTGCGCCTTGCAGCTGATCGAATAGATCATCGATCCTCGGCAAAGGATATCTATTCTTTATGGTAACTTTATTTAGCTCTCGATAGTCGATGCACAACCGCATCGATCCGTCCTTCTTCTTTACAAATAGGACTGGTGCTCCCCAGGGAGATGAACTAGGTCTGATAAAACCTTTCGCCAGCAGTTCATCCAACTGGGTCCTCAGTTCTTTCATTTCCGTTGGAGCTAGCCTGTAAGGGGCTCTTGCTATCGGAGCTGCTCCAGGAATGATGTCTATTCTGAACTCCACTTGTCTATCTGGTGGCAAACCAGGTAGTTCTTCAGGAAAAACCTCGGGGTATTCAGAAATGACAGGAAGATCCTCGATCTTCGGCTTAGGTTCTTCTATTATCACCTGAGCCATGTAAATTACGCAGCCTCTGTTCAAACACCTTGAAGCTTTAAGCATAGATACGTCCTCGGGTAACCCGTACTGCCTATCTCCTCGAATGGTAAGAGATTCACCACTCGGAGTCTTTAAAACTATCTGCCTCTTGCCGCAAATGATTTGGGCCTGGTTATGGGATAACCAGTCCATGCCTAGCACAATGTCAAAACCTGCTAATTTGAAGGGAAGTAGAGATAAAGGAAAAGAATGGTTCCTAATGGACATTTCACATCCTTCTAGAACAGTTGAGACGGTTTCTATTGTGCCGTCTGCTAACTCTACTTCGTATTTCACATCAAGGGTTTTGATAGGCATATTTAGTAGTTGGCAAAATTTCTGGTCTACAAAGGATTTATCAGCGCCAGAATCGAATAGTACTCTTGCAAATATATTATTTACGAGAAAAGTACCTGTAAGCACGTTGTCGTTCTGGACCGCTTCCTTTGCATCCATGCGAAAAACTCTCGCATTTGACTTCTTTGTCTCTTCCGCCTTCTTGGCATACTTAGGGCAGTTACTCTTGATGTGCCCCTTTTCGTTACAACCATAGCAGGTTGCATCTTTGATCTTTTTGCACTCCACAGTCTTATGATCCTTGGACTTGCATAGTCCACAGGAAGGAGTCTTTGATTGCGACTGAGAGTTCGATGCAAATCTGCATTTCCCAGAGTGGGGTTTCTTGCAGATTTTGCAGTTGGGCCTTTCACCAGCTTGCCCATCTTTCTTGGCCTCAGCCCCTTTCTTGCCGTCACCGTTTCCACGGTGCTTCTTCCCAGATCTTCGTGAGGTATCATCCTCACGTTTCCTCTTCTCAGCCTCCTTGCTCCTTAGGGTCCTCAGACGGACAACGTCTAAGGTGAGAGACAAGGAGAGGTCAGTAACTGACCTGAAGGTCGTCGGCCGAGAGGCCTTTACACTCGCCTTTATTGCGGGCTCCAAGCCCCCAATGAAACGGGCGATTCTTCGGGGTTCTGGTGTCACAAGGTATGGGACCAGGCGAGACATCGTATTGAAGCTCGTCAAATAAGCCTGGCAGTCCAGGTTCGTCATTACCAGTGACACAAAGTCAGCCTCGATCTTCTCAACCTCGTGCTGAGGGCAGTAGTTTTCCTTAATGAGAGCAATAAATTCCTCCCATGTCATCTTGTATAAAGCAGACTTACCCGATGCCTGCACCAACGCTCTCCACCATGCCAGGGCCTCCCCCTTAAATGACTGGGACACATACTTCACCACATCCCTCTCTGCACACCCGCTGATGTCCACAATAGTGTCCATCTCATCTAGCCAGGTGATACAATCAACAGCACCTTTCTCCCCTGTAAATTACCGGGGCTTACAAGATACAAAGTATTTGTAGGTGCAACCCTTAGCATTTGATGCATCAGTATATTCTCTATCGCGATGAACGCTGTTCTCAGTGGATGAGTGTTTGTCGTCATCTTTCTTGGGTTGAGAGGGTGGTTTGGAGTGTGTCTTTGGTTTAGAGGGTGGTTTTGATACGGTTCTGCCTTGGGACTCAGTATATTGACGATCAAGAGCTGCCTGAACAGCATTGTCAATCAGAGCCTTTAGCTGTGCGCCTGTCAGATGCACTGGCGCATTGTCGTAGTCATCTTCATTTGTATGGCTATTCTCTCCGTTGGGATCCGCCATTGTAACTTGAATCTGTTACAGAAGATAACAAAATTTTATTCAGGAGATTATTATATAATTGTCTTTTATGACAATTTGTCAACCATGGTAACAGAGACCATATTTGGTTAGCTTATTACTCATTAATTATTAGGATTTGAATATATCCTATTTCAGCTATATCAATAACATTGGCGGCATAAAGCCTAATTACGAGGATGTTTTATATTATTAGCCGAGATTTCAGAGAATCAAAGGCATAGAGATTTGAACCGTAGTTCTTTTATCTCTTTCTGACAGAGAGTCATAGACCACCACTGCCTTTTGTCTTTATAAGACAATTATTATGGCCCATAGGCACTACACCTCTAATGGATGTTTCAATATGGTTGGCCCGTAGGCACTACATCACTAATGGATGTTTTAATAAGATTGGCCCGTAGGCACTACATCACTAATGGATGTTTTAATAAGATTGGCCCGTAGGCACTACATCACTAATGGATGTTTTAATAAGATTGGCCCGTAGGCACTACATCACTAATGGATGTTTTAATAAGATTGGCCCGTAGGCACTACATCACTAATGGATGTTTTAATACGATTGATCACTTGCATAGGTGATTTAACCCACGATTTATAAATCATTTAGTTGGGCTTTGAAATCCTTAAAGGATTATTGTATAAGAATGACGCGCGTGATTTTAACGAATCACATCTGCCATGGTTGTTAACATGCTTGCAGTGGTTAACAAGGAATCTGAATCTTTTAATTAAGTCCTACCATCTTGATCGGATCTTAAAAGACACCAGGCTAGGTTTCACTCGTAAGATTCTTTATTTAGGCAGATCAATTTAAAAGGATTGGTTTTGATTTATTTCATACATATTAAAACAAAACTCATAACATACATTCCATAATCTTAAATACAATTACATATTGCCCTAAACGGGTCTTTCAAATAGTACTTACCTCCATAGAGGTTTAAAATAAGTGACAAGTCCACGCAGGGACTAATACAAGATAGGTGTCCATGCAAGGACTAAAAGATAAGTCCACGTAGGGACTGAAATATGATAAGTGTCCACGCAGGGACTTATTTCAAAGTAGAAATTACATTAGTACAACTATTAAGGGCTAGTGGTCACGTTTCTTCTTTTTGCCCTTTAATAGGTTCGCCAAGCCTTTGATAAATCCTCGGTGGCTCTTTTTCTCTTCTTCGAACTCTCTCTCCACACGATCTAGTCGATGGAGTATCTCTTCATGTTCAGGAGGAGAGAATCGTGGTTGTGGCGCTTGTTGCGGAACTGGAGGTCTGGGAGGTATTGGATACCCATGAGCTGAGTAGTCCGGTGGTCCCATGTTTCCATGTGCTCCGTCAGGGTAGCGTGCATTATATCTTGCCGACACCACATATGGGTCGCGCTCATAGCCGTAGTTGTATTGTGCTTGTGACGGTTCGAACGGGTTGTAAGCCGTTGGACCCGTGTAAGCAGGTATGGGTTGGTCATACCCAAATGGTGGCGAATTTGGTGCAGCTGGTGCGGAGTTCGCCTCCTGTATAGGACTTGAAGGTCCTTCTTCTTGTAGTGGCGGATAGTGGCTACTACTAGAGTGTCGAGGGGTGCTGAAGTGGATACCCCCTCCTCCTCGTGTGGACATACGAGCATTTTTCCTCCTACGCCTTGGCGGATCAGGCATTACTGGTTGCGCCGGTGGCGGAGGTGGTGGCGTAACTGCCACAAAGCGTGAATCCTCAGAGGGATCCTGTGGATGTCGCGGTTGTTGTGATGTCTGTTGAGGTGGCGTGTAGTACCACTCATGTCGGTCAAACAACGCTTGGAAACTGTCTGGTCCTTGATAGGGTGTGCCATGGAAGGATGACCCATCAGAGACTTCTATCGGATGCGTGGGCGTACCACGAGCAGGTTCAGTTGGATCAGTATCTTCATCCATATGGTCATCGGAGAAGTGATCTTGCGGCCCTAATGGAACAAAACCTGAAGATTCCTGTATGTAGTCAGCCGGATTAAACTGACCTATGAAGTATGGAGTAGGGTCGTCGTAATTTCGGTGCGATACCGAACATTGTAGAGGTATGAAGGAAGGTTGTGGGTTGTTGGGATCATTCTCTGAGTTTGGCCCAAAGGAGTGCCGGTAGGATGGCGTCGAGCTGTGCGAGGTGGAATGCCTCGCGGGTTCGTAAAGATCACTTCGTCGTTGTGGTTCTTCGCTCCTTATCATCGAAGGATGTCTTGTACCTGATGGTCCAGCTTCGTTATCGTGATGTGTCACGACATCTCCTCTGCCTCTTCTTCCCCTTCCTCTTCCTCGGAATATAACAGGTGGCATTTTCCTGCTTTATAAAACTTTAAATACCAATAATAAGAGAAAAAGACAAAATTGGAATAACAATTCGAATTTGTCCTAAGTTCTTGTCTAGACTCAAGTATGTGCAATTGTGTCATTGAGATTAAACACATTAGGATAGTGTTTAATTCACTCAATGTTGGCTCTGATACCAACCTGTCACACCCCGATTTCCACGTGTCTCACCGGTGGGCCCGGTGGGGGATTACCGTGACGATGTTGGCAACAATATAGTCAAACCACACAATTATATAAATGCACAGCGGAAGCTTAAAGATAAATATATACTTCAACCTCTGGTTGTAATATCAAATGTATTACAGAAGTCGAATATATCCACAGCGGATCAAAATAATAATAAAATATTGTTCATTCAGATACGGCATCGAGTTTGCGAGACTATTCGTGATGCTTAGGAAGCTAATACCAGCCCATTTCGTATAGTACCTGCACTTAATCTTTTTGGGGAAAATACGTCAGTTTACACTGGTAAATACATTCAACTGACACATTTGAAAATGTTTATTAAAATTGATTTGAATGCACAAGGCACAAACTCTTTTATAACTTGGGAAAATTATTAAAATCTTGTGAACGTTTTACATGTTCTTTTATGCGTTCAGTAGCCCGGGTCGCGCCGGGTTAAAGATTTATAGACACACCACATTGCGTAAAACCGTAGTATAAAAACCAACGGCTACGTCTTTTAATTTAATGTCGACAATATATACCAGGTGTACGCCTACACCGGGATGTCGATGGTCGTGGCCATTTCGTAAAATGATGCCAAGGATATCCGGGACAACGGTCATTAAACCCCCCAAAGGCTTTTAAGAAACAAAACTGTTTAAATGAGCCGATCATATTATTTAATTAACCACCTAAGCGATGAAAAAATATAATGCTCAATCAAGCGGTATTAATATACCGTAACCCAAGCCCATATAGGGGAAATAAGTTAAAGTATTTACCTTTGCAAGTATATATCCTTAGTTCGATTAAATCGCCGATAGCTTTTACCAGGGCTCCTAATCTGGAACGAAGGTTTTAATTAACCTCTTAGAATCCTAACGAGTCTTTATAATGGCCGTAGCCTAGACCGGTTGGTTCCGATATATAGATATGGCTTAATCGCGTGAAAGGCGAAAACCGAGAATGGAATGTGATTCTGTCCCAAGCAAGTTCAGAGACTTGTTTTATATGGGTTCAAGGTTCACACTCTGGATTTTGGGGTTCAAATAATATAGTTTGACCCGTATCGGCTAAATTATGAAAACTAGTTTCATAAGCCGAACCGTGCGCACAATAGGCGAAACGGTTAACCATGAGAGTCCTACGCTTATTTCCTAAGTTAATATGCCTTAAAAGGTTGTGGTATCAGTAGGATACCTTCCGTAATGCCCGTAACGAGTTTATGTTAGTTATACGCCCCGTAGGGGCTTTTCGGTCATTTTTTAAAGACTTTAAAAGGGCTTTTCGAGTTCTACAGGAAATCTGAGTCTCCCGAACAGTTTATAAAGTCTAAAATACTTTATTTATTATTTAAAATCAGTAGCAACTGGAATCGGGTCAAAAGACCTTGTAGAACTCATGTTTTGGCCAAAAAGGGCATATTCGGCATTTACCGAACCGTAGCCATAACCGTAGGTTATGAGCGAGGTAAAATTTATTAAAAATCTTTAAAATTCCCAAAATATTATTTTAATACAGTGGGTAAAAGTTTTGGTGACGAAATCTTGGCTTAGATAGGCGTTATGCTAATTGCGCCGTTTATTACAAAAGTTTGTTTAAATTGCGCTAATTAGCATAACTCTCATTCTAGACCTCGGATTGACGTGAAACTTTAAGGACATGCTTATAATTTAATAGGCAAGGTTCTGGTCCGTTCACGTATCCGAAATACTCGTTTTAATTTCAAAAGGCCGTTACGGTCAACTTTTAGGCGATTAACGGAAATGCGTAAAAAACTCGGATAACTCATGAACCGATCACAGAGGTTTATACCAACATGTGACCTGGTCCTAAGAGAGTCCTAAGGTATATCTATACCTCACTAAAACGGGTCAGAACTGAAGTCAAAGCAAAAGTCAAACTTTTGCGACATTCGGCTCCGAACCGGGTCAATATAGCAAACGGTCGATTCAAACGAGCGCAAACAAGTTTGTATGCTTAATATCATGTTTTATGAACATCAAAACAGGTTTCATAACGTATACGTTACAGATTATGTAGAAAACGGCAAAATGACTTTCTGTTGACTTTTTAAGTGCGCGTTTGACTCGATATTTGACATAGTTAGAGTGGTGATCAGAGGGGACCCTTTTAGAGGTTCATTACCCACATAAATACCAACTCAAAACTACTTTTGATCCGACAATTCACTGGACCAATTGTGATTTATCGTTATGACAACCGTTAGTTACGACGGTTGAGTTTATAAGCTAGAACTATGGAAATGTAAGACCAAAATGGGTATGAACGACTTACAGCAGTTGTATCTTGCTTAGAGAGCAAAAGAGAATGCTAGAGAGCTTCTTAGAATGATCAGATAGAAGTGTTTGTGTTGTGGTGAAAGTTGTGTGCATAATGTGGCTATTTATAGTGAAGCCAAGCATCTATGATCATCACAAACACCTACAACAGGCCAGGGATGATGGGCATGTGTCCCCTGGAGCTATGGGTCAAGTGTAGGGTGCCCATGCCTCATTTATTAAGGTTTGATCGTTCATAGTGCTCAAAAGGCATGTAGTTACAAGCTTTCTGCATCTGGGCGTCCCACGCGGCCCGCATGGGAGTTCCATGCATTTTTAATGCGGGTCGCCTGAGATTTAAATATCAGGCGTGTAAAAGAGGAGGCTCGTGGCCCGCCTCAACTTAGGCCAAAACATCACGCGGGTCGCGAGGGGCCTGTTTTTCAGATTTTTAAAATCTTTTGTAATGATTATCAGAATCCGGTAATTAATAACGAAATCTTTCGTAATGATTTACCTGACCTTTCGGGTTTGAAGGGGTAACTTTGCGGTTTGGCCCTCGGTTAATTACAACTAAGGACCTCGTGTTATTTACCCGCGTTGTTAAGTCCCTGATTAGTTTATTAATTATTCAGAAAGCCTTAACTTTCATTATTGACGCTTTTAACCCTTCTCTTACGCATTCGATCGTAACTTTCTCGTTTCATAACGAAACTTCGCGAAATTTATATATTATATTTTAGTGAGTGTATAATACCGTTACAAAGCCTTGGGAACGTTAAAGGGTCACTCAGAGGTATAATTAAACATGTTGACACAGTTAACCCCTGTAGCTCGTAATCTCTCACTTTCTTCCGCGTTTCGCTTCCGTACGATCTATGATTCATTCGTTTGAAGGTTCAAGCATTATTTAGGGTTACTATACAGTATATTTACCTTTGTTGACATTTATAACCCTCGAATTTACATACTTTCAAGGTTTGTCAAAATTAGTCCTTTATTTATGATAGATGCCACGTGTAATCAAATGACACGTGTTAACACATCATTGGACACAAAATTTTGAGGTGTTACAAGAGGCCTTAGCCAAGGCATGGGTTCATTGTTCTTTAAACAAGTAAAAATGCGACCAACAAAAATCGGACAGTTTTTGGAGAAAAGTTCTCGAGCATTACAACACAATGGTCGGCGGAAGTACACGAACCATTCATCAAGTACGGTCAAAATGGCTCCCTATGTTGAAGAAGTTGAACTACTTCAACGGCCTTTGGCATCAAACGGTATAATTTTTATTTTTTTACTTTATAAAATATTTTCTATAACATGATTTTTGTTTTTATTTTTTAGTTCATATTTGTTATAATATGTAGGATGGTATACCTGGTAGCAGGTGTGACGACGTCGAAGTCATGACAAGGGCTTTAAAAGATTACCAATCAAAATATCCGAGTGGTTTTCGTCATGTTGAGGTGTGGGAGGTTGTTAATAAACATGACAAATGGGCCCCGGTACCATTGTTGGGTGAAGATAGTGGTAGTTCGGGCTAAAAAAGAAAGTCGTTGGATTCGGGTAACTATAATCCAGGTACATCGGGAACTGAGTTCACTAGTTCTATACCCGACATAAACATAGACCCCTCACCAACAATACCACGAAAGAAAGATAAGAAAGCCGCAACACCATCCGATAGCTCAACGGTTTTAACCGAGAAGCTCTCACAATACACCCTTATGAAAGAAGCAAAACAAGCACGAGCGATAGAGTTGTCGAATATAAAAAAGAAACGTGAGGAAGACACCATAGCGTTAGTGGCGGAACAACGCGAGGCGATGCGACAACTTTTATATGATCGGGATATGTAGACGTTTACTAAGCCACACGACCATGCTTCACCCGAGATGTTGTTGTTTATTCTAGCCCGAAAACGGGAGATCGTGAAAAAATATAATTGGCCATGCCCTTTCTAAATTTTTAGTTCTATGGTTTATTTTTTAATTTTCCTAGTTTTAATTTTATGTAATGTGTTTTCTTAATTAAATGTAATTTTATTTTGTTTAATATATGTTTTATTAATTTTTAATGCATAATTTCTACAAATAATATATATATATATATATATATATATATAAAGAAATGGAGTAATGGAAGGTTAGGTGTATATCGATGGCGGGGAGAATTGTTTTAGCAAAGGCGGTGCTAGGGGCACTTCCAAATTATTATTTATCAATGTTTATAGCACTAAAAAAAGTATTCAAGGAACTTGAAGCCATTAGAAGAGAATTTGTATGGGGAAGAAGAATTTGAAGTACAAAATGAGATGGGTAGCATGGATAAATTGGTAAAAGCAAAAGGATATGGGGGTTTAGGAATTGAGGATATTAGGAGTGCAAACCTCGCTTTCCTAGCAAAGTGGTAGTGGAAGTACAAGGAGAATCCATGGGCACTTTGGGTTATAATCATTGATTGTATTCATTCTAAGCAAAATTCAGTCTCGTTGGTTCCTACAAAAAACAAACTAAGTGGCACAGAAGGACATTAGTGGCATTGAAAAGGAATTTGTGGCTTTGAATATATCGTTAAATAAGAACCTGATTGCGAAAATAGGTGATGGCTGCAAGACAAAATTTTGGCTCGATATATGGGTTGGGGAGGTTTCATTGAGGGAACAACTTCCTACATTGTATGCCTTAACAAAAGATAAAACCATCAAGGTGAGCAATTGTGTAACAAAAACAGCTGAAATGCAAGGGTGGGCCTGGTATTGGATTCATGGGTCAAGGAGTGCCCAAGAATGGGCTTAATATATGGAACTGATGAAAGTTTTAAAGGAATACAATACCAGTGGTTGTGAAGACATATGGAGATGGAAATAAAAAATAAATGAAGACTTGTCAGTGGCATCGTTGAGGGATGAAATTGCGAAAGTATCTTTAAAGGTTGACGACGTAGCTTGGGATTATTTGACAAATGGAATCCGCCGAAAGTTAATCTTTTCATGTGGAGAGCTACAAAGAATCGGATACCGGTAAAAGTAGAATTGATGTGTAGAACAATTATTCTTGAAAATCAATTGTGCTCAAAGTGTGGCGAATTAGAGGAATCGGTTGAACATTTACTAATGAAATGCTTAATGGCTAGTTCTACATGGTGGAATATTATGGTCTGGTTAAAATTGCCAAATCATGATGACGTCAATTCGTGCGAATAACTCTTTCAACGAGTAGAGGCAATCAGAGGTTCGAATGTGTCACACCCCGATATTTCCACGTATTACCGGTGGGCCCGGTGGGGAGTATCGTGACGTAGTTGATATCGTCATAGTCAAATAATCACAGTCCAATGCACAGCGGAAGTCTAAAGTAAAAATATTACAAACCGAATCAAAAGTAACATAAGTATTACAAACGGAATGTAAAAGGATCCACAGGCGGATCAAAACAAAAGAAGATAATTGTTCAACAAATTTTTAGGCATCTAAAGCTTGCAAGACTCTTTATTGATACTAGGAGTAGCCAGCCCATTTCGCTTAGTACCTGCACTTAACCTTTTTGGAAAATACGTCAGTTTACACGGGTAAATACAATTAACCAACTCTTTTTGAAAAGTGTTTATAAAATTTATTTAAATGCACAAGGCACAAATATTCTTTTATAACTTGGGATAATTATTCAAAATAATCTTGTAAAAGAACTATATGTTCGTTATACGTTCAGTAGCCCGGGTTGAATACCATGTTAAAGATTAATAGACACCCCACATAATATAACCCACGGCGAGTTATTCTCGAACAAGCGGGCAAATTATTTTACATACGCACCAGCAGGTGTATGCCTACACCCCATGCTTAAGTCGTGGCCATTTCAATGAATGAGCCGAGGATATACAGGACATGGTCATTAACCCCCCAAAGGCTTAAAACAAACAAAACAGATTAAATAGGTTATCTAAATGATTTAACCTTCATATGATTAAAGATTCAATACCCGACCAAGCGGTATTTTATATATTGTACCCCAAGCCCGTATAAGGGAAAATAAGTTAAAAGTATTTACCTGAGCAAAATATACAAATGTATCTCAGCCGTATACAATCAGCAAGTGCAAATATCTTTTACTGGGCTCCTAAATCTGGAACGAAGGTTTTTATAACCTATTAGATTCCTAATGGGTCTTACTTAAGTTTAAATTTAGACCGGTTAGTTTTAAAGAAAGGTTTACGGTTCAAAACGCAAGATTAAGCGAAGACCGGATTAGAATGTGATTTAGACCCGACAAGTATGAAGACTTGTATAATATGGGTAAACTAAACACATTCTGGATTTTGAAGCAAAAATAATAAGGTTTGACCCGTTTCGGTCAATTTATGCAAACTAGTCACAAAAACCGTACCGAACGCGAAAAATGCATAAATGGTAACCAAATGAGTCATGTACAGGTTTCACAAGTTAATATGCCTTAAATATGCTGTGATATCTGTAGGATACCTTCCATTATGCCCAAAACAGATTTTAAATCAATTTAAGTCTCGTAGAGGTATTTTGGTCATTTTAAAGATTATAAAAGAGGTTAAATATCAATCTGAGGTTCTGTTCTAAAATGATAATTAAAAATATTCATTTTTGCAAGTCATATCAGTAAGGTATTGCATATATGTGAAATTTATCATTTATAACCAAACTATGCACCGTAGGGGCATTTTGATCATTTCACATAAGCTTTAAAGGTCAAATTTGGAAATCTGAGTTCAAAACTTTTACTTACTGTTAAAGTATAAAAATTCACTTGTAATATCAGTAGGTAATAAGTCTTATGTGTTAAAAATAGTTTTAACCCATACTATGCGTTTAAATTGCGTAAAAAGTCGGTTTTAGGCGATTTTCAGGTTATATAAGGAAAGCTGAGATTTTTTTATCAGTCCAGAAGGCTAAAGATATTTTATTTAACATATAAAATCAGTAGCAAAAGGTTTGGTATCAAAATGTTATGTAAAACTCATTTTATTAGCAAAAAGGATATAACCGTCAATTACCGAGTCAAAGCAAGAACCCCATGTTATGATCAGTTTAAAAAATAATAAAAAAATCTTCAAAGATCCCAAAATATTATATTACATCAGTGGGTAAAAGGTTTGGTGTCAAAATGGGTTTAAATAGGTTTTATGCCAAAAATGTCGTTTAATTAATAAAAAGGCTTCAATTTATGATATCAAGCATAACTCCTAATTTAGACCTCAAACTGATGTCAAATTTTTAGGATATGTTTATAAATCACTAATAAAGGTTTTTGTCCTCTCACATTTTCAAAAATCTCGTTTTAATATCAAAAGGGCATAAAGGTCAACATTTAAGCAATTAACGGAAACATGCAAATGAATCGGATAAATACGGAACCATGTAGTATAACCTCAGAGGGTTTTACTAACTTATAATATGGTCCTAAAGGAACCTTAAGGCATACCTAAAACAAGCTAAATCGGGTCAGAACTGAAAGTCAAAGCAAAAGTCTTCTTTTGCGACTTTCGGTTTCGAACCGAGCCTAACCTCAGAATTGTCGGGTTGAACATGCTTAGACATGTTCTTACGTTATTTACCAAGTTATTTTAGTGTTAAAACATGTTCCATAACCTCTACATTATCAGTTATAAGTTTATTTGCAAAAATAGCTTTCTGTTGACTTTTTAATATTAAGTTTGACCCGACAATTGACCAAGTTAGAGTGATAATCAGGGGGTGCCCTATTAAGGACTTATTACCCACATAATTACCAACTCATAGCCACTTTCAATTCGAATAATGGCTGGACCATTAGTGATTAATCCCTAAGTGAAAGCTTAATTACGATGGCTTTGACTTATGGTCATTAAACTAATAAAACTTGAACTTAAGGAGCTAAGAATGCTTACAAGGACTCTTAACACGAATTTGGAACTGATGAAAACTTCTTAGAGCTCCAAGGGACTCCAGAGAATGAGTTTGAAAGATTTTTATGAATGAACAAATGAACTAGTAAACAAGAGTGCTTATATAGCCAAATATACTTCACAAGATCATTTCACACAAGCCTACAAATGATTTCTGATGATTCCAGGTGTCCCCTATGCATGTAATACTGTTGGCTCAGTAATCGAAAACAAGCTTTCTAAGGCGGTGCAACTGGCTGTACATGCAGCTGTTTATTTTTTTCAGCATCTGGCAGTCGGACGCGGGCCGCGTAGGACTTAACAGAAGTCTGCGCGGGCCGCGTAGATGGCTAATTCCGATAACAACTTTGCTGACTTTGCAGTTTTGGTCCCTGGTCCATATAAACTTTATATAACTTTCATTTATTGCACTTTGAACCCCCATAGTTAATGTTTAAGGACCTTGGGTCATAAACTAACTCCGTTAAGCTCCCGGTTAGTTGTACGATCACCCGAAATGTCTTGTTTTCTTCAAAACTCCACAAAATTAATATCTAATATTCTTATGAGCGAAATATTAAATTATTTACAATGTTTTTGGGTTCGTTAAAGGTCACTCAGAGGTAACTTTAACGTGTTGACACTTTTAACCCCTATGTTTCGTAAGATCCTTATTTTGTGCACAAACGACTTTCTAAGTTCGATAAATTATTCTTTAAAGAATACGATGTGACAACTGTGTTCTGTAAGCATCGTATAATGTAAAACAATGTGGATTATCAATAAAACAATGTGCTTTGGTGTTATTATATGTGTTATTATGTTTGATGACTTTACAATTTGATTCGATTGCGATTTCAAGCTTTAAATCACTTTCTGGAGGGTTATACACAAAACTGATGCATAAACGCAATCAGTTTAACGCGACGTACACTCCGGAACTGTGACGTAAGCTTAACATACCTTAAATATCCTTTACATAACTTAGAAATAAGTTTCGAAGGATTCGGTATGGCAAAAACATGTTTATTTGAACTAAAGGTCTATTTACGACAAAACTACGAAACTAACGTTGGTGACCGCCCGGATAATATTTAATTCCCAAAAATATTCTGTTATGATTAAAATTTTATTTTAATCAGGTCCTTGTTGAAAAATAAATTAAAACGCCTAAAAACGCTAATTTTTCAAGTTTAAGTGCGTGCCGCGTGTTTCTGCGCAACGCAGTGCTTCTACTGCAAAACGCTGACAACGCAGCCAGTCTTGGCAACTGAAATTTATTCCAGCAATATTTTGGCAGGTTTATTTTTGTAGAATAATAAAAATAATTTAGAACGCCATAAACCGGGGTTTAAACGCTAGATAAAATACCCGGTACCCAGTTAAACACCCGTTTTAGCCTACATATGGCATATTTATATAAAAATTTACACTTTGGTCCCCTCCCCCACCTAAATTTCGGTTGTATATGGGTGGACCCCACCAAATATTTTCTTGGATTTGCAAATATCACATTAGAACTTGTATGGATAAGTGGCTTGCATGCATTCCACCATATCTCCTCACAATCTCCTACATATATCTTCTAATGATCACACTACTTACAACACTCAACATCCTCTCCTTCTCTCTCCTCTCCCAACCGTCCCCCCTCTCTCTCTCCTCCATCTTCATCTTCTTCAAACCTTCAACTCTTGTTCTTCATGTTCATCACCATACCTAGCAACCTTCAAGTGGTGTGAAGATTCAAAGGTGATCTCAAGGTATTCTCTAGTGATTCAAGCTTCCCATCATCTTCACACTAGAATTTCTACCCTAGCCTTGTGCTAGTAGTAAGTCCCTTCACCCCATTGTTTCATCTTGTTCCTTGTTATGATGATGATAATCAAGTAACACAAGAAAATGAACACTAAAAAGATGAACATGAAATTCTACATAAAAACCCTTCATAAAAAGTTTGTATGAAGTTGAAATCTGGTTGGTTTAGGGTTGGTTAAAGCTTGATTGAAGTTTGAACATTAAATCATCGATAAACCATGTTTAGGACCTTTGTTGATGCGTTTTTAGTGACTTTTACGTTGCAAACAGCAAGCTGATTTGTATTTCCAGCCAACTTCAACAGACTGTAACTGGACCGTTTTAAATCGAAAAACTGATTTTCTGAAGCCTAAAATATGCATTTTGGAATAACCAAACAAATGGCACTGGAATCGTAATTTTTCGAGACCGTCTACTATTTTTAAGGGACTGTTTTTGGACAGCAGCTCAAGCTGCATTTTTACTACAGAAAAAGTGTGTTGTTTTCGGAGTCATAACTTGAAACCCGAGTAGAATCAACTCACGGAATTTTTACAGGAGATGATCACCGTTGTCAGAATTATCCTCCAACTGGAATTTCGTCAATCGGACTTACGGTTAATTTTTAGTGAATTATTCCGTAAACTGCAATCAGAAAGTAACAAATCTGATTGCAGTCGGGTAAATAAATTTCCATAAAATATTGGTAACGAACTGGACTCTGATATTTTTACACAATAAAATTTGGTCGTATGAGTCATTCTGTAAAAATTTGGGAATTTTTGGAAAAGGGTAACTATTTTATAAAAATACCCGAAAACAGTCCGGTTTTGAGTAATGAAGCTGAAATAAAGTAAGTAACGTTTTGTATGTCTAAATGTCGGGTTGGTTATTTGAGAACGACCTACGGGATATATATAAAAGAAAATAATATGCTATTAAGCATGGACATCTCCATTTACAAAGGATACCATGGCGAAATTTTCCGAAAATCCAACACTTAGTAAATATTTTCTAGACAAGAGTTTACTAAAACATTGAACGAACAAATATCTCAACATGACATATGATTAAGTTAAAATATTTTGACAGATAACTATCATACGGAACAATATAAGAAACGTGACCCAAAATACTAAACTCTAAGCCAAGGCACGGCCGCTCATCTAATAGACATTAGTACGTTGTAGGTTGTCGTGTAGCGGACAGGGTTTGAGATTCGATTCAAGACGCACTACAGTGAGTACATAGACCCCTCTTTTACTATTTTTCAAACGTTTTGGGGTGAAACACATGTGCCTACTTGTTACTTTTATGCTTTCCTGTTTCCATATCATATACTGGCTATGTTCATTAGTACACTTATAGTACACGATTTACATTACATTGTTTTGCTATGTATGTTTGCTTGGCATACTTAGTACATTGCTTTACCTTACATTTCTGCTATGTATGTTGACTGAGCATGCTAGCACATTGATTTACATGACTTTTCTACTTCGTATGTTAACTTAGCATACTTAGTACATGGTTTTCGTATAACATGTTTACATTTGGTATAACTTTTGGTTTGTGCAAACGGGACTTATATACGTTCATTAACATTAGCTACGCCGCTCGGTAGTAAGTAATGGTACCATAGGACTTGACAAATCCCGTTCCTGACATCCTAGGTTTGTTTGGGTGTAAGGAATGACTGAATCCGAAAACATTTCTTTTGATAACCTTGACTTAGGGTTATCCGACTGTCTCAAGGCTTGAATGTATGCGTTTAACTTACCACATAAATGTTCGTATCAATAAAACATGCATTACTTTGCAAAACATAACTTTTTGATATATTCAAAATACTTTGTTTTGTACATTTTTACATTTGGTTTATGTGACTACACTTTACTTACCATACATAACAATTGTTACACATTACTTGACTACATTTGGACTTATACATTTTACACAAGTAACATGCCTTTTTACAAGACTCTGGTTTACAAAACAGTTCATCATATACAACTCATATTACTTGGTTATTCAATTAACCATATATTATTCCTTTATTTATACATATCTTCTAATCTTATCGCTTTTCAAACGATTTACAAAACAAAACAATTTACAAGGTTCATGACAAAATTTTATTAAACATTTTCTTAAAACTTAAGTCATGAATCCTATTTTCATAAAACCTATGTATCTCACAGGCATTTTTATGCTGGTGTACCTATTTTCACATGTGTTTTCAGGAGCTGTTGCTTAGGATGTTCGTGACACACTAGGGCGGACCTATGCCTTAGAGACTAAAATAAAGATGGAACTAGTTTAATTATGTGATGAACTATTTGTTTCAGTTAATTTAAGACTATGTAACTCTTTGTTTGATGAATAAAACATAACTTTTAATTACCATGGTTGTGGAACAATAATTCTGTTACAACACTCCCCGACGTTTCCGCCACGATTTGTTGTTTTACGTGGTCGGGGTGTGACATACGAACGTCGTGTGAAGTCAATCAGAGGCACAAGAATGGCATGTTGACACTTTGGATCCCTTTTATTAACATATTTACATTTTTTGACAATTTTAGTCCCTAGGAAATACTTCCTTACACGTTTAAAGCTCATGACATTTGTCTTCATTATACTGGTCGCGTTTTTATGAGGTGTTACATCCTCACCCCCTTAAAAGAAATCTCAACCTTGAGATTTACTGAAATAAATGAGGGTACTTCTGTTTCATTGTGGATTCAACCTCCCACGTGTATTCTGGGCCCCTTCGGGCATCCCATTTAACCTTCACAATCGGCACATGCTTCTTTCGAAGTTTCTTAACCTGTCGATCCTCGATCGACAAAGGTTTTTTAACAAACTTTTAGCTCTCATCAATATGCACATCCTTATGTGACATGGCTAGCGATTCATCAGCTAGACACTTTTTCAAGTTGCAGATGTCGAACACATTATGGATTCCACTGAGCTCTTCTGGCAGATTTAGCTTCTAAGCTATAGTTCCGACACATTCGATAATCTTGAATGGTCCTATGTATCTGGGGCTCAACTTGTCCTTCTTGCCAAAACGCATTACCCCTTTCCAGGGTGGTACCTTTAGGAGAACTTTGTCACCTGCCTCAAATTTTAGAGGTTTACGCCTTTTATCTGCGTAGCTTTTCTGCCTAACCCTGGCAGCTTTGAGACGATCACGTATCTGCACGATCTTATCTGTCGTCTCCAAGACTATATCAGGTCCTGTTAGTTGGACATCTCCAACTTCCGCCCAACAAACTGGCGTCCTGCACTTTCTTCCATACAAAGCTTCAAAAGGTGCAGCTGGATTACTCGAATGATAGCTATTATTGTATGAAAAATCTATCAATGGAAGATGATCATCCCAACTTCCACTTAAATTAATAACACAAGCCCTTAACATATCCTCGAGTGTTTGTATAGTACGCTCGCTTTGACCATCCGTCTGAGGATGATATGCAGTGCTGAAATTTAATCGAGTACCTAATGATTGCTGAAAGCTTTTCCAAAAGTGCGATGTATATCTCGTATCCCTATCAGAGATGATAGACACTGGCACTCCGTGAAGAGATACAAACTCGTCCACGTACATCCGAGCTAACTTATCTGAGCTGCATGTTTCCTTAATAGGTAAGAAGTGGGCTGACTTAGTCAGTCTATCTACTATAACCCAAATAGTATCATTTCCTCACTTTGTTTTCGGTAACTTAGTGATAAAATCCATAGTTACCATTTCCCACTTCCAGGTGGGAAGTTCAGGCTGTTGTAGCAAACCTGACGGCTTTTGGTGTTCTGCCTTAACTTGAGCACACGTCAGACATTTAGCCACATAAGTGGCTATAGATTTCTTCAAACCTATCCACCAGTAATTTGCCTTTAAATCCTGGTACATCTTGTCACTTCCAGGATGAACTGAGTATTTGGAGCTTTGGGCTTCTTGAAGAATCACGTCCCGAAGTCCTCCATAGATTGGAACCAATATTCGTCCATTCAATCTTAGGATCCCATCCTTGCCATATGATAATTGTTCAGCAGTTACTCCCAACTTTTGATTTGGATAGTTAGCTTCTAATACAGCTTCCTTCTGAGCGACTAACAACCTTTCATTCATGTTGTTCTTCAATTCAATGCTCTTAGCATTGATTCTAATGGGCTTAACCCTTTCCTTCCTGCTCAAAGCATCGGCGACTACATTCGCGTTGCTTGGATGGTATTGGATTTCACAATCATGATCATTCAGTGTCTCCATCCATCGACGTTGTCTCATGTTCAGATCCTTCTGGTTAAACAGATGTTGAAGGCTCTTATGATCAGAATAGATCACACATTTAGTACCATATAAATAATGCCTCCAAAGTTTTAGTGCAAACACCACAGCACCCAATTCCAAATCGTGGGTGGTGTAATTCTTTTCGTGCACCTTTAATTGTCGGGAAGCATAGCCAATGACCTTGCCTCTTTGCATGAGTACGCAACCCATTCCAGTGTGTGACGCGTCGCAGTATACCACAAATTCTTCAATTCCTTCGGGCAATGTCAAGACAGGTGCATTGCTTAACTTTTGTTTAAGAATATCAAAGGATTCTTGTTGCTTAGGACCCCAATCAAACTTGATATTCTTGTGAGTTAATGAAGTTAGGGGTGCAGCAATCCTTGAAAATTTTTCAATAAAACGCCTGTAATATCCCGCCAGACCCAAGAAGCTACGAATCTCTGTGGGCGTCTTCGGCTCTTGCCAATTCATGATAGCTTCAATCTTAGCGGGATCCACCTGGATATCACGCTCGCTAACCACATGTCCAAGAAATTGCACTTCACGAAGCCAAAACTCGCATTTTGAAAACTTGGCGTAGAGCTTCTCTTGCTGAAGCAGTTTAAGAATACACCTAAGATGTTTTTCATGATCGGCCTGATTCTTTGAATATATAAGTATGTCATCAATAAATACAATGACAAACTTATCCAAATAAGGCTTGCATACGCGATTCATGAGATCCATGAACGTTGTTGGTGCATTAGTGAGCCCGAACGGCATCACCAAGAACTTGTAGTGACCATATCGAGTCTTGAATGCAGTCTTGTGCACATCTTCATCTCTGACCTTCAGTTGATGGTAGCCTGACCTTAAGTCAATCTTGGAGAAATAACTTGCCCCTTGCAACTGATCGAACAGAACGTCGATCCTAGGCAATGGATATCTGTTCTTGATTGTAACCTTATTTAGCTCACGATAATCGATGCATAGGCGCATCGATCCATCCTTCTTCTTTACAAACAGAATCGGTGCTCCCCAAGGGGATGAACTAGGTCGAATAAAACCCTTGGCCAACAAATCATCTAACTGAATCCTTAGCTCCTTCATCTCGATCGGTGCTAACCTGTAAGGTGCTCTTGCAACAGGTGCTGCTCCAGGAATAATGTCGATTCTGAACTCCACTTGCCTATCTGGTGGTAAACCAGGTAGTTCTTCAGGGAATACTTCTGGATATTCAGAAATAACAGGGATGTCTTCAACCTTGGGCTTTGGTTCATCAATAGTTACTTGTGCCATGTAAATGACACAACCCCTCTTCAAACACCTTGACGCTTTAAGCATAGACACTTGCTTAGGCAACCCATACTGAGTATCTCCTTGTATGGTAAGTGGCTCACCATACAGAGTCTTGATAACCACTTGTTTCTTGTCACAAACAATCTGGGCTTGGTTATGAGATAACCAATCCATGCCTATCACTATGTTGAAACCAGCTAGTTTCAAAGGAAGCAAAGATAATGGAAAAGAGTGGTTCCTAATGGATATAAAACATCCATCTATCATGGTTGAAGTAGTTTCTATGGTACCATCGGCCAGTTCTTCTTCATATTTTATGCTTAGGGTTTTAACAGGCAGATTTAATAACTTACAAAATTTTTCATCCACAAACGACTTATCTGCACCCGAATCAAATAATACCCTTGCATAAACATAATTGATAAGAAAGGTACCTGTTATCACGTTGTCATTCTGAATCGCTTCTTGTGCATTCATTTGAAAGACCCGAGCATTGGTCTTTTTACCTTCTTCAGGTTTCTTTGCATACTTTGGGCAGTTAGACTTGATATGCCCCTTCTCGTTACAGTTTGTAACAAGTCCCATCCTTTATCTTCTTACAATCCAACGTCTTATGCTCATTAGATTTACAGATCCCACAAGCCCTAGGCTGTGATTGGGATTTTGATTCAAACCTGCACTTTCCTAGATGGCGCTTCTTGCAGGTCTTGCATTTGGGCTTCTCACCTGACTGTTGGTCATCCTTTTTAAATCCCGAACTCTGCTTGTGATCTGAGTTCCCTTTACGTTTCTTATCAGAACAGCGTGATTTCTGATCCTCACGTTTCCTTTTCCCCTCATCAGAATTCCTAAGCGATCTCTGCCTGATCGCATCGAGGGTAAGAGATAATGACAAATCAGCTACTTACCTAAAGGTAGTAGGTCTTGATGCTTTCACACTTGCCTTGATTTCTAGGGCTAGACCCCCAATAAAATGAGCTATGCATTTTGGTTCTGGTGTAACCAAGTATGGAACCAATCGTGACATAGTGTTGAAGCTCGTGAGATATACCTGACAGCCTAAGTTCTTCATAACCAATGTCAAAACTCATGTTGAGGACAGAAATTTTCTTTGATCAAAGCAACAAACTGAGCCCATGTCAAGTTGTATAATGGAATCTTCCCTGTAGCTTGGATTAGGGACCTCCACCAAGCTAGAGCTTCACTTTTGAACGATTGTGAAACAAACTTCACAATATCTTGCTCTGCGCATCCACTTATATCAACCACTGTATCCATCTCGTCTAGCCACGTCATGCAATCAATGGCTCCTTTTTCCCAAGTGAAATCCCTGGGCTTGCAGGAGATGAAATACTTATAAGAACAGGTTTTAACTCGTGGCTCTTGATCGAATACAATCTTCTTAGACGGGATATTGTGCTGATTTGATGAGTGTTGGGCATCGTTCTTCTTTGACTCGTGAGTTTTAGAAGGTGGCTTACTATGAGCCACAAAGTGAGTCTTAGGGTGTGATTTGGAATGAGGTACGGATAAGGTCTTGCTATGTGTACCACTTGATTCTCTAAACTGCCTGTCCACGGCTTTAGAAACAGCATTGTCAATCATTGCCCGAAGTTCCGCACCAGTTATGTTGATCCTGTTAGTATCATCATTCTCTAGAGGGTGACTGTTGACTTCTTCAGATTCTGCCATGTAGCTTGATTGCTACATAAAATAATGACAATGATTTATTCAAAAGTCTATAACAGTATTGTCATTCTTGATGATATATTAACCATGGTATTAATAAACCATATTGGTTAATTTGTTAAGCATATTCATTCAGGATTTTTCATTATAATATCCTCAGTTATAATTCATTAAAATATTATAATGGCACAAAAGGCCCAGTCACAAGGACAATTTAAATTATAAGCAATGATCTTATAGGATCGAGGTCTTAAGGCTTGAACATAGTTCATTAACTTTTCTTGACAGAGAGACGTAGACTACAACTGTCTTTTGTCTGAAAGGACAATAAATATGGCCCGTAGGCACTTCACCACTAATGGATGATTAAATGATAATTAGAGAAAAGAAATTGGAAGAATCCAATATAAGGATGACTTATGTGATTTTTATCGAATCACATTTGCTAGGAGTGTTAACTTGTTTTCAGATGTTAACAAGGATTTGAATCTTAATAAGGAACTACCATCATGGCCATGTCTTAAAATGACACATAGGCTAGGTTTTGCCTTTAAGATTTTGTTTAATATATAATGGCAGATCTTACAAAAGGAATGATATTTTGATTATTCACATATTATATTCATGCATATAATGACAAAAATGAAATTTTGAATTCAAACATTCCATTAAACTTAAAAGAAGTACATATTTGCCCTAAATGGGACTTTTACTTAAATAACTTGCCCACACAGGGGCTAAACTGAAAATAAAAGTCCTCGCAGGGACTAGGTACATAAATAGATGTCCACGCAAGGACTTAATTGAAAAAATTAAAAATACAAAACAAACAAACAAACAAACAAGGAATTCAAAAATCCCTCTTGCTCTTCCCCTTGATTAAATCAGCCAAACCCTTGAGTAGACCCCGACAGCTCCTACGCTCCCTTTGAACATCCCGCTCCACCTGATTCAGCCTTTGAAGAATCTCCTGCTGCTACGGTGGCTGGACAAGTGGCGGCTGCGGCTGCTGCTGCGGCTGAGGCTGAAGATGTGGTGGGTATTGATACCCATACGCTGGGTATCCTGTCTGGTAGGAAGCTCCATAGGGCCCTTCAGGATGAAGAGCATTGTAGTTTGCCGCTACGAGATACGGGTCAACATCAGGGGCGTTGTAGTAATTGTAGCCAGAATGGCCTGGCTACTCAAAAAGGTTATACGCTGCTGCACCAGCGTAAGAAGGTATTGGGTTATCAAAACTCACATGTGGTGGTGATGGTCGTGCGACTGGCGCAGAGTCCATCTCAAAAACTGGGTTTGAAGGCCCTCCTATCTGTGGGTCTTCATACAGTGGCGGGTAGTGACTGCCACTGGAGGGTTGGGGGGTGCTGAAGTGGAATCCCCCTCGCACGGACATCCGTGCTCCTGATCTTCTCCGCCTCGGTGGCTCCGGAGGCGGTTGCTGCTCTGGCGGCGGCGGTGGCGGTGGTGTAACCGCCTGAAAACGTGAATCCTCAGAGGGATCCAGCTGCTACTGCTGAGGTGGGTTGAAAGGAGGAGTAAACTCCCAAGGGTTGAAAGGGTAGGTGGCCCACCTTTCTGGGGCCCGATATGGTGAACCGTGAAAGGACGATCCATCTGAAATCTCTATGGGATGCGTGGGCGTCCCACTCGGTGGCATCTCCAGATCGGGGTTATCGTCCATATCCATAGCTTGGTCACCGGAAAACTGATCTTCTGGTCCCAATGGGTTAAAACCCACTGGTTCTTGCACCTGATTTGCTAGATTGAACCGGCTCAGAAAGTACGGGGTTGGGTTCTCAAAGGCACAGTGTGAACCCGACCGCTGCAACGGCAAGTAGGAGTGGCGTTAATGATCGGACTCGTTGCCTTGACGGAGCCCGAAAGAATCGTGGTAGGAAGGTTAGGAGCTAAGCGAGACAGAATGCCTCGCAGGCTCTAAGTATGTCCTCAGTCTTCTTGGGGACTAGTGCTCATCGTCATTGAGGGAGTTCGCCGGTGTGATGGCCCGGCCTCATGATCATGACTGGTGAAGATTGGGGCCTTACCGCCTCTTCCCCTTTCTCTAATACGCGGTGGCATCTTCTGTTCCTGCCAACACAACAAAAGAAACAACAAAGGAAAACAATAAAGGACAAAATAAAAGATTTAGGATTAGTCCTAAGTCCTTTGCCTAGACTCGGAAGTCAAGGAATGTGCAACTGTGTCATTGAGATTAAACACAAAAGGCTAGTGTTTAATTCACTCAATGTTGGCTCTGATACCAACCTGTCACACCCCGATATTTCCACGTATTACCGGTGGGCCCGGTGGGGAGTATCGTGACGTAGTTGATATCGTCATAGTCAAATAATCACAGTCTAATGCACAGCGGAAGTCTAAAGTAAAAATGTTACAAACCAAATCGAAAGTAACATAAGTATTACAAACGAAATGTAAAAGGATCCACAGGCGGATCAAAACAAAAGAAGATAATTGTTCAACAGATTTTTAAGCATCTAAAGCTTGCAAAACTCTTTATTGATACTAGGAGTAGCCAGCCCATTTCGCTTAGTACCTGCACTTAACCTTTTTAGAAAATAAGTCAGTTTACACTAGTAAATACAATTAACCGACTCTTTTTGAAAAGTGTTTATAAACTATATTTAAATGCCCAGGGCACAAATATTCTTTTATAACTTGGGATAATTATTCAGAATAATCTTGTAAAAGAATTATTTGTTCGTTATACGTTCAGTAGCCCGGGTTGAATACCGGGTTAAAGATTAATAGACACACCACATACTATAACCCACGACGAGTTATTCTCGAACAAGCGGGCATATTATTTTACATACGCACCGGCAGGTGTATGCCTACACCCCGTGCTTAAGTCGTGGCCATTTCAATGAATGAGCTGAGGATATCCAGGACATGGTCATTAAACCCCCAAAGGCTTAAAACAAACAAAACAGATTAAACGGGTTATCTCAATGATTTAACCTTCATATGATTAAAGATTCAATACCCGACCAAGCGGTATTTTATATACCGTACCCCAAGCCCGTATAAGGGAAAATAATTAAAAGTATTTACCTGAGCAAAATATACAAATTTATCTCAGCCGTATACAATCAATCAGCAAGTGCAAATATCTTTTACTGGGCTTCTAAATCTGGAACGAAGGTTTTTATAACCTATTAGATCCCTAACGGGTCTTACTTAAGTTTAAATTTAGACCGGTTAGTTTTAAAGAATGGTTTACGGTTCAAAACACAAGATTAAGCGAAGACCGGATTAGAATGTGATTTAGACCCGACAAGTATGAATACTTGTATAATATGGGTAAACTAAACACATTCTGGATTTTGAAGCAAAAATGATAAGGTTTGACCCGTTTCGGTCAATTTATGAAAACTAGTCACATAAACCGTACCGAACGCGAAAAATGCATAACGGGTAACCAAATGAGTTATGTGCAGGTTTCACAAGTTAATATGCCTTAAATATGTTATGATATCAGTAGGATACCTTCCATTATGCCCAAAACGGATTTAAAATCAATTTAAGCCTCGTAGGGGTATTTTGGTCATTTTAAAGATTATAAAAGAGGTTAAATATCAATCTGAGGTTCTGGTCTAAAATGATCAGTAAAAGTATTTATTTTTGCAAGTCATATCAGTAAGGTATTGCATATATGTGAAATTTATCGTTTATAACCAAACTATGCACCGTATGGGCGTTTTGGTCATTTCACATAAGCTTTAAAGGTCAAATTTGGAAATCTGAGTTCAAAACTTTTACTTACTGCTAAAGTATAAAAATTCACTTATAATATCAGTAGGTAATAAGTCTTATGTGTTAAAAATAGTTTTAATCCATACTATGCGTTTAAATTGCGTAAAAAGTCAGTTTTAGGCGATTTTCAGGTTATATAAGGAAAGCTGAGTTTTTTTTATCAGTCCAGAAGGCTTAAAATAGTTTATTTAACATAGAAAATCAGTAGCAAAAGGTTTGGTATCAAAATGTTATGTAAAACTCATTTTATTAGCAAAAAGGGTATAACCGTCAATTACCGAATCAAAGCAAGAACCCCATGTTATGATCAGTTTAAAAATTAATAAAAATCTTCAAAGATCCCAAAATATTATATTACATCAGTGGGTAAAAGGTTTGGTGTCAAAATTCGGGTTTAAATAGGTTTTATGCCAAAAATGTCGTTTAATTAATAAAAAGGCTTCAATTTACGATATCGAGCATAACTCCTAATTTAGACCTCAAACTGATGTCAATTTTTTAGGACATTTTTATAAATCAGTAATAAAGGTTTTTGTCCTCTCACATTTTCAAAAATCTCGTTTTAATATCAAAAGGGCATAATGGTCAACATTTAAGCAATTAACAGAAACATGCAAATGAATCGGATAAATAAGAAACCATGTAGTATAACCTCAGAGGGTTTTACTAACTTATAATATGGTCCTAAAGGAATCTTAAGGCATATCTAAAACAAGCTAAATCAGGTCAGAGCTGAAAGTCAAAGCAAAAGTCTTCTTTTGCGACTTTCGGTTCCGAACCAAGCCTGAACTCAGAATTGTCGGGTTGAACATGCTTAGACATGTTCTTACATTATTTACCAAGTTATTTTAGAGTTAAAACATGTTCCATAATCTCTACATTATCAGTTATAACTTATAAGTTTATTTGCAGAAATAGCTTTCTGTTGACTTTTTAATATTAAGTTTGACCCGACAATTGACCAAGTTAGAGTGATAATGAGGGGGTGCCCTATTAAGGACTTATTACCCACATAATTACCAACTCATAGCCACTTACAATTCGAATAATGGCTGGACCATTAGTGATTAATCACTAAGTCAAAGCTTAATTACGATGGCTTTGACTTATGGTCATTAAACTAATAAAACTTGAACTTAATGAGCTAAGAATGCTTACAAGGACTCTTAGCACGAATTTGGAACTGATGAAAACTTCTTAGAGCTCCAAGGGACTCCAGAGAATGAGTTTGAAAGATTTTTGTGAATGAACAAACGAACTAGCAAACAAGAGTGCTTATATAGCCAAATATACTTCACACGATCATTCCACACAAGCCTACAAATGATTTCTGATGATTCCAGGTGTCCCCTATGCATGTAATACTGTTGGCTCAGTCCCTGAAATCGAAAACAAGCTTTCTAAGGTGGTGCAACTGGCTGTACATGCAGCTGTCTATTTTTTTCTGCATCTGGCAGACGGACGCGGGCCGCGTAGGACTTAACAGAAGTCTACGCGGGCCGCGTAGATGGCTAATTCCGGTAACAACTTTGCTGACTTTGGAGTTTTGGTCCCTGGTCCATATAAACTTTATATAACTTTCATTTATTGCACTTTGGACCCCCATAGTTAACTTTTAAGGACCTTGGGTCATAAACTAACTCCGTTAAGCTCCCGGTTAGTTGTACGATCACCCGAAAAGTCTTGTTTTCTTCAAAACTCCACAAAATTAATATCTAATATTCTTGTGAGTGAAATATTAAATTAATTTTGCAATGTTTTTGGGTTCGTTAAAGGTCACTCAGAGGTAACTTTAACATGTTGACACTTTTAACCCCTATGTTTCGTAAGATCCTTATTTTGTGCACAAACGACTTTCTAAGTTTGATAAATTATTCGTTAAAGAATACGAACGTCGTGTGAAGTCAATCAGAGGCACAAGAATGGCATATTGACACTTTGGATCCCTTTTATTAACATATTTACATTGTTGACAATTTTAGTCCCTCGGAAATACTTCCTTGCACGTTTAAAGCTCATAACACGTGTCTTTATTATATTGGTCGTGTTTTTACGAGGTGTTACAGAATGAGTGGAAGAGATTAATTATGGCTATTGTCATGACAACGATGTGGCAAATCTGGAAATCTAGAAATGACTTGGAATTCAATAGACGCAATGGATCGGTAACAAATACGGTGGAAGAAATAAAAGATAATTCATTTTTGTGGATTAAAGAAAGATCAAAGTTAAAGGATTTAGATTGGGAGAGGTAGAAGGATTTCAATATAAGAGATATCATAAAGTAATGTTTTAGTTTTGTTTTTGTTTCCTTTGTTTTGTTTTCCTTGTACTCTCGGGTTTTACAGCTTTGTTGGTCCTTGTTCTATAATCATAGAATCTCGCCATTCAAAAAAAAAAAAAACCCTCAGGGAACACCCGTAGTGATTGAGTGCAAAATAGAGAGTAAAAAGGGAAATTGACATGACATGAGTTGAATGGCTAGGCGAAGAGTTTACCACTTCTCATTTGGGAAGCACCTTCTCCACCCTAATGTAGCTAAGAAATAATGCAAAAGAACTTTATAAAAATTTGGATCTTAAAAAAAGTAATTATATATTCACTTTAATTAATTCACCAATATGATATGTATGAGTATAATTAAACACTTTAATTACCAAAGGGCTTTAGCCTAGTGGTATTAATATGTTATGCGTGTAAAGTGTTGGTCCTAATTACGTTGAGGATCCGAGTCTTACAAAAGATATCGTTGTGAAATTAAAAGTAAGATTAGAGAGTGTGTGTAAACCGTAAAAAAAAAATAATAATAAATGGCTAGGATTTGATAATGAAATACACTAGTATATTTTACATTTGAGTTAACTGCCATTTTCGTCCCTGTGGTTTGGTCACTTTGGCCATTTCAGTCCATTTTTCAAAAATGCGCCATTTTCGTCCCCCACGTTCTGGAAAGGGGTCATTTCAGTCCAAAAATCATAACCCAGTTAAGTCAGTTAGTAAATAAGGACTGATTGTGTAAATTTGTAACATAAAGGACCATTTAAGTAAATATTAAACACCACCACCACTAGCCCTGCCACCACCACCACTCCGCTGCCACCACCACCACCACCGCCACCACAGCCCTGCCACCACCACCACCGCCACCACAGCCGGTTCATCATCATATCAGACGAGAGAGGGAGAAAGTCGGAGAGAGAGAGAGATAACGAGGCGGGAGAGAGAACCGGCGACGGTGGGGCTGCCTTCCCTAGATGATGACGATGATGACGTTGATGGTGGTGGTTCCGGCGGCGGCGGTGGTGACCATGCTACTGTTCATCGTCTTCCCCAAAACGGTCAACAGAAGTCAAACGACCTAATTCTCGATCAATACCGGATAATATTCAAATTAAACTTGCAGAAACATTGTACAAGTATAAACATACCGATTGGGTGATTAAAACCGATCCGGTATCGCGTGCAACGGTGTGGCGACAGTCTCCGGCGACGGGTATTCCGGCGAGACTTGCAGACGATGAACAGAGGGTATTTTCGAAGAGGTAAAGGATTTTGAAGGGTGTGAGAGTTTCGTATGGGTTCAGGGACTCTAAATAACACAACAATTTGACACTTAATCGACAAACTTCTGTGGATTAATTCCACTTTGAATTTTTTATAAAAACTCCGATTTCACGTGGTGTCGGGCATGCTTATTGAACAATTACAAAGCGTGGGGAGTTGTTTACGATCTGTGAGAGTGGTGGTGGCAGCGGAGTGGTGGTGGTGGCAGGGCTGTGGTGGCGGTGGTGGCAGGGCTGTGGTGGTGGCAGGGCTGTGGTGGTGGTGGCAGGGCTGTGGTGGCGGTGGCGGTGGTGGTGGTGGCAGTGGAGTGGTGGTGGTGGCAGGGCTGTGGTGGCGGTGGTGGTGGCAGCGGAGTGGTGGTGGTGGCAGGGTTAGTGGTGGTGGTGTTTAATATTTACTTAAATGGTCCTTTATGTTACAAATTTACACAATCAGTCCTTATTTACTAACTGGCTTAACTGGGTTATGATTTTTGGACTGAAATGGCACATTTCCAGAACGTGGGGGACGAAAATGGCGCATTTTTGAAAAATGGACTGAAATGGCCAAAGTGACCAAACCACAGGGACGAAAATGGCAGTTAACTCTTTACATTTTGATGATGTAAACATAGCCATACACGTGTGTAAATAAATAGTCACTTAACAACTTATACACATGTGTAAAAACAAACAGTCAGTTAACATCAACTATACACATGTGTATAAAAACCAAATGTTCACCGAACAACAACTAGATGTATACAAAAAGAATTAACAAGTGATAGTTTCCATTAAAATAAAAACATTAATAAACTTAATACATTTATCGAAGAGTGAATTTCAAGGATTGTCCTTTATCTTTATACTCATTTTCAGGCGTTGTCCTTTATGTTTAAAATTGACGAGTTTTGTCCTTTATGTTTTCATATCATACACGTTTTGTCCTTTAGGCCTAACCCAGTTAGTTTTTTCAGTTAAATTTGGTCATGTGCTTTGCACATGAGGGCATTTTTGTCAATTTAAAGGTTGCAGAAGCTTTGAGCTGTAAATCTGCCGTTGAACTTACCTTTGAATTGACAAAAATGCCCTCATGTGCAAAGCATATGACCAAATTTAACTGAAAAAACTAACTGAGTTAGGCCTAAAGGACAAAACGTGTATGATATGAAAACATAAAGGACAAAACTCGTCAATTTTAAACATAAAGGACAACGCCTGAAAATTGGTATAAAGATAAAGGACAATCCTTGAAGTTCACTCTTTATCGAATCATGTAACTGGCTGTCTAATTTAATGATATCAATGTTCATATGTGTACATGGCTACTTAAATATATATATAATAACAAAATAATCTTTTATGGTGAATTATTCATATATGAAGCAAGGAAAAATAAAAGCCGGTAAACAAATAAAACAATGAAATAAAAGTAAATCGATGGGATGTTGCTTCAAATTCCAAAAAAAAGTAGCCGTACTCTTTAATTTATATGGATTGATAGTTGTCGATGCAACAAAATTTAAACAAGCTGTAGTATGTGGAATAAATTCCAAGTAGATGGGACATGGCTTCAAAAAAAATAACAATAATTATTTGCTGAAACTCTCTTTTGCAATCAGATTTATAAAAACAAAAGATATAGCAACCGTAATATTGGAAAATCAAACTTAAAAAACAATAATAAAGAAAATCAAAGTACAACTACCAAAAACAAAAAATTTCAATGAAAATATCAAAGAAATCTAGTAAATGATGTTTCTTGATTTTTTAGTTGATGTTACTAGTTCGACGAGCGAGAGCAAAAATTTGAAAAAGCTGAAATAATGGATTTGAAAATTAGGATTTGGTGTAATTGAAATCAGGAGATAAAAAAGGAGGATAGATTTAATATAAAGAAAATAATGTTTAAATGTATAATAACAATCCTATCCTTATATTTATTAAACAAGATCAATGGTCAGGATGAGTTCGTTTTGTTCACAAATGAACCTAATCCTATATATATATATATAGTGGAGGGTTCAAACGAGAAGAATTATTTTGTAAGAAGAAAAAAGAAGAAGTTTCAACCAATAAGAATGCTTCATTTTACTTCATTTAATATTTGCATTTAGTTTTAATATAAGGGTATATTGGTAAACTTACATAAATCATTAATTTGTATTATTCCCCTTTAATAACTAACTAAATTAAATTTGTAACTCCTTTTCAAAATATATACTTTTTTCTAAATTAAAAAAACAACTAAATTTTAAGTGTAAAATAAATTACTAGTTGTGTAGGATAAATTACGAGTTGTGTAGAATATATTTCGAGGTGTGTAGGATAAATTTCGACTGTGTAGGATCAAATTCTATAATATGTAGGGTATATCTAGGAAAATTTTGATATGTGTAGGTATTGTAGATTATATGTAGGATAATTAGTGATTAGTTAACTAATTAATTAAAAAGAGAAAAATTAATGATATGAGTTATAAATGAAATAGTATTTTACTAATATGTCCTTTCTTCTTTTTCTTCTCACATTAAATTTCTTCTCAAATGAACCTTCCCCTATATATATATATACGGGAAGGTTCATTTGAGAAGAAAATTAAATTAAGAAGAAAAAGAACAAAGGGTAGAAATGTAAAACATTAAATAGTTTTTCTATCAACTCATTTATTATTATCTTTGACTAATTAATTAGTCATAAACACTATCATCCTCCACACTTAAATTTTTGCTTACATACATCAAAATTTATTCTACACGTTTTGAAATTTATCCTACACATATTGAAATTTATCCTACACAACTCGTAATTCATCCTACACACCTCGTAATTTATACTACACTTTAAATTATATATTTTTTCTTTTTTTTGAAAAATATGTTTTTTTTTAAAATAAGTTACAAATAATGTAGTTAGCTATTAAAAAGGAAAACTACCAATTAATGATCCATCTAAGCTTACCAATTTACCCTTACAGTAATATTAAATACAAAAATTAAATAATGTAAAATGAAACATTCTTATTGGTTGAAATTTCTTCTTTTTTATTCTTACAAAAAAAATCTTCTCATTTGAACTCTCCACTATATATATGGGACCGCTAAAATGAAAATCACCTCCAGTTGTAAGAACCGCGGGAACCAGTTCATAACCATTAGATCTTCAAGATCAATTGATGAGATTAAAAGTAGTTAATATTAATATTAAATAGTTTTTTGTCTTATTATTTCTTTAATATTTTAATCCAAAAGGGTAATTTAGTAAAATTACTTTTTTTTGTCTTTTAGTCTTTATTATTTTTTTATTACTTTTTTGTTTTATTATATTACTTTTTATTTTTTAAACAGAACTTTTTTATTAAAAACCATTTTTAAATTCAGATTTTTTTAACAAAACAATTTATTTTGCGCACCGGTTTTTGCACTACGTTTTTACGCCCGGATTTTTTAGTGTCGTTTTTTCACACCGTTTTTTACGCTCGGCTTTTTCAAGCGGTCTTTTTTTCAAAGCGCCGTTTTTTATATCCCGTTTTAACGCGGCGTTAAAATTTTTACGTTTTGCGCTAAACTTTTTACGTTTTACTTTTTACGTTTTACATAAAACTTTTAACGTTTTACGAAAAAACTTTTTACGTTTTACGTTAAACTTTTTACGTTTTACGATTTACGTTAAACTTTTTACGTTTTACGTAAACCTTTTTACGTTTTACGTTTTTTCGTTTTACGTTTTACGTTTTACGTTTTTACGTTAAAAAAGTTTACGTTTTTACGTTTTACGTTAAAAAGTTTACATTTTACGTTAAAAAGTTTACGATTTAACATTTTTTTTACAAAAACTTTTTTACGCAACACGAACGCACCCAGAAAACGCAAACTCGGTAGGTGTCTCAGATAGATTGTTATCGTCATCGACTAGGGAAAAAAATATAAAAAACCAACAACATCAAAACAAAGTGTATCTCGAAAAAAAACGGGGTTTAGCTCAGATTTTCCGATAATCAAAAAGGCTGCAAAGTGGGGTTGCAGGTTCACAAACCTACCCTCCACCATCGTTACTGCGCCATCGTCATCAAAATCTAGTTTTTTTTCATCATCGCCACCCAAATCCAACCGATCAAATAACCAACATCATCGAAAAATCAGTCGTAAACATCAAAATAACCAGCATCATCAAAAAATCAGCCGTAAACGTCAAAATAACCAGCATCATCAAAAAATCAGTCGTATACATGAAAATAACCAGCATCATCGAAAACACCTACAAGAAAACACCATTTCTAGAGAGAGAAACCCACAAGAAATCAACACCCAACAAACAAAATCAAGAACATAAATAGATCAACACCCACCATTTCTAGAACAGAATAAATCAACACCCACCAAACAAAATGAAGAACAAAATAAATAAAAAAACCAGCATCATCAAAAACACCCACAAGAAATCACCATTTCTATAGAGAGAGAGACCCACAATAAATCAACACCTACCATTTCTAGAGAGAGAAACCCACAAGAAATCAAACACCCACCAAACAAAATCAAGAACAGAAACCACCACCACCGCCTAGGGGTCTGCCACCAAAACCAACGCAACCACCACCAAACACCGGTCGCAAAAGGGGGCGGCGGGTGAACACTTCGAAGAGAGGAGATGAGAACCGTCAGCCCCTGTTTTTGCATCATGCCGGAAAACCCCCCTCGAGCCTCAGCCGCGCACCATTGCCGGAAAAATCAAGGGTTCCAAGGGTGTTTGATGTTGTCTGGGAAGCAAGAAGGAGGCCGGTGAGGCTCCGGCTCCTCCCATGAGTGTTTGATCAAGGTTTTCAGGGGTGTTTCATGTCGCCGGAGAAATGGGGGGCGCCGGTGTGGGTGTCTCTCACCGATGAAGATGATGATCAGAGAGTTTTCAAAATAGTTGATAGGAAGTTGTCTGCATCTTGAAAAGTGAAAGAGAGAGATATAATTTAAAGGAGATAAAAAAAGAGGAGAGATAAAATCTGTGGGGCATTAATTGAAAAGAGAGAGAAGGGGGGATATGACATATGGGGTAAAAGACCAAAATACCCTTTTAGTTGGCGTAATCTGATTGGTTGAGAGTGGTTCTCGCGGTTCCTACAACTGGAGGTGGTTTCTATTTTAGCGGCTCCAAATATATATAAGAATTGAAAAGTGGGTGTAAATAGTAATTGGAAAGTGGCTATAAATAGTGTTTTTATTTTTATAATGATATATAGGTTTTTATATTTTATTATTTAATATTATAATAATTTATTATTATATTTACTAGGTTATACGTGTATACACGTGTTGAATAATAAAAATAGTTTATTTGTAAATAAGACAAGTAGACGAACATGATAGTCATTCCACAAATTTGTGATCTTTTACTCATATTAATTAATACTCAAACCACTTGTAAAGTGCTTGTCACGGTCATCAATTCTTTAGGAAACTTTTTAAGCCAATGAGGTAACAAAGTAATGAAATAATTTTCATTAAATACATTGGAGAATCTACGACATATTTGAGTACATTTTATTATGTTTAATCGTATCTATATTTTATGATGTTTAATCGTTATCTATATTGTTGAATATTTTTAATTGTAGTAAAATATATTTATTTGTTAGTTAATGATAACAAAATTAAACGAAAAATTTTCATGTGGTAATTGTAGTTAAACATAAAATCGGTTAAACAAAATAGAAGTTACTTGTCGTAAAATATATTAATTGTAGTTATCCATAATAGTTATATTTATTCATATAATATTTTTAATTAGTTATCCGTAATATATTTTAAATATAAAAATGGAATATAAATTAATATTACATTTAGGTAGCATAAGGAATTGCCATGTGGTATTTATTGGAATGATTTATTAGAGTTTAGATAGAAGATTAGATAATATTAAAATGGAGAGAAATTATAATAAATAATAATAAAGATAACAAAATTATTTTTAAATAAAATAAAAAAGTGAAATTACAAGACTGAAGGAGAGATTCTCATGTGGCATTAATTGGAGTCTTTTATTAATATTTAGATTTTAAGTTCTAACATATTTTTTTTCTTTTTTTAAAACCATATTTTCTTTATCATCTGTTTTTTGTTTTAAATAATTCTTTTTTGTTTTTGTTTTTATTTTAAATTATCTTTCCTTTATCAATTAATTCGATATCTGTTGGTGCACTTGTGTCTGTACTTTGTCTGTATTTTGTCATGATACAAAACGATGTCTTTTGTTAGTCTGGGTTACGTCTTAGGTTTGTTAATATGTGTGTTTGATGTAAGTTTGACCAAGTCAACCATCCTCCTGGTTTGACTTGGCCAAACAGTTAGAACATGGTTGTAACATGTTTGTGTCGAAGGATGAGTCATCGAAGGATTGTTTAGATCCTTCGATGAGCTCGAAAGATAAACCTTCGATGGATGTTGATGGACCTCGAAGGATATCATCCTTCGAGGTATATGTGGATCCTTCGATAGGTTTCAGATCGATAGATGATCCTTCGATCAGTCTATCTGATCCTTCGACCAGACGAGCTGTGATGGGTATATATACTCATGTAATGTGTTCACTTTAGAGTGTGAGAGAAAGTGTGAGTGAACTTAGTCTTGTAGAGAGCGTATTTTCAGTTTGGTCAAGGGCTGTAACCGTGTCCACTGAAATACAAGAGAAAACTTTGATATCTCGTGTGTCTACCTTTCTCTTTGTAGCTTGTGTTCTCATATAAACTACCGGTTTGCATTCTAGCTTGGATTCCGCACTTGCTAGTGTGTTAAACATAACAAGGATAAGGTTTAACCTCAACCTCCGGGGGACCTATAAGTGGTATCAGATCCGTGGCTCTTTTCCTTGTTAAAAACCGAGTTTATACAAGACTTTGGAGTGTTTGAACAAAAACTCACATGGTTTAGCACCCGTTTTTAGTGTTTTTCTCGCATTTCTAGACGTAAAAACGTGTTCTAAACTAACCGGGTGTGTTAAAGGACGGGTTGGGTAACTTAAAAACTTGTTTTTAAGAAGTTTGGTAATTTCCGGCCAAATTCCGGCTTACTCCGGTGACCGGTTTTCTGGATAAGAACCTTCCTTTTTAAGTAATATTTTATTGGGTCAAATCTGGTTTGGTAAAAGGTATGGTCTGAACATACCTTCTGCCGAAAGCTTTCTACCAACCAATCACCTTTTCACCAACCTGTCACTTTTTGTCAACTGTGTCAGTACAGATCGAAGGATATCCTTCGAAGTCGAAAGATCATCTTTCGATCAAAGGAAGTTCGATAGATAATCATCCTTCGAACATCCTTCGAAGTCTGTGACTTATCCTTCGATCCAAGGAATCTTTTCGAAGGATATATCTTTCGATCTATAGTTCTTATTCGAAAGATAAGGATCTTTCGATTGGAGAATCTTTCGAAATCATTGTTCGAAATTCAACAGTGATCTTTCGAACACTGTTGATCCTTCGAACAAGTATTGATCCTTCGATCCTAGTCTGTTTAAGTTTAACAAGTTTGTGTTTTTCAGGTCTTTCGATCAGGGATCCTTCGGCTGGTTGTTTTCATTCGAGATATTAACATAGTTTATGAAAATTAAATTTTTAAAAAAGGGAAAACTTGTTTTTCAATTTTTAAATCAATTTTCACTTAATATATTAATTTTTATAAAATGGGAACAAACGGTCAGTGGGATCCAGCCGCGTGGACTCAAACAACTTTGACTCCACAATCATCAGCTACGCAATCTGCGTCAGATTTCAACGAAACTGCATGGATGCGGGCTATTGCCCCACCTCAAACTGCAATGATAACTGCAAATCAATGGGCATTGGTCACAAATCAAAGCAGCAGCATTCAAGCAATGATGCAGAACGACAGTGAAACTGGTACAAGCACAAAACCGCCAAAGCTAAATCACATCAATGATTGGGGATGGTGGAAAGAAAGGCTGAGAACTTATGTTCAGGGGCAAGGTCAAGATCTATGGATGTGTTTCTTCACCGCATTTGACAATGATTTGGAAGTTGCAGAATCTAATCCAACAACTTACAGCACTATGTCGGATGATGATAAGAAGAAATTTGAGTTAGAAAAGAGAGCATTCATGATTCTCACACAAGCTCTTCACAGAGACATTTACCACCAGTTTGTTTACTGCACGACTACTAAAAGCTTGTGGGATATGCTCGCGTTACGATGTGAAGGAAATGCTCAATCTAGAAAGATCAAGCAAGAATTACTGAAGAAAGAGTTTGAAGGTTCACGTGTATGGAGAATGAGACTTTGGCAGAGTTATCTACAAGGTTCCATCACTTGTTGAGTGAGATGTTTGCTTTTAGAGTCAGTGCCACTCCACAAGAAATGGTGCAGAGATTCGCTGATAGCTTACCAGCAAAGTGGAGCAGTTTTCTTGAAATTCTCAAACAAAATGGTGTTCTAGACACAATCACCGTTTATGAGTTAATTCAAAAATTGGAGAACAAGGATGTAGAAGAAAAGCTTAAGGCAAAAAGAACACTAACTCCTCAAAATCCAGAGATGTCCTATGGGATTGCAGGAGGTATCAGTGGAGAAAAACCAGCCTCTCAACACGCGAAGCTTCAAACAGCTTTCATCTCAAACACCGGACCTTCCACAACAAATCAGTTTGATCCTTCAGCATACACGATGATGTATTCAAGACCAGATTCTTCTTCTCGACAACAGTATGTGCAACCGACAGCTCAGTAATTCACACCACCGCCTTTCTTAGACCCAAGCAGAGCTCAGCAGCAACAACCGCAACAGCAAGGGTTTTATGGAAGCTCTTCAAACTTTCAAGCCACTTCCAATCCGAACACAGTCAGATTAGACACTTCCACCTTTTCCAAAGTCAGTGTCGAAATAGCCAAGGAGCATATGGAGATGTTGAACACCTTGGTTAGTGCTTATTGTGGATTGGTCGCAGGTCAGATTAGGAATATCAATCTAACCAATGAAGATTATCAGCAAGTGGATAGAGAAGAGTTTGAAATGATGGATATCAAATAGGCTCTTGCTAGTGTAATTCGAAGAGCAAAGGAGTTTATGGAAAGGACGGGGAGAACCAACTTGGATAGCAACAACAACACCAAGTATGGTTTTGATAAGAATGCTGTCACTTGCTTCAATTGTGGTGAAAAGGGTCACTTCAAGCGGGAGTGTCAGAAGCCACCTAAGCAAGGAAATCAGAATCCCTTCAGGAATCAAGGACAGCCACAACAACAACTGAACAACAATTCTGTCAGATCAATAGTTCCCGTTGGAGGAAATGCATCTGGATCCACAAACACTAATCCCCACAGAGGATTGGTTGTTCAAGCTGATGAAATCTGCAACTGGAACCTTCAGCTTGGAGAAGGAGGAAATGGTGGAACAGCATGTTATGCTAAAGTGATTGAGAAGGTAGTAGAACCCGTGTCTGCTGGTGAATCTTCAGAAGATGAAGATAGTTCGGGTTATAATGGGAGCATGGATGGGGAATCACTTGATGCTGGTGATTTATCAAGTGATGCTTTAGATTTGGAAGCTGATGAGCTTTTGGCTGAAGCTGAAGCATTATGCAAGAGGAGATCTATTCTCTGCCAGAAATCTGCTGGAACTTCCGAGAAGCTTGCTCAGTTCTTCTCTGAAGATGGATCTTTTTCTTTTCATACAGCCTTTATGGCTCACGTAGAAGGTCAGACTTCTCAGGTATATGATACTAATTCTGACTTTATTTCTGTTCCTATTGAATGTGCAAAGTGTTTAAAATATGCTGAAAAGGAAAGTCAGTTTGAAATCACACACAAACACAATCAAGAATTGATTGTAGATCTTTCTAAAGCAACCGAAGCTAACTTGTTTTTAACCAGAAATGAAAAGGAATTTAAAGCAACAATTGCGTCATTAAGACATGATGTTTCAGAATTACAAAAGGCTGTTTTGCGAAAACAACATGCTAACAATAATCTTATTGACACAATTGAAAAGCAAATGGTAGAGTTAGCAACAGCTCGATGTGAATGTGAGACAATTAAGCAGAAACTGGAAAGCTATTCCAATTCCCGCTATGTATTGGATCACATCATTGACGTTCAAAAGAAAAAGGGGGATGCAAAATGTATAGGATTCAAATCATGTCCTCCCCCAATGAATCACAATTACTCCAAATTGCCTGATGACGAGGATATGCCCCGTTTTGAACCTACTGTGCCACTCGGTCTAGATGACTTTGCAGCAGGCCTCGGGTTCACAACTGGTACATCATCCTCGAGTCAATCAGAATCTGAGAATGTGACAGATTCATCGTGTGTTAAGGAACAGAGTCCTCCCATTGTTGAGGATGCTGATTCTTCGGACGATGAATCTGAAGAAATTGTGAAACAACAGTCTAACTCGGTTACAACAGATATTCCAATCGAGAATCACATCCTGTGTGATCCACCAGTGAAACCGAGTAAGACTGAAATGTCAAAAGCAATGGAGTCCCTTGTATCTAGCCTTGAAGGGAATAATTTGTTGTACACGCTCAAAGGAGATAGCAAAATCTACTCTAACAAAGATTTTCCAATTAAAAATGTAAATCAAGATTTAATTGAGCAAATTTTTGAAGGATGCACTGATAAGTTTTTGGGGAACAAAAGTGGCAAAGTTACCGTCACTCAATGTGATCCAATTCCGTGTGAACAAATTAGAAAACAATACGGAAACCAAAAACTACCAATTGAGCGAAAACAACAAGTCAACTCCGGAAAGGGTAAGGTACAGGGAAAGAAGGCTCAGAACAAGAATGTTCAAGCACCTAAAGTTCAGCAGCCTAAGACTGAACAACCAAAGGTTCAACAACCCAAAGTTGAACAGTCTAAGGCTACTCAACCTAAGGCTGCACAACCTAAAATTCAACAATCAAAGGTTGAGCAACCTAAGGTTCAACAACAAAAGGTGCAAAACAAAAGAGCTCATGTTAAGAAACGAGAACCGAAAATGAACTTTGTTGGATCCACGGGTTCAGACAAACTTGAAACATTTCAGGATAAATCTAACATTGATTTTGTAAAACAAGTTAGAATTTTAAAACGAAATGATCAGAATAATTACACCCAACACACCAACGGATGTGATTTAGGTCCAAGCAAGTCTAGATCACAAAGTTCATTGTCTGGTTCTCCGTCTGGTCATCAACATGTTTCTCCGAAGTTTGTAGAGCGGAGAACATGTTTTGAATGTGGCACAGTTGGGCATATTGTAAGATATTGCCCACATGTGCAAAAGCTGAAGTCAAAAACGAGTGCTCCCCAAGAAATCGATTACCAAAAACGACCAGTTTCCCCGAAACAAGACCCACGTGTCTTGAAAGAAAGGGAAAAGAAGTTAAAGCAAAAGAATCAAAAGGTAATTGAAAAGGCCTTAAAATCAGAGGTCAAAGAAGAAAAACCTGTACAAGCAAAACCTGAAACTGTAAAACCAGTAAATGCTAAAACAATAAATTCAAATACTGGTAAAAGACAAACAGCTTGGAAGCAAAAGCAGGTAATTCAATCAGGGGGGCACCACAGGTTCTTTTTCCTAATCATCAAGTGATTGAAATCACTTTCCTTGATGATCAAGGACGACCCAAGTCCACAAAGGCTTGGGTCCCCCTCTCAAACTGATAAGTTAGTTGCATGTGCAGGCGGCTCTAGGAGGAACTATTAATAGTCATTGGATTGTTGATAGTGGGGCTTCCAGGCACATGACGGGCGACTATCGTCTTCTTTTCGATGTGCGAAGTATAAGAGGAGGATATGTCGCATTTGCTGGAGACAAAGGAGGGTATATCACCGGCGAGGGAATGATCTCAAATGGAGTTGTGAGTTTCGACAAAATCAATTATGTGCAACAGTTGGATCACAATCTCCTGAGTGTTTCTCAGATCTGCGACAAGAAGTTCACCGTGCATTTTGATGATGCCGGTTGTTATGTGCTGAAGCCAGGATTCAAGATTCCCGAAGAATGGATTCTCTTATCAGCACCAAGAGTTAATGATTTGTATGTCCTCGATATGAGCCAAGCAATAACTAAGTCCAAACAAGTTACTTGCTTTATTTCAAAAGCCACTGAAAAGGAGACGATCTCTTGGCACAGACGGATGGGTCATATTCACCTCAGAAAAATGAATCACCTTGTCAAAAACAATCTGGTGAGAGGTGTCAATGTGAAGAATTTTCAACTTCAAGATGTCTGTGTGCCGTGTCAGAAAGGGAAGCAGATCAAGAAATCACATCCATTGAAGAAGGTTAACACTGTAAACATGCCACTCGAACGTCTGCATATGGACCTTTTCGGCCCAATCAAACACAAGAGTGTGCACGGGGAGGTTTTCTGCTTGGTAGTCACTGATGACTATTCAAGATTTTCATGGGTTGCTTTCATGGTCCACAAGAGCGAGACTCCAGAAATTCTAAAGAATTTGATCACCTTGTTGGAAAATCTTTATAATCTAAAGGTGAGGCGAATTCGAAGCGACAACGGAACCGAGTTCAAAAACAGGGTTATGGATGAATTTTGCACTGCAAAAGGAATCCTTCATGAATACAGCACTCGGTACACGCCACAACAAAACGGAGTCGCTGAAAGAAAGAACAGAACCTTAATTGAGACTGCAAGAACCATGTTGGTTGAGTCTCAGCTTCCAGTTCGATTCTGGACTAAAGCTGTTGCCTCGGCTTGCTACATGTTAAACAGGGTTCTCACAGTGAAAAGACATGGCAAAACGTGCTTCGAACTCCTACACAAGAAGACTCCTGACTTGGAATATCTAGAACCTTTTGGTGCACCATGTACCATGATTGAGCCTGACGGGAAGTTTGGTGCCAAAGCTATCGAAGGTTACTTTCTTGGGTATGCTACTCCTAATCTGCGAGTATGGAACCTGACTACCAAGAAGATTGAAGAGTGGGGTGAAGTAAAAGTTCAAAGATATTCTAATCCACCGAAGCCTTCTGGAGATCCATGGATGTTCGATTATGATGGTCTTTTCGACTCATTCAATCTGCCAACATTTGATGATGACAATGCAATTGCTCAAATGTTGTCTGAAAGCGAGAATGCGACTGGCTCTCAGTTAGTTCGCCCAATCATTGTTGACTCACAAGCATCTTCTTTTGTCAACAATCTCGTTTCAAATGAGGTGTTTAATGATGCTGTCGACTACAATTTGTCATCGGAAGATGAGGAGTATGTTGATGCAAATGATGGTGAAGCACCGCGTCCGGTTCAAGGTACTTCAGAAGCAACGGATCCAATGTCTACGCCAATTGTCCAAGAAGAAAATGCATCATCTTCTACAACTCAACAGCTTCAAAATGATATCGGGAATTTAAATATCAATAACTTGAGGACCAATGTTGAAATTCCTCCAGTTCCTGAAACCCGAATTCATAACATTCATCCTCAGCAGAATATTATAGGTGATGTTCTCAGTGGTGTAAGGACAAGGAATCAAATCAGAAATAACGAAAATGCTGGCTTGTATGCTGAGATACGAGAATCAGGACAACAAAATGATTGGTCTTTCGCCTGCTATGTTAGCCAAGAAGAGCCTAGATCTTGGAAGGAGGCATTGAAAGATGATTCCTGGGTGGAAGCCATGCAAGAAGAACTTCAGCAGTTCGAGAAGTTGGGCGTATGGAAATTGGTTGATAGGCCCGACCACTACAAGAAGATCGGAACTCGTTGGGTGTTTAAGTGCAAGAAGGACGACCGTGGGATTGTTGTCCGAAACAAAGCAAGGTTAGTTGTTCAAGGCTTCAGTCAGATAGAAGGTATTGACTACAATGAAGTGTATGCACCTGTTGCACGTCTGGAGGCTATTAGAATCTTTCTAGCCTACGCATCCTTCAAGAAATTCAAGGTGTACCAGATGGATGTTAAAAGTGCATTTCTTCACGGAGTAGTCGAAAAGGAAGTATATGTCGAGCAACCACCGGGGTTTGAAGATCCATTACATCCTGACAGAGTTTTACTACTTAACAAGGCGCTATATGGTCTTCATCAAGCACCCCGAGCCTGGTATGAGACACTGTCTACCTACCCGCTGAACAACGGGTTTAGACGGGGTTTGATCGATTGTACCCTCTTCATCAAGGAAAAAGGTGAAGATCTTCTGTTGGTACAGGTATACGTCGATGACATTATCTTTGGTTCTACCGATGATAAGTTATGCAAGGAATTTGAGAAGGTGATGCAAGATCGATTCGAGATGAGTGCGATGGGTGAAATGACGTTCTTCTTGGGTTTGCAAGTTAATCAGTCCGAATCTGGAATTTTTATCCATCAAACCAAGTACGTCGGAGACATCTTGAGCCGGTTCCAGATGTCCGATTCGAAGCCAATTTCTACTCCTCTTCCGCAGAATCACGGGATTACTCCGGATGAAAAAGGGGAAGCTGTGGACTCTTCACTTTATCGTGCTATGATTGGATCTTTAATGTATCTCACCGCATCAGGACCCGACATTATGTATCCAACGTGCCTTCTCGCCAGATACCAAGCGAATCCGAAGGTCTCTCACTATGCTGCTGTCAAAAGGATTTTTCGTTATCTGAAGGGTTGCCCTGACACCGGGTTATGGTACCCTAAGGATGATAACTTCGATCTCAAGGCTTACAGTGATTCTGATTTCGGCGGCTGCAAGAAAGATGGCAAATCAACTACAGCAGGATGTCAGTTCTTAGGCAATCGCCTAGTCACTTGGCAGTGCAAGAAGCAGACATGTGTGGCTACGTCTACATGTGAAGCGGAATACATTGCTGCGTCTAGTTGCTGCTCCCAGGTTCTATGGATCCAACAACAGATGCGGGACTACGGTTTTGAATTCCTGACTACTCCTATTTATGTTGATAATGAAGCTGCTTTACAGATCACTAGAAATCCTGTACAGCACTCAAAAACGAAGCACATCGATATTAAATATCACTTCATACGTGATTGCTTTGAAAAGAGACTTACCGATGTGGTTCACATTCATACCGATCACCAACGTGCCGACCTTTTTACCAAAGCATTTGATAAATCAAGATTCGATTATTTACTTTTGGTAAACGGCATAAAGGTGAAGCAAGAGTAACCGACATCGGGAAATCGTTTTTGTAAATATTTTTCTAAAACCAAAAATCCAAAAATATGTTTTTACTTTATTTTATTTTTGAATTTTTAGGGGGAGAAAGTTTCAAGGAAAATACAAAAACATTGAAAAACCGCAAAAATACAAAAATATGTCTTTACTTTATTTACTTTCTGCATTTAAGGGGGAGAAAATTCAGAAAAACACAAAAACAATAGAAAAACAAAAATGAGTTTCTTGGTAATATAAGAGAAAATGATATTACATCAGAGGTCGGTCGAAACATGTTTCTAGAAATCAAAAGAAAAGAAAATGATAAGTAGCTCTACTAATGATGTACCGGTAGACTCACAATCATTTTAAAGTATGCAAGAGATATAAACATAACGAACTGAAAACCGCGTGGGAACCGCTCATTGGCATATGGTCTTGGTACTGAAATTTCGTTTGATAGATTGTCGAGGTTCTGAGATATTCGGGGTTTATGCTGTTTATCATCTGGGTATCATGGTTGTTTCTATAAAAGACAAAGTCTAGTTCTTCTATGATACCATACATACGTGTACATATCTCATACTGCATTTGGCAAAAAAAAAAAAGTGATAAAATATCACAGCCATCAAATAAGTGATCAATGAATCACATTGCATATCATTCGAGAGTCAAGTTCGTCTCTTTGCTGTACGGAAGTACTGACCTGTTCACGGACTTGCTCTCAACCCAATAAGTGAATTTATTCACATTCATGCATGCATAGAAAATCAAGTTCCTCATCAATAAGTGATTTCATCACATAGGGCTTGGTTTTCAAACTCAAATAAGTGACTTGTTCACATTTTATATACGTTAAAAAACGGATGATAAATGGTATACTCGCCAGTAAGATGAACTCTCGTGCATACCTTGATACGGGAATGTGTCGTGAGTGGATGAACACCGGTCGGTAAGTATAAATCATACCTTAAATGTATCTCAATGTATTATGATTACACTTGATCGCTGAGTTTAAGTGGATAACAATATCGGTAATTGTGGTAGAATACTTATCCACATCTGTAAAAGAATATTAAAAGGAAATGTGTTTTGACAAAAGACCGCAAACTGATATGATTCTCTTCGCCAGAAACTCGAAAAAATATTGTTGTGTTTGTACATATTTATTTACTGCTTAACTTTACTGCTTAACTTTTATTGTCTTATTTTAAACAGTTTTGTCGTTTGGTGCATATCAGCACGACATTAGCGGTGATGTCGTTTGATAACATTCAAAAGATATTAAAATTGTTGTCTTTTATTTTATCAAAATCCAAAAAGATTTTCAATTTAATCTTATTTTTGATTAACCGATGTTGGTGCTCGATCCGATACCTGGCAAGCCGAGATACTTCATAAAACTGACCTCTGCAGAACTTCATAACGGGCAATTTTTCAAAACGGTCGAAATTTGCAAGTTTTGAAAGTTAGAAACTAAAACTGACAAATTTACTAAACTTTCAAACTGTCGGACGGTGTTTGATTGTGACATGGTCATTCGTGTGTCATTTGTTTATATAAACTATATTCAAAGCAGTTGTTCTCATTACGCGTTTAGATTTCTTGCATGTGCAGATTCTAAAGGCAAGGAGAACATGGTCGATGACAAGCTTCGGAATGAAGACACGACGTGAAGGCCCTCAAAAGATGAAAATGATCGAGTTGCCGCTGACCATCATCAACACCACAAGGATCTCAAGCTATAAGGATCAAGTCTTTCACGAGCATAACTCAAGGGGGAGCTTGTGTTAAGGGGGAGTTTGTCAACACACTTCCTACATGAAACGGGGAGTTTGTTGATACACTTTCTGCTTTCAAGACGTGAAGACTTTGAAGATCCTCCGACATTGAAGACTTGAAAGGACGTCAGAGACTTGAAGACACGAAGATCGAGACAAAGCTACAGCCAAGGGGGAGTTTGTTGGTGCACTTGCGTCTGTACTTTGTCTGTATTTTGTCATGATACAAAACGATGTCTTTTGTTAGTCTGGGTTACGTCTTAGGTTTGTTAATATGTGTGTTTGATGTAAGTTTGACCAAGTCAACCATCCTCCTGGTTTGACTTGGCCAAACAGTTAGAACATGGTTGTAACATGTTTGTGTCGAAGGATGAGTCATCGAAGGATTGTTTAGATCCTTCGATGAGCTCGAAAGATAAACCTTCGATGGATGTTGATGGACCTCGAAGGATATCATCCTTCGAGGTATATGTGGATCCTTCGATAGGTTTCAGATCGATAGATGATCCTTCGATCAGTCTATCTGATCCTTCGACCAGACAAGCTGTGATGGGTATATATACTCATGTAATGTGTTCACTTTAGAGTGTGAGAGAAAGTGTGAGTGAACTTAGTCTTGTAGAGAGCGTATTTTCAGTTTGGTCAAGGGTTGTAACCGTGTCCATTGAAATACAAGAGAAAACTTTGATATCTCGTGTGTCTACCTTTCTCTTTGTAGCTTGTGTTCTCATATAAACTACCGGTTTGCATTCTAGCTTGGATTCCGCACTTGCTAGTGTGTTAAACATAACAAGGATAAGGTTTAACCTCAACCTCCGGGGGACCTACAATATCTCTTTAATAATTTCCCTTTGTTATTTTTTTCCCTCGACATTATGGAATAAATTTTGTTAAAAACGAAGTTGTATTGAAAATTAAGTATTTATTTGGTATTTAAAATGGTATGATAATAAACTGGACCGATTCTAATGGTTTGGATTTCTAAACAACATAATTCATTTTCAAATAACGTTTGTTTTACATTACCATTTGTTTTGTTTCGTCGCAATGCCGACGTCAACAAGTATAATTGGAAGGTGATCATGAATAGAAGTTTGATATTTATAATATATATATATATATATGTGTGTGTGTGTGTGTATAGAGGACATGCGTGATTAACGTAATGTACGTGAAGTACGTTAAGCCGTAATATACGATATACTTTTTCTCTCTCTCTTTCTCTCTCTCTCTCTCTCTATATATATAGGGTAAGGTTCATGTGAGAACCACCCTTATTGCGAGAACCGCGAGAACCAAAGTGAACACAAAATAAAATCTAAAAAAAATAAAAAAGCACTCAAATTTTTTTTCTTTTTTTAATATTTTTTAAAAAATCGCTATATTTTGTTACCATAAAAAAAAATTCGAGTAACAGTTATCCATGCACATGTGCATATGTATCATTACGTCGACAAATTCGGTAATACGTTATCAGGAATACACAATTGCACTTTAATTTACAATACCATTAGTAATACAATACTTTTTACATTACCAATATTCAAAATGCACATGTGCATCATTAGGTATAACCATGATATAACGTGTTTTGGTACAAAAAGTTTGTGATTTTGAATGGAGAAGTAGGCCCATATACATGTTTTTTGGTTATTTATATCTAGTGGTTGATGGTTTGGTTATAGTTGTCAATTTATGATGTAATATGTTGATTGGATGGTAAAAATGGTGTTTACATACATGTAATAAAGTGAAAATATTGGTAATGGTGTTGTATAATGGATGGTATGAGGTAATGGTATTGTATTATCGATGGTAGGAGGTAATTGTAGTGTATTATGGATGGTATGATAGATGAAAGGGAAAGTGTATTCAAAGTAGTGTACCAAAACACCTTATTTCATGTTGATACATATAGATGCACATGTGCATTTCTAATATTGGTAATGTAAAAAGTATTGTGTTACACATGGTAGTGTAAATGATAGTGCAATTGTCTAATAGTTGTAATGAATTACGGAATTTGTCAAAGAAATGACAAAAATGCACATGTGCATGTTTGTGTATTATGGATGGAATGGTAGATGAAATTGAAAGTAGTGTACCAACACACCTTATTTCATGTTGATACATATAGATGCACATGTGCATTTCTAATATTGTTAACGTAAAAAGTAGTGTATTACATGTGGTAGTGTAAATGAAAATGCAATTGTCTAATATTTGTAATGAATTATGGAATTTGTCAAAGAAATGATACAAATGCACATGTGCATGGATAACTGTGACTCGATTTTTTTTTTTGAATTTTTTTATTGTAAACGAAATATAGCGATTTTTACAAAAAAAAAATAGTAAAAAAAATTGGGTGTTTTTTAGATTTTTTTAGGTATTACTGTTTATGTTTACACTGGTTCTCACGGTTCTCGCAATAAAGGGTGGTTCCTAACGGATCCTTCTCCTATATATATATATATATATATATATAGGATCAGGAGAGAACGCCTGAAAGTGTGAGAACAGTGAGAACGATTCTCAGCCACAAGATCTTAGTGGTTTGTGGCTGAGATTAATGCGGTGACATTTTTGTAAATAATAGGGCCATGGAACTACCAGGAAGGGTAAAATAGGAATATCCAAACAAAGGTGCACATGCTAATCACATGCCATTTTCCCCATCATATTTAAACAACAATAACTTTTTTATACGTGATTATTTTTCGAAAAAAAGTACACCATAAAACTCAGCGCTTTTTTATCTTTCCAACGAGTATACTATTGATATACTTTTCGAAAAAAAAATTAACTGGGTTTTATGGCGTTTTTCTGAACTGGGTGTTTTATGGCGTTTTAGACTAGGTATTTTTATGGCGTTTTTTCTGAACTAGGTGTGTTTATGGCATTTTAATATTTTCATGGCGTTTTTCTGAACTGTGTGTTTTATGGCGTTTTCAACTGAGTTTTTTCATGGCGTTTTTTTTCTGAACTGGGTGTTTTATTGCGTTTTTAACTGAGTATTTTCATGGCGTTTTTCTGAATTGGGTATTTTTATGGCGTTTTATTTGAACACCCAGTTCATGTGAGTGGGGTTTTTGACAATATTACCCCTTAGTGTAATTTAGTATCAATGCCACATGTCACCACCAAAATTGTTCTCACCGTTATCACACTTTTCACCCCTTATTGTATATAGGGTCAGGATTTAGAGAAAACGGTAGAAAGTGTGAGAACGGTGAGAACGCTTATCGATCGTCCGATCAAAACAATCTATGGACTAGATTGGCGCGGTGGCGTTTTCGTAAATAACATCAATTTTATTACGTGGACGCGCTTCATTAAGGGTAAAAGGGTCTTTTGACTTCTCCACACAAAACGCCATCTCGTGAAATAAAACGCCAAAAACAAAAATCACAGACCATTCTAAGTAAAAACGCCATTAGATATAAAACGCCAAACTTAATTATAGTAAAATCCCGCCAAAAAATCCTATATATACAACATCTAAGACCTTCAATTAAAAACACACACAAAAACCCAAATGCGATATTTGATATATCCCATTCGCCTTAGAAACGCCAAAAAACCCAAACATCAAATATCTTCTAACCCAAAACGTTTTTTTGAAATTCAGTTTGGTTGTCTGTAAGATTTCGCTCAATGAAATGGACAAAATCCTTAAGTGAGGATATTGTCCATTTCATGGAGTAAAATCTTATTGAATTATCCTCAACTTTCATCCAATTTATAAGCCAGAACATACAAAAACATTATTGAGGTTTGTTGTCAATAAAGTTTAGTTGTATGGGGTGGACAACATTGTCAGTTATCTTTCTTAACCGAGGATTAACAATGTTGTCCATCTCATACAGCAAAACATTATTGATTTTAGCATGATCAAATTTTGAGGTTTAAGGTGCTCTTATTTCGTGGCATTCTTTTTATCGGTAAAATGCCAAAAAGGTTAAAAAATCAAACATCGTTCATTGTGAAATTCAAGATTGTTGGCTGAAGGGTCTAAACTCAATAACATTTTGCTGCATGAGATGGACAAATCTTCAAGAAAAAGATGTTGATGTCAGACTGTGTGCTTCCAAACAGCCACACAAAAACTACTTGAAAAACAAAAAACAAAATGAATCATACGAAAGTCGAACCAGCCAGTTAACATGATTCAAAAAAGAAGAAAGAGACTTGTGACAGTGAAGATTTGGAAGATCAATTGTTTATGTATTCTTTTTTTTTCCTTTTCAGTTGATTGTTATATAATAAAAACGTCATATATAATAAAAGCGCCAAAACAGCCAAAATGCTTGTCTAAACGATATCATCCCGTTAAACGCCCCCAAAAACTCCCAAACTATAATAAAATTACTTTGAAAAAGTAATATAAAAAAACCAAAAAAATAATAAAAAATAAAAAAGCAAACTTGAAAATGTAACTAGAAACAGTAAATACAAATCAGTAATACTGTAATACTGAAGAGAGGGAAAATTTATTATATTAGAATCTAAAACGCCAAACTTGAAAGATGGGACGTGTTACAGACTTCAGAGATAAAGCTTATCAAAAACAATAATTACAAACAGTAACTGAAAAGACGAATACTTTATTATAATAATGCACCGCCTAACTTAGGTGCCAAAAAGACATCCTATAAAATGATATGTCTCAGCAACTTCCATTTGATCAAACAAAAAAACAAACCCCAATACTACTAAATACCACTCACTGTAAAAAAAATCAAAGATGGCTAATATGCTTTCTTGGATATTCATAATTGTTCTTCGTGAAGTTTCACTGAATGAATTGTTATCAGAATGGAGTAACTCAGAATGATTTTGCTGCATGAGATGGACAAAAAATCAAGAAAAAGATACTGATGCCAGTAATATGGCATTTTGTATTTTTTTGTTCTTGAAGAAGGTTTGGATGAAGAGAAGAGATCAATGACACTGAAGAGTGGGTTGATTATAAAGATGAAGATCAAGACAAAGAAAAAGCGAAAAACCCACTCACACGTCATAGATCTATGTCCCCAAACATTCACAAAAAAGCCAGTTCAACAGACGAGCAAGCAAAATAATCAAACCAATGGGTTTGTTAAGTTTTACATAAAACACCATATATTTGGTGACAGTTCTTATACTATTAAAGAAGAGAGAGACTGATGACAGTGAAGATTGTGAAAAGAGATCCGATTAGGATTTTTAATTTATTTTCTTTGCTTGTATTTTTTTTCCTGTGGTTGAAATATAATCTAATAATAGTAAAACGCCAAGATAACACAAACGCCAAAATGTTTATAGAAAATAATAGAATAATGGGCCATCTTATTTAAAACGCCATTTAAATAGATTTCCTGACCCCCCTGGGTTCCAATGGCATACAATTTGAAGAAACGCGATAAACGCCAAAATGTTAATACAATGAAACCATTAAACGCCATTAATTATTGAATTTGGTTAACGCCAAAAATCTTAAAAACCAAAAATTAAAACAATATTGTGAAAACGGAACTGGAAAAGCAGAAGATTAAAGGACAAAAAAGCCTCTCCGCCCTTTTATAAGCAGCGTGACACGTGTTGGGCCAGGAAGTGTTCTCACCGTTCTCACACTTTTGAGCATTTTCTCCTGATCCCGTTTCTATCAATATATATATATATGTATATATATATATATAGGGGGCTACTAGAATGAGAACCAGCTCGAGTTGTAAGAACCGCGAGAACTACACCCCACGGAGCGCCGTTCGCCATGATTTTTTTTTACAAGTAGATGTGTGTATTATAAACACAGCCGTAAAAAATCATGGCGAACGGCGCTCCGTGGGGTGTAGTTTTTTACACCACAAGTTTGGTGTTTTTAATTTTTTTTCTTTTTTCTTTTTTTTTTCACCAAACTTGTGGTGTAAAAAACTACACCCCACGGAGCGCCGTTCGCTATGATTTTTTACGGCTGTGTTTATAATATACATATCTACTTGTAAAAAAAATCATGGCGAACGACGCTCCGTGGGGTGTAGTTCTCGCGGTTCTTACAACTCGAGGTGGTTTTCATTCTAGCGGCTCCCTATATATATATATAGGGTTAAGTTCATTTGTGAACCTTTTCCTATTTGTGAACAAGACGAACTCATCCTGGCCCTTGATCTTGTTTAAATATTATAAGGGTAGGATTGTAATTAGATATTTAAACACTATTTTTTAATTTAAATTTAATTTACATAATTAATATCAGTTACCAGATAAATCCTAACCACCCCTACATTGTTGCAATCAAAACATCAGAATTGTAGGTTCCCCAGCATCGTTCAAACAAAAAATCAAACCCACGTCCATATTCAATTCAATCGACTTTCATCATCTTCTTTCATATCAACAAACTTGCATAATATTTTTATCCAGGCCATTCGTTATCCAGCATCGATCATTGGTTTTTTTAGTTCGATACAAATTAGTATTGTGTCTAACAAAAACATTCAGATTAGTGTGTCTGATTCTTTGGCGATTTCTCCAGGTCCTGAACGCGTAGAAGAAGATCACATGCATATAACATACACTGGGAGCAATGTATGTTTTTTAGAACATCATAGTAATTATGATACTGGATGTGTATTCAGTTTAGAAACGAACAGACTAGCTATACGTTTCTTTTGTAGATTTTATACAGGCTAAGGTTATACACATATGTATATTGCAAAAAGTTTTGTTTTTTTTCCAGTGGTTTTATGTTTATAAAAATAGAAATGTATCAAATGCACACCTAGATGAATTATACATATTATTATGATATTAAGGTTTTATATTACATGCATTGGCTGACTTTCATGCTTTATCTGAACGTGTAGAATCGGTTGCTAGTAACGTCTATGAAATTTCCATTGGGACTAGGTATTGGACACCAAACGTACCTATCGGTTTCAAACCCATTGTTGGAGCCAGACTTTGTACAATAAATGAAGCAATGGCTATATATGAAGAGTATGCACAGAGGGTCGGATTTGGTCCGCTCAAAAAATACGAGCCAACTAAGGACGATTCGTCAACCTATGAAGAGCATGAGGAAGATACAAAATCCGAAACCGAAGAATCAGGAAGGGAAGATAATGGAAGCAAAGAAAAGGCTACTTAGTAAACGCTACCTTTAGTTACTTATCATGTTTTTTCCTTGTAAGACTTGTTTCACGTGTGTTTTAATTCTACGATATGGGTACTTTTGTTATTGGTGTTCATACCAGGGGTGTTCATAAAATTTACTATATCTGGTATATTTTACTTGATTTTTACAAATCTTGACATTTATAATTTGTTTAATCATGTTCATACCATATACACAGTTATGTAATCTATAGTTCACATAAACACTGTGATTTTTTTTAGCAATACACAAATGTATAATTGAACTCTCCACATATGTATAACACAGGTTCTAATATGTGGCATCTGATCAAAGCCAATAGGACAAAAACCAATTACAACTTAAAAGTTTTTTGGTCAATACACAGTTGTATAACATCATTTTTCACATTACACATGTGTACACGTGACTACAATACATCTGTGTATACATAGTTTATCTGTGTAATGTTCCAGCAAACGCTTATCTGTACTCCAATAAAACACATGAATATCTTAAATAATATACGGATGATGAAAAACAAAAACAACATAATACACACAAACGAAATGATGCTTACTTAAAACAAATAATAAGTTAAATACATACCTAGAAATATAATATGTTTTCTGATCAAAAGACTACATTGTACATAATCAAAAGTCTAACAACTTCTTAATCTAAAGACCAACAACTTCATAACCAGTGTCATAGACCGAATTGGAATAATAAAACTAACATTTGAAAGCATTTTTCGCCTTTTCATATTCCTTCGATTCTATCAATATTCTTTCATGGTGCTGTTTGCTTTTGATGCCACGAGTCGCACCGCACGATATATTTTTTTCCAAAGTAGGGTTAATTTTGCTTTCTTTTTTTTGTTTTTGTTGAGGAAACCCACTGTGCCAATTTTCCTTTGTTAATCCCATCCATCTTTCCATGTGCCACATGGCAAACACTCCTTAATCAACCCTATTATTAGTGGTCGCCCATTCAATTTCCAACATCTATGGCATTGCTGCTTCAAACTCCAACCCCTTTGGATGTTGAACTTCCTTCAGGTAATTAGGTAATTACCGACAATATCATTTTGTTAAACAGATAATTTGATATAAGTACAAAAGGTAAAAAAATCAAACAATATACTCTTTTTAGGATTCGACTATTAAAAATTATGGAATATACACATGCATATAAACTAACATATTTGTTTCATTTTTTATACACAAATGAATTACTGAATATAGTACACACATGTACAACTGCCTCTACACATACGTATAAACTAACAACTTTGTTTCATCAGATAACATTAAATATATATGTATAACCAAAATTGCTCCAATATGAAACAAAACACCAAAACTATTGTATAACAGTTCATACACATGTGTATCCATAATTTTTATAATGTAATGATACACCTGTGTATGACATCTTATCCATTATGAATCATTACAACAAACTAGCAGCTAATGAACAATCTCTTCATACACATGTGTATCCTACAATTTTTTTAACAACACAGGTTTAAAAACACACACCACTCGTTCAATCAGATGAACCCTAAAATAAATAAAAAATTAACAAATCGGAACAAAACTACCTCAAAAACCACAAATCAAATGTAAATCAAGCAGCTTAAACCAACATCATTGAACAAAAAAAAAAGCTTTTTATATGAACATTTAACTAAAACCCTAGCTTTTACATGCAAAAAACATGGAACAAATGTTGAATTATAGACAATCGGATGAAATATAGAATTATAAAAACCAAAATTCACTATACATTGGTACCTTTGATTATGTGGTTTGAATATGCAATCGCCGTGAAGATGGTGATGTTGAATAACTCGCTGGAAGAACAATTAAGGGACCGTCGCTTTTGATCTTCAAGAGAGAGAACGAGATGAGGGTTTATTTTGAACAATGATGTGATCTCATATAACTGATGTTAGCGATGAATGGGGGATTCCAATTTTCAAGTTATGGAATGATAGAAATTAGTGGAAGTTAGTAATTAGCCATTATATCATTTAATTAAAAACCATGTAATATATAAGAATTACAAAAATGCCACTATTATTAAATCTCAAGATCTCCTCATTCCATGGCCAGGATCTGTTCGTTTTTGTTCACAATATTAACATTGTTCACTTTTGATCCCTACCCTATATATATATATATATATATATATATATATATATAGTGTGAGGTTCATTGGGGAACACTAAAAAAATGGGGAACAGTGGGGAACCGACTCAAACGAACTCCGATTGAACTCATTCCAGCGGCGTTGGAACCGGCTCGTCGAACCCTAACTAGGATCTTTTAACCCTGAACCCTAAATCATAACCCCTAAACCCTAAATATATTAGGGTTTGGATTTTAGTGTTTAGCTTTAGGGTTTAGATTTAGGGTTTAGGGTTTAGCTTTAGGGTTTGGGGTTTAGCTTTAGGGTTTAGCTTTAGGGTTTAGCTTTAGAGTTTAGCTTTAGGTTTAGCCTTTAGGGTTTAGCCTTTAGGGTTTAGCTTTTAGGGTTTATAGTTTAGATTTTATGGTTTAGCTTAGGTTTTAGCCTTATTTTTTAGCTTTAGGGTTTAGAGTTTAGGAGTTAGGATTTAGGGTTTAGGGTTAAGAGATCTTAGTGGGTTCGACGAGCCGGTTCCAACGCCGCTGGAATGAGTCCAATCGGAGTTCGTTTGAGTCGATTCCCCGCTGTTCCACACTTTTTTAGTGTTCCCCAATGAACCTTCCCCTATATATATAGAGGGTAGGTTCCAGCGTGAACAACCTCTCAAGAGTGAACTGCGTGAACAGATATGGACCCTTAATTTCCTTTTTAGTTGTTAAGGGTAGGATTGTAATTATATAAAAAATTAGATTTAAATCATTATTTTAATAATTGAATTAACTTACATCTTTCCTAATTTAAATTCATTATCCATATTATGTTTATTTATTAGTAAGATAATTATCAAAACAAACAACAAATCACCAGATTTCAATTTTAATTTTTATTTCAGACTTCATCACCAAAATTCAAATTTTGATTTTTAAGATCCACATAACCTTCATATTTCAACGGTATACACATGTGTACTTGGATATAAATAGAACAGTACACATGTGTACTCAGCATCGTACATATGTGTACAGTAATTCACAGGTGTACATCAATCTTCAATACAAAAAAAAATCTGAGATATCACAAAAACAGATGATATACACATGTGTACATCGCATTAAAAAGAGGGCAAAATCAGAATACACATGTGTACATCGCATTTAAACAAATAATTATTTTAATAATTGAATTAAGTTACATCTTTCCTAATCCTTGATTTGATTTGTGAGAGACTTATGCAATCAATTTAAGAGGATAATTGATTACTTGATTTGTGAGAGATTTATGCAATCAATTTAAGATTGAAATTATACATACACCCTTTTTGTATTTAATTAAATGAAAAAATTAACCAAATAATTACCATCATGCCACTCACTTTAATCTCAAGATCATAAAAATCAAGGGCCCAGATCAGTTCACGCAGTTCACTCTTGGGATTTTGTTCACGTTTGAACCTAATCCTATATATATATATATATATATATATATATATAGGGGCTGGTTAACGTACAAATGCGCTTATCGTACATTACGTACGCTACAATCTCAGCCGTCCGATCATCTTCCCGCATTGAAATTCGCATGTTGTTTTTTTGTAACAATTTCGCATGTTGGTTTTTTAACATGCGATTTCATAAAAAATTACACATGCGAAATTGTTACAAAAAACAACATGCTATTTCATCAAAATTATCACATGCGAAATTGTTACAAAATAACAACCTGCTATTTCATCAAAATTATCACATGCGAAATTGAATTACCACATGTGAAATTGTTACAAAAAAACAATGCGAAATTGAATTAACACATGCGAAATTGTTACAAAAAACACCTGCTATTTCATCAAATTTATCACATGCGAAATTATTACAAAAAAAATGCGATTTTCATTGCGGGAAGATGATCGGACGGCTGAGATTGTAGCGTACGTAATGTATGATAAGGGAATTTGTACAGTACCCTTTACCTATATATATATATATATATATAGTTTTTTCCACACTTTTATCATTTTAATTTTACAATAGATTACTATTATACTTACTTTAACCTTAAACATGTTTATTTAATTTTAACTTTTAATGATTTTCTTTTTTTAATATTACTGATACTATCTTAACACCATCAATACCGTACCATATAACATCGGTATAGTTTTTTTATTATTAGCGTCATCATTTGCTTATTATTATGTACAGTTCGATAATAGTTCTATTCGAACGTGCCATATATAGTTGATTTTTTTATCATCACAAACTGAATATATACCGACCAAACAACATTGGTAATGGTACCGTATTCGTTTTTATAGTTTGCTCAACGCGGCGGTATAAAATTTATTGAACACAGTTATATTCGCATAGTATTGTAAGCTATACCGAGTGTCAGTATGGTACTGGTATCGTAATGGACCGATCCCGACTGAACAACACTGGTACCGATACATGTATTTGTTTTTATTGTTTTCAATCGATATAAAACACATTTAGATTGACAACGATTGTTGTGCCGAATAGCAGTACAAAAGTACGAGTACTGTAATGAAGGAGACCAATAAACACACGAGAATTCCACTAAGTGTAACTAAAGAAAAGTGATCCTACTCACGTTATGACTCTTTAGACTATGGTGTATGGGGCGGGGGTTGGGTACAAACGCCCAAGTCACCACCTCGGGTGGGCTTGGGTTTCGGTGTGGCCCCTTGGGCGGGGGTTTCAGCCCGAGCGTTGGGCGGGCCTAGCGGTCTTCCGTGGCCGGCTCTCATTGGCTGGGTTGGCTAGGCTATAGGTGGCTAGGATTTTAATAATAATTTAGGCTTTTTTTTTTAAATTTTGTGTGTATTTTTATAATAATTGAAAAAAAAAATTATAACACGTGGCTGACCCACGCCCCGTCATACCAACCTAACATGCAACTGACCAGTGATACCCCTCGAAATCCACGTATCAATCCATACACCAAACCCCGCCCCACCATACCCTGTAGTATTTACATCTATTAGCACCCACCTTTATATATGTTTTTTAACTGTAATCTATTAAATTATTAAACACGTGCTCTTTTTCGATTGGTTTTATATTAATCATTGAGATGGATATAAAGACCCACGAACGTGCGTCGGTTGCAACGGTTGGGCCTACAACTACAAAGCATAGACTTTGTGTGCCTCTGCTGTTTTCTCTCTCGTGTTCATATCTTTACCAAAAATATTTTTTTTATAAATTAATTTTAAAATTTTATGACCCATGTTAATAATAATTAAAATACATAGTATAACAAAAGAGGGGTTTCATGAATTGTGTAAGAAAGTAGATAATCTAAACCGACTCATTCAAACATGTTGTTTACTTGTTTATTAGGCTAGGCTTAAAGTATCGAATCACGTCCTTACCGACAGTGTCACCATAAACGCCATGGCCTCATAATGTGGTATCTATAGGCCCGTGTTTGTCGCCAGACTATACAGTGTTTTTGATTGAACGCGGAACCCGCTTTAAATGGTTGGAAGGTATCCTAGTGATAAATAATATTATCTTTTTATTTAAAAGAAGATATAGGTTGGCAACCTCTTAGCTATGGTCAACTAAATAAAGGGTACAATATTTATAAATAAATAATTTTAGTTATTAATAAAAACAAAAGAATAGTTCAATTAAAGTTTGAAATTATGGGCTTACCATCATCAACGTTGAAGATTGTTGATACGAAAGTAATTTTATAATTATATTTTAAAAACTCATTATTGTATATGGTTTGAATTCGGTCCCTTCTCTAAACTTTTACATAAACCGGCCATGTTTTGAAAATTTAGTGCGTTGTGGCGCATTTTTGAAGTAAAATAACCAAAATGTCGTCAAATTCTTCGTTTATAAAATTCCTTGAAATGTTTATACATACACATATAAAGGTTAAATGCAAAACCCGGTTGTATTATTGAGAACTATCTCAAAGCTATGTTTCTAAAAACTATCACACAAGTCTCTCAAATGTTAAAGCAATGACACATTGACACTCTACATGCACGAATCTTATTCGACTCATAAATAATTTTAATAGTTAAATGTAATTTTAGTCCCTTTGGTTTGGGTCATTTTTGCAGTTTAGTCCAAATGTTTCATTTTTCATCTGTGAGTCCAAAAAGGTTTCACCGTTGCCATTTTAGTCCACTGGGTTAACTTCATCCATTTTTCTCTTAACGGGAAGGGTAATTCGGTCATTTATATGCAATTATGTTAACTAGAAGGGCAATTCGGCCATATAAAATGACCGAATTGGTCTTCTCGTTAACAGAAAAAATAGATGAATTTAACCCAGTGTACTAAAATTGCAACGGTGACTCCTTTTTGGACCCACATACAAACAATGAAACCTAAACTGACAAAATGGTCCAAAACACATGGACTAAAATGACATTTAACTCCGATTTTAAATATCACTTCTACTACAATTCTCCCTACATAACAAAACTACCCGTCACTAATTAAAATGCTCTCTCAAGCTAGACATCAATTTTTATTTGATGTTAACCTTGAAGCAGATATCATAATGTCACATCCATTAATATCAATTTTATTTGATACACGGTTGTGAGGTTAATAAGCCAACTAGCGCAAATAAGTCTAGTCTTAGGTCCTAAATAAGGATATCCAGACCCAAAAATAAATTGAAATGTTGTGTTTTTTTCCAACCCAGTTAAAAAAACTAATGTAACTCCGGGTGTGAGTTTTATGCCATTTGCAAGACTCCAACCCATGGTGAAGATACGAATAATACTTAGCGTGTCCGGGGCACTTAGTGGGGAGGGGTGCGGTGAGCGAAGTCTCCGAGCGGGAACACCGCCGTCGACCTTTCGGGGAAGCTAATCGGGGAATGGGAGCGGTGGGTGTTCACCGATGAGGGGGATCAATTTTCAAACGGCTATATAGCCGTTATATATTAAAAAAAAATTCCTAAAACCCTATAAATACTACCACTTCAATCTTTTTATTTTTCAAACCCAAAACAACTCTCACCCATTCAACTCATCTAATTTTTTTTAACCAATCTTTAAAAAAAAATGGATTCCAAGTTCCCGTTTTTTTCTCCCCTGCCCGACTTTTATTAAATTTTATTTAATTTTTATTAATATTTGTTTAATTTATAAACATGCATAATTACAACAAATAAAAAAACAAAAAAAAAACAAGTCCCCCAAGAGAGGAGTGCCGCCATCAAATTGAGGGTGTGGGGGGAGTTGACGTGGCGCGTGCTGATTGGGTGTGTGTAAGAGAGGTCACTCCCCTAAGGGTGAGAGGGGCACTCCTCTAAGACCATGTGTAGTGGTAAATTGTTATAATGCCCCCACCATGAGGCATTATTCGACACATGTCATCCCAGTCAGCATGGGGTATTATAGCATAAAGTGGTGTAGTGGGGCACTATTCCAATAACGCCCATGCAATCATTTCCTAATTATTATTTTTTTTTAACTTTAAATACTTCATTAAATTTAAAAAAAAAATTAAAATCCAATTAAATTAAAAAAAACACTAGTTTTCGTTTTTTCTAATTTCATTTCACATAATTTCTTAAAAAGAATTCAAAAGTTATCTCCATCTTTAAAACCATATCTAAACTACAGGGACCAAAGTTGTCAAAACCAAACCTTTTAAACCCCATCTTCTTCTTCGTTTATAATAAAACAGCTACAGAGACCAAAGTTGCAGGTTTTCCGGCAACATTTTCCGGCTAACCACACAGCCATTTCCGGCACAATCGTCTCCTTCTGGCACAATTTCCAGTTATCTCCATCTGATTGGATGGTGAAATGGGCGCACAGCGTTTTAAATAAAACACCAAACTCAATTTTTTTCAAAAAAAACGCCCCAAAACGCCTAGCGTAGTGGGGGGCCGGGCGTTTTCCGGCGTTTTCGGGCATTATCAGGGGGGAACACGCCCCAGTACGCTTGGTCTAAGAGGGGAGTGACCTCTCTTACACACACCCAATCAGCACGCGCTACGTCAACTCCCCCCTTAACTCCCCCCCACACCCTCAATTTGATGGCGGCACTCCTCTCTTGGGGGACTTGCTTTTTTTGTTTTTTTTATAAAAAATATTTTTATAAAGGTAAAACATAATTTAAATAAAATAAAACTAAATAAAAATAAAAAAACACATTTCATTAAATTAACCGGATAAATGTGTAATTAATTTTTATTTTAATATATATAAAAACATAGTTTATATAAATTATTTTTATTTCTAAAACAATAGTCCATTTGGATTTTGAAGCCCATTTTAAATTTACATTAAAGCCTTTTAAAGAAAAGCCCATACGTTATTTTTAAAAGGCTAAAATATCAACTTCTTTGTGCTAGGGTTTTCTAATTCCTTTATTCTACCTTCTGCCATATCTCATCTTAAACTTTAACCTTCCCTCAGCCGCTACTAGGGCTGTAAACGAACCGAACGTTTAGTGAACCGTTTGTGAACCGTTCGGCGGGAAGTTCGTTTATGTTCGTTCGATTAGCTTAACGAACGAACACGAACAAAAAATTTCGTTCGGTTAGCTTAGCAAACGAACACGAACACAGGTCTCGTTCGTTCAACTACGTTCATGAACGTTCGGTAATATGTTCAGTTACGTTCGTTCATGTTCATTTGTTTATATTAAAAAAACAATAAATAATAAACCTTTTATCTAAACATATTGAAAACTTGAAACCATATTTTTTTCTAAGTTAGATAAAATTTGGACATCTTGGGGATAATTATGTCTAAGTTAGTTAAATTTGATTCATCGTTTGGTGATGTAGTAGACTTCTTGTGTTTTGATTTATCATATGATGGTTGTATTTAACTACTTATATCAAATGTTTAAGGATAACCATGTTTTTATGTTTTATTTTCAAGTTAAATGTTCGTTTCCATTCGTTTTTATTTGCTTTCATTCGTTTATGTTCGAGACCAGTGTTCACGAACTGTTCGTGAACAACTGAATTTGCTTAACGAACGAACACGGACACAAACTTATGTTCAGTATGCGCTCGTGAACAGTTCGCGAACATGTTAATTTCCTTAACGAACGAACACGAACATGGCCTTGTTCGTGTTCGTTCGGTTCGTTTACAACCCTAGCCGCTACCAATGTCAATCTTGCTATTTGAAGGCTGATGGTGCAAATAGAATGTGGATCTAGAGTAAAACGAAGGCTGCTCGTTGGGTTGTTGAAGTTATATGTTGGATCTGTGAGAATCTCCAACCTAATTCTTCATCTCTTGGATATGTGAAAAAACAAGGAAAAAAAAAAAATTGAAATCTCACACGGTGAACACCCATCGCTCCCATTCCCCGATTAGCTTCCCCGAGGGGTCGGCGACGGTGTTCCCGCTCGGGGACTTCGCTCACCGCACCCCCCCGCTAAGTGCCTCGGACACCCTAAGAGAGGAGTGCCCCTCTCACCCTTATATAGGTCATTAGATCTGTGTCAATTGGATTGCTCAATTATTGTACTTTGTTCTAGATGTCTTTAATAAATTTTATTTTGTTCTTTTTTTCTTCTAAATTTTGAACAATTTTTTTTCTTTTTCTTTTTTTTTTTGTTTTATAGAATTTGGGATCATTGTCGAATATCTTTATACAACTTCGTTGCAGATCGTGAATTAAATTATTTTTCGATTTTAAAAAGTTAAAGAGTCATGGGTACCCTAAGAGTCATTGTGTGATTTGTAGTTTACATTTCCACTGAAAAAAAAGTTCAAATTAGAAAAAAACAAAAAAAAAACAAAAAAAAACAAAATTAATTGGTTGTTCGAGTCTTTTGAAAGCTATGATGTCAAATGAAATTGTATTTAGAAATCAGTGTACTATTTAGTAACTTTAATTTTTATCATTATTGTTTTATTATTATAACAAACTCGTGAGATTTCTTCGCGCTTGGTGGAAGTAATTTGGTCCGTGTCTTGGTTTGTTACCACCGTATCGGCACTCACTATAGTAATCGAAAAAGAAAACCTTACATCGATCGAAAACAATAAAATCGAATGTCGTTGCTGGTACCGGTGTTGTTCAGTTGATATCGCTTTGGTTGGTTTGCGTTCCATGCTTATTTTTTTTCAACATTGCGATATAGTGTCGCTATCATACTAAAATGAACAAAAACCGACTAAATAACATTTGTAGGGGTACCGGTATTTATTTTTATCTTTTTACTTTCGATAACCTGACACCGTATCGCTACCATACCGTACCGAACCGGACAACATCGGTACCGGTATTTATTTATTTTTATGGTTTCTTGTTTGATAACGAATATCGTGTCCCTACCATAGTAAACTGTAAATTCAAACCGAACGAACAACATCAGTTTCGGTACCAATATTTATTTTTCTTTTTTCTTTGGATAGACTGACACTGTATCACTACTGCACCGTACCGATCAACATCTGTACCGGTACTTGTATTCATTTTTATGGTTTCGAAAAAATTTCATTTATACAACTCTGTCTGCAACGATAAATGAAGAACAGTACCAGTATTGTGACAATCTGAACCGAGCGATACCATTCGAACAACATCGGTGTCGGTACCAGTGTTTGTTTTATCATTCTCGGTCGATATAAACACGTGTTGGTTTCTTTAACAAATGCATGTATCCTACAAGTATTGTAACAAACCGAGACCGATCTAATGGACGTGGTAACGTACCATTACAACGCTCGGACAAATAACTTGGAATGTTAAAAATAATAATAAACATAGATGTGGATTTAGAATTTTTGTAAAAAGTTAACGCTAAAAATCAAATTAAATAAAATATTATTTATTAAAAAATAAAGAGTTAATTATGTTTTTCGTCCCTATAGTTTGTTGAAAATAACCATTACAATCCTTTAGTTTTTAAATTGCTAAAACAGTCCATGCACTTTTGCTCAATTACAGTCCACATTCACTGACGCCATCCAGATATTATGTTAGTTTATTTGAAATGACCATAATGCTTCTGTTATTATAAAAATTAAAATAGATAAAGAGTTAGTTATGTTTTCCGTTCCTATGTTTTGTTGAAAATAACCATTATAGTCCATTAATTAAAAATTGCCAAAACAATACCATTATCCTTCACTTTACTTTTCACTCTCTCTCTTTTTTTTCAAATCCTGCCAAAACATCACATGCTTCGGCTTCAAAACTTTGTTCCGACGAATCAGTTTCACCACCGCTCCTCTCTGTCGTATCACCGTCAACCGGATCTCCTCTGCCACCTCCACCAGCGTCATATCTGTCTCCGTCAACCGGCTACACCAAAATCGAAATCGTCGATCACCTAACTTTCCCTCATCACAATCGACGTTAGTGAAAAAACTTAAGGCCTTCCCGAAAAACTTAAGGGGAGGAGATGGAGTCTTTCTGTAGTGGTCGGAATTGGTAGAATTCATCGGTAGAAAAGGACCTGGCCGATGATTTGTTTGAAGAGAATGGCCATGGGTGTGGGGGTAGGGGTAGGGGTAGGGGTGGGTGGTAGTTTGAAGACGGTGGTGGGAAGAATGGGTGGTGGAGGTCGTGATTGTTCAAGAATGTGTGTGTGGTGGCAGGAGATGTTGAAGATGGATGAAGTGGAAAGGTGTGGAGCCAGAGCAGGTGATGTTCCGGCTGGATCTGAAAAAACACAGAGAATGAAGAGTAGATAGTTGAAGGTGGAAGTTATGAAAGAAGTGGCATTGTTTTGGCAATTTTTAAAATAATGGACTGTAATAGTTATTTTCAACAAACCACATGGACGAAAAGCGTAATTAACTCTTTATTTATATTCTAGTTTTAATAATAAGGGCATTATGGTCATTTCAAATAAATTAACAGAATAACTGGATAATGTTAGTAAGGGTGGACTGTAATTGTTAAAAAAGTGAAAGTACAAGAATTGTTTTAGCAATTTTTAAACTAATGTATTGTAATAGTTATTTCCACAAACCACGTGGACAAAAAACGTAATTACCTCAAAAATAAAAAAAATAAAATACTTAAAAATTATCGATTACTGTTTATTACTAAAAGATCAAAATGAAAAAATATTAAAAACTACAAAAAATAAATACTTAAAAATGATCCCTTACTATTATATTATATATATATGATACGCGCAAAATGCAACATATAAATTATATCAAATATGGCATAAAACTAACCCTTTTTAGTACTAATGTTGGAAAAAGTGTGTTTTTGTCTTCCTTTTGTATTTTCAGGATTAAATGAGCTCAAATTAACAAAAGAAGCCAAAAGACAGCAAAATCTAACATAAATACAAGAAAAGGGACAAAAGTGGATTGCCCGACCCCTCGACAGCATCCTCCCAAGCAAAACAGAGAAGGCAGAAGACTGAACACGCCCCGTGCTCAGCGAACACGGGGCCGTGCCCAAGAAGCAGCAGAAAAGACAAACTAATAGAAGCTTCTATTGCCCACCACGGGGCCGTGCCCAGCGGACACGGGGGCGTGGTCAGAGTACTGCAGGCGCATTTATTGTAATTGCGAATTACAATTAATGAAGAAAGAGAGTGTCAGACGGCCACGGGGCCGTGCCCAGGCTTCTGTTCAGCCTATAAATAGGAGTGCTTGGAGCCATTTCAACTGATCCCTTGGCACACCACCTCTCTCACACTTCACCCACCACCCACCACCACCATAACACCATCATCCACCACCATCATCCATTATCCATCATAGAGTGTGTGAGTCGTCTCGGGATCCAAGATTGATCGTAAGAGTTCTTGACAATCAAAGGCCATGTTTGCCTAAGTCTCTTACATCACTTGGTGAAGACAAGTGTCTAGTGTAATACTTTTTATTTTTAATCTTTTGCACTTTTTATTTGGTTTTGTATTAATGACTTTAATAACTAGTTTCTTATGTTGAAGGTGATTCTTCCTTATCGTTTGTCCGTGGTGTCTTGACATTATTTTACTGTCTATATAAAATAAAAGATTTTCACCATTATATCTCCACGGTCTATATGGAGGTATGTTGGCTACCTGGTCGGGGGTTAAGGGAACGGTTTGGTAAGAGTCTTGCCCTTGTTCAGCGTTTAGAGGTCCTGCAAGGGACCTGGGTCAAATTTAGTAGGAGCTCCTTCATTGCCCAAAGGTATTGGATCGCGGGGATCCAAACTCTTTGACCCCCTCATAAGTTAACTACTATTAATACTATAACCCGACTATTTAGGACTGTATCCCTGCTGACTCAGACTACTTAGTCGAGGGTAACGTCACCTCCAAAAGAGGGGCCTACCATAATTTGCATTAATAACTTAATTAATTATCTTTCAATAATCCGACCCTTTAGGATTGTATCCTTGCTGACTCAAACTACTGGGTTGAGGGTAACGTCACCTTCAAAAGAGGGGCCTACTACAATAACTAAGATAATCTCTTAAACAAGTGCGAAAGTAATCAAAGGTTACACTATACACGAGTCGGATCCAAGTGATTCATCTTGTCTATCTGTTTTTATTTTTATTTTTATTTTTCAGCATTTAGTTAGTTTTATTTTCTTAGTTTTAAAAATCTTTTCTAACATTTTGATTTGATTAGACGTTGAGGATAAACCGGTACTAAAAGCTCTTGTGTCCTTGGACGACCTCGGTATCTTACCAACACTATACTACGTCCACGATGGGTGCACTTGCCCATATGTGTGTGTAGTGTTAGTAAATATCGTGTTTTATAAATTTAAAACTTGGCTAAAAAGTGTAAAAAGTGCTTAAAATATATACCTAAAACATATACACACCCACACGCATCAAGTTTTTAGCGCCGCTGCCGGGGACACAAGGATTTTAAGAAAGTTAGGAATCAACGGCCTAATCATTTTTTTATTTTATTTTTATTTTTTTAGGATTTTTCTAGTTTTTCAGCTTCTGCAGAGCTCAGCACGGGTCGTGCCCGCTGAACACGCCCCGTGCCCAATCATTGGAACTGGCAATCTTGTTTTAAGTCAGACAGTAAGCTGAACATGGGGCCGTGCTCACTCAACACGCCCCCGTGCCCAAGATTCAGTTACTGAAAACAGAACCGCTAGATCCCGGCGGTTGGTAATTTCTGACACAAACATGAGTGATGGTAATTCTTTTTACTTTCGGCACTCTTATGGCACGTGGTGTCGATTATTGGAGGCAACCATAAAGAATTAGAATCTTATTTTCTAAACTATAAGCCCCACTATTTAGACCCATCGTCTCCCTATAACCTTAAGAGGGGCGAAAGTAAAAATTATCACTATCTCTCCCTCGAATGCGCCCAACCGGATATTCTAGGAGAAATGCTCCTTGACGAGTTAATTCAATTAGAAAATCTAATTCTTAATTGGTTAAAAGAGCTTAGGAAGGATTTCATTGATTCATCCCAAGACGATAACCAAGAAGAAGTGTTGGGATCGCATGAAAACAACCTCGTTGTTTCCAATCTTACCTTCATTTCTAGCAAAGACATGGACGATAGTCGTCCCTGTGCTGATTATGTCGTGAAGGACTCTCCATCGACTTCGTTCGGTGCATACATAGACCTGAGCGATTCGGCATACACCTTCTTTAACAAGAGCCCGGAAAAGGGTTGGACTTGTCCACCTAAAATAAACATAGGAATTACCCTCACCGATAACCTCTTGCGTTCTCGTCTTAGTCTAGAGCAATTAAGGTATCTTAGACACTTTGGGGTTGTTCCAACCAGTAAGGAACCACCCGATACAGCTAAGTTCCTTAAGAAATAGACAAACTTCATAATCAGCCCCTCGACACGGGGCCGTGTCCAGCCAACACGCCCCCGTGTCCACCAAAAGATTCCCTTCTGACTTTTACGTCAGAATACGGACAAACTGTGTCAGGATCCTACCTGCACACGGGGCCGTGTCCAGCCGACACGGGGCCGTGTCCAGCACGCTGTCGTTTTCCATAAATGCAGCCAAGAATTCTGCACATTTGGACCATCTAAGGACAGAGATTTGAAGGAATCTTCTCTCAGCTATCCTAGGTATGTTCTAAAAGAAGGTTCCAACAAACCATCTTGTCCTTTCCTCTTTTATCCATTTCCTTCTTCTCCATCTTTCTCTAAAAACCTCCATTAAAGTTTGAAATTTCAAGCTTTGAGGAAGGGATTATTGAGTTTTGTTCAAAGAATCTTGTTAAAAATAAGTTGTATAACATTGTTTTAAGTTACTAATGTTCAAAAAGACTTCACAAGTTCAGAAAATAACTTAGAACTTCAAGATTCCTTGTTTCAAAACTCTGCAGAAAGATGAACACGGGGCCGTGCTCATTGAGCATGGGGCCGTGTCCAGACCACTGTTTCAGCAAAATAAGCTATTTTCAGTTTGTTTTCGTAGAATGTCGAGCGAAAACAGCGAGACATCTTCCGTGCATTCATAAAACAGTCGAAGAGGGAGAAGGCCTTCCATTGAGGCTACACTTGTGCACTATGTCATAGCATTAAGGGAGGCTCTCGATGAAATGACTTCAGTAGAGGAGGTCCTAATTGACCGTATCAACTATCTTACGGTAGGGCTAGAGAATAGCTTTCAAGAAATTAACCTCTTGCACCAGAGGTTAAATATTCTTGTAACACCTCCGATGGAACCCGTCCTCCCTCAAGAGGATTGGAACCTAGCGCTTGAAGTTAACAACCCTACCGGGTGGGACGACATTCCGGCGGAACCTCCCCTTGAGCATCTACAAGAAATCCCGGTGGAAGTCGCAACTCCTCAAAATAACGCTAACGAGCCCTCGTTTCTCCTTCCAAGGGAGATAGAAGAGTGGCTCGCCGACATATGAGGAGGCCATGCCCGGAAGAAGGAGTTCTATAAAGCCAAAACTAACCAAGACTATTTGCTTCTTGGAAATTTTGCTAATTAAAATAACTTGTAGGCCAGAACTCCATGGTTTATGCTTCTTGTGTTTTCTTATCTAACTTAGTAATATTTAGGATTATATAATTTTCTCTATGAATGAATGGATGGTTTTAAGGTTTGAATGATGTTATAAGAAATAAAACACACTCTGGATGGTGAAGGATAACAAGGGAAACGAGAAACATGGCCCCATGCACGAAAACAGGGCCATCCGACAACAATTTCTTCATTACAGTAAGCTCAGCACGGGCCGTGTCCAGCCAACACGGCCCCGTGCTGAACATCCTGCAGAAAATCGCCCAGTTCAGGTAACTGGACACGGGCCGTGTTCACTGAACACGCCCCCGTGTCCAGGCTTCTGTTTCTTTTCTTTAATTTTTGTCACTGGCACCTGAACACGGGGCCGTGCCCGGTCCCGACGGGGCCGTGTCCAGACTGCCAGTAACATAAAATTATGCTTTTAACACCATTTTACACATTCAATTAACCTAAAAACTTATTATTGGGACACATTGAGGACAATGTGTAACTTAAGTGTGGGGGGATGCTAAAACCTTGAATTTTGTAAGTCCTAATAACAAGCCTTACACAAAACTCTATTTGGAATCGCTAATCACCCCAAATTTTTTCAAAAGTTTTGCATTTTTTTTTACTTGTCTAAGTTTAAGTTGGGAATTCTAATTCTAACAAGGTTATATTTTTACAAATTTACAACCGATAGCGTCGTGATAAAAAGAACCAACATAAGAAAATTATGAAACGGCATGACAAACTTAGTTAAAATTTGATTATATATACTTGATCACGTAAAAACCCCTTCCCACAAAAGTGAGTTTTGAGCCTTTAAAGAGCATACAAATACATATCTTTACACTAAATGCTCATTTTTCGTTTCTTGTGTGAATAGCCGCTTGGTTCTTACGACTCTAGAACTTGCCACGATAATTCATTCCCGGTCCTTACCAACTTAAACTCGAGTAAGTAAATGATGGAGGCATTAAGACTAACCCTTTTTCTTTCAACACCATTATTTTCATTTTTCTTTTTACCTACCAAAAAATTCCCCCTAGTTAACCCCTTTGAGCCTAAACCTTTTCATTTCTTAACCCAAAACCCTTTTTACCCACCAAAATCCCTTTTTTATTTTTTTTACCCCTTATTTTAGTAACAAAGTTTGGTTTTCATGTGACTCTTGAAAAAAAAATTGAATAATGATGAAGTTGAAAATAAACAAACAAAGCTCCTCAAACAAAAGCTTGTTTGAATAAATACTTCATTAAAAATAAAAAGTCACAAAAACAAAATGTTTTACGAAAACCATCGCTTTTTACGCCTTTTCGCCCTTTTCAACTAACCACTAACCCAATCACCCACCTTTAACCCAAGCCTAACCCTTTACCCAAAAAGTCCTCTTGATATTTACTAAGGTATAAAGTTAAAAAGGAGGAGGATTGATTGCTTGGCAAGCTTATGGTAGAAATAAGTTCCACGCCGCTCTCGAGTGATTCACTAAAAATACACCTTCGGCCGAGTGTGAGTGACTTCCCCCGTGAGGTATGTGAACTTGTATATAAATGGAATTTTAAAAAAGGTATGTTATGCCTTAATAAATAATTTATCTTATTAAATGTTTTTAAAAAAAAATCATGACGAATAGGATTGTAAATAAATAAAAATAAAACCTAAACGATCTTGAAAAATCCCGACACTCTATGACAAGCCCAAAAACCTTCTCTTCTACCCATTCCATTTGGGAGTGAATAAAGCCACATTATAAAGAGTTTTGCTTGAGGACAAGCAAAGATTCAAGTGTGGGGGTATTTGATACGCGCAAAATGCAACATATAAATTATATCAAATATGGCATAAAACTAACCCTTTTTTAGTACTAATGTTGGAAAAAGTGTGCTTTTGTCTTCCTTTTGTATTTTCAGGATTAAATGAGCTCAAATTAACAAAAGAAGCAAAAAGACAGCAAAATCTAACATAAATACAAGAAAAGGGACAAAAGTGGATTGCCCGACCCCTCGACAGCATCCTCCCAAGCAAAACAGAGAAGGCAGAAGACTGAACACGCCCCGTGCTCAGCGAGCACGGGGCCGTGCCCAAGAAGCAGCAGAAAAGACAAACTAATAGAAGCTTCTATTGCCCACCACGGGGCCGTGCCCAGCGGACACGGGGGCGTGGTCAGAGTGCTGCAGGCGCATTTATTGTAATTGCGAATTACAATTAATGAAGAAAGAGTGTCAGACGGCCACGGGGCCGTGCCCAGGCTTCTGTTCAGCCTATAAATAGGAGTGCTTGGAGCCATTTCAACTGATCCCTTGGCACACCACCTCTCTCACATTTCACCCACCACCCACCACCACCATAACACCATCATCCACCACCATCATCCATTGTCCATCATAGAGTGTGTGAGTCGTCTCGGGATCCAAGATTGATCGTACGAGTTCTTGACAATCAAAGGCCATGTTTGCCTAAGTCATTTACATCACTTGGTGAAGACAAGTGTCTAGTGTAATACTTTTTTATTTTTAATCTTTTGCACTTTTTATTTGGTTTTGTATTAATGACTTTAATAACTAGTTTCTTATGTTGAAGGTGATTCTTCCTTATCGTTTGTCCGTGGTGTCTTGACATTATTTTACTGTCTATAAAGAATAAAAGATTTTCACCATTCATATCTCCACGGTCTATATGGAGGTATGTTGGCTACCTGGTCGGGGGTTAAGGGAACGGTTTGGTAAGAGTCTTGCCCTTGTTCAGCGTTTAGAGGTCCTGCATGGGACCTGGGTCAAATTTAGTAGGAGCTCCTTCAATGCCCAAAGGTATTGGATGGCGGGGATCCAAACTCTTTGACCCCCTCATAAGTTAACTACTATTAATACTATAACCCGGCTATTTAGGACTGTATCCCTGCTGACTCAGACTACTTAGTCGAGGGTAACGTCACCTCCAAAAGAGGGGCCTACCATAATTTGCATTAATAACTTAATTAATTATCTTTCAATAATCCGACCCTTTAGGATTGTATCCTTGCTGACCCAAACTACTGGGTTGAGGGTAACGTCACCTTCTAAAGAGGGGCCTACTACAATAACTAAGATAATCTCTTAAACAAGTGCAAAAGTGCGAAAGTAATCAAAGGTTACACTATACACGAGTCGGATCCAAGTGATTCATCTTGTCTATCTATTTTTATTTTTATTTTTATTTTTCAGCATTTAGTTAGTTTTATTTTCTTAGTTTTAAAAATCTTTTCTAACATTTTGATTTGATTAGACGTTGAGGATAAACCGGTACTAAAAGCTCTTGTGTCCTTGGACGACCTCGGTATCTTACCAACACTATACTACGTCCACGATGGGTGCACTTGCCCATATGTGTGTGTAGTGTTAGTAAATATCGTGTTTTATAAATTTAAAACTTGGCTAAAAAGTGTAAAAAGGGCTTAAAATATATACCTAAAACATATACACACCCACACGCATCAATATATATATTATTGGCCAAGGCTCATGAATAGTGTTTTTTTTTTATTTTAGTAGTCTTTTTTTTAATTTGATATATACATTTACAAATACATATTTAATCAATAAAGGTAGGTGTTGGAGTGGTTAAGTTGTTTCCTACCATTTATAAAATACTCAAGTTCAATTCTTGAACCCTTCATTTTTTAATGCTTATTTTTTTGTATATTAATTTTTTATTTTAGTAGTTCCTCTTTATTTTTAAATCATGTTTCCCTTTTCATTTAATTTAATATTTATAATAATTTATGTTCATTAACTTTTTCTAAAACCTAAGTACGTAGTTGTGTTTAATTTTCCTTGACATTCCGTTATAAATTTTGTTAAAACGAAGTTGTATTCAAAATAGAGTTTGTATTTGGTATCGTAAAACGGTATAATGATGAATTGAAACCGAACATATTATGACGGTTTGGCTTTCTAAACAGCACCCTTAAATTTCAAATAGCATTTGTTTTACATTAACATTTACTTTGTTTCGCTGCAACGCGCGACATCAAGAAATCTAGTTAATTACAACTTCCAATTCATATATATAATGACTAGGTTATCACCCGAGATTGCTTCCTCCATGCTCAAGAAAATTACTTATATTAAAAACTATTTATGATTATACATAATTATAAAAAAATCGTACAAAAATATGAGATCTGCAATTATATTAAAAACTATTTATTTATGATTAATACATCCAAATAACCAAAAACCAGTATTGAGATCTGCAATTAGAAATTTATTAAGTCATCGTCAATTAGATATTAATGAAGCCATAACCAATAGAAGCATCTATGAAGTATTCATACAACTACAACTGATATGTGATAAAGTTATTATTTTGTGATTAACATGTAAGAAGTTCAATTCCTGGAATATCCCTACAAAAAAGGATTGGAATAAGAACTGGCAGGCTCTCAGTATTCAAGGTTTTGATCGAAGATTGAAGAAAGACACAAAAGGTTAATCGCGAACCCAAAAGCGTACACAACGGAATAAACCATAAAGTAATCCAACCAAAGAAATGAGACATACGAAACGCCTATTCACCAAAAGATTGTCATAAAGAAAAGCTATGGGCTCCCAGAAAAAAGAGCATCTTAGTCCACTGATCAGTTGTTTTAACTATATCTTTTGTTTGATCTTTTATAGTTTTCAGTATTCAAAAACATGTACGTATACCATTTTGCAAAAATTAGGTTGCGTAGATGTGTAAGAATCATCGATTCTTGCTCATCAAAACTTAGAATGAAATTAATCACTAAAAGAAATAGGGAAAAGGTAAGACATACCATAGAATCCAAGTTAGGATTAAATATCTTAGATTATTACCATAATGTAGATAGATTAGCCATATAAACCTCTAGGATCCTTGATCCTTCTCAGAAAGATTTATGAATCTTCAATATTCCTGTAAACCTGTTAAGATAAACTTAGGACTAAGCTAAACAATCTAGGAATAACTCCATAATAACCAGGGACAAGCCCAAAGATACTGGGGACGAGCCCAAAGATACTTAGGACAAGCCCAAAAATACTGGGGATAAGCCCAAACTTAAGCGACATAAAAATACCAAAACCTTAGCTAATATAAAAATGTTAGAAACCTTAGGATAACGGATGCATGGTACGTTTACCATTATACTTAGGATCCTACATATGGCCAACAGCAATGAAATTGTCAGCCACTAAGCGTGTACTGGTCCCATTGCCTCGAATCATACTTAGATAAAGTGCGATATTGGCGGGGTGTCAAAACCCAATTCACGTGAAAGGTGAAAACCTTTAAACCTTAGAAGGTATTAGATACCTTAAACGTGGGAGAGAGGTGGCCAACCCCTTACACCTCGGTTGATGCAAATGATGCCAAAGATTTCTGTAAAAACTTAAAACTTGGTGAAAGTGAATGTTAAACGTATTAACACCTTTTTCTAATAGTAATTACGTAAAAAAATAAAGCAAATGGTAAAGTGAAATGTTACCAACATTAGGATCCATGATCCTTTAAGGATCCTAGATCCTCATTACATAAAATATTTTTAAGATGGATAGCATTCCAGGCTTTTGGTAATAGATCACCTTTCATGGTTAACAAACGATATGCCCCATTTCCAGTTTTCCGGTTCTATCAAGTAGGGGCCTTCCCATTTAGGTGCTAATTTGCCATCAGTCGAGTTAGTAGTATTCTGAAATGCTTTCCTTAACACCAAGTCTCCAACCTGAAATCTTTTGAGTCTGACATTCTTATTGTATACCCCAGCCATCCTTTGTTGATAGCTAGCTGTTGGGGCTGGATTTTACTATAAATGATCCTTATACGTGATCCTGACAAGTGATCCTTGTTTCTTTGGCAGATAGTGATCCTCAGCCAGACTTCAGGATCAGGATCATGGGACGATATGGTGATCCTTATACTAACGGTCATTTTCGATTACTATAATATTATTTTGCAGGAATATCTAGCAGGATATGCCCTACATATCATGATCCAGGGACGCGCTTTTACAAATATGGCAAGAGCTGAATTGAAGATGAACGTTGTGCCGGATATGGAAACATGGCTTGATCTAAGGGCAGCAATTTAGGCTAGATTATCTTTATTTCTAAAGGGGTAATGAGCTGATTAGTGGTCTATCTACCTAAAATAAGTTACCTACACATGTATAAATACCCATCTTCCTCATTCGGAAGAACACACACAACATACGACTCAACTCTCAACACTTAGACACTCAGTGATCCTTGTACTCAGCTCATTATCATCCGAAGTTGTAACTACATTTTTATTATATTGAAGTTGGTGATCGGTAGTTGCCATCACCCGAGGTTTTTTATGCCGGAGATCATACATTGATCAAGGGCTTTTTCCTCGTATAAATCGTCGTGTCTTTGCATATTCATCACAGAAGTGATCCTTTACTTTCATAGCTAACCAAGCATCATACCCCGTTTACATATAGTTTGGTTACATTATCCTTGTGTGATTTTGGACCAAAACAGTTTGGCGCCCACCGTGGGGCAATTGGTGCTTCATTCATAAGAAAATCTTTTGTTCGAAATCATTTCAAAGAGTTACATGGCTTCATCATTGAAGAACACGTCCACGGCGATGTCTGCAGTCACCTCATCACAGATCACCTTGCCTCCTCCACCGGCAGGATCTCAGAAAAATACTGAGAAGAGATCAACTCCCACTTCCTCTAAACCTCTATCTTCTTCTGCTATGAATTCTTCTATTCCCAGTACTAGTGATGTATTTGCTTTAATTTTGCAGATGAAGGATCGTATGCAGCGGCAAGATGAAACTAACGAAAGGATCCTCAGGGAAATTGGAGATCTCAAAAGACAAAAGAAAGCGGCAGAGGATCATTCTCCACTGATGCCCAAATCCTTGAGCTTCGATACTCCAATGATCACTTCCCAGCCATCAGGGATCCCCGACGTGCAAATCATAGGGGAGTCAAGAGGATCACGTCTCAACTCGGCAGCAATGACTCAGACATCAGATTCACATTTTCAGCCAATAGGATCCTATCCTCAATACATGGGATCCTTCATGAATCCGGGAGCCTATCCGGGGGCACAGCAGTTTCAAGGATCCTACTTTATTCCAGGATCATTCCAGGGCCAAGGATCCTCTTTTGTTCCAGGATCATCCCAGGTTCAAGGATCCTCCTTCATTCCAGGATCATCCCAGATACCAGGATCCTTACAGATGCCAGGATCCCTAAAAAGTTTGCAAACAGGAAGTCTAGATGTCCATCAAGGGGACTTCATTCCAATGCAGACCATTGCTTCCACTGGTCCCGCCGTTGTTCCAGAATCCCAGCAATATGGATTCCCTAACTTGAACCCAATGGGAGGTAACACTTTAAATAATTATCCTACCACTAACCTTGGATTCATGCAGGATACAGGTACCAATCATGCTATGGCCAGGGAATTACAGAAACTAAAGGACATGATCTCAAGTGTTCCAGGGGTAGTCAAGCCTATCCCAGAGATTGCAGATGGAAGCCACAAGGTATCTCGCTTTGCACCGCCAATTTGTGATGCAGAGGTACCCAAAAGGTTCCATATCCCTACCATGAAGCTGTATGATGGCACAACGGATCCAGAGGAGCATATAGCACAATACAGGGAAAGGATGGAAATCAATCCTATCCCAAAAAAGTTGAAGGAAGCATGCCTATGTAAAGGATTTGGATCCACTCTAACTGGATCAGCTCTTAAGTGGCTGCTAAGTCTTCCCCCCTACTCTATTACTTCATTTGCTAATTTAGTTAATTTATTCAACAACCAATTCTCTTGTAGTAGGAAATTTGAAAAATTAACCAGTGATTTGTACAGGATAACTCAAAATAATAATGAATCATTAAGGGATTATATAACTAAATTTAGTAAAGAATCCTTGGATATTCCCAACTTGGATATGGCTACGGCTGTTGAAGCCTTCAAAATGGGACTTCTTAAGGATTCATTATTCTATGATGATCTTGTTATGACACCTTGCAGGAATTTAGATGAAGTAAGAACTCGAGCACTCAGGTTTATCCGGCTAGAGGATGACAAGAGGATCCAGGAGAGACAAGTAGGATCCTCAAAACAAGATAAGCAAGGATCCTCCTTCAAAAGCAACAAGTGCAAATCCTACCATAGAAACGAGAACAAGAATGTGCATGCTGTCGACCAAGAGGAGGATGATGAAGAATATCCTCCAATCTCAGAATATTGTTTTTCCGTTGATAATCAGGAACTAATCCTTGCAATGCAGAATCTAGGTGAAAAGGCTAGGTGGCCCAGGAAGAATGACAAACCATCCGGGACTAAAGACAAGTCCAAATGGTGTGCATACCATGAGGATTTCGGCCATCTGACTGAAGATTGCATAGCCTTAAGAAAGGAAATTGGATACCTGCTAAGCAAGGGGCATCTAAAAGAATTGCTGGGGAGAAAAAAGCAAAGGACCCAGGATCCTGAAAGGATCCCTGAAAAGGCTCCAGCACCTCCGGCAAACGCACAAGTGATTAACTTCATATCCGGAGGATCAGACATTTGTGGAACATCCTTCTCAGCGGCCAAAAGACATGCAAAAGAATCAAAAATGGACAATGGAGAAAGGCCTATTAGAACATCAAGTGTTTCAGAAGGGAAAACGATAACCTTTGATGAGGATGATCGCATCAACATCCAGGATCCTCATCATGATAGTTTAGTTATTACTCTCTTTATTTCTAACCATTTTGTCCGCAGGATCCTTATCGATGGAGGGAGCTCAGTGAACATAATCCAGCTTGATGTCTTGAAGAAGATGGGAATCCCAGAATCAGACATCACACCAAGATCCTCCGTGCTTGTAGGATTCAGTGGAGAAACGAAGAAAACTCTGGGGGACATCAAACTCCCAATCTACGTGGAAGGATTACATAATTATCAAAAATTTTGTGTTATTGACTGTTTATCTTGTTGCAACGTTATCCTTGGCAGGCCTTGGATACATGACATGAAAGCAGTTCCATCTACCTACCATCAATGTGTAAAGCTCCCTAGCCCATGGGGGATAATCAAGATCGACAGCGATCAGCAAGAGGCTAAGGATTGCTATACCTCATCCATGAAGCCAACCTCGAAGCCAAGGGAGCAATAGCAATTACAGTATCCTCCGAGGAATGTCTTGGAGGCAAGGGAGCAAGATGTAGATGAAATCCTCTTGGACCCTAGTGATCCTGAATCAAAAATCTATATCGGATCAGGGATCCTTGGCAAGATGAAAGAAGACATGATATCCTTCCTCAAAAGAAGAAAATCTACCTTTGCTTGGAAACATGAAGATATGACAGGTATATCCAAGGATATTATTACTCACAAACTTGGCATTGACAGGTCTATCAAGCCAATCCATCAAAAAAGGAGGAAGTTTGCACCAGAAAGGAATGCCATTATCCAAGAAGAAGTAGAGAGACTACTTCGAGCAGGTATGATCAGAGAGGTAAAGTATCCTAAATGGTTAGCCAATGTGGTTGTTGTCCAAAAGAAAAACGGAAAGTGGAGGGTATGTGTCGATTTCACTGATTTGAATAAGGCATGTCCCAAGGATCCTTTCCCATTACCCCACATTGACTCCATGGTGGATGCAACAGCGGGGCATGAACTGTTAACTTTTATGATGCATCATCCGGATTCCAACAAATCCAGATGGAACCATCTGACCAAGAGGATACAGCCTTTATGACCCCAACCGGTTTATATTGTTATATTGCCATGCCTTTTGGACTAAGAAATGCAGGTGCAACATATCAAAGGCTGGTAAATATGATGTTCAAAGATCAAATTGGAAAAACTATGGAGGTGTACATAGATGATATGGTGATCAAGTCAAAGAAAGCTGAGGATCACCTAAGGGACTTGGAAGAAGCATTCGATATCCTTGATAGTTACAACATGAAACTTAATCCTTCAAAATGCCATTTTGGTGTTAAGGCAGGAAAGTTCTTAGGATACATGGTAACCCAGAGGGGCATTGAAGCAAGCCCGGAACAAATCAAAGCATTAATAAATATCAAGTCTCCTGCCAATGCCAAGGATGTTCAAAGACTAACAGGCAGGATAGCAGCTTTGAACAGGTTCATATCGAAATCCTCAGAAAAGTGCAAAGAATTCTACGATATCCTAAGGAAGAATAAGAAGTTCGAATGGACTGAGAAGCATGAAAATGCTTTACAAGCCCTAAAAGAGTATATGTCCTCAGCACCAGCATTAGCAAAACCGGAAAAAGGAGATGTGTTATCCTTATATCTGGCGGTATCCTCAACCGCTGTAAGTGTTGTCCTCGTTAAGGATCACGAAGGTACACAATATCCTATCTACTATGTAAGTAAAAGTCTACTTGATGCCGAATCCAGGTACTCACACCTCGAAAAACTCATCCTTGCATTAATCATGGCATCCACGAAGTTAAGGCATTATTTTGAAACTCATACTATTATTGTTAAAACTAATTTTCCAATTAAGAATGTCCTCAGGAAACCGGATATGTCAGGGAGAATGGCTAAGTGGGCAGTGAAGCTTAGTGCCCATGATATAAGATACGAACCAAGAACAGCCATTAAATCTCAAGCACTAGCTGACTTTGTGGCTGATTTCAGTAGTGATCTACAAAAGGAAGCAGAATTGGAGGTCCAGCAGCTGGATGAGACCAAGGATCCTTGGATACTACACACCGACGGATCCTCAAATATCAAAGGCACAGGGCTAGGGATCCTACTAAAATCGCCACAGGGGGACATAATACCCCACTCCATAGCTTGTGAGTTCCAGGCAACTAACAATGAGGCTGAGTATGAAGCCTTAATTGCTGGCTTACAAATTGCTAAGGATATGGGGGTAAAGTATCTCGAAGTATATGTAGATTCATTATTGATCACCAATCACTTTAATGGATCCTATGCTGTTAAAGGTGAAAAACTAACCAAATATTTAGAGATAGTCAAAAAATTGGCACTCTCTTTTGTTTCTTTTAGCTTAACACAGGTACCAAGGGAGGATAACACGGAAGCTGATGCATTGGCCAACCTAGGATCATCCTTAAAAATTCCAGAAAATATAAGTATCCCTATCATCCACATCCTGGCTCCTGCTATTGAAAACCAAGTAGCCATGGAAATAGAAGAGGATACTGCAGTAATCCCTAGTGAAGGAGCTCGATCTTATTCAGGATCATGGATCCCACCAATCATGAAATACTTGCAAAACGGAGAGATCCCAATGGGAGAAAATCCTAGAGCTTTCAGGATTAAGGTATCTCAATTTACAATCCTAAATAATATGCTATATAAACGATCCCTTGCAGGACCATATTTAAGATGTATTGAAGATCCTGAAATCGAAGAAGTATTGAGAGACTTCCACGAAGGAGATTGTGGAAACCACACTGGGGGCAGGGCATTATTCTCAAGGATCCTTAGAACAGGATACTACTGGCCAACCATGAAAAGGGATGCTGTAGAGTATGCTAAGAAATGTGATCCTTGCCAAAGACATAGCAATATCCTTCACCAACCAGCTGAATTACTACACCCCATACCATCCTCTTGGCCATTCATGAGATGGGGAATGGATATAGTTGGCAAGCTCCCTAAAGCACCTGGTGGAAAAGTATTTATGCTTGCCATGACTGACTATTTTTCCAAGTGGATAGAAGCTGAAGCCTTCGCTCAAGTCAGAGAAAAGGAAGTCATATCCTTCATTAAAAGAAACATTATAACCAGATTTGGCATCCCCTCTGAAATTATATGTGATAATGGTTCTCAATTCATTGGAAGGAGAACCACTAACTTTTGTGACAGTTGGGGAATCAAGATGATAACATCAACACCAGTTCATCCACAAGCCAATGGTCAAGCAGAATCATCCAATAAGATCATCATCAACAATCTGAAGAAAAAGCTAGGATCCAAGAAAGGGAAATGGGCAGAAGAATTGCCTTATGTGCTATGGGCTGATAGGACAACTCCCAAAAACGCCACTGGTCAAACACCTTTCTCTTTAGTGTTTGGGGCAGAAGCAGTGATCCCAACAGAAATGGTGATCCCAACTGCTAGAACAAGTGCTCGTGATCCTGAAGAAAATGCTGCAACTCTAGCCCAGGATTTGGATACTATTGAGGAAATCAGGGACCTAGCCAGAATAAGGATGGCAAGCTACCAACAAAGAATGGCTGGTGCCTACAACAAAAATGTCAGGATAAGGAAGTTCCAAGTCGGAGATATGGTGTTGAGAAAAGCATTTCAAAATACTATCAATCCTGCTGACGGGAAGCTAGCACCAAAATGGGAAGGTCCCTACTTGATTGAAGCTGAAGCAGGAAAGGGGGCATACAGGTTGCTAACCATGGAAGGAAACTTGTTACCTAGAGCCTGGAATGCTGTTCACTTAAAGAAATATTTCATGTGAACATGATCCTTCCTGCATGTGATCCTTACATTGAAATATCCTTGAAGGATCCTGGAGATATTGATGATCCTTACTCTGGTAATATGCTTATCCTAAAACTATTGCATTTTCTTACTTTTTGCCTAAGGATAAGGATCATGTATCCTTCATCCTCTACTCACAAACCATTTGAGTTATGATAGTTCAGGTATCTTCAGCAAATCGTCAAAGATCTCCAAAAGCACCACAGATCCTTGGGTACAACCCCAGTTATCTTTGGGATTATCCCCAGTTTCCGCCAGCAGCGCACGATGATCCTGATATAGTTCATGTCTTTGGGATCAGTACCCATTTTCGGGGCTGGCGACCTCATCGTACTGGCTATACTTGGGATCCTACGTATAATGGTGGACGCACCATACATCCGTTCCTAAGGTTTCTAACGTTTTCACGTTAGCTAAGGTTTTGACATTTTCATGTCACTAAGTTTGGATAGTTGCCAGAAAGGGCCATACTCCAGTTTACATACGATCCTTTGGGCTTGTCCCCAGTTATCCTTTGGGCTTGTCCCCAGTGATCCTCCGGGATCATCCCCAGTTATCCTGTGGGCTTGTCCCCAGTGATCCTCCGGGATCATTCTCAGTTATCCTTTGGGCTTGTCCCCAGTTACTAACTTATCTTTTATATTGGCTTAGTCCCAAGTTATATTCCATTTTTTTCAGGTTTTCGAAGTTAAACGATTAAGGATCCTTAATCCTTATTATCCGTTAAAGTTTTACCTACGGTTGTTCCAATTAAAGGTTAGGATCCAAACTTGGATCCTCAGGTATGATCCTTAACTACTTTTAATTTCGTTATTCATTTGAATAACCTTTAGACCTTGACAACTGAACCTATGATCCTTAAAATAAACTATCTTGGAAACTTTCGATTATAGGATATTTGATCCAGGATCATATCCTAAATTTCTTAAACATAATTTGCTCAAACTTTTCAAACAAACATGTGTCAAAACAATTGAAAATCAAAAAGGATAACAACACAAGATAAGCCAGAAAGATTAAAGTTATATTATTAAACCAAAGGATCATTAACCCTTTCAAAAAAGTTGTCAAAATTGCCAACCCACATTTCTACCAGCAAAACGTGGCCCGTCCACATGGGTTGGCAAAGGGTGTCCATTGTCTATGCGGTCTTAGCATTTTTGCAGGAAAGTAGAAGCGGCAGGATCACAAAGGCTTCATCCCCCAAACAGAGGATCCCTCCACCTTTTGTAATCCTACCTATTGTTCAAAGGATCCAGGATCCTCAACCCTAAACTATTGTTCAAATACAGACCATCATTGTTTTAAAAACATCACAACCACTAAACAAAAAAAATTGGGCTCCGGCTATGTCTAGAAGTTTCCATCATTGCCCAATCTTGCAGCTCAAACCTTCGCTGCACCATCACCACCAGCTCCACTCGCTTCACCCTGATCCTTGCCAGCATCACCACCTTCCAGCATGGGGATCTCCTCAGCCTCATCCTCGTCCTCCAGGTCTGCCAGCCTTGCCTTCCAACCTTCAACATCCCACGAGCCTTTGTCAAAGGTAGGATCCTGAGCTTCCTCGGCCATCTGAAGTTGAATCTTATACATAGCAATTGCCGCGGAGACCTTAGCATCTTGGGTGATCTCCTGCTTCTCGTTATCCATATCAATCAACCTCTGAGCAGCCTCAGCCTTCATGACCCGGAGCTCCTTCTCAAGATCTCCTATCTTGAGATCCTTAAGCACGCCCATTTGTTGAAGATCAGCAATCTGGCTCTCCTGGTCCTCAACATTGCCAAGATAAGTTTCGATCTCAGCAAGTTTCTGCAAACGAGAGAATAAAGACAAGCTCAGACTCAGGTGATCCTCAAGAAAAGCAGGATACATAAAATATGATAGGCGGATAACCTACAGGGGCAGTGATCCTTACCTCATTCACGTAATCAAGAAACTGCTGGCGAAGGAGAGGGAATCCTTGGAGTTCATCAGAAGCTTTCCTCTTTTTTCCTTTGCCCCGAATGGACGCTTTAGGAGCTGAGACTGAAGGGCTAGCAGCGGGAGCTTTCTTCTTTGAGGAAGTGACGTTGGCAAGGTCACTGATCCCAAACTTGGAGGCAGACTTAACGGACCTGGCAGACTTTCCGGCACCTACACAATTCAAAAACAAGATAAGTTCCCTTGTTAAATTAAATACTTTCACATAAAACTTATTTTCTATGAGGATACTTACTTGACATTGTGGCAGATGCAGAGGATATCTCTTGAGAATCTTGGATAATGATTTGGAAGCTTCTGACTTCAGGATTAAGTTTCTTGAAGGCTAACACTCTTTCTTTGGCAGCAGGGGTCAACTTTAAGTGAGCAACAGAGATAGCTGCAAAAAAGAAAAGACATCAGTGATCCTCATCATAAGAGACAGGACTGATGGTGATCCTTCAAGGATCCTCTACCCTACCATGAGTGGCCCATTCCTTGGGCAGATCCTTTCCATCCGGGATGGAATCCCTCTTAACAAAGAAAAATCGACGTTTCCAGTTGGTATCATTCTTGGTAACCTTGAAGATTGGATGATCCTCCCCAGCTTTCCGTTTCAACAAGTACCGGTGAGAACCAAAGGTGGTGAGATCATAAAGTTCAGCTAACTCTGACATCCCCAAATCAATCCCTTCTTGCTCGATGATCCTCTCGAAGGTATATAGAACCCTCCAGATCATCGGCATAGCCTGGATATATGAGATGCCGGCAAGAGAAAAGAAGGATTGGGTAAATGTCGGAAAAGGATATGAGTACCCGATGAGGAAAGGGGTAGCAGGAAAGGCCACCCAGGTGTCCGAAACAAAATCACTCAAAGCAGTAGGGTCAAAAGGCTTAAAAACAACATTCGCCGGGAAGCAATGGCGAATCTTGTCTATCTGGATATCGGTAAAACAGCACCTCTCCATAGGGGAATCCTTGATAATCCCCTGGCTTTTCAAGGGACTATCCTTCTTAGAGCCTTTGTGCGGTGAATTCCGAAGAAGCATGTTCGAGACAAAAAACAGAAGAAAAGCAAGAAAGAACAGAGCAAAGAAGAGAAAGAAGAAAATGATACCTGATCAAAGCCTTCGGTGACGATTATAAAGGGAGATACTTCGAATTTAAATACAAAGTGATCCTAACCCTATCTCCTATTTATAATGATGATTCGCAGGGATTGTCACATCAGTGACGTAAATATCATAACGGCTAGTCCATGTGCAACGGCTAGTAAATCGGAATCGTCCGTTAGAGATAAGCTCAAAACAAAATATAACTCATCTATTTACAATTAACTCCTTATATTTTGGGGGCAATTGTTGGGGCTGGATTTTACTATAAATGATCCTTATACGTGATCCTGACAAGTGATCCTTGTTTCTTTGGCAGATAGTGATCCTCAGCCAGACTTCAGGATCAGGATCATGGGACGATATGGTGATCCTTATACTAACGGTCATTTTCGATTACTATAATATTATTTTGCAGGAATATCTAGCAGGATATGCCCTACATATCATGATCCAGGGACGCGCTTTTACAAATATGGCAAGAGCTGAATTGAAGATGAACGTTGTGCCGGATATGGAAACATGGCTTGATCTAAGGGCAGCAATTTAGGCTAGATTATCTTTATTTCTAAAGGGGTAATGAGCTGATTAGTGGTCTATCTACCTAAAATAAGTTACCTACACATGTATAAATACCCATCTTCCTCATTCGGAAGAACACACACAACATACGACTCAACTCTCAACACTTAGACACTCAGTGATCCTTGTACTCAGCTCATTATCATCCGAAGTTGTAACTACATTTTTATTATATTGAAGTTGGTGATCGGTAGTTGCCATCACCCGAGGTTTTTTATGCCGGAGATCATACATTGATCAAGGGCTTTTTCCTCGTATAAATCGTCGTGTCTTTGCATATTCATCACAGAAGTGATCCTTTACTTTCATAGCTAACCAAGCATCATACCCCGTTTACATATAGTTTGGTTACATTATCCTTGTGTGATTTTGGACCAAAACACTAGCCATTCTTATCCTTGCTAGGTCTCTAAGTTCATCAACGGTATCCAGATCTTGGGTCAGATTTTCACTATTTGACTGAGGATTATGGATGCTTGTTCTGGCTGTAGAAACCACCATTTCTGTAGGGATCACCGCTTCAGTTCCAAAGACTAAAAAAAGAATGACGTTTGGCCTGTGGCATTCTTTGAAGTTATTCTATCAACCCAAAGGACATATGGTAGCTCTTCAGCCCACTTCCCTTTTTTAGATCCTAGATTCTTCTTCAAGTTGTTGATAATAATCTTGTTACTTGATTCTGTTTGGCGATTAGCTTGTGGATAATCTGGTGTAGAAGTAATCATCTTGATCCCCCAATTGTAACAAAAATTAGCTGTTCTTTCCCAATAAACTGGGATCCATTATCACATATGATTTTAGAGGGGATGCAAAGAATCTAGTAATAATGTTTCTTTTAATAAAGGATATAAGTACCTTCTCCCTAACTTGAACAAATGCTTCTGCCTCAATCCATTTGGAGAAGTAGTCAGTCATAGCAAGCATGAAGACTTTTCCACCCGGTACCTTTGGTAACTTGCCCACTATATCCATTCCCCATTTCATAAACGACCAAGAAGAGATAATGGGATATAGAGGCTCCGCTGGCTGGTGTAGGATATTGTTGTGCCTTTGACAAGCATCACATTTTCTTGAATAGTCAATTGCGTCTTTCTTCATTGTAGGCCAGAAATAACCTGTCCTAAGTATTCTAGAGAACAATGTTCTGCCCCCTATGTGATTTCCGCAATCTCCTTCGTGGAAATCCTTTAACACTTCTTGAATTTCAGAATCCTCAATGCATCGTAAATAGGGACGTGCAAGAGACTTTTTATATTAAGTGTCATGTAATATAATAAATTGAGATACCTTGTTTCTAAAGGCTTAAGGATTTTCTCCTGTAGGGATTTCTCCATTTTGGATGAATTTCATGATCAGGAGGATCCCCGATCCTGAATCCAATCGCGGATCTTTGGATGCTATTGTAGTATCCTTTACCACCTCCATTACATCATGTTCCCCAATTGCAGGAAAGATGATGAGATGATAGGTATCTTTATATCTTCTGGGATTTTCAGGGTTGATCCTAAGTTTGCTAAAGCATCTGCCCCTGCATTCTCTTCTCTAGGTACCTGTATTATGCTAAAGGATTTGAAAGATTTTGCAAGTTCTTTTACTATTTCTAAGTATTTAATTAGTTTTTTTTTACCTTTTACAGCATATGAACCATTAAAGTGGTTAGTAATCAACAATGAATCTATATAAACCTGAAGATACCTGATCCTTATTTATCTGGCTAATTGCAAACATGCTATTAATGCTTCATATTCTGCCTCGTTATTAGTGGTTTGAAGTTCACATGCAATAGACGGGGGTATTATGTCCCCTGTGGTGATTTTAGTAGTATTCCTAATCCAGTTCCTTTAACATTTGAGGCTCCATCAGTGAAGAGTGCCCAAGGATCCTTGGTTTCTTCAAGTTGTTGAACCTCCAGTTCATCTTCTTTCTACAAGTCACTACTAAAATCTGCCACAAAGTCAGCAATGCTTGTGATTTGATGGCGGTCCTGGGCTCATATTTTATGTCATAGGCACTGATTTTTACTGCTCATTTTGCCATTCTACCTGACATTTCTGGTTTTCTAAGAACATTCTTAATGGGAAAGTTAGTTTTACCATAATAGTATGAGTTTCAAAATAGTGTCTTAATTTAGTTGAAGCCATAATTAATGCAAGAATTAATTTTTCTAAATGAGAATATATGGCTTCAGCATCAAGAAGGCTCTTACTTACATAGTAGACAGGGTGTTGTTGGCCTTCATGATCCTTAACTAATACAACACTTATCGCATTACCTGAGACGCCTAGGTATAAGGATAAGGGTTCTCCATCCACCAGTTTCATCAATGGTGGTGCTGAGGATAGGTAATCCTTAAGAGCTTTAAGTGCAACTTCATGTTTCTCGGTCCATTCAAACTTCTTATTCTTTCTCAAGATGCCATAGAAATCATTGCACTTGTCTAAAGACTTTGAGATGAACCTGTTTAAAGCTGTGATCCTTCCTGTTAGCCTTTGGAAATCCTTTGCACTTGTCGGGGATTTCAAGTTTACAATGGCCTTTATCTGTTCAGGACTGGCTTCTATTCCTCTCTTGGTCACCAAGTCCGAGGAACTTTCTAGCTTTAACACCAAAGTGGCATTTTGAAGGATTCAGCTTCATGTTGTACCGATCAAGTATGTTGAATGCTACTTCAAGATCTTTAAGGTGATCCTCTGCCTTCTTTGATTTTACTACCATGTCATCTATATAGACCTCCATGAAATCACCAAGTTGGTATTTGAACATCATGTTAACCAATCTTTGATATGTTGCACCTGTATTTCTTAGTCCAAAGGGCATAGCAATATAACAATAGATACCAGTAGGGGTCATGAATGCAGTATCCTCTTAATCAGATGGTTCCATATGTATTTGTTGAAATCCAGATGAAGCATCCATAAAGGTGAGAAATTCATGACCAGTCGTTGCATCCACCATGGAGTCAATGTGTGGGAGTGGGAAAGGATCCTTGGGACATGCCTTGTTTAGGTCAGTAAAATCGACACATAACCTCCACTTTCCATTTTCTTTTGTACTATTACTATATTGGCTAACCATATTGGATACTTTAATTCCATAATCATACCTTCTTTTGGGAGTTTATTTACCTCTTCTTGGGTAACAGCATTTCTCTCAGGTGCAAATTTCCTTCTTTTTTGGTGGATGGGCCTGAAAGATTTTTCTATACCCAATTTATGTGTAATGATATTTTTTAGAAATACCTGTCATGTCCTCATGTTTCCATGCAAAGGTTGATTTTCTTCTTCTAAGGAAGGATATGAGATCATGCTCTATAGTATCAAGGATCCTTGATCCTATGCACACCTTAATTTCAGGATCCTCGGTTCCAAAATTACCTCTTTAATATCATGTTCCATTGCCTCCATTACGTCTCTTGGAGGTTTCTGTAATTGCTATGTTGCTCTTGTTTTTGAAGTTGGCTTCATTGACGAAGTGTAGCAATTTTTAGCTTCTTGCTGGTCACTGTCTATCTTTACCACTCCCCAAGGGGTTGGAAGCTTCACACACTGATGATATGTTGAACAAACAGCCTTCATCTCATGTATCCAGGGCCTGCCAAGAATCACATTGCAACAAGATAAACTATCAATGACACAAAATTTTTGGATAACATTAACCCCCTCTATATATATTGGAAGTTTGATGTCCCCCAACATGTTCTTAGTTTCACCACTGAACCCGACAAGTACTGAGGATCTTGGTATAATTTCGGATTCTGGAATGTTCATCTTCTTCAGTACATCAAGTTGAACGATGTTCATCGAGCTTCCTAGAATCCTACGAACAAAATGGTTAGCTAAATAGTATTATAACCAAACCGTCATGATGAGAATCCTGGATGTTGACTCTATCGTCCTCGTCAAAGGATATTATTCTTTGATTCGTCAACGTGGAAGTTTTGATAGGTCTGTCACCATTCTCCAATTTGGTCTCCTTAGCATATCTCTTAGCTGCTGAGAAAGAAGTGCCATAGATATCTGATCCTCCAGAAATGAAGTTGATCACTTGAGCATCTGATGGAGGAGGAGCAGCCCTTTCTGGTACATTCTTAGGATCATGGGTCCTTGATTTCTTTCTACCCAGCAATTCTTTTAAGTGACATTTGTTGAGGAGGTAGCCTATCTCTCTCCTTAATGCAATGCATTTATCTATTAAATGCCCGAAATCCTCGTGGTATGCACACCATTTGGATTTATCCTTAAAGGAAGTTGACTTGTTGTTCTTCCTTTGCCATCTTGCTTTCTCACCTAAATTTTGCAAAGCAAGCATTAGTTCACTAGTATCAACGGAGAAACAATATTCAGATATTTTTGGATATTCTTCTTCGTCCACATCTTGTTCCACCGCGTGGACATTTTGGTTATCTGTTTTCGAATAGGGCTTGGATATATTATTCTTATAGAAGGATCCCTGTTTCTTATCATAATGCTCATGTTTTGTAGAACCACTGAGTCTATCTTGGATCCTCTTATCATCTTCCAGCTTGATGAACCTCAAGGCTCTATTCATGACTTCATCTAAATTCCTGCATGGAGTCATTACAAGATCATCATAAAAAGGGGAATCCTTTTGCAATCACATCTTAAATGCTTCTATAGCAGTTGCAATATCAAGGTTTGGGATCTTTAAGGATTCTCTCCCGAACTTAGTGACATAATCCCTAAGGGATTCATCACGAGCTTGATTAATTCTATATAAGTCACTAGTTAACCTTTCAAATGTTTAACTACAAGAAAATTGATTATTAAACAGATTAACTAAGTGTGAAAACGAAGCAATAGAGTAAGGAGGAAGACCTAGCAGCCATTTTAATGCAGATCCAGTAAGTGTGGATCCAAAACCCTTGCATAGGCAAGCTTATTTTAATCTCTCAGAGATGGGGTTTATCTCCATCTTTTCTCTGTATTGGACTACATGCTCCTTTGGGTCAATTGTGCCATCATACAACTTCATGTTAGGGGGTTTGAAAGCGCTTAGGTATCTCTGCAATACAAATTGGTGGAGCAAAATGAGATATCCTATGGCTTCCGTCTGGGATCTCAAGAATAGGTTTGACTAATCCTGGGACATTAGATATCGTATCCTTAAGCTTTTGTAATTCCCTAGCCATGGCCTGACTGATTCCTGTATCCTGCACATAGCCATAATTAGTATCTAAAGATATATTATTGAAGTTGTTACCTCTTGGTTGACTCAAAGGTGGTATCCTGGAAGAGAATCTAGGATAAGACATCTTTGCCGTTATAGTAGGGCCAGAAGAAGCAATAGTTTGCATGAGGATGAAATCCCCTTCATGGACTTCAGAAGTTCTCATTGGTTGTCTCCCTGAGGATCCTTGACCCTGGAAAATGCCAGAACTGGGAAAGGTCTGTGTTAAAGATCTTGTTAGATAATCCATGGATCCTTGAAGTCGAGTTGAGGATCCTTGTTGATGGAAATAGGATCCTTGTGGCTGGAACATTTCCATATATCCTTCTGAGCGGAGTGAGGATCCTTGAGGCTGAGACATCCCCATAGATCCTCGTTGAAGGATAAAGGATCCTTGCGGTTGGAAGGAGGATCCTTTGTATTGTTGAGTTGTTGACGCCGGAGTAACAAAATCTAGCACTCTAGGCATCAATGGAGACTGATCTTCTGCTGGCTTCTTCTGTTTCTTGATGTCTTCGATCTCACGCAGGATCTTTTGACAAGTCTTGTTCTGCTGCTCCATGTAGCTTTTCATCTGCGAATACAAAACAGAAATATCATTGTTGGTATTTATAGAGGAAGAAGTAGCGGAAGGTTTGGATCCTTGGAAGACAAAAGTTGTCTTCTTCTGAACAGTTTCATTATTCTTATGGAATTGTGGGGGAATAGGAGGTAACAGCATGGAGCTTTGTGACAAGATGGTCGTTGGCATGGCAGTTGCAACAGACTTTCCTTGAGAGGCCATGGCGTTATGGTATAGATGAAAATGGACTAAAATTAATAGAAAACTTTAGAACTGAAGCACCATTTGCCCCACGGTGGGCGCCAAATTGTTTTGGTCAAAAATCAGTTTAAGGATAATGTAACCAAATCTGTTTGTGAGGTAGAGTCTATCCAGTTAATGCGGTAAAATATCAGATATCAGTAAAGGACCGATATTTGAAATATAGGTTATCTTGGTGAGATACTGGTGGGGTATCGGTAATTTTAATATAATGCAGAATTTATATATGTAGCAATTTAACACCAATAATTCAGTGATATATCAGTGATATATTGGTTATATCGGTCAAATATCGGTTATGTCAGTCAAATATCGGTGATATATCGGTTATATCGGTCAAATATCGGTCAATATCGCCGATAATATCGGTACCGATATTTTGACCGATATTTGATACCGATATTTTACTAAGGGACTGATATGACCAATATAACCGATATATCACCGATATTAACTGCATAGGGTAGAGTGCTTGATTGAATGAAACAAATAATGAACGAGAAATGTGAATAGTGCACGATGATTTATACGAGGAAAAGCCCTTGATCACTAGTAGATCGCCAGCATAAAAACCTCGGGTGGTGAAAACTATCAACCACCAACCATATTAACCAATGAATTCGAATACAACTTCGGATGTTGATCAAGTGTTGTACAATGAATGTATAATCGCTAAGAGTGTTTGAGTGTGAGCGGTTATGCTTGTTGTGTGTGTATGTGAATGTGTGTCGTTAGCTAATAACACTTGACAACCCCTTTTGAATAACAATAACAACTAAATTCGAAATAACCGCTTGTCCCACGTTCTCGTTCACAACGGTTGCAAAATAGTCACGTGCTAGCTCCCAGTATCCTATCCCCGATATTCCAGCTTAGACTTGGTCCACCACGTTGTTATCCTGCATATAAACACAAGAAAATATCAAGAACAATTGTTAGAAACTATAAGAAATATTAAGGATCCTTGATCCTCCGAGATCATGCACATCCGTTAAGGATAAGTTATCCAGGTGACGCCTCAGAATATGGGAACCATCATAATAAAAATCTAGTCTCTAACAGCTTCCTTGAAAGTTTGATTTCGAGTTCCGCACATGATTTTCGATCATAGTTGAAATCAAATGTCATTTAAGTTAAAGATTGTTTATCTGGGATCAACAACCCCTTCATCCCTTATAAAACAAGTGATTAGTTATATTAAGAACTAGGTTATTGTCCCATGTATTACCCCGGTGAGTAAAGTTGTGCAACAGTTCAAAATCGAACTGAACTGAACCAAAACTGTTAAATGCTAAATATAAGAACCGAACCGTAGTTTAGCAGTTCCAATTAGGTTCGAAACCTGGTAAACGGTTCTCATCAGAACCAGCTGTGATTAAATCCTAAAATTAACAATTAATACAATCAAGCCGTTTAAAACACATAACTAAGAGTTGCAACATCCAGAGTCCAAACCATCCAAAGTAAAAATAGTAACAATAAAATGTTTTAAACCATAAAAAGAAAGTATACAATATAAAGGGTTAAGTTATTCTACAAAAGCTCATAAAAATAAGAAGTATACAAAGATACAATGGATCACGCAAGATGACACAATGTTGAGCAAAATATAACACAATGCCGAAAAATATAACACAATGTCGAGGGAAAAAGAAACAATGGGTCACAAAAAAGACACAATGACGCAAATATAAAAAAGACACAATGATAATAAACAAAAAATCTAAAATCTACCAGCCTATAAATCTAAAAGTGAAAACCTAAAATCTTACATCATAGAGTTCGACGAAACGGTTCCAATACTGCTTAAATAAGGTCAATCGGAGTTCGTTTGATACCCTTTGTACAACTTTTTATTTTTAAGAGTCTTTGTATTTGATCCTAAACCACAATATAAAAAACAAAAATTAACTAAAAGAACTTTTAGTTAACCATCACAAAAACTTCATTCAAACAATGTAAAAACTATTCGTATATTTTTTAAAACTAAAAACATATTTTTAAGTGTGATATTTAACGTATAAATAAATAAATATAATATTTAAAGTTTAAACCCAAACCAGTTCTAGCGGTTTTTTAAATGGACCCAATCGGTTATAACCGAAACTGAAGCAGTAATACTCATTAACATTCCTTGTCTTTTTCCTAAAGTAGCTTCTACGGACCAACATCGGTTTAAACATCATAAATGACCAAAACCCAAATAAGTTAACCATCTAGATTGAGAAATAACCCAAAACCAAAACAGATTCATCTGTACATTTATTGTTTCAAAGTTCAAACAAGCAACAACCAATGATAAAAAAGAAGAAAATAAGGCTATAAACAGCAGAGCCTGAAGGACACAAAACTAACTTCCACACAAAACCACCTCTCTATTACCTTTCTTTTTCTAATATCAATCAATCTTGTATGTATCTATAATGTCCGAACCGCTTGCTGCTCCATCGTCCCCTTCTCTTCTTCTAAGCTGCTTTCAACATCCTTTTCATCCTTCAACAAAAACTTATCCACCTGTGCTGCCGCCTGCCGCCCTTCTGATATGGCCCACACCACCAACGACTGCCCTCTTCGGCAATCACCCGCCGCAAACACACCTTCCACGTTCGTCGAGAACCGCCCATACTCCGCCTTCACATTCGACCTCCCGTCTTTCTCCAATCCCAGTTTGTCCGCTATCGTCTGTTATCAAAAAAAAAAACAAAATCATTTTAGCAAATACCCACATTAAGGTAATTAACAAACAGAGCGATAATTCGATAAATAGTTAGATACTAACCGACTCAGGACCGAGGAAGCCCATGGCTAGCAAAACCAGGTCAGCCTCGATGATCTCTTCAGAACCCTCTACCTCCTTGAACTGGAACCGACCAGTCTCATCTTTTCCCCATTGCACCCGCACCAACTCAAGACCTTTTACGGACCCATTCTCGTCACTAATGAACCTCTTGGTCAACACTTCATAAGTCCGTGGGTCTTTCCCGAATTTCGTAGCAGCTTCTTGGTGTCCATAATCTACACGGAATACACGAGGCCACTGCACGCCAAAAATCATTTCGAGAAATATATAAGAAACTATTGACTAAATATTTTCGTAATTTTTACGGGTATAAAAGTAATTTAAATAAAGGGTATGAACCTGTGGCCAGGGGTTTCCGGGTGCTCGGGTTTGTGGTGGCTGGGGAAGAAGCTCCAGATTTACAATGCTGGTGCAACCATGTCGAATAGACGTCCCGATACAATCTGTACCGGTGTCACCACCACCGATTACAATTACCTTTTTACCTTTAGCGGATATGTATTTACCATCCTCGAGATTGCTATCCAATAAGCTTTTAGTATTTGCATGCAAAAACTCCATAGCAAAATGTACTCCCGATAGCTCTCGTCCCGGAACAGGAAGGTCCCTGTAACGTAAAATTCGAAATTATTCCACGGTACCCATAAGAAAATAATCTTACCAAAATATTAATAATTATATAAACTAATAATAAATATACCTTGGCTTTGTGGATCCAACGGCCAAAATAACAGCATCATTGTCTTCACGAAGCCGTTCAATGGAATATGACGGATCGGTTCCTACATTGGCATTAACCACGAAATTCACACCTTCCTCAGCCATCAGGTCAACCCGTCTTTGAACCACGTCGATTTTGTCGGCCTTCATGTTAGGAACCCCGTACATCATGAGTCCACCGATTCGGTCAGCGCGCTCGAACACGGTCACTGTATGGCCTATCCTATTTAGTTGATCAGCTGCGGCTAACCCAGCAGGGCCACTTCCAACAATAGCTACTTTTTTCCTGTAAAAATATATCATAGTCAGAAAAAATTGAAAAACGCAAATATAAAAAAGTCAACGCAAAGAAAGTCAAAATTACCCTGTTCTCTTGAGGGGAGGTCGAGGCACCATCCATCCTTCCTCAAAGGCCTTGTCTATGATCGAGCACTCAATGTTTTTAATTGAGACGGGATTTTCGATTATACCGAGCACACATGAGCCTTCACATGGAGCGGGGCAGACCCGGCCCGTGAACTCCGGGAAGTTATTTGTCTCAAGAAGTCGGTCCAATGCTTCACGCCATCTGTTCTGATAAACCAGCTCGTTGAATTCAGGAATTTTGTTGCCGAGAGGACAGCCCGAATTATCCTGCAATAATTTCACAAAAATTAATTAACAGAACAAAATGCCAAGCATAAGAAATTGAAGTCATTTGTACCTGATGACAAAAAGGTGTACCGCAATCCATACACCGTGCAGATTGAGTTTTCAAAAGTGGGCCGGGTTTCGTCTCTTCCATAACTTCATTCCAGTCTTCCATCCGAACAGCCGGGTCCCGGTACGATACCCCCTCACGCTCGTAAGCAACAAAACCGCGGTGTTTGACTGCATCTTCAACCCGGGATGGTCTGGCGGCCGGTTCAGCCACTTCAGCCTCTTTGACCGCTTTGACGATCTCTTTAACCTTATTATCGACCGCCTCACTCAACGACTTGGCTGCCATCTTTTTAAGTTCTTCAAACGCATCTTTCTCCTTCAACACGTCTTCTTCTCGAATATCGGCTTCTTCAAGAGCCAACTCAGCAGCAGCGTTTTTGGCAGCTTCTTTTTCTTTCATGGTAGCGAGAATCCGCTTATAATCTCTTGGGAAAACTTTAACGAATTTAGGCAAAAGATTGTCGAAGTCGGCAAGTACTTCCTTCGCCAGCTGGCTGTTTGTATGCCGTTGGTGTTGCTGAATCATCATTCTTAGTGTCATGATGTCATCCTCTTCTTCAACCTTATCAAGGTCAACAAGCTCGGCATTACATCTCGACCAGAACGTGGCATCAACATCAAGAACATACGCAATGCCACCGCTCATCCCAGCAGCAAAGTTCCTCCCAGTTTTACCCAATATGACAACAGTCCCACCTGTCATGTATTCACAACCGTGATCACCTACACCTTCCACCACAGTCTTAGCCCCGGAGTTTCTAACGCAAAAACGCTCTGCCGCCATTCCGTTGAAATAAGCTTCACCACTTGTTGCACCATAAAGGGCAACGTTCCCAATCACGATGTTTTCTTTTGGGTCAAACCCGCTTCCTTTTGGCGGATAAACGACAATCTTGCCGCCTGACAATCCTTTTCCGACGTAATCATTGCTGTCACCTTCAAGCTCGAGTAAAATTCCCGGGCAAAGGAAGGCTCCGATACTCTGGCCCGCACTTCCGTTAAGTTTGATATGGATTGTGTCGGTTGGAAGTCCAGCCAAGTGGTATCGTTTAGTAACTTCATGGCTAAGCATCGTCCCGACCGCACGGTTCACATTGCAAATTGGTGATTCGATGTATACAGGCAGAGCCTTTTCTAAAGCGGGTTTCGCAAGTGTTATTAACCGTTGATCAAGAGCCATATCTAACCCGTGATCTTGGCTTTGTATGCAAATTTGGGCTGCATCTGGGCGGATATCAGCGGCTGGTCGAAGTAATAACGACAGATCGATGTTTTTTAATTTCTCATTGTCTTTTGTCAAATCTTTATCGACTTCGAGCATATCGGCACGTCCCACCATTTCGTTAACGGTTCGGAAACCCAAATCGGACATGATTTCTCTCATTTCCTCTGCTAACATGAAGAAGAAATTGATTACGTGTTCTGGTTCCCCTGCAAATTTCTCACGGAGAACGGGATCTTGAGTGGCTATCCCGACAGGACAAGTGTTTTTGTGACATTTTCTCATCATGATGCAGCCGAGTGTAATAAGTGGGGCTGTACTGAAACCAAACTCCTCAGCCCCGAGAAGGGCAGCAATGGCTACATCTCTCCCGGTTTTTAGCTGACCGTCTGTCTGTAACACGGTTCTACCACGAAGGTCGTTTGCAACTAGGGTTTGGTGTGTCTCGGCTAGACCGAGCTCCCATGGGAGCCCAGCACTCTTGATCCCGGTCCACCTGGACGCACCGGTTCCACCGTCATGACCCGAGATCAAGACATGGTCTGCATGGCCCTTGACCACACCGCTAGCAATCACTCCCACGCCAGCTTCAGAAACCAACTTCACACTAACTCGAGCCGAAGGATTCGCATTCTACATTAACCAAACACACAGGTCAAAAAGATTCTAATCAAGTTGTACGAACAAAATCAAAATTGACTAATGTTATTAGTTATTAGTTATTACCTTTAGATCATGAATTAATTGAGCAAGATCTTCGATTGAATAGATATCGTGATGTGGCGGGGGGCTAATTAATCCAACTCCCGCTGTTGAATTTCTTGTGACGGCGATATCTCCGATAACTTTGTGACCCGGAAGTTCACCACCTTCACCGGGCTTTGCTCCCTGAGCCATCTTTATCTGCAATTCATCAGCATTTGTAAGGTAATAACTTGAAACCCCAAATCGTCCGCTAGCAACCTGCTTGATCGCACTCCTTTTGGGATTCATCGAACCGTCTGGGAGCGGTACCAAACGAGATGGATTTTCACCTCCCTCACCTACACAGATGATTCCAATACTAAATTAATTAACTTTTTCCAAAGATATAAAAAGACCCATGTTGCAGATCTTTATCGTCTACACAGAAATTAGTCGCATCTTCAACCTATTTACTTGCGATCGGGTCAAACGGCTTGAAAGACAAATAAGTGTTTTGTGGGTCAGCCCAACCCATTTTAAAAATGACCCATTTCAAGTTCACCTTTTTAACCCATTTGAGGTACATACCTGTGTTAGATTTGCCTCCAATTTTATTCATAGCAATGGCAAGTGTCGTGTGGGCCTCCAAGGATATGGACCCGTAACTCATGGCACCGGTACAGAACCGTTTCACTATTTCACTAGCAGGTTCAACCTCTTCCAGCGGCACCTTAGCCATTCCCTCTTTAAATTTCAGAAGCCCACGAAGATTACAAGTTTTATTCAGTTCATGAATGCGTTTCGAATACTCTTTATACGCAGCAACGCTGTTACCCCTAGCAGCTTCTTGCAGTTTAGCAATCGCTAACGGGTCATTCAAATGAATTTCTCCACCTTTCCTCCAATGGTAATCACCAGGGTTCGGTAAAGCAACTGCTTCCGCACTGTTTGGCGGAAATTTACGTGATGGAAACCCTAGATCATGCAAATTAAGTGCGTCACCGGCAAGTGCTTCAAATGTAGCTCCTTCGACTCGACTTGGAGTGCCAGCGAAGCATCGTTCCATTACTTCGGATGATAACCCGACTGCTTCAAAGATTTGCGCACCTTTATACGATGCTAACGTTGAAATTCCCATTTTCGCAAGAACCTTTTGCATTCCGTAGTGACTTGCTTTGTAGTACTTTTTAACTAATTCCTCTTTTGTGTGGAACTCGCCGTTTGATTTTGGTGGGATTTTACCATCGGCCTGCAACCTCCAAATTGCTTCGACTGCCAAATACGGGCAAATGGCATCAACACCGAACCCGACAAGTGTACAGAAATGGTGCACTTCACGCGGCTCCGCAGATTCCACCATTAGCGCAACCCTGGTTCGCTCAAGTTTTTTGACCAAATGATGGTGGACCGCACCAACTGCCATAAGAGAGCTTACTGCCACTCGCTTTGATGAAAAGGCTGGCATTAAAAAAACATGAAAGATTAAATCGACTAAAACTCGTACAATCCATGTGTATGAACTATAAGTGGCTGTTCAACCCATTTTCTTAAAAAAAAAAAAGTAAACGGGTCAAACAACATAAACCATTCATCGTACTAAACGTGATTATATATACATATAGATAGATATATATACACACATACATATAACGCTAAATATTGTGAGAACCATGAGAACGAATGGTTTACCTCTGTCGGAAAGCACCAATGTAGTATAGCCCTCCTTAATCGCATCGTGCGCCTCAGAACAGATTCTATCAAGCGTTTCCTCCAAACCCTTTTTGCCAAGTTCTTTAGGGTACGTTATATCAATAACTTTGCTTCTCCAACCTCTATAGTTCATATTTTTAATAGACTCCATTTCCTCGATAGACAAAAGCGGACCTTTTAGTGAAAGGCGATGGCATTGCTCTTCTGTCGTTTCTGTAAGATCGCCTTCTGGTCCCACCATGCATTCCATAGAGGTTACGATTTTCTCCCGTATGGGATCAATTGGTGGGTTGGTTACTTGCGCAAACATTTGTTTGAAATACTCGAATGTTAGCTTCTCTCTGTTGGACATCACGGCCAACGGAGCATCATTTCCCATTGAACCAAGCGCTTCAACACCGTCTTTAGCCATTGGTAGTAGAAGCATCTCCAAAGATTCAATTGTATAACTGCATTATTCCATATTCACATTTCAATACCAGCAACACAAAATTTCAAGAAGAGTAAAATGTCATTTTCGTCCCTGAGGTTTGGCCAGCTTTGCGACTTTCGTCCAAAGGTTTTTATTTCCGCATCTGGATCCAAAAGGTTTGAAACCTTGTTATTTTCATCCGTCTCGTTAACTCCATCAATTTTTCTCCATTAAGTTAGGGGTATATTCATCTTTTTTGTTAACTTAAAGGGCAATTCGGTCCTTTTCACTTTATGTACAAGCATTTAGCATAGTACAAGTATTTAAAATACTGAATTGTCCTTTAAGTTTACAAATAAAAAACGAAAATCCCGCTGATTTAACGGAGAAAAATGGATGAATTTAACGAGCCGGATGAAATGACAAGATTTCAAACCTTTTGGATTCAGATGCGGAAAAACAAGCCTTTGGACGAAAGTCGCAAAAATGGCCAAACCTCAGGGACGAAAATCACACTTTTATAATTTTCAAAAGCGAAAAAAAAACATACCCAAAAGCCTTCAATGGAGCCAACAGACCCTGGATGCCCATGTCCTCATCGTCCTAAAATTATGAAATTTTGGTGAGTCAGTATAAATGCTCAAGAAGATAAAATTAACAATAACGCACGAAAAAACTCCTAAAGAAGAGTTTTACCTTTGACACTCCAGCGATGGGAGGGCAGGCACGTAAAGATTTATTGACGGACCCGACAATCTTTTTCAGTTCTATCTTTTGTGTTTCAAGCCACTTGCCATACGGTCTCGCAAGTGAATATTGTTGTTTCAAAGCTTCATCGTCTACAACGGTATGTTTCTCAAAGTCGACAAGAAGCATCATTCCAGGGTTAAGTCTTCCTTTTCTAGAAACATCTTCTGGTGGAATATCAACAACTCCAACTTCACTAGCCATTACAACTCGCCCACTATGAGTAACATAGAACCGACCCGGCCGCAGCCCATTTCGGTCCAGTGTTGCTCCAAGGTACCGACCGTCGGTAACTGCACATCAACTTTAAAGGTAAGCACAAATTCAATGTTTTAATTTAATAAACAACTGAGAATGATACGACGTTCATACATGAAATTAGAGCGGGCCCGTCCCATGGCTCCATTAAAGCCGAGCAATATTCGTATAAAGCCTTCCGTTGAGGATCCATGTTCTTGTCGTTTTGCCATGCTTCGGGGATCATCATCATAACAGCCTCGGGAAGACTTCTTCCCGCTCGCACTAAAAGCTCCAAAACACCATCAAAAGCACCTAAATGATAAAAAGATCATTATTAATACATTATACAAACACCCGTTTTTAATCAAATTTTGGGAATGTCTAAAAGGCGGTTTGTACACACCTGAATCTGATGAGCTGGCGTCTACGATGGGAAGAAGTTTCTTCATCTCATTCTTTGAGAGGCCAAGCTCTTTGCATTTTAGAAGACCCTCACGTGCCTTCATCCTAAATAATGAAATATACGACAATTACATATTTATTTATTTAAACGTAATTGGATTCGTAAATCGTAAGAGTGCAAAGGGGAGGACTTACCAGTTAACATTCCCTCTAAGCGTGTTAATTTCACCGTTATGTCCAAGAACACGCATCGGTTGAGCACGATCCCAGCTAGGAAACGTGTTGGTTGAAAATCGAGAATGAATCTGCACCGAAAATGGATATCGTTTAATTCATAATATTGTCAAAATGGGTGTGAAAGTTGAACATCAGAGTACACTTGGATGTCACTGAACCCTATATACAGATGGTGAACACAGGTCGCATCTTCCAGAAGTGAGCAGAACACGCCAACTCACCACTGAAGAATCCAATCCAGCATCCCAATCGAAATTCATAAATTAATCAAAGAATGCATTCCTCAACATTTGCATCTCTCTCCCGTTAGTTAATCGGTTGATCCAATGCTGTTGTTAAGTGTGAAGTCAGCAGACAAAGAATCAAGTTTATGAAAAAATATAATTACCAGTGCCATGTAGCTCGTAAACCTTTCGTTCCCAAGATCTGCATGGTAATACTCCTTCAACTGGTTTGGTTTTAACTGACCTTTGTATACAACAGTTCTGCAACCAAAATAACAAATTGCTTCGATTCAATTACCCACATAGCTCGATAAACATGAACAAAAATAATTAACATACCTAGATGATAAAGAACATATATAGAAGTCCCGGACCCCACCGTGTTGAAGGTTCAATGCAGCCCGGATGGCTACCATTGAAACCCTTCTTAGTATGTACATCTGAAATACCAATTAACAACAATAAAGACCGACCCGTATGCAAAAAAAGTTAAAATGGTCAAATGTAAGAAAGGTTATTATATATACCTGCCGCTCAAAATCGACTTTTGACCTAGGAGTGGGTGTGAGAAACACTTGTTCGATAACAGGCTCGGTTTGCAGAGCAGATTTACCCAAACTTGAATTATCTGTTGGGACAGTACGCCAGCCGAGAACCGTGTGCCCGAGTGACTCAGCAACCTGCAAATAAATTTGTAAACTTTTTAACCAAATTCACACCATAAACCAGGCAAAGATCAAGAACCTTTTTTAATTTAAAGTAATAATATTTTCATCAATTTAATTGTTGAGATACCTTTGTAAACACAATCTTGCTTTGCTCCCTTCTAGTATCAGAAGTAGGCAAGAAGAACATGCCGACTGCGTATTCACCGGGAGGCGGTAGCTCAAACCCCTCATCCTTTGCTACCTGGTGAAGTAAAGTAACAGAGTTTCATTATTATATATTATATACAACTCAGTAAACTAAATTTTTACACTAAATATCAAACTATTTTACTAAAATCTTAATTCTAGTTTTGACTTCATTTATGGTCAAAATAATCAAACTTTCCCACCTGGTGAGGTAAATTAACAGAGTATTATACACACATCAACAAATTTAAAACCATCAAAACAAAACAAAACTGAAGTTAAAAGGACTAAATTTGACACTCAATAATATCATGGTGTTTGACTATAACTTAAATCAAACTTTGACTTTATTATTTAGGGTCAAAATAATCAACCTTTCCCACACATCAACAAATTAAAACAAATAAAACCCATCAAAAACACTAAATATCAAGAAATCTGACCAAAACTTAATTCTAACTTTGACTTTATCTCAAAACAATCAAATGTTGAGAAACAAACAACAATCACTTAATACCTTAAAAATCTCAAACTAGTTTCTATCTAAAAAAACAACTTATATATATAGATATATAGATATACCTCCTTGTAAAACTCATGTGGAAGTCCAACAAGAATACCAGCACCATCACCAGTATTGGTCTCACATCCACAAGCACCTCTATGCGACATCCGAACCAACATCTCAATAGCATCAGTCACCTAACATCAAAACCCACAATAACCCAATCAATATTGTTCAATAACATCACAACCACCATACACAAAATAATAACCCAAAACGACACCGTTACATACCGTTTTCCGGTTACCTACACCAGATAATTCAGCAACAAACCCAACCCCACATGAATCCTTATCAAAAGCCGGATCATACAACCCCAACGGCTTCTCGGGTACCAACGACAAACCCGCCCGAACCTCTATTCTCCGACCCGACCCATTTAGTTTCACTTTACGGACCGTCTCAGAACCCGACCCGGATACCGACCCGGACCCGAACCTGGTTCCGTACAGTTTTTTACCTAACAGGCTGGATTGTTTCAGGCTTCGGGTAACACCAATCCGGGTTGACCCGTTTTGCGGGCGGGTGGAGAAAGTTTTTGTCAAATTGGGGTCGGGTCGGGTCTGAAGAGCGTGATTTAAAGCCGCCGACATTATGAAGGATTTTTAACAAAAACTTTATCTGATTTATCAGATCTGGGTTGAGATCAAAGAAGAAATTATTTGGATCCAACAGGTAGCAAAGATCTGTTTGAATTTGATTTTGATTTTGATTTGAAGTTGTTGTGGGATTAAAAGAGATAATATTATAGAAACAACGGAATCCAGACAACCGACGTAGTAACGACGGCTGCGGATATATACAAACGCAGCAGGTGTATGTATAGAGAGAGAGGGGGGGTAGAGAGAGAGTGTGTGAGGGGTGTTCTCGTCATCGACGAGGAGGGTGGTGGGTTGATTATATAGAGGAAGAGGAGGGGTACCAGCTCATGTTTGCAACAAGGTGCCATTGTTAGACGTGGGTCCCACCTACCAATTCCCACTTTTTTAGCGTTTTTTTTTTTTACAATACCTGAAATGGTGGAATTTGGAATCTAGTAAATTTGTTAATACCGATAAAATGTTTGTTTGCTATTTCTTGTTACTTTATTATTTCTAAACAAATTATTATTTAGAGTAAACTTCCGTTTTGCTCCCTGTGGTTTGGTCACTTTAACGGTTTTGCTCCAAACCTTTAAAAATAGCCATTTTAGTCCCTGATGTTTAGGTTTTTTTGCCAGTTTGCTCCCCGCCTCTAACTCCATCCAAATTGTTTGTTTTTCCATTTTGCTCCCCGCAGGGAGCAAACTGGCAACAAAACCAAAACATCAGGGAGTAAAATGGCTATTTTTAAAGGTTTGGGGCAAAACCGTTAAAATGACCAAACCACAAGGAGCAAAACAGAAGTTTACTCTATTATTTATTTTCCCTAAAGCAATGAAAAGTCAGGTTAATATTAAAGCAAACAAGTAAGGTCATGACGTCTTAATCTCTGCCGCTAAGAGTGCTCGACGATGACGGCCAAATTTGATTAGAGTGCAAAGTTAGATCGGTCTACATTCTGGTTGTAACCTTGATCATACTTCTCATTCTAATTAGGTCTTGGTCTAATCCATTCACCTCTTGGGGAGTGGCCATTATGGGGTGGAACAATCACCCGTTGCAGCTTGATCAACAAACACTTCAGGAACTCAGAAGAAGGAAGCAAGAGGAGCAAGGAAGATTGCAGACTGGTCCTCCCTTACAACAGGACCGTTGGCACACGGTGGTGAATAAGAAAGCGAAGCAGCAAGAGAGGCGATTTCAGAACAGGCTGGAGATGTTAAGGAACACAACCTCCTTCTACGTGTCAAACCTACCGGATGGTTGCACCAGGGGGAGGCTGTGGGAAGCGTTCCAAGATTTTGATAATTTAGAAGACGCTTTTGTCCCAAAGAAGAAGGATGGAGCAGGCAACGCTTTTGGTTTTGTGAGGTTCTCAGGAGTGCATGATGTAGAGGGATGGGTGAAGAGGCTCCAAGGGATGAGGATGGATGGAGCTGTCCTGGATGTTAGCACAGCAAAGTTCGATAGGGATGGGAGTAAGTTTTCTAGGCATGTCCAGGCAAACCAGAAGTCAGTTTTTTCTCGTTTGGGCCCTATTAACCATCGGCACCATCAGGGGGTGATTCTGATTCCTCCGAAGGAGAAGGCGGCCATGGGTACCACGTACAAAGACTCCCTCTTAGGTGCTGGCGGTAGGAAGCCGGAGAAGGGGAGGATTGAGTTACCACCTTTGGTTTCGGGGGCTAGGAGGTCGTGGGGTCTCAGGTCTCTCATTGGGTGGTCTTTGGATATGTTGGAAGATTTATCTCCAGTGCTACAGGAAGCAGGCCTATTCAAGGAAAGTCTAAAGTATTTGGGAGGTCTTAAAGTTCTGATTATCTTCGACTCCGGTGAGGGGGCCGACTCCTTCCTCAGAGCTAAAATGGATTTTTGGTCGCATTGGTTCACTCGGTTGTATGTTTGGGATGGGCAACCACCTGTCTTCGATCGGGTGGCCTGGGTTTCGATCTCTGGGGTACCTCTGTCCGTTTGGGATAGGCATGTGATGGACAGAATTGGGGAGCGGTGTGGTAGACTCCTCAAGAAGTCTGATACAGATTGTGATCATTGGAACTTGGCTAACAACCGATGTGCGGTTCTCGTTACAACTGGCAAGAGGTTGTCCTTAGAGTTTCAAGTTCTTTGGCAAGAGCATGAATTCTCGGTGTGGGCAGAAGAAATTGATTTTGATTGGGAACCGGTGTTGGTACCGGAGACTGATAGCTTGCCGGAATCTCCAGTCTCGCTGGTGATTAAGTCTAAGGTGGTCATTGCTGGGGAAGACGAGGAGGTTATAGAAGGTGAAGAGTCGACTCCTTCTGCGAAGGAAGAGGTATGCATGGGGATGTCTTGAGCCTTGGGAACTTTTGCTCTCAAACCCCAAGGACTGCTGATGTGGGTTGTGGGGCCCAAGATAATTATGAGGGGGTTTTGGGTCTTTCTGGTAATTTAGATAGGGGACCCACTTCAGGTAATAGAGGCAGCTGGACTGGGCTTGAGTACGTGACTGTTCGGCCCAAACAAAGAAAGCAAAAAGGGTTTTGCTCCAGCCCAGTGTACAAAACACCAGATCTAAACGAAAAGGAGGACTCTGACCCTTTTGACCTGAACGATATTATTCAACGCACTGCTAGGGCTACAAACAACATTGAAAAGGAGACTAACGATGGAGATTATCATCCCACCGATGCAGAAGGAGATGGCAGTTCGGCGGCGGTCGGCCATGTTCCGATAGATGATGGAATGGATCGGGAAGTGGAAGAGACTATCCGGTACGGCGATGCCTTGGGTATTAATTTAGACGGCTTTGAAAATCAGGTTAGGAAGCGCGTTCAGGGGGATTTGGAGACACTTAGGTGGTCATGAATCTTCTCACTCTAAACATCAGGGGGGTCAGTCTTGCTGGCAAGCCGAATTGGGTTCGGGACCTGAAACGAGAGGTGAAATTTTCTTTTCTAGCGATTTAGGAAACACATAAATCCGGATCGGGGGTGGAGTTTTACCGAAAGTTCTGGGATCGTGGCCCATTGGAAATTGTTGTTTCGGATGCAATTGGTAGGTCGGGTGGGATGGTTTGGCTTTGGGATTCAGGGGTGTTCTCCATGAATGAAGTTCTCATCGGGCAGTCCTATGTTTTGACCTCGGGAACGATCCAGGGGGTGCAGCAGAGGATCAACATCCTCAACGTTTATGCCCCAAACGACCAGGCCTTTAGGAGAAGTCTGTGGGGCGAGATTATTTCCTTGAAATCCCAATTGCCAGGATGGTGGGTCGCGCTCGGTGATTTCAATGATGTTAGATGGGCGGAAGAGCGGGTGAACTCCCGTTTTGACCAGGCCAGTGCTGCTCACTTTAACGAGTTTATTGCGCAGTGTGGCTTTCTTGAGTACAGAATAATAGGAGGTAATTTCACCTATGTCTCCAATAATGAGGAAATTAAGCTTAGTAAGCTGGATCGTGTGTTCGTTTGCGAAGATTTTATGGCTCGGTGGCCGTTTGCAACCCTTAGAGTGTTAAGAAAAGGAATGTCTGACCACTGTGCAATCTCCCTTTCTGTTGTTGCCTCGGATTTCGGTCCAATCCCGTTCAAGTTTTTTAATAGTTAGATCGGACATGAGAAGCTGGATAGTATTGTGGCGTGCAATTTGGCTAAAGTTTCGGATGTCGGTAGAAAGGATTGGGCCTTGGCTCAGCTTCTGAAAAGGATCAAATCTGACATTAAAACATGGCGAAGGGATATCCGATTGATGGAAGAGAAGAACTCGGAAGAACTTAAAAGGGTAGCAGACATTTTGGAACGAAAGGCTGAGGTGTTCAGTCTTTCAGCCGAAGAAAAGAAGCTCCGGGTTACTTTAAGATTAAACATCAGGAAACTTGAATTGGCCAAAGCGAGAGATTTGCTTCAAAAGGCTCGTCTGAACTGGATTAAGTATGGGGATGAGAACTCTTCATATTTTCATGGGATTGCTAATGTGAACCTGGCTAGGAACCGAATAAATGGGCTAAGTATAGGAGGCGAGTGGGTGACGGATCCTGTTGCTTTAAAAGATCACATCAGGAGGGCTTTTCGAAAATTTTTTGTTGAGCCTATGCGAAGGCGTCCTCCGTTTCAGAATCTTGGCCTGCCCTCGTTATCCCCTGAGCAAGCTGCAGACATTATAGCTCCGTTCTCTCTTGCGAAAGTTAGATCAGCCTTAAAGGCGTGTGATGGCGATAAGGCTCCTGGCCCTAACGGGTTCTCTATCAAGTTTTTTAAACACTATTGGGAGGTAGTTAAACTTTTATTGATGGGTGTTATGGAGGAATTTCATGATTCGGGTTCAATTAGTACCGGTTGCAACGCGTCGTTTGTGGCCTTGATCCCCAAAAAGGAGAACCCGCAAGATTTGAGTGACTACCGTCCTATATCCCTTGTCGGCTCGTTATTCAAACTCATTGCAAAAGTTTTGTCTAACCGGCTTGAAGGGGTCATGGATGGTTTAATATCCCACACCCAATCGTCCTTCGTTGGAGGTCGTAGCATTATTGACGGTCCTCTTATGGTGAGTGAGTTGGTTAGTCGGGCAAAAAAGTACAAACGGAGGATCATGATTTTCAAAGTCGATTTCGCTAAGGCCTATGATTCTCTAAACTGGAAATTACTGCTTAAAACTTTGGAGTTTATGGACTTCCCGTCAAAATGGATAGAATGGATTAAAGGGTGATTGACTTCGGGGAAAGCTCGGTGCTTGTGAACGATTCTCCTACGGGAAAATTCCGTTTTAAGCGAGGCTTGAGGCAAGGAGATCCCATGTCTCCTTTTCTCTTTATCCTAGCTATGGAGGTCCTCAACATGTTTATGCGTCAAGCGGTGACATTGGGTCTGTTTCACGGCCTCCAACTTCCCAATGGCGGACCGCTCATCTCGCATCTTTGTTATGCGGACGATGTGCTCTTCATCGGAGATTGGTCGGATCATAACGGGACGAGTCTGACTCGGTTTCTGAGGTGTATTTACCTAGTGACTGGCCTCAAAGTTAATTACAACAAATGTCAATTTTTTGGGGTCGGGGTCGAAGCTCAGGAGGTTAGTTCCATGGCCAGTACCTTGAGATGCGGTGTGGGTGAGTGGCCTTTCATCTATCTTGGGCTTCCGATTGGCGCTAACATGAAGCAAGCCCGTTATTGGGAACCCGTGGTGGATAAATTCCAAAAAAAAACTCTCTTGTTGGAAGGCGAAACACTTGTCTTTTGCAGGGAGGGTCACCCTTGCCAAAACTGTCCTCGGTAGTCTGTCTTCCTACTATCTTTCTTTGTTTTTGGCCCCTAAAAGCATAATAAAGAGACTTAAAGCCTTGCAAAGGGATTTTGTGTGGGGTAGAACGGGTCTAAGGCAGAAAATTCGGTGGATGAGATGGGACAAGTTTTTGAAACCAAAAGTTGTGGGTGGGGTCGGGCTGGGGAGCATCTCGAGCTTCAATCTGGAAATGCTATCTAAATGGTGGTGGCGTTTCCGAGACAACCCTAGTCAACTTTGGGCGTCTGAGGTCTCAGCTATTCACAAAAATAAAGGGGACAAAAGTTTGATCCTGAATAAGAAAACTCTCCCTGGAGTATGGAAGGATATTGGGTCGTTGGATAAGGTGTTATTGGGGTTTGGGATTTCGATTACAGGGAAGTTACGAGTCACGGTGGGGGACGGGGCTCTTACGCGATTCTGGAAGGACGCCTGGCTTAAGTCTGAACCGCTTGCCGTTGTGTATCCAGACCTCTACCGGTTGGTTGCTGAAAAAGATGCTTCTGTCAAGGATAATGCGATCAGAGATGGGGGTGGCTGCAGGTGGGGTTGGCGGTGGTTACGTAACTCGTCTACTTCGGCGGCGTGGAACCAAGTGACATCTCTTATGGGGCTGCTAAATGGGGTCCAACTGAATTCGGCGAGAGACACCTGGGTCTGGGAAAATGAAAGGGGGGACGGGTTCTCTGTCAAATGTATTAGAAGAGAGATCGACGCTGCGAGTGGTCAGAACAGTGACGAGATGGAGTTCAAATGGAATTCGTGGGCTACGGCAAAGTCTAATTTTCTGCTTAGGCGTGCTCTCTTCGGCAAGGTAGCTTCCAAAGTGGAGTTAGGTAGGAGAGGGGTTCCGCTTCATGATGTTACATGTGATCGCTGCGGTTTAAAGGCGGAGACCTCGGATCACGTCTTCGCCGAGTGCCTGTTTGCAAAAAGCATCTGGTGGAATGTGTGTGCCTGGTTAAAGGTCTCCTTCCCTCATGACTGTTCTATGTTTCGGGACTTGATTAAGCATCTTCTTGACTGTCCGGGTGATGCGAAGTGGAGGAGGCTGGTGCTTACTGTGGTGATGGCCACGGTTTGGAGATTATGGCACGCCAGAAACACAAAGACGTTTGAAGGAACCTTTATTCCAGTTGTGAAGACGGTCGACTTAATCAAGGAGGATGCCTTCATTTGGCTTAAGCAACGATCGAATCTTTTACCCCTTCCGTGGGAAAAGTGGTTATTGTTTGATGTAGCCAATATCCTGTAATTCCTCTGTTGTTATGTTTCTTTTGTTTGGGGTTGTTTCGACTTTTCCAGCTTCTTGCTGGGCCTTTATATTTATATATAAAGTTTTCGGCCGTTCAAAAAAAAATATTAAAGCCATGAAAAGTCAGGTTAATACTAAGAAGTAAATTACAAGTTTTGTCTTTACACCAAATTGCATACGTCTTCTTTTAGCTTAAAAGTTGACAGGTTTTGTAGTTAATGTTCCAAAATCTTGTACGTTATGTTCTTTAGACCAAACCTAGTTAGATTTTTTGGTTAAGTTTGGTCATGTGTCTTGCACATGAGGGCATTTTTGTCATTTCATTTTCAGGTACTACTTTTGTGTAAATAACTTATATGTAGGGAGTATTGTGTAATATATATATATATATATATATATATATATATATATATATATATATATAACTTATATGCAGTTTTTACAACTGTCATTTTATCTCCCCCCCTCTCTTTTCCTTTATCCAGACTTCTGCCCCCATCTACACCACAACCACTGGCCATCTACACCCCCTACCATTTACATGAGCTCCGGCCACCCACCTAACCACCGGCCATCAACACCACTCCGACACCATACAACGAAACTGCCACAGCTGATGTCTCATGTCAACAAATCCTTCTCCTTTCTCATCACCGACGAACACAACTTCTCCTTAAAAGCATATATGCTCGATCAAAGAACTGTGTGCAAGATAAAATTGAGGATTTTGACTTCAATTTGTGGTTGTATTGGTGTTTATGGCAACCATTTTGATTCTGAAATAGGTGTATTGATGAACAGGTTCTGATGAGTTTTTATAGTTTAACTAATTGATTTTCCGCCCGCGCGTTGCGGCGGGGACCCAATGTCTGCAAAATGCGTGTCAGTAGCAGATACCGAATATCAAAACATGAATAAACATGACGTGGTAAGGATGGTCACTCCATCCTAAAAAAGTGATTTTAAATAACCTAATATATAATAATAGGACCCACACGTCCTACACATTGAAAATTCGGTTGTTTTCAATTTAGTTATTACGGTGCTAACCTGTTAAAATATGGATGAGCTCGGTACCGGTAACTGCACTGAAAGAACCGATCCGGAAAATCATCGAAATTAGGTACCGGCACCGAAAATGCTCGGTACAATACGGTTTGGTATTTGAAGGTAAAAATCAATAAATACAGGTATGGTTCTAGACCGGTGTCGAACCGAAAGTAACGATTCTGAAAACGCCAAAAGGTGGGTACCAAATTGGTAACGAAAATGATTTGGTAATAGTAAATTTGGTACCGATACGATACTGGTTTGATTACAGGATTTGATACGATTTGCTCATCAACAATCTAAATATCCAAGTTAATTTTACATGCTACAATTCATTCATAAAGCAAAATAAGTTGTTGTGTATATAAAACCTCATTCAAACGAAATACAGTTTACTTACTGTGTGTATGAAAAGTAATCTAAACAGTGCAATTACTTGCATTGTAACGTTGCTACAGGAAATACAGTTTACTTACTGTGTGTATGAAAAGTAATCTAAACGGTGCAATTACTTGCATTGCAACGTTGCTACACGATTTGATGAGCTCAGTACCAACCGGTACCGAAAATATTGTTGCCGAAAAGTGTGTACCGGTACCGAATATACCTGGAACGGTACGATACGGGTCGGTACTGGTCGGTACTTGTACGACATCGGTATTTGAGGGTAAAAATCGGTGAATACCGGTGCCGAACCGGTACCGAAAATACACCTGATTTGGTAAAAGCGGGTACCGGTACCAGTACCCAATACTATTTGTTCATCCCTTAATGAAGTTACTGTCCATTCACTTCTAAAATTTTAATGAAGTTACTGTTCATTCACTTCTAAAATTAATATATAGGTAATTTTGGGTGTTTGATCTGAAATGGGTGTATTGATGAACAGGTTCGAATGTGTTAGGGTTTTTAGAGTTTAATTTTGGGTGTTTGATTCTAAAATGGGTGTATTGATGAACATGTTCTGAAATGGTTGTGTTAGGGTTTTTAGAGTTTAATTTTAGGGTTTAACTCAGAAAGATGATGAACAGGGGTGGATGGTGGTGAATTGGGTGGTGATGGTGGTTCTGATGTGTGGGAGTGGTACGGTGGTGGTGCGGCTAGGGTTTTTAGTGGCAAAGGTACAGTGGTGGTTGTGGTTGATGGGAATGGTGAAGATGGGTGGTTGTAGTATGTCACACCCCGATATTTTCACGTATTACCGGTGGGCCCGGTGGGGAGTATCATGACATAGTTAATATCATCATAGTCAATAATCACAGTTTAATGCACAACGGAAGTCTAAAGTAATAATACAAACCGAATTGAAAGTATAATAAAATATTACACAACGGTTGTAAGTGGATCCACAGGCGGATCTAAAACAAAAGAAAATATTGTTCAACAGACTTTAAGTATTAAAAGCTTGCAAGACTCTTTATTTAATACTCATGAGTTTTCCAGCCCATTACGCGTAGTACCTGCACTTAATCTTTTTGAAAAATACGTCAGTTTACACTGGTAAATACAATTAACTGACTCTTTTGAAAAGTATTTATAAAATTGGTTTGGATGCACAAGGCATAAGATATTTTATAACTTGGGACAATTATTTGAAATAATCTTGTATACAGATTTATATGTTTGTCGTCCGTTCGGGACCCGGTTAGAAGAGCCGAGAGAAGATTAATAGACACACCACTAGTATAGGCCCACAAGAAGTTTCCTTACGAGTGAGATACCGTTTTACATACGCAACTGTCAGGTGTATGCCTACACCCCGTGCTTAAGTCGTGGCCATTTCTAATGAATGAGCCGAGGATATCCAGGACACGGTCATTAACCCCCCAAAGGCTTTGTATCAAACAAAACAGATTAAAACAGGTTATTTCAATGATTTAACCACTAATCGATTAAATATTCAATACCCGACCAAGCGGTAATAATTTACCGTATCCCAAGCCCGTATAAGGGAAAATAAGTTAAAAGTATTTACCTGAGCTAAAATTACTTTATTCTCAGTCGTATTTTAAATCAGCAAGTACAAGTAGCTTTTACTGGGCTCCTAATCTGGAACGAAGGTTTTAATAACCTATTAGATTCCTAACGGGTCTTACTTATGTTTTAACTTAGACCGATTAGTTTTAATGAAAGGTTTACGGTACAAAACGCAAGATTAAGCGGTGACCGGATTGGAATGTGATTTAGACCCGAAAAGTATGAATACTTGTATATAATGGGTAAACTAAACACATTCTGGATTTTGAAGTAAAAATGATAAGGTTTGACCCGTTTCGGTTAATTTATGCAAACTAGTTACATAAACCGTACCGAACGCGTATAAGCATAACGGGTAACCGAATGAGTCATGTACAAGTTCCACAAGTTAATATGCTTTAAATATGATATGATATCAGTAGGATATCTTCCATTATGCCCAAAACGAATTTAAAACCAATTTAAGCCCCGTAAGTGTATTTTGGTCATTTTAAAGTTTATAAAAAAGGTTAAATAGTAAACTGAGGTTCTAGTCTAAAATATACAGCAAAAACATAAATTTTATCAAGTTACATCAGTAAGATATCATACATATGTGAGGTTTATCATTTATGGCCAAACTATGCACCGTAGGGGCATTTTGGTCATTTCACATATGCTTTTAAGGTCAAATTTGGAAATCTGAGTTCCAGACTTATACTTACTGTTAAAGTATAAAAATTATTTTTTAAAATCAGTAGGTAACAAGTCTTAGGTGCTAAATATGGTTTTAAACCATACTATGCGCCTATTTCGCATAAAAGTCGGTATTTGATGATATTCGGGTTGTTTAAGGAAATCTGAGATTTTGACCAGTCTCAAGTGTTTAAAATATTTTATTTAACATATGATATCAGTAGGAAAAAGGTTTGATATGCATATCATATGTTAAACTCATTTTATTAACAAAAAGGGCTTTATCGTCAATTTCCAAAAATCCCTAAATATTATATTATAACAGTGGGTAGAAAGTTTGGTGCCAAAAATTGGGTTTAGATATGATTTATGCCAAAAATGCAATTTAATTAACAAAAAGCTTTTGTTTTACGATATCTTGCATAACTTTTATTTTAGACCATAAACTTATGTCAAATTTTTAGGACATACTTAAATATCAGTAATAAAACTTTTTGTCCTCTCACATTTTCAAAAATCTCGTTTTAATATCAAAAGGGCATAATGGTCCATTTTTAAGCATTTAACAAAAACATGCAAATGATTCAGATTTCTAAGGAACCATGTAGCATGACCTCAGAGGGTTATACTAACATATAATGTGGTCCCAAAGGAACCCTAAGGTATAACTAAACTAAGCTAAATCGGGTCAGAACTGAAAGTCAAAGCAAAAGTCTACTTTTGCGACTTTCGGTTGCGAACCGAGCCTAAACTCAGAATTGTCGGGTTGAACATGCCTAAACATGTTCGTATATTATTTACCAAGTCGTTTAAGTGATAAAATGTAATTTATAGCTTCTACATTCTCAGTTATGATTTATTTTGCAAAAACTGACTCGTTTGACTTTTCTGTTAAGTAGTTTGACCCGACAATTGTCCAAGTAAATGTGATAATTAGGAGGTGCCCTTTTAAGGGTTTAACACCTACATAATTACCAACACAAAGCCACTTTCAATCCGAATAATTGTTGGACCGTTAGTGATTAATCACGAAGTCAAAGCGTAATTACGACATCTTTGACTTTCGGTCATTAAGCTAATAAAACCTTAACTAAAGAAGCTAAGAACGCTTACAAGAGTCCTTAGCATGAATTTTTGACTTGAGAAAGCTTCCTTGAACACCATGATGCTTCAGAGAGTGAGTTGTGAGTGAAATTTAAATTGTGCAAGTTCAAGAACTCAACTAAGGCCTCTATTTATAGTAAATTGAGGGTTCTTTGGATCAATGCAGGTGTCCTCAGGTGAAATCTGATGCATACAGGTGTCCTAGAGGTTTTTCAATACCATCAACATGCTGCTGATTCGAGAAAAGGGGTGTAGAAGATGACAACCCGCAGCTGTCCATTTCTACTGCCCAGATACGGTATTTACGGACCGTAAGCCTAAGCCCTTACGGTCCGTAACCGCTTTTCAAATTTTTATCGCCCAATTAAGCCACCTTACGGTCCGTAAGGTGGACGCTTTGCGGTCCGTAAGCCTTTAATCAGAAGACAAATTTTTGAGAACTTTTAGATTTTGACCATGCAATCTTTATAACACGAATATGTGGTCATATTCAGCAAGAGGGTCCACTTGATCAGTTCTGAAAAGTCCTTGGAAGTAATGCCATGCATGATAATGTCTTGGAGTCTTTGAAAAGGCCATTTGAATGAAGAATTGTCGTGTTTACTGTGACAACTGTCAAATTTGCATGCGTCCGTACATTTAATTAATATTGATTTATGCTTAATGACTGTGCTTAATTACAACTGTTGATTATACTGCTTTCTGATTTCTATTACATACATACACATGCATCACATTCATACTGTCACTCCATTTATTACACACAAACTTTAGTGACAAACTTGATGCACAAAGCACAGTTAGCACAGTGAGCGGGTAACCTAGAGACATGCTGACAATGCCAGCACCTAAACAGACATTGTTTTTTAGGCCAGTGTGAGCCAGGAATAGAATACTACACTAGTAGAAAGTGTAGGGTAGTGAGGATCATAAAATTGCGTCACTAGGTGATAGTTATAGTGCCCGGAAGTGCCTAAAACATATTTTAAGTGCAGAATTCTGCACTAAATAACCAAAATTCAGCATTTAACAATGCTAGTAAAGTGTAAAAACTTGGCAAAACATTCCTAGATACTTTCCAAAGTGTTGGGAATTAAATGTGTCACATAAAGCATTATAAAAGACACTTTAAAGACTAATTTAGCACTTTAACGGACAACACCCAACCGAACAACCGGACTTTACCTGGAACGCAAAAATATTGCCAAACACATTGTTTTTATTTTTCTAAGCTAGTTAGGGTCCCCGAACACCCTAACACACTATATATTTAATAACATCCATAAACCACTAACTTAACACTTGATTTCTAACTAATTAAGTTAACCACCATTGAAACCCAACTAAACCCAACCCCCCCCCCCTAAAAAAAACCGGTTATGAACCATAGTACCCCACCATGATTTTATTTATTTGTTTAATTGATATGTTAAGTACTATAGAAACATATTGACCATTAGACATTGTATTGTTGGGGGATTATAAAGAGAACCAAGAGTCTTGAACTAACATTCTCATCCAACAAACAACATACTTCAAATCCTCCTCCTTCTTCCCTTGTGATCGACCGAGAACCCACACACCCATCTTCACCACCTTCAAACTTTCTTCATGCAATCTACACATATCCAAGGGTGCTAGTGATCGTACAAGTAAGCTTGGTGTGTTCGGAAGCTCAAGGACCTCTCTCGTTTTCTTTTAACCACAACTTTTACACACTTGAACTCCCCTAGCCTTGTGCTAGTAGTAAGTGCCTTAGATCTTCATCTTGTTCATATTTTTGGTGGTTAATAGCAAAAAGAATGGTGAAATATTAAGAACTCTAAAGAACATAATCAAAGTCGTGAAGTATAAACTAACTAGAGATGAAATAGTGTTATATTGATGAAGTCATGTTGTTCTTTTGTTGTTATGCTTGTTTTATGTTGTTTGTTAGTAAAAATGTTATGATTCATCACATAGACTTGCTAGATCATGTTTAAAGACATGAACTAGCAAGATGTGAAGGTTAAAAATGTTGTGGATGATGGAATCATCCACACATAAACTATGAACTTGAATAAATACATGTTTTCTTGAAAAATAAAGAACAAAGTAGGTTGTAATCTTGTAGATCTAAAGATCCATGAGTGGTTTTTCGAAAGAACCAAGTGAAAAGTATGAGTTTTGTTAAAACTTGGATCTTACATAAACTAAACACATTTTTTGTGGATAAACAAGTGTAGGAACACTTGTGTAAAAAGAAAATTTCATAAAGAAATAATTTTAGAAAATATGACTTGAAGATGTAAATGTTCAAACCCTTTAAAATGAAGTTTTTAAGAAACTAATCACATTTTTAAAGATAACAAGACTTACAAAGTATGCTAGTAAGTTACTACATACTTTAATAAATTTTCAAGTTCATGAGTTTATGGTTTATGCTTATTTTTGACAAGTTGGTAAATAGAGATTGAATGTTGATGAATGAGAATTGTTTGAATGATTTTACAAAAGAAAATGATATGCTAGTAAGCATGGACGCCTCCATTTACAAAGGAAACTCTGGCGAAATTTTTCTAGAATTTCAACACTTAGAAATATTTTTCTAACGAATGGTTACAAATATACTTTTAACTTGGTTTTCAAAATAAACTTCGCCATGATTTTTATTACAAAAATACCAAGTACTGGAGGTGGATTTCCGTAAATAAAATTTGATAAATATATATTTAGAATATATATATTTTATAATAAAACGCTTGTGTGATTGTTTGTTATGCTGTGCACTAGATATATTATTTTTAGGGTAAAATAATATAACTTGAAAATACCATGAAATTATGACTCCAAAATAATACCAACACTCTCACAAAATAAATATTTAAGTTACACAAGTATTGTTGCTTTACGACACGCTAAAACGTAACTTATGTATATTTCGAAAAATACTCTCATACGTATATTTTGATAAAGTATTATTTTGGAAAATGTATGAGGTAAAATATAATATTTTTGGGAAAAATATATATATTTTGGAATTAAAATGTTTTAGACAAGTGATTAGAATATATTTGCTAAGTGGGACTTAAAATATATTTTTCGGAACTATAAAGTGTACATGTATAAATACCCCCATCCTTGGGATGGAAATACGAAGTTAAAATACTTGAGAAGTAGGATTACGAAATATTGATTAACGATTATTCCGAACATTAACTATAATTTAAAGTTAAAATGATTATTTTAACTAATAATTATAACTTGGAATAATGTTGAGAACACAAGAAACGTAACTCAAAAACCTTCATACTAAGCAAAGGCACGGCCCGTTCGTCTAATAGACGTTTGTACACTATAGGTAGTCGTGTTGGCTGAGGAGACTTGGGTTACACATACTGAAGACGCAATATTGTGAGTTCATGTCCCCCTTTTCTCTTTACTGTTTTCAGTTTTATACTTTGGGGGTGAAATACATGTTACAATTATTACAGACATTACTTACATGGTATGATTAGCTTAAGGAGGGTTTATACTACTTAGATCATGTGAGTGGGTAGGTAGAACTTAAGGCCATTAATCCTCGTTGTAGGACCGAGGGACATGAGTGATAGATCTATTCGGGTGTAGCGAGCCCCACTCCTGAGTCCGCCGAGTGGACCATGAGGTGACTATGTGCCCGACGCATAAATCTGCTAGGTTTGAGTCTTCCTGCATCACTTCACACATATCATTGGCTTTGCAACCCAATGGTGATCTCTTTTTCCTTAATTGCTACATACCAGGGATTTTCATACATACAAACACATTATAAAGGTTTATACATACTCACTTACATATGAACTCGCTCAACTTTTGTTGATTTTTCAACTTACATGTATTTCAGGAAAACTAAGGGATCTGGCAAGTGTCTGCATTTGTGTCAAGTTGCGTACTAAATAAAGATGTCATCCATGGTTGTAGGTTCAGGAGGTGTAACCCTTACCTGGACGGGTTACATGTCCTTAAACCATGTTTTTATTCAAGTCTTTTATTGTGTCATATGAACACGTTTTAAATTATGTTATGGTTGTATCTTGTTTTATGAGTCGACATTTTAAAATGATGTTGTATTGTTATTTCTAAACCTTATTAATGGATGAACATCTCTTGTTTTTATCATATCACATTTTTATGATTGATTGCTATGGTATTAAGAAGTCACACCAAATAAACCCACGCTTCCGCAAAAGCCAGGGTGTGACAGCTTGGTATCAGAGCCTCGATCATAGTGAACTAAGATTCTTTCTCGAGTCTAGACTATGATCATCAGGGCTCTCACGAAAATATTTTCAAAACATTTTTTACATTGCATACACTAAACGTCCAGATCCAGGGTACAAAACATTTTTACAAACAAAACAAAACATTTTTACAAACAAAAGGCACAAATGCGCTTTTCAAAATTTGTGGTTCAGTCTTAGAGACTGTGGGAGTTCAGCCTTAGAGGCTGAGGGAGGTTCAGTCTTAGAGACTGAGAGAGTTCAGCCTTAGAGGCTGGGGAGGGTCAATCTTAGAGATTGGGAAGGCTTGTTTAGTCTTAGAGACTGGGAGTTGGTCTTAGAGACCAGGGAGTTACTCTTAGAGACTAGGGAAGTTTGGTCTTAGAGGCCAGGGGTTCAGTCTTAGAGGCTGAGGAGGTTCAGTCTTAGAGGTTGAGGGAGGATTAGCCTTAGAGGCTGGGGATAATTAGTCTTAGAGACTGGGAAGGTTTGGTCTTAGAGGCCAGGGAGTTAGTCTTAGAGACTAGGGAGTTCAGTCTTAGAGACTAGGGAGGTTTAGTCTGAGAGACGGGATGTGTTAGTCTTAGAGACTGGGGAGGTTTAGTCTGAGAGATGGGATGTGTTAGCCTTAGAGACTGGGGAGGTTTAGTCTGAGAGACGGGATGTGTTAGTCTGAGAGACTGGGTGGTTTAGTCTGAGAGACTGGGAGATTTGTCTGAGAGACTAGGAAAGATAATGTGAATGCATGACTATGTGATAAATTACTCTTATTTGCATACGCTGATTTCTAATGATTATTATGGATATACGTGCTATAACTACCATGTACCAGCACACACGTCACCTTCCTCAGGGAACGAATTGTCAGATAATGATGACCCTACGGCCACCGCCACAGATGATGAGACTACACCTGCGCCGGAGATATATACGACAGACACTGAGAGTGACCCTGACAGGCTAACCAAGGACGAGGACAATTTCCAACCGTCCGCGCTGTCAGACGTTTGTGATGAATTACCCTTGCTGATGGTTTCCTTGACGCGAGTCTTCCTATCATTCTTGATTCGGTCCACGACCGCCATACCAGTTGGACACTTCGGTGGAGAGCACCTCTTGACTCCAATCCTTGACAATGCTCCTCCTGGGGACATTCCTTCTGAAGATTGACTACTCAATGAATAATTGATGATGACATTGGCATGTTATTGATGGCCCTTCTGATAATACCTATGATGATGGAAAGTTTGACGAGCACGTTGTTACTAAGTTCCCTTTTTGAGACCCCTGTTAACAAGCTATCCTCTGATTCTAGCATATAGTCAATTTCAGACTCTTTTGAGTCTGTGACATCTGCAGCCTTACAGACGGTCGGACTACAACTTTCTGCTACTGACCCAGACGACGACATCGCTATGACTATTGCACCAACACCTGCTCAAGACGACACACCTTTTCACAACCCAGAGCCAGCTCATGTTTCTTTTGGGGTCAGCCTGATGTTGTACCTGCTGATCCTGCATCTTTACTTGATCATGACCCTGTTTCTTTTAACTTACCAGACAATGCATCCCTTATACCCTACCCAGTACCTGCATCCAATGATCTTCCTATCAGTAGAGACGTTTGTACCTGCACCTTCACCCGCTGATGTGGCTCTTGTGAAGACCGACGTCCATTGCGCCAACGTGCCTATCGCTTCCTTTCAAAACCTACCCGCACCTCGGGAAGGTACTCCAGGTCAACACCCGCGTAACGATTCCTTTTGTCACAGCAGCATTTACTATGACCTCGCAGGCCGCACCGTTCGCTACTTTCAACTCTACCGCGTTGGACGAGCCATTTCGATGGTTCCTATAATACACTATGCTGATTTTAGACCCTTGCCATCCCTCACTTTGTGAAAACTACACACGGGACAAGTACACCTGTAATGTTAGCTGCAGTTTGAGGATATAAGTCGCAGAATGTTGGAGCTTGAGCTGACACTGTCACACCCCAACCAATGGCGGAAACATCGGGATGAGACGAAGTGTGAAGATTGCTCGAGACATCATAACGCTAATAATTGTGACAAGTATTTAAATAATCCGATTTCATTTCATAAGATGAATTGTCAACATTACAAGAAATTCAAATACAACAAGTTTAACAAAAATAACATGACAACATAACAAAATTGATACAACATGTTAAACCCTAACGTCTATATGTGTATCTAGGCATTAACGCTACTTCTTTTCTTAGCATCATCCTCATCAACCTGTAACATGTTTAAAATAATTCAATGCAAAAGCAAAGGCGAGTATACAAGTTTGATACATACATAGCAAAAGATAAGTTTTAAACAATTCCTCATAGCAAGCATGTGATTCAAGATAAACATTTAAACATGGCATGTGTCTAACATATCAAACCAAGGAAACGCAATATGCTCATGACATTACCGATGATAAAGGGCGGGTCGTTAATCCTATAGCGCTACATATGTCACGGTTTGGCTCGTACGAAGTTAATGATAAATTCAACACATAAGTTTCACCCAAGTTTAAAGTATCAAGCCATCACGTATACAAGCATGTTATAGGAATGTTCATGTGTTTAAGCAAAATGTTCATGTGTAAGTTTTTTATAAGTAAACATGTTATACCCCAAAAGTGGTAAAAGTAAAAAGGGGGAAATACGAGTATACTCACAAGGCTTGCATATGCTTTCCGATTATCCAATTGTTGACGAGTAGAGATTTAGAGTCCGAATGTATAAGGGTTAAAGCTCAAGTATGTTTAGAGTCGAGATTCGGTGTTTAAAACAACATAAAAATAAGATATGAGAATAACATGGAAAATAATCATTTAGTACATATGATGCTTGTTCTTGACACTAGGAAACTCGAAGGAGTTTAGATGTTTTCATGGAACAAGGTTCCATTAGAATCGTGACAAGTTATCATAGTCTAGGATGATGTAATCTAGTACCCCGACATATGAACACTAGTTCATCATCAAAGATTCGATTATTCGAATAATATATTTAGGTTATATGTCCAATAGTTCAAGCATGAGGTAGAAGATTAAAATCTTCATTTTGGTACCTCTAAATGTCATAGAAATCATGTAGGAGGTAGGAAGATCAAGTCTTCCATTTAGGCACCTCTATGTGTTCACCACTACACTTGATGTAAAAAAAACAACCAAGGAGGGTCATGAACATATAATAAAGAATAAGAAATATACACACTAACTAAGAGAAATCATCAAGTCATGTGAGGATTGTATGTTTGGACAACCCAAGTTGTTCCATAATCACTCATGTATCAAAGACAAAGTTTGACATGACTTGTGGGTTAAAAACCCTAAACAAAACACCAAGTTTATGAGGTTTAATCCTCTGATTTTTAAATGTCTCAACCTTGTTTTTAAGCTTAACCAACCATGGGATAAGTTGTAAGCATTAGGACATAGGTATGAGATGTGTTGAACACAAGTTACATAGGTTTAAACAAGTTTTTGATGAACATAAAAACAAACAGAAAGTTTATGGACGATTTCGGGGCATTTCCAGGTCTGATTTCTCCAAGGAGAAGTCTAGGAATCGAACCCCATGATTATCCAAGTAAGTAGGAAAGAGAATCAAGTGATTTCGTTAAGAAATGAGTGAGTTATGCTCATTTTCGTGAAGGGGTGTCAATCTGCTCGAACCTTTGCTTTCAGCTACGGTTTGGAGGAAGTTTTGAGAGTTTTTAGTGTTGCAAAAGTGGTAGAGAGGCTGGTTATAAGTGGTATTTATAGGGGGAAGGATTAGGGTTTCAATGGGTTGGGCTTTGGAAGTGTTTAGAAGGGGTTACACCTTGAAACTAGCCCACAAAACCCAACTATATGGGGCTGAATTTTGCTGACTTAGGGCTGCCATATTTCTTTATTTTTTTATTTTTTTAAAACATTATAATGAGTAATTTTGTTAATTAAGTTGTGTAATAATATGCAACAATGTTTCCCCTAACTTGTAACAAGGTGAAATATGAAATAAAACATGATTTAACTAGGTAAAAAGTGTAATGTACAAGTATGTAACATGTTTGTAAGTGACAAGTATATGTCACATATTAGATGATTAACCGTTGTATAAATAAGCATATTATTAGGGGTTTTTAGGTATCAACAATTTAAGGACAAGCATGGACATGCATCGTGAATAAGTATCGTATAAGTATGAATTACAAATAAGGATTCGATGTACAATGAATTCGAACGTATGAACATGTATGAATATGTAGATGGTGAATTTAAAGAAATACGAATTTTATTTATGATCCAAGTCTCGGATTTTACAACGAAAAGACGACTACAATAATACAAGATTTCAAAAAATAGCATTACAAGGTGAGCTTTCTAATCATGGAAAGTATGAAAAAGCAGGGCGTTACAGACACCACGTCCTCTACCCTGCCTATTGCCATTATACTTTCATCAATGTTCCTTTTGCGCTCTCACCTGCTGCTATTACGCCTTTCCCAAGTTTTAATGTTTGCATCTTTACGGCTAAGCAGCAGAGCAGTTACCACTTCAACGTATATACCAGGTCGAGGAGGAATTCACGCATGTCGACAGTTTACTTTTCTTTCCTCCTCCACCTCAGTCACCAGTATAATTGGTTTCTGGATTATGCGGATTGCATTACATGTGGGTAGGATATCAATGATAAGCCGAGATTGTGGAGACTTTTGAAGACCACATCTGACTAAGTAATTTTGATACACTAATATATTTAATGGACAAGGGTAGGGTGACCCTGTGCCCCTGATGATGTAACACATTTTGGAAGACAATACGATTGTGACCAGGGAATAATGAGAAGTCAGTCATCATTAAGCATGCAACAATACTTTGTGACCGATGACCAACGAAAGCTCAGTCGTTATGTCTTCGTTAAGCGCGTTACTGGCCTATATGTGTGTGCTATAATTATAATGCTACGTGCTTACTTACTATAAATATAATTACCAAGTTGCTTGGTTATACTATGATTATACTATTGCTTGATTGGTTGGTAACCTATTATGCGTATGTGCACATGATCTCTAAACAACTGTATGTACTCCCCGAACGAATAAGACCTGACCTAACCAATCTTCTTCTCAGAAGATGTCGATACCAGGGAACGTCAATACCAACAACCCTTTGCCGACAACAGTAGAGTCAGAACTACAAGAGCGCATCTCGCAAACCATCGCACAACTCGAGGCCCTTCGCTCCAAACACGACGGAGATACCTCAGGAAATAACCCACCCAGCGGCTGCACTTACGAGCAGTTCTTAAACCACAAACCTCGAGAATTCGACGGCACTGGGGGTGCCTTAGCTTTTGTGCATTGGGTGGAGAAGACGAATTCTGTCTTACGGTTGAGCAAATGTGCCCCAGAACATCAGGTCACGTACGTAGCTGGACTATTTATAGATGGGGCTCTGTCTTGGTGGAACCTTCAGGTTCAAACAATGGGCGAGACTATTGCATATGCTTTGACGTGGGACGAACTGAAGGAACTAATGCGCAGGAGATATTGCTCTAGGGCAGAAGTCCAGAAGTTGGAAACTGAATTGTGGAACCTGAAAATGGAAGGTCCAAAGATAGCTGAATATGTGCAGAGATTTGGCGAATTATCACAAGTTGCATCACGTTTGGTGGAACCAGAATCCAAGAAGATCGAACGTTTCATCGGGGGATTGGCACCTCAGATTCTAAGCCTGGTAACAACCTCTAAACCTTCAACGATCACCGAGGCTATCAGCATAAGCGTGGCACTCACTGAAGAAGCAATTAGACAAGGAAAATTTTCCAGTATGGAAGAGAAAGAGGAGACTCCTGTAGAGTCATCTGGAGATAACAAGAGAAAGTTTGCAAATTTCAAAATGATTACTCGGGCGAGTAACAAGAAGAAGGCCAAAAAGGGAAAAGACTACATGGGTATCCTACCTAAGTGTGACAATTGTCTATGTTATCATGTCGGGCGATGCAAATATGGAAAATGTGATAACTGTGGTAAGAGGGGGCATCCCAAGGTGACTTGTAGACAAGGTATGGTAAGTGGAAATAAAGGTCAAGACGATACCAAGAATCACGGAGGAAACAACGACAACGACGAAGGCAGGACGAGTGACAAACAGAAACGTGCTGAAGGTTGTCTTAACTAAGGGAGCAAGAAGCATTTCAGAAAATACTTTCCTAAGAAGAACCAGGCACAAGGATAAAAGCTCAGTAGCAGATCTAGGGGAGCACGCCAGGAATCCAAGCGTGGATAACGGTACGTCCCATATTACTCAACGTTATGCATCCGTGCTGCTAGATACTGTTGCAAATTTTAGCTTCGCATCTCTAGAGTTTGAGAGTATACTCGGTTTAGTAACAAGTAAGTTAGATAATCCGCACATGAAAGTACTGGCTAATGGAAAAGCTAGTGGAAGCCAACGAAGTAACTGGAAACGACATGATGGAACCCGGAGAGCGTGAGTTTACGCTTGATCTACTGCCAGTGAATTGGGAGACTTCAACAAGGTATTTGGATGGATTGGATCAATAGGAGATTGGTATCCGCACCGCGATGGCGAACGAAGAAACAATCTTGACTCATAAAGCGGGATACGCCTCTGCAAATTACTAATTCTTGAAGGCACGAAGGATGTTGCGTAAAGAATGTGTTGTTTTCTTGGCTCATGTCGGGGACAGGGGGAGCCGAAGAACCAAAGCACGAAGATATTCCTAGGATAAGGAAATATCCTAAAGTCTTCCTCGAAGATTTGCCAGAAATACCTCCTCAACGGTATGTCGAATTTCGCATCGACTCGATTCCAGGCACCGCGCCTACAGTCAATGCACCTTAGCGACTTACACCTTCGGAAATGCAGAGATTGGTAGTGAAGTTTCAGTAATGGATAGAGAAGGAAGATAACAGACCAAAATTGCCGTTTTAGGTAACCCCAGTTCTGCTTATCAAAAGAAAGGACGACGACTTTCAAATGAACATCAAACTACCAGGAGTCGGACGAGCTAGCCAACAAGAGTCAGCAACTCTTGCTAAGGATTGACGAACTACTTATTGGACCAACTGCGAGGATCCAACCCGTATTTCCCGACCGATCGATGATCGAGTAGCTGTAACTTCGGGAAGAAAGTATACCGGGGGAAAATTGTGGGACAATAACTTGTTTTAGGCATACACAAGAATGGCGATGCACAGAACGATTCTACAGCAAATACGAACTTCTGAGAGTCTAGGAAACATGTACTTAGGACCATTGGGAACCAGGTCCAAATTCACAAAGGTCGTTACCTAGAAACCACATCCGTTAACTCAAGCAGACACCATTAACCTGACATATATGCCAGTTCCGTTGACCAACCCGAAAGTACTTGAATTTCTTTTACTTCTAGCGAGTAGACGTTTGCATCTCTACTCCCCTTTAATGGTAGTTGCATCACGTTAATTTTCTTCGCTAAGAGCGAACACACATTTGCTTCGATATCTAGTCATTTCTCCATTTTAGCAGATACTCATTTTTCCTTTTCTTGGAAACTTATTTGTCACATGCACCATTTGCTACGCACGCGACTTCACTTCATTTCAAACACTTCATTTAAGTTCAAATGTTATGACGCTAAATCTAATTACCGAATTGTGAATTCGAATGACCTACATTATTGTAATTGTTGACTCTTTTGCTATCAAGTCAACACACCCTCTTGAAACTTCATTTATTTTAAGTTACATTCATGGTTTATCTTTGCGACCATGCCGAGATTTCCTTTGTTGATACATACGTTTATTGCCGAGTTACGCTAAAACCAATTTCAATTGCTTGAACTTATCCATTTCGTATATTCAGTTTAAAACGTCATATGATGTATTGAGGGCATCATATTCAAATCATTGGCAAAAATTCTTTTGTTTCGAGTCGCAGTAGACTTGTTTACGACTTCACTAAATCATTTGTTGGTTACGACACCTTGTGGGGAATATTTTCACAAAACTGAAGCTTGCGCTTGTTTGGTTACTCACTTCATACACGGATTTAATTGATTTTTTTTTTGATAATTTGCCCTAAATTCGTCTTTCTTATCACGATGAAATCGGTCTCAACACAGTTGTGTGTTGAGGCAAAGGTACATAAATTCATTTCATATCACAGTGTACCTCCTAAAGATTCGTTTGATCGGTCGAATGCCTTGCGGTACTTATTACTTTCTCACCTTCGATCAAAAACAACGACTCTTTGATGTTCCGTATTCAACTGAAAACCCCATGACATTGTGTAAATCAAATCTTCTGGCCTGTTTTAGTGCACTTTCATTTGATTTCCAAAACAGTGAACTTGTTCGGTCACCACTATACTTGAATTATGTCATTACAAACTTGTATCTTGTGCTAATCATGGTCAACCGTTTCACACAAAACTGCATATACTTTCGTTTGGCTCGTCATTTAAACATTTCCGATGCAACTACAATGAGACACCACATTCACTTGAATTTCATTTGGCGTACTTTCGCAATTCAAGAATGTTAACTCACTAAACCTTACCATTCATTTATTCGGGAGTTAAAAGATCATTTTACTATTACATTTGAGTTATTGGTTTTGAAATCTCATAGCGGATGCTACGGTTCGAGAATCTTATTAGCCAAAACTCCTCTTTTGCGAAACCCCCCTGCTAGCTGGATTACACAAGACTATACGTCAAATTACATCCTGTACCTTTGACATCAAAGGCCAAAAGTACATACCTTTTAACCATAGGATTCGGATCGTTATATATTCTTGGACTCACCTGATGTGAGTAAGAATTGATTCGGTTTGGTGAGTACTTACCTCAGTATTATTCATACACACACACACACGTGTGATGTAACCATAAGGAGTTAAGGTAGTACAAATTTCGAGGACAAAATTTTCTTAAGAGGGGGAGAATGTGACAACTGTCAAATTTGCATGAATCCGTACATTTAATTAATATTGATTTATGCTTAATGTCTGTGCTTAATTACAACTGTTGATTATACTGCTTTCTGATTTCTATTACATACATACACATGCATCACATTCATACTGTCACTCCATTTATTACACACAAACTTTAGTGACAAACTTGATGCACAAAGCACAGTTAGCACATTGAGCGGGTAACCCAGAGACATGCTGACAATGGCAGCACCTAAACAGACATTGTTTTTTAGGCCAGTGTGAGCCAGGAATAGAATACTACACTAGTAGAAAGTGTAGGGTAGTGAGGATCATAAAACTGCGTCACTAGGTGATAGTTATAGTGCCCGGAAGTGCCTAAAACATACTTTAAGTGCAGAATTCTGCACTAAATAACCAAAATTCAACATTTAACAATGCTAGTAAAGTGTAAAAACTTGGCAAAATAGTCTTAGATACTTTCCAAAGTGTTGGGAATTAAATGTGTCACATAAAGCATTATAAAAGACACTTTAAAGACTAATTTAGCACTTTAACGGACAACACCCAACCGAACAACCGGACTTTACCTGGAACGCAAAAATATTGCCAAACACATTGTTTTTATTTTTCTGAGCTAGTTAGGGTCCCCGAACACCCTAACACACTATATATTTAATAACATCCATAAACCACTAACTTAACACTTGATTTCTAACTAATTAAGTTAACCACCATTGAAACCCAACTAAACCCACCCCCCCCCCAAACCGGTTATGAACCATAGTACCCCACCATGATTTTATTTATTTGCTTAATTGATATGTTAAGTACTATAGAAACATATTGACCATTAGACATTGTATTGTTGGGGGGATTATAAATAGAACCAAGAGTCTTGAACTAACATTTTCATCCAACAAACAACATACTTCAAATCCTCCTCCTTCTTCCCTTGTGATCGGCCGAGAACCCACACACCCATCTTCACCACCTTCAAACTTTCTTCATGCAGTCTACACATATCCAAGGGTGCTAGTGATCGTACAAGTAAGCTTGGTGTGTTCGGAAGCTCAAGGACCTCTCTCGTTTTCTTTTAACCACCACTTTTACGCACTTGAACTCCCCTAGCCTTGTGCTAGTAGTAAGTGCCTTAGATCTTCATCTTGTTCATATTTTTGATGGTTAATAGCAAAAAGAATGGTGAAATGTTAAGAACTCTAAAGAACATAATCAAAGTCTTGAAGTATAAACTAACTAGAGATGAAGTAGTGTTATATTGATGAAGAAATCATGTTGTTCTTATGTTGTTATGCTTGTTGTATGTTGTTTGTTAGTAAAAATGTTATGATTCATCACATAGACTTGCTAGATCATGTTTAAAGACATGAACTAGCAAGATGTGAAGGTTAAAAATGTTGTGGATGATGGAATCATCCACACATAAACTATGAACTTGAATAAATACATGTTATCTTGAAAAATAAAGAACAAAGTAGGTTGTAATCTTGTAGATCTAAAGATCCATGAGTGGTTTTTCGAAAGAACCAAGTGAAAAGTATGAGTTTTGTTAAAACTTGGATCTTACATAAACTAAACACATTTTTTGTGGATAAACAAGTGTAGGAACACTTGTGTAAAAAGAAAATTTCATAAAGAAATAATTTTAGAAAATATGACTTGAAGATGTAAATGTTCAAACCCTTTAAAATGAAGTTTTTAAGAAACTAATCACATTTTTAAAGATAACAAGACTTACAAAGTATGCTAGTAAGTTACTACATACTTTAATAAATTTTCAAGTTCATGAGTTTATGGTTTATGCTTATTTTTGACAAGTTGGTAAATAGAGATTGAATGTTGATGAATGAGAATTGTTTGAATGATTTTACAAAAGAAAATGATATGCTAGTAAGCATGGACGCCTCCATTTACAAAGGAAACTCTGGCGAAATTTTTCTAGACTTTCAACACTTAGAAATATTTTTCTAATCAATGGTTACAAATATACTTTTAACTTGGTTTTCAAAATAAACTTCGCCATGATTTTTATTACAAAAATACCAAGTACTGGAGGTGGATTTCCGTAAATAAAATTTGATAAATATATATTTAGAATATATATATTTTATAATAAAACGCTTGTGTGATTGTTTGTTATGCTGTGCACTAGATATATTATTTTTAGGGTAAAATAATATAACTTGAAAATACCATGAAATTACGACTCCAAAATAATACCAACACTCTCACAAAATAAATATTTAAGTTACACAAGTATTGTTGCTTTACGACACGCTAAAACGTAACTTATGTATATTTCGAAAAATACTCTCATACGTATATTTTGATAAAGTATTATTTTGGAAAATGTATGAGGTAAAATATAATATTTTTGGGAAAAATATATATATTTTGGAATTAAAATGTTTTAGACAAGTGATTAGAATATATTTGCTAAGTGGGACTTAAAATATATTTTTCGGACTATAAAGTGTACATGTATAAATACCCCCATCCTTGGGATGGAAATACGAAGTTAAAATACTTGAGAAGTAGGATTACGAAATATTGATTAACGATTATTCCGAACATTAACTATAATTTAAAGTTAAAATGATTATTTTAACTAATAATTATAACTTGGAATAATGTTGAGAACACAAGAAACGTAACTCAAAAACCTTCATACTAAGCAAAGGCACGGCCCGTTCGTCTAATAGACGTTAGTACACTATAGGTAGTCGTGTTGGCTGAGGAGACTTGGGTTACACATACTGAAGACGCAATATTGTGAGTTCATGTCCCCCTTTTCTCTTTACTGTTTTCAGTTTTATACTTCGGGGGTGAAATACATATTACAATTATTACAGACATTACTTACATGGTATGATTAGCTTAAGGAGGGTTTATACTACTTAGATCATGTGAGTGGGTAGGTAGAACTTAAGGCCATTAATCCTCATTGTAGGACCGAGGGACATGAGTGATAGATCTATTCGGGTGTAGCGAGCCCCACTCCTGAGTCCGCCGAGTGGACCATGAGGTGACTATGTGCCCGACGCACAAATCTGCTAAGTTTGAGTCTTCCTGCATCACTTCACACATATCATTGGCTTTGCAACCCAATGGTGATCTCTTTTTCCTTAATTGCTACATACCAGGGATTTTCATACATACAAACACATTATAAAGGTTTATACATACTCACTTACACATGAACTCGCTCAACTTTTGTTGATTTTTCAACTTACATGTATTTCAGGAAAACTAAGGGATCTGGCAAGTGTTTGCATTTGTGTCAAGCTGCGTACTAAATAAAGACGTCATCCAGGGTAGTAGGTTCAGGAGGTGTAACCCTTACCTGGACGGGTTACATGTCCTTAAACCATGTTTTTATTCAAGTCTTTTATTGTGTCATATGAACACGTTTTAAATTATGTTATGGTTGTATCTTGTTTTATGAGTCGACATTTTAAAATGATGTTGTATTGTTACTTCTAAACCTTATTAATGGATGAACATCTCTTGTTTTTATCATATAGCATTGTTATGATTGATTGCTATGGTATTAAGAACTCACACCAAATAAACCCACGCTTCCGCAAAAGCCAGGGTGTGACATTTACACATAGGATCCTATTTCTTGAAAGTTTAATTATTTATCACAAGATTGAACCGGATGCTTATGAAATCTTTATCAGATATTCATGAGAGTGTATTAATATTTTACAAAGCTTCGGGAACGTTAAAAGGTCACTCAGAGGTAAGAGTTAACATGTTAACACTTTAGTCCCTCCAGTTATCTTTTTAACATGGTTAGGGTTTATGACACGTTTAAAGTTCATGACACGTGTCTTTATTATACTGGACATGATTTTGCGAGGTGTTACACAGTAGCAGGTGGTGTGGTGGTGGTGGCATGGGGTGGGTTATTGCGGCGATAGATGGTGCGGGTGGGTGGTGGTGGTGGTGGCGGTATGTGGGAGACAGTGTTTGTTCTCTATATTATGGTTGTTTCTGATGGTGGAGGCAACGGTTTGAAGGTGGTGGTAGGTTTCCGGTGGTGGGTGGCAAATGGTGACGGTGGTTTATGGTGAGTGGTGGTGGCAAGTGGTAGAGAGAGATGTGTGCAGAGGTTTTTTTTATCTATATTTTACTTTTTCAATTTTTACAGAAATAGTCTCTTAATACAAGTTATTTAGTCAATAGTCCCTGGGAGCTGAAATGACGAGAATACGCTCATATGCAAAGCACACGACCGGATTTAACCAAAAAATCTAATTGGGTTTGGCCTAAAGGACATAACGTGCAAGATTTTGGAATGTTAAGTACAAAACTTGTCAACTTTTGCGCTAAAGAACAGCGCCTGCAATTTAGTGTAAACATAAAGGACAAAACTTATAATTTACAGTATTATAATAAACTATTATTTATTCTTTATGAAAAAATCGCAAGAAAAAGTTTCGCAACTAATATTTGTTGTATTAAATTCCAAACACTTTTTGTGATATTTAGTGGAATTCTCTAGTGTGTTGGTGGTAACTACCGGAAATAAAAACCCATTTGAATTATTTTGAGGTATTTTTAAAATAAGGATGGGTCAGGATAGATAGAGAAAATAATTAAGAAAAGGTCAAGATAGGTTTTAAGATATCTATTTAAAATAATTTGTGTTTTAGGATGGGTATTACGTTAGGTAAGTGGTTAACCCGAAAAAGATCATCATAATCAGACTCTTCATCATGTTCGATGTTCGTATTCGTTAGCTTTCAGAAAATGAAAAAAAGATCTAAAAAATTCAAAAAATTAAAAAAATCAGAAAACTATAAAAAATAAAAAATATCCAAAAAATAAAAAATTTAAAAATCCCAAATAAATTACAAAAATAAAAAAAAGTTTAAAAAATGTTAAAAAAATTAATAAAAATCAGAAAAATATAACACTTAAAAAAGTCAAAAAATCCAAAAAAAAAAATAAAACTGGAAAAAACAGAAAAAATAAATAATTTAAAAAATAAAAATCAAGAAAAATATATAAATAAAAAATACAAAATATAAAAAATTCAAAAACAAGAAAACAATATTAAAAATATGCAAATATTAAAAAAAATAAAATTAAAAAATGTTAAAAAAATCTAAAAAATTAGAAATTTAAACATTTAAAAAAATGAGAGAAACATATAAAATAAAAAAAAAACAAAAAATCCCAAAAACCAAAAAAATCCCAAAAAATAAGAAAAATAAAAATCAGAAAAAATAAAAATCAACAAAATAAAAAAAAATTAAGATTATAAAAATTGTTAAAAATCTAAAAATGAAAAAAAATCATAAAAAATATTAAATTAAAAATAATAAAAATTCAAAAAAAATAAAAATTCAAAATCAAAAATCCCATAAAAATAATTTATAAAAACAAAAAATGAGAAAAAAATACATTTTTTAAAATCTTATAAAAAATTTAAAAAAAAAATCAAAATTAAGAAAAAATAAAGACAAACACAAAAAAATTAAAAAATCAAATAATACAAAAAATAAATAATAAAAAAAAACAAAATACAAAAAATTAAGAAAAAAACTTAAAGAAGAATTAATTTAGAAAACAAAAAATAAAAAACAGATGTGTTTTATTATTTATAATTTTTTAATTTATTATTTTATTTGTTTTTGGTTTTTTAAATTTTTTATTTTTGGGTTAAAACTAAAAGTTTATATTATAAAAGAAAAATACTATTAACTCTATATTATGTCAAAATTTAACAACAATAATTTCAAGACCAGATTTCCATTTTTTTAATTTCTTTATTTTTTAAATTTTTAAATTTTTATTTTTTTGATTGTTTAAGGTTTTAAATATTCTTTTATAATTTTTTACATTTTTTAAATTTTATTTGTTAAATTTCCATTTTTTATTTTTAAAATTTTTTAAAATTTATTTGATTTTTTTCAAATTTTTATTTTTATTTTTAAATATATTTTATTTTTAAGTTTTTCAAATTTTATTGGTTTTTGAAAAATATATATATGTTTTTTTTTCAAATTTTTATCTTTTATTTTTATTTTTCTTATGTTATTGATTTTTGTTTAAAATTTTTTAACTTTTTTATTTTTTTTTAATTTTGTTTTTTTTTATTTTTTCAGTTTCCTTTTTTATTAATATTTTGTTTCTTATTTTTAAAATTTTGTAAATTTTATTTTGTTTTACAATTTTTTTTACATTTTTAGTTTTTTAATTTTTATTTTTTAATCATTATGATTTTTTAACTTTTTTTAATTTTTAATTTTTAATTTTATTAATTTTTTAGTTTTTAGTTTTATCCTATGATGATCGAAACCAATATTGATCCAAACTTGTTCTAACTTTTTTTTTAATAAACCATTCTTAACCAAAATCCATCGTAACCTATACTCATCCTAACATTTTCTTAATAAACTCATTTTAACCCAAACTCATCCTAACCCATACACATCCTAACCCATTACCCAAACCCGTCCAACCCACCAATTTGCCACCCCTAGTGGTAACTCGATGACACTGATTCGGTTAATACGATACTCAGTATTACGATTGAAAGGAAAAAAGTGGAATACCTAAGAAATGAAGTCGTTACATGACCAAAAGAAAATCAACACATATTTTACAACAATCAAAAACTATAAAAAAAAGTTTAAGAGTTGAAAGCGAGCAAAAGGCAAAATGTTACAATCTATATCGTCGACCGTGCCATCGAGTGCCAGACTGTCTGATGTTGTTTTCTTGTTTGATGTGCTTTAACTATAAATACAAATCACCCATAACCTTTTTCACTCACCTCTTTTGCTCTAAACTTTTTAAAAAGCAAAGCTAATAGGAATCTCTATAAATCCCTTGAGATTCAAACTTTAAATCCTAAAGAAAGATCAAAATTCAAGATCGCAAAAAGAAGAGTTATTTCACAACTAAACTTTTATTCATTTATGTATATTGTGAGCTCGTTTGAAATAGTTGTGAGGAAGGGACACTCCCCAAATCCTTCACTAGAACCCCTCCGTCAACCAATCAAGATATGTCACCTCACCGCCACCACATTCACCACCGTCATGCACCATCAACTTGAACCATGATACTCCTTTTGGTGATTCACATCTTGGACTTTTCGAGAGATGGTAAAAGGGTGATTTCTGACAGAAAGCTGGTGGTTCACGCACCAGAAGAAAAAAATTATGACCACCACCACGCACCATCTGTTTATGATACCAAGCATCAAACCACCAATAGAAACCTCAACTCGAGTACACTTGATTTCATTTTCGACCAACAGAAGCAAAACAAAATCCATCCATTGTCACGCACCCTTAGGTAGCGATCTCGATATGAGAGAGAGGTTAGGAGGATTGCCACTGTGAAAACAAGCAATGGGAGGACATACATGCAGCATTGAAGAAAGTAAAATTGGGGGCACGAAGGTGTGCAGTGGAGGGATACGACGGCATATGGATTATGCCAATGACCGACAACATCAGACCAATTGCAGATATGAAGATATGTGTGTGTAGAGAGGAGGGAGACAGTGCTGGTGCGTGACGATGGTGAAGGTGATGGTGGTGGTGGTGGTGGGTTGTGAAGGTGGAGGTGGTGTTTAAATATTATTAATTTCTTTTTAGGTTTTAATTTATCTGTTTTTTACCAAGGGTAAATAAACATTCAATATAACGATCATCCATGACAAGGACTGTCAATTTATGAAAATTCAATCATAGGCAACACATAAGTACTAAGCAACAACCATTAGGATCATTGATGTAATTATTAAGCATTGATAATCAAATGAGCAGTTTCTACAAAGCAAAGGGACCAATCGTGCAATTAACTCTAAAAAATAAAGAAATCATTACAATATGTTTTATTGACACTTAAATATTTTTGGCTAAAAATTTAATGAGACACTAGAAAAGTTTTTCTATATGTTTGGCTAAAAATTAAATGATTTTAATGAGACAATAGAAAAGCTTTTTCCACATGTTCTCTAATATATTTATTATATCACCTGATGAGCAATGATGAGATTAACGATTCTCCACCGTTACATTAAGATATTTTATTATTACTTTAAACTATAAAAAAATACAGTCTTAAGGCCATGTGTTGTGGTGCGGGAGACGTCAAACCATGCTAATAGCGTTACAGGGGGTAAAACCATGCTAAACAGCAAACAAACGACGAAAAATACATGAATTCTTAACATTAAGTAACCCACGTGACGTAAAACGGAGACAAAGTCGAATTTACACCGGCACGTATTAGAAAGTCGATGGAGTAAATAGAGTCGTTGAACCAAATGTAATCACCAATTAAACAATAGTTTAATTACATATAATTTAGATATGGATAATAATTTTTTTTTACCAAACTTTGAATTAATAATAATATATAATTTGCATTTTCTTTCTTTCCGTTGGATATAGAAGACGTTTTTTTTTTCTTTACCAGGCAAATATATAAACTTTTATTCTCATTTAAATTAGATTTAGTTAAATTATTTTTTAATACTATTATTATTTAATATTTAATAGGATACATAAATAAGAAAATTATATTAAATCACAAACTTCATGAATCTCTCTAATTTATTTACTATTAATTTTATTTTTTCTGTTTATTAACAATCATCTAATATTTCATTGGTTCTACCACATGTTTCTTACTTAATAATAAAAAGAAAAACAAATTAAAATTTTAATAAGTAAATAGTACATCGAATTTATCATTTAAATACATATCTTGATGATCATATGTGTTAATCGATTACATGATATTTATTTAACACCTGCAATATACGGGGTATTTTAAAATATAACTACATTGCTTATTATATAAAATTAAATTTATACAACCGGTGTATAACACCAGATTCTAAGCTTGTGAATTAATATATACAGAGAATATACAAATTTATTAATAAGCAAAGCATCTAAAGCGACGCCACATACATAACTTATGTTCATCTTGTTCTTGTTGAGGGTATCAAATCAAACATTTTAAATAAGAAAAAGTCTTAGAATATTATATAATAAAAAGGCATAAAATTTCATGAGAACAGATAGGTTGCGTTTTTTAATAAAATAAAAATAATGCTGCACAACAATTACGTGTAACAAAAATACGAAGAAAAAAATAAGCGTACTTATGTTGAAGACACATAGTGTGACTATGCTATAAACCTCGTATTTTATATAGTCTAAGTTACACTTTACGTCCTTCACGTTTAAACATTTTTTCAGACGGTGTACTTTAACTATCAAAATTACCTTTGCTATCCTTTAAGTTAACCTATATAATTGTGTCCTTGTCTGCTAATCCAGTTAGATTTTCTGGTTAAATTCCCCTACATGCAAATCTAGTGCGAGGGTGTTATTGTCAAATCGTTTATAACTTAAAGACTAAATTGCACTTTACGTTCTTTATGTTTGAACGTTCTTTCAGGTGGTGTCCTTTAATGTTCTTTATGTTCCAGCTCTCCTAAAGTCAGAAATTCTGACTAGAATTTGTAATTCCGAGAAAAGAATTTACCGACAAGTTTGAAAGTCTATAGGATACAATAAACAAGAATCAGACAAAGGCAGCCAGTGAAGATAAGATTAAACTGCTGATAAAAGAAGCGCATGATCAGAATATGATATTCAAAAGATATCAGATTCTCTTAAAGCAATCAAACAACAATCTCAAGGACAATACAAAGAAACTACAAGGTATACAAGACATACTAGTAATTGCAGAATCTCTCAATACATTTCATCACAAGTCAAGAACATAACTAAAGAACTAAAGTAGATGAAGACTCAGATGAATGACTAAGGAAGAGTTGAAGGCAAGAGATACCAAAAATGGCAAGAAATATCAAAAAACATGACAAGACTAGAAACATAATTAGAGACAATCAGAAGTAACAACACCATAGTCAATAAAGCTACAGTGAAGTATGTAGATGATTAGGAGCAATATTGAAAAGCAATTGAAATTGTTTGGAGAAGCTAATGGCAGAAGAACAAAGGAATACAAAAGAAATAAAGGAAACAAAATCATTGCTCAAGAGACTAACTATAAACCTTGCAGCCATCACCAAAACAAGAGTGGCTAATTTGATAAAAGGAATGCATGAATCATCAAGAAACCACAAGAAACATCAGCTGGTGCCGCTGTTAATGTTGACCTTTCTGATTCACCAACCAAAGAAGACGATTCTAAAGACAAACAAAACCACCAGGTTGACAATTAAAAGCAACCTTAGAAGCAAGATGATAAAAAACAAACAACAGACAAAGTAGATTCTGCTATTAGATCACAGTCCTAAAATGTCAAGACAACCGATACTACTGCTACTTCTGTTGAGTCCTCTCTATAAACTTATAAGAGAAAGCATGTAGAGAATATGGAAGAAAAGTCTACTCATATAGAACAAGAAGCAAGTACAGTTGGTGAATCCCCTAAAAGGCAAAGAATTTCCACTACCATGGTGACAACAGATCCTAACCTAGAGACTACAGTCTTAAGGACGAAGATCACAATGTCAAATGATAAGATTGTCTTCCCTGAAATTCACTGTAATGAATATTACATAAAAGAAGGTGATGAAGTTCAAATTGAAGTCTATGAACAGTATCCAAAAATTTGCAGGTTTGATTTATGTTGATTATCATCAAATTGAAGGTCCAATAATAACAAACATGTGCCGATTTACAAGATTCCAAGTTTAATTTTACAGTTTAATGGTTAGATCTTGTTAAATTTATGTTTTAGTTCTCTTTTTGCGTGATACGGTATAATATGTCTAATAAAGGTCTAAATTAGATTCATACCTTGCCCATTGTAAGTGTTGTGCTAATCAACACTACAATCTATCGAAATTTCAGCAGCACTTCGTTTAGGGAACAAGAAAACTTAGAGAAATGAACAAGATAGACTTTTAGGACGATAGGCAATAATGAACGAGAGGCTGCTATTTATAGGGCTTACCTTTCAGATGAGAGGACTATATGGGCTTTGATTTTGGGACGAGGGGGCCCATAAAGTATTATTAATCAACTGACCAAGCCTCTCGTGCGAGAGACTATCCTCTCGTGCGAAAGGATATAAATATTTTCAAAATTTTATTTTCAAACAATTTTTTTTTTATTTTATCAGTTACACACATCCACTCGAATAACCAAGTCCAAGTTAATGACCTTGGTTGACCAGATTGAGAACCAACTGACACTTTTCAAACAATTTTCCAAACATTTTCAAGTTTCAACTTAATAAACTTGTCAAATTTTCAAACTTTTTATCATTTTACAGATTAGCTCCCACCAATAGCTCCAGGTTTGTATAGCATCAGATTCAAAAGATCCACTTTCTAACATCGGTTGTCAAAAATAAAGAAGATATATTTTTTTTTTGTACTTTTACAAACTTTATGCTAAAACGCACACAGAATATTTTTATGGTTTATCTGTAATGAAATGTAACAATGTACAACATATTTACAGACATATTTTTGTGAGTTGTGTTAGAGGATCATATCAGCTTTTGACAAATCACAAACATCGTTGATCTATTTAAACTTTAAGTTCTAAACAGTTCACCTAGATTGTCAGTATACTGATCCACTTAAATTTATACACAGACTTCGATTGTTTCAAGATATGAGATTAATGTTTTAGGAACTAACTTAACCACGTGTCTACCTCAGAATATACTCCAATATCAAGATTCCCTGGATTCAGTCTTACAGGTGTATATACCTAATTGATATCTGTCTCTGGGTTAGTGCGAGGCCTTGAGAGCTCAGGCTAGAACAACTTTTCCGACAAAGAGATGAAGGCTCGACTTAAGGTGTGTTCCAATTAGGAATCTTTTGACTGCAATTGATATATCTTTCGACATTTTCAATATTTGTGCAGTTTTTGGGTTTAAGCGCAAAAGTATTCTACAAGATCTAGGCCATTGCTGACGCAAAATCAGAAGATCTTGTATAATACCCCAGATATCAATAAGTATAAAGACCTAATATCTCAGAATCAGGCAATCTCTCAAACGAAATTTCAGAGTACTAAGTCCATGTATCCGAGAGATGTTACCCACATATTAAGAAAGTTTTTAATTTAGGTTTATATCTCGAAAACAATCTACTAAATGTGTAAAAATCTACTGGCATATCATTAGGGAGACCATTTATCACTTTTTAGCTATTCATTTCCTCATTTTACACTAACTCTTTTTGTCTTTTTCTATGTTTTTGAATTTTATGAATTTTTAAATGTTTTTGTATTTTGTACTACATATTCTCCCCCTAAAATTAAAAACACTTAAAAAGAAGAAAATGACAAACCGATGCAGATTGCGTATCAACGTACTCCGCCTTGGAATCACTTTCGACAATTTCACCCCCTGATGACAAAAGCCACATACCGTTTAGTTTCAAAAGATATTGAAATTTAGTTCTATCAAACGGCTTTGTATAAAAGTTAGCTTTCTATTCATCGGTGTGGATTTTTTCAATTCTAATCAACTTCTTTTCGTAACAGTCACAAATGAAGTGATGTCGAATTTCAATGTGTTTTGTCTTAGAGTGATGAACAGTGTTTTTGTCACATGCTCCGAATGCTCAGATACTACTTGTAAGGACCGTTTCGGGTCTTCGAATGCTCTGGCTGACCAAATAATCTTCATATCACGTGCGGAATCCATGTATGAAGTTGACAAACACAAGCATACACCGATTAAACCTTGATTATATTAAAAATTATGAATTACAGAACCGAGAATCAAATTTGGCAGAGGTTCCCCACTCAGAGCCAAAAGTTACAAATGAGAAGCCCTCACCTCCTACTTACAGACCTAGCCTGTCGCTCGAACTGCAAGGGACGAGAGGGACTCTCGCACGAAAGGCAACATTCAATTCCCTTTCGCACGAAAGACTCTTTCATGCGAAAGGGTCTTTTACATACCATTCCGACCTTTCGTTATCTTAGGTTACCACCGATGTATGACTTTTATCTTTTGTCGACCCATCTTCAATTTGCGGTCAATTGAAGTTTGGCAGTTGTTCTTTGTTTCAGTGATAGACGGCTTTGCGATAGTAGTCATCATGAAACAGGTTTACATTGTCATCTACCTCACATTCGGACATTCGCATTTAAAGTGTCCCTTTTGCTTACATTTGAAACACGTCACCTTGAATTTATCAAATCCAAGCTTGGTATCGGGACCTCCAACACACTGTCTACCTGTAATTTCCATGAAACGCTGAGCTCGTCTGATTATAATCGCCATGCACCAACGGATATCGATCAATTCCATTTCTTCGGGATTGATTTGATCGTAATCTTCCTTTGTCATGTTGGGGTTTCCAATTTTCTCCGCAACGAGACTTTTGTAGGATTCCAAAATCAATGCCAAGAATATCATCTGTTGTTTAGCCGCGTCTGCACACATGCTTTGTGAATTGTTCAGGTTTAGAGCTATATTGCATTGAATGATGTTAGGGTTGGAATTGTTTTGGTTTGGGTGATTGTTTGTAACATGGGATGACTGAGTGTGCGAAGTTGACGGTTTTGCATCTGAACTCGAAAACCCAAAACCACTGCTAGATGTACTACTCTGTGGTGATCCAGATGAGTTTTCAGCACTAAAAGTTGTACCAATTTTAGGAGATTAAACATTCGACGTAATGCTTCCTCGATAATATAAGTTCACGTCATGTTGAATGTTCGCGTTGTTCATCTTGTTCAGCTTTCGTTGCTCTAGTTCGTGACTTTCAAGTTTCTGGATTAACTTGTTTAAGCTCATAGTTTCGTATTCAAGACTGTTGTTAAGGATCATTACGTATGTAGACCAGTGATTCTCGTTCGGTAATGCATCTATGAGCTTATCCACCAACTCTTCTTGATCTTTTTCTATCCCAAACCTTCTCAACTCAATGATCAAATGACAGTATAGCTCTATCATCTGTTTAAGATTTTCACCCTTCAGACATTTGAATCATTTTCATCTCGCGGACGTAGATAGCTTTTTCATGCTCAGTAAATTGCATAATCGACTTCTTAACACCATGATCACCCAATGGATGAGCATATTCCTCAAGTATCACAAACCAGCATTCCATCACATTTGCCTAAACTCAGTTACAGAAGCGTTCACGCCACCCGTTATAGTCCTCCATGCTGAGTAGCTTCGGTGGTTTAACGTTCGTTCCAAGTGCGTTGTCTAGGTTCAAACTCTCGGCCATACTTGTTGTCGGTGAAGATGCGAATGCGTTATAGAACTCTAAATCCATGTTCAACACCTTGAATTACTCGAAAAATACCTGAAAAGTCAAACAAACGGTCAAACAAATTTTCAAACGATTAGAACCAACTCCTTTCGTGCGAGAGGGAATTGCCTCTCATGCGGAAGGTTCGATTTCTTGAAAAATAAGCTTTAGTGTCTTTCGCATGAAAGGATAAGGCCTTTCGTGCGAGAGGTTCAAGTTTCAAATGTTCAATTAACAGACTAATACTTTTGTGCGAAAGGATTGGACGTTTCGTGCAAGAGGATATGTTCTCTTGGACGACAGGCTCCTATTGCTCGAAAATCAAGTTGCATTTTTTGACATTTTTTCAAGATTTTTCAATGATTTAGTTCGAATTAAGATCTGATCTTTTCAAGGATTGATTAGTGTATAAAAACGCACAATATGTTAAAAATTCCGTAAATTTTGTCCATGAATTTTATGTCAACTTTAAGTTTTTAGCAGAAAGAGTAAAAGTAGAAGAGATATGATGTGAAATTGGATGAAATCAGCTTCAAATATGCTAAAATCGGCTGATATCTTGTGCTATCCATCACTGACACTGGCCTCCAAGCTCTGATACCACTTGTGAGGACCATTTTGGGTGTTCGAATGCTCCGGCCGATCAGATAATCTTCATATCACGTGCGGAATCTATGTATGAAGTTGACAAACACAAGCATACACCGATTAACCCTTGATTCTATTAGAAAATATGAGTTATAGAACCAAGAATCAAATTTAGCAGAGTTTTCCCACTCAGAGCCAAAAGTTACAAATGAGAAGCCCTCACCTCCTATTTATAGACCTAGCCTATCGCTCGAACTGCCAGGGACGAGAGGGACTCTCGCGCGAAAGGCAACATTCAAGTCCCTTTCGCACAAAAGACTCTTTCAGGCGAAAGGGTCTTTTACATACAATTCCGACCTTTCGTTATACTATTCTACATAATCTAATACAATATAATACATTACAAACTAGAGATGACACGTGGACGTAGGCTGCAGACATATGCACTCACAAACACGACCCCGTGTTGTACCTGCAGAAAGTAGAAAAATAGGAGAAAAAGAAGAAAAAACCTGAAAAGAAAAATTAGAAAACTGTAAAAATGATTAGGCCATCGATTTTAAACTTTCTTAAAATCCTTGTGTCCCCAGCAACGGAGCCAAAAACTTGACGTGTGTCGAGTGTGTAAGGATTTTAACTATATTTTTAGTACTTTTTACTTTTTTATCAAGCTTTAAATTTATAAAACACGATATAAAATTATCACTCTCTACAACACGCTAGGGCAAGTGCACCCATCGTTGGTGTAGTATAGTGATGGTAAGATACCAAGGTCGTCCAAGGACACAAGAGCTTTTAATACCGGAATATCGTTGACGTCTAATCTAACCAAATTTTTGAGTAAAGATTTTTTTTTATAAGTAAAAGATAGAAAATAAAATAAATAAATGAAAGAACATATAGACAAGATAGAATCACTTGGTTCCAACTTATCATTTATGTATCCTTTGATGATTTCTGCACTTTGTGTTTTTAAGAGATTATCTTAGTTATAGTGGCATGTCCTTCTTTTGGAGGCGCGACCCTCAGCCATATTGGTCTGAGTCAGGAGAGATACGGTCCCGCAAGACCGGATTATTGTAAGTTATTAATGCAAAATGTGGCATGTCCCTCTTTTGGAGACAACACTACCCTTAGCCATATTGGTCTGAGTCAGCAGGGATACAGTCCCGCAAGGCTGGTTTAAAGTTTTAATAGTAGTTTATTTATAAGGGATTCAAGCCATTCTTACTTCCCCCGATTTGATGCTATCTGCCTCAAAGGAAGTCCTAATAAGCTTGAATTAAGTCCTCGCAGGATCTACACACTGAACGAGGCAAGAACTTTACCTAAACCACCCTTCTAACCCTCTTCCAGGCAGTTAACTTGCTTTATATAGACCGTAAAGACATGAATGAGTGAATCAACAAAATATGAAGAGATGATAGAATAAAGTTCACTTTCAGTATAAAAAACTAGTTATTAAAGTCATTAATACATACCCAATAAAAAGTTACCAAAGCTTGGAAATCAAAAGTAATACATAAATGATTTGTCTTCACCAAGTGATGTAAGAGATTAGCCAAGCATGACCTTTGTTTAACAAAACTCTTACTATCAATCTGGGATCCCGAGACTACTACACACACTCTAAGGATGGAGGATGAATGAATGTGGTGGATGATGGTAGTAGTGGTGGTGGAGTGGTGGTAGGTGTGAGAGAAGTGGTTTGCCAATGGATGAGTTGTAAGTGAGCCAAGCACCTCTATTTATAATTGGAAACAGTAGGTTCACACGGCCCCATGCCTGGTAGGCACGACCCCGTGTCCTTCTCCTTCTCTATCTTCATTTAATACACTTGTCTGTCCAACTGTTCACATAGCCCCGTGTGTCAACGACATGGCCCCGCGGCCCTTGTACTTGCCATACGAACCTAGATTTGCAAATCTGAGAGTTGACCACTGCCCATGTCTAGGAGACATGGCCCCATGTCCATTGTCGGCTTCGTTTTGTCTTTTTCTTCAGGGAATCTTGAGTGGGGCATTGGGGTTCTGGTTTGTTATTTTTATTCTTGGGGTGAAGCTTGAAGGGTCGGTATAGTGTATCAACTCTCCTTCTTCTGTATTTATGCTGGTTTTTGCCGTTAATTTGTTCCTTTTGTTCATTTAAGCTCTTTTAACCCTGAAAATCAAAAGTAAACAAATAAACACACTTTTTCCAACATTAGTACTAAAAAGGGGTTATTTTTATACCTTATTTGATACAATTATATGTTGCATTTGGTGCATATCAGATTCACATTAGGTGATTGTTGGGATTCATTATCCTCAATAAGGCTTGTCTCAGCTTCGCAAACAAAAGAAAATATGAGTCTCTTTTACTAGTTTTGAAACATCTGACTGCTTACACCAACCAATGTTCCATGTTTTGTAAACTAGGAGCTCATGAATTTGTTTTGGTTGCCCGAGTTGAGACTTTTTAGGAGGTCACTTATAATAGATTGCTTTCACTTAACCATGTTTAATCTTAGAGTTCCCATTCATCCACAATCAATGCGCCCAACTAGCGTTGGTGGTATTTGAGACAAAGCATTTCTTATAGCTTAATATCTCTCATATGAACAAAATAAAATGGTGTGCGGTTCACCTAAGGTGCACATTATATTTTTATTTGTTATTATCTATAGCTCAATATCTTTTATATGAACATAATAAAACAGTGTGGTGTTACACCCTGATTTCTTGGTGGGCCCAAACTTAGGGTTTATGCGTGACGATTGATACCAGTTATAACAATACACATTAGAAGATTGAAATAAAGTAAATAAAATAAAATAAAAGCTTGAAATTAATAAATAAATTTTACAAGCTGTTTGTACGAAAATCCACAAGCGGATCGAAATATAAATGTCACTTGAGACTAATATAGGTCTTTTATTGTGGAGTTTTAAGTTCCAACTTCTAAGACCAAGTCGCTCCAGCCTATTCCGTATTTGCTAATTAACCTATGCTTAGTCTCTTGAAAATACACCAGTTTTCACTGGTAAATACAATTAACCGACTCTTTTGAAAATCTTTTCAAAATTTATTTGATATCATTTGGTATATCATTTTAAATAACTCGGGACAAACTATAGCTCTTCTTACCAGTTTTACATGCTTGTTAATACAGTCGGGCATAGGAAATCATATGCAGGTACATGATTAATCGATAAACCACATTTTCAATATCATATAAATATATAACATTAACGCCTGTCAGGTGTATGCCTACACCCCGCGCTTAGGTCGTAGCCATTTGCAATTAAACGAGTCGGGATATCCAAGACACGGTCGTATTAACCCCCAAGTGTTTAAGTTATCTAGCAAAACGAATTAAAACAGGTTATTTGCATCTCTATGACATCATTCGCCCTTTTGCAATACACGACCAAGTGGCTAGTGCCATATCCCAAGCCTCTACAAAATAAAATAGGCTAAGAGTATTTACCTATGCTAGTCTTTAATATATCAATATGTTTAGCACAACCGTAATTCAAAACAAGATAAACTAAGGCGCAATTTACTAGAGACTTCAAGTCTGGAATGAACGGAAATACTACTCGTTAGAATGTTAACGGGTCATTTATAAGCCATTGACTTGATCAGTTAACTTAACGGATAAGCTCGATTCTCTAGGTTAAGCGTTGACTGGATAGAATGTGGTTTATACCCTTCCGAGTGCAAGGACTCGTGTAATATGGGTTTAATAACCAAACATTCTTATTAGAACTGAATTTGAAAGCTTTTGACCCGATTCGACTAGTTTATATATTTTATTCTAATTAAACTAGTCATACGCGCATATGCGGTATTGGGTGGTCGAATAGGTCTATGAAAAGTCCACTATGCCAAAACATATCTCATAATGTTGTAATATCAGTTTCAAAGTCAGATTATAAGTCTTATTGGTTTTAAAACCATTTTTATGTCACAAGGGCATTTTCGGCATTTTTGAGTACATTATATGGACTTTATCAACAAACCTATCAAATGATATGACAAAAACATATAACCTCATAGGGTTACTCCCTAAATTAATATGTTCATATGACAACCCTTAAACATGCTCTATACTTGACCAAACGGGCCAGAATCGAAAGTCAAAGCAGAAGTCATAACGTTTGACTTTCAACTACAAAACGTGCACTAATCAGGAAATGATGAGTTGGAGATGATTAAACATGTCCTATTATATTATATGAACTGCTTTGATGTCAAAATTTAAGGTTCTGATACTTAGAAACTCATTTATCGTAATTTGCAAAATTTACGTTTTTAACTTCTATTTTATATAAATGTGACTCGTCATTTCGCCTACTTAATGTGATCTTCGAAAGGTGCAATCACAAGAGATTAACACCTTCATTATTACGATCATGTTGCGAAGTTCGATTCGAACTTTGACTTGACCGAAATGGTCAGAACCGACAATCAAAGAAAAAGTCAATTTGCTTGACTTTCGGGTAATAACTAGCCTAATATTAGAAAAAGATTGAGATAGAACACTTACAAGTGGTCAAGGGAAGTTTATAACTTTAGAAAGGAGGCGTCTATAGATCAGAAGCTGTTCCAAGAGATGAGAGAAAGAAATTTGAAGTTGCAAGTTGGAATGAGCATCAAGAGCACCTATTTATACTAAGTTTGGAGTTCCCAAATGATGCCAAGTGTTAATGGAAGCTCCCTAGTGTTGATTAGTGTCTCAAGAGGTGTAAGAATGAGCTTAGAGGTGGCACAATTCGAAGCAAGGTGGCATGGAGAGCAGGTTGCAGCTGCCCTCTCAAAATGGACAGCCGACGACCCTTTTACGGACCGTAAGGGTGTTGGCTTACGGTCCGTAAGGATCTTCTGGTGCCCACAATATTAAAATGTATTACGGACTGTAAGGTATATGCCTTGCGGTCCGTAAGGGACCTCCAGAACATGATTTTTTTTGCATTTCCCAATATTGATCCCTCGACTATTTTCTATCTTGCATTTTTGACATAATTGTCCATCTCGTCCAACAAATGTGGAATATTTGAGAGTTATCGGACACGTGTTGCCATATTATTCGACATAAATTTCCAAGGTGTTACATGTGTAGGCGATGGCGGATCTTAGAACTTTTTTCACTGGGTTCCTTTTGGTAGATTCTTACTAATTCTCACTATTTTTTTTCCAAATCACAAAAGGTTTTCACTATTTTTTCCCATTTTTTTCAAACCGAATGGGTTCCTAGGAACCCATAAAAGTGGCCTAGATCCGCCTCTGTGTGTGGGGTCACCTAAGATGACACAATATATTTTAGTGGAAGGTTCAAATGAGAAGAAATTTTTTGTAAGAAGAAAAAAGAATAAGTTTCAACCAATAAGAATGCTTAATTTCACTTCATTTAATATTTTCATTTAATTTTAATGTAAGGGTATGTTTGTAAACTTACATAGATCATTAATATCTAGTCTTCCTTTTTAATAGCTAACTAAATGAAATTTGTAACTTACTTTCAAAATATATATTTTTTCAAAAATTAAAAAATAAATTAATTTTGAGTGTAGGACAAACTACTAGGTGTGTAGGATAAATTACGAGTCGTGTAAGATAAATTTAAGTATGTGTAGGATAATTTTCGAAATGTGTTGGATAAGTTTTTATGTGTGTAGGCAATGAAAATTAGTGTAGAGAATAATAGTCTTTATGAGTAATGAATTATTTAAAGATTGTAATAAATGAGATGAAACAATAACTACTTAGTATTTTACAATTGTACCCTTTGTTTTTTTTATTCTCAATTAAATTTTCTTCTCAAATGAACCTCCCCATATATTTTATAGGTTATATAGGATTAGGTTCAAACGTGAACAAAATCCCAATAGTGAACTGCGTGAACTGATCTGAGCCCTTGATTTTTATGATCTTGAGATTAAATTGAGTGGCATGATGGTAATTATTTGGTTAATTTTTTCCATTTAATTAAATACAAAAAGGGCATATGTGTAATTTCAATCTTAAATTGATTGCATAAATCTCTCACAAATCAATTATCATCTTAAATTGATTGCATAAATTTCTCACAAATCAAATCAAGGATTAGGAAAGATGTAACTTAATTCAATTATTAAAATAATTAATTGTTTAAATGCGATGTACACACGTGTATTCTGATTTTGCCCTCTTTTAATGCGATGTACACATGTGTATATCGTCTGTTTTTGTGATATCTTAGAATTTTTTGTATTGAATGTTGATGTACACCTGTGAATTACTGTACACATATGTACGATGCTGAGTACACATGTGTACTATTCTATTTATATCCAAGTACACATGTGTATACCGTTGAAATATGAAGGTTACGTGGATCTTAAAAATCAAAATTTGAATTCTGGTGATGAAATCTGAAATAAAAATTAAAATTGAAATCTGGTGATTTGTTGTTTGTTTTGATAATTATCTTATTAATAAATAAACATAATGTGGATAATGAATTTAAATTAGGAAAGATGTAACTTAATTCAATTATTAAAATAATGATTTAAATCTAATTTTTTATATAATTACAATCCTACCCTTAGCAGCTAAAAAGGAAATCAAGGGTCCATATCTGTTCACACAGTTCACTCTTGGGAGGTTGTTCATGCTGGAACCCTACCCTATTCCTTATAACTTAGTATATCTCATATGAACATAATAAACCGGTGTGGAGTTAATGTAAGGTGACACGGTAAATTTTATTTGTTAAGTCTATGGGTGTACATACCCCATCCCTGAAATCCACATTCACAACTAATTCTCTAAGTCTTGAGCATGTTTCATGTCCTCAATGTTTAGGCATCATTTTAGGGCCTTAAAGATGGCTTAACGGGCCTTGAACGTGTCGGAAATGGCCTTAAACCACAACAGGGACCTAAACTGTCATTTATGAAACTTATTTTCTGATCTGGACTCCCAGGCGGGGCGCGCAAGCCCTGACTAAATCCTCACGCGGGCCGCGTCAGACTTACAGACCAGATTCAATGTTTTGATCCACTTGCAACACCCTTTCGATCACCCAAAGGGCAACGACACGTGTCAAAACCCTATGGTGGGGGCAAAATAAGCCACCACAACTTTGCGACAAGTGTACGGATTGGATCGTGGCACGATATTCAAGAAACGATCCTAACGGTCTTGCTTTTCCTATAAATACCCCCCCCCCATTTTGGGTAAAAACCCACAAATTTTGAGTGAAAGCTCTAAGTTGAGGCCTTTGCTTCATACCTGAGCTCCTGGATCGAGATTAGCTTTCGGGGACCCTTCGTAAGTATTCTTTCGTTCTTTTATTCGCTTTTCGAGTCCGAAAGTCAAGCTTTGTTTTACTTTCTGCATTGACCAGCTTATGGTCAACACGAAGTTCGTTGGAACTTCATAACGTGAGCGTGATCACGATGGTTATAGTCCGTAGTGACTATACCTACTGATTACCACGTTATCTAGGCTCAGTGACGAGTCGTAGTTTCGGCCAAAATGCGCATTCTTGCGTATTTTCTAACCAAACTACTCGTAGGTATCAAAACCGTTTGTTTTGATACCAAACCTATTTTCTAAACTTAGTTAAGCATGTGTTAACATGCTTAGCTCGTCACTTTTAGTCTAGTGCTTATATAGGGGCATAAGGTAAGCGATCTAAACAATCGCTTATGCTTTCGAACCCGACCCATTTGGTCGATCATTAGGATCCGACCAAACACTTTAGGTGACCATAGTTGTATAGGGAATAACCTTCCGAGGTTATACCTCATGGTCACGATGTTAGGGATTCCAAACACGTTTCACGCGAACGACGCGTTAAAGTAGCATAAGCTGCCTAAACGGGTCGTGATATGTCGTAAGCACTTAGGTTAGGTTTCATTTTAGTATAAAGGCTTTGTTAAACCATATTACACGAGTTTCCATACTCGTTTGGTTTACGGACCCGCATACTATCCGATCCTCCGATTTAGGTCCGGTATATTAACATAGTTACCTATATTAGGTGTCGTTTGATATTCCGTGATCTCTAGCATTGTGTGATTATTACACAAGGACTTCAAAGCAATCTCAGGTGAGTACATAGAACCCCATCTTTTACATGTTTTCAAGGTGTCTATGTGAGTACATAGACCCCTCTTTTACTGTTTTCCAAACTGTTTTGGGGTGGAACACATGTGCCTACTTGTTAGTTTCATGCTTTCAATGTTTTCATATCATATGCTGGTTATGTTCGTTAGTACATATATAGTACATGATTTCATTGTGTTTATGCTATGTATGTCCATTGTGTGCATACTTAGTACAATCGATTTACAATACATTTTCATGCTATGTATGCCCATTGTGTGCATGCTTAGTACATTGCTTTACATTACTTTTTATGCTATGTATGCCCATTATGTGCGTACTTAGTACATTATTTTACATTACATTTTATGCTATGTATGCCCATTGTGTGCATACTTAGTACAATTATTCATCACATGCTTACATTTTGGTATGACATTTGGTTTGTTCAAATGATACAATGTACATTCATTAACATTAGCTACGCCACTCGTTAGTAGGTAATGGTACCATAGGACTTGACAACTCCCATTCCTGAAATCTCGGGTTTGTTTGGATTGGAAGGAATGACCGAATTCGATAAACATAACACATATAGACCTTTAATTTGTTTAAAGGTCTATCACCACAGTCACAAAGGCTTGAATGTATGCATTTTCATAATACCGCATAAATGTTCGTATCAGTATAGCATGCAATTGTTCCACAAAACATAACTTTGACTTAAACTATGTTTAATTCAATACCCTGTTTTTGTGCATTTTACCATGGCCCAATTGATATATTTTCACGTGCCATACATGATATTTTGGATACACATTACAATGATTTACACTAAACATAAACAAGTTGACATTGATATACACATTTGGTGGTTTACATAGACATGAACATTTTGATATGGTTTACACAACAACACTTGACAATTGATTCATATATGAACAATTTACATGGTGGTTGGTTTGGGTAAATGATTTGAGTAACGAGGCGTGTGTAATATGATACAAACATGGTGGATACGCCGCTGGTACTTCCTATTCATAAGTGTTTGTATGGTATTACATATCGTAGCGTTACTTGAATCATTTCAAATTAGACATGTAACATTTTATACAAATAACATACTTTTTACAAGACAATGTTTTACAAACAACTTATCTTATTCAACTCATTTTACTTGGTTATTCGTTTAACCTTACATTTATCTATACATATCATCTGATTTCATCGTTTTTCAAATGATTTACAAGACAAAACAATTTACAAGGTCCATGACTGACTGTTATTAAACGTTTTCTTTAAACTCAAGTCATGAATCCCATTTTCACAAAACCTATGTATCTCACAGGCATTTTTATGCTGACGTGCCTACTTTCACATGTGTTTTCAGGAGCTGTTGCTTAGGATGATGATTGTGATACTAGGGCGGACCTGTGTCTTAGAGACATAAAACGAAGATAGACTTAGTTTGAATATGTTCTGAACACTTTATTTCCTGTTTTGAAACAATGTAACACTCGTGTTTAATAAATAAAATATAACCTTGTATGCCATAGTTGTGAAACAATTAATTCTGTCCCAACACTCCCCGACGTTTCCGCCGCGGTTGCATGTTGTACGCGGTCGGGGTGTGATAGAAGAGTTGGTATCAGAGCCAATGGTTATAGGGAATTAGGTTATTAGTAATGCTTTGACCTAGACTATAACTTTCTAGGAACCTAACACAAGTTATCTTGTGTTTAAGATTTTAAAACATGCACTTCACCTATCCTTAGGTGATAACCACAACGAGAACTTCGATTCCGAATCCGCTTTGAGAATTAATCATCTGTTCTAGGATGATTGATTACTAGGTTTTGAACCCTCTGTTATATGGTTTTGAACCCCTTTGAATTTTCAAAAGTCACGTCAAGGTTTTCGGGTTTTAATAGTGTGAACACGTGCGAACTGGAAGAGTGAATGCCTGTACCCCGGGTTTTCTGTCTAAGGCTAGAGTGTTCGTACAAATCCACATAATCGGACCAGTCACTCTTACCTGGGAACTCTTGGGGTGAGTGTTCGCTTATAGGCAAGCATGTCTTCACAATACATTATTTTTGACCCATTTACTTTGATTAGACATTGTGTGTCGCTTGCTTGCTTAGCGATGTATAACCACCATCTTTGCTTTTGTTGAAATTGTTTCATCTCATTCTCTTCATCCAATCATCTCACTCGTTTCCTTCATGTTTTCCTCTTCTAGAATGCCTCCTCGACGCGACAATCAAGTAGCAAATGCCGAACTGGCAAAAATTATTGCACAGCAAATGGCTGCTGCACTTCCAAATCTCTTTGCTCAATGGAATCAAGCCAACAACAACAATGTTCCATGCAATTTCAAGAATTTTAACTCGGCTAAACCACTCAAGTTTAGTGGTTCCGAAGGAGCAACTGGGCTTCTTCAATGGTTCGAGAGCATTGAGAATACTTTCCGTCATGTGCAGTGTCCTGACAATCGCAAGGTCGAGTTTTCTTCGAGTGTGTTTCAGAAGAGGGCTCTTACGTGGTGGAACGGGGTTATGAGGGATCGCGGTGCAGAAGTTGCTCTAGCTCAGACATGGGCTGAACTTAGGGCACTGATGATGTGGGAGTTCTGTCCTCGTCATGAGCAGCAAGCTTTGGAGAAAGAGTTTGACGACTTAAAACAATACAGTGGCGAGCACCGGGCATATACTGATAGGTTTGAGGAGTTGAGTCTGCTTTGCCCGACAATGGTTGCCCCACTCGACAAGGCCATCGAAAGGTACACCGACGGCCTACCTGACTCGGTACAAGACATCATTACTGGTAGTAACCCTACCACACTCCGTCAGGCAATCGAGTTATCAGCGACACTGACTGAGTCGCAGATTCGAAAGGGAAAGCTGCACAAGAAGGGTGACAAGGGTAAGAAGCAGGCGTCTGACAACGAGGATAGCAAGAAAGGTCAAAACAAGAAGGGAAAGGATTCTGGTTCTACAAGGGGGTCAAGGAAGCGTAAGGCTTCCCAAAATTTTGTTGTCACTGCCCAGGTTAACCAGGCAACTCCCAACCAACCCGCACAGCCTCCAGCGAAGAAACCTTATGCAGGGAATGCAACTTTGTGCAATAGATGCAATGGTCACCATCAACCGCAATTTCTGTGCCGTATCGGTACTAACTGTGGGAAGCCAGGTCATCTTGCTGGTGTTTGTCGTTCTGCTCAGAATCAGGCAGTTCAGAACCCGGTTCAACAAGTTGCTCAGCCTCTTGCTTAGCAACAAGGTCAAGCTGCACGACCTCATTTTCCTCCTGGTTCGTGCTACAATTGTGGGGATCTGACCCACTACAGAAACCGGTGCCCAAGGCTAGCCAACCAGAATGCAAACCAGAATCAGGCCCAGGCTCGAGGTCGAGTCTTCAACATGAATGCACAAGAGGCACAAGCAGATGATAATGTGGTGAACGGTACGTTCTTTATTAATAATCAGCCAGCATCCGTTCTTTTTGATTCAGGTGCCGATAAGAGTTTTGTGTCGTTATCTTTTGAACCATTACTTCGCGTGTCTAGAACGAAACTAGGTAAACCTTTGACAGTGGAAGTGGCTAGCGGTGAACCCATTGTTCTTGATTCTGTTCTCTGCAACGGCCAATTAAACCTTAACAACCATCTTTTTCCTATTGACCTCACGCCTATGCAACTTGGAAGCTTCGACGTTATTGTGGGTATGGATTGGTTAGCCAAGTATCGCGCAGAGATAGTTTGTTTTGAGAAGATCATTCGCATGCCGCTTTCGTCAGGTGAGATCCTACAGGTTCGTGGTGAGAAACCTGCTGGTGGTCTCAAACTCATGTCTTGTTTTAAAGCTCGGAAGTATCTGCGAAAGAACTATGTGGCCTTTTTGGCACATGTTGTAGCAGATAAGGGCAAAGGTAAATCTATTCAAGATATTCCTGTTGTTCGGGATTACTCTGAAGTATTCCCTGAAGATTTACCTGGTCTACCCCCAGCACACCAAGTCGAGTTCCGTATTGATCTCGTACCTGGTGCAAATCCCATTGCCAGAGCTCCATATCGTCTTGCACCATCCGAGATGCAAGAGTTTTCTAAGCAGCTGCAGGAACTCTCCGACAAAGGTTTTATCCGTCCTAGCTTTTCACCTTGGGGTGCTCCCGTTCTTTTAGTCAAAAAGAAGGATGGATCTTTTAGGATGTGTATCGATTATCGTGAGCTTAACAAGCTTACTATCAAGAATCGATATCCCCTACCTCGCATTGATGATCTCTTTGATCAATTGCAAGGCGCTTCTTATTTTTCAAAGATTGATCTGCGATCTGGATATCATCAACTCTGTGTGCATGAAGAAGATATTCCCAAGACAGCGTTCCGCACTCGTTACGGGCATTATGAGTTCACAGTCATGCCATTCGGTTTGACTAATGCTCCTGCTGTTTTCATGGACTTGATGAATAGGGTCTGCAAACCTTATTTGGATAAGTTCATCATCGTTTTCATTGATGACATTTTGATATATTCTAAGACGAGAGCTGATCATGAGCAACATCTTCGTCTTGCTTTGGAACTCCTAAAGAAAGAGCAACTTTTCGCCAAATTCTCCAAGTGTGAATTCTGGCTTAAAGAGGTTCAATTATTAGGACATATTGTCAACGAACAAGGTATTCATGTAGATCCCTCCAAGATCAGTGCGATTAGGGATTGGGATACGCCTACGCCTACTACTCCTACTGAAGTTCGTTCTTTTCTTGGTCTAGCGGGTTATTATCGCCGCTTCATTGAAAATTTCTCGAAGATTGCAGTTCCACTAACTGCTCTAACACAGAAGAACAAACCCTTTGATTGGGGATTCAAGCAAGAGGAAGCGTTTCTGACTTTAAAACAAAAACTTTGCGACGCGCCTGTCCTAACTTTGCCCGAGGGCAATGATGATTTCGTCGTTTATTGCGATGCATCTAAATTAGGTCTTGGCTGCGTCCTGATGCAAAGAAACAAAGTCATAGCATACGCATCGAGGCAGTTGAAGATACATGGGAAGAACTACACCACTCATGATCTTGAGTTGGGTGCAGTTGTCTTCGCTCTTAAGATTTGGAGACACTATTTGTACGGTACAAAATGTGTGGTTTTCACTGACCACAAAAGTCTTCAGCATATCTTCAATCAGAAGGAACTCAACATGAGGCAATGACATTGGGTAGAGCTTCTAAATGACTATGACTGCGAAATTCGCTACCATCCTGGTAAGGCGAATGTCGTAGCCGATGCTTTAAGTCGCAAGGAACGTACTAAGCTTCATTGTGTTCGTGTCCAATCTGTTATTCAAGCTCAATCCGATATTCAAACACGTATTTCTCAGGCTCAACAATCTTGTGTTTCACAAGGTTTGATGGATAAGGAATTTCCTTATCACATAACACCTGCCCTTGAACTGAAGGACAATGGATCGTATTACTTCATGGACTGTTTGTGGGTCCCAAGCCAGGATAATCTTCGTACCCTGCTTATGGATGAAGCCCATAAGTCTCGTTATTCTATTCATCCTGGCTCAGATAAGATGTATAAGGATCTTCGTATTCAGTATTGGTGGCCTGGTATGAAGAAAGACATCGCCTTATATGTATCAAAATGCCTTACTTGTCTTAAGGTTAAGGCTGAACATCAGCGTCCTTCTGGTTTATTGGAGCAACCAGAGATCCTAGTTTGGAAATGGGAAAACATTACTATGGATCTCATTACTAAACTTCCGCGCACAAAGAAAGGTCATGATGCCATCTAGGTAGTCATTGATCGTCTTACCAAGTCAGCGCATTTCTTGCCAATCCATGAGGATTTTTCGGCTGACAAACTTGCTCAAATCTATGTGAATGAAATTGTAGCTCGACATGGTGTTCCTTTGAACATCATTTCTGACAGAGATGCTCGTTTCACTTCTCATTTTTGGAGAACCATGCAATCTGCTATGGGGTCCCAACTTAATCTGAGCACAGCTTATCATCCGCAAACGGATGGTCAATCTGAAAGAACAATCCAGACTCTGGAGGATATGCTTAGAGCTTGTGTGATCGATTTTGGTGGTAGTTGGGATTCACATCTTCCGTTGATTGAATTCTCCTACAACAACAGTTATCACTCCAGCATCAACATGGCTCCTTTCGAGGCTCTCTATGGTCGAAAATGTCGTTCACCAGTCTGCTGGAATGAGATTGACGAGGCTCAGCTTACTGGACCAGCCCTCATTTTAGAGACAACAGATAAGGTTAAGAAAGTTCGTGATAACCTTCAGACAGCTAGAAGCCGTCAAAAGAGTTACGCGGACCTAAAACGCAAGCCCTTGGATTTTCAAGTCGGTGATCGTGTATTACTTAAGGTCTCACCTTGGAAAGGTGTGATCAGATTTGGAAAGAAAGGAAAACTTGCACCTAGATACGTTGGACCATTCAAGATCGTCGAAAGAATCGGTAAGGTAGCCTACAGACTTGAGTTACCTCCTGAACTTGGAAATCTTCATCCAACCTTTCATGTGTCCAATCTCAAGAGGTGTTTAGCTGATGAGAACCTCCACATACCGCTTGACGAAATTCGTGTTGACAAAACACTGAAATTTGTTGAGAAACCGGTGGAAATCATGGAACGTGAAGTCAAGTGGCTTAAACACAAGCGCATTCCTTTGGTCAAGGTTCGCTGGGAATCTAAACGTGGACCCGAGTTTACTTGGGAATGCGAAGATCAAATGAAGGCGAAGTATCCGCATTTTTTCCACGAGTTTCCTCTAAATAAATTTCGGAACGAAATTTCCACAAGTAGGGGAGACTGTAACATTTGTGCTTGAAATCATTATGAACAGTTCAATTATCAATAAAACAATGTTATTTGATCCCAATGTTTGTTTGGTTGTGTTTTACATTTTTCATGTTTTGACTTTTGTTCAATTTTAAACTCTACATCACTTTCTGGAGAATTATACGCAAATTGGTGCGTAGACGTACTCAGTTTAATGCGACAAATACTCCGGAACATCAACATATACTCAACATACCTTAAAAACCTTTACATAACTTAGAAATAAGTTTTGAAGGCTTTGGTATGGCAAAAACAAGTTAATTCGCTTACAGGGACTAAACTTGACAAACTGCGAAAGTATGCCAATTTGAACTGTAACAAACATTCCGGAACATGACCATAAGTTAAACACACCTTAAATATCCTTTACATAGCTTAGAAAAAGGCTTTGAGAGGTTCGGTGTGCTAAAATAAACTTTTGGGTCATTCAGGGACTAAAAGTGTCAAAAAGTGCACAAGTTTGCACCTTCGCGCATAACTTACGTTCTGAATACATCCGGACATCCAAAAATTTATGTAAGCATTATAATATTATGCCTTAGTGTTTGGCATGAGAAAAATCCATTCGTCTCGCATTTTGGATCGTTTTTCGCGCTTATGCGCATTCCGTCGTAATTAACCGAACATCGCGATCGTACGGCCAAACGAACCAACATCCGACATATTTTTGAGCATGTTTCATGTCCTCAATGTTTAGGCATCATTTTAGGGCCTTAAAGATGGCTTAACGGGCCTTGAACGTGTCGGAAATGGCCTTAAACCACATCAGGGACCTAAACTGTCATTTATGAAACTTATTTTCTGATCTGGACTCTCAGGCGGGGCGCGCAAGCCCTGACTAAATCCTCACGCGGGCCGCGTCAGACTTACAGACCAGATTCAATGTTTTGATCCACTTGCAGCACCCTTTCGATCACCCAAAGGGCAACGACACGTGTCAAAACCCTATGGTGGGGGCAAAATAAGCCACCACAACTTTGCGACAAGTGTATGGATTGGATCGTGGCACGATATTCAAGAAACGAACCTAACGGTCTTGCTCTTCCTATAAATACCCCCCCCCCCCCCCCGTTGGGAAAAAACCCACAAAATCTGATCTAAAGCTCTAAGTTGAGGCATTTGCTTCATACCTGAGCTCCTGGATCGAGATTAGCTTTCGGGGACCCTTCGTAAGTGTTCTTTCGTTCTTTTATTCGCTTTTCGAGTCCGAAAGTCAAGCTTTGTTTTACTTTCTGCATTGACCAGCTTATGGTCAACACGAAGTTCGTTGGAACTTCATAACGTGAGCGTGATCACGATGGTTATAGTCCGTAATGACTATACCTACTGATTACCACGTTATCTAGGCTCAGTGACGAGTCGTAGTTTCGGCCAAAATGCGCATTCTTGCGTATTTTGTAACCAAACTACTCGTGGGTATCAAAACCGTTTGTTCTGATACCAAACCTGTTTTCTAAACTTAGTTAAGCATGTGTTAACATGCTTAGCTCGTCACTTTTAGTCTAGTGCTTATATAGGGTCATAAGGTAAGCGATCTAAACAATCGCTTATGCTTTCGAACCCGACCCATTTGGTCGATCATTGGGATCCGACCAAACACTTTAGGTGACCATAGTTGTATAGGGAATAACCTTCCGAGGTTATACCTTATGGTCACGATGTTAGGCGTTCCAAACGCGTTTCACGCGAACGACGCGTTAAAGTAGCATAAGCTACCTAAACGGGCCGTGATAGGTCGTAAGCACTTAGGTTAGGTTTCATTTTAGTATAAAGGCTTTGTTAAACCATATTACACGAGTTTCCATACTCGTTTGGTTTACGGACCCGCATACTATCCGATCCTCCGATTTAGGTCCGGTATATTAACATAGTTACCTATATTAGGTGCCGTTTGATATTCCGTGATCTCTAGCATTGTGTGATTATTACATAAGGACTTCAAAGCAATCTCAGGTGAGTACATAGAACCCCATCTTTTACATGTTTTCAAGGTGTCTATGTGAGTACATAGACCCCTCTTTTACTGTTTTCTAAACTGTTTTGGGGTGGAACACATGTGCCTACTTGTTACTTTCATGCTTTCAATGTTTTCATATCATATGCTTGCTATGTTCGTTAGTACATATATAGTACATGATTTCATTGTGTTTATGCTATGTATGTCCATTATGTGCATACTTAGTACAATCGATTTACAATACATTTTCATGTTATGTATGCCCATTGTGTGCATGCTTAGTACATTGCTTTACATTACATTTTATGCTATGTATGCCCATTGTGTGCGTACTTAGTACATTATTTTACATTACATTACATTTTATGCTATGTATGCCCATTGTGTGACAACTTAGTACAATTATTCATCACATGCTTACATTTTGGTATGGCATTTGGTTTGTTAAAATGATACAATGTACATTCATTAACATTAGCTACGCCACTCGTTAGTAGGTAATGGTACCATAGGACTTGACAACTCCCATTCCTGAAATCTCGGGTTTTTCTGGATTGGAAGGAATGACCGAATTCGATAAACATAACACATATAGACCTTTAATTTGTTTAAAGGTCTATCACCACAGTCACAAAGGCTTGAATGCATGCATTTTCACAATACCGCATAAATGTTCGTATCAGTATAGCATGCAATTGTTCCACAAAACATAACTTTGACTTAAACTATGTTTAATTCAATACCCTGTTTTTGTGCATTTTACCATGGCCCAATTGATATATTTTCACGTGCCATACATGATATTTTGGATACACATTACAATGATTTACACTAAACATAAACAATTTGACATTGATATACACATTTGGTGGTTTACATTAGACATGAACATTTTGATATGGTTTACACAACAACACTTGACAATTGATTCATATATGAACAATTTACATGGTGGTTGGTTTGGGTAAATGATTTGAGTAACGAGGCGTGTGTAATATGATACAAACATGGTGGATACGCCGCTGGTACTTCCTATACATAAGTGTATGTATGGTATTACATATCGTAGCGTTACTTGAATCATTTCAAATTAGACATGTAACATTTTATACAAATAACATACTTTTTACAAGACAATGTTTTACAAACAACTTATCTTATTCAACTCATTTTACTTGATTATTCGTTTAACCTTACATTTATCTATACATATGATCTGATTTTATCGTTTTTCAAATGATTTACAAGTCAAAACAATTTACAAGGTTCATGACTGACTGTTATTAAACGTTTTCTTTAAACTCAAGTCATGAATCCCATTTTCACAAAACCTATGTATCTCACAGGCATTTTTATGCTGAGGTACCTACTTTCACATGTGTTTCCAGGAGCTGTTGCTTAGGATGATGATTGTGATACTAGGGCGGACCTGTGCCTTAGAGACATAAAACGAAGATAGACTTAGTTTGAATATGTTCTGAACACTTTATTTCCTATTTTGAAACAATGTAACACTCGTGTTAATAAATAAAATATAACCTTGTATGCCATAGTTGTGAAACAATTAATTCTGTCCCAACACTCCCCGACGTTTCCGCCGCGGTTGCATGTTGTACGCGGTCGGGGTGTGACAGAAGAGTTGGTATCAGAGCCAATGGTTATAGGGAATTAGGTTATTAGTAATGCTTTGACCTAGACTATAACTTTCTAGGAACCTAACACAAGTTATCTTGTGTTTAAGATTTTAAAACATGCACTTCACCTATCCTTAGGTGATAACCACAACGAGAACTTCGATTCCGAATCCGCTTTGAGAATTAATCATCTGTTCTAGGGTGATTGATTACTAGGTTTTGAACCCTCTGTTATATGGTTTTGAACCCCTTTGATCACATGTGGTTTAAGTTCGTTCTCTATGACGAAATCAATGGGTCTAGTCTTTCTAGGCACTGTTCGTTTTCTTAAGTGGTCCATTGGCTTAACAATGAATAGTTTAGGTTATTTAATGGCCTCACGTGAGTAGTACATGATAGTATTAGTAATATCGCCATCTCTAGTTAATTTATCAAAACAAGAACAAAAAATCTCAACCTCACCCGGTTTCTTCTTCTTCGTAGTCGTCGTCTACTTTGTCCACCATTTGACCATTGCCAATGTCTTATTTCTCTTCTTCATACTCCTTTTTTGCATAATCGTCTTCTTCATCAACAATCTCATCTTCAACTTCATCTTATTCATCAACTGTACCACTATCGTTATCAATCTTTCACATAGATAGTTTACACAATGTGTTGGACATTAAAAAACATAATTTTCTCAATATATAATTACTTTGAACTTTCGTGAAATGATGCATACTAATAGAATTTGTCCTAATGAATCAACATTTTCCCACAAACCCTTTTCCATCAAACTCATTTATAAATTCCACCCTAATACTATCATCTTCATCACACACCCAATTGTTGTGTTGTGTTTTCTTTTTCTAGTTTCACATTCATTCAATTTTGCATCCTTTGCCTCTTGAATTTGTGAGCACGCACGTGTAGAAGAAAATTCTCAAGATCCAATAATCCGATCTGAAAATAGATGGTATTCATAGCGGATGAAGATTAAATACATTGATGAAAGCTAATGTTTCTCAATGAATGGAATAATGTGGTATTGTGGTTGGAGACATCCCGTTAGGTTTTGAGGAATTTCAAGAGTACAAAGAGGAGTCACCAAACATTAAACATGAACACATATATAGCCATTTATATAATATAATTCCCTTTTAAAACATGATTTCTAAATATTTCTTTGATGTGAAATAAATATGGATAAACGAAATTTAATATGTAGAACATACAACCCCTTACCGCCCTAAACTTATCACCGATAATCCAAATGACCATTTACGAAAGTAAACAATGTTCAGGCGTCCCAAAATATAAAATCATGAACCGCGAAACGAAAACCTCCGTTAACACCCTAATTTTTAATGTGTTTCTTCCAAATTGGGGACATATAAGTGAGGCAGCTTTTGAAGCTGACATAGAGCCAGCTTACCCAAGTGTCACATGATGCTAGTTGACTCTTTGTGAAAGATTGGCCCGTATGGTCTCTTTCTCCTCAAAAGCGATACCGTTAGGTGCATCCCCACCACTACAAACATTTTAATTTTTAAATGTTTTTTATGTTTTGTTTCTATGTATCAGTTATTCAGAAAATACAAATTAAAAAATATTACATAATTTTTAATACATAGGTTTGTATCTTCTTGTTTTCTTTAAACACTTTAAATAATAACTACAATTGTTATATACGCGACAAAAATATAATATATATATTGCTGAATATTCTTTGAAAAATACATATGGATATTAAAGTGATTGGTGTAATTTGGGAAATTAATCCAATGCGGTAGGCCACGCCTCGTCGCATACACTAAACCGACATAAAACGATATTTATTAAGAAACAAACTGTTGGCCGCATAAAACTGTCCGCCGCCCCTTCTATCCACTTGCATTTGTGCAATAAATCGATAGATATTTAGTTTTAGCACCTTTTAAATTTTTGAATAATATATAAGTAGACACAAACGCTTTGTTTTTTTTAGAACACGTGTAGTTCTACGTGACCGGGCTACATCTAGGACATAGAAACCCATAGCGCCAGGGAACACCACCCCTCTCCCATGACGCTATAGGCTGAAATTTGGGTTGGCTGTAATGAGGATAACGGGTGAAAAGTAGTTGAGGGTTTGAATTGTTACCGTCGAACGGTAAAAAATTCAATATGTATATATTAGGTAGTGTTATTGTAAAAAGGGTGTGTTTTGTAAGAAGTGTACGAACGAATCTACACCATGTGATCTATAATCTAATGGTTGAGATTATAACGGCAAAATTGTAAATACTGTTTTCCATTAAAATAATTAATTTTCTATTCTAAAGGTATAAAGATAAATTTAACATTTTTAAATTAAAAAACCCACATGCAAGTTCTCTCCGTCTTTTTTAAACGTCAATATAACTTTTATACATAACTTTTAAAAAAAAATACACCATAATAACGAGTGTTTTTTATCTTTAATATGAGTACCATATTGATATATATTTATATATAGGGAAAAAACTACGTTTCAATCGGATGTTTTAGTCCACGGTGTTTTGTCTTTGTTGTTTTAATTGTATAACATAGACAAAACACCATGGACAAAAACATCCGATTGAAAAGTAATTTATTTTCTCTATATAAGTATAGCAATATAATATATTATTAAAGATTAAAAAACACTCGTTATTATGATGTATTTTTTTAAAAGTTATGTATAAAAAGTTATCGGCATTTAAAAAAGACAGGGGGAACTTGCATGTGCATTGCATGTGAGTTTTTGATGACATGAAAGATGAAGTGAAGATTGTTGTGTACGAGGCTCCAAGTACACAATCTGAGAAGTTTGAACCCTCTGCTTGTGATGAAAGGGTTCAAAGCAAGCAAAAAGGAGCCAAAACAAGCGGCTTAGAGACGAGGAAAGGAGAAGCCTAAACATCAAAGACAATCACCCTCTCCAAGATCATCTACAGGCAGCAATCGTCCCTAAAAGGCTCGTGATGTGAAAAAATGATTTGGTCAAACCGGTCAGTAACGGCAAATGTGATAAATATGCGTTTGACTGTGCTAACAAAGCTTTTGGGAAAATAGATGAGATTTCTAAACAAGACATGCAATCTAAGCAAGACAAAAGAACTCAAAGGAAATCTCCACAGCAAAAGGCCTCTACAAACAACGAGTATAGGCATCCTAATTCATCTTCGTTTGCAAGACATGTGTGTGAAAATCAAGCACAGAAAGGACTAGTTCGTCCTTCATGGCCTGCAAGAGCTACTCAAGCTGATCAGAATGTCTTCTACGTGAAGAGACAAACATGCTTCAATTGCGGCATTCCTGGTCACATTGCTTAGAACTGCACACATCGTCCCTCTATACCATATTATGCTCAAAATCAGAGGGTTACACTTAAGGATAACTATCATTCTAAGCCAATAAAGGTATCGCCACCTAAGGCAATGAAGAATGTGAATCTCAAGGTTAAACCATCCGATGGGGATTGGAATGCTGCTAAAAACAAACGCAAGGTTGTTCAGGAACAAAAATCTATTCTAAAACTAATAAACCTGAAACTGCTAAAGTTGCTCAACCGAAGGCAACAAACACGTTTGTTAAAGTGAAACAAATTTGGAAACCCAAATGCAAAGCAACAACATCACCAATCCTTGAAACAAAAAGAGACATGTGTTTAAAGGAAGTGTCTTATTTTGATGCTTTAGGAATACCTAGGACCATGATGGCCTGGGTACTAGGGCTGTAAATGAACCGAACGTTCAGTGAACAGTTCGTGAACCGTTCGGTGGGAAGTTCATTTATGTTCGTTCGTTTAGTAAATGAACGAACACGAACAAGAAATTTCGTTCGTTAAGTTAAACGAATGAACATGAACAGAGGTTGCGTTCGTTCGTTTATGTTCGTGAACGTTCGGTAATGTGTTCGTTTATGTTCGTGAGCATTCGATAATGAGTTCATTTATGTTTGCCCGTTAATATTTATTTATGTTAGTTCGTTTAAAGGTTTTGTATGTTCTGTTTTGTTTTATTATTTCTAGTTTTTAAAATTTTGAAACCCTAGTTATCTTATATGCCTCTCACAACATCCCTCATTTCACTATTTCAATTATCGTTTGTGTTAAAGCTTGACAAACTCTTAATTTTGTGTTTATCAAGGTTTTTATAATCATGCCAACTGTGTTCGGATAATTATTTTAAGTGTTTACTTATTTTTTTGTGGATTCTTCGTAATGTTTGTGATGAAAATGCAGATGTTATTCTAAAATGAATATTGTGCTCGTAAACGTCATTTGTGTTCATTTATGTTCATAAACATTTGTTAGAGTTCATTAGCATATGGTAAGTGTTCGTGAACAGTTCACGAACGTGTTCGTTTCTTTAATGAACGAACACGAACAAGATATCTCGTTCGGTAAGCGTCCGTGAACAGTCCATGAACAAGCTTGTTCCTTAACGAACGAACACGAACAAGGCCTTGTTCGTGTTCGTTTGGTTCGTTTACAGCCCTACTGGGTACCAATGTCTTACTAATATCCTTATTTATTCAGAGATAACCAAGGAGGAGCTATTGACAATCTCTGGGATGTTGATAGCGGTTGTTCTAGGGATATAACGGGTAACATCTCACTGTTGCAAAAAAAAGTTCAATTTACTACAGATGATATGTTTCCTTTGGAGGTAAGATAAGATTACCAAGAAAGGTACATTAAATTTTGATGCTTTTATTTTAACATTGATTAGTCTTCAATCTAATGGCGGAATGATTAAGCAAAAACAATAAAAATATTTTCATTTTCTTTCGCTATATCTTTGTACATACGTTTTCATTATTAGATAAATTTACGCATAAAGTGTGATGCACAAATTTAGGAGGGAAGAGTATGATATATGTACATATGCATTGTTTTAAGGGGAGAAAATGAGAAAAATCCAAAAAACATTTGAAAAACAGAAAAATCCAAAAAGATTTTATTGCATCATTGGGAAATGAAATAAATGTTCATGCTAAAGGGTCTGACTGAAACATGTAAGGTGCTATAGCTGAAAAGACTAGGATTTATTGTGATATGTCGATAAACTTGATGCTCAAAGTGATAAAAGATGCCAAGTGATATAAACATAACGAACTATGTACAATGTGGGTAACATATCATCGGTGTATGATATGGTCTTAAATCCTTCCTTGATAGATAGCCAACGTCCTGAGGTTTTGGGTCTTTATGTTGTTGAGTCATTCGGGGATATCATGGTTGTCCTTCTGTTGCTCCAGCCTATATGCGGACCTAGGCACAGTCATGATATCTTAAAAGAGCCAAAAAGTGGCCAAAAACCTTAAAGGAAGAAAACCTCAAATGAGAGAATTATTTTAAAGCGAAATTCGTACCAAAGGTATTTTCCTAACCCTCGTTGGACATATATATTGGTCACTCTGCTGTACGAAAGTACTGACATGTTCACCAATAGTTGTAAATCAAAAGGATGATCTCAGTATACTCACCTGCTACGATGAATCGTTGTGCTTACCTTGATCGCGGGGGTATATCATGATATGGGACACACAAGTATTATAGTATAATATTAACCTTAAGCATATCACGAAGTTGAAAAATTGAAAGTTGAGCGTTGGGTTTAAGTGGACAAACATATCGTCAATCGCATAGACCAGTCTGAATAAGTTCGCACTAAAAAGTGTTCCTTGGTCTGTCTGAAAACGATTTTGATCCCATTGCAATTGTAATTGTATATTGTAACTGTTGAATTAGTTTCTTTGTTTCTTTGCGTTTCTGTTCATATTCTTATAATTAATATTAAAAATATTAGAAAACTTAAAAAAATCCAAAATAGAGTGTTTTATTTGTTTTATTAAAAATTTAACCGTTCTTGAAGATTTGACTTATCATCAAAAGGAAAGAAATATGAATTGTCAAATCCGAGTACAAGTACATGGATGTACTAAGTGTTCATGTGGTACTTTTCTCCATTGCATAGAATTGTCTGCTTATAAATTTCTGAGAATTTTGCAGAACTTGATTTAAATCAATAAACAAGGGTTCATGTAGAATGAGTTGATGTTAGTTGCTGACAAAGCATGAAACATCACAACAACTAGATGTACCTGAGTCAGAAGAACTAGATACGAATTGCCGTCTGACAGTGAAAGTACATGTGAAGAAGTACTTGTGAACCTACTTGAAAGAGAAACATTGAAGAAGAAAAGAGCTGTTGAGAATCCTCCTCTCGTATTCTTTTAACAAGATGTTCAAGCAGATGTTGATCGTGATCCTAGTATGAAGCTAACCACAAGAGAACAAGAAAGAGACCAAGTGCTGAGAGTTTAGAAGTCAAGAACTTCCACAACACCTACAACATAGAGACAACTATAGACTCTATTGAAGACGTTGCTAAATTCATGATATGAAGATAATTTGATGCATCAGTCTAGGGGGCATTGTTAGGCCCTAGAAGTGTGAGACTGACGTATCAAATATACGCAATGGGCTATGGTAGCGAACTGGGCTTTACAGAGTTAGTCTATATTAGGTTTGGACCTTGTATAGGTCATTTGGGCCATGCCTATGGCCATGTGGGGAATGGGCTTACCTAGAGTATATAAACTAGTTTTATATCATTTCTAGGGTAGAGACCTCCTTGTTATAGAAATTCTAGAGAACCAGAGAGGGAGGCATTTTGTGTATTAGGAACTTGTACCAGACGGTTTTGCTCTTAAGTAATAAAATCGTGTGGAAGTTTGAAAGTGATTCGGTATTGTTCTTGTTTTTCAGTTTTTCTTGAATTTCACTAAGTTTGGATTCCGCCCATCCTTAGTGATTGTTTGATATCATAGTTTGATCTAGTTTTTGGGACTTACAGGGGTTAAGCTTGGGTTAAGCTTGAAGAGTAGGCATGGCATGTCAACTTCTCTTCTTTAGTATTTATGTTGGTTTTTGCCATTAATTTGTTCCTTTTATACATTTAAGCTCTTTTAATCCCGAAAATCAAAAGTATACAAAGAAACACACTTTTTCCGGCATTAGTACATAAAAGGGTTGATTTTATACCTTATTTGATATAATTTTTATGTTGTATTTTGTGCATATCAACACACTATATCTAACACGTAAAATTAGATTTTACGAAACAAAATCGTGTATATTAACACAAAACATGATAACAATACTATTCGACACAAAATATATATATAGACTGTGTAAAAAATTAAAATATAACACTTTATGAAGAACGCATAAAATCTTGTAACACGCCGCCAAAAAAAATACACATCAATAACTGGTATAACACATCTTGATGAACAAATAACTGAACAAACACAACATCAATAGCTACAAATACATGTCCTTCATTAAACATGTAACTGATAAAACACACTATGAATAAACTATTAACTGATAAAACAAAACGCCAAGAAATTGTTCATCATCGATCACATGGCATGTTAATGGTTGCAGAACCACAAAGAACATAAAACACAACGTCGAGAATTCAAGTACATACAGAAACGAAACCTTATAGTTACCACAATCAACCATTGCATTGGATATTGACATTTTTTGATCCATGATATTTAATTGAAAGAAGCAAAAAAAAAAAAAATCGTATGAGTTTTGATTAAGGTATGTGTTCTTCGTAATTATGTAACTGACGATTTTTAATTGTTAAAATATATATTTAAAAATCTTAGTTTATTTTTTAAGAAATATATTTTCCAAAAATAACTTAATTATTGAATTACTTTTATGCCCTTTTGTTAAAAATCCTTAGATGCCACATATCACCATAATAATACTTTCTATACTTTATACGAAAAATGAACCTTGTAGCCAACTCTCACCCTATGTACAAATGTGTATAAATAATTGTACACATATGTATATAAAGAAAGAATATGATTCTGACTTGTTTTTTCTAGTGTACATATGTGTAAATCAATTAATCGTACCCAGTAAATCCCACAAATAGAAAAGCTATTGATAGGGTCTGGGGAGGATGGGATGTAGGCAAACCTTACCTCTATATGTAGGATAGAGAGACTTCTTCTAGAGAAACCATCCCCGACTAAACTCCAACAACAGCCAAAACACAAACGAATAAACAAACAATAAAGTATAAAAATAGTAAAACTAGCAAGAACACGAATGCAAACAAGAGTGATGAAAGTAACATAGAAAAATGTATGACCTCATGGGACAACACATAGGCATAAATACAAGAATACAATGATATGCAAAGTCCGTCTTATAGGATTATCCAAGTCTCTACAACAAACATAAGCCACCTCTTTTAACTACACCTACAAATCCTGAACCTTAATCCTACGCCTCCACAAACTCCTATCATGGACCATATCCTCGGAGAGGTGCAACTCCCATCATGTACATATGTGTAAATACATGCTTTAAATGAAAAACAGGTATCATAAATATATGTTTGACAATGTACACATATGTATAATTAAAAATATGACAATATACATATGCGTATAATTAAAAAATTGACAATACACATCTAAGGGGTCCTGAGGCAAAACAATTGGATAACATGTTAACTTTATTGAATGATTTAAGTTTTGGTTCATAATGAAATAGGTGGATTTAGGATTTCCATGGGGAGAAGTCGTTTTCAGTTAGAAGCATTATAAGGCATATAGATAATATGCCGTTACTAGAAGTGAATACGGAGACGAGGTATTCACAGTTCTGATTAAGGTTAACATTTTGGGTTGGCATGTGTTAATGAATCGGTTGCGTAGTCGACCAAACTTAGGGGAAAGCGGTATCTGCGTCCCAGTGTGTTGTGTCCACTTTGTGAGTCGTCGAAGGAGTCGTTGGCTCATTTATTTGGTTTTTGTGATGTAGCGAGTAGTATGTTGGACTCGTTTTTATAGTGGTTGCAATTGGCACGTAGTGTGTTGGACTAGTTGGATCGTTACGTTGTTGGATTCTTGTGGTCTTCACAAATGGAGAAAATTTGAAGTTCATGGTATTTGGTGGATTATTTGGAGGTTTTGTAATAACACGGGGTTTTATGGTAAAGAGCATCAGAATGGAATTATTTTTGATAATATTGTTAATTTTTTCTATATGTGGACGGTGTCTAGAAATAAGAAAATTAACGTTACTTAGACGTGTTGGTTAACAAACCTGCTCTTGTTTGTGTAATGTTTTGTTTTGTTTCGGAGGCTAGCTTTTTGCTAGCTGTTAATAATCTGTCGTTCAAAAAAAATATCGTTATAAGAATTTCATTTATATATCAATACAAAGTAAACAAGTTCTTATTTAATCACAACTTTTAGCACAAATATCCCGATTATCTTAGCTTCTTTTAGCACAAATATCCCAGTTATCTTAGCTTGTTTTAGACAACCCGTAGTGGGGGGTTTTGGACGTTTTTCCACAAAAAATACCCCTTAACGCCATGTGACTTCCCCCTTGGGCGTTGTTTTCAAAAAATGGGGAAGGGGGAGCGTGCTTAAAAAAATGTTGCACTTTGTCTCCTTTTTCAAATTCAACCGTTACCAAACGGTCAAAAACAATAAATATATATATTTAATTTATTCACCTTTTTACCTATATAAACACCCACTTTTCATCTCTTTTTTTATAAAACTTCCTCTACTCCCTTCTATTCTTCTCCTTATTTTTATAAAAACTTTCCCTACTCTTTTCTTTATTAAATCATGAATCCCTTCCGACCCCATTCGGTGTACCGTCAAGACCCAGTAACCTCAATACATTTCGTCCGAACACCACGCAACCGTAACCGAACTTCAACCTTCAAGACATGGATCCGAATGTGTGACAACCCTCACTAAACCAGGTATCCGTACGACTTAATTAATTACTGCTTAATTACTGTGCTTGCTTGAAATTACTGATGAACTGCTACTTGATTTCTGATACATGCATATTCCTGCATCATACTTTACATACCGTCACTACATTATTTACATGTTGAACCTTAGTGACAAACATGATGCACAAAAGCACAGTAGCACTATGAACGGATAACCTATTGAACATGCTGATAAAGCCAGCATCAGGCAGACACTGCCTCTAAGGCCTGTATGAGCCAGAAATATTTTACTACACTAGTGGTGAGTGTAGGGATACAAGGGTTGTAGAACTGCGTCTCTAGGAATAAGTTACAATGACTGGATGTGCCTAAGACGTACACCATGCATAAAACTCAGCACTTTAATAAACAATTCAGCTTCTAGCTAACTAATAAAGTGCCAAAACATGAGGAAAATATTAGTAGACACTTTCCAAGGTGTCGGGAATAAGTTGTGTCACTAAAAATGGTATTAACGACACTTTAAAGCTTTGTTTAACGCTTTAACGGGTTGCTATCTAACGGAACAACCGGACTATACCCGGAACATGAAAATATTGTCATTAACACTATTTATCTTTTTCTGAGCCAGTTAGGGTCCCTGAATACCCTAACACCCGCCATAAAGCACAACGCACAACTAACCGAGTTAATCCCTAACTTAACTAATCTAACCTAACTATAAACTAACTAACACTTGAAATCCAACCAAGAACCCCCCCCCCCTGGCCGATTTCGGTCACATTGTGACCATAACTTGTACCATATTGATTATTTTATTTCTTTTGTTCCATATCAAGAAGACACATGAACTTTTGGGTAAATCACTTGATCTTTGTCTATAAGTACATGAGGTAATCCATCATTCTTCACCACTTAACATCTCAACAAAACAATCCTCTCTCTCTCTCTAAGAAGTTCGGCCGAACACCCCCCTCTACATCCATCCATCTTTCGATTTCCTTCATCACATTCCAAGATCACACAAGCATTAAGGATCGCGTATAAGAAGGCTTGGTGCATTCGGAGCTCAAAGGACCTCACTCTATTGCTTTTATCCACCCTTTTTGCGTCTAGATTCTTCCCTAGCCTCGAGCTAGTGGTAAGTTGCTTAAATCACCCTCTCGAACTATTTTGAAGTGGTTAAAACGATATGTAACGGTTAAAACTCGTAATCTTACAAGTTGATGCATTAAAGTTTACTAAAAATGCAAGTAAAGATGGTTAAAAGCTTATATGTTGTGTAAATCTTGTAGTAATTGATTTGTGTGGTTATTTGGACCCGATCTATGTTGTGGTAGCTCGGATCATCATTTAACCCGGGTTGGTCATGATCATGGATCATGACATAAGGTTGTTTTGAAAATAACAAGGGTTAAAGGATGAAACTCTACCACACACGAATCATGAACTTGTGTAAAAGCGATTTTGCTTGTAAAATAGTGTTTAAAACTAGTAGATCTACGAATCTACAAGTGGTATTTTCAAAGAACTAAGTATCAAAGAAATCATGTTTTCCAAAGACGGATCTTACACTAACAAGAATGATTTTTAGAAACTGATGTGTGTAAAATGCAACATATAAAACACATCAATTAAGGCATAAAACTAACCCTTTTTAAGTACTAATGTTGGAAAAAGAGTGTTTTTGTCTTCCTTTTGTATTTTCAGGATGAAATGAGCTCAAAATCACAAAAGAAGCAAAAAGACCACTAATTCTACCATAAATACAAGAAAAGGAACAAAAGTAAACTGCCCGGACCCTCAACGGCACCTCCCAAGACAAAGAGAAGAGAACAGAGTCTGAACACGCCCCGTGTCCAGTGAACACGGGGGCGTGCCCATGAAGCAGCAGAAAAGACAAATCAGTAGAAGCTTCCATTGCTCACCACGGGGCCGTGCCCATCGGGCACGGGGGCGTGTTGAAAGTACAGCAGGCGCATTAATTGTAATTCGCAATTACAATTAATGAAGAGAGAGAATGTCAGACGGGCACGGGGCCGTGTCCAGCGGACACGGGGCCGTGTTCAGCGTTCTGTTCAGCCTATAAATAGAGGAGCTTGGTTTCATTCTCTCTCATCCCTTGGCACACCACCTCTCTCACACTTCATCCACCATCCATCACCACCATAACACCATCATCCACCACCATCATCCATTGTCCATCATAGAGTGTGTGAGTCGTCTCGGGATCCAAGATTGATCGTAAGAGTTCTTGACAATCAAGGCCATGTTTGCCTAAGTCTCTTACATCACTTGGTGAAGACAAGTGTTTAGTATAATACTTTTTATTTTTAATCTTTTGCACTTTTTATTTGGTTTTGTATTAATGACTTTAATAACTAGTTACTTATGTTGAAGGTGATCTTTCCTTATCGTTTGTCCGTGGTGTCTTGGCGTTATTTTACTGTCTATATAAAATAAAAGATTTTCACCATTCATATCTCCACGGTCTATATGGAGGTATGTTGGCTACCTGGTCGGGGGTTAAGGGAACGGTTTGGTAAGGGTCTTGCCCTTGTTCAGCGTTTAGAGGTCCTGCTTGGGACCTGGGTCAAATTTAGTAGGATCTCCTTCAATGCCCATAGGTATTGGATGGCGGGGATCCAAACTCTTTGACCCCCTCATAAGCTAACTACTATTAATACTATAACCCGGCTATTTAGGACTGTATCCCTGCTGACTCAGACTACTTAGCCGAGGGTAACGTCACCGCCAAAAGCGGGGCCTACCATAATTTGCATTAATAACTTAATTCATTATCTTTCAATAATCCGACCCTTTAGGATTGTATCCTTGCTGACTCAAACTACTGGGTTGAGGGTAACGTCGCCTTCAAAAGAGGGGCCTACTACAATAACTAAGATAATCTCTTAAACAAGTGCAAAAGTGCGAAAATAATCAAAGGTTATACTAATACACGTGTCGGATCCAAGTGATTCATCTTGTCTATCTGTTTTTATTTTATTTTCTTTTTCAGCATTTAGTTAGTTTTTATTTTTCTTAGTTTAAAACAATTTTCTAACTTTTTGATTTGATTAGACGTTGAGGATAAACCGGTATTAAAAGCTCTTGTGTCCTTGGACGACCTCGGTATCTTACCAACACTATACTACGTCCACGATGGGTGCACTTGCCCATATGTGTGTTTAGTGTTAGTGAATATCGTGTTTTATAAATTTAAAACTTGGCTAAAAGTGTAAAAAGGGCTTAAATAAACATCTAAAAATATATACACACCGACACACATCAAGTTTTTGGCGCCGTTGCCGGGGACACAAGGATTTTAAGAAAGTTAGGAATCAACGGCCTAATCATCTTTTTATTTTTCTTTAATTTTTAGGATTTTTTTTAGATTTTTCAGCTTCTGCAGAGCTCAGCACGGGGCCGTGCCTGGTCGGACACGGGCCGTGCTCAGCAACGTTACTGGCAGTTTTTGTTTTTCAAGTTAACAGAAGGCTGACCACGGGGCCGTGTCGGTGCAACACGGGGTCGTGTCCAACTTCCAGTAACTGGGATCTGAAAAACAACCACTGTAACTCCGACCACGGGGCCGTGTTCGCTCGACACGGGGCCGTGGTGAACCTTCTGACCAACATTCTTTTCTGTTTTTATTGCAGGACTTGGAACCCGACGCCAACCTCGCGTAGTGTATGAGCTCCAGTTCCAATAAAGACATAAAGGAACCATTAGAAGAACCCGAACGCTTTCTCAGAAAAAGGTTAAAAGCCAAAAACCAAGAGAAGGTTTCGGGTGACCCACCCCCAATGGCGGACCAACGTACCCTCATGGATTACTTACGGCCCACCGTAGGTAATCTCGGCGCCGCTATCAATGCCCCGAATGTCGAAGCCAATAACTTCGAACTTCGACCGCACTTGATACAAATGCTCCAAAACTCCGCAACCTTTCACGGGCTCGCGGACGAGGATCCCCATCTACATATAACTAATTTCTTAGAAATATGTGATACATTTCGGATCAATGGAGCATCAAACGACGCCATCCGCCTTCGTATGTTTCCATTCTCACTAAAAGACCGAGCGAAAGCTTGGCTCAACACCCTCCCAGCTGGATCGGTAAACACCTGGGATGAACTAGCCCAAAAATTTCTATATAAGTATTTCCCTCCTTCTAAAACTGCTAAATTAATGGCTGAAATTAACACATACTCACAAGAGGACGGGGAATCCTTATATGAAACTTGGGAAAGGTTCAAGGAGCTATTACGCAAGTGTCCCCATCACGGCCTCGCAATATGGCAACAAGTATCCACTTTCTACAATGGGTTGTTGCCACATACTAGGCAGACACTTGATTCTAGCTCCGGGGGACTTTTAGGTAATCGACGCCCACACGAAATATATAATCAGATTGAGGAAATTGCTCAAACCAATTTTCAATGGCACACTCCCCGGGGAAATAAAACTATCGCCCCGGGCGCCCATAAGGTAGACGAAAGCACCTCTTTACAAGCCCAAATCGAGGCCCTTTCTTCAAAAATAAAAAAATTAGAAATGACAAAAACAGTCTCGGTTATGGCTTGTGAGGGGTGTGGTGGGTCACATGAAAATTGGAGTTGCATGAAAGAAACGGACGATCAACAAGAAATGGTAAACTACATTGATAATAGACCTAGGCCGTCGGGTCCTCCAACGGGGACCTTCAACCAAGGATGGCGAAACCACCCAAACCTTGGTTGGAGGGAGCCCGGCAATAGTAGTAACCAACAACCACAACGAACAAACTTTCAGCAATCAAGAAATGAGTCACAGAATTTCACTCAACAACAAAGTGGAAGAGAAAGGCTCGAAGATACTATATCTCGCCTCGTCTCTGACACTGACAAGAAAAATTCGGAAAGATTCCTACAATTAGAATCAAACTTTAGGAATCAACAGGCTAGCATTCAAAACATAGAAAAACAAATAAGTCAACTAGCTCAAAATTTTTCCGAAAGACCACAAGGCGCATTACCCAGCAATACCGAAACCAACCCGAAGGCGCAAGTTCACCTCATCACGCTACGAAACCGGACCGTAGGGCCTGCAGAAGTACCTCCAGCCGCGGAAGAATCAACGCCAACAAATCTGCAGGAGAAGGACCCTCCCCCATCAACAGAGCCTACCAAGGCTCCTCGAGTTCCGTACCCCGGTAGGTTAATTCGTCAGAAAACCAACGAGCAATTCGCAAAATTCGAAAGTTTGCTAAAACAATTGCATGTCAATATTCCTTTTATCGAAGTCCTAACCCAAATGCCCAAATACTCTAAATTTATGAGGGACTTCCTTACACATAAAAAGAAAATTGAAAATTTGCAATTAGTTAATTTAGGCGAAGAATGCTCTGCCCTCGTACTCAATAAACTACCCCAAAAAAAGATCGATCCCGGAAGTTTCACGATTCCGTGCTCAATAGGGGAATCTCCCGTTCGCAATGCCTTGGCCGACTTAGGGGCTAGCATTAACCTCATGCCCTCTTCAATGTTCAAAAGGCTTGGCTTGGGAACCACAAGCCCCACAAAAATAAGCATACAACTCGCGGATCGATCAGTCAAGTTCCCGCAAGGTGTCATCGAGAATGTCTTGGTAAGGGTAAGCAGATTCGTTTATCCTGTTGACTTTGTCATACTCGACATGGAGGAAGACACCGAGGTCCCTCTTATTCTAGGGAGGCCTTTCCTTGCCACCGCACAAGCAGTAGTGGACATGAATGACGGGACACTAACTTTAAGATATGGGGACGATGAGGTAAAGTTCGGAGTTGGGAAAAGAATAGAGGATGACGACCCGATCCACTACATGAAGGTTATCGATTCAAGCTTGGATGCCGCTCTCCGACGGTGTAACTTGGGAGGCAAGGCACCCCAATCAAAAGACGTGTGACCGGGAATTGGGTCTAGCCAAGGACCCTTATAAACGTGGCGCACCACGGAGGCATTCCGCGGACCTATCCTTAGTTTAGTTTAATCTTTTAGTTTTTGCAGAATAAATCACACTCGTGGTGGTAATGGATGAAAAAGGGAACGAGAAAAAATGGAACCATGCAGAAGAACAGAACAAACCGACAAAAATCTCCATAACAGAAGGCTCCACACGGGCCGTGCCCAACCAACACGGCCCCGTGCTGAGCCCCCTGCAGGAAATCACCCAGTTCAGGTAACTGGACACGGGCCGTGTTCAGCGGACACGCCCCCGTGTCCAGGCTTCTGTTTCAATTCTATAATTTTTGTTACTGGCACTTGACCACGGGGCCGTGCCCGGTCAACACGGGGCCGTGTCCAGAGTGCCAGTAACACAAATCTTTGTTTTTAAACACACTTTTACATATTCTAATCAACCAAAAACTTTATTTTTGGACACATTGAGGACAATGTGTAATTTTAGTGTGGGGGGGATGCTAAAACCTTGGAATTTTGCAAAATCCTAAAACAAGCCTTACACAAAACTCTATTGGAACCGCTAAACACCCCAAATTTTTTCAAAAACTTTTTCATTTTTTATTTTATTTACTTGTCTTAGTTTAAGTTGGGAATAACAAGTTATAAAAGGGTTATATTTTTACAAACTTACAACCGATAGCGTCGTGATAAAAAGAACTAACATAAGAAAATTATGAAACGGTATAACAAGTCTAGCTAAAATTCGATTATATATGCTTGGTCACATTAAAAACCCATTCCCACAAAAAGTGAGTTTTGAGCCTTTATTGAGCATAAAAATACACATATTTAGATTAAATGCTCATTTTTCGTTTCTTGTGTGAATAGCCGCTCGGTCTTTACAAATCTAGAACTTGCCACGACGATACATTCCCGGTCCTTACCAACTTAAACCCAAGTAAGTAAATAATGGAGGCATTAGGACTAACTATTTTTCTTTCAAAACCATTATTTTTCATTTTTTTTTACCTACCCAAAATCCCCCTAGAAAACCCCCTTTTGAGCCTAAACCTTTCATTTCATTACCCCCAAAACAAAATTTTTTTTTACCCACCAAAAACCTTTTTCATTTTTTTCACCTTTATTTTAGTAACAAACTCGGTTTTTCATAAACATACCCTTTACGTGACAAAAAAAAAAAAAAAAAAAAATGATGATGAAGTCAAAAACAAACATAAGCTACAAAAAGCTTGCTTGGAGAAATACTTCAAAAATAAATGTCACCAAAAATAAGGTATTTCACGAAAACCGACACTTGTTACGATTTTCGCCTTTTTTACTAACCACTAACCAACCACCCACCTTTAAACCCAAGCCTTCACCCCAAAAGACCTCTTGATATTTACAAAGGTAAAAAGTTAAAAAGGAGGAGGATTGATCGCTTGGCAAGCATATGGAGAATGTAAATCCGTGCCGCTCTCGAGCGATTCACTTAAAAACACACCTTCGGCCGAGTGATTGAGTGATCTCCCGTGAGGTATGTGAACTTGTATATAAATGGAATTTTAATAAGGCATGCTATGCCCAAATAAGTAGTTTATCTTATGAAAAGTTCAAAATAAACCATGACGAATAAGATTGTAAATAAAATAAAAATAGAACCTATACAAACCTTGGATTCCCGACACTCTAGGACAAGTTAAAAAACTTCTCTTCTACCTATTCCATTTGGGAGTGTAAGCCACATTAAAAGAGTTTTGCTTGAGGACAAGCAAAAGTTCAAGTGTGGGGGTATTTGATGTGTGTAAAATGCAACATATAAAACACATCAATTAAGGCATAAAACTAACCCTTTTTAAGTACTAATGTTGGAAAAAGAGTGTTTTTGTCTTCCTTTTGTATTTTCAGGATGAAATGAGCTCAAAATCACAAAAGAAGCAAAAAGACCACTAATTCTACCATAAATACAAGAAAAGGAACAAAAGTAAACTGCCCGGACCCTCAACGGCACCTCCCAAGACAAAGAGAAGAGAACATAGTCTGAACACGCCCCGTGTCCAGTGAACACGGGGGCGTGCCCAGGAAGCAGCAGAAAAGACAAATCAGTAGAAGCTTCCATTGCTCACCACGGGGCCGTGCCCAGCGGGCACGGGGGCGTGTTGAAAGTACAGCAGGCGCATTAATTGTAATTCGCAATTACAATTAATGAAGAGAGAGAATGTCAGACGGGCACGGGGCCGTGTCCAGCGGACACGGGGCCGTGTTCAGCGTTCTGTTCAGCCTATAAATAGAGGAGCTTGGTTTCATTCTCTCTCATCCCTTGGCACACCACCTCTCTCACACTTCATCCACCATCCATCACCACCATAACACCATCATCCACCACCATCATCCATTGTCCATCATAGAGTGTGTGAGTCGTCTCGGGATCCAAGATTGATCGTAAGAGTTCTTGACAATCAAGGCCATGTTTGCCTAAGTCTCTTACATCACTTGGTGAAGACAAGTGTTTAGTATAATACTTTTTATTTTTAATCTTTTGCACTTTTTATTTGGTTTTGTATTAATGACTTTAATAACTAGTTACTTATGTTGAAGGTGATCTTTCCTTATCGTTTGTCCGTGGTGTCTTGGCGTTATTTTACTGTCTATATAAAATAAAAGATTTTCACCATTCTTATCTCCACGGTCTATATGGAGGTATGTTGGCTACCTGGTCGGGGGTTAAGGGAACGGTTTGGTAAGGGTCTTGCCCTTGTTCAGCGTTTAGAGGTCCTGCTTGGGACCTGGGTCAAATTTAGTAGGATCTCCTTCAATGCCCATAGGTATTGGATGGCGGGGATCCAAACTCTTTGACCCCCTCATAAGCTAACTACTATTAATACTATAACCCGGCTATTTAGGACTGTATCCCTGCTGACTCAGACTACTTAGCCGAGGGTAACGTCACCACCAAAAGCGGGGCCTACCATAATTTGCATTAATAACTTAATTCATTATCTTTCAATAATCCGACCCTTTAGGATTGTATCCTTGCTGACTCAAACTACTGGGTTGAGGGTAACGTCGCCTTCAAAAGAGGGGCCTACTACAATAACTAAGATAATCTCTTAAACAAGTGCAAAAGTGCGAAAATAATCAAAGGTTATACTAATACACGTGTCGGATCCAAGTGATTCATCTTGTCTATCTGTTTTTATTTTATTTTCTTTTTCAGCATTTAGTTAGTTTTTATTTTTCTTAGTTTAAAACAATTTTCTAACTTTTTGATTTGATTAGACGTTGAGGATAAACCGGTATTAAAAGCTCTTGTGTCCTTGGACGACCTCGGTATCTTACCAACACTATACTACGTCCACGATGGGTGCACTTGCCCATATGTGTGTTTAGTGTTAGTGAATATCGTGTTTTATAAATTTAAAACTTGGCTAAAAGTGTAAAAAGGGCTTAAATAAACATCTAAAAATATATACACACCGACACACATCAGAAACACAAGTGTGTAAACACTTGTGTAGCACAAAGTTTCGACAAAATAACAATTTTTGTAAAAGATGACGAGAAGTTGTAAAGACGGAATTTCTCTAAAAACGGGGTTTTTTACGAAACCGGACTAATTTATATAAAGATCCGCTAAAAGTAATGGGATTTACTTCATAATTTTAGAAAACTACAAGTTTATGTGATTTTTGCGATTTACATGTTTATGGACTAGTTGATGCGTTGAATAATAGTGTTTAAAACTAGTAGATCTACGAATCTACAAGTGGTATTTTCAAAGAACTAAGTATCAAAGAAATCATGTTTTCCAAAGACGGATCTTACACTAACAAGAATGATTTTTAGAAACACAAGTGTGTAAACACTTGTGTAGCACAAAGTTTCGACAAAATAACAATTTTTGTAAAAGATGACGAGAAGTTGTAAAGACGGAATTTCTCTAAAAACGGGGTTTTTTACGAAACCGGACTAATTTATATAAAGATCCGCTAAAAGTAATGGGATTTACTTCATAATTTTAGAAAACTACAAGTTCATGTGATTTTTGCGATTTACATGTTTATGGACTAGTTGATGCGTTGAATATTGTTTTGACTGAGTAAGAAAATGGTTGATTTGATTTATAAAAGAAAATGATACGCTTGAAAGCGTGGCCACCTCCAGTTACAGAGGAAACTCTGGCGAAATTTTTCCAAAAACCTAACACTTAGAATTATTTTCACTATAAGTGTTAGAAATACTTTTCGACATGTTTTCAAAATATAAGTTTCGCCACGACCTTATTTACAAAATATCGGAGGTGGGATTTTCGCAAAATTAAACGTGATAAATATAAATTTTGTAAATATATTTTTCACAACGTCACTTGTCAATTATTTCGTGAAGTGTATAAATATTATTTTTAGGGTAAAAATAATATTATCGAACGTTAACGAATCCAAAATAATACGAACGCTTTCACGATAAACATATAAGTTACACCGGTAATTATTATTACCACTCGATCGTTAAAACGTAACTTACGCATTTTAAGGAAATAATTATGAACGCGTATTTTTGTTAAAGTATTATTTTGGGTAAACTTTTATGTAATAGAAAATATAATATTTTTGAGAAGGATATTTATATTTTGGAATTAGAAATAAAATATATTTTAAGTGGGACTTAACAATATATTTCGAACGCACATGTATTAAATCCCCCATCCTTGGGAAGGAAAATAATCACCAAGTATGCACAGAATGTAAACACGAAATAGTTGTCTAACTATTTCCCAAAACTTAAACCATAAAGCTAAGGCACGGCCGTCCGTCTAATAGAGTTAGTACATGTAGGTCGTTGCACAGCTGCTTGACTTGGAGACATACTTGGTAGAGACGCACCGCTGTGAGTTCATGTCCCCCTTTTCTCTAACTGTTTTCAGTTTTCTAAACTGCGGGGGTGAAATACATGTTACTATGATTACGAATATTTCTTACGTGGTATGGTTAGCGTAAGGAGGGTTATTACTTAGATCATGTGAATGGGTAGGCGGAAACTTGAGGTCATTAATCCTCAGGATAGGACCGAGGGGCAGGAGCGGTAGATCTACCTGGGTGTAGCGAGCCCAGCCCCAGGCCCAGCATAACGGACCTCGGGGTGACTTTGTACCCAATGCATAAATCTGCTAGGTTTGAGCCTTCCCACTTGCATTTCACACATATCAATGGCCTTGCAAACCATTGGTGATCTCTTTTCCTTATTTGCTACATACCAGGATTTTGTTATTCAAAGGTTTATTTACTCACTTACACATGAACTCGCTCAACATTATTGTTGATTTTTCAACTTACATGTATTTCAGGGAATTAAAGGATCTGGCGCGGTATGACACGTTTTCCCGCTGCACTAGTTATGAGATCATCCGGGTTTAGGGGATGTGACTCTTTCCTGGACAAGTCACAGTCCTTAAACTGTGTTTATTTTATGTTTATGTTTGTTGAACAATGTTTTTGTCGTTAGGATGTGTTTCCGTTAAAACAATGTTGTTGTATTTGGTTTTTAAAACTTAATTAAATGGATGATCTTGCATGATTTTATTTCATATAGCTTTGTTATGATTAAGCTATGGTATTAAGAAGTCACACCAAATTAACCACGCTTCCGCAAAGCCAGGGTGTGACAGCTTGGTATCAGAGCTCTGATCATAGCGAACTAGGATTCCTTCTCGAGTCTAGACTATGATCACTAGGGCTCTCACGAAAACATTTTTACTGCATACCACTTAAGTCCAGATCCAAAACGTTTTTACAAACAAATGTTGAGCACATTTTATATATTATTTTTAGGCTCAGTCTTGGAGGCTGAGGCTCGGTCTTGGAGACCGAGGCTCGATCTAAGAGATCAAGGTAGATGGCTAGTGAGACTAGGAAGAGTAGGCTCAGTCTTGGAGGCTGAGGCTCGGTCTTGGAGACCGAGGCTCAATCTAAGAGATCGAGGTAGATGGCTAGTAAGACTAGGAAGAGTAGGCTCAGTCTTGGAGGCTGAGGCTCGGTCTTGGAGGCCGAGGCTCGATCTAAGAGGTCGAGGTAGATGATAGAGCAGTCTTAGAGACTGGGAGGAATTTGGCTAGTGGGACTAGGAGTGCCAGTCTAGGAGACTGGGAGGCTAGTGGGACTAGGAGAATTATGTGATTTCTTACTTGGTGACTAATGTGTTTACCTGATTGTATGACTGATTATTTGTGCATATTTGTGTTTATGTTACAGACAAATGGACTCGCCCGGCACTGGCGACTCAGACACCACAGGCCCTAGACCTATAGTATCAGATGACCTAGCATCTTCAGAGCACGAGGTGCACACGTCGGACGTTACTAGCACGGACGAGGACGACTTTCAGCCCTTCGCGCTACCTGACGAGGCTGATGAGCTCGCTGATGGCCCTCTTATTGGGGACCTACCACTTGTAGAGATCCCTGCTCCTATACCTTTGGCCGTTTACCCCGCCTACGACTTACTTCTTGACGCCGATGCTGATGGAGGACTTTTACTGCTCGCAGATGCTCCAGTTGCGGAGTCACCTGCACACTCACCTGCTCCAGACTCCTTCGAGTCTGTGGCCTCCGCACCTTCCCACACTCTGAGCGCACAGCACTTTTCACATGGTTCAGATCCTGACCAGGCATCCTCTGCTGCCCCTATTCCTAGCTTTGCTTTCGACCACGATGATGTGGAGGATTCCGATCCTATCTTTCCCCCAGGATTCGACCCGGATCAGGATATAGAGTTTATACCTATGGATCAGCCTACGGAGGATCCGGTCGACCCAGCTGACCCAGTTGATCCCATTGACCCTGAGTTTGATTTTGAGATGGCCTTTGATGATCCCGAGCCTGCCATCGCCCCTGAGCAGGCAGCTGCTCTAGACCCTGTGCTTGAGCATGACCCCGTTCATGTTGGCATGCCTATTGAGCCTGTGATTGCTGACCCACCTGCTGATGATCACCCTGTGGATGCTCCGTTGTTGGAGGGCGACCATGTCATTGCTGCTGATCATGTTGATCCCCCACTTATTGCTGATGCACCTGTTGACCCCCTTGTTGCTCCCCCACCTGATCCCGTTCCACTAGAGCCCGAGCATGCACTGTTCGCGACCCACATGGACCCACGAGATGAGCACGCCCAGCACGGGTGGATTCCTGCTGATGATGAGGTTCCACCTATTCTCCCTCATACCACTGATGCACGACACATTGATTTCTCTTTTCCAGTTCCTCAGTTTACACCTCCAGCGCGACCTGGAGAGGGTTCTTCGGCCCATCCCTTTGGACACGTGCCGATGTCTGTTCCCTTTATGCCACAGTTTCCACCTGTTTTACCCCCATGTTTCTCCATTTCATGTGGCACCTTTTGATCCAGCCAGGGAGCCGTTTCTCTGGTCATCACCACCCGTTATGCCACCGACCGACCCCTACCATCCCTTCCATATGGGGCACTCTATTGAGGACGTCTTGATGTCTTTTGTCGCCCAGCACGAGGCACACACACAGCGCATTCAGGAGCTCGAGAGAGCTCAGCCGCCGTGTCAGTGCCAGGGTCAGACTCACTCTCCCTTGCAGCCCTCTCGACCTTTACCACCAGATTATGTTGCACGCCTTCTCGCATTAGAGCGGCATGTTGCTTCTTTCTTGCGTACCCAGAGAGCCATGGAGGAGGACTGGCTCCAGTTGCGTCGTTTGGTTTACACTCACTTTCCCCCTCCTCCACCGCCATCCGTGTAGAGCTCCTCAGTACCATATGGGTAGACGTTGGTGAGAAGACGGCGATTGCTTTTGATTGCACAACATTTTTGGAGACTACATTATGATTCTGACTTTTGTTGACATGTATTTGATGTATTGACACTGATTTGAGATAGTTTTTGGACTAGGGTGATGTAGCCCTTAGTCGACTGATGTTGTATGACACTGTGATGTACTTGTACACTTACTATGTGGTCTCGATATATGGCAATCGCAGTATTCTCATCATATTTGATGCTTGATTGATTATTTATATTTTTTTTATGACATGGGATGTTATGTGAATGATATATTGATAACATGAGATGTTATGTACTATTACTATCTTTATATACGTACGCTTTACTATGGCCTGACCGACGTAAACCCATCTTTTAGAAAATGCCGCCGAGACGTCAACAACCGCAAATGCGTACCAATGAGGCAGAACTCCAGCAAATCATCGCTGCTGCCATCGCACAATACGCTGCCTCTCAAGGAGGGACTAGTGGAAGCAACTCAGGCAATACTGGCAACAACAACAACCCACCTCATGGGTGCACCTACAAGCAGTTTCTAGACTGCAAGCCGGTCAACTTTGATGGCACAGGAGGTGCTGTCGCCTTTGTTCGTTGGGCTGAGAAAACTGAATCTGTTCTTCGCATGAGCAAATGCGCACTAGATCAGCAAGTCACCTATATCTCTGGGCTATTCTTGGATGGAGCCCTATCTTGGTGGAATTTGCAAGTACAGACACTTGGTGAAGCTGCTGCCTACGCACTAACCTGGACCGAATTGAAGGAACTTATGCGCAAAAAGTACTGTTCCCGCGCTGAAATCCAAAGATTGGAAACAGAGTTCTGGCATTTAAAGATGGAAGGTCCAAAGATCGCAGAATACGTTCAGGGGTTTCATGACTTATCGCATGTGGTACCCTACATGGTTACTCCAGAGTTCAAAAGGATTGAACGTTTTATTTGGGGATTAACTCCTCAAATCATAAGCATGGTGACCTCCTCCAAGCCTGCGACTATTACTGAGGCAATTGATTTGAGCGTGGCTCTCACAGAGGAGGCTATTCGCCTGAACAAGTTCGATGATACTGAGCCTAAGAAGAAAGAGACTCATGTGGAGTCATCAGGAGGTAACAAGCGGAAGTTTTCAAACTTCAAGCTGGGCACCAGTGGTGTTTTCAAGAAAGGAGAAGCAAGCATGCCAGCTCAGGTTACAGCTGGTAGCGGAAAGAAAGGAAAAGGATACATGGGCACCCAGCCCAAGTGTAATACCTGCCAGCGCCACCATTCTGGCCGTTGTGGGTTGAAAGTATGTGAAGCTTGTGGGAAATCTGCCCACTTGAAGGACTCTTGTTGGGCCACTGTTGGCCAGGGAGGCCAAGGAGGTTTTAGAAACAGGAATAATAACCGGGGTGGGAATGGAAATCGCCCACAAGGAAACAATGGAGGTAATGGAAACCGAGGCAACAATGCTAATCAAGCGGGCGCTGTGAATCGTAATCAGAGGAATAATCAAGCTGGTGGAAACGGGCAGAGATCCGGATGCTTCAACTGTGGTGATCTTGGGCACTACAAGAAGAACTGCCCCGAGTTGAACCAAGCCCATGGAAGAGTGTTTAATATTGAAGCAAGGGAAGCGCGCCAGGATCCCAATGTTGTTACTGGTACGTTCCCTGTAAACCAACGCTATGCATCCGTTTTATTTGATACTGGCGCCGATTATAGCTTCGTGTCGTTAGAGTTTAAGAATATGCTTGGTTTAGCCGCTAGTAAATTAGATATTCCGTACTCAATCGAATTGGCTAATGGAAAGTTAGTAGAAGCCAACGAAGTTATCAGAGGCTGTGTGATCGAATTGGGAGAGCGTGAGTTTGCTCTGGATCTACTACCAGTCCAGCTGGGAAGCTTCGACGTGGTAGTAGGAATGGATTGGTTATCAGGCAACAAGGCTGAGATAGTTTGTCATGAAAAGGTAGTTCGTATCCCAACTGATGATGGTGAGACCATTGTGGTTCACGGAGAGAAGCGTGATACGCCGTTAAGAATTATCAGTTGCTTGAAAGCGCGAAAATGTTTACAGAAGGGATGTGCTGCCTTTCTGGCACACATTGTGGATAAGAAAGCTGAAGAACCGAAGATCGAAGACATCCCTGTCGTGAGGGAATATCCAGAAGTCTTCCCAGAGGACTTGCCTGGATTGCCGCCTCAGAGGCAAGTAGAGTTTCGCATCGATTTAGCTCCAGGCGCCGTGCCTGTGGCTAAGGCACCTTATAGACTTGCCCCTTCTGAGATGCAAGAACTGTCGACACAACTTCAAGAGTTGTTAGACAAGGGATTTATCCGACCAAGCTTCTCGCCTTGGGGAGCTCCAGTTTTGTTTGTCAAGAAGAAGGACGGTAGTCTTTGAATGTGTATCGACTACCGGGAGTTGAATAAGCTGACGATCAAGAATAGATACCCTCTGCCAAGGATTGATGATCTGTTTGACCAACTGCAAGGTTTGAGCTTCTATTCAAAGATCGATCTTCGATCTGGATACCATCAGTTAAGGATACAAGAGGAGAGTATCCCAAAGACAGCCTTCAGAACTCGTTATGGACACTACGAGTTCCTAGTTATGCCGTTTGGGTTAACAAACGCACCTGCAGTGTTCATGGATTTGATGAATATAGTTTGCAAGCCGTATTTGGACAAGTTCGTGATAGTGTTCATCGATGATGTTTTGATTTATTCAAAGACGAAGGCTGAACATGAACAGCACCTAAGAGCTATTTTGGAGCTGCTGAAGAAAGAACAGTTGTATGCCAAGTTCTCTAAGTGCGAGTTTTGGCTGCGAGAAGTGCAATTCCTTGGGCACGTGGTAAATGGAGATGGAATCCACGTGGATCCAACAAAGATCGAAGCGATCAAGAATTGGGAAACGCCAAAGACGCCAACCGAGATTCGACAATTCTTGGGTTTGGCTGGCTATTATCGAAGGTTCATTGAGAATTTTTCAAAGATCGCTCAACCATTGATGCTCCTCACACAGAAAGATAAGAAGTTTGATTGGGGAATCAAACAGGAAGAAGCGTTCCAGATATTGAAGGATAAGCTCTGCAACGCGCCAATCTTAGCACTACCGGAAGGTACAGATGATTTTGTGGTATACTGCGATGCTTCACGTCAAGGATTGGGTTGTGTGTTGATGCAACGCCAAAAGGTTATTGCTTATGCGTCACGCCAGCTGAAGGTACATGAAAAGAACTATACCACACATGACTTGGAACTTGGCGCAGTAATTTTTGCATTAAAGATCTGGAGACACTACCTTTATGGTACAAAGTGCACAATCTTCATAGATCACAAGAGCCTACAGCACATATTCAACCAGAAGGAGTTGAATATGAGACAAAGACGATGGGTAGAGTTGTTGAATGACTACGACTGTGAGATAAAGTATCACCCAGGGAAGGCGAATGTGGTCGCCGATGCCCTAAGTCGAAAAGAGAGGATCAAGCCCATAAGGGTTAGGGCTTTAGAAATGATAATTCAAACCGATCTTTCCTTGTGCATTCGCGCCACGCAGAAAGAAGCTCTCAAGGAAGGGAACCTTGAAGAAGAATATCTCCGTGGGATGGAGAAGCTATTGGTACCAAACGGGGAAGGAACGTTATGTTTTGAGAAAAGGATTTGGGTTCCTTTGTTTGGAGGTTTAAGGAAGGTTATTTTTGATGAAGCTCACAAATCGCGGTACTCTATCCACCCTGGAGCGGATAAGATGTACCAGGACCTTAAAGATTATTATTGGTGGCCTAGGATGAAAGGCGATGTTGCTGTTTATGTGAGCAAATGTTTAACATGCGCTAAGGTGAAAGCCGAATACCAGAAGCCTTCAGGACTTCTGCAACAACCAGAAATTCCCAAGTGGAAATGGGAACAAATCTCCATGGATTTTATTACAAAGTTGCCAAGAACGCCAAGAGGCCATGACACTATTTGGGTGATAGTGGATCGATTAACGAAGTCAGCGCACTTCTTACCTATCAGAGAGAAGGATAATACGAGTAAGTTGGCTGAAATTTACATGAGAGAGATCGTTACGCGCCATGGAGTACCTCTCTCCATCATCTCTGATAGAGACGGAAGGTTCGTATCAAGGATTTGGCAATCCTTCCAAGAAGCTTTTGGCTCGCAATTGAATATGAGCACCGCGTTTCACCCGCAGACCGACGGGCAAAGCGAACGGACGATACAAACTTTGGAAGACATGCTGAGAGCGTGTGTTATGGATTTGGGCGGTAGCTGGGATAAGCATTTGCCTTTGGTTGAATTTTCATACAACAACAGCTACCACACCAGTATTGGTGCCGCGCCATTTGAAGCTTTATATGGACGCAAGTGCAGATCACCGCTTTGTTGGTCTGACGCAGGTGATAGACAGTTGGTTGGTCTTGACGTGGTCCAGGAAACCACAGATAAGATTGCACAGATCCGAGATCGCATCAGTGCGGCTCGTGACCGTCAGAAAGCCTACGCGGATCGAAAAAGGAAGCCTCTGGAATTTGAGGTAGGAGATATGGTTTTGTTGAAGGTATCACCCTGGAAGGGTGTGGCACGCTTTGGGAAGCGTGGGAAGTTAAATCCGCGGTATATTGGCTCGTTCAGAATTCTGGAAAGAATTGGGTCCGTAGCATACAAGTTGGATCTACCTGCCGAACTGAATGGTGTTCACGATACGTTCCACGTATCAAATTTGAGGAAGAGTCCAACGCAAGATACCGTTGTCATTCCTACCGACGAAATTCATGTTGACGACACGCTCCACTTCGTTGAAGAACCTGTTGAGGTTACGGATTGGAAAGTGAACAAGACCCGCCGGAGCAGTGTCAAGCTCGTCAAGGTTCGTTGGAATGCCAGACATGGTCCTGAATACACCTGGGAGCGGGAGGACCGGATGAAAGAGAAATACCCCTACCTGTTTCCCAAGAACCCTGCATCTAGAAGCAGAACTTAAAATTTCGGGACGAAATTTTCCTAACGGGGAGAGAATGTGACAACCCTCACTAAACCAGGTATCCGTACGACTTAATTAATTACTGCTTAATTACTGTGCTTGCTTGAAATTACTGATGAACTGCTACTTGATTTCTGATACATGCATATTCCTGCATCATACTTTACATACCGTCACTATATTATTTACATGCTGAACCTTAGTGACAAACATGATGCACAAAAGCACAGTAGCACTATGAACGGATAACCTATTGAACATGCTGATAAAGCCAGCATCAGGCAGACACTGCCTCTAAGGCCTGTATGAGCCAGAAATATTTTACTACACTAGTGGTGAGTGTAGGGATACAAGGGTTGTAGAACTGCGTCTCTAGGAATAAGTTACAATGACTGGATGTGCCTAAGACGTACACCATGCACAAAACTCAGCACTTTAATAAACAATTCAGCTTCTAGCTAACTAATAAAGTGCCAAAACATGAGGAAAATATTACTAGACACTTTCCAAGGTGTCGGGAATAAGTTGTGTCACTAAAAATGGTATTAACGACACTTTAAAGCTTTGTTTAACGCTTTAACGGATTGCTATCCAACCGAACAACCGGACTATACCCGGAACATGAAAATATTGTCATTAACACTATTTATCTTTTTCTGAGCCAGTTAGGGTCCCTGAATACCCTAACACCCGCCATAAAGCACAACGCACAACTAACCGAGTTAATCCCTAACTTAACTAATCTAACCTAACTATAAACTAACTAACACTTGAAATCCAACCAAGAAACCCCCCCCCCTGGCCGATTTCGGTCACATTGTGACCATAACTTGTACCATTTTGATTATTTTATTTCTTTTGTTCCATATCAAGAAGACACATGAACTTTTGGGTAAATCACTTGATCTTTGTCTATAAGTACATGAGGTAATCCATCATTCTTCACCACTTAACATCTCAACAAAACAATCCTCTCTCTCTCTCAAAGAAGTTCGGCCGAACACCCCCCTCTACATCCATCCATCTTTCGATTTCCTTCATCACATTCCAAGATCACACAAGCATTAAGGATCACGTATAAGAAGGCTTGGTGCATTCGGAGCTCAAAGGACCTCACTCTATTGCTTTTATCCACCCTTTTTGCGTCTAGATTCTTCCCTAGCCTCGAGCTAGTGGTAAGTTGCTTAAATCACCCTCTCGAACTATTTTGAAGTGGTTAAAACGATATGTAACGGTTAAAACTCGTAATCTTACAAGTTGATGCATTAAAGTTTACTAAAAATGCAAGTAAAGATGGTTAAAAGCTTATATGTTGTGTAAATCTTGTAGTAATTGATTTGTGTGGTTATTTGGACCCGATCTATGTTGTGGTAGCTCGGATCATCATTTAACCCGGGTTGGTCATGATCATGGATCATGACATAAGGTTGTTTTGAAAATAACAAGGGTTAAAGGATGAAACTCTACCACACACGAATCATGAACTTGTGTAAAAGCGATTTTGCTTGTAAAATAGTGTTTAAAACTAGTAGATCTACGAATCTACAAGTGGTATTTTCAAAGAACTAAGTATCAAAGAAATCATGTTTTCCAAAGACGGATCTTACACTAACAAGAATGATTTTCAGAAAACATAAGTGTGTAAACACTTGTGTAGCACAAAGTTTCGACAAAATAACAATTTTTGTAAAAGATGACGAGAAGTTGTAAAGACGGAATTTCTCTAAAAACGGGGTTTTTTATGAAACCGGACTAATTTATATAAAGATCCGCTAAAAGTAATGGGATTTACTTCATAATTTTAGAAAACTACAAGTTCATGTGATTTTTGCGATTTACATGTTTATGGACTAGTTGATGCGTTGAATATTGTTTTGACTGAGTAAGAAAATGGTTGATTTGATTTATAAAAGAAAATGATACGCTTGAAAGCGTGGCCACCTCCAGTTACAGAGGAAACTCTGGCGAAATTTTTCCATAAACCTAACACTTAGAATTATTTTCACTATAAGTGTTAGAAATACTTTTCGACATGTTTTCAAAATATAAGTTTCGCCACGACCTTATTTACAAAATATCGGAGGTGGGATTTTCACAAAATTAAACGTGATAAATATAAATTTTGTAAATATATTTTTCACAACGTCACTTGTCAATTATTTCGTGAAGTGTATAAATATTATTTTTAGGGTAAAAATAATATTATCGAACGTTAACGAATCCAAAATAATACGAACGCTTTCACGATAAACATATAAGTTACACCGGTAATTATTATTACCACTCGATCGTTAAAACGTAACTTACGCATTTTAAGGAAATAATTATGAACGCGTATTTTTGTTAAAGTATTATTTTGGGTAAACTTTTATGTAATAGAAAATATAATATTTTTGAGAAGGATATTTATATTTTGGAATTAGAAATAAAATATATTTTAAGTGGGACTTAACAATATATTTCGAATGCACATGTATTAAATCCCCCATCATTGGGAAGGAAAATAATCACCAAGTATGCACAGAATGTAAACACGAAATAGTTGTCTAACTATTTCCCAAAACTTAAACCATAAAGCTAAGGCACGGCCGTCCGTCTAATAGAGTTAGTACATGTAGGTCGTTGCACAGCTGCTTGACTTGGAGACATACTTGGTAGAGATGCACCGCTGTGAGTTCATGTCCCCCTTTTCTCTAACTGTTTTCAGTTTTCTAAACTGCGGAGGTGAAATACATGTTACTATGATTACGAATATTTCTTACATGGTATGGTTAGCGTAAGGAGGGTTATTACTTAGATCATGTAAATGGGTAGGCGGAAACTTGAGGTCATTAATCATCAGGATAGGACCGAGGGGCAGGAGCGGTAGATCTATCTGGGTGTAGCGAGCCCAGCCCCAGGCCCAGCATAACGGACCTCGGGGTGACTTTGTACCCAACGCATAAATCTGCTAGGTTTGAGCCTTCCCACTTGCATTTCACACATATCAATGGCCTTGCAAACCATTGGTGATCTCTTTTCCTTATTTGCTACATATCAGGATTTTTTTATTCAAAGGTTTATTTACTCACTTACACATGAACTCGCTCAACATTATTGTTGATTTTTCAACTTACATGTATTTCAGGGAATTAAAGGATCTGGCGCGGTATGACACGTTTTCCCGCTGCACTAGTTATGAGATCATCCGGGTTTAGGGGATGTGACTCTTTCCTGGACAAGTCACTGTCCTTAAACTGTGTTTATGTTATGTTTGTGTTTGTTGAACAATGTTTTTGTCGTTAGGATGTGTTTCTGTTAAAACAATGTTGTTGTATTTGGTTTTTAAAACTTAATTAAATGGATGATCTTGCATGATTTTATTTCATATAGCTTTGTTATGATTAAGCTATGGTATTAAGAAGTCACACCAAATTAACCACGCTTCCGCAAAGCCAGGGTGTGACAGAATGTATGTGCGTACGTGCAAATACTAGGCATGGGTGGTTCGCAACCGTTCTTTCAACTTCCGCAAACCTTTCCTACCATGGGCGGTTCACAACCGTCTACCCAAGAAACCGATCCCGAGATAGAAATGGTACCGGAGACACAACCCGAGCCCGTTGTCGAGGCATCTAGACGTGGAAAACGGTCTCGCAAAAAGAAAGATTCAACCGCTCCTCATCGAAAAGGAACCTTCCTAGTTTGGAAGAAAGACAAGAAATACGCGTTGGCACGGGCGTGGCTCGATATATCAAGGACCCCGATGTTGGTATGCGTTTTAAAAATTTTTACTTTTTACATAATTCGGTCCATCTTTTTGTATTTTTGTATTTTTATTTTTTTATTTTGTATTTTTTTTTAAAATATAACATTACAATTTTTGTATTTTTTGTAGCAAATTATCAAACATCACCAATTTTTTGGCAAAAAATTCGTGAAACCTTTTTTAAAGCGATGGGTAAAGATGAATATCGGGACAAAGATTCTATTTCGAGCAAATGGACCGATATCAACTTTAAATGTCATCAGTTTCAAGAGGTCTTCCAACGCACTCGGGACAACTGGGGAAGCAGACAAAATGATGGAAATAATTTAAAAAGAGCGTTGGAAGAATACAATCAAACGAGAGGCGGTTTCACATATTCGAGATGTTGGGAGCTTTTACGAGGAAGTCCCAAATGGTCAAACGTACCGATGATGACGTCTAGCGGTAGACGTAAATCAAAGCGGTCCAAAACATCATCGTCGGTTGACCCGGACACACTCACTTCTGATGCTCGTAACATCGATTTAAACATTAATTTGGAGGACGACGAGGATTTAGGGTTGGAACAACCGCCCGGTAGAAGAAGTGCCAAAAATAGGGGAAAAAAGGCGGAGTCCTTTTCATCTAATCTCGACATAATAAAGCAAGATTTCGAAGAGATGAACGGACGCCTACAAGACATTCGAGATCTCGGTCATAGGCGTTTACAAACTATCGAAGAAAGAAACGTGGAAAATAAAAAATTTGTCGTGATACAAGAATCGAGGGCAAATGGAGAAAGACATCAAATTTTTGTCTAAACTCATCAACCATCTCGTAGGCGACACGTTGATGCTAGCGCAAATGCGTCGGCAATAAATCCGTCAAAAATACGGACTTTAGATTATTAGTTTTTTAATTTTTTTCGGTTTTTTATTTTTTTTAGCATTGTAATATTTTATTTTTTTCGTTTTTTACAATGTAATATTTTTTGTTTAATGAAACTTTATTAGTTTTAATTTAAATAAATAATAATTGGGTAATCATTAATGGGGCATTATTGGGCATTATCCCACTACACCCATTTAAGAAAAACACCCCATAATACACTTTTGCTGACTGGACTGACATGTGTCGCACAACTCCATGGATGAGGGCATTATTCATGTGTACCAGTACACATGGTCTTATCATAAACATCCCAATTATCTTAGCTTCTTTAAGACACCTTTTAATTCATTGTGAAACTACGGGTTAAGATATAATAGAAAGTTTATTTGACTAGAAAGGCTAGGAAGTAATCTTGATCATCAATAGATTTAATCAAGGGTTAAGATTAAATTTTCTGAAATTGAAGATCAAAAAAGAGGCGCGTGGGTTGTGTAAGGGTATTCTAGTCACTCCACCACAATAGTTTCTCTCTCCTCCAATCCCCCCCCTCCCATTTTTTAAACGTTAATAACTCTTTCATACGACATTATTTTTTTATAAAATTGCACCAAAAAACAAGCGTTTTTTATCTTTAAAACGAGTATACTATTGCTATATTTTCGAATTTTTTTTGAAACCCAGTTGCGTAAAACGCAATGGAAAAAAACTTAGTTGCGTAAAACACAATGGAAAAAAAAACCTAAAAAAATGACATTTTTCTAAAACGCAATGCACCAAAAAACACAAAAAAATGTCTTATTTGTAAAACGCAATGGCCAGAAAACACAAAGAAATGTCTTATTTCTAAAACGCAATAGCCTAAAAACACAAAAGAAAGTGTACTTTCTAAAACGCAATGCACTGAAAACACAAAAAAATGTGTTTTACCTAAAACGCAATGCACAAAAAACACAAACAAATGTCTTATTTCTAAAAGGCAATGGCCAGAAAACAGTTAAAATATCTGTTTTCTAAAACGCAATGGACTGAAAACACATAAAAATGTGTTTTACCTAAAAAGCAATGCACAAAAACACAAAGAAATGTCTTATTTATAAAACGCAATGGCCAGAAAACACTTCAAAATGTCTCATTTCTAAAACGCAATAGCCTAAAAAAAGAAAAGAAGGTGTTCTCTCTAAAACGCAATGGACTGAAAACACCTAAAAATGTGTTTTACCTAAAACGCAATGACTAAAAACATTTCAAAAATGTGTTTTTCTAAAACGCAATGAACAGAAAACACATAAAAATGTCTTAGTTCTAAAACTCAATGGCATAAAAACACCAAAGAAAGTGTTCTCTCTAAAACACATTGAACCAGGACAATAGTTTTGTCTGTGAATTTTTTGAACCAGGAATGCAGTTCTAAAACGCAATGGCATAAAACTGTCTACGAATTACTGTCTTTGAAATGAGGCAATTTCTGGAAAATTAAATTTTCTAATGCATTTTTATTAAAGCAATTAAAAATGTCTTAGTTCTAAAAAGAATTGTCTGAACCAGGAATGCAACTCGACCCCAGCCAAGGGCTCTGCCCCTTGGACCCCGTTAGGGGCTGCTGCCCCTTGGACCCTGCTATCAAGGGCGCTGCCCCCGGACCCCCGCCAAGATCGTAAAACGCAATAACTAAATCAAAAACCCAGATCGTAAAAATGAAATTAAAGAATTTCTTACATGGATCGAAGCCGATTTCTTCAACGATTGACGAAATCTGAATGATAGAAACACTTATCAGCGATCGAATCGAACGGATCGAGTGATTATCTTCAAAATCACGGGAAAAAACGAGATTTTGAATGAAATTAAACTGGGTTTTCTTCAAAAAAAACTGAAGAACACGTTGATCGGGTGTTTGAATCATTGATTGATGACAAAATCGCAGTATAATGTAGTGATTATTGAGATAAAAAGTGAAGAAATGGTTGAAGATGGTGGGTTTTGAAAATGATAGGTTTTGAAATTAATGGGGAGAAGAAGGAAGAAGGAAGAAGAAAGGATACGATTGACTAAAATACCCTTCCTCTTTATTTTAAATTTTCCCGCATGTCATAATCCTATTGCTTCTTATCTTTCCTAGCCAAATTAAACTTTCTATTTTATCCTCTCCCGTAATTACATATAATTATCTGTTTCCAAAACTAATAAAAACCATATATTTAAACCAATGCCCATTACATGACAAGAATCCATATATTTAAACCAATGCAAACTCATAAATTCAACTAAAGTTACTCCTATATATTTAAACCAATGCCCATTACATGACAAGAATCCATACCACCAGAGACATCAAACCACCTTGTTACATTCTTTGGAACAACCAAACTTCAACCCTAAGAGTTGCTCATGCCTCTTTAGATTTTTCATTTTTGTTATTTTTTCCGACAACTTTCTCAATCATGTCGAAAAGATAGTGGGAACACATATTAGACAACGTTCCAACCATATGTTGTGTCATGATTAGCATCCAAGCAAGGACCAAGCGTTTGATTGTTGACTTCCATGTGCTCATGAAAGTGTAGTAGAAAAAGACATTCTTGTTTAATACTTATTATTGTATTTTACAATGCAAAGTTTTTGTTATGTTTTATAATTATAAAATTTCATGAGATATAGAAAATAAAATGTTGTCGTTGATAAAAATACAATAAAATAAAATAAAATTATAAACAGAACACTACAATAAAATTTTAATAGGTTAGTGTAAAAAGCCATTTTTAATATAGAACTAGTAATATGCCCCGCGGGCCCGTTGCAAAATCAATTTGATTAGTTTAAGCGTTATGTTATGCGTTAATCATATGAAAACACACGTTTCTAGGTATTTGATTTAACTCAATTAACCCGTTGCGGTTTGATCAAAAGGTAATGTAAATTAAATTTATGTTGTACAATCATAACGTATTATATGTGACCTGACTCACACATAGGAAAAGTAAAAAAAAAAAACATAAAACGTGTATAAAGGAAAAACCGGCATGAGTAATCAAAAGAGATTAATTAGAGCTTTTACAAAAGAAAAAAAAAACACAAAATGACAAAAGAAAACATATTGGGTAAACATGAGAGTTTTGCAAAGTTAAAGGACGAAAGTCGTGACTCATGAGGTGTAAGACGTAACATAATATTACTTTTACCTGTCGTGCGTTGCGACGGAGTCGAAACGTAAAGAAACTGTAATTCATACCGTCGAACGAAACGTAGTATATTTGACCCCACTCGGTTTGGAGCAAAATTTACGTCAAAATGTAGACCAACCAAAAACATTTATAAAATAAGTATGAAAACGTATTATATTTAACTTAACTCATTTATAAAAAAATTTACGTTGAAAATTATATTTAACCTGACTTATTTCAAAAAAGAAAAATTTCGTTGAAACATTGAACAGCTTGAATTTATATACCTACGTACCTAAAAATACATACACAATCATGGGCTTATCTAACTAAGGTTACATGTAATATAATGTATCAAATTACGTATCTTATCCCATGCGTATTCTTTGATACAATATATTGTAAATGTTGGGCAAAAATACTATTGCCAAACACCCCTTATACTGAAGTAAAATGCAGAAAAAACAGAGGCATGAAAAAGCAATTAACATTTAACTACAATATTATATGTATATGTATGTCGGTGGCCATTGCCACCGACTTTATGTTTTAAGAGTATTAGAAATATAGACTAAACTACAGTTTTACCTCCTGAGGTTTATGTGCATTAACACTTTTACCCTTTATTTTTCAAAATTTTGTTGTCTTACCCCCCCGTCTAGTACTAATTTGTAACAACGCCCAAAATACCTATAAGGACCCCTGATTGAAACCCCAGACTTGTACGGCGTGACTCAGCACGAAAGACGAAGAAATCAATAACAGGGGGAGTACCAGGACACGTGGCACCTGACCGCGACATGTGGCAAACCTATACAAGTTACAAGGCTGACCTAGCACTAGCCGACTATCACCGCGACATGCGGGGGAGTCCCAAACTCCCTCCGCGACGCGTCGGGGATGCCCAGGTGGGCTATAAATGGAGCAGCGTGGGACTGAAGTTTCCGCTCACATTCGATCGAATTTCGCGATCATATGCTCTCTCGTTCTGCTTTTCTTCTACCCGATACCCCTAAACTGTGAAACTCTGCACCGTAGTAAGTGTTTTAACCCTGATCACGGATACGATACCCTGTCCGATCGATCTGAAACCCAGTAATGGATGTCAAAGTGCTGCCTGTTTAAGGCTATACTTTGTTAACTACGTTGGGGTTTTGATCTCGTGATGTATCGTTAAAGTCTGAATCGGGTTGATGCACTGATACGTGTTGCATTGTGTTTTTATTAGGAACTCAGGCTTAACACCAGAAAGCTATAATCTAAAACCCTAAATCTACAAAGTGAGCCATTCTTTCTTTTTATCAAATGCTTTGCAAAAACCTAAATGTTTTTCAGTTATACTTACAGTGATTAAGTCTTTGTATTTTGAAATTACTGCAAGTATGTGGGGTTTTGTATACACAACTAGTCCAACGTCACTAGTTGAAAGAATGATCAACAATGATATGACCACAGTCATTGTAACTGCCAGCGTGACAAATACTGATTTGAGTAATTGAAAGATATAAACAAATGTAAAAACTCTTGATACTGTAAATGATAACAATGTGTCTTTTTATACAAATGAACGAACTCACCAGTATTTTTCACTGATAAAATGTTTTTAAACGCGTTTCAGGTAACTTACTGTGAAAGTAAAAGAAGCTTGCTAGGAAAGCACTAAACGCTTAAATAAAGTGGCTATGATATGATTACCTGAATAAAGAAAGGAATTTGTGTTTTATCAATTAGAGTTTATCCTATAAAAACATTTGATTGTAATATGGGTTTTATCCCAGTTGTTTAATATTAAACTTTGGTGTTTTATAAACTCTGAAATTTTCCTAACTACGGTCCTTATGATATTTTCCGCTGCGAACTTAATAAAAACCGGTACCACTTGTATATGCTCACGGCTCTCGTCCAGGGTGTGGTCGTGGGTTGTGACAGAAGGTGGTATCAGAGCCATTTAGGTGTTATTATAATACCTAAACTTAAACATTAATGCTAGGAAATTAATAATAACCTATGTGATATTTCTTTGAATATATATATATATATATATATATATATATATGATTTTTATATTATTTTTGACGATTTCTGAGTCCACAGTATGAGTGACGAAAACGTATCTGAAGCATACCAACACATTTGTGATTTGGAATTTGTCACACCCCGATTTCCACGTGTTTCACCGGTGGGCCCGGTGGGGGATTACCGTGACGTAGTTGGCAACAATATAGTCAAACCACAATATTTAAATGCACAGCGAAAGCATAAAGATAGATTATATTTCAACCATCGATTGTAATATCCAAGTATCACGAATAGTCGAAAATAAATCCACAGGGGATCAAAATAAAAATATAAATATTGTTCAACAGATATGGCATCCCAAGCTTGCGAGACTCTAACGATGCTTAAGGAGTGGCCAGCCTATTTCGTACAGAACCTGCATTTAATCTTTTTGGGGAAAATACGTCAGTTTACACTGGTAAATACATTCAACCGACACTTTTGTAAAAATGTTTAATAAAATTGATTTGAATGCACAAGGCACAAACTCTTTATAGCTTGGGATAATTTATCAATTAAATCTTGTAAAAGAATTACATGTTCACTATGCGTTCGGTCGCCCGGGTCGTGCCGGTTTAAGGTTAATAGGCACGCCACAAAGCATAAAGCCGTGGCGGGAAAACCAACGGTTATACCTTTAATAATATAGATACATTACGGGTGTACGCCTACACCCGTGTATCGGGGTCGTGGCCATTTCGTAAAATGATGCCAAGGATATTTGGGACATGGTCATTAAGCTCCCAAAGGCGTAAAGCCAATAAAACCAATTTTTAAACGGGTCACATTGAAATCACCCGACTACTAATGAGTTGGGGTCAATTGCCCGACCAAGCGGTATTTTAAATACCGTAACCCAAGCCCGTATAACGGAAAATAAGTTAAAAGTATTTACCTGAGCAAGTAATAATCCTTAATAAACAAATGCAAGTTTCTTTTACTAGTCTCCTATTCTGGAACGAAGGTTTAAAATAACCTATTAGAATCCTAAAGGGTCTTTAATTTAGCCTTAGCTTAGACCGGTCAGTTTCAAAGGATAATTACGGTTTAATCGCGTGACAGGCGAAAACCGGGAATGGAATGTGATTCGGACCCAACAAGTTTGAAGACTTGTTTTATATGGGTAATATAACCACACTCTGGATTTTGAGATCAAAACAATAAGGTTTGACCCGTTTCGGCTAGTTTATGTAAACTAGTTACATAAACCGAACCGTGCGCGCAAAAGGCGTAACGGGTAATCGTAAGAGTCCTACACAAGTTTCCTAAGTCAATATGCTTTAAAGAGGTTGTGGTATCAGTAGGATACCTTCCATAATGCCCGTAACGAGTTTAAACCCATTATATGCCCCGTAGGGGTATTTCGGTCATTTTAAAGATTATAAAAGAGGTTTCTGAGTTCTACAGGAAATCTGAGTTTTCCGAACAGTTTATAAAGTCCAAAATACTCTATTTATTATTTAAAATCAGTAGCAACTGGAATCGGGTCAAAATACCTTGTAGAACTCAAGTTATGTCCAAAAAGGGTATATTCGGTATTTACCGAACCGATGCCATAAGCGCAGGTTATGGGCAGGCTAAAAATGATTAAAAATCTTCAAAAATTCCAAAATATTATTTTACTTCAGTGTGTAAAAGGTTTGGTGTCGAAATTTGCGTTTAGATAGGCTTTATGCTAAATGCGCCGTTTAATTACTAAAGTTTCCGTAATTGCGCTATTTAGCATAACTCCTATTCTAGACCTCAGATTGACGTGAAATTTAACGGAAATGTGCTAAAGACTTGGACAAACAACGAACCGGTCACAGAGGGTTTAACCATCTTGTAACCTGGTCCTAAGAGAGTCCTAAGGCATATCTAACTCATACCAAAACGGGTCAGAACTGAAGTCAAAGCAACAGTCAAAGTTTTGCGACTTTCGGTTCCGAACGGGTCAAAACAGTAAATGGTCGCATCAAACAAGCTTAGACTAGTTAATATACTTATTATCATGTTATATGAGTGTTAAAATAGGTTACATGCAATCTACATTACTGATTATGCATTAAATCGCAAAATAGCATTCTGTTGACTTTTTTCTAAGCAAGTTTGACTCGACATTCGGACTAGTTAGAGTGGGAATCAGAGGGTGCCCTTTTAAGGGTTTAAAGCCCACATGATTACCAACATATAACTACCTTTGATTTGACAAACCACTGGACCATTTGTGATTTATCGTAAAGTCAATCGTTAATTACGACGGATTGACTTTTAAGCTAAAACTATGTAAAAACTAAACCACAAAGGGTTAGGCATACTTACAGAAGCTTGGTACACGACCAGAGATGTTAGAAGGGTGCTCTTGAGCTCCAGAAGTGATCAAGAAAGCAGGTTTGAGGTGTGGATACAATATGCACAACTTATGGCCTTTTATAGTGAAAATTGGTGCACAAGATCATCACAACTAAGGCTACAATGGCTCCTTGATCATCAACATGTGTCCCTGGGTGCTAGGGGTCGTTTAGGGGGCGCCCATGCTGCCATAATTGCCATATAAGTCGGTTAAAATAGCAAACAGTGCTCCTGTCCCCGTATTTTGCATCTGGCGCCTTGACGCGGCCCGCGTTAAGGATCAGGCTACCCTTACGCGGGTCGCCTGAATCCCCTTGTCAGTAACCGGATCTGCACTGCCCGCGCGGCCCGCGTAAGTTCCATCAATACCCTTACGCGGCCCGCCTGAAAGCTAATTTTCAAGATTTTCAAATCTTTTGTAATCATTGACCTGGCCTTTCGGTTTCGAAGGGGCAACTTTGCGATTTGGGCCTCGATTATTTGCGTATAAGGGCCCCGTGGCTTTTACCCAACTTATTAACCCTTGGTTAATTTATTATTACACGAAAAGTCATTACTTTCAAAGTTTGACGCTTTTAACCCTTATTAACGAATTTGATCATAACTTTCTCGTTTTGAATCGGAACTTCGCGAAATTTATATCGCGCGTTCTAGTGAGTATAATTTACCATTACAAAGCCTCGGGTATGCCCAAAGGTCACCCAGAGGTATAACTACATGTTGACACATTTGGCCCCTATAGTTTGTAATTTCCTCACTTTCTTCCACAATTTGTTCCGTACGATCCATGATTCATTCGTTTGAAGGTACGAACATCATTTAGGGCTACTGTACAGTATATTTATCCCTCGTTGACATTTTTAACCCTCGAATTTAAATACTTTCAATGTTTGTCAACTTTAGTCCTTTATTTAGTATTTATTACCACGTGTAAACTTAAGACACGTGTCAATACATTATTGGACGCAAAATTTCGAGGTGTTACATCCTCACCCCCTTAAAAGAAATCTCGACCTCGAGATTTATTGGAATAGATGAGGGTACTTCTCCTTCATCGTGGATTCTACCTCCCACGTGTACTCGGGACCTCTACGGGCATCCCATTTCACCTTCACAATCGGTATATACTTCCTGCGAAGTTTCTTAACCTGTCGATCCTCGATCGACACAGGTTTCTCAACGAATTTTAAGCTCTCGTCAATGTGTACATCTGTATGCGGTATAACCAGTGATTCGTCAGCGAAACATTTCTTCAGGTTACAGATATGGAACACATTGTGGATACCACTGAGCTCTTCCGGTAAGTTTAATTTGTAGGTAACCGATCCGACACGTTCGATTACTTCGAAGGGTCCAATATATCTCGGGCTTAGTTTGCCTTTCTTATCGAATCGCATTACCCCCTTCCAGGGTGATACCTTAAGCAAAACCTTGTCGCCTACTTCGAAATTGAAAGGCTTACGCTTCAAATCTGCGTAGCTCTTCTGCCTGTCCCGGGCAGCTTTCAATCGATCGCGAATCTGGACAATCTTGTCCGTTGTTTTGAATATTATATCAGGTCCTGTCATCTGGACATCTCCAACTTCTGCCCAACAAACGGGCGTTCTACATTTTCTACCATATAGGGCTTCAAAAGGTGCAGCCTTAATGCTTGTATGGTAGCTGTTGTTATAGGAGAATTCGACTAATGGTAGGTGGTTATCCCAACTGCCACCTAAGTCGATCGCACGTGCGCGAAGCATGTCTTCCAACGTTTGGATCGTACGCTCACTTTGTCCATCTGTCTGAGGGTGGTAAGCCGTACTGAAGTTTAGTTGGGTGCCCAAGGATTGTTGGAAACTCCTCCAAAAGTGAGACGTGTATCTGGTATCTCTATCAGAGATGATAGACACAGGCACGCCATGAAGGGCTACAATCTTGTCTACAAACAACTGGGCTAATATATCGGAGCTATGAGTCTCCTTTATGGGTAGGAAATGTGCTGACTTGGTCAGTCTATCAACTATCACCCATATTGTATCGTTTCCCTTCTTTGTCTTTGGTAACTTGGTGATGAAATCCATCGTCACCATCTCCCACTTCCACTCGGGAAGCTCAGGCTATTGTAGCAAGCCTGACGGCTTTTGATGTTCTGCCTTTACTTGCGCACAGGTCAAGCACTTTGCTACGTAGGTGGCTATAGACTTTTTCAAGCCTATCCACCAAAAGTTTGCCTTCAAGTCCTGGTACATTTTATCAGCACCAGGATGAACGGAATATCGGGAACTATGGGCTTCCTTGAGGATAACGTCACGAAGACCTCCATAAACAGGAACCCATATCCTTCCATTCAATCTCAGGATTCCGTCTTTGCCATAGGATAACTGCTCCTCAGTTACCCCTAGCTTTTCGTTGGGATAGTTAGCTTCTAACACAGCTTCTTTCTGTGCAGCTAACAATCTCTCATTCAGACTGTTCTTGATTTCAATGCTCTTGGCATTGATCCTTATTGGCTTCACTCTTTCTTTTCTGCTCAAGGCATCTGCGACTACATTGGCCTTGCCTGGATGGTATCTTATTTCACAGTCATAGTCGTTCAGAGTTTCCATCCAACGTCGCTGCCTCATATTCAGATCTTTCTGATTGAACAGATGCTGAAGGCTTTTGTGATCAGAATAGATCACAAATTTAATGCCATACAAGTAATGCCTCCAAAGTTTTAGTGCAAATACAACGGCACCCAACTTCAAGTCGTGGGTGGTGTAATTTTTCTCATGCACCTTTAATTGTCGTGATGCATAGGCAATCACATTGCCCCTCTGCATAAGCACACAACCCATACCGGTGTGTGATGCATCACAATACACAACAAATTCTTCCATTCCGTCTGGCATTGTCAACACTGGAGCATTTCTCAGCTTTTGTTTGAGGATATCAAAAGCGTCTTGCTGCTTAGGGCCCCAATTGAACTTTATATTCTTCCTAGTCAAGGAAGTTAGGGGTGCAGCAATTCTTGAAAAGTTTTCAATGAAGCGTCTGTAGTATCCTGCTAGAGCTAGGAAACTGCGAATCTCCGTAGGTGTCTTCGGTTCCTGCCAGTTCATGACGGCTTCAACTTTGGCGGGGTCCACCTGGATACCACGCTCACTGACTACGTGACCAAGGAACTGAACTTCTCATAGCCAGAATTCACATTTAGAGAATTTGGCATAAAGCTTTTCTTGATGAAGCAGTTTGAGAATACATCGAAGATGTTTCTCGTGGTCAGCTTGACTTTTTGAATAGATGAGGATGTCATCGATGAAGACAATGACAAATTTATCCAAATAAGGCTTACAAACGCGATTCATGAGATCCATGAATGCGGCAGGTGCATTAGTGAGCCCAAAAGGCATCACTAGGAACTCGAAATGACCATAACGAGTCCTGAAAGCAGTTTTGTGCACGTCTTCGTCCTTGACCCTCAATTGATGGTAGCCTGACCGTAGGTCGATCTTGGAGAAATAGCTCGCTCCTTGCAACTGATCGAACAGATCGTCGATCCTGGGCAAAGGATACCTATTCTTGATTGTAACTTTATTCAGCTCGCGGTAATCGATGCATAGACGCATCGAACCATCTTTCTTTTTTACGAACAGGATTGGTGCTCCCCAAGGAGATGAACTTGGTCTAACAAAACCCTTGGCTAGCAGATCATCTAGCTGCGTCCTCAATTCTTTCATTTTCGTGGGTGCCAATCTATAAGGCGCTCTTGCGATAGGCGCTGCTCCTGGAATGATGTCGATACTGAATTCCACTTGCCTGTCTGGTGGCAAACCAGGCAGTTCTTCCGGGAAAACTTCAGGATAGTCAGAGATGACTGGAATGTCTTTAATCTTGGGCTTCTCTTCCCCAATAGTCACCTGTGCCATGTAAATGACACATCCTTTCTTCAAACATCTGGATGCCTTTACCATAGATACATGTGCAGGCAATCCATGTCGAGTATCTCCTTGGATGGTAAGTGGTTCTCCAGACGGAGTCTTGATTACCACTTGTTTATGGTTGCACACGATTTGGGCTTGGTTATGCGATAACCAATCCATACCCAATACTACGTCGAAACCAGCTAATTTAAAGGGTAACAGGGATAAAGGAAATGAGTGATTCCTAATGGATATAACACATCCATCTAAGACATTTGAAACTGTCCCCATAGTCCCATCAGCTAGTTCTACTTCGTATTTTACATTCAAGGTTTTAACAGGCAATTTTAATAACTCGCAGAACTTATCATCCACAAAGGATTTATCTGCTCTAGAATCAAATAACACTCTTGCGAATACATCATTAATAAGAAACGTACCGGTTATGACATTGTCGTTCTGGATAGCCTCTTTAACATCCATCTGAAAGACCCTCGCATTGGTCTTCTTCCCATCTTCAGCCCTTTTCACTTTCTTCGGGCAGTTCGTCTTGATTTGCCCCTTCTCATTGCAACTGTAACAAGTTGCATCCTTGAGTTTCTTGTACTCACGAGTCCTATGCTCCGAGGACTTGCATATCCCACACGCCTTCGGTGGAGATTTCTTTTCAAACCTGCACCTTCCAAAGTGGTGCTTCTGACAAACCTTGCACAAGGGCTTGTTGTAACACCCCGTGTTTTCAAATGCCAAAGTCAAAGTCAAAGTCCAAGTCAACTTTGACTTCCTTGACTATTAATGTTCTTTTTATTTTTGTATTATGTGGAGTAAGTGTTATATAAATGAAATGATCGAATGTTTGATCAATGCGACCGATCTACGACTGTGAATGATAGGAAGTAACAATGCGATAAAGTTAATCAATCAATAATCAAGCTAATCGATCAATCAATCAAACTCGAGACTCGAATTATGCGAATTTTGGTATTGTTATACGTGTGTGTGTGCCTTATGTGTTACTTGTGCGTGTTTACTCTCCGTTTGGTGTGGTATTCAAGCGAATCAATCGAAAATCAAATCGAAACTCGAAAAGCAATCGAACTCAATCGAAACCGACATCGAAACGCGACTTATCGAAGATTGTATGTTAGATATAGTGGTTGGGATTAAAAGTAATTTGACTAGGAACTCTATCGTATTCGTATCATCGTCCATCGAAATTGAAACATCGAAAATCTTCACGAAACACTCAAAGTGTGACGCGGATCGAACAGGAGGCGTCTGATCGAACAGGCTAGCCGATCGGCTAGCATCTTGCCAGCTGATCGAGCAGCCCACTCGATCGGAGCTCCTGGCCGATCGGCTGCCACTTTCCTCTTTTGGAAGCCTATAAATAGGGCTGCCCTTGTCTTCATTTCCACTTTTGGAAAGTTCTGACCGGACAACTCCTATTCTTCATCTTTTCTCAGATTTCTCTCAATCCCGGTAAGTTTTCACTCTAAATCTTGTATGTTCTTGATCATTACTTGATTCTACACCTTTCTATCTTTCAAGACTTGAATTTTAACCGTGAAATCACCAAGATCTAAGTGTTCTTGGGTGATGTCATCATGGTGTTCTTGAAGAACACCAAACTTTGGCCTCATTCAACCGTGAATGGCTTAGATCTAACCGATTTCCACATAAACAAGCTAAGATCTATCAAGGATCTAAACATCCACAAGTTGTGAAGAATTGAAAGAAGGAATCCCAACTTTCTTTCAACTCTTTTACACTCAATGCCTTCAAACCGCTAGAAACGGAGCTTGAACCAGCTAACTAATCATTCTAACAAGTTAAAAGGTTCAAGATTCGGGTTCTATCTACGAGGTTCACCGACAGTGGGTTAAACCCTAAGCCGACGTTCCGAACCACTCAACGGGCGGATTTGGGTGATTCCTGTTCGAGCCGGAGAGACGAGTAAGAACGAAGGTATCATAGTTCAACCTGTTATCAAACTACCTCGATATAATGACAAGTAACCAAACGACCAAGTGTTAGACGAAAGGCCGACCAGGTCAGACTTGCTGGCCGAACGGCTAGGCTGATCGAACAGCCCAGCCGATCGGACACACCAGCCGATCGACCGGGCCAGCCGATCGGCTAGCACATGGCGTCTCACTTTTCCAAACTTTTGAGGTATAGTATTGACGAAGTAGTGTTCGATCGAATATGTCACTCGGTTAGTGAACATTACTGTTCGGATCATGAGATACTATGCTTCAACACTTAATCGTTTTCACGACTCGTTCGTAGTAGGGAATGCCAGCCGATCGAACAGACTGTTCGATCGAGTGACATTCAGTTGAGGACTGATTCTGAAGTTCCTAGCCGATCGAGTGAGCTAGCCGATCGAGTGAGCTAGCCGATCGAACGAACCGTTCGATCGATCGACTTGAAAGGTAGGAACACTTCAGTGTTCTCAAATGCTGCAACGAAAACTTCAAAAGTTCAAATCCTCAAACACAACACACCAGAGGAAGAAACAATTCACTCGAATGGCCCAGCTGATCGAGCCTACCGGCCGATCGAACAAGACTATCCAACCGGACATACCAGCCGACCGAACAGCCCGTTCGATCGAACCTACCGTTCGATCGACCAGCCCATTCGATCCATTTACACTTGTTTACTTTCCTGCGTTACTTATCGTTATGCTATCGAACTATTCAGGCTAATCTTACTCTCAGCGCTCCCTTCAATCCACAATCAATCACTGTGAGTATACTCGATCCCTTTTTGCTTTTAGCACTTTTGGGTGTTACATACATTACCTATCAAATCACAATCAAACGTAACTATTTAAACGCTAACCAATTGCATGTGCTACTTGACTAAATGAATACTGTTTATTATGTTTACACGTGGAGTGCCATCTACCTGCCTTAGCAACATAGTACTATAGTTTGGACTCAGCACCCATTCACATGGGGGTTGTTAAGGACAATTACTTGCATGGATTACGGTGGTAATCATGTATTGCGAACCATCTCGGACGGTCAACCCGCAGTCGTTGGTATCGATGGTCCCATGTCGATAATTAACATGCTTCGTTTTTCCTCTGTGTACGTGCCTGGTTATGCGTAAACTATTCGAACTCTATATGCTATTATCAAACTTGTGTGCTCACTTTTACATTTTATGTATTGACTTTATTTTAACGTATGTGACAGGTAATTAGGATGCTTACTTGCTAGGAAAGCGAGGTTTGAATAAGTTTCTAGAAGCCCCCAACAAATAGTTGTCTGCCAAGAACAAGCGTCTAAGGCATAGTTGTCTGTAGATCTTGTCCTCTGGCATTACAGCCAGAAAGTCAACAGAATAGGGGTCTAGAAGCAGATAAACAATTGCTGTAATAATATTTGAATCTGAGTTGTCGGAACATAATTACTTGTTTAGTTGTTATCTGTAATAATATGTTTGTTTATTCGGGATACGGTATGGGACGTATCTTTAACTGGATTATATAAATAGTTGTTATGGAAACTTCTGAACAATCGGTTTCGCTTAGTGCCGCGCCTTGATGATTCCGCCATCGGTTGGGGTGTGACACTTGTCGCCCGACTGTCGGTCATTTTTCTTGTTCTCTGACCCCCTCTTGTGATCACGATTGCCCCGATGCTTCTTGCTGGATCTACGTGAATCATCATCCTCATGTTTCCTCTTTTCGCTGTCGGCATTTCTCAACGATCTCTGCCTCACTGCATCAAGCGTGAGAGACAGAGATATATCTGCCACAGATCTGAAGGTAGCAGGCCTAGAAGCCTTCACGCTAGCTTTTATTTCTGGGGCCAAACCCCCAATGAAGCGCGCGAGCCGTTTGGGTTCCGGTGTTACAAGATACGGAACCAATCTCGACAGAGTGTTGAAAGTCGTGAGATATGCCTGGCAATCCAGGTTCTTCATGACCAACGATAAGAAGTCAGACTCTATCTTCTCAACCTCGTGCCGAGGACAATAATTTCCTTGATAAGAGCCATAAATTCCTCCCATGTCATGCTATACAACACAGCCTTCCCAGAGGCTTGAACCAAAGATCTCCACCATGCTAGGGCTTCACCCTTGAACGACTGTGAAACAAACTTCACCAAGTCTCTCTCAGCACAACCACTGATGTCCACAACAGTGTCCATCTCGTCTAACCAGGTCATACAATCCACCGCGCCCTTTTCCCCAGTAAAATCCCGGGGTTTGCAAGATACGAAATACTTATACGTGCAACCCCTGGCGCGAGGTGCATCATCGACCACTTTCTTCTTAGGGTGGACACTACTCTCATTGGATGAGTGCCTCTCGTCGTCCTTTTTAGGCTTAGACGGAGTCGAGGGTGGTTTGCTGTGAGATTTAGAGTGGGTTTTTGGCTTTGAGTGTGGTGTAGATAGGGTTCTGCTTCGGGACTCGGTGTATTCTTCGTACTGTCGATCCAAGGCTGCTTTAACAGCGCCGTCTACTAGAGCTTTCAATTCAGCGCCCGTTAAATGAATCTGAGCGTTATCATTGTCATCCTCCTTCGAATGACTATTAACTCCACTTGGTTAAGCCATTGTAGTTCGAATCTGCTACAGAAGATAATGACAAAGTCTTATTTAGGAGTTTATTATGGAATTGTCTTTCATGGCAATTCATCAACCATGGTAAACATAGACCATATTTGGTTAATTTGTTACTCACTGTTATTTAGGATTTGAATATAACTTATCCTATTTACAAATAATATAGTTAGTGGCACCAAGCCTAGTCACAAGGACGTTTTATAATATAAACCGGGATTACAGAGAATCAAGGCATGAAGGTTTGAACCGTAGTCCTTTTACCTTTTCTGACAGGGAGTCATAGACTACAATTGTCTTTTGTCTTATATGACAATAAGTATGGCTCGTGGAACTACATCACTAATGGATGTTTGATAAATGATCATCTTTATTGACGATTTAACCCATGATCTACAAATCATTAATTTGGGTTTTGGAATCCCGTGAAGGATTTTTACATAAGAATGGCGCGTGCGATTTTAACGAATCACATCTGCCAAGAACGTTAACATGTTTACAGAGGTTAACAGGAATCTGAATCTTTTTATCAGGTCTTGCCATCTTGGCCGAGTCTTATAATGACACGAGGCTAGGTTTCACCATTAAGATTCTTTATTTAAGCAGGTTAATTTAAAAGGAATGATTTTTGATCCATTTCATCTAATAATGTATACAATAACAAAAATGAAATTTTATGACTTAACATTCCATTACATGTAACAGATTACATACTGCCCTAAACGGGACTTTTAAATAAATAAATACCTACGCAGAGGTTTACAGAAAACAAGTCCATGCAGGGACCAAATACATAGATAGATGTCCACACAGGGACTAAAAGATAAGTCCACGCAGGGACTGAAATGCAATTGTCCACGCAGGGACTAAACACGAAACAAATGTCCTCGCAGGGACTTGATTGTAATAGTAAATACTATAGTACATAAAGAGACTAATGATCTCGTTTCTTCCTCCCTTTTAGTAGGTTTGCTAGGCCTTTAAGGAATCCACGATTACTTTTACGTTCTTGCTCAAAGTCTCGTTCCACTCGGTTTAGACGGTGGAGGATTTTTTCTTGCTTCGGTGGAGAAAAACGTGGCTGCTGTGACGGTTGCTGAACCGGAGGTCTATGAGGTGCTGGATACCCATGAGCTGAGTAATCTGGTCTCCAAAGGTTTCCATAAGGTCTGTCGGGATGGAGGGCATTGTAATTGGCCGCTACCACGTATGGGTCGGCGTCATAATTATAGTTGTAGTGCGTGTGAGTCGGCTGCTCAAACGGGTTATACGCGGTGGAACCGGCGTACGCTGGTATCGGATTGTCATAGCCGAATGGTGGCGGAGGTGGTGCAACTGGTGCAGAATTCACCTCCACAGGGTGACCAGGAGGTTCCCCTAACTGTGGTTCTTCAGGTACTGGCGGAAAGTGACTTGCACTCGAGTGGAGAGGGGTGCTAAAGTGGAATTCCCCTCCTCGGGTAGACATCCGCGCGCCTGATCTCCTACGCCTTGGCGGATCAGGAGGTGCTTGTTGAACTGGTGGCAGTGGAGGCGGTGGCGTAACTGCCACGAAACGCGAATCCTCGGAAGGATCCTGTTGCTGCTGCTGCTCATGAGGCGAGAAGTGGTGAGAAGGTGTGAAGTACCAATCACACTGGTTAAACCTCGCCTGGTAACTGTCGGGACCTTGATAGGGTGTTCCATGAAAGGATGACCCATCAGAGATCTCGATAGGGTGGTTGGGAGTACCTCTTGCAGGTTCTATGGGATCCGTGTCTTCATCCATATCTACCGCATTATCTTCGGAGAAATGGTCTTCTAGTCCTAAAGGGTTATAACCTATTGGTTCTTGGACATAATCAGCCGGGTTAAATCGGCCTTGAAAGAAAGGAGTAGGATCGCCATAGGAACGGTGCGAAGCAGATCGCTGGAGAGGTATAAACGAAGGTTGAGGGTTACTGGGATTGTTCTCTGAATCTGGTCCAAAAGAGTGACGGTATGAAGGTGTCGAACTGTGTGAGGTAGACCGTCTTGCAGGTTCAAAGAGGTTTCTTCTACGTCTCTGAGGTTCTTCACTCCTTGTACTCGAAGGAGCTCGCATGTTCGAAGGTCCGGCCTCGTGATCGTTATGAGTAGTGATCGGCCCTTTGCCTCTTCCTCCTCTTTAAATTGCTGGTGGCATAATTCCTGCTTCAAAACTTTTAAATCAATAATATACAATAAAAGACAAACTGGAATAACAATTCGAATTTGTCCTATGTTTTTGTCTAGACTCAAGTACGTGCAATTGTGTCATTGAGATTAAACACATAAGGATAGTGTTTAATTCACTCAACGTTGGCTCTGATACCAACCTATCACACCCCGATTTCCATGTGTTTCACCGGTGGGCCCGGTGGGGGATTACCGTGACGTAGTTGGCAACAATATAGTCAAACCACAATATTTAAATGCACAGCGGAAGCATAAAGATAGATTATATTTCAACCATCGATTGTAATATCCAAGTATCACGAATAGTCGAAAATAAATCCACAGGGGATCAAAATAAAAATATAAATATTGTTCAACAGATATGGCATCCCAAGCTTGCGAGACTCTAACGATGCTTAAGGAGTGGCCAGCCTATTTCGTACAGAACCTGCATTTAATCTTTTTGGGGAAAATACGTCAGTTTACACTGGTAAATACATTCAATCGACACTTTTGTAAAAATGTTTAATAAAATTGATTTGAATGCACAAGGCACAAACTCTTTATAACTTTGGATAATTTATCAATTAAATCTTCTAACAGAATTACATGTTCACTATACGTTCGGTCGCCCGGGTCGTGCCGGGTTTAAGGTTAATAGACACGCTACAAAGCATAAAGCCGTGGCGGGAAAACCAACGGTTATACCTTTAATAATATAGACACATTACGGGTGTACGCCTACACCCGTGTATCGGGGTCGTGGCCATTTCGTAAAATGATGCCAAGGATATCCGGGACATGGTCATTAAGCTCCCGAACCGTGCGCGCAAAAGGCGTAACGGGTAATCGTAAGAGTCCTACACAAGTTTCCTAAGTCAATATGCTTTAAAGAGGTTGTGGTATCAGTAGGATACCTTCCATAATGCCCGTAACGAGTTTAAATCCATTATATGCCCCGTAGGGGTATTTCGGTCATTTTAAAGATTATAAAAGAGGTTTCTGAGTTCTACAGGAAATCTGAGTTTTCCGAACAGTTTATAAAGTCCAAAATACTCTATTTATTATTTAAAATCAGTAGCAACTGGAATCAGGTCAAAATACCTTGTAGAACTCAAGTTATGTCCAAAAAGGGTATATTCGGTATTTACCGAACCGATGCCATAACCGCAGGTTATGGGTAGGCTAAAAATGATTAAAAATCTTCAAAAATTACAAAATATTATTTTACATCAGTGTGTAAAAGGTTTGGTGTCGAAATTTGGGTTTAGATAGACTTTATGCTAAATGCGCCGTTTAATTACTAAAGTTTCCGTAATTGCGCTATTTAGCATAACTCCTATTCTAGACCTCGGATTGACGTGAAATTTTTTTTGGGACATGCTTAGAAATCAGTAACTAAGGTTATTGTCCTTTCACATATTCAAAATTCTCGTTTTAAAGTAAAAAGGGCGTTACGGTCAACTTTTAAGCATTTAACGGACTTGTGCTAAAGACTTGGACAAACAACGAACCGGTCACAGAGGGTTTAACCATCTTGTAACCTGGTCCTAAGAGAGTCCTAAGGCATATCTAACTCATACCAAAACGGGTCAGAACTGAAGTCAAAGCAAAAGTCAAAGTTTTGCGACTTTCGGTTCCGAACTGGGTCAAAACAGTAAATGGTCGGATCAAACAATCTTAGACTAGTTAATATACTTATTATCATGTTATATGAGTGTTAAAATAGGTTACATGCCATCTACATTACTGATTATGCATAAAATCGCAAAATAGCATTATGTTGACTTTTTCCTAAGCAAGTTTGACTCGACATTCGGACTAGTTAGAGTGGGAATCAGAGGGTGCCCTTTTAAGGGTTTAAAGCCCACATGATTACCAACATATAACTACCTTTGATTCGACAAACCACTGGACCATTTGTGATTTATCGTAAAGTCAATCGTTAATTACGACGGATTGACTTTTAAGCTAAAAGTATGTAAAAACTAAACCACAAAGGGTTAGGCATACTTACAGAAGCTTGGTACACGACCAAAGATGTTAGAAGGGTGATCTTGAGCTCCAGAAGTGATCAAGAAAGCAGGTTTAAGGTGTGGATACAATGTGCACAACTTATGGCCTTTTATAGTGAAAATTGGTGCACAAGATCATCACAACTAAGGCTACAAGGGCTCCTTGATCATCAACATGTGTCCGTGGGTGCTAGGGGTCGTTTAGGGGGCGCCCATGCTGCCATAATTGCCATATAAGTCGGTTAAAATAGCAAACAGTGCTCCTGTCCCCGTATTCTGCATTTAGCGCCTTGACGCGGCCCGCGTTAAGGATCAGGCTACCCTTACGCGGGTCGCCTAAATCCCCTTGTCAGTAACCGGATCTGCACTGCCCGCGCGGCCCGCGTAAGCTCTATCAATACCCTTACGCGGCCTGCCTGAAAGCTAATTTTCAAGATTTTCAAATCTTTTGTAATCATTGACCTGGCCTTTCGGTTTCGAAGGGGTAACTTTGCGATTTGGGCCTCGATTATTTGCGTATAAGGGCCCCGTGGCTTTTACCCAACTTAATAACCCTTGGTTAATTTATTATTACACGAAAAGTCATTACTTTCAAAGTTTGACGCTTTTAACCCTTATTAACGAATTTGATCATAACTTTCTCGTTTTGAATCGGAACTTCGCGAAATTTATGTCGCGCGTTCTAGTGAGTATAATTTACCATTACAAAGCCTCGGGTATGCCCAAAGGTCACTCAGAGGTATAACTTAAACGTGTTGACACATTTGGCCCCTGTAGTTTGTAATTTCCTCACTTTCTTCCACAATTTGTTCCGTACGATCCATGATTCATTCGTTTGAAGGTACGAACATCATTTAGGGCTACTGTACAGTATATTTATCCCTTGTTGACATTTTTAACCCTCGAATTTACATACTTTCAATGTTTGTCAACTTTAGTCCTTTATTTAGTATTTATTACCACGTGTAAACTTAAGACACGTGTCAATACATTATTGGACGCAAAATTTCGAGGTGTTACAGAAATGGACGAAGGACCATCCGGAACGAAATCAGGATACGCAGCAGATAAAGATGAACCTTTCATTTTCCAAGCCCTGCCCACTGAAACCCAACCCCCTAAGAAACGAGGTTGGTTTAATAAGGGAAAAAGAGAAAAGAGAAGAAAGAAGAAAAACCAAGAGGCCACTATTACCCTAATAGAAGGTTCAGCCCAAATACCTCTTACCAAACCCTTGTGGGAGGTACTAGACCAAAGATTAGCCAATTGTGACCTGTTCAAACCTATAAATAATGAGATAAACTTAAAGCTACGAGCAAACCCTGAACCAATACTACCTTTTAACCCAGATCAACTGTTAGAACCGATAGCTCTCTATCCAGAATCTATCCCAATGAATCCTCAACTAATACCTGTTTTTAACCCAGAAGAAATCCCAAGGATACCTGCACCGGCACTGGATCCTATGGAACAATGGTGGGCTAATGACTGGCAATTCCAGAATCTCATGCAAGACCCTTATCTCCAGCCACCACAATTGCCACCATATATACCGAATGGCTATCCAGCTATGAGCCCAGAGAACGTAGTTGAACTTAGGCAATATGGAGAATAGCTGATGACGACAGGAAACCAGATCCGTACAGTTGGAGAAAATCTCGTCTGGAAGTACGACGAGAGAGAATTTCAATTCTGAAAACAAGACCAGCCTAATATATGTTACACCCCGACCATGTAAAACAACAAATCGTGGCGGAAACGTCGGAGAGTGTCGTAACAGAATCATTATTTCATAACACATGGATTGAAGTTCTGTTTTATTGAATTAAATGTATTACATTACATTGAAAATCAGAAACAAAATATGAACAAATAGACTTTCATTGTTATTAAGTCACTAAGGCCTCATTTGTTCCTATGTGAGTATGCATCAATATCATCATCAAACATCACCAACTATGGTACTTGAGACACATGTGAAAATACGTCAGCATAAAAATGCCGGCGAGTACATAGGTTTTATGTGAGTGTCAGATTCATGGCTCGTTTATGTTTTGAAAATATAACTTGACACCTTTGCTAATTAATAAATTAGAAAACCAAGTTTTGTAAAATGTTTGTAATGTAATTTGGAAATAACCAAGTCAAAACAGATTTGTTTTATAAAACTTCGATACCATGAATCTTACTCAAAACATTTGTTTAAGTAAACCCAAAATTGTAAATTGTTTTTGAAATAAAACTCGAATGTTTTATATTGTTAGAAAAACCTTGTAATATAATTTTGTTTTGATAATCTTGCCCAAGTGATCTAGATTACGCAACGATATATAATGTGTTAAAAGCACTTATATATAGGAAGTACCAGCGGCGTATCCACCATGCTTTTAACACATTACACTTGCCCCATTACCTAATCACTTCCCTAACCCAACGGTTCAAACAGATTCAAACGGTTCACATAAATCAAACAGTTACAATGGTTCACATAATTCAAACAGCTTCAAACGGTTCACATAAATCAAACAGCTTCAAATGGTTCACATAAATCAAACAGCTTCAAACGGCTCACATAAATCAAACAGCTTCAAACGGTTCAAAATGTAAAATAATGTGTCCATATACTGGATGAGCATATGCAACAAAATTTAATATACGAAAATCAATGTGCTAGCATGCTAAGTGAACATACATAGCAAAACATAAAGAAATCACGTACTATCTACGTACTAATGAACATAGCAAGTATATGATATAAAAGCATGAAAAGCATGAAAGTAACAAGTAGGCACATGTGTATCACCCCAAAATAGTTTAAAACGGTAAAAAAGGGGACTATGTACTCACTTGAGATAGCCTAGAAGTCTTGAATAACAAACCCAAGCAAAGCTAGAGGGATCACGGAATCAAACGGCACCTAGTATGGGTAACTATGTTAATAAACGGACCTAAACCGGATGATCGGATAAAATGAGGTTTCGTAAACCAAATGAGTGTAGCGACTCATGTAATATGGTTTAACAAAGCCTACATTCTAAAAGAAAACCTAACCTAAGTGCTTACGACCCATTACGACTCGTTAAGGTAGCTTACGCCACTTTAACGCGTCGTGCGCGTAAAACGAATTCGGACCGCCTAACTATTCCTATGACAAGTATTATATGCCTTAACATGTCTAATAATGTTGCCTAATCAGTTTAGATGTAAAAAATTAGGTTACATATGCTTAAAATGAATTTACGCATAAAAAGGGCATTTTGGTCATTTACCTAAGGCATATAAACTATCTATCATACAACTAGTTAAACGAAGTGACCATAAGGTATAACATCGGAAGGTTATTCCCTATACAACTATGGTCACAAAACATGTTTGGTCAGATCCTAATGATCGACCAAACGGGTCGGGTTCGAAAGTCTAAGCGGTTGTTTAGACCGCTTATCTTACGACCCTATATAAGCACTAATCTAAAAGTGACGAGTTAAACATGTTGAAACATGTTTAACGAAGTTTGAAAACAAGTTTGATATCAAAACAAAGGGTCTTGATACCCAAGAATAGTTTAATTGCAAAATACGCAAGAATACGCATTTTGACCGAAACTATGACTCGTCACTACACCTAATCAACGTGGTAATCAGTAGGTATAGTCACATGGGACTATGACCATCGTGATTACGCTTACGTTGCGAAGTTCAAACAAACTTCATGTTGACCATCGACTGGTCAAAGCAGAAAGTCAAACACTGTTTGACTTTCACGCTTAAAAACGCATAAAAGAACGAAAGAAGCATACAAGAGGTCCAAGCGATGGAGATTTGATCCAAGATTTCTCAGGTATGAAGGTTCTTAGGCTCCAACTTAGAGAAATCAGATCAAATGTGTGAGGAAACAAGTGAATGGAAGTGGGTATTTATAGATCCATGTGTGCCCACTGAATTAGAATACCATGGGTACTCAAAACAAGCCCCTAGTATGAAGAAACCATGTGCAAAACCCATGAAACCAGCTGCAAAACCAGAAAATCAGTTTGTTGAACTGGGCTGCTTACACGCCCCGCGTAAGCAGACACCCTGGGCTACGCGCCCGCCTGGGCCATCTTTCAAAAAATGGCAGAAAAGGCCCCTGCATGTCACAAACTTGATTTCGATGCATTTTTTGATACGTTTAAGCCCCGTTAACCCCATTTCAAGGCTCCAAAATGAAGTTAAAGTATAGGGAACTTAAAATATGCTCAAAAATATCTCGGATGTCGGTTCGTTTGGTCGTACGGTTGCGTTGTTCGGTTAATTACGACGAAACACGAACGGACGCGAAAAAAGATCCAAATTACGCGACGAATGGAATTTTATCATGCCAATCACTAAAATAAAATATTTCAAATGATTAAATAAATTTTTGGATGTCCGGATATATTCAGAACGTAAGATATGCGCGTAAAGGCTAACTTATGCACTTTTTGACGCTTTTAGTCCCTGTTTGATGAAGAAAGTTTATTTTTGCACACCAAACACCTCAAAGCCTATTTCTAAGCTATGTAAAGGATATTCAGGGCATATTTAACTTATGATAAAGTTACGGAATGCTCGTCACAGTACACATCAGCATACTTTCGCAGTTTGTCGAAATTAGTCCCTGTGATCGAATAAACTTGATTTCGGCATACCAAACCCTCCAAAACTTATTTCTAAGTTATGCAAAGGTTATTTAAGGTATGTCAAGCCTATGTCACTGTTCCGGAGTGTTTGTTGCATTAAACTGGTTATATTTACGCATCAGATGGTGTATAACCTTCCAGAAAGCGATTTAAAGCTCGAAATCGAACATGAATTGATATGTGCACATTATGCACATATTTATACAAATCCCAAGTATGAAACACAATATTTCATTGATTTGGTATTTGTTTGATGGTTGCAGAGGCACAGGTGTCACAACATATATATATATATATATATATATATATATATATTCCTGGTATTTTATAAAAAAGAAATATATATATACTTAAGTGTGGATATTGTCCATTTCATTGAGTAAAATCTTATCCTCAACATTCCTCCAATTTATAACGCCAAAACATAGAAAAACATTATTGAGGTTTGTTCTCAATAAAGTTTAGCTGTATGGAGTGGACAACCTTGTCAGACATCTTTCTTAACTGAGGATTAACAATGTTGTCTACCATCATAAAGCAAAACATTATTGATTTTATCATGATCAAATTTAGAGGTTTAAGGTACTTTTACTTAGTGGCGTTCTTTTTCTCGGTAAAACGCCAAAAAGTTAAAAAAAAAACAAACATCGTTCATTGGAAATTCAAGATTGTTGGCTGAAGGGTGTAAACTCAATAACATTTTGCTGCATGAGATGGACAAATCTTCAAGAAAAAGAGGCTGATTTTAGACTTTGTACTTACAAACGGCGACAAAAAAACTACTTCAAAAACAAAAAATCAAAATAAATTATACGAAAGTCGAAACAGCCAGTGAAGATACTTTAAAAGAAGAAAGAGACTGGTGACAGTGAAGATTTGGAAGATCAATTGTTTATATATATTTTTTAATTTTCTTTTTTAGTTAATTGTTATATAATAACAACGCCATATATAATAAAAACGCGAGACAGCCAAATGCTTGTTAAAACTCCATCATGCCATAAAACGCCCCAAAAACTCCCAAACTATACTAAAATTTCTTTAGACAAGTATTATAAAAAACCCAAAATAAAAAAAAATGAAAACCAAACTTGAAAAAGGTAATTAGAAACAGTAACTACAAAACAGTAAAACTAAAGAGACGGAAAATTTATTATATTAGAATCTAAAACGCCAAACTTGAAAGATGTGACGTGTTACAGACTTTAGAGATAAAGCTTATCAAAAACAATAATTACAAACAGTAACTGAAACGACGAATACTTTATTATAATAATGCACCGCCTAACCAACGCGCCAAAAGACATCCTATAAAATGATACCTCTCAGCAACTTCCATTTCATCAAACCAAAAAACCAAACGCCAAATACTACTAAATACCAATCACTGTAAAAACGCCAAAAACTTAAGAAAATCAAAGATAGCTAATATGCTTTATTGGATATTCAGTATTGTTCTTCGTGAAGTTTCACTGAATGGATTGTTAGGTGAGGGGAGTAACTCAGTAAGATTTTGCTGCATGAGATGGACAAATCTTCAAGAAAAAGATACTGAAGACAGTCATATGTCATTTTGTGTTCTTTGTTCCTTGTTCTTGAAGAAGGCTTGGATGAGGATAAGAGATCAATGACACTGAAGAGTGGGATGATTATAAAGATGAAGATCAAGTTGAAGAACAAAGCGAAAAATCCACCCACACGTCATAGATCTATGTTCCCAAACATCCATAAAAGTCACTTCAACAGACGAGCAGGCAAAATAATCAAACCGATGAATTTGTTAAGTTTTAAATAAAATGCCATATATTTGGTGACAGTTCTTGTAGTATTAAAGAAGAGATAGACAGATGACAGTGAAGATTGTAAAGAGAGATCCGATTAGGTTTTTTAATTTATCTTTTTTGCTTCTATATCTTTCCCTGTGGTTGTAATATAATTTTCCAATTGTAAAACGCCAAGATACCACAAACGCCAAAATGTATATAAAATAATAGAACAATGGGCCATCTTGTCTAAAACGCGTTGAAAAACGCCATTCAAAGAGAGATTCTGACCCCTTGGGGTTCCAATGGCATACGATTTGAAAAACACCATAAACGCCAAAATGTTAATACAATGAAACCATTAAAACGCCATTAATTATTGAATTTGGTTAACGCCAAAAAAATCTTAAACCCCAAAAATAAATCAATATTGTGAAAAGCGGAAGATAAAATGACAAAAAAGCCCATACGCTCTAATTATATCGTGCGCCACGTGTTGATCCAGGATGCGTTCTCATTATTCTCACACTTTTGGGCGTTTTCTCCTAATCATGTTTTAGTATATATATAACACATATACATATATATATATATATATATCGATGCATACCAAAACTACAATACTTACGTGTATAATTATGGTTATATTTAGTATTGAAGCAATATATAAAAAGAGTAGAATGTCGCAATGTTCGATGGTTTTGATAAAATGTGTTTTGAGTATTTGTTTTGGTTTAAATTATCTGTGATATTAATACCTGATAATGTTTGCAATTCAGATGTCGAATGAAGTAAATCAAGAAATTCACGCTAGTAACGATATTGAAATCATATGGATAAAAGTGCTATAGAAAACATAGTAGCCCAAGGGATAGCCGACGCCATACCTCTAATTATTGAAGTTATTAAACATCCTATGCCTGTAAACGATAACACTATTATAGGTAGTAAGCGTACTCACACTGAACCTAGTCACAGCGTCAATGGAGACAATGACATTCTTGTCAAAGCTCCATTTCCCAAAGGAAAGAAGACCCGCCTATGGTTATTCTTATAAAGAATTCTTGTCTTGAAAACCAACTAAATTCTCTGGTAATGAAGGAGCCATTGCAGCTTTGCGCTGGTTAGAAAAGACTGAAGCAGTTTTGAAAATTAGTAAGTGTGCTGAAGAAGATAAAATAATGTATGCTTCTAATCTTTTCAAAGATGAAGCATTAGAATGGTGGAATACCATTCTTCAATCAAAAGGAAGTGACATGGTTTATGTCATGGAATGGAATGAATTTGTTGGGATTGAACCCTTCCAAAGGAACAGTTGATAAAGCCAAAACTGAATCAGATCAATGGTTTCACAATAAGCAGTTGTTTGCAACAGTTCTTTCCCCTTGAAAGTGGCCTAACAACTGATGTCCTCTAAGTACTGCCCTTCTACAACAACTGCTCATCTCCAATAACTGATGATCTCCAACAACTGATGATACCTAAGAACGTTGAAGACTAAGCACTGACGCTCAATCTACTGATATGGGTCAAGCACTGTTGAAGACACAAAGTACTGTTGGAGCTATAACAGTGGAATGAGAAGCAGTAGTTTGCTTAGTATTTTGTTTATTCATTGTAATCAGTAGTTTAGTAAGCAGTGTTTGTATAAGGTCAGTGGTTATAAGTTGTTAGGAGGTTAGATGTCACTTTCATAGTGACGTCAGCAAAGATGCTTCAGTGGTTTGTTCTATACTATAAATAGAACAGTACCCTATACTGTTCTATTAGCTCTCTTCATAACCAAGTCATTTTGTACGAACAATCACTGTGAGCTCAGGCTGAGGGGGAGACTTTGTGCATGCATGCATTAGTTTTGTTTATTGAAATCAAATACAATCATTCAATTCTATGTTAAACATGTTTGCTTAAAATTGTTCTCTCTTTGATTGTGTTGAAAGTTTATTCATCTATTTCCGCTGCAATTGTTTCTGTTTCATCTTCATTTAGTTAAACAAACACAATCATATCAAACTCAGATCCTAACAATTGGTATCAGAGCTAAGGACAGTCAAACTTGATCTAACAATCATTTTGACGTAAAAGTTCAGCTCATAACCGTTGATACTTTTAATTGTTCATTTTTGTTGTAAAACAGAGTAAGGTATAATCACATACAAAGTTGATTAGTCAGTGCCTGAAAAACAATCAGAATGACGTCACAATCACAAGATAACAATAATAACATCGGTTCACTCTTCAAACCACCTATGTTGAAGAGATCTGAATACAACATCTGGGAGCGCAGGATGGGTCACATCCTAGCTAAATAGAATACCGAATGTTGAAGGTCGGTTGTCTTTGGACCACATGTTCCATTGGTGCCGAGTGCTGAGGATCTAAAGGTTATGGTTCCTAAGAGAACAGAGAACTATACTGAACAGGATTTTCAGAAAATTGAACTAGATGCCAAGGCATTCAGCATCGTTGCATCTCCACTACCAAATGAAATCTATGCTGGGCTGTTACACTGTAACAGTGCCAAGGAATTATGGGATGCACTTAAGGAACAGTTTGGGGGACTGAAGAAGTACTTGAAAATAACAGGGAAATTTTGACTCAACAGTATGAAACCTTTTGTCACATTAAGGGTGAATTATTAACACAACAGTTTGAGCGATTTAGCTGTCTCATAAGTGAACTGAAACTTGTTAAGGTTGAATTTGCTAATGCAACACAAAATAGTAGGTTTCTTAGGCCACTTCCTGATAAATGGGACACAATTGCTTTTATAACCAGGAATTCAGTTGGGTTCAAAGATCTGACCCTGACCCAACTTCATGGTAGACTCCTGGCCTATGAAAAGGAGTTGAACCAGAAAAAAAAAGTTGCAAGAGTCTGGGAAAGTTGCAGATGACTATTCATTTGGCAACACAGTCTTTTGGGTCAGGAAGAATCTGGCAGCAGCAAGGATCAGAGCTATGATCATTTTATTGACATAACAGCTGGTGGAAATTTGAACTCTGGTTCTCACTCATCCAATTATGCTTTTACAGCAAATGGAGAAAGCCAGAATTCTGATAATCTGAGCTTTGAACTCAATGATCTCCAGCATTTTGATCCAACTGATCTGGAAGAGATGGATATTTTGCACCAACTTGCACTGCTGAGTGTTAGAACCAACAAGTTTTACAAAGGGACAGGGAGAACATTTCCAGGGTTACATGGGAATCTGAAAGTAGGGTTGGATAAATCAAAGATAAAATGCTACAAGTGTAATAGGTTAGGTCATTTTGCTAGAGAGTGCAGGAGTCAAACCAGTGGACCAATCATCACACATCCTAGCTCAAACCCTAGACCACAAAATAACCAAACCACTGTGCATTAATCCCAATCATGGTTGCAAAAGTCGCTAGGCGCTCCCTAGTCGGATTCGGGAGTACTCGGGAAGTACTCAGCTTAGGCGGAGATTACTCGGGGAGTAATTGGCCTCGGAGACCAGTACTCGTGCCTCGGCAGCCTACCTTGTAGCGAGTACTCGGGGAGTACTCGGAGCCTAGGCGGGACTTTTACAACCATGTTCCCAATATGCCCCTGCTGCCCATGTAAACATTGCTCACTATGCACACCCTGCAACCCCTGTTCCTGTGCATTATGTCCAAACCACTATTCCTCAGATACAGTATGTCCAAGCCCCAGTTCCTCAGGTTCAGGTGCAACAAGCTGCACCTCAAACAGCTGTTCAAGCAGATCAACAAAGCTTTTCCACACAAGGCTTTGTTGATTGGAGTAGCTTGCCTGAGGAACTAGGAGATGAAAATTTTGCTCTATATGCTAATGATGCTATTTCTAGTGATGATTTCTGTTTTATAGCATTAGAGTCAATTCCTGAAGGGCTGGAAACTGAAGAAGGAACATCCAGTGCTGAAACAATGGATGAAATTGCTGAAGCAGTGGTTACTTGACGTGTGCGCGACTACACAAATTTTTACAATGAAATTACACATGATTTGGTTTTAAATTTATAAAAGTGATTATTACTTTTACATCAAAACACACACGAAAGAGGCAAGTGTACCCCGTCATATATATAGTAAAGTATCGGTAAGAACCAAGTATCGATCCAAGGAAATGGGCGGAGAAATAATACTAGACCTTTGTCACTAAACCACCGATAAAAACATAAGTTGTTTGATTTTTAATAAACTAAAGTAAGCATAAACAAATACTTATAAAACATAGTAGATTTCAAATACTAAAATAGATAAATAGCCTTGCTTAATACACAACCAAAGCATGTCAACTAAGTCTGTTTTTGGCACTAGAAGCATTCGGTCAATTTTCCATTTTTAAGACAATTAGTATCCCTTTCGGGAATCCTAATATGACAATCATTCGGAAAGCTAAAAAGATAAACACACTTTAACCACCTAAAATTGCTCTTTAACGTGCATTCGGTCAATTTTCCATTTTTAAGACAATTAGTATCCCGTTAGGAGTTTTCTAACTTCACTTAAACAAGGAAAGCGACACCGATAAACACAATGCAACCACCGAGACAAGCATAAACTAGATTAAATCACAACCGAGTTCATTTTACAAATCTTGCACATAAATTCACCAAGATAGCAATTTTGGCCTAAACTACTAACTTAAGCCAACAAATCATGGCAAGAATTCATAACAACACCATTTAACCCGTTAAGGTCCTTACGTGACGGCAAGCTCTCTTGATTAATAATAATTACATTTTATTAAACCACTAACCATTTCTAGTATCATGGTGTCCACATTTTAACCAAGCTAAACTAGTTAACCAAGTTTAAAGTTTACTAATACATGATTAATTAAAATTCATTTTTCAACTATCTCAACTAACCAAGTACCAATCATCCAACACAATTACTTATAATCAAGAAATCAATATCAATAACAAGGTTGCAAACTAATCATCAAAGATTAACATAGAAAATACTTCCAAATGTCATTACAAACAAAGATTAACATACTAATGGCTATATTCAAGCAAGGGATTGTTGTGTTTTTGCCCAAAGGCTACAATAATACATAAATATTAACCTAAATGCTTGAAAGATTAACAAAATTCTGGAAAGATTAGAAAACCAAACCATAAACAAGCACTAGATTAAGAATCTGGAAGATAACGAAGCTTATCGGCACAATGTGGCTTGAATCCGGGTGAAAGCAGAAGCCTCCGGAGCCTGAAAATAGCCATAATTGCTCCCAAAATGTCCAGAGTTACGAGCAGAATGTTTCTGCAAGTTTTTTATATTTTTTCGATCTCGCACGGTCGTGCACTTTATGGCATGACCGTTCACTTTATGCATTATTGGAGTTACTGTTTACCATACCGCATGACATCATCAGATCTTGAACGGTCTTCGATCCCGCACGGGCGTGCCATGGGTTGCACGGGGGTGCGTTCCCGGGATTTCGTTGCACTCCTGATCGCACCGGGTGTGCAACGCCGAGCTGAGCCTTGTTGTCGCATCCGCACGGGGGTGCCACCAGTCGCACGGGGGTGCGTTCCCGGGATTTCATTGCACTCCTGATCACACCGGGTGTGCAACGCCGAGCTGAGCCTTGTTGTCGCATCCGCACGGGGGTGCCACCAGTCGCACGGGTGTGCGTTCCCGGGATTTCGTTGCACTCCTGATCGCACTGGGTGTGCAACGCCGAGCTGAGCCTTGTTGTCGCATCCGCACGGGGGTGCAACTTGCCCAGGTCATAATTTTCCACAGAATGTTCGCAGTTCAGCCGTTTTGCCCGGAATGTCCTCGTTTTCACTATCATCTTGTCTGGCATGTTGTTTTAGGCCTGTAAACAAAAGTATACATGATTAAGTATCCGAATGACGGTTTTACGGCCGAAAACGCATAAAATGGGGATAAAATGGGGGACTATAATATGTATAAATTGGTGAATATCAAATCTCCCCACACTTGAACATTGCTTGTCCTCAAGCAAGCTAAACTAAAATGCAATAAAAGATAGAATCAAACAAGAACGATAATTTACAAACTGTTTATTGAAACAACTACAAACGGTTAGCCGGTTTTTCGAAAGACAACATCAAATAAATCAAACCAAACAAGCATATGAAAATATATGGTGATAACCAAAAAGCCGTGACTTCACTTTCGATTGACTTAACATGCTAATCTTCACACAACTCACAATGTTCACATACACTCGGTTTTATTTGTGAAACATACATAAAATGTGTACGTGCAAACACTCAATGCCATGTCAATGAAATTTGTAATATCATAAGCTTGTCATAAGATCTCGTCTCCACCAACTAACATGCGAAAAAGTGTAAATCAAGAGGTCTTTACGGGTTTTAACGTTAGGCTTGGGCGAAGGGTATGGAAATGAATATTTAAAGTGGCGAAATGGTTAAAACTCGGTAGTAGCGTTTAACTAGCAACAAACAATACAACTATACATACAAATGCCTTAAAAAGGCGACTTTTACGAAATCGAGCTCATCAACGACATTTTAACATTTTAGCATTCAAAATTGCTCGATTTTTGTCCACTTCACCCTATTTTAGGGTGTTTTATTTTCTGCTTTTTTTTTTTGCAAACTAATGGATTTATACAATGAATAATAAGCTATAACAAGCACTAGTTAAACGATAATTTTGACCGAGTTTCAACACTAAAAGGTTTAAAACATAAAAAGGCTAAATTTGGCTAAGTGGGCGATTATGTTGGGTAGACAAAGGTAAACGGGAAGGCTCGACATGGTTAATCCTAAAGGGTAATGTAAGGTTTACAGGAAAACACAACACAAAGAATAAGGTTAACAACAAAGGGGTAATCTAAGTGCCTCTATCACTTCTACACAATTCCGCAAGTTTATGGTCTTAACAAGCATACTAGTGACAAGTTCTAAATTACACATGACATCCGACTCACTCCTACTCCGAAATGAACAAATATATAACAATATCAAGGCTCAAATATGCTCACGTAACGGAAGGAATGGGTAAAAGTGTGAAAACTATCATGCAAGTCTTTCTTTGTTTGTCACGCTTTCTGGTTTTCTTTTCAAAATTTATTTTGCTTGTCGAGTTTTTATCAAGTCCGAAGCTTTCTAAAACACAACTAACCGGTTTATTTACTAAAATATATATATACAGAATACAGATATTTTTGAATGATTTTTCTGATTTTTTTTTTGTTTTTTTTTTTGTTTTTTTAGGACAAACAAAGTTAACAAAGTTAACCCCCTCCCCACACTTGAACTTCGCATTGTCCCCAATGCGAAACCCGAAATATAGAGAAAAAGGATAATAGTACTCCCCTCAAGATGATTGAAGACGAAATGAGGCTTCACAGTCGATTCTGCCGTGTCTTTTCGGTCCAAGATATGCTTCAAAGACCTGCATGGATGTCACAAAGCAAAGAAAAACAAAATAGCAGGCGAAACAATCTAGTTGCAACACAAAACATGATCTAAATAATTTGCGTCATTCTTGCAAGGATTAGGGTTTCGTTTGTATTTATGAAGAGAACCCTAAAATCCTTGAAGAAATCTAAAATGCCTAGGCCTAGAATAGGATTAAAACTTAAAATCGAAGAGAGAAAACATATCGTGCGAGAGGATATGAGAAACCGTGCGAAATATCGTGCGATTTTGTGGAAAACTCAGTCGGGAACGACTGGTGCAGTTTAGGGTTCGCGAATGAGGGAAATAGCAGCAGATGGGGGTTTTTATAATGTACAAATGACAAAACTGCCCCTGCCTCTCGCACGGGCATGCTACAGCTCGCACGGTCGTGCGTGCCCGACATCGTTCAAACCATGCACGCTGATCTCGACAATGCACCGGGGTGCAACACAAGGTGCCGGTCAGCCCGCAACCGCACGGACGTGCGACCCATGGCACGGGCGTGCCACAGCTGCAGTTCAGTTTTTTCTGCAGAAGCCATTTCCAGCAACTGTTTTGGCCGTTTTTCGCCATTTTTTTCACACGCAAACTGTTTAATCAATATCCCAACATAGAACCTTCGATCGGCACGTATAAAAATGTACAAACTAACGGAAACTACCAAACACACCTAAATTACGCTAAAACTACAAAAACACATAAAAGGACGATTTTACCCCTAAAGCGTCAAAGACACTCTTGCTACATTTTTAATCCGCGAGTCAGTAGCGTAGACTCATGCTGAATTTTTGTCGGCGAGTCGATAGCAAGACTCATGCTAAATTTTTTTCAGCGAGTAGATAGCAAGACTCATGCTAATTTTTTGTCGGCGAGTCGATAGCAAGACTCATGCTAAATTTTTGTCGGCGAGTCGATAGCAAGACTCATGTCCCCACACTTGTTACATGTGTGGGTCATTACCACGCCCCTTATTATTATTATTATTATTATTATTATTATTATTATTATTATTATTATTATTATTTTCTTTTTTTTTAGCTGAATAGAAACATAATATTAAAAAAAATCGGCTAAAAATTTTATAACAATTCATAAATGGGCCCGAATTTTTATAAAAATCATAATGAATTAAATAATCGAATCGGCTAGTATAAAAATAATTTTTCGGAGCCGAAAACTCAAAGAATAAATGAATAAATAGCTCAAATTCGAACAAATAAATGAAATAAAAAATTACAAGAGTTTAAAAAATAAGCTTGAAAACGAATGAATTAAATTAAAAACAAGAAATATTAACAAATAAATCAACGAATAAATGAATAGGAAAATATTCACAAGTATGTACACCGATAAAATAATGACTCGGGTCGTTCCTAAAGCTCGCCATATCCCCGGCAACGGCGCCAAAAACTTGACGTGTGCGCGACTACACATATTTTTACAATGAAATTACACACCATTTGGTTTTAAATTTATAAAAATGATTATTACTTTTACATCAAAACACACACGAAAGAGGCAAGTGTACCCCGTCATATATGTAGTAAAGTATCGGTAAGAACCAAGTATCGATCCAATGAAATGGGCAGAGAAATAATACTAGACCTTTGTCACTAAACTACCGGTAAAAACATAAGTTTTTGATTTTTAATAAACTAAAGTAAGCATAAACAAATACTTATAAAACATAGTAGATTTCAAATACTAAAACAGATAAATAGCCTTGCTTAATACACAACCAAAGCATGTCAACTAAGTCGGTTTTGGCACTAGAAGCATTCGGTCAATTTTCCATTTTTAAGACAATTCGTATCCCTTTCGGGAATCCTAACATTACAATCATTCGGAAAGCTAAAACGATAAACACACTTTAACCACCTAAAATTGTTCTTTAACGTGCAATTGATAAATATCTATGAAAATCTCTTAAAAATAAGTTAGTCATCCATTAGGAGTCTTCTAACCTCACTTAACCAAGGAAAGCGACACCGATAAACACAATGCAACCACCGAGACAAGCATAAACTAGATTAAATCACAACCGAGTTCATTTTACAAATCTTGCACATAAATTCACCAAGATAGCAATTTTGGCCTAAACTACTAACTAAGCTAACAAATCATGGCAAGAATTCATAACAACACCATTTAACCCGTTAAGGTCCTTACGTGACGGCAAGCTTTCTTGATAAACAATACTTACATTTTATTAAACCACTAACCATTTCTAGTATCATGGTGCCCACATTTTAACCAAGCTAAGCTAGTTAACCAAGTTTAAAGTTTACTAATACATGATTAATTAAGCTTCATTTTTCAACTATCTCAACTAACCAAGTACCAATCATCCAACACAATTACTTATAATCAAGAAATCAATATCAACAACAAGGTTGCAAACTAATCATCAAAGATTAACATAGAAAATACTTCCAAATGTCATTACAAACAAAGATTAACATACTAATGTCTATAATCAAGCAAGGGATTGTTGTGTTTTTGCCCAAAGGCTACAATAATACATAAATATTAATCTAAATGCTTGAAAGATTAACAAAATTCTGGAAAGATTAGAAAACCAAACCATAAGCAAGCATAAGATTAAGAATCTGGAAGATAACGAAGCTTATCAGCACAATGTGGCTTGAATCCGGGTAAAAGCAGAAGCCTCCGGAGCCTGAAAATCGCCAGAATCGCTTCCAAAAATGTCCAGCCTTCCGAGCAGAATGTTTCTGCAAGTTTTTATATAATTTCGATCTCGCACGGTCGTTCTTCAGATCGCACGACCGCTCACTTTATGAATTATTGGAGGTATGGTCCACCATACTGCATGACGTCATCAGAGTTGACTGGTCTTCGATCCCGCACGACCGTTCTTCAAACCGCACGATCGTGCGTTTCCAGGATCATGTTGCACGAACAACTGCACTGGTGGTGCAGTTCAGGGGTTATGCTGATCATCGAATCCGCACGGGGTGAAAAACAGACGCACGCCCGTGCATTACCGGAATACGCTTGCATGCCGGGTCGCACCCTCGTTCACTGCTGGGCTGGATTGTTTTGTCGGATATGCACGGTCGTTCCACTCAATGCACGACCGTGCCATTTGCCCAGGTCAGAATCTTCACAGAATATCCGCAGCTTTGTCGTTTCGTCCGGAAAATCCTCGTTTTTACTATCATCTTGTCTGGTATGCTGTTTTAGGCCTGTAAACAAAAGTATACATGATTAAGTAACCGAATGACGGTTTTACGGCCGAAATGGGGATAAAATGGGGGACTAAAATATGTGTAAATTAGCGAATATCATTACTGTTGTTGCTAATGAAATACTGTTGGGAGAAAATTCAGAACCCCTGTTAGAACCACTGTCTGACCCCTGGTCTGAAGAAGAAGAGAAGAAACAAGGTGAAAAAGAAGAGAATGTGCCAGATGAAAAAGAACATGTTTGTGATTGTGCCATGATGGCTGCAGCTAAGGTATCACCTCAGGTTCTTAAAAACCTTTGTTCAGACAAATGCATCATAACATTTGCAAACATCAAAGAGGTGAATGAAAACCTTAGAGATAGAGTGTTAAATGATGAAGTACAATTTGAAAAATCTTTAAAAGAATTGAAAAACAAATTGTCAGAAAAGGAAAATGAGATTTGCAGCATCAAACAAGAGCATAGCATAACCAAGGACCAACTTCAGACTATGATAGAAAAATATCAAGCCTGTAAAAAGGAGTTGGAATCCACCCAAATCACATGTGAAAAATGGGTGGAATCCTGCAAAGGTTATGAAGTTATGCTTGAAAAACAGATCAAAAGCAATGTAAAATTTGGTGTAGGTTTTATAAAAAATGATCAAATTGAAAAAACTGCTGCAAATGAATCTGTTCAAACCTCTGTTGAAATCATTCCCACCAACAAGGATGGCCAAGAAGTTAAAATAACTGATAAACTTGGTAACAAAATCACTTTGGAAAGATCTGTGGGGTCCTCAACTTTTGAGGAGATTGAGAAATACCAATTCAAACCCACATGGTCTGATGAGTGTGACATCCTTGAAAATTTCAAGCCCATGGATTTCACCACAGTGGATGGTGTCAAAGCTCCAAAGGCCAAGGTCATTCCTCTTAAGGACATCCCAACAGTAGTTCAAAACTCTGTTGCAAAGGAGTCTGAAAAGAAGAAGAAAAGAGAAAAGATTAAAAACCTGTTTTGTGACTTTTGTGAAAAGAAAAATCACCTAACCAAAGATTGTTTTCACTTAAAAGCTTATGACCTTAACAAAACAAGTACCATTGTGCCTTCCAAGAGCTGCACCATCTGTGGAAAATCAAATCATTCCACTCAGGAGTGTGTGTATTTAAAATCCTTTGAGGTAAAAAACGAAGAATACACATCAAAAACACTCATGAGTTCATCAAAATCACATGTCAAGAAACAACCACTATTTGTGCCAGTCCATACAGCTGTTACAAAACAGCTGAACCAAACCTCTGTCAAAAGAGAGGTTCAGGTGACTAATGCACCCACTGCTAACCAATACCAAAGAGGTAAAGGTCAACCACCATACCCAAGGGTCCCACATGTTTATGAGGTTTATAAAAAGCCTTCTAAACCAAGAGTGACCAGGCATCCCTTTGGGTATCAATAGCTGATGGGACAGGACCCCCAACAGTGGTTAGAGAAAAACAGTACCAAAACTGTCCAAACACCTGAGCTAACCACTGTCCATCCACCTGAACTTAACATAGACACTGTTGAGACCCCATCCAAAGCCTTATTGGCTTTGGAGACCCTCCAGAACTAATCATTTACTTGATGTGCGGGGAGCTTCTGCATGCTTAGATAGTCTTTGGTATGTAGATAGTGGAGGCTCCAGGCACATGACTGGATGTAGAGCCCTACTCAAAGAATTCAAAACTCATGGAGGGGTGATATATCTTTTGGTAATAATAGTAAAGGGAAGGTGATGGGTTCTGGTACAGTACAGTTTGGAAATGTTAAGTTTGAAAATGTCAATCTAATAGACAATCTAAAATTCAACCTCCTTAGTGTCTCACAAATGAGTGATAAGGGCTATGGCTCATTCTTCACTAAGGATTGTTGTAGGATTGTTGGGCCAGAAATGGTCAAAAAGATTGATGAAATAATAAAAAATGGAAAAACTCAACTTGGTGCTCTAAGGAGTGGCAATGTTTATGTAGTTGATTTGTCAAAAGAGAGCCCCAGGACTGATGCCTGTCTGTTCTCAGCTGCCTCTAACAAAGAGACAGAACTTTGGCACAGGAGATTGGGGCACACAAATCTCAAGACAATCACTGCTTTGTCAAAACAGGGTCTAGTAAGAGGTCTTCCTCAAAAACTGTTCACCTGTCCTGAGCGTTGTGTTTCTTGCTTAAAAGGAAAACAACATAGAAGCTCATTTAAGTCCATTGAAGAGTCCAAAACAACCAAGTGCTTGCAAATGCTGTACATGGATCTGTTTGGCCCAGTAAAAGTCATGAGTCTTAAAAAGAAAAGATGTTGTTTGGTCATTGTAGATGACTTTTCTAGGTTTACATGGACTTACTTCTTACATTCCAAAGATGAGACTGCAGGCATTCTGCAAGACTTTGTCAAACAGGTTGAAAAGCAGTTTGACTTGCCAGTAAAAGTCTTCAGGAGTGACAATGGCACAGAGTTCAGAAATAGGAGTTGGATGAGTTTTGTGTGTCAAAAGGAATTGTAAGGCAGTACAGCATTCCAAGGACACCAGAGCAAAATGGGGTTGTTGAGAGAAAGAACAGGACATTGATTGAGGCTGCCAGAACCATGCTTGCTGATTCAGGTTTGCCATTAACTTTCTGGGCAGAGGCAGTAAACACTGCTTGCTATGTCCAGAACAGAGTTTTAATCAACCCCAGGCATCAAAAGACTGCCAATGAACTTCTGTATAAAATCAAACCACTGATCTCTTACTTCAAAGTATTTGGCTGCCCATCCTTTATTTTAAACCTAAAAGACTCAATTTCAAAATTTGCAGCCAAAGTAGATAGTGGATATCATTTGGGATACTCAACCACTGCTAAGGCCTACAAAGTGTTTAACACTAGGACTAAGACAATGGAAGAGACTTTGAATGTAAAGTTCAATGAAAATCCCTGCAAACCCTGCAGAGTTATTTAATCTTGATAAATTTACTTTTGAAAATGTTTCTGTCAGGACTAACAGTGCAGGTCCATCTCAAAATCCTCTATCAGACAATGGATATGAAGTGATCATTCCACAACAAAACTTCAAACCCATTGCCAGAGCAGCAGATGTTCAAAATAGCTTGCTATGATTCAGGTTTGCCATTAACTTTCTGGGCAGAGGCAGTAAACACTGCTTGCTATGTCTAGAACAGAGTTTTAATCAACCCCAGGCATCAAAAGACTGCCTATGAACTTCTGTATAAAATAAAACCACTGATCTCTTACTTCAAATTATTTGGCTGTCCATGCTTTATTTTGAACCTAAAAGACTCAATTTCAAAATTTGCAGCCAAAGTAGATAGTGGATATCATTTGGGATACTCAACCACTGCTAAGGCCTACAAAGTGTTTAACACTAGGACTAAGACAGTGGAAGAGATTTTGAATGTAAAGTTCAATGAACTTTCTTCAATGAAAATCCCTGCAAACCCTGCAGAGTTATTTGATCTTGAAAATTTTACTTTTGAAAATGTTTCTGTCAAGACTAACAGTGCAGGTCCATCTCAAAATCCTCCATCAGACAATTGATATGAAGTGATCATTCCACAACAAAACTTCAAACCCATTGCCAGAGCAGCAGATGTTCAAAACAGTTGTCAAAGCTCAATCACTGCTACCTCAACAGTTGTTGGCCAAAGTAGCCCTTTAACCCCTGCTTCCACATCATCAAACACTGTTGATAAAAATCCTCAAACAGCGGATAAAAATCAACATGTTTCCACATAATTCCTCCTATTCCTCCACCTCCATTTCAAGACACTGTTGGATCATCAAAGTCACCAACAGTTGTTAGCTCAGATGATTCTCATCTGCAGCCCTCACCATTAAATGTCATTGTCTCTTACAAAGGAGATCTAATCTTCTTGAAGTCTCATCCACCAGACCAAATCATTGGCAAAATCAGTGAAGGGGTGCTTACAAGAAGTCAATCCCAAAACATCTGTCTTTTTGCTGGTATCTATCACTCCCAACCTGTCAAGTACCAAGAGGCACTGAAAGACAACATTTGGGTAGAAGCCATGCAAGAGGAGCTCCAAAAGTTTAGAAGACAACAAGTATGGGAGCTTGTTCTACTACCAGAGGGTGTGAGTCCTATTGGCACAAAGTGGGTCTTCAAAAATAAAACTAATGAAAGGGGCATTGTTGTCAAGAATAAAGCAAGGCTAGTGGTTCAAGGTTTCAGACAGAAAGAAGGCATAGACTATGATGAAACTTTTGCCCCTGTAGCAAGATTGGAAGCTATCACACTGTTCTTGGCCTTTGCTGTCAACAACAACATAAAGGTGTTTCAAATGGATATCAAATGTGCATTCCTTAGAAGCACTATATATTGTTCGACTCTGGTTATACGTGTGCAAATGTAACTTTCCAAATCTTGTAGATATATTAATTATAAATAAACATCTAGGGCTTGTGACATTAATAATTTAATAGTGTTTACTTACTAGTTTGAGTTGAGCTGTGTTGACCACCAATAAATCTTAGTTTAAATAAAGTCACGAAGGAACGTAAGGGTCTCATCACTCATGTGCCATATTCTCTGTACTCAAGGAAACCATGGTAGTAAACATGTGTGTTTTGCTATTAAAAAGATTAAAAGTTTAAATCCTGTAAAATCTGAGTTGTGATAGATTTCTTGTAAAAAATAATTGTCTTTAAAGGAAAAAAGATGTCATATTCTTTGCTTTTGGTGAAAGTACTTTTACAGGATTCTGCTGGTGGCACGATGATACTCCAGTAGTCCGTCAGTGATCCAAATTTGCCGTTCAAAAAAAAAAAAAAGTACTTTTTAAGAGTGAATCATGACACTATAAGATCACTTAATCACATACTTTTATAGATAGAGTCCATCAATAATAAATTTTTACAAAATAACATCTTGAAAAGTGAAATGACAAGAATACCCTCATGTGTATGGCACATGATCATAATTAACTAAAAAATCTAACTGAGTTTGACCTAAAGGTTAAAACGTGCAAGATTTTGAAACATAAAACACGAAACTTGCAAATTTTTGCGCTAAATGACAACGCCTGCAATTTGGTGTAAACATAAGAACAAAACTTGTAATTTACTCTAATTATTTTATACTTCTGTAGGTAATCTCTGTAACTTTTTTTAAATGTATTTTTAAATGGTTATTTCATAGAGACGTTATTCTTTCAAAATTATTTTTCGAACTTCTTTAAAGCTTTCTTTTTAAAGGTTTTGCTTTTTTAAAAAAAAATATGTAGTAACAAAAATAATTTTAAAAGAAAAAAAAATACACTTGATCAAATAGAAAGTACAAAAACATAAATATAATCCACTTCCGAGGGTATCAAATTTCTTTAATGGCATATAAATTATATGTTTATGAATACACATAACTTGTTCAACTATTATAGATTATTAGTTTTATTAATACAAATTCTTAGATGAAAAATAGTTTAAGTATAAACTTAGATAATGGTCCTATTTATGAATCAGTCAAATAACATTAGCGTTTTAATGTTTAAAAACTTTTTTTAAGTAAAAGACATAATGTTCCTAAAAATATTAAATAAAAATTAAAAAAACACATTTTGTTTTACTCATGATATTTCAAAAACCATTTCTAGAAAAGTGCATTTTGTTTTGAAAGAACAAGTCTCGTATGTAATAATCATTAGAAAAAGATAGAGAGATACACGTAGAAGAAATAAAAAAAAAACATTAAAAACATTTTATAAATTTATGATCCAACAAAACATTCTTAAAACTTTTATTAGAAACATTTTATAACTCTTAAAAGAAATTGCATAAAGATTATTTTTATCCAATAAAATTAGTATTGAGAAAAAGTAATTATTTCATAAGGGTGAACGGGGTGGTAGAGGGGAATGCATGCGGTGAAGGAGTTTGCCGCAAGTGGATCCGCCGCCAACACCCAAATTCCATGTGGTGAACTCCAAAATTGGTAAGCTGTTACTGTTTGCGGGAAGAGGAAAGAGAGGGGTAGTGATGGGCCCCATTCTCTTTCAACCAATAACACATTTTTATTTTTTTAATGGTTTGGATGAAACCACTCATTGTAATTAAAATTTAAAGGAAGAGGAGAGTTGGAGAGAAAAACTCTGCATTTAGTTATAAAGTTTCGTTTAAATACATGTAATGTATTAATTAAACTAGGCTAAAAACCCGTGTATTACACGGGCTATTTAATCTGTTTACTAAAATCAACATTATTTATCTGCTCACTAAAACTGATAAGTTTGACCTGTTTACTAAAAGTGATGAGTTGACCCGTTTACTAATAATGGTAACCTTAACCCTTGGCTTGTTTACTAAAAATGATCTTAAAGTAGCATATTTTGACACGTTTACTAATAATGATAACATTAACCCTTGGCTTGTTCGCTTACTAAATATGATAATTTGATCTGATTACTAAAAAATATGATTTAACATGTTTACAAAATTACTAAGTTATACCTATTTATTATAAATTGTAACAAAGCAGATAAAATTGACCAATTTCCAAAATTAATATTTGCAAACAATTACAAAAAAATGGATTTTGGATTTCAAAAAAATGTAACATAAACCGTCTCTCCTCTTTTCCGATATCCACTACAAGAAGTTACCGGAAATAATGGGATTTCACACTTTAAAGCCACTATAATCGAAACGTTAATGAATTTATTCATTATTTAGCTTAGTTATTTAGATATAATATTTAAAAAATAAACATATACCCTAAAATGTGTTCCCTCCAATTTCTCAATCAGAGAAGGTGTACACGTGGCACCAAAGTTATTCTTATTTATTAGATAGTATAGATGCGTTTTTGAAAGTCATATGAAAAGTGTTAACTAAGAAAGATCTAATATATTTTATTTTTTTGTTGGACAAGTTGGAGAATAGATTCTGTGAATAGTGTATCCATATAGATAGATCCCTCCTGATTATATAATTTTCTAACTTGTTAAACATGTTGGAGAATAGATTCTATGAAACGTGTATCCACATAAATAGATCTCTCTTGCCATTGATTGACCACCAATTTATCACCAAATAAAGGAAATTCACAGCCCCGTATGGAGATATTCAGTTTCCTCTATCCCTTTTCTCGGTTTGGAGTTTGATTCAAGAAGTAGCATAGAGGTTCTTATCATGAATACAACTGACTTGACACTAACATCTTGTGTGGATAATATAAAAACCTTGAAAGGGATAATTAGGTTTCTTTAAATTTTATTCTGATGAAATAACTCTTAAATAAAAGTTATGAAAAGACTAGGAGATCAAAAATACAATGAGCATTCCCATTCCATGATCCCGAATCTAAGATAGCGTTCGTTTCGTGGAATGTAATGAAACTGGAATTGGAATTTGCACAGTATTTGAAATTTAGGTGTGTTCATTTCACAGAAGGAAATAGAATTTGAATGAAATTGAAATACAGATTTTGTTTCTTATGTTATTGGTTAATTCTAATTCCATTCAGATTTCATGTTATTCTGTGAAACGAGAACTACCTTGAAGTTTTTCTTCACCATCAACATCTCTTTAAGCCTGATAAAAATCGCCATTACAATGTCTCACTAGAAGAGTAGTGATCACCTGTAACACATTACGACCTCTCTATAAAGGTAGAGACACCATGTGCTTATCTCTTATTAGTAGTTAAAAGAGATCACTAATACATAACAGTTACAAATGTTTTTTTATGATTTTCTTGATGACTTCTTTGTTGGTTCAGTTCTGTTTAAGCATGAAGGAAAACATATGAATCATACCTGTCACCGCAGATAGTGCAGAGGAGAATCCTGTGAGAGAGTTCGACATGCCTGTCATCTTGATTCGGTTCCTCCTTAGGGTGCTGACTGATGATGGTGACTTAGAAACCGAAAAGGGTATCGGTTATGGAGAGGAGGTTTCGTGATGATGTTATGGCTAATGGGGTGTGTGAATTGTATATCTGAGTAACCCCTAAACCTCCACATAACTCTCCTTATATAAGCACCCAGGAGGAAACCTAATTAGTTACTAAGGGTAATATGGTCCATCAACAATTACCAACTAATTAAATAATAGGTTCTAATATATTTTGATCTCTATAATGTAAATGATTATGATGGCTATAGATTAAATATTAATACGTAATATATTTAATCTTACATTCTTGATCTCTTGTTTGATAATCTAGAGATTTGTAATGGATTAATTTTATTCACTCAAAAGTATGAAAGTATTATTTGTATAATTGTATTTTCACTGCAATAAGTGAGCCAAAGTGTACGAAAAAATTAATTAAATAGGGCTATGTCAGGGACGATTAGGGATGACAAAAATACCCGAACTCGACGAGTATACCCGAAAACCGATACAAATGGGACAGGTATACCCGATACCCAACGGGTATTGGGTCAAGTATGAGATTAGTTTTAAAAAAAAAATTTCGGGTATGGGTCGTGTATGGGATTAGGTGATATCCGACCCGATTACCCGAAACCACATACCCGTTTACCCGAACTATATATCCGATCATATACCCGAAGTTTTTAATTTATATTTTTATTTTCAATTACCCCTTATCTATTAGTGATTTATTTTAGTTGCGTTGCAACGATTGTCATAAAACTGTGTTAAGTAGTAGCAATACTATACCATTGTTAGCGACCACCAACACCGGAAAAGCTCGTAAAAACAAAATAAATAAAAACGGGAAAAAAATAACGCCGAGCGAAAAACAGTCATAAAATCTTTGAATCACGCACGCTCGTTGCTGAGTAATTAAACCGAAACGTAAAACATATAAAAAAACAACTAAGTCCATCCAGGACCCGCGTGTTGGACGAACTTGTCAAACGTAGAAAAATAGATGTGACGCGACGGGCTAGTCAAACGGGAAAAAAATATACGAAAAAAATGTTGAACCACACACGCACGTTGCGGTGCGTTAACTCACAAAATTTAGAACGAAACGAAAAACTTGGGAAAGAAGAAAAGTATGGTGGACCAAAATTGAAAATATAAAAGAGTTGGGATTAAATTGCAAAAGATGAAGTTACCAATACCCAACTCGAACCCTAACCCTTTTGTAAGGTTGAGTTCTCTAAGTTCTCACAACTCGTAGAAGTTTTCATTTTACCCTAACCATATATATTTGTTAAGATAAAATATATTATTTGGATATAAGCAATAATTACTAATAAAGTATCAAATCACATGTACAAGTAACGAAAATATAACAGTTCTTTTGTTTTACTAATTTATCTAAATAGGTCATTTCATTAATAAGGATTACATACAAGTTTATAATTTACATTTTTCGTCATTCAACCCGTGTAATACACGGGGTTGTAAGCTAGTTAAACAAATATAAATAAAATTTATGAGGTTGAAAGAGAGAATAACATGTGGCGTTATTTGTAGTCTTTTAATATAAGTTAGATTAGATGTGTTCTTAACTAATTTTTTGTTAAAAAAATATTATTATTATTTAATATGATCATAATAAAAATATTCATTTATATTCTTATCTATTTTTTTGTTTAAAATTATTATTATTATTATTATTATTATTATTTAATCTATACTATATAATAAAAGAAACCTAATTTGGGACACATGTCATTCAATGAGGGCATCAATAATTTATTGATAAATTTTAAATTTTAAATTAAAAAGATTTAAATATTATATTAGAATTTTATTTTGATTGTAAATTTAAAGTCTAAAATGTGTTTTAAATCTAATCTATAATTTATGGATTTAATTTTGAAACAAAAACATTTTATTAATAAAATTAGATTAGATTAAATTTATATGTAATGAGTTAAAATAGTTATCATATCAATATTTTAAAATTTGTTATATGTGATACGCTTCTTGTTATTCAAAGAGGTTAATGATGTGGATTTCTACTAATTTTAGTTACATTATTTAGTTTATCTTCTCATAAGCATGTTTTAAAGCTTGAGTAAAAAAAATTATATCACTCAATCTGTAAACATATGTTATTTCTCATCGTTTATTTCTTGTATTTTTAAAGAGAATCTATATCTATTCTATACTATATAATATAAAAAACCTGATTTGAGACACATGTCATTCAATAATGTGTTTTAAATCTATCTATAATTTATGGATTTAATTTTGATTTGAAATTGTTAAACAAAAACCCATAAAATTAGTAACTATTTAATCAATTTCGTAAGTTTTACTTTCCCTCCTAGAATTAAATTAGATTTTTGTGATAATTAAAGTTTTGTCAAGAATATAAAAAATCATTATTTAATATTACATCAAATATTTAGATCTAAACTCCACTTCATTCTAAATACTAGGTATGTTTTTTTTACTCTTCATAAGCTTTGCATATTATCTATCTCACATAGAAAACATCATGTATTTTTAGATAAGTTAGATATGTGTGTTTTAAAACAAGGTAAACACTTAATATACATATTTTTTCCTATTGTAACTAAGATGTAAAGGTCTGTGAAAGATATCTTCACATTCGAAATGTCATAACTTTTTTTTTAAATTTAGATTTACTTACTCGTCGTATGGTGTCTCATGTCTTTCTTTCTATTTTTTCACTTATATATATATATATATATATATATATATATATATATATATGTTTCATTGGTTCAATTGTACATGTAAAGTATTACACTATACATAGTATCAGGGGCGATTCTTAGAAGGGCTGTGGCAGGACCACGGCCCGGGCAAGTTTTTCGGCCGTAGTGCTAATTTTCCGCATTTCGATCGAAATTTTTTATATATACTATTTTTGGCCCGGGCTTGCCCGGTCTTTTTTTAGTGCACGTGTCTTTCAGCCCTGGCACGTTTAACGGGCAAGATCCGCCACTGCATGGTATTTTCTCAACTATAGTTAATTGGTTTTATTGATTCAATTTTTGTCTATTCATTTACATTATTTTTATGTGTCTAGAAGTCCCTTTTCAGACCTTTCAAATGGTATATTATATATACTTAGATCATATTATTATAAACATATTTTTTTTATTTCACAAGATAATTATGATTCACCCCGTGTATTACACGGGGCAATAACCTAGTATGATCATAATAAAACAAATGTTTATCCTTATTTAAATATTTATTCTTATCTAATAATTTTGTTTAAAATTATTATTATTATTATTATTATTATTTAGTATGAGAGATAAATAATAAAATAAGGTAAGAAAGCACCAGAAAGTGACACGTGTCCAAAAAGGATTTTTATTTATTAGTATAGAAAGATGTGAAAAATATTTTTTCTTTTAGCATATATATTTGATGATAGTATTTATATTTTGTGAAGTATATACATATAAGTGTATAAATATGATAAAGTTATTATTAATTTATGATAAAACTTATATGTATGTAATATATATTTTTATAATAGTTGTTGCATAAATAAAATTCTATAATAATTATAATAGTAAATAATGTATTTGAAAATCCCAATGTATATATTTTAACAAACTTATGGGTATATCCGATACCCGCGGGTATACCCGGCACCCGACGGGTAATTACCCGACGGGTATTGGGTCGGATATGGGACATGATTTTACAACCGGGTATGGGTATGGAATTATCAATACCCAACTCGAACCCGACCCATTGCATCCCTAGGGACGATTTCATTTTTTTGTTTCTGTGTATGTTTCAAAAGCAGAAACAAAATCCATAGATGTTGCTTGTTTATCATGGGTCATGGGTATATCACATTGACAACAAAAGCCATGTCATTAATTGCGAAATTCTTGGGTAAAAAAGTTGTATTTATATTAGCATACAAACCTCAAATTTTTATGTAGTATTATAAAAACGTGTTTACAAGGTTTTAGAATAAAAAATGTTAAATATAATGCCTTTTAATGAATTTGACCTAAAACAAAGTACATTAACTAATATATTAAATCAATATAAAGTATAAACTCTGTTGGTTTCTTCTCTCTTTTTTTTTTTTTTTCTAAAACATTGATTTAAATTTAAAACCATCTTTTTAATACTAAAAATCGAATCATTATCATTTTTCGCGGCGACGATTTTATTTTCATTTATAAGACCATGTGTAGTGGTGAACAAACATAATGCCCTTACCATGGGGCATTATCCGACACGTGGCATCCTAGTCATCGTTGGGCATTATAGCAAAAGTGGCGTAGTGGGGCATTATGCCAATAACCCCCATTCAATCATTTCACAATTATTTTTTTTTAAATTAAAACATAAAAAAATTCATTAATTTAAAATAAAAATTACACTACTTGAAATAAAAAAAACAGAAAAAAAAACCGAAAAAAAAAAAGTTAAAAAAAAGAACATGATCTAGAGTCCATATTTTTCTCTAATTTTTTGGCGACGCATTTGCGCAAGGATCAACGCATCGCCTTGTAAGTGGTCGATAGGTTTGGACAAAAACTCAATGTTCTTTTCCATTTGTCTCGCCTCTTGCATCTCGTTAAACTTTTTGGTTTCAGCCACTCGTTCTTTCATAATCTCATAACGTTGGTGGCCGAGGTCGCGAATGTCTTGGAGACGACGGTTCATCTCCTCGAAATCTTCCTTTAACTCGAGATCGGAAGACGACTCGACCGTTTTTTTCCCGGTTCCCTTTCTTCTACCGGTGGGTCGGATCAACTCTTCTTGAATTCCCTCGTCAATGTCTACCGCCTCATTTAAATCAACATTGCGGGCATCCGATGTCGGAGTTGACGGGTCAACGGAGGATGATGTTTTTGACCTTTTAGCTCGACGTCTACTACTAGACGTCATTGGATTAACTAGCGCCCACTTTGGACTTTTTCGTAGTAGCTCCCAACACTTATAGTACGTGAAAGGGTATTTCGTCCTCTCGAACTCATCCAAAGTCCTCGTTAAAACCCCGACGTCACTTTCAGCACTCGGGCGAGTATCGTAGTTACGTTGGTAAACTTCTTGGAACGTGTGAGACTTGTTGTTGATGTCGGTCCATTTGCTAGAATGGAATCTTTGTCCCAATATTCGCCTTGACCCCATGTGCTAAAAAATAGTGCACGAACCCTATGCCAAAAACGGGACCCGTTTGAAAGTTTGCTACAAATTAAAAAAAAAAGTAAAAAAATAAGTTTTATGTTAAAAATAAAAGTAAAAAATAAGTAAAAAAAAATAATAAAAGAGTTACCTGTTTCTTCGTCCTCCGAAACGTCGAGCCACGCCCGAGTCAACGTGAATTCCTCCTCCTTCGTCCATTTAATGATAGTTTTTGTACGTCGAGGTTTGTCCTTATCCTTCTTATGCGACCTTCTGCCGCGTTTTGATTTGTCTTGCACCGGTTCGGGTTGCGTTTCCGGCACGACATCGACATCGGGTTCGGATTCGGGTTATGGTTGTGAAGGTTGCGACCCGCCGGCTTGACCATAGCCGAAGGTGGGAGGTACAGACGGAGTGGCGCCAGTCAAGTAAGCCGCGTACGGTAAAAAGTTCGGGTCCATGTCTTGAAGGTTATACGGGTTTTGCGGTTGGGTTGTGTTCGGGTTCGTGGTCTTGCGGGGACACCAAAAAAGGGTCGGAATGGATGCATGATTGTATAAAAAAGTAGGAGAAAGTGGGTGTTTTTTATAAAAAATAGAAGAAAGTAGGAGAAAGTGGGTGTTTTTTGTATAAAAAATATGATAAAGTGGGTGGATATATATAGTGGGGTAAATTTTTAAATTAAAAAAAAAATAACAATTTTGACCATTTGCCAACGGTCATAATTTCGAAGCGTTTTAATTAAAACGCCACCTTCGTTTTTTTTCAAAAATAACGTCCGGTCACGCCCCATGTAATAGGGGCCGGGGCGTTATAAGGCGTTTTTTTTTTGAAAATTTTTTAAAAATCACGCCCCACTACGGGCGGTCTAATAAGGGTGGAAGGGGTGCTCCCTAAATGGGGAGTGGTATTCATAGCCAATAATCTCATGTCATGTCAACTCCCTTCTTCACTTCCCTTCATAGTAAATAATCTCATGTCATGTCAACTCCCCTCTTCACTCCTCATTTTGCACTCAATCACTAGGGGTGCTTCACCCAAACAATTTTTCCTTTAAAAAAATTAAAAAAACTAAATAAATGTGTGACTGGTTGGAACCCACTCCCCCCCTCCCTCTCTCCCCTCTTTCATCGGTAGGGCTGTTTAAATTACTCGACGATCGAGACTCGTTCGATGCTCGATCGAAAAATGTTCGAAACTTGCTCGTTCGATTCTGCTCGATTGAAAAAGGCGCTCGGTTCAGATTAGTTTGATTTGAAACGAACCGAGCATGAGCAAAGTTCCGCTCAGTTTGATTCGACTTAGTTGGCTCGAATTATTTTTTAATATATATATATATATATATATATATATATATATATATATATATATATATATATATATATATATATATATATATATATATATATATAGGGGATCACTAAAATGAAAACCACCTACAGTTGTAAGAACCGCGGGAACCACTTTCTGGCCATTAGATCTTCAAAATGGATGGATGAGATTAAAAAGACTTAAAAGTAATATTAAATTCTTTTTATCTTATTATGTCTTTAATATTTTATTGTTAAAGGATATTTAAGTAAAATTGTCTTTTTTGTCTTTTTATATATATTATATTTAATTGTCATTTTTGTCCTATTCATTAAATAATTTTTATTAAAAAACAATTTCTTTTAAAAGAATATTTTGAAATAAGATTTTTATAATAATTTTTTTAAAATTTGGTTTTAAAAAAAAATTGAAGAGCCGTTTTATTTACACCCCGTTTTTACGGCCGGCTTTTTCAGGCGTCGTTTTTTAACGCGCCGTTTTTTTTAAGAAGCCAATTTTTTTTGCGCTCCGGTTGTTGCACGCCGGGCTTTTTCAAGCGTCGTTTTTTTAACGCGCCGTTTTACCGTCTCGTTTACGCGCCGTTTTTACGCCCCGTTTTTTACGTGCCGTTTTAGCGTCCTGTTTTTACGCGCTGTTTTCTACGCCCCGTTTTTTTTCACGCTTTTTACGTCCCGTTTTGACGCGCCGTTTTTTTCACTTTTTTTAAGGCGCCATTTTTCTCAATCGACGTTTTTTTAACGCGCCGTTTTTTAAGGCGCCGTTTTTTCTCAATCGACGTTTTTTTAACGCGCTGTTTTTTACACGTTTTTTAACGCGCCGTTTTTTCGACGTTTTTTAACGCGCCGTTTTTTTACAAGTTTTTTACGCGCCGTTTTTTCAAGCGTTGTTTTTTAACACGCCGTTTTTCTCAATCGGCGTTTTTTTAACGCGCCGTTTTTACACGTTTTTTAACGCGCCGTTTTTTACACGTTTTTCACGCGCCGTTTTTTCGACGTTTTTTAATGCGCCGTTTTTTTACACGTTTTTTACGCGCCGTTTTTTCAAACGTCGTTTTTTTAACGCGCCGTTTTTCCACGTTTTTTAAGTTTTACGTTTTACGTTAAAAAGTTTACGTTTTACGTTAAACTTTTTAAAGTTTTTACGTTTTACGTTAAACTTTTTAAAGTTTTTACGGTTTACGTTAAACTTTTTACGTTTTACGTAAAACTTTTTACGTTTTACGTAAAACTTTTTACGTTTTACATTAAAGATTTTACGTTTTACGTTAAAAAGTTTACGTTTTACGTTAAAATTTTTAAACTTTTTACGTTTTACGTTACAATTTTTACTTTTTACGTAAAACTTTTTACGTTTTACCTTTTACGTTAAACTTTTTACGTTTTACGTAAAAATGTTTTTTACGTTTTACGTTTTACATTTTATGTTTTACGTTTTATGTTAAACTTTTTATGCTTTACGTTTTACGTTAAACTTTTTACGTTTTACGTTAAACTTTTTACGTTTTACGTTAAAAACTTTACGTTTTTCGTTTAAAAGTTTACGGTTTAACTTTGTACGTTTTTCGTTAAAATGTTTGTGTTTTACTTTTTACGTTTTACGTTTTTACGCTTTACGTTAAACTTTTTACGTTTTACGTTTTTACGCTTTGCGTTAAACTTTTTACGTTTTACGTTAAAAACCTTACGTTTTACGTTAAATAGTTTACGTTTTACGTTAAAAAGTTTACGGAACCTTTTCTTCCAACTAACGACAATTCACAGAAAACAACTGAAGATAGAATCACAACCAAAATCGATCTCTACAAGTTATACGAAACCTTTTCTTCCTATTAACGACAATTCAAACCAACGTTCTAAAAAGGACCACTTATATTTTCCGATAAACAGATCATACGCTACTGATCTATACCAAAACCTCTATCAATATCCGAAATGAAGAAACCTGCAACTCTTCTTTTTCGTGTCTTCTGTTCGAAAACAAACCCCCTTTCAACATTTTCGAAAAAATCTGCAATCCTATCATCTATGAACAACAACAAATCAACTCAGCTTACATCTAAAACATATTCAAACAATGAAGAACATTGATTTGCGAATAACTTCTGAAATTTTTAAATGAAAATTTCAACTAATCTCGTTATGATGAACAAAAATATTCTATTCAAATTCATTTTTAATCGGTAAAAAACGATCTAAAATCAATGTAAAACATCTGAAATCATCAAAAGACTCTACTGAAAATCACTGAATATTAACTGAATTAGTCCGAAAATTCAACCGAAAAACAACTGATTCAAACCGATTTTAAATCATCAAAACAATAAAAACACTATTTTTTTTTAACAAACCAAAAACGAATCAGGATCTATACCTTCGGAGTGAGAGGAGCCACATCCCAGCGCAAACGTTGTCGTTTTATCGGACTGAGATCCAACTGACTCATCGGAAAGCTCGGCAAGACGTTCCATCTCCATAACCGGAAGCGATTTCACCGAACGAGCTTGACAATTGATCTATAGAAGTTGTTTATGTTTTCTGAAAGGAGATTTTGAAGCCCTAAATGTAGATCTGTGAATGACGAAACCACCGTCACCGCTGCCACCGCGTCCACCGCCGTCACCGCCATCAGCAACATCATCATCATCATCATCATCATCATCAGACCACGTCCACCGCCGTCACGAGCCGTTGTTCTCCGCCGTCTCCCTCTCTCTCTTCAAACTACCTCTCTCTCTGCTTCTATGTTGTGTGCCGCCGCACGCCACCACTGGTTGGTGGTGGCCGGCCGTCTACTCGAAGAAAAACAGGGGCTGGGGGTGTGTGCGTGAGAGTGATGAAAGGAGGGAGGGTTGAGTGAGCTTGTTGGAGAAGAAAGGGGCACCGAAATTACGGTCGGAATCGACTGGGATCTCTCCGGTGACCGAAGTTTTTATGAAGGAGATGAAGGGATCTCTCCCTTCATTTGGATGCAGAGAGATTGAAGGGGAAAAGTGTTTGGATTTTGAATTTTGGAGATGAAGATCTTATTGTATTTTATGGGAGACAAATGAAAGAGAAACACTAAATACAGAGAGAGAGGATAAGGAGAGAGAAACATTAAATGGAGAGAGAGAGAGTGTGGGGATTTCACATTTGGGGGAAAAGACCAAAATACCCTTTTAGTTGGCTTAATCTGATTGGTTGAGAGTGGTTCTCGCGGTTCTTACAACTCGAGGTGGTTCTCATTCTAGCGGTCCCCTATATATATATATATATATATATTAACTAGAGGCGCATATTAACAATGTTTGGTACAAGATCTAACTAGAGCCCATTTAGTTATAGAATTAAAGGCCGATACCAATAGTCCATTGTCTAATAATCCAGAGTAACTAAGTCAAAATGTCAAAATACCGAAATGTGAAGGCGTCGATCAATACTCAAGTGTCAACCCGCCATTCAATTCAGAAGTACATAATCCTAATTAAAATCTCGCATCAACCATCATTATTCAAATTCTCCGTCGCCAAGATGCCAACTCTCTAAGGTTTTACTTCAATCGGTTCATTTGATTTCAAACTTCTCACAGATCAAAGGTCTGCTTCGATTGTCAATTCATCTTTCCGCTCAGATGATCTCGGTAGAACCAGTTGAGTGTTTTTTCTATTCCTTGTTATTTCATAAATTTATACTTGTGTTCTAATTGGACGAAACCTTAGGGACGAAAACTGCACTTTACTCTAAAAACTAACAACCCTATCGTCACTTTTCTATTTGTTATGTGACGCTCGATACTCGCTCGACGTTTGTTCGAAAAATACTCAGATCGAAAGGCGCTCGTTCGACTTTGGCTTAGTTGAAAAAATGCTCAGATCGGTCCGGTTCGGTTTGTAAATGAACCGAGCACGAGCAAAGGTCCGATCGGTTCGGTTCGGCTTGTGAACAGCCCTATTCATCGGTGACTAGTCACCGTTTTCAAAAACAAACACACTCATCGAAAACAAGGTGGCGGCACTTCACCGCTCGAGAAAAACACTCACCGTTGCTTATTAAACTTATACTTTTTTTAATGGTAAAGGTTACATTACTTCTACTCTTAAACTACACCAATAAATACTAAATTACACCCCATGCTAGGATTTGAACTCTGGTCTTTTCTTTAAGAAGCAAAAGCCTTTATCACCCAGATATAACTGAAATGACGACTTATACATAAATTACGAATCTTTTAAAATAGTATTCTGTTTTTCATAAATAATTAAACGAAGTCAAAGACGCATTATGAATCTTTTAAAATAATATTCAGTTTTTCATTAATAATTAAAAGAAGTCAAAGACGCATAGTTTAAAGAAAATGGGCGGTTGGCCAATGGCTTGACCGAGGAGTTTACTGCCCCAAATCAGTCTAGAGGGTCACTAACTCTATTTTATTGCCAAAAGATTGATTGGGAATATTTTTATTTATGGATATATATATATATATATATATATATATATATATATATATATATATATATATATATATATAGGGTCAGAATCTGGAAAAAACGGTAGAAAGTGTGAGAACAGTGAGAACGCTTATAGGTAGTCCGATCAAAACAATCCATTGACTAGATTGCGCGGTGGCGTTTTCGTAAATAACATCAATTTTATTATGTGGTACGCGCTTCATTAAGGGTAAAAGGGTCTTTTACCGCTCATATTCAAAACGCCATCAAATGATAAAACGCCATTAAAAACAAAACGCCAAAAATTAGTGATAAAACGCGTTGGATATTACATGAAGATGAAACAGCACAGTAACTGAATTTCAGTTATTAACATTTATTAGAAGAAATCCCCTCCTAAATTACGCGCCAAAAACAAGGTAAAACATAGCTTCCATAATCACTTAAATCTATCCATTTCTGCAAAAACATCTTTAACCAAAAACGCCAACTTAACCAAAACGCCAAAAATGGAAACAACCGTTTCGTGGATATACACTCTGGCAATCAGGCGATTCGTCCTCTGATTTAACAACAGAAGAAGGGTGTATGTTAAGACGGTCAGGGCAATTTTGAAGATGGAAGAAGAGGTACAGAGGGCTATCTTATCCCATGGCATCGCTCTAGACAAAGAATGCCATGAAACACATATGCTTATGAAAGCATTAACCAGGAAATTTGGACCAATCAAAGCAGATGTGAATCCCGACCCTGTCATGACATCATGGCGTTTTAATGATGAAACAGACATGGTGACTGTTACATACAGCGTCTTGGTTTCATGGAAGAATTGCATAAAGCCACTTGTACCAACACAGAAATAGACTCAAAATTGGAGTTAATGCAAGACATGTTCAAGTGGAGGCTTCAGAATCTTTAGGAACAAGAAGTTGGTGAAGGTGATGACATGGATGAAGATCCAGATGAAGACTCCGAGGAGGAAAAAGATGACGCAAGTGATGGATACTTTTCGAATAAAGTACATTCTGACAAAGACTTTTAATTTTTTTCCTCTTTTTTTTTTCTTCTGTGTAATCTTTTTTTTTTAAAGATAAGTAAATGATGTATTTATCTCTTTATTAGCAAAACGCCAAAAAAAATACTAAAAATGGTTATTCCTTACAAAACGCCAAAAATAACAAAAAATATTTTTCCTGTTTAATATTTTATTTACTCCGTTATTGTATTTTGTCATCTTGTTCTGCATAACGCCATTTAAAAAACGCCAAACTTAGAAGATGGGACGTCTATCACCTACAAAACTGATAAAGCTGTTCAAAACAGTAAATACATCGGGATGAGACGAACAAATTGCTCAAAACAACATAACACTAATTGTGACAATATAGATTAAATCAAATTTCATAAATGACTAAATTCAAATACATTGTTTCAAATAAAGACAAATAGCAACAAACATGGTTTATTATTAAAATGGGTATCTAGTCCATCCTAACTTGATTTCTTGAATCTTGAACAAATCAACCTGCAACATGTATTAAAATAACATCAACAAAAATATGTTGGCGAGTATACAAGTTTGATACATAGCATAGTAGAATAAAATGTTTAAATGTGCTCATATCCAACATGAACAAAATGATACATGTTACTACTTTGTCATTCAGTATCGTTCAACATCGTTCAACATCGTTCAATCTCGTTCAACATCGTTCAACATCGTTCACATATCGTTCAACATCGCAATACCCCAAGACTCAAGGGCATTGAGATTAACACGTTCAACATACATAGCATAAGAGATTAACAAGCATCAAATTGTTTCATGTTTAAATGCGGATAGAGTGTGCTAAAAAACAAGACTCAAGTGTTGTGTAATTTGAATACGGAATACATGTTGCACCCAAATGTGTTTAAAACGAAAATGGGATCGAGTATACTCACCTTTGATTGCGTTGCGTTTCTTGTAAATAGGGAAGAGTAGAGAGTTGAGATACCCAAGAAGTTCCAAGTGATTACCCTAATGATTTGGAATGATGCATATGTTAATATGGGTTGATTGGGGTTGATGATCAATAAGGTGACTTAGGGATTTAGTAAGGTGACGTTATATAGAAATTCTAAAGATTATAATATAACTAATCTTATTAATAAAAATTTCGATACCGATAATATTAAGATTATTACTTTTGTTATTATTTGTAACCATAATTGAGAATAATAGTATTATGATAATTAATGATTTTTAACGATAATTGCCTTAGTAAAATTGATTGATTTAAAAATAATGATTTTAATAGCAATAATGAACGTTAATAATTCTGCTAAATATCTAGTATTAATAATACTAATAATGATAATATTTCTGAATAATAAAAATATTGATGTTAATTCCAATCATAACCATATTTAGTAATAATATTAATTCTGATTATATATGTGTTAATTCTGATAAGTAATAATAATAGTATTAACATTTCTTATTTATAAATTGGATTATAACGATAATAATAAGAATTCTGATTTAAAATAGAAATGATTATAAAATTTTGCTTAATATATAAAAATTCTGATTTAATAACAAAATTCAATAACTAAATTTAATAATAATAATAATAATAATAATAATAATAATAATAATAATAGTAATAACATAATACTGTTAATAACAAAAATAACAATTTAGAATAAGAATTGGGTCAACAGATATGAAACCAGGCGGCCCAACCCGGACTGAACCCGGTCAGCCCACATCAACGGCAAGCACAGGTTCATGCTGTGCCCGTGATTCGATCCCGGTGAGTGAAACGAAACGAAGATAAGCATCGAGATGTACCGAAAGAAAGAAAAGCGGAGGTCCGAACGTAGAACTTCCGGCGGCAACTTCGTCTTCTCCGGCGAAGTGCAACAGTGATCGATGACGTCTCCGGTGAAAAGCTTGACTTCCGGCGGGTCTTCAAGATCTTCCGGAGACTTCAGGCTTTTCCGGCGGGTTGTTAACGAGGAACCGAGGGTGAAAGATGTTGTGAAGGTGTGTGTTTCGGAGGTGGTGAGAACGGTTTATATAGAGGTGATTGGTGCCGGTTTAAAATGGAAACGAAATCACGTAACATGGAAACCGCTCGGAAACAAGGAAACCGACAGGGATTCGGGAATGATTTGGTCGAAGATGGTAACTTGAACAGACATATGGTAACTCAAATCACGAAATGGAAGGAAAAAGTCAACGATTCTTTCTGTTTTGGCGATAGAGTTTAAAATGGTATTCGCGAATTAGTGTATAAGAGTTATTAGTTTCCTATTATAGTTGGATGTGGCATGCCCGGCCGAGTGGTTAACGTGTTGTTTGTTATCGATGAGGTCACGAGTTCGAGTCCCGTATGCGCTGGTTCCAGGGGGTTTATCCCCTTTTTTTGCCATTTTTTAACACTAACTGGACTAACTGAGTTTTCTAACTCAGTTAGTGGTCCCCTTTATAAAACTAACATAGTTAGACTTTAACTAGGTTATCTCCAATGTTTCAAAGGATTAACTAACTTAGTTAGTTTAATCTAACAAAATTCCTTTTTATTTATTTATTATTTCCCAAAATTTGATAAAAAAAAACAATTTATTTATTTAATCAATTAAAATGTTAATTAATTATTTAAAATTAATAAATATTATAACTATTTGATTTAACCCAACTTTCTGGTAATCTACCGAATTAACGTACGAAGTCCCGATTTTTGTCCGGTTTAGGGTAATCTCTTGAAAATGCTTGTTTCGAGAGCTAATATTGGATATCTTTCCACTGTTTTTTACGTGTTTGACATAGTTTAACGTGATTTAACGTGTAATAACATAACATGGTATTAAAACAAGCATATGATCAAAACGATGCACTTTTTCATTATGATTCAAGTCTCGAAATATAATAGAGTAAACTGAGAGTACAATTGACTGAAATTAGAAAGTACAACCCATAAAGCTATAAATAGAAAGATCAAAAACGCGGAGCGTTACATGGTTCATTAAAGTGCTAAACTATACCGTTTAGTGTTCTTTATGTACCCTTTTGTGACACTTTTAATTCCCGACACTTAGGAAAGCATTCAGGACCATTTAGTCATATTTTTGCATGATACTAGCTTGTTAAAATGCTGATTTTTGCTGAATTATGCTGAATTCTGCACTTTATGTGGGTTTTAGGCACTTTCCGGCACTTAAACTATCACTTAGGAACGCAGTTTTGTGGTCCTTACTTCCCTACACACCTACTAGTGTAGTACTTAGTCTCTGGCCCATACTGGGTCTCAAAACACTGTCTGTCTATGTACTGAACTTCGTCAGCATTTTTCTGAGTTATCCGCTAACTGTGCTAACCGTGCTTTGTGCATCATTTATGTCAATATGGTTTGCATGTAATAATGATGTGACATTATGCAATATGTGATGCACATGTAAGTATGATGCAGTAATCAGAAAGCAGTTATTTGTAATTCAGCACAGTCATTAAGCACTAATCAAAATTAATCAATTGTACGGATACCTGGATTTTTGACGGTTGTCACATAACTCTCCCTCACACTATAAATACCCACCTGCCACATCATTATTCACTGATGTGACAGCTCTATCCGACCCAGACGCTCCCAAGTCCTTTAAAGCACATTTCACTCGATTCAAGGCCATTTTCGTAAGTATTCTTCCCCGATTCTTGTACAACTTTCATCATTTAACACTTCTACACCATATTCTCCATCAAAATCACACGAACACTTCAACTTTTAATGAAAACCGATTGATTTGCGTCTCTTGAAGATGGTTTCCACTTAGTTGTTTGTACAAGCTGATGTGGAGCATCACTTAATCAAGATCGGCCCAGATCCAAAGGATTTTCACAACTTTTATACAAAATTTAAAGGAATCTCACACTTTTACACCAAATCTGACGGGGTTTCACATGTTTCCGACTCAGATCTGATGAACATCACGTCTCACAATTGATTTTTGAACTTTTCTTCAACTTTTATACAAAACATGGGTGAAATCAGACTTAAACAGACTTTTGTCTCGTTCCTTAGCCGAAAGCCGGCTTGAGAACAGAATTTCACCGGAAAACGGGCTGATTGACGGGTCCAAGCATGAAACTTCATCAGAAACAGCTCGTTGGTACGAAAAGGGGTGATACCCATCCAATCGAACGAGCTGGGTTTGATACGTTACCGTTGTTTGACACGTCGTTGCACCATCTCCGTTAACTCGAAACTTAGCATATTTCACGAAATATCACTCACTGACCATCTGTCCGAATGGTCATCCGATCGGATGACCATTCGTCCAGATGCTCTGATTTATGTTGACACTTGTTTGTTTTACAAGACACTATGATCACAACATTGAGAACTTTATCAATTCTCAAACACCCATATGTTCGAATGGTCATCCGACCGGATGACCATCCGTCCAGATGATCATCCGCTCAGGTATTCTATCAAAGACTTTTACTCGATTTTTGCACCATTCGACACTCTGTTCCCAACCGGGTCAGCGCTTGAAGGACTTATGCTTTGTTCCCCGCACGCAGGCTGATCCAGTGCTCCCTTCGATCCAATCTTAGCAGTGTTTGGTTTAAGCCCCCACTTTGAGTATACTCGATCCCTTTTTGTTTTTAAACACTTTTGGGATGCAACATGTATTCTATATCAAGAAAATTGACACTTGAAACTTATTTGAAACATACTCTATCCATTTAAACATGAAACATGAAACTTGTGATACTTGAGACTTTTATGCTATGTGAACGTTTAATCCTTGTGTGTAGTTCCGCCTTAACAATGGTAGCGCTATAGGGGTAATGCACCTCCCCGTTAGTCTTTGGGTATTGTTAGGATGAGACATATAACCTCCCGTTAAACTTTGGGAAAGGCACTTAACGCATTGGAAACTTGGGCTATCACTTGGACCGCGTTAGCTAGCATGGTGAAACTTGTTATATATTTTCGTATTGGGTATGAGTCTTTAAACGTTTAAACTATTATGCTATGTATTCAAACTTGTATGCTCGCCAACATTTTTGTTGATAGTATTTTAATACATGTTGCAGGTTGATAGTAGCTGGGATTCAAGAAAACAAGCTAGGATGATGCTTAGAAACTCATCATAGTTAATTAGGCAATTTGGACAAATTTTTGGATCATGAGGTTATTTGATACTTATTGTGGTTGTGGATGATTATGTTTGACATTTTAGACAATTTTATGAATCTTGAATTAATCTATATTGAAACTATTAGTGTTGTGGGTTCTCTTGAGCAATCTGATTTGTTTAGTGCCGCGCCCCGATGTTTCCGCCATCGGTTGGGGTGTGACATAAAGTCGGCCCATCATTCGGAAGCACAATACCTCTGAAAGCACCCACAATACCTGCTCGTTTGATCATACCGGTGAACGCTTCCATAACAAGAATAAATAGGAAAGGCGAAATCGGATCACCTTGGCGCATGCCTTTCCGACAATGGAACTCAAAAGTAGGCGAACCGTTCACCAACACTGAGGATCTTGCCGACAAAAGAATTCCATTAATCCATTCACACCATTTGGACGGAAACCCCATTTGCTCCATGACCGTTTTAATGAAACCCCAATTCACATGGTCATAGGCCTTCTCAAAGTCAAGAGTAAATTACAAAAATCGTCCTTTATGTATGTCACTTATTGCAAACTGTGTCCTTTGTCTTCAATAATTACAGAAAACGTACTCGATGTTTGCAAACCCTTGCAAGTTATGTCCTTTAGCCCTAACTCAGTTAATTTTTGTGGTTAAATCTGACCAAATGAACCCCACATGAGGGTATTTTTGTAACGCCCTATGTTTTGAAACTCTTATTATTCTAGGCAAGTCTTGTCGTACTTCCTATTCTGTTATGCTTTTACACTTGAGACGATCGATCATAATGAGAAATGATATTGTTTGCATCTTGATTATGTTAAACTATGTGAAACTAGGTGATGCTTCTTATGTGTGAACGACATGATTCTTGACTCTTGTGATGCTTTATATGTGAACGATGTATTTACCGTAGATTCTTGATACTTGTTATGCTTTGATACTTAGTGAACGAGAAACACATTTGAACACACGAAATTATTCCTTTTATTTATGTTATTTTGAACGTCTAGATGTAATGATACTATAATAATGGCTACTCACAATAATACGCAACGCAGCACTTAAACCTCGCTCGCAAAACGAACCAAAGTTGGAAAATTTACAAATGTGAATCGACTGTCCGAATGGACATCCGATCGGACGACCATCCGTCCGGATAACCATCCGACCGGATGGCCATTCGACCGGAACGCCATCCGACAACTGCCACTCTTCACCGACTTAAGCCATCCGATCGACGCCATTCAATTGGAGCTGTCACTATCACCTATATATAGCCAACTTAACCCTTCATTCTCACCTTTCACTCTGCCATTTCTCCTGCACGCTCTCAGACACTTTCAGACGCGATTCAAGGCTAAATTGTAAGTTTTTTACCTCAAATCTTCTCAAATCTCTATCATAAATCACTTCTACTCCACTTTCTTCATCAAAATCACACGAACACTTCAATTTTTTCTCGAAAACCAACTGATTTGGACCTCTTGAAGGTGGTTTTCTCTCGGCTGCTTATGCAAACTGTTGTGGAGCAACCCTTAACCAAGATTGGCTCCAGATCTACAGGACTCACAACTTTTATACAAGATCTAAAGGATTATCACACTTTTAATACCAGATCTAACGGAATTTCACATGTTTCCGGCTCGGATCTGATAAACTTCATGTTTTGCAACTTATTTCTGAACTTTTCTTCAACTTTTATACAAAACACCGGTGAAATCGGACTCAAACAGAATCTCGACTCGTTCTTTAGTCGAGAGTCGGCTTGAAAACTGATTCCCACCGAAAAGATGGACCGATTAACGGGTCAAACATGAAAGCTCACGAAGAACAGCTCGTCTTTCCGACGGGGTGATACCCATCCGCTCGAATAACCTAGGTTTGGTGTGTTTCCGTTGTTTGACACGTTGTCACGCCGTCTCCGTTGACACAAAACTTTTACTTGGAAAACTTTACGGAATATCCAACGCTGACCATCTGTTCGAATGGCCATCCGATCGGATGACCATCCGTCCAGATGATCTGCCTATGGTAACAATTGTTGTTTGTATTTACAGGGCACTATGATCAAAACATCAAGAACTTTAACAGTCCACAGACACCCACACACTCGCCACCCGTTCGAATGGCCATCCGTCCGGATGACCATCCGCTCGAATAGTCTGACCGGATGGAGCCCTTCCGTTCGAATGGCCATCCGATCGGATGGAGCCCATCCGTTCGAATGGCCATCCGATCGGATGGTGCCCATCCGTTCGAATGGCCATCCGTCCGGATGACCATCCGCTCGAATAGTCTGACCGGCACTTTAACTCAATTTTGCACTATTCGACACTCTGTTCCTGACCGGGTCAGCACTTAGAGGACTTATGCTCTTTTCCCCGCACGCAGGCTGATCCAGTGCTCCCTTCGATCCAACCGAATCGTGTTTAAGTTCTAAGCATCCACTGTGAGTATACTCGATCCCGTTTTGCTTTTAAACACTTTGGGATGCAATATGTATTCTATATAAACACGTGACACTTGAAACTTGTTTTGAAACTTACTCTGTCCGCTATGAAACATGAGAACATGATACTTGTGATACTTGTGAGACTTTTATGCTATGTGAACGTGAATCTTATGTTTAGCCACCTTGATAATTATAGCGCTATAGGGTTAACGTACCGCCCTTGAGACCTGGGGTATTGTTGAGTTTGATTCTTTTACCTCCTCTTCGTGGCAACGATGTAGGAAAGGCACAATTAACGCGTTGGAAACTTAGGTTAACATATTGATTACGCTAGCTAGCATGTTGAAATATGTTATCATGTTGGACACAAGTTTTAAACTATATATGCTATGTATCAAACTTGTATACTCGCCAACATTTTTGTTGATTTTATTTTAATGCATGTTGCATGTTGATAGGTGAAGGGAAAACGGGAAATCAAGCTAGGATGATACTTAGAAACTCATCTTAGAAAGACAATTATTTTGAAACATGTTGAAATTTTGAATCTATGTTCTGATACAATTTAATTTGGTTAATTTGTGTATGACATTTTGATGCTTGTTATGAAATCTGAATAATCTATATCGAAACAAGTAGCGTTATGATGCTTTGAGCGATTTGTTCGTCCCGCCCCGATGTTTCCGCCATCGAATGGGGTGTGACAATTTTTGTGGTTAAATCTGACTAAATGGACCCCACATGAGAGTAAAATGACCAAAATACCCTCAAGTGGGGTCCATTTGGTCAGATTTAACCACAAAAAATTAACTGAGTTAGGGCTAAAGGACATAACTTGTAAGGGTTTGCGAACATCGAGTACGTTTTCTGTAATTATTAAAGACAAAGGACACAGTTTGCAATAAGTGACATACATAAAGGACGATTTTTGTAATTTACTCCAAAGTCAATCTTTAGCATGAAAGCCCGACCATGAGTCTTTTTATACCAGGCCAATACTTCGTTAATAATAAAGAGGGCCGTCAAGAATGAGCCTTTATTTAAAAAAGGCAGAGTGATTATCGGAAAACAACGGCCCAATCACCTTCTTGAGACGGATAGAGAGAACTTTGGAGATCGCCTTATTAATTAATCCCACCAAGTTAATCAACCTATATTCACTCAATTAACCGGGTCCTTAACTTTCGGGATTAACGTGATAAATGAAGAATTGCAGCCCCTGTTAATACAAAAATGGGAAAAAATAGTTAAAAATATTAACAAAGTCGTCTTTGAAAAATCCCAGAACCTTTTGATGAATACCATATTGAACCCATCGGGGCCCCGGAGGTCACTTCCGCACTCGAAGATACCCGCCTTAATTTCTTCCACCGGGAACGACCAAACCAACCAATCAGCCTCTTTCGTCGATACTTTATTATCGAACCAACACTCCAGCTCCGGTCGACTGACCAGCTTCTCCGAAAACCGGTCTTTTGAAAAACTCATGAATAACTTTTTTAACCCTTCTAGGCTTAGAAATCCACTGGCCACTCGCCGAGATACCCGGAATAGCATTAGAATTTCTCCTTTTGCTAATTATGCCATGAAAGAATGCTGTATTATCATCTCCCTCCGAAGCCCACTTTACTCTCGATCTCTGCCTCAAATCGTTAGCTTTATTTTGTTCAAACTCCTCAAGATCTTTCATGCTACATAGTTGAAGACTTGAAGAAAATATATTTTAATTCAAACTTTTTATATACAATATATTATCATTGTTTATAGACAACTAATTTATTTAGGATCGATTATTTAATAGCAACAACTCTTGTACTATTTCCTCTACGTCGATGAATTTAAATAATCAATTACATTTTAATAGACAACTAATTTATTTAGGATTGATTATTTAATAGCAACAACTCTTGTACTATTTCCTCTAGTCGATGAATTTAAATAATCGTTTACATGTTTAATCATTTTTCTTATGTTTATGATAATTCTTTTCACGCATGCATTATTTCTTTTGGTTATAAAAATAACAAAAACACAAGATGCATAATGAATTCAACACCACTTGTAGCACAATAAACGGCATTTTATAAAAGAACCGGCGTTTTAATAGTTTACAGGTTCAAGTAATCACTTTAGTCTTAAAAACGCCGGTTTTAAAAGGACTAACGCTTCAATAGGTTACTGGTTCAAGTAAGAGTAGAAGAAGAAAGAGGCAAGCAACACAGATTTTTGCGCCACTTTTAGTCGGTTTTAACCGTTTTTTCTATTCACTTAATACCAACAACCGATTCATTGTGTCCGCTCCATTAGATTTCAAAATGATAGTGTTAATTTAAGCTTGCTCAAAAATAAACTATAAAACTTTTTTAAATCCTAATATGGTTGGGAGATTCTTTCATAAACTATAAAACTTTTTTTAAATCTTAATATGGTTTGGAGATTCTTTCATAATCTTGGTAGTAGGTGCATGTATAGAAAATCCCAATGGTCAGAATAAAGGGTAGGTGTGGGTTTAGAAAATAGCCACCAACCACCACAATTATTTTAATAAACAATTTATTTAATTATAATGATTAAATGTTACTTTTTCTAACCATACTATTATTAGTCAAATACAAATTGCATAAACTAAAAAAAAAGGAAAAAAAATATTATTTGCTTCACAAGATCAATTTGGATTCTTTATTGCTTTATTACCATCTAATAAATTACACATAAATGATTTGGTGCTAAATCACGTTTCAGTTACAAATACATTATTTTACTGATAAATTAAATAATCCTTTATTCTAATTATTTAAAACTACAGAACTTAACACTTAGAGCATTCACATCCTAACCATCAAATTATGTGAGGAGGGGTTTTTATATCATAAAGGGTATAAAAAGTGGTTGTGAGTAGAGGAGAGAGAAAATGTTACTGTTCATCTGTATATTTAGGGGGACACTGTTCATCCGTTATAATTTTTTAATATATTTTGAAAGTGGTTGTCAGTGGAAGTTAGAGAAAAGTATAATGATAATATTATTTAATTGAAAGGAGAGAGAAAAAGTATTTGTTTTTAGTGGAAATATATTGATATAGGAGTTGTTTTTTAGTGGAATGTATGTATAATTTGATGGATTGGATGTGAATGCTCTAGTTAGTTAGTTAGTTATGAAACAAAAAATTTAACTTGGTACGAAATAGATTAATGGTAAAGTTTACACATTGGATGAGTCAAGTACATGGCATTTAGGGATATATGGATGGTAGAAGGAGCGGCGGCAGAGGTTAAATGGTGGCGACGAGAGATAGTGTCTTTTATTTAATAATCAGTATATGACGACAAATTTCACGTTTATGGTGGGGTGGGACGGGGGACCACAAAGAAGACAAGCCATGTGGGAGGGTTTGGAGTAGTTTAATCGGTTTTTTAAGGTTTTTTTTTTTAATTTTAAATACAAGTGTATATTTGTCATTTTATAATAGGTAGCTCTAAAGACAAATGTCCATTCACTCCAATGATCATTTGTGTCACCCGTGAGCACACAATGAGAACTAAAAGTGTAACACCTCAAACTTAGGGACCGAAATCGTAATATGGTCATACCACATTAACTATCCGTGCAATTAACACTAACTATAATTCCCTCTCATATATATCGATGGCTGAATATGAAAGCGAAAGGTAAGTGTTAAGAAGTCGACGATGAAACAAAGGGTTGTTAGGTTAGTGCAAGTTTTAGGTTAAATGGGGCAAATCATAGACAAGCAATGGGATAAAATAGAGACTTGTACAATATGCTTGATAACAATATAACTATCGAAGGAGGTAAATAGTGAAGACTTCTTGGTCAACAATTATTTAATCATGATCCAACCACTAACCTTTTCGGGTTATATATTATATATTTACTCAGTCTTTTTTTTCCCATGTGAACGCCTAGCTTACATCCTAACAACTTAGTCACTTTCATTTCGGAATTGGGATTCAACTTCACTTCTTCCAAAACATGGAAATAGACGTTTCACCACCACACCTACACGTTTCTATCAAGGTCTTATGTGGCACGTTTGTTTGCAATGTTAATGGGTATCATTAATCGTTAGATTCTAAATCGGTCAGATGTAACATCATTAAAGATATTTAATTTTTGGATACGTACGACGCTACTAAATTGGTAAAACAAGGCGTCGCGGGGTTTAAGTTGATCAGGATTTTAAAATTTGATTTTGTCTAATTATTATGACTTGTGGTCATAGATAGAGTTGGGCAAAGATCAGCTTCGCAGTCCAAATCAATTCAACAAAGAAAGAATCCGGTCTTTTTGGTATGCCTATGTTTCATATTCTAATGTCGTTTTACGCAGACAATCCAGTTTTGGATGAAATTTGTCTTTTCCAACTTGGAAAATTATTTAAAAACATAAATAATATATTATTACTTTTTATCAGTTTTTATAAATATATTTAGTATGATTATTTTTCTTCAACTTTTATCAACGCCTTTACTTTTTATCAGTTTTTATAAATATATTTAGTATGATTATTTTTCATCAATTTTATCAACGCCTTTAATGTAATCATTAAGTAGTGGAATCTCAAAGTTGGCGTGAAAAATTCCAAATCAGACACTTTTGGTTGGAAAGTAGAGAGAATATTGTCGAAATGGAACAATAAAAACCGGTCCAGTTGGAATGGGGCTGGTTTTTAAGTGATTTAGGCTTGATGGGCCGGTCTAAAGATTTGGGCCTTTTGGATAATTACAACTCTGGTCTCTAACTCAATAAAAGTCGATAACTACATTTCAATTTCTGAATAAACATATTAAGCGTTAGAGTCAAATAATCAAGTTTATTCTAGCTTCAACAAAAATAATTTTGTAAAAAAAAAAAAAAGTAGTAGTTTGGTTCACTAAAAGCTCATATTCAGATTCAGCGAAGCGTAAATGAGCTCGAGCCCAACTCCCAACTTCATATACCTAATTCATCTAGGCTCATGAGCCTAAGCTGACATACTATTTAGAGTTAAATGTCATTTTAGTCCCTGTGGTTTGGGTCAATTTGCTAGTTTAGTTCAAAAGTTTCATTTTTTGCATGTGGGTCCAAAAAGGTTTCACCGTTGCCATTTTAGTCCACTAGGTTAACTTCATCCATTTTTTTTGTTAACGAGAAGGACAATTTGGTCATTTTATATGGCCGAATTGCTCTTATAGTTAACAAAATTACATATAAAATGACCGAATTGCCCTTCTTGTTAACAGAAAAAAAAGGGATTAAGTTAACCCAGTGGACTAAAATGGCAATGGTGAAACCTTTTTGGACCTACAGGCAAAAAAATAAAACCTTTGAACTAAACTGACAAAATAACCCAAACCACAGGGACTAAGATGACATTTACCTCTACTATTTATATATACCAGGATAAAAGTAAGGAAAATATTTATGTTATATAGAGAATATAATTAATAAATAATATAATGATTTAATTCCAAGCAGAGCTTTGGATATAGAGCTTGATACGAGTCGGGCCCGGGCTCTATTAAGCTAAACGTCAAGTTCAGCTCGGCTCGTTTACACCCGTACCTAAGTTTCCCAAAGTATTTCAATATACTTTCGTTCTCGTGTCACAGGACCATCTCTTTTAAATAATCGAATTTGTCAATGACTCAAATGGCATACTACTAGATTATTACAAATTCAAACAAAACCACATCCAACCTATATCTATTACAACTCGTTTGTATCGCTCATTCTCTGAAAATCACTTCATTTTCAAAACGCACATCCAAACACCCTTATGTTGAAACTCAACACCAAAATGAAACAAAAAATTAAAAATTATCATGAAAAGATTATGACAATGGCACACATAAGATGAGAATCATGACTCGCTGGGTTCTCCACAATCAATATGAACCAAAATGTCTTTGAATCCCTTCACCTAAATCTCAGTATCAAATAAACGGATCGTCACTTTTGAGACGATTGAACGAGCAAACGGTATGTAGCTTAAACTGTACCTGAAATAGATTCTAGACATGTTAAAAAATCAACCTTTATGTCATTTAAGTAAAGAGCTTGCATGGAAGTTGACAAACTTACCAGATAAGAGCACATATCTCACATAGTATGGCGATCATGGTTAATAACTTGCTGTGAATCTGCAAAGGAATGCAAAAAGGGTATATCAGAAGTTCATACTTAAACAGGTTAGCGACTAAATTATAAAGAATTAGATCATAAAAGAAATGAGTCAATCAGGTTCAGTTTCTTACCCAAAGAGCACAAATGAGAGCTAGAACAACGAACCCAATATAAATAGACGTGGCATATATACGAACTGGGTCAAACATCATCTGTAGTTGTCGTGCAGGTCCCATGAGGAAAGTTGTGCTGTGAAACAATAAAAGGAAAAGGTTTCAATAAAATCAAAAAAAAAAGTTACATTTTTGGATGTCCAAATTTCCTTTTTATGGCAATTTTTAAAACATGCCACAAAAATCATCAGGTTTTAGTTTTGTTGTATCTAACCAATTTAATAAACAGGTCGTGTTCGGGTTGACATGTTTAGCTTGTTTAATTAAACGGTTGTGTTCAGCTTGATGTGTTTAACCCCTTTAATAAAACAGATCGACACCACAGTGCGTTTAATTAAATAGGTCAATCCGTTGACAACCCCGCCAGCCTGTTTGACTCGTTTAGATAAATGTGTTAAACAGGCGGTGTCCGGGTTACACAAATTTAAGTGTGTACGGGTTAGGGTTGTTATCTTTAAAATAAATACATGGGTCGAGTTCGGGTTTCAAACCTGTTTGACTCGTTTAGATAAATGTGTTAAATGGGCCGTGTCCGGGTTACACAAATTAAAGTGCGTGAGGGTTAGGGTTATAATCTTTAAAATAGATATATGGGTCGTGTTCGGGTTTCAACTATTCAACCCGCCAACCGACATTATTGACACCCTATTATTTTCCATTTTTTATATTTTGGTCGTGTCCGGGTACAAAAAATTTGATAAGCTCTATGTAGAGCCAAAAACTGCAGTTTCGATAAGACATGTAAGTATACAATAATATAGTTACAAGAAAACATGTCCTAAGGTTTAAACATCGATTTGCATAATCTGATTATTGGAATTGAAACTGATGCGCGTTCAGTTAAAACTGTACACGTGATTTGCTTATTCCAATTTTGGGGCATGAATGGGAAACGGAGGCTTAAAAGATAGTTAAGTAATACGGGATTAACAAATTAAAACACACCTTCCAACAGCCAGCATGTTGCCAAAGGTAAACAAGACAGCAAACTTAATCGGTATGGCAAACACAATCATCGACTGCAAAACAACCGTGCATAAACATGATGTTAAAACTCAGAAGTGATATGATGGTCTCGACCCAAATGTTTGGATTTGGGCTGATTTGGACTTTAAATACAAAGCCATGAGTTGTGTTGCGTTAACTACTATTCTTAGGGGGTCAGAATGGGCGAATGTTAAAGCAGGAAGAAAACACACGACTACAGGTGACAGATCGAATCTTCTTATGCAAGTATCATACAGAAATGTAACATTCACATGATATTCGAAACTTGAATTCTTGAATGTAAATAAATTTCCAGCGGTTGGTCTGTTTATTTGTTTTTACCGTTAGAATACATTTATTTCTCAATTTCTTTTCACAAATCTGGTTGTTTATCCATTTGTTTGACCCACCCATCCGACCGTGAGTTCTCTGCAAGCATTCTGGAATTTTTGTTTCCTTTTGGTTTCTGTTTGCTAGATATATATAGTGAAAGTGTATTGTACATTTTGCTATGGCAAGTTCGCACGTTATAAACCCAGAAAGGGAAATATCGCATGTTGAAAAAAACCAAAATCGCATGTTTACAAAAAAACAAATTTCCCATGTTGTAAAGAAGTCACATGTTGTTTTACAAAAACCAAAATCGCATGTCCAATGTTGATACTGCATCTCGTACGCATCGTACGTTAAGGCAATTTGTACAATAACGGGTCTCTCTCTCTCTATACATATATAGATATATACACACACACACACATTCACAGAATAAGTAATGTAGATATAACTGACCATTGTGTAAACCAGCCCGTTTCAACCCATACGCATTTCTATCAAAGCCCATTCTCACCCGAACCAAAATGACCATTTTTAAAACAACCCATTCTAACCCTTTACCCCGCCCGACCCGACACACGCCAGTTATAGTGTTCCTTTTCATAAACAAAAAAAATGAAAAGGAAAATCTGATACTTACAGTAGAAAAGTGAAGGAATGATGCCTAGCCCTAATAATAATCTAATTTGTGATCAACACTTAATCATTTTGTTTAAATTAAATTTCACACATAATTCAATGAGCAAACTAACAAAACTACCCTAAAAACCCATATGTAATAGAACCAAAATCTTGTACAGAAAAATATAAATAGTACCAGGAACATACAGACGAGCCCAGCTAACGAACAGACACCAAACGCATATAATCTCTGTATAAAATCAATAAACAGTGAAGTTGTATAATTTTTTAGGGTTCATCATAGAATGATCTAATATTTTGGGGCAATTGAATGGAATGGAACGGAACAATACCTGTGTGGAAGATAACGAACAGAGATCGTCGGTTTCGTACAACAGATTTTCTTGTAACTCTTCATCTTCTTCTTCTGCGAATAGAGATTGTGCCTGCTTCCACATTTTTCAAACCAAAATGGGTTGGTTAATCATTCAACTCTCCAACTGTAACTACAAGTTGGTGGTGGTGGAGTGGTAATGTTTAAAACATGAGGGGGTTGTGTGTAAATTTATAAAAAGGAAAAAAAAAAAAAAAGAGGGAGAGTATAAGTGGGTGTGAAGGTGGTCCATCACTTGGTACTTGGTGAAGGACCGTCACGTAAGCAGCCATGTCATCGGGGGACCATCACCCTGATGGGTGTGGGTGATGAGCTTTTTTTATTAATATTAAATATGTTATGTAATAACTAAATAGCTATTTACGAAAATGACCATTGGCCAATATCATTTTCAAAAATACTCAACTCATGCGTCACTGAAACAGGGCATCTGTAACGCCCTGCGTCCCTAAACTTTAGGTTGTTGTCAAGTTTAGTCCCTGGACTTTGCCTATTGTCAGTTGGAATCTATATACTTGGAATGGCTAAATCTATATACTTGGAATGCCTAAATCTATATACTTTGGTGCTTGAACTCTTGAGGCTCGTGAAACTTGAGACTTGTTTGAACGAGGGACTGGAGTCTTGTCACTGGCGGAATCTATTAGACTTTGAAACTTTTGTGATGTAATCTAGTTATGTGATATTCTTACCAAATAATACGCAACGCAACGCTTAATCTAACTCGCGAATCGAATCAAAGACGGTTAAACGCAAAGATGGGATTGACCGAGTGGCAACCCGATCAGATGACCAACCGATCGGATGGCTACTCGATCGAGTAGCCATCCGACCCGATGCACACCGCCTTAGTTTCCCTCTCACACTATAAAATAGGCCTGTCACATCAGTCCTTCACTGATGTGACAGCCTCACTCGATCCAGACGCACGCTATCCCTCTCTTTCGCACTTTTCTTCATTTTCTCGGCGATTTTGGTACGTTTTACACAAGATTCTTGTACATCTTCAATCTGCACATCATTCTCTACGAGATTCTCCTTTGAAATCTCACTTTTCATCGTGAAATCTCTAAGATTTGAGCTCTTGAAGGTGATGTCATCATGGCGGTTGTACCAAACTGTTGTGTGATGTCATTCTAGTCAAGATCTAGCTCAGATCTAAGGAATTTCATGCGTTTTACACTAATTCTATGTTAGATCTAAACTTTTTCAAGCTAAAACCTATGTTTTCAAGCTAAAACCTATGTTTTTGTCCAGAAGTTTCCATAACAATTATTATCACTATTCAGTTTAAATAACACGTCCCATACCGTGTCCTAAATAACAAACAAAATATTACAGATAACAAGCAGTCAAATACTCTGCTCCGACAACTCAGATTTAAATAAAACAAATAAATATTGTTCAAATGCTCCTAAAGACCCAGCCTGACAAGATCTACATACAACTATGCTCTAGTTGCTCTTTCCTGACAGACAACTATTTGTTGAGGGCCTCTAGAGCTTTATTCTAGCCTCGCTTTCCTAGAAAGCAAACATCTTAAACACCTGTCACATACGTTAAAATAAAGTTAATACATATAATGTAAAGGTGAGCATACAAGTTTGATAATAGCATATAGAGTTCGAATAGTTTACGCACAACCAGCACGTACACAGAGGAAAACGAAGCATGTTAATTATCGACATGGACCTATCGATACCAGTGACTGCGGGTTGACTGTCCGAGACAGTTCGCAATACATGATTACCACCGTAATCCATGCAAGTAATTTGTCCTTAACAACCCCCGTGTGAACGGGTGCTGAGTCCAAACTATAGTACTACGTCGTTAAGGCAGGTAGACAGCATTCCACGTGTAAACACAATCAACAAGCATTCATTTAGTCACGTAATACATGCATATTGGTTAGCTTCAAATAGTTTGAGTAGTGTGATCGATTTGTGTTTTGATATAAGTAACGTATGTAACACCCAATAGTGCTAAAAGCAAAAAGGGATCGAGTATACTCACAGCGGTTGATTGATGGATTGAAGGGATCGCTTGAGAGTAGGGTTAGCCTGAACAGTTCGATAGCATAACGATGAGTAACACGTAGAATGGAAACAAGTGTAAGTGGTTCGAACAGCCTGGTCGATCGAACAGCAGGTTCGATCGAACGGGTGGTTCGTTCGGTTGGAAGGTCCGTTCGGACAGTCTGTTCGATCGGCCGGTAGGCTCGATCGGCTGGACTGTTCGAGTGGATTGTTTCTTCCTTTGAGTAGGATGTGTTTGTGTATGATGGTTTGACCTTTTGAAGTTTTCGTTGTAGTATTTGAGAACACTGAAGTGTTCTTACCTTTCAGGTCGATCGATTGAACGGTCTGTTCGATCGGCCGGCTTAACCGATCGGTTAGGAACTTCAGTTGTAGTCCTCAACACAGGATGTCACTCGATCGAACAGCATACTCGATCGAACAGCATGCTCGATCGGGTGGCATTCTGATACGTCCGACGAATTGAAATCGATTAAGGGTTGAAGCATAGTATCTCATGATCCGATGAGTAATGTTATCAAACAGCTCGTTCGATCGAACATCACCTCGCTCAATACTATACTTCATGAAATTGTCAAAGTGTGGGGCCACTTGCTAGCCGATCGGCTGGCCTGGTCGATCGGCTGGTGTGTCCGATCGGTTAGACTGCTCGTTCGAACAGCCTAACCGTTCGGCCAGCATCCTGACCTGGTCGGCCTGTTCGTCTAACACTTGGCTGCTCTGATTATTTGACGTTATATTGAGGTAGTTTGACAACAGGCTGAATCATGGAACTTTCGTTCTTACTGGTTTCCCCTGCTCGGACAGGAATCACCCAAGTCCGGCCGGTGAACTGTTCGGAACGGTAGTTTGAAGTTTAACCCGAAATCGGTGAACCTCGTAGTTAGAATCCGAATCTTGAACCGCACAACCATTGGAATAATTAGTGAGTTGGCTCAAGCTCCGTTTCTACCGGTTTGAAGGCATTGAGTGTAAAAGAGTTAAAAGAAAGTTGGAAATCTTCCTTTCGATCCTTTACATCATGAAGGTGTTTAGATCTTCGATAGATCTTAGCTTGTTTATGTGGAAATCGGTTAGATCCGAGCTATTCATGGTGGATTGAGGCCAAAACATGATGTTCTTGAAGAACACCATGACGATATCATCCTAGAATGCTTAGATCTTGATGATTTCATGGTTAGAAATCAAGATTCGAAAGATAGAAAGGTGTAGGAGCATGTTTTGATCAAGAAAGTACAAAATTTAGGATGAAAACTTACCGAAATTGGAAGAAATCTGAGAAAAGGTGAGGAGCACGAGCTGGTCGGTCAGAGAGTTTCCAAAAGTGGAAATAATGACAATGACAGCTCTATTTATAAGCTCCAAAAGAGGAAAGGGCTGGCCGATCTGCCAGGCATCCCGATCGGACAGCCTGCTCGATCGGACAGTCCGTCCGATCGGCTGGGCTGTTCGATCGGCTGACAGCCTGATCGATCAACAGCCTGGTTCGAGTGTTCGGTGCGACGATTTTTGATATTTCGGTTTCGATTGATGACGATACGCGTACGGTAGAGTTTCCTATTCGAATTACTTTCAGTCCCGACTACTATATCTAACATACAATCACCTATATTTCACCCTATCCTTACGTTACCATTCGTCATAATTCGATTTCGATTGCATTAACTTGAGTTTCGATTCGAGTTTCGATTGATTCGATTGATTACCACACAAAACATAAAGTAAACACGCTCAGGTAACACATAAGGCACACGCACACGTATAATAACAACCAAAGTTCGCGTAATTCGAGATTCGAGTTCGATGATGGTTAGATCGGTTTGATTACTAATTAGTTAACTTTATCGCATTGTTACTTCCTACTATTCATAGCCGTAAATCGGTTCGCGTCGATTAAACATTCGATTACTTCGATATATATATTGATTAACAACACTTACTCCACATAATACAAATAAACATAAAATAGACTAATTATAGTCAAAGAAGTCAAAGTTGACTTGGACTTTGACTTTGACTTTGACATTCGAAAACACGGGGTGTTACAACCTCCCCTTGTTTAGGGAATTTCGTCCCGAAATTAGGCTGAAAGCTGCACAGCACCGTGAATTACCAATTTGACGCTCCAGATCTTTATTTGAACAACTGCGGGTACTTGGCCTTCATGTCGCTTTCGAGTTCCCAAGTGAACTCCGCGCCTCGTTTGCCTTCCCATCGGACTTTCACGATAGGGATGCGCGAGCGCCTGAGTTGCTTGGTTTGGCGATCCATGATTTCGACAGGCTTTTCCACGAAGTGTAGCGTTTCGTTGACCTGAAGATCGTCGAGGGGTACAATCAGATCATGATCAGCTAGGCATTTTCGGAGGTTCGACACATGGAAAGTTGGGTGGACGTTACTGATTTCCTCTGGTAGTTCGAGTTTGTAGGCGACTTTTCCGATCCTTTCCAGAATCTTAAAAGGTCCAACATATCGAGGCGCTAGTTTCCCTTTCTTGCCGAATCTGACCATACCCTTCCAAGGTGATACCTTTAGGAGTACGTAGTCGCCAACGTCAAATTCAAGGGGCTTGCGTCTTCTATCGGCGTAACTTTTCTGTCTATCCCTGGCTTTCGACAAGTTGTCTCGAATCTGGAGGATTTTGTCAGTCGTTTCTTGTAGTAACTTGGGACCGGTTAGTTGCGAATGACCGATCTCGTGCCATACAATAGGCGAACGACATTTTCTTCCATATAAAGCCTCGAATGGTGCCATTTGTATGCTGGCATGGTAGCTGTTGTTGTACGAGAATTCGACTAACGGTAGGTATTTGTTCCAACTACCACCGAAGTCTATAACACACGCTCGGAGCATGTCCTCAAGAGTGCGGATCGTTCTTTCAGTCTGTCCGTCGGTTTGAGGATGGAATGCAGTACTCAGGTTAAGCGACGTACCAAGGGCCGCTTGAAACGTTTCCCACAATCGCGAAGTAAACCGAGCATCACGGTCTGAAATGATGTCACGAGGCGTACCATGATTACAAATGATCTCGTCGGTGTAGATTCGGGCTAGTCGTTCTACCTTGTAGTCTTCCCGTATTGGCAAAAAGTGGGCTGATTTGGTCAGACGGTCAACTATAACCCAAATGTTGTCGTGACGTGATGGCGTGGGCGGAAGTTTGGTTATGAAATCCATAGCTATACTCTCCCACTTCCATATAGGGATTGGAGGTTGTTCGAGTAAGCCAGAAGGTCGTTGATCTTCAGCCTTGACTCTCGCACAAGTCAGGCAACTTCCAACATAAAGAGCGATATCCCGTTTCATACCCGGCCACCAGTACTTGTAACGAAGATCCTGGTACATTTTATCGGCACCGGGATGAATAGAATACCGGGATTTGTGGGCTTCGTTCATTATAATCTTTCGCAAATCGGTCCGCTTAGGGATCCAAATTCGGTCCAGGTAGTAGAAAATCCCATCTGCCTTGCTTACAAGCTGAGTTCCGTCGTGATAGATTCTCTCCTTCTTCAAAGTGCGTTCATTAAAACAAGCATGTTGGGCTTTGCGGATGAGAGCTTCGAGATCATGCTAGGCTTGGGTGTTGCGAATACTGAGCAAATAACTCCGTCTGCTGAGTGCGTCGGCTACAACATTTGCCTTGCCCGGGTGATAACGAATCTCACAGTCGTAATCGCTAAGAAGTTCTACCCATCGGCGTTGACGCATGTTAAGTTCTTTCTGATTAAAGATGTGTTGTAACTCCTGTGATCGGTGAAGATCGTACACTTGGTACCATATAGGTAGTGTCGCCAAATCTTCAATGCAAAAACAACTGCGCCTAGCTCGAGATCGTGGGTTGTATAGTTCTTCTCGTGGATTTTGAGCTGACGAGATGCGTAAGCTATAACCTTGTCCCGTTGCATGAGAACACAACCAAGACAAAGGTTGGAAGCATCACAATAGACAATGAAATCGTTGTTTCCGTCTGGCAACGTGAGAACAGGAGCATTGCAGAGCTTGCGCTTAAGGGTTTGGAAAGCAGATTCTTGTTCAGTTCCCCAAACAAAAGACCTGTCTTTATGAGTAAGAGCAATAAGCGGCACAGCGATCTTAGAGAATCCTTCGATAAATCGTCGATAATAGCCCGCTAGTCCGAGAAAAGAACGAACTTCAGACGGGTTCTTTAGCATAATCCAGCTTCTAACTGCTTCAATCTTCGCGGGATCGACATGAATGCCCTGACTATTCACAATGTAACCCAGAAACTGAACCTCCTCCAACCAGAATTCGCACTTGGAGAACTTGGCATAGAGTTGGTTCCCCTGGAGTAACTCGAGAACCAAACGTAGATGTTGCGCGTGTTCGGCTTTCGACTTGGAATAAATCAAGACATCGTCGATGAACACGATGACGAAACGGTCAAGGTAAGGTTTACACACGCGATTCATCAGATCCATAAAAACCGCGGGCGCGTTGGTTAGACCAAAAGTCATAACAACGAATTCATAATGGTCGTAGCGAGTACGAAAGGCGGTTTTGGGTATATCTTCCTCTTGTATGCGTAACTGATGATAACCTAAACGTAGATCGATCTTCGAGAAACACGATGCACCTTGCAGCTGATCAAACAAATCGTCGATTCGAGGTAGAGGATAACGGTTCTTGATGGTCAGCTTATTCAATTCCCGATAGTCGATGCACATCCTGAACGACCCATCCTTCTTTTTGACGAAAAGGACTGGTGCGCCCCAAGGAGAGGTGCTCGGGCGAATAAAGCCTTTTTCAAGTAACTCCTGGAGTTGGTTTGAGAGTTCCCTCATTTCGGATGGCGCGAGTCGATAAGGGGCTTTAGCCACAGTGTTAGCTCCAGGAATAAGGTCGATACGAAAGTCGATATCACGACTTGGCGGCAGTCCGGGAAGATCATCAGGGAACACCTGAGGAAATTCACGAACCACTGGGACGTCTTTGACTTCAACCTTCTTTTTCTTTTCCTTCTCCGCTACTACAATATTGGCTAAGAAAGCTCTGTATTCCTTGCGGAGATACTTGCTAGCTTGGATACATGGCATGAGCTTGAGACCTTTCGAAGCTGTTTCACCGTATACACATAAGAGATCACCATTTGCGAGCGAGAATCGAATCATCTTTTCCAAACACACAACTTCAGCATGGTTTTCGCGAAGAAAGTCCATGCCTACTATGACGTCAAAACTTCCGAGCTGCATCGGAATAAGGTCGATTGGGAAGATGTGATTGTTGAGCTCGAGGGTACAATCACGAAGAACAGAATTAACTGCGACGGTTCTTCCAGTAGCAACTTCGACTTCGAATGACGAGGGGAGATAAGAACGCTTACGACTAAGGAGCTTCTCGAATTCAAACGACACAAAGCAGTTATCGGCTCCAGTATCAAACAAACATGATGCATAAATACCATTCACAAGGAACGTACCATTAGCCACGTTGTTGTCAGCCTGGGCTTGACGGGCGTTGATGTTAAAAGTTCTGGCACGTGCTGCTTGCTGTTGCTGCTGAGGCTGCTGCTGTTACTGCTGCTGCTGGGGTTCTTGTTTCACAACCCGGTTCGGGCACATGTTTGCAAAGTGGCTAGGGTCACCACATGCAAAGCAGACTCGAGCATTGACCGCGGGTGCTTGAGCTGCAGGTTGGCCTTGAGGGGCTGGAAGTAGAGCTTGATGAGCGGCGGCTTGAACTGGGGCTTGACGGGGACCATAGAGACAATTCGCAGTGAAATGCCCGTAGAGGTTGCAGTGGGCACAGAAACGACAGGCGATTCCCACCGGATGATGATATGAGCATGTCGGGCAAAGCGGGTGGGGACCTGTGTAAGCGCGCTTAGCTGGCGGCGCATTGATCACTGGAGCTTGTCGGTGGTGAGACTGCTGCTGAGCCGGTGCGGCTTGTGGGGGAGCAGCAGTCATTGTCACAGCACAGTTCTTGTTGCTGGAGCTGTTGTTGTTGTGCTTCTTCTTTCTTCTTGATGACTTGGAGGGTTGAGCAGTGGTGGTGTCGACGGTCGATGCGGTGGTGGCTTGGTGTAGAGACTTGGTATGCTTATCCCAGAAACCAGACTTTACCCGCTTGTCATTGATCTCAGCTGCAAGCAGGTAGGTCTCTTCAATCGATGATGGCTTGGCAGCATGAACGAAATCGGCAACACAATAGGGTAGAGCTCGAATATACTTCTTGATGGCCATGTCTGACGTCTTGACTTGATCGGGACAAATGATGCTGAGTTGTTTAAAGCGTGCAGTCATGCCGGCGGTATCTACGTCCTTCTGCTTAATGTTCCAAAACTCGTCCTCCAGCTTTTGGCGTTCATGGGGAGGGCAGAATTCATTCATCATGATGGCTTTCAGCTCCTTCCATGTCAGCTCACAAGCTGCATCATTCTCGCGTTTGTTTCGTTCGGCCGTCCACCAGTCTAGAGCTCGGGACTGGAAGACGCCTGTAGCGTTGAGGGTGCGGAGATTTTCTGGACAGCCGCTTTGGCGCAGAGTGACTTCGATAGAATCGAACCATTGAAACATAGCTGTTGGGCCATCTTCTCCGGTGAATTCCTTTGGTCCGCATGCCTTGAACTGTTTAAAGCTGAACCCAGTCTTGTTGGTATCCTTAGGAGCGTCGATTCGCGACTCCTCAGACAATTTGCTGGCGTTTTTGAAGACATCGCTCACAGCTTTCACCACGCTCTTGGCAATGATAGTAGCGAGACGCCTGTCTCTCTTCTCTTGGCGGGTAAGTGGGGTTCGGTGTCCAGATGACGACATGGTCTGCAATAGACATCGTCGTAGGTCTCAGACACAACAATCGAATCTCACCTCACACGTCTACTACTTACTAAAGCTTAGAATCTCGTCAAAACACGCATCACGTAATCACTTAACACAAATTCACAAATTCACATAATCACAGGAACACAGAAGCACGTAGAGCACAGAGATACCTAAGCACAGAAGCACATACACATTTAATCACAGAGGTAGTCAGAATACAGAAACCTATCATTCAAAGCTCGCGAGTCGTTCGTATATAGCGATCGCGTATAGTATATCGAATAGTATCGCATAATCGTTTAGCATGTCGAGTATAGCATAGTATAGCGTATATCCTAGCATAGTATCGCCTAGATTTGTAACGACTTGCTAGCGTTTTGAGGTATAAGAGCAATGCGAATCATGTGTGTGTCGTTCAAAGTGATAGCAAAAATCGAGCGAACATCAAAATTAAACACATAAACAGGTAAACACACTAAAAACACATAAAATCAACGAATTGTCAGATTCGACAGTTGCGGGCTCAGAATCGAAACACGTAAAATCGGGAAATAGATTGTCTGCGGCTACTAGACATCGACTACCCAAAGCGATTCGACTATTCGAAGTAGACTTGTCGTCACTTTTTGACTTTCGGGATTGCGTTTCCGCCTTGATTCTTGGGTATTCAACGCGTATTCCCTAGGTCATACTTGTGAGTTCAGGTCGTTGGAGTCCGTCGAGGCTTTGGTGAGATGAGTAAAAGTTGGAATAAGTTGCCAAGGTTCGGGTTTCACCCCTGGCTTAGCAATTTCTTCCTTGTTTTGATAAAATTTGAGGAGATTATTCATCAAAATATGGATTTCACTCCTGATTTGGTATAATTCTCCTCGTTTGTTATCGAAAATAATGAGGAAATCATTGTTAAATTGGTAAAATCAGCATTGTTCAAACAATTTAGTTGAGAGTTTGCAGCTTTCACACCTAATCTCGACTAAATTGCTTGACTCTATTTAAAAAATTCGAGTACAGTGATAGCGAAGAATATCATAATATAGCACATAAGCTTGGTCTGTTGGTTCCTAACTATAGTCTAGGTCTCTAAGACAGCGACCCGGACTAGGTCGTGTCCTGCCTAATTCCCTATAGTTATGGCTCTGATACCAATCTGTCACACCCCAACCGATGGCGGAATCATCGGGGCATGGCACTGAGCGAAACAGATTGTCCAGAAGTTTCCATAACAATTATTATCACTATTCAGTTTAAATAACACGTCCCATACTGTGTCCCAAATAACAAACAAATTATTACAGATAACAACCAGTCAAATACTCTGTTCCGACAACTCAGATTTAAATAAAACAAATAAATATTGTTCAAATGCTCCTAAAGACCCAGCCTGACAAGATCTACAGACAACTACGCTCTAGTTGCTCTTTCCTGACATACAACTATTTGTTGAGTGCCTCTTGAGCTTTATTCTAGCCTCGCTTTCCTAGCAAGCAAACATCTTAAACATCTGTCACATACGTTAAAATAAAGTCAATACATATAATGTAAGGTGAGCATACAAGTTTGATAATAGCATATAGAGTTCGAATAGTTTACGCATAACCAACACGTACACAGAGGAAAACGAAGCATGTTAATTATCGACATGGACCTATCGATACCAGTGACTGCGGGTTGACTGTCCGAGACAGTTCGCAATACATGATTACCACCGTAATCCATGCAAGTAATTTGTCCTTAACAAACCCCGTGTGAACGGGTGCTGAGTCCAAACTATAGTACTACGTCGTTAAGGCAGTTAGACAGCATTCCACGTGTAAACACAATCAACAAGCATTCATTTAGTCACGTAATACATGCATATTGGTTAGCGTTCAAATAGTTTGAGTAGTGTGATCGATTTGTGTTTTGATATAAGTAACGTATGTAACACCCAAAAGTGCTAAAAGCAAAAAGGGATCGAGTATACTCACAGCGGTTGATTGATGGATTGAAGGGAGCGCTTGAGAGTAGGGTTAGCCTAAACAGTTCGATAGCATAACGATGAGTAACACGTAGAATGGAAACAAGTGTAAGTGGGTCGAACAGCCTGGTCGATCGAACAGCAGGTTCGATCGAACGGGTGGTTCGTTCGGTTGGAAGGTCCGTTCGGACAGTCTGTTCGATCGGCCGGTAGGCTCGATCGGCTGGACTGTTCGAGTGGATTGTTTCTTCCTTTGTGTAGGATGTGTTTGTGTATGATGGTTTGACCTTTTGAAGTTTTCGTTGTAGTATTTGAGAACACTAAAGTGTTCTTACCTTTCAGGTCGATCGATCGAACGGTCTGTTCGATCAGCCGGCTTAACCGATCGGTTAGGAACTTCAGTTGTAGTCCTCAACACAGGATGTCACTCGATCGAACAACATACTCGATCGAACAACATGCTCGATTGGGTGGCATTCCGATACGTCCAACGAATTGAAATCGATTAAGGGTTGAAGCATAGTATCTCATGATCCGATGAGTAATGTTATCAAACAGCTCGTTCGATCGAACATCACCTCGCTCAATACTATACTTCATGAAATTGTCAAAGTGTGGGGCCACTTGCTAGCCGATCGGCTGGCCTGGTCGATCGGCTGGCGTGTCCGATCGGTTGGACTGTTCGTTCGAACAGCCTAACCGTTCGGCCAGCATCCTGACCTTGTCGGCCTGTTCGTCTAACACTTGGCTGCTCTGATTATTTGACGTTATATTGAGGTAGTTTGACAACGGGCTGAATCATGGAACCTTCGTTCTTACTGGTTTCCCCTGCTCGGACAGGAATCACCCAAGTCCGGCCGGTGAACTGTTCGGAACGGTAGTTTGAAGTTTAACCCGAAATCGGTGAACCTCGTAGATAATATCCGAATCTTGAACCACACAACCATTGGAATAATTAGTGAGTTGGCTCAAGCTCCGTTTCTACCGGTTTGAAGGCATTGAGTGTAAAAGAGTTGAAAGAAAGTTGGAAATCTTCCTTTCGATCCTTTACATCATGAAGGTGTTTAGATCTTCGATAGATCTTAGCTTGTTTATGTGGAAATCGGTTGGATCCGAGCGATTCATGGTGGATTGAGGCCAAAACATGATGTTCTTGAAGAACACCATGACGACATCATCCTATAATGCTTAGATCTTGATGATTTCACGGTTAGAAATCAAGATTCGAAAGATAGAAAGGTGTAGGAGCATGTTTTGATCAAGAAAGTACAAGATTTAGGATGAAAACTTACCGAAATTGGAAGAAATCTGAGAAAAGGTGAGGAGCACGAGCTGGTCGGTCAGAGAGTTTCCAAAAGTGGAAATAATGACAATGACAGCTCTATTTATAGGCTCCAAAAGAGGAAAGGGCTGGCCGATCTGCCAGGCATCCCGATCGGACAGCCTGCTCGATCGGACAGTCCGTCCGATCGGCTTGGCTGTTCGATCGGCTGACAGCCTGATCGATCAACAACCTGGTTCGAGTGTTCGGTGCGACGATTTTTGATATTTCGGTTCCGACTGATGACGATACGAGTACGGTAGAGTTTCCTATTCAAATTACTTTCAGTCCCAACTACTATATCTAACATACAATCACCTATATTTCACCCTATCCTTACGTTACCATTCGTCGTAATTCGATTTCGATTGCATTGACTTGAGTTTCGAGTTTCGATTCGAGTTTCGATTGATTCGATTGATTACCACACAAAACTTAAAGTAAACACGCACAGGTAACACATAAGGCACACGCACACGTATAATAACAACCAAAGTTCGCGTAATTCGAGATTCGAGTTCGATGATGGTTAGATCGGTTTGATTACTGATTAGTTAACTTTATCGCATTGTTACTTCCTACTATTCACAGCCGTAAATCGGTTCGCGTCGATTAAACATTCGATTACTTCGATATATATATTGATTAACAACACTTACTCCACATAATACAAATAAACATAAAATAGACTAATTATAGTCAAAGAAGTCAACGTTGACTTGGACTTTGACTTTGACTTTGACATTCGAAAACGCGGGGTGTTACAGTTTTATCTTCATCTTTTCTTAAAGTTTTACCTAAAAACGGTGGGATCTACATCTAAACGGACTATAGACTTGATATGTAGCCTAAAAGTCGGTTTAGAGAAGGATTGTTGCCGGAGAAGACGACCGGAGTATGAGTTCTGGCATAAGCACTACCATGAACGAACGACTGAAAGGACTGGGGTGATTCCCACCCGATCAGACCGGCTGTACATTGGGGTGTTTACCGTTATCTCAATGCGTACCAAGTCTTCGTTGTTTAAACAAAAACTTAGAGTTTTTACAAGTTTAGGAACGGGACAAGTTAACCCGATCGAGTTGCAATCCGATCGGATAGCCAACCGATCGAACAGCCACCTGATCAAGTAACTTTAGTCACTTAAACTTTGAAGTCATGATCGTCGATTGGCTACTCGATCGGATAGCCATCCGATCGAGCTGCAATCCGATCAAATGACATGCCTCTTGAAATCTTCCAACACTTAGAAACTTTTCAGAAACTTAAACCTTGGAAATCCCATGGACGAATGGTAATCCGATCGGATAGCCATCCGGTCGAACAACCATCCGACCAAGGTGACCTGAGTTGAACGCTTGAATCGACTGGCAATCCGATCGGATAGCCATCCGATCCCCTACACGATTGTCATCTCAATCGGATAGCCATCTGATCGGACAACCATCTGATCCAGTGACTGATCCGACACTTGTGCAATCTCGTTGTTTCGTCCGACACTTATTCGTTGTAATCTAATCAGGCTAAACCTAAAGAGCTCCCTTTGATCCAATAACAGTTAGTTAATATGTTAAGCAATCACTGTGAGTATACTCGATCCCTTTTTGTTTTAAACTTTGGGATGTAACATGTATTCTATTAAACTACGATACTTGAGACGTTTGCAAACTAAACTCTATCTTATGTGTATGTGAAACTTGTGATTCTTGTATTCTATTTGTGCTATGTGGACGTTTAATCCAGGGTGTGTAGTTCCGCCTTAACAATAGTAGCGCTATAGGAGATGCACCTCCCCGTTATTCTTGGGGGTATTGTTAGGAGGATTCTAGTTTTCCTTGAGACTTGGGAAAACAACAAAGCATCGGGATACTTGGGCTATCGCTTGTTGGACTGCGAACACTAGCACAGCTGAAACTATTTTGATTACATTTACATATGGATATGAGTTGTTTTAATCTATTATTCTATATACTCAAACTTGTATACTCGCCAGTACGTTTGTACTGATTGTATTTTTAATACATGTTCCAGGCTGATAGAATGCTAGATACTGGAATCAAGCTAGGATGATGCTTAGAAACTCATCTAGATAATTTGTGCCATGAACAATATTTGAGATATGTTGTACTTGATATTTTCGTGATGGTTGTTGATCTTAGATAATGTTTGAATCAATCTAATTTATATTGAAACTATTTAGCGTTATGGAATCTCATGAGCAATCTGAACGCTTAGTGCTCGCACCCTGATGTTTCCGCCATCGGTTGGGGTGTGACAGATTGGTATCAGAGCCATAACTATAGGGAATTAGGATAAGTAGGAATACTTGCCCTAGTCTATAGTTCTAGGAATCTTGACTCTTATTTGTTGTTTAAGACTTATGCATTCTACTGTACCTGCTTCATAGCAGCACAGTTTCATGTTAAACTTACATGCTTTTCCTAAGGCCGATACAATATACACTTGATACTTTGAAAACATTGTCAATCAGTGTTTGTACCTTGCATGAGATTAGCCCTCAAGTCAGGAGTGACATCCGAACCTTGATGGAAAATCTCCATGTTATTCTGGTAGGTCTTGTCTGTGGATAAGTACCATTTTTGCTTATACAAACTTCCTCCTCAATCCTCTTGGCTGAATACGTGAGAACACCCACACAGTCGACGGACAGGTTATTGCATTCCGAATCCAGTAGAGAGGCGTGGACAATCTTCCCGAATCACCTCCCAATAGAGTCGAAGACCTCGTTATCGGACAGGTGAAGCGGAACACCATGAATGTTCAGCCATGATATCCTCTCGAAGGCCACGACTTGACCATTCCATATCTCGACGTTATTAAACCAGCCGGATTCCGGGGCCAAAGCCCTAAAGGAGTCGGCTTCCACTGTTGATTTAAACACAATCAAGACATTCATTCCAGCGAGATACTTGATAACTACCTCCCTAAAACTGGCTTCCAACATTAAGCACGTTAAGTTTTCTCAGTGTCCAGAGGTCCTTTACTCTACCGATAACAACTTTGTTGTAAAATTCTTCGAATGCTTTAATGAAATTCGACACCACTATATCCTTACATTGCTCTGAAGTTTGATGACAACCTGTAACTGTTCCGGCATAAGTTTTAGAACTTGTAACGAAGGTCTTGAATCTCCGATCCTCTTGAGACCTATGTTCCTCCAGCTTCTGACTCTTATTCTTCTCAATAACATTTACCAGAAGTGTAACCCGTGTTCTCCCATAATTCTCCATTCTCTTTAGAGAACCTAGCCAAGTTAACAAACGACTTAAAGCTTCCCATCCATATGTTCTTTATTTTCCTGTCCATCTCCGACGGATCTTCGACCCCTTTAAAGCTAGCGAAACCAAAACAAAAACCCTTTTTATCTCGTTTCCTATCAATATAAACTCCGGCCACCTCTCCGAAAGCTTCGATAACCTCCGCTACTTCCTTCGAATTGCACTTCTCCGGTAATCTGGTCACGAAGAATTTCGTGATGCCCTTGCTGCTCCTCTGAACTCCATCAAAACTGCTACCTTCTGCCCTTGGTACTGCCTCCTTCGCCGGTCTTCTTGCTGCTCCTCTGAACTCCATCTAATGGGATAATATTAACACTTTTAAAAAAAAAATTAGGGGAGCCTGCCTGCTATTGTCCCTTATATGTTCTGCACATGATGAAAAGTGCACTATTGTCCCTTACGTGGATTTTCAGTTTATCTGTGTCTCGTATTTCTCAATTGCTCCAAATGTCCCCAACCTTATGTAGGTTTTTTTATGTTTTGACCACTAAGATTTTGTTCTTATATTTTTGCCCCCTCAACTTTTGGTAGTTTTTTTTTTTAAAACCATCTCAAAAGATTTATTTTGTTATGGTTTATTTTTTGACCACCAAGATTTGGTTCTTACACTCTTTGCGGCTACATTTCTTTTCTTTTAAGTTTCAAATTCGTCCTATACATTATAATAAATTACGTCTTTAACTCAACAGTTTTACAGTTTTATTTTTCTTTTATAACTTTCATTCGTTAGTTTTTTTTACAAAAAATTAAAAACGCGATATAACTTATTTTTGGAAACAACTCAATACCACGTCGCTGCCACCATTTTTTCCGTTCGTTTGTCCAAGTCGTAACACCACGTCATAGGTACTATATCACCATTTTTTTCTCCCGTCTGTTACATTTTATTTCAATTTTAGTTTTTTATGCATTTAAACAAATGTTCGTATTGGTCTTTATCATGTAGTTCATATGTGGATTCCCCGCTTCAACACGGAAATCCTAGTTATTATATATTATAATAAAATAGAAATAAAATATTTTGATTCAAATATGTCACACCCCAACCGATGGCGGAATCATCGGGGCGCGGCACTGAGCGAAACAGATTGTTCAGAAGTTCCCACAACAACTATCATACAATTCAGTTATATAACACGTCCCATACCGTGTCCCAAATAATAACAAGTTATCATAGAAATCAACTAAACAATATGGGAACTGTTCCGACAACTCAAATCCTTAATTATTACAGACCAAATGTAAATATTGTTTTAAGACCTCTAGACGGCTATCCGTAAATCTTACTGACTACAGGTGCCAGTACAAGATCTACAGATAATTATGGCCCTGGGGCAGGTACGTGGACACTGTCCTAAGGTCACAGGCTCCTAGAAGCTTATTATTGCCTCGCTTCCCTAGCACGCTAGTAGCTTAAACACCTGTCACATACGTTAAAATAAAAGTCAATACATATAATGTAAAGGTGAGTACACAAGTTTGATATAGCATATAGAGTTCGAATAGTTTACGCGTAACCAAGCACGTACACAAGGGCAAACGATGCATGTAAATTATCAACATGGGACCATCGATACCAACGACTTCGAGTTGACTGTCCGAGACAGTTCGCAATACATGATTACCACTGTAATCCATGCAGGTAATTGTCCTTAGCAACCCCCGTGTGAACGGGTGCTGAGTCCAAACTATAGTACTACGTTGCTAAAGCAGGTAGATAGCACTCCACGTGTAAACATAATAAACAGCAATCATTTAGACAAGTAATACATGCAAATAGGTTAGCGTTCAAATAGTTTGTGTTGTTTGTGGATTTGATAGATTACGTATGTAACACCCAAAAGTGCTGAAAGCAAAAAGGGATCGAGTATACTCACAGTGGTTGGTTGTGGATTGAAGGGAGCACTGAGAATAGGTTAGCCTGAATAGTTCGATAACACAACGATGAGTAACGCGGAAAAAGTAAACAATGTACTTGGATCGAGTAGGCCATTCGATCGGACAGCAGTTCGATCGAGTGGGCTGTTCGATTGGTTTGAAAGTCCGTTCGAACATCCATTCGATCGGCCGGCTGGCCCGATCGGCTGGTTCCTTCAAGTGGATTGTTTCTTCCTTTGATGTGAAGGATGTGTTTGTGTATGATGGTTTGTACCACCTCTCAAGTTGGCTGATCGAACAGCTGTTCGATCGGTTAGCCCAACCGATCGGCTAGCACTTCATTGTTTTCAAATATGTCACTCGATCGGCTGGCATGCTCGATCGGGTGACATTCCAATGTTTCGAAGAGTCTAAGTGTTTGAAGTATAGTATCTCATGATTCGAGCAGTAATGTTTACAATCGAGTGGCGTAGTCGATCGAACAGTACCTCGTCAATACTACACTTTTGTGAGTTGGTGGGACTAAGTGCTAGTCGATCGGTTAGCCTAGTCGATCGGCTGGCATAGTCGTTCGGTTGGGCTTGTTCGATCGAACAGCCTAGCCGTTCGGCCAGCTTCTCGATTCGGTTAACCTTTCACTTAACACTTGGTTATTCCCGTTAATTGTTGATGTTTTAGAGATGTTTTGACTACGAGTTGAACCACAAAACTGAAGTCCCCACTTAGCCTACTGACTCGAGCAGGAATCACCCAAGCTCGGCCAGAGGCGGTTTGGAACCTAAGTTTAACGTTTAACCCGAAATCGGTATATCTCTCGGTAGAACCCGAATCTTGAACCATGTGTTTGTTTAGATGGATTTGTAAATCGGTTCAAGTCTCGTTTTCACCTTTTTGAGTGTAAAAGAGTTGAAAGATAGATGAAAACCCATCTTCCAATCCTTTTCCACCGTGAAATGTTAAGATCTTTGGAAGATTTTAGGTTATTTATGTGGAAATCGGTTAGATCTAGCTTATTCATGGTTGAATGAAGTCAAGAACATGAAGTTCTTGATGAACACCAAGAACACCATGATGACATCACTCAAGAACACCTAGATCTTGGTGATTTCATGGATGAAATTCAGATTTTGAAAGATAGAAAGATGGAGAATCGATTAATGAACAAAAACGTACAAGGATTAGAGCGAAATACTTACCGGTTTGAGAGAAATCGGAGATTTAGTGAGAAGAAGAGGCTGGTCGGTCAGAGCTTTTCCAAAAGTGGAAAGTTTGACAAGGACAGCCCTATTTATAGGCTTCCAAAAGAGGAAAGGGTCAGCTGATCGAACAGCATCCCTGATCGAGCAGCTGCCTGATCGAACAGCCTGTTCGATCGGCTAGCCTGTTCGATCAGGTTGCCCTGTTCGATCGGCTAGCCTGTTCGATCAGGTTGCCCTGTTCGATCGGCTAGCCTGTTCGATCAGGTTGCCCTGTTCGATCGGCTTGCCTGGTTTTGAGTGTTTCGCGACGATTTTCGATATTTCGACTTCGATGAACGATGATTTGAGAATGATAGAATTCCTAATCAAATTACTTTTAGTAGTAGTCGAGACTATATTCAACATACAAGCATCCTTACAACCTATTTCCAAAGTCGGTTTCGATTGAGTTTGATTCACCTTTGATTCTTGATTGATTTTGATTGATTCACCACACACTTTAACATAAAGTAAACATGCACAAGTAACACGTAAGGCACACACAAACGTATAAAAGCATTAAAATTATCCACACTTGAGTTCGATGATTGATTTGATTAGCTTGATTATTGATTGACTAGCTTTATTGCATTGTTACTTCCTATCATTCACAGTCGGTCGTTGATTCACAGTTCGATTATCGTCCGATTAGTTTGATTATACAACACTTACTCCAAATAATACGAAAATCAAAATGAAACTAAAATGAAATTAATCTTTATTAATCTTTAATTCCAATAACAGTCAACACTTGACTTTGACTTTGACTTTTGGAAAACACGGGGTGTTACAGTCTCCCCTCCTTTAGGGAATTTCGTCCCGAAATTAGGCCGAGAACCGTACATCGCCGTGTGATTTTACCAATTTGACGCTTCAGATCTATCTGAACAACTGCGGGTACTTGGCCTTCATGTCACTTTCGAGTTCCCAAGTGAACTCCGCGCCTCGTTTGCCTTCCCATCGTACTTTTACAATAGGAATGCGAGAGCGTCTGAGTTGCTTGGTCTGTCGGTCCATGATTTCGACAGGCTTTTCCACGAAGTGTAGCGTCTCATTGACCTGAAGGTCGTCGAGTGGTATTATTGCGTCGTGGTCGGCTACGCATTTTCGAAGGTTTGAAATATGGAAAGTCGGGTGGACATTGCTGAGTTCCTCCGGTAATTCGAGTTTGTAGGCAACTTTACCGATCCTTTCCAGAATCTTAAAAGGTCCAGCAAATCGAGGCGCAAGTTTCCCTCTTTTGCCGAATCGGACTACTCCCTTCCAAGGTGATACCTTTAGGAGCACGTAGTCGCCAACTGCAAATTCGCGGGGCCTGCGTCGTTTATCGGCGTACATCTTTTGTCTGTCCCGGGCCTTTACCAAATTTTCCCTTATCTAGTGGATCTTGTCAGTCGTTTCTTGCAGAATCTCGGGCCCAGTCAATTGCGAATGACCGACCTCGTGCCATACAATAGGCGAGCGACATCTCCTACCATACAAGGCTTCGAAAGGTGCCATTTCGATGCTGGAGTGATAGCTATTATTGTACGAAAATTCGACTAACGGTAGGTGTTTGCTCCAACTACCACCAAAATCGATAACACACGCACGGAGCATATCTTCAATAGTACGAATCGTTCTTTCAGTCTGCCCGTCGGTTTGCGGGTGGAATGCGGTACTCAAATTCAGCGTCGTACCAAGAGCTGCTTGAAAAGTTTCCCACAATCTCGATGTAAACCGAGCGTCGCGATCCGAAATGATGTCTCGAGGCGTACCATGATTCTTAATGATCTCGTCGGTGTAGATTTGGGCTAGCTTGGCCACCTTATAGTCTTCTCGTATTGGCAAAAAGTGGGCTGATTTGGTTAGACGGTCGACTATAACCCAAATACTGTCGTGACCTGATGGCGTGGTCGGAAGCTTAGTTATGAAATCCATAGCTATACTTTCCCACTTCCATACGGGTATCGGCGGTTGTTCGAGTAAGCCTGAAGGTCTTTGATGTTCAGCCTTGACTCTTGCACAAGTTAAACAGCTACCAACATATAGAGCAATATCCCTTTTCATCCCAGGCCACCAGTACTTGTAGCGAAGGTCCTGGTACATTTTGTCCGCACCGGGATGAATGGAATATCGGGATTTGTGGGCTTCGTTCATGATGATCTTTCGCAAATCCGTCCTCCTTGGAACCCAGATTCGGTCCAGATAATAGAATATCCCGTTGGCTTTGCTCACGAGTTGAGTTCCATCGTGATAGATTCGTTCTTTCTTCAACGTACGCTCGTTAAAGCAAGCGTGTTGTGCTTCGCGGATGAGAGCTTCGAGGTTATACTGAGCCTGGATGTTTCGAACACCTATCACGTAATTCTTTCTGCTGAGGGCGTCTGCAACTACATTCGCCTTGCCTGGGTGATAACGGATCTCACAGTCGTAATCGTTGAGAAGTTCTACCCATCGGCGTTGACGCATATTGAGTTCTCTCTGGTTAAAGATATGTTGTAGGCTCTTGTGATCGGTGAAGATCGTACACTTTGTACCATACAGGTAGTGTCGCCAAATCTTTAAGGCAAAGACAACTGCGCCTAGCTCAAGGTCATGGGTTGTATAGTTCTTCTCGTGGATTTTGAGCTGTCGAGATGCGTAAGCTATAACCTTGTCTCGTTGCATGAGAACACAGCCAAGTCCAAGGTTTGAAGCATCACAATAGACAACGAAGTCATCGCTTCCGTCCGGCAGTGTAAGAACTGGTGCATGGCACAGCATGTGTTTGAGGGTTTGGAAAGCAGTCTCCTGCGCGGTTCCCCACACAAAAGGCTTGTCTTTATGGGTAAGGGAGGTAAGCGGTACAGCAATCTTTGAGAATCCTTCGATGAATCGCCGGTAGTAACCGGCTAATCCGAGAAAAGAGCGAACTTCTGACGGATTCTTTGGCGTAACCCATCCCTTGACTGCCTCAATCTTTGCAGGATCAACGTGTATACCCCGACTATTCACAATATGACCCAGAAATTGAACCTCCTCCAACCAGAACTCACACTTGGAGAATTTGGCGTAGAGTTGGTTTCCCTGAAGCAACTCGAGAACCAATCGCAAATGCTGCGCATGTTCGGCCCTCGATCTGGAATAGATCAGGACATCGTCGATAAATACAATGACAAAACGGTCTAAGAACGGTTTACACACGCGATTCATCAGATCCATAAAGACCGCGGGTGCGTTGGTCAAACCAAAAGGCATGACAACAAATTCGTAGTGGCCGTATCGGGTTCGAAAAGCGGTTTTGGGTATGTCTTCCTCTTGAATCCGCAACTGATGATAGCCTGAACGTAGATCAATCTTGGAGAAACACTGAGCACCTTGTAATTGGTCAAACAGGTCATCGATTCTTGGTAAGGGGTATCGGTTCTTGATGGTCAGCTTGTTCAATTCCCGGTAATCGATGCACATTCGGAACGACCCGTCCTTCTTTTTGACGAAAAGGACTGGTGCGCCCCATGGAGAAGTGCTCGGGCGAATGAAGCCTTTTTCAAGTAACTCTTGGAGTTGGTTTGAGAGTTCTCGCATCTCAGATGGAGCGAGTCGATACGGAGCTTTGGCCACTGGGTTGGCTCCTGGAATCAGGTCGATTCGAAAGTCGATATCACGACTAGGAGGTAATCCAGGAAGATCATCAGGGAACACCTGAGGAAATTCTCGGACAACAGGAACATCCTTGACTTCAACTTTCTTTTTTTCTTGTCCGTCTCTGCTACAACAATGTTGGCCAAGAAGGCTCGATATTCCTTGCGGAGATATTTGCGAGCTTGAAGGCAGGACATGAGCTTGAGATCTTTTGCAGTAGTTTCACCATAAACACATAGAATATCACCACTAGCTAACACAAAACGAATCATCTTATCGGAACACACAATTTCAGCACGGTTTTCACGAAGAAAGTCCATGCCTACTATGACATCGAAACTTCCGAGCTGCATTGGAATGAGATTAATCGGGAATATATGATTGTTGAGCTCGAGAGTACAATCGCAGAGCACAGAATTGACAGCAATGGTTCTTCCGGTAGCGATTTCTACTTCGAAGGGTGTCGAAAGATAAGAGCGCTTACGTCTAAGAAGCTTCTCAAATTCAAATGACACAAAGCAGTTATCGGCTCCAGTATCAAACAAACATGATGCATATATACCATTCACAAGGAACGTACCATTGACCACGTTGTTATCAGCTTGAGCCTGGCGTGCGTTGATGTTGAAAGTTCTGGCGTGAGCGGCTTGTTGTTGAGGCTGTTGTTGTTGTTGCTGGGGCTGTTGGGCTTCTTGTTTCACCACCCTGTTCGGGCACCGGTTTGCGAAGTGGTTAGGGTCACCACATGCAAAGCAGGTCCGAACATTGTTTGCCGGGGTCTGTGCAGCCTGAGGAGCTTGAGGAGCTTGAGGAGCAGGTAGCAGGGCTTGGTTAACAGCAGCCTGAGCTTGCGTTTGACGGGGACCATAGCGACAACTCGCAGTGAAATGCCCGTAGACGTTACAGTGGACACAGAAACGGCAGGCCACACCCACCGGATGATGATAAGAACATGTAGCACAGAGTGGGTGGGGGCCGGTGTACGCACGCTTCGCTGGCGGCGCATTGATCACTGGCGCTGAACGCTGTGGCTGTTGCTGCTGGGCTGGTACAGACTGTAGTGGAGCAGCAGTGGTTGCGGCAGCGCAACTCTTGTTCTTCCTTCTTCTTCTCGAAGACTTGGAGGCTTGAGTGGTGGTGTTGTCGGTTGATGCGGCGGTGACTTGATGCAGGGGCTTGACTTGCTTATCCCAGAAACCAGCCTTCACCCGCTTGTCATTAATCTCAGCGGCGAGCAGGTAGGTCTCCTCAATCGTTGCGGGCTTTGAAGCTAGGACAAAATCCGCTACACAGTCAGGAAGAGCGCGGATGTATTTTTTGATGGTCATGTCGGGAGTTTTGACCTGGTCTGGACAGATGATGCTTAACTGCTTGAAGCGAGCAGTGAGACCGGCGTTGTCACCCTTGTCTTGTTTAATACCCCAGAATTCATCTTCCAACTTATGACGCTCATGGGAGGGACAGTATTCTTCGATCATGATTTCCTTCAGCTTCTTCCATGACAGAGCATAGGCTGCGTCGTTTCCGCGCTTGTTTCTTTCAGCAGTCCACCAGTCCAAAGCACGGGACTGGAAGACGCCAGTAGCATTGAGAGTCCGGAGATTATCTGGGCATCCACTTTGACGAAAGGTGACTTCTATCGAGTCAAACCAGTGAAACATAGCCGTTGGACCATCCTCGCCGGTGAACTCTTTTGGCCCACATGCCTTAAATTGCTTGAAGCTAAAAGCAGTCTTGCTGGATTCTTTCGGAGCATCAGCTTGTGACATCTCAGATGATTTGCTGGCGTTCTCATAAACCTCACTCACGGCCTTCGCCACGGTCTTAGAGATGATAGCAGCCAGACGTCGATCTCTTTTCTCCTGGCGGGTAAGACGCGAGCGTGATCTAGGTTGTCCAGATGACGACATGGTCTGCAATGGACATCGTCACAGGCTCAACACAACGAATTCGAGTCTCACACGTTCTTAGATCTCTAAAGCTTAGAATCACGTCGCATCTCTCGTCACGTAACACATATAATCACATAAGCACATAATCATAGAGGCACATAAGCACAGAAGCAATTAGGGCACATAAGCACAGAAGCAATTAGGGCACATAAGCAATTAAGCAAATAGAGCACTTAATTTCCTAAACACGTACGCACTTTTATCACAGAGGTAGTTAATGTCACGTAATTCCTCCTAACAGTACTTAGTAGCACACTTAGTTTCCTGACTACCTCTAAGTTTTGAATATAGCGGTCACATACAACACATCGAGTAGCTTAGTATGGCGTAGCGTAGCATACTGGTTTCGTTTAGATCACATCAACAGGGATTTGAATCGAGATAGGATAGCAACAAAGGTCACGCAGATTGATAACGAATGGAGTAACCAACAAATCTTAAAACACGTAAACAGGTAAATCACATAAAATCAACGAAGCAACACTCAAAATCGGAAAATGGATTGTCTGCGGCTACTAGACTTTGACTAACCATGGCAATTTAACTATTCACAGTTGACTTGTCGTCACTTTCGACTCTAGGGGACATGTTTCTGCCTCGATTCTTGGGCATTATGCATGCGCATTCTAGGCCATACTCGTGAGTTCAGGTCGTTGGAGTCCGTCAATTGCCTTGGCGAGATAAAATAAAGTTGGAATAACTGCCAAGGTTAGGGTTTCACCCCTAGCTCAGCAATTTCTTCCTTGTTTTAAGAAAATTTTAGAGGAAGTTTTCATCAAATTATGGGTTTCAGCCCCGAATTTGGTATAACTTTCCCCCGTTTTGTTGATAGAAATTAGCACAAAGTAATTGGCAAAAATTTGTAATTTAGGCAGGAATTTGCGGGTTTCACTCCTAATCCCGTCCAAATTACAAAATTTGGCTCGGAGTTCGGATGTAATGATAGAATAGAAGGAATCAACATAAAATAAGCACATAAACTTGGTCTCTTGGTTCCTAACTATAGTCTAGGTCTCTAAGACAGCGATCCGGACTAGATCGTGTCTATCCTAATTCCCTATAGTTATGGCTCTGATACCAATCTGTCACACCCCAACCGATGGCGGAATCATCGGGGCGCGGCACTGAGCGAAACAGATTGTTCAGAAGTTCCCACAACAACTATCATACAATTCAGTTATATAACACGTCCCATACCGTGTCCCAAATAATAACAAGTTATCATAGAAATCAACTAAACAATATGGGAACTGTTCCGACAACTCAAATCCTTAATTATTACAGACCAAATGTAAATATTGTTTTAAGACCTCTAGACGGCTATCCGTAAATCTTACTGACTACAGGTGCCAGTACAAGATCTACAGATAATTATGGCCCTGGGGCAGGTACGTGGACACTGTCCTAAGGTCACAGGCTCCTAGAAGCTTATTATTGCCTCGCTTCCCTAGCACGCTAGTAGCTTAAACACCTGTCACATACGTTAAAATAAAAGTCAATACATATAATGTAAAGGTGAGTACACAAGTTTGATATAGCATATAGAGTTCGAATAGTTTACGCGTAACCAAGCACGTACACAAGGGCAAACGATGCATGTAAATTATCAACATGGGACCATCGATACCAACGACTTCGAGTTGACTGTCCGAGACAGTTCGCAATACATGATTACCACTGTAATCCATGCAGGTAATTGTCCTTAGCAACCCCCGTGTGAACGGGTGCTGAGTCCAAACTATAGTACTACGTTGCTAAAGCAGGTAGATAGCACTCCACGTGTAAACATAATAAACAGCAATCATTTAGACAAGTAATACATGCAAATAGGTTAGCGTTCAAATAGTTTGTGTTGTTTGTGGATTTGATAGATTACGTATGTAACACCCAAAAGTGCTGAAAGCAAAAAGGGATCGAGTATACTCACAGTGGTTGGTTGTGGATTGAAGGGAGCACTGAGAATAGGTTAGCCTGAATAGTTCGATAACACAACGATGAGTAACGCGGAAAAAGTAAACAATGTACTTGGATCGAGTAGGCCATTCGATCGGACAGCAGTTCGATCGAGTGGGCTGTTCGATTGGTTTGAAAGTCCGTTCGAACATCCATTCGATCGGCCGGCTGGCCCGATCGGCTGGTTCCTTCAAGTGGATTGTTTCTTCCTTTGATGTGAAGGATGTGTTTGTGTATGATGGTTTGTACCACCTCTCAAGTTGGCTGATCGAACAGCTGTTCGATCGGTTAGCCTAGTCGATCGGCTGGCATAGTCGTTCGGTTGGGCTTGTTCGATCGAACAGCCTAGCCGTTCGGCCAGCTTCTCGATTCGGTTAACCTTTCACTTAACACTTGGTTATTCCCGTTAATTGTTGATGTTTTAGAGATGTTTTGACTACGAGTTGAACCACAAAACTGAAGTCCCCACTTAGCCTACTGACTCGAGCAGGAATCACCCAAGCTCGGCCAGAGGCGGTTTGGAACCTAAGTTTAACGTTTAACCCGAAATCGGTATATCTCTCGGTAGAACCCGAATCTTGAACCATGTGTTTGTTTAGATGGATTTGTAAATCGGTTCAAGTCTCGTTTTCACCTTTTTGAGTGTAAAAGAGTTGAAAGATAGATGAAAACCCATCTTCCAATCCTTTTCCACCGTGAAATGTTAAGATCTTTGGAAGATTTTAGGTTATTTATGTGGAAATCGGTTAGATCTAGCTTATTCATGGTTGAATGAAGTCAAGAACATGAAGTTCTTGATGAACACCAAGAACACCATGATGACATCACTCAAGAACACCTAGATCTTGGTGATTTCATGGATGAAATTCAGATTTTGAAAGATAGAAAGATGGAGAATCGATTAATGAACAAAAACGTACAAGGATTAGAGCGAAATACTTACCGGTTTGAGAGAAATCGGAGATTTAGTGAGAAGAAGAGGCTGGTCGGTCAGAGCTTTTCCAAAAGTGGAAAGTTTGACAAGGACAGCCCTATTTATAGGCTTCCAAAAGAGGAAAGGGTCAGCTGATCGAACAGCATCCCTGATCGAGCAGCTGCCTGATCGAACAGCCTGTTCGATCGGCTAGCCTGTTCGATCAGGTTGCCCTGTTCGATCGGCTAGCCTGTTCGATCAGGTTGCCCTGTTCGATCGGCTTGCCTGGTTTTGAGTGTTTCGCGACGATTTTCGATATTTCGACTTCGATGAACGATGATTTGAGAATGATAGAATTCCTAATCAAATTACTTTTAGTAGTAGTCGAGACTATATTCAACATACAAGCATCCTTACAACCTATTTCCAAAGTCGGTTTCGATTGAGTTTGATTCACCTTTGATTCTTGATTGATTTTGATTGATTCACCACACACTTTAACATAAAGTAAACATGCACAAGTAACACGTAAGGCACACACAAACGTATAAAAGCATTAAAATTATCCACACTTGAGTTCGATGATTGATTTGATTAGCTTGATTATTGATTGACTAGCTTTATTGCATTGTTACTTCCTATCATTCACAGTCGGTCGTTGATTCACAGTTCGATTATCGTCCGATTAGTTTGATTATACAACACTTACTCCAAATAATACGAAAATCAAAATGAAACTAAAATGAAATTAATCTTTATTAATCTTTAATTCCAATAACAGTCAACACTTGACTTTGACTTTGACTTTTGGAAAACACGGGGTGTTACAAAATATATAAAGGATCGATAAGAAAGAAAAGAAAGAAACCCCACCCCCACGGTTAGGGGTGAGCAAGTTTAGGTCCGGACGGAAAATAACTGAGAACCGAACCGAAAATATACCCAACCCGACCCGAACCCAAGTACCTAGGTATTTAGATCGGTTCCAATTTTTTATATAAAATAGGGTCGGGTCGGGTCGGTTCTCGGTTCTTTTCATGGTGAAACCCGACTTGGACTTATGGACCGGAATCGACCCTATATTTAGGGTAGTGAATCGGTTCTGTATTTTATGTTTGATCGGTTCTCGGGTCGGGTCGGGTCGGGTAATGGTCGGGTCGGATCGGGTTTTTCCTTTTGCTCACCCCTACCCACGGTAAAATATAAGAGCATTCTCATCCAATCCATCAAAACTTGTGAGGGTGAGTTTTTATATTGTAAAGGGTATAAAAAGTAGTTGTGAGTGGAGGAGAAAGAAAATGTTACTGTTCATCTGTATATTTGGGGAGACACTGTTCACCCAGTATAATTTTTTTTAATATATATTGAAAGTGGTTGTGAGTGAAGGAAAGAGAAAAATGTGATGATAATATTATTTAATTGAAAATGAGAGGGAGAAAGTATTTGTTTTTAGTGGAAATATATTGATATAGGAGTTGTTTTTTAGTGGAATGTATGTATAATTTGATGGATCGGATGAGAATGGTCTAAGCTCCAAGATTATCGGGATTCTGTTGAAGAAGCCGTATAAATTTGGACGTAAATCGACACACGATTTCCCCATCCTTGAAAACCCTATATCGAATCAAACTGATTACAGACTACAAAGATGTCTTGGACGCTTTTAGAGCTAACTCGAGCGGCTCACGAAGACGTTGAGCAGTTCGAGACACTGATCGTAAAAGATCTGCAGAATGAACCGGCTTCCAACAAGGCCCGTCTCTATCAGACTCACCGCATACGTTATATGATCGACCAAATCACCTCCACTACGCACAAACTTGTAATATATCTCTTACCATGCACCACCTTAATAACAATAATAATGTTGGAGTTTTTATCAGAATATGTTTTCTTATTCTTAATGTTTTTGTTTTTGTTTTGGTTTCAGGTTGAAATATATGAAGATAAAGATAATGCAAGGAAGGATGAAATCGCGGCCCTTGGTGGACAAATTACTGCAACTGGGACTAATGTTTTTAGCGCCTTCTATGACCGGTTGAAAGAGGTGAGTTTTTTGGTTTATGGTTGATTTTTTAATCTTTTAGTTTATGGATTTGGATTAACACATATTTTTTTTTTTTTTTTTATATTTATGTAGATTCGGGAGTATCATAGGGGGCGGCATCCTTCTGCAGCACGAGTTCTTGACTCCGAGCAGTTACTTGAAGAAGAACCACATATTCAGTTCCGTGGAGAGGTTAGTTAATATATTTGGTTAATTGCTTATCATATCATCTTTCTTTACTGAGTTTGTTTATAGGGAAAAATTTAAAATCACAAAAATATCTATTCAAATTAACAAATTAATACCTAGAGCACAACAAGTGTCTTTTGGCGCAGTGGCGGATATAAGAACTTTTTTCACCGGATTCCTTTTGGTAGATTCTCACTAATTGTCACTATCCTTTTCGAAATCATATGAGGTTCTCACTAAATTTTCCCTTTTTTTTTAAAATCGAATGGGTTCCTGGGAACCCACAAAAGTGGCCTAGATCCGCCCCTGTTTTGGCGCGCGCATAGATTCATCTTTGCAGGTGCAACCGATCCAAACGACCAAACCCCACCCATGAAAAATTCAGCATTAGATTTAAAAAAAATGTTAAGCAAAAATTTCATTCTGGTGGTTGATTTTAATCGAGGGTGTAATCTGGCGATACGTGACGCATATCCCTGTGTTTGGTGAAAAATATTGGAAATAAAAAAAAAGTCAAAAGGCTATTTTCGTAATTTTATAAAGAAAGTTAAGTTTATTTTGTTAGGGTGTTAATATTCACGCACCACTCCCCTCTATCTCTCTCTATATATACATAGATATATATATATAGAGAGAGAGATAGAGTGAAAAAGGATGTGGAAATAAGATTTTGGGGTGTGAGAATAAGATGAGCCTTTTGTTAATATTTGGGTGATTTTCCCTTGTTTCTAATATGTATATGTTTGAAATTGCTTAATACATATTAAGAATATGTTGAATGATTCATAATAATTCATGCTTTGTTGGTCATTAATTTATCTTTACTGTTGCATAGCCTAGGTAACTTTTGCTTAATAAAAAGAGTTTTTTTTCTGTAATCATTTTCTCATCTTAAAACAGTTATTCTCATTGATTTTTTTTCATGTGGCTCGTTTTTTGCAGGAAGCGTATGGGCGCTATTTGGATTTGCATGAACTGTACAACGATTACATCAATTCTAAGTTTGGTAAACAAATTGATTACTCTACTTACCTTGAAGTCTTTTCACAACCACAACGCATACCCTCCTCTAAACTACAAGCGACAAGGTAATTACTCACTCTAACTCTCTCTTCTCTTATTTGCGCACACACCCATGGAAAACCTGTGTTTTTACAAATATATTTTCATATTGGTGTAATGTTACTATTTTGGTATTTTGGTACATGTTACAATCCTGACTTTGTTTTGTTTTTCCAGGCAGTACAAGGAGTATCTGAGGAAACTGACAGGATATTTAGTGTATTTTCTTGAGCGCATTGAGCCCCTGCGAGATCTTGATAGATTATTCTCAAAGGTATTCACATTTAACTCTTCTGTCTCCCTTTTTTATCTATTTTGTTTAAACGCACATCTTAAAACAATGTAGATTACTTGCGATTAGCTTCTATGTAGGCTGCCATGAAAGCTAGTTCGCATACTTATATACGTTTATGGATAGTTCAAACATGTTACTAGTGTTGTACTGTGTGTGTAGAAGATGTAGGTGGTCATGTGACCGATGACTTTCTAGAGATTAGTTGTCTATTAGTGATTATTGGACCTTAGGTGGTCGTTGGCTGTTTGTTTACCTCTTAATGGTTTAGACCTCTTACTGGTTCAACACTTAATGGTTCAGACTGTTTGTTTCACGAGCAAATGTCTGAATATATTTTTAATGCATACAACCTTCTAATCGTTTTTATTTGAAGGTTTAGATTACAACTAATTGAATATATCAATATCATTTTGGTAGTAACTATTATCATGTTCTATATGCAGGAACTCTGGAAAGTGACAAAGGGTTGATAAATATCAGTAAGATAGCGAGTTTAATTTCCATTTTATAATGGAAATACGAGCTCGTATTAGTAAGTGAAAACATGAAATTTCAGAAACTTTAATCTGGTTCAATGATTTTTGAAACAGGTGACAACAGAGTTTGAAGAGCAATGGGCCAATGGCAAAGTAGACGAACGGAAGGATGACGCTCAAGAAAATACATCAATTAATCTAGACTACTATAGCACGATCGAGGAACTGGTTGAACTTGGTCCTGAAAAGTTGAAGAAGGTAAGAGCATATTAGTTTATTTTATTTGCTAACTTTTTTTCTTATGGGATATCATTTGTTAAAGGATCATAAAGAAGTCTAAATGCTTTGTTAATTTCAACTAAAATCAAATATGTATGCACACGAACAGTTACTAATTTACCGTCTTTTTGCATGGTAGGCGTTGGTTGCACTGGGATTAAAAGCAGGAGGTACCGTTCAACAACGTGCAGAAAGGCTTTTTCTTACAAAGGTATCTATTTTTTTCTCTTTATATACTGTCGTCTTTTCTTAGTTTTTGAACGGAATCTCATACTCACGTTTTTTCCTTAATCCTTACAGCACACGCCTCTTGAAAATCTAGATAAAAGACATTTTGCAAAAGGTGCACGAAGGCCCGAACAAAACAATGTTAAACATCAAAATGATGATCCGAAACAGATTGCCCTCATGGAAGTCAAGTTAGAGAAGCTTTGTGAGATATTGTCAGAGGTAAGTTTGTCGAAAAACAAGTTAAAAATAGGTTTCTTTCTGTTTTTCCTGAATTGTTTATGATACACTTGATCTTTGTTCTTTTTTGTGTAGAAAATAATTCAAACAAGAAAAAATGTTGAGAGGAAACAAGGTCTGACATCTAAGGAAATAGAGGCTGAAATGGAGGATGTAAGTCACGTTTTATAAAACGAAAATAATAACGCTCTATATTTAACCAAGTTATAGATTCTTATATATATATATTTTTTTAAATTTGCAGGAGGACGTAGCTGACATGGAGATCGACGATGAAAACCAGCAAGTATATAACCCCTTGAAGTTCCCAATGGGTTGGGATGGAAGGCAAAAGATCAAATACAAATAATTTAACATACTAAACATACAAATTGAAGGAAAACCCAAAAAGACAAGGTGGCATTTTTGTAATTACCACCAACTATCAAAGTTACAACCAAAAATACCTAAAAAAACACAAATTTTTTTTAACATTTTTTATTAAAAAATCGCTACATTTCGTTAGCAAAAAAAAAAAAAAAAAAAAAAACAATTTTTTTTTTGGCTGCTACTAAAAGTAGCGATTTTTTAATAAAAAATGTTAAAAAAATAAAATAAAATAATTTGTGTGTTTTTTTTTTAATTTTTTTAGGTTTTTTGGGGGTTTAGTTTTTAGCATTTTAGCTTGGGGGGGGGGGTAGGTTTTTTTTAGGTTTTTGGGGGGGTGGGGGGGGGGGTTTAGGTTTATTTTGGGGGTGGGGGGAGTGGTTAGGTTTTTTTAGGTATATTTGTAGAGTAACTTTGATAGTTATTGATAATTACAAAAATGCCACTTTGTCTTTTTGAGTTTTCCTTCAATTTGTATGTTTAGTATGTTAAGATTATTTGTACAAGAACTTTACCCTGGGATGGAAAACCTATAGCAGTGTGGCTCTATAAGTTCCATGGTCTTGGTCAGGTAATGTATATTTATTAATGGTAACGTATATATATTTTTTTTTATAAAGTCAGTTATTAACACGAATAGTTATATTTCAGGAATTCAAGTGTGAGATATGTGGAAACCATAGTTACAGAGGCCGAAGAGATTACGAGCAACATTTCAAGGAATTCGACATCTGTATGGTATGCATCGACTTGGTATCCCGAACTCCAAAAGCTTCTATGAAATTACATCAATTGAGGTATTTATAACTTTTGAATTAATAATTTCATTTTCATTATTGGTATGTTAACATATGTTAAGTGATAACTAATTGGCTTATGACTCGCAGGAAGTGCAACGACTATGGGAGACGATAAAAGAGAAGCAGGAGGCAAGCGAGTGGCATCCAGGTTCAGAGGAAGAGTTCGAAGATGAAGAGGGTAATGTTTACAACAAAAAGACTTACGACGATCTTGAACGCCAAGGCTTGATATAATAGATGCTGTCATTTATTGGAATGGTACAAACTACTAGTTTGATCTTTTAAGTTCAACAGTTACAACGATCAACCTTATTTTTTAAACTGAAATGTCAAAAGAATATTTGTGCCACCTCAATGCCAACTCACCAGATCGCTTCCTCATCCCGAGTCCACACCCACTAGTGTAAGAACCCTTCCAGAGCTCCATCTAACGAAGTTTTATGTACACGTTTGGCGGAGCTTGAACGAGTGGTGGGGGGGGGGGGGGAATCCCGGCCCAAATAAAGCTTCGCCTCTATGACAAAATTTTCAACTTGCAAAATTGGACATAAGATCACTTGTCAAATCTTATTATAATAACTTAAACAGTTTATCCATTGGATTTCTTATTCGTCCAACCAAAGAAACAAAATTAAGTTAGCGAGAATATTTATGTAGCAGTTTATTAACAATTTAGCTAAGGGTATACAACTGATTAACTTGCTATATTTGATTTATAATTGTAGTTGTTAAGGTTGATATGTTTTTGATCATTAGTGTAAATTCACGTTGTAATTTCATGTGTGAACTACTAATATTAGTTTAGATACGAATTTACACTAGGTTGCTATCCACATACAGATATTTTCTTTTTGAACGACAAATTTGAATCACTGATGGACCACTTGTCAAATCTTATTATAAATTTTGAACAGCAAATTTGCTATCCACATACAGATATGAAAAACCATTTGAATTAAAACCGCCTCATACGTAAACTAATGTTTAATTGCTAGTGTAGATTCATGATGAAGAAAACGGTATTACTCTCAAATTTAGTTACACTAATTTGTATATAAGATGGATGTAAGCGAAATTATAATACGCAATCATGTGTCATAGTTATACACGTAATTAGTTACCAACATAAGTATGTTACATCACAAAAATATTAGTTTCGTGATTTTTACTTATTTTTGTTATTTCTAACTAATAAACACGAATTTAACCAAGTATAGTCAAGGCATACTAAAGGCTAAGATTGACACTCTTGTTATCCATTTATTATGTTGCTCATCGCTTTATAGTCTAGTGACATCTTAGGGTGGGATAAGACTTTGAGACCAATAAGTCCTGGTTTCGATTCTCACAAAGAGGTTTTTCCCAAATTTATTGGGTTTTCCTCTGAATTGGTGTATAATGGAGATGGATATGATTGGATTGTTTCGCTGATGGCACGATAATACTCCAATGGTCCGTCAGTGATCCAATTTTTTCATTAAAAAAAATCTATTTATTAAGGTTCTATAATGAACATTCATCACTCCAATTCTATATAAGCATAAAACAATGTTCGTGATATATATTTTTTTAAAAGTAAACTTCATTAGTAAACATCATACACCACCTACAAAACGGGGCGAGGTGTCACACCCCGATATTTACCACATTGCCCGGTGGGCCCGGATGGGGAGTATCGTGACGAGATTGATAACAAGATACACAATACATATAGCATAGCGGAAGTCTTTGATTTAAAATATTATTACAAACGTAAATGTCCGAAAGTTCAAAATAATAATTACAGACTGTTTGTAATAAAGATTTACAGGCGGATCGAAAATGTACAAAATGAGATAACAGACTAATCGGCTATATGCAAAGGAGTTGCAAATTCATCTTCTAGCATTACCAGACAACTTCCAACCTATTTACGTATCCTTGCAACCTGTAACTTAGTCTTTTGAAAATACGTCAGTTTACACTGGTAAATACAAATAACCGACACATTTTGAAAATATTTCAAAATTGTTTTGTTTAAGTGCACAAGGCACATGATTTTTATAAATAACTTGGGACAGTTCAAAATGATTTTGTATATAGTTTTACATGTTTGTTAATACATATGAGGCCTGATACTTAACACCAATAACATGATTAACCGACACGCCACTTCTACTATGTTTTAATACTAGTTTAAGAACCCGCGAGGTTCGCGGGTGGACTAAAAAACAAATGAATAAGTTTAATTTATTGAAGTAATCGTTTGAATTAAATAACCGTTCAAGTAATAATAAATTAGTAAACTACAATGAGACAAATAATGTAATATCTCGAGATAAATATGATGCAAATTTGTGTAATATTGTGTTTATGGAAGATAATGGATAGCGAATTATAAGTGAACGTACTGTTTATTTATGTAGAATTTTAGGTTAATATTTAAGTGTGTGTATGAGTATACATGTTTTGTATTACGTTAACAAAATTGATTAAAAAACAACAAAAAATAAACATTAAATGACTTCAAAAAAATGTTATGGATCATTTTAGAGAACAGTTACATGGAATGAATGATCGAACGATGAATGAGTACATGGAGATCACAAGTCACGAAATACTTCTTTGTAAACTACATTTGTCGTTTTATTAGTAGGTTTGCCGTCATTGTCCAAAATCAGAAGTTTAACTCCTTGTCTGGTTTTAACTCTCGATAAAGCAACATAGAGCTGACCATGGGTGAAAACTGGCTGTTTCAGATACAGACCTACTCTAGACAGTGATTGTCCCTGACTCTTGTTAATAGTCATTGCGAAACAAACAGCCAACGGAAATTGTCTCCTTTGAAACTCAAAAGGAATTTTTTTATCAGAAGGTATCAAACTAATCCTTGGTATATAAGTGCGAGTGCCTATGTTCCCTCCGGATATTATCTCGGCTTCTATTACACGGTTATACATTTTTTGACCTGTAGTCGTGTACCATTGCAAAGACCATTTTGTTGGTCAATGTTACGTAAGAGCATCACCGGCACGCCTACTTTTAGTGCTAGCCTATGATTAGGTAAGCCGGATACTTTAAGACCGTTAAGCACATCGGGAGAGTATAGTTTTTGTTGTGTAGCGTTTGGATTTTCAGACTGACAAAGACTGTCTGAACTAAGATATTCTCGTTCTTCGCCTGGGAATAGTGACAACAACCGATCATTAATTTCATGCACAACCTCGTTCTTAGGTGCAAGTATAGCCCTCTCACTGAAATAATTTTGATTGTTGAAGTTTTCAAGAATTGAAGGATACACAAAATCAATTAAAGTTGAAATGGGGTCCGATGTATCAGTGATCAGAAGATCGCTTGGTATTTCAATTGATGCTTCTCCATCATTTGGACCACCAACATTTCCCTTACCTATATCCAAAAGCCATTTTGCAAATTGTTTTATTTCTTCAGCGTCCGATGCTGAACTTCCAACTGTTAACCTCATGTTTTTTGTTAGTCTCAGCAACTTACATGTATCCCACAAATAAGACGAACTTAATGAGGCATTGACAATCTCTTGTCTTCCACCATTTGGAACAACAGGAAGGATCTGTCTAAAATTGCCTCCTAAAACAATAACCTTTCCTCCAAAGCGGATATTTGATCTGTTGGAAGTGTCGATATTGAAAATGTCGTTCATTGTTCTATCCAACGCTTCGAATGCATGCTTATGGACCATAGGCGCTTCATCCCATATAATCAAGTTTGTTTCGTGAAGTAGTCTAGCTACATCTCCATCAGGTTTTATATTACAAACTGAATCCTCTGTAAGATTCAATGGAATACGAAACCTGGAATGCGCGGTCCTGCCACCAGACAATAACAACGACGCGATCCCACTGGAAGCAACGTTTAATACAATTTGACCTTTTGATCTGATTGCCGCAGATAATGTCTTCCATAAGAAGGTCTTCCCGGTCCCACCATAGCCGTACATAAAAAAAACCCACCTTTGTTACCCTCAACTGCGTTGATTATTTGTTGGAAAACTGACCGTTGCTCATCAGTTAGCAAATTAAGTTGATTATTAAATTCAATTTCAAGATTGGTTTTGTCGTAGATACGCTCCTCGTTAATCAAACGATTGTCTGAATCAGACATAGACGCATTATCTGGGTACGGCATTGTCTCAAATCTTTTGAGTGATGAGTTGTTTCTAGCTAAGAATTTTTCAACTTCACTCAAAACATAGTTTTTAAGCTGCTCATCTGGAATTGATAAAGCTGTAAAAAATGAAAAAAAATATATTATGTAATAAAAAAATATTTAATGAACCAAACAATATATCATAAATGAAACACAAAACCATGTTTTCTTTAAAGCGAAATAGTTTTTTTTTTTTTTTTGTATCACAACCTAAAACAAAAAAAAGGGGAGAAGAACAACATTTTGTGTAAAAGAATTACCTGGAACTCGATGATATTTTCTAAGTCTGTAGATAAAGTCGTCTGTCATGTATCTCCATGTGCTTTCCCATACAACCTCTGGTCTGGATAACGTATTTGTTAACAACAAAGTAGCAAATAAATTACGAAGATACGAAGGGGATCCTGTTTCATTTGCTTCCTTGATTGCCTCAATGTATTCTGTGTCATCGTCCAAAAGACCGAGTGCATAACATGCATCTCTAAATGTATCATATACCTTACCATCAACTGTTTTAATATCATCAAAAGATTTTGGTCCTTTCACTTTGTTAAGAAGAATTCTTAAAAAATAGGCTTCCCCAAGAGACGGACTTACAGCGTGAATTCTCCCAATTGACTTATGTCTTTGTCTAGGTTCCCAACAACGTTTATCAAGCTTCCATACATACCAACTTGGAAACTGAACATATGTAAGTGTACGGGCCACTGTGTTATTCGGGTCTTTGTTACGTTCCATCCAGGAAAGAAACATTGATGCTTTGGCAGATGGTTTGTTAAGGACTTGATTAATATCCTCGTCGGGTCCAAAAACAACAGGTTGTTTTCCGGGAAGATGGAAAGGCAGCCTTATAACAGAAGGAGTCCTGTAATGCACATCGTAGGCGAAGATCCTCCAAGATGCCTCACAAGCTGAGAGATACCTACAATCATAATATTTTTTGACCTCGTCCTGTTCTAGTTCTTCATTGTTATTATCATGTTGGACAACAGCAACGGTTGCTCTATCAGGGCCTTTATTTATATATTTAAACAAATATTTAATTGATCCGGCTTGATTGCACCACTCAACATTTATAGGTGCCTGGTACCGTTTCAAAAGTTTTTTGTTGTATGGCACAACACTTCGGTTGTCTAAGTCGATTCCATTTTTTACTACAGAAGCACCATTATCTCTTCTTCTGTATATTGGGAATCCATTTGAATCCAGTGTAGTATGATCTTGAAATTTCTTTGGAAAACCCTTCGAACACTTATTGTCAACCATACATGGACAACTTAAATTAGCGTTACCACATGGACCATGAATCATATAGTCTTTCACAAGCGCATATAATTCTGCATCTTCATCTTCATCAGGGATTTCTGCAGTTATAAATGGATCAACATGGTCTACCGTCGGAAGTTTGGATTCATTTTCCAAGAATAAGCATAGGTGGGCATGAGGCAATCCTCTCTTTTGAAACTCGATTGTGTAAACAACTGTACAAAAAAGAAATCATTAGTAGATTTAAATAATCTAATATGTATATAAAAAGCAATCTGATAAAATACCTGCTGCAACTTTTCCAAATAGATGCCGTTCTTTAAAATCTTTGCAAATTGAATCCAACTTTATTTTAAACAATCTGCTCAGTACATCGGGCCTATCTTCAGGTTTAAGATTTGTGTCTCTAAGAAACCTTTTAACCTCAGGCCACTTTGGATTGCAAGTGATGGTTATAAAAAAATCCGGATAACCAAACCACTTACAGATAGCCATGGCATCTAAATAATTTTGCATCATATATCTAGCGCCACCGGTAAACGAAGAAGGCAAAAAGATTCGTTTTCCAACCTTAGATATGTCTTGCTGACCCTTATTTCTTAATTCACAGAGACTTTCATAGCTATCTGACCTTAGATTCTTTTGTTGAAGTCGTATGTAGTTAAGCCTTTCGCTCTCAATCATAGTATACGCATCAACCAAGAATTGTTGGAAGAGTCTCCTTGAATTTAGAATCAATGAAAACTGATTAATTCTGTCTTGCACACGATATGCAAAGAACTCTCTCATTGTACAATTTGGACGTTTCTTATTGATTACGTCTACGACACCTCGATGAGGGATGTCAACTCTGTAACCATCATCTCCATAAGGGAACAAAATAGGATATTGAAGTGCAAGGTATGAAGGATGCAATTCACTAATTCGTTTCAAAGTACCTGTCTGCGTTTCAATAACTATATCTCTATTGTTGATTGTGTTGGCAATATCCCCCACAATTAGAGCAGCAACTTCACCACAGGTTGGTAAATTATACGTTCGTCCATCCTTTTCTCTAATACCAATTAGACGAAGCTTGAGATTAAGATCAGGGTTTTCATGAAAACAGTCTCTAACCATCCTATAAGCTTTTACCAACTGATTTTCTGAATCTAAAACACATTTTATATGTTCAATCAGTTTACTATCAAGTTCAGCCACACTTGAGGAAGATGTATCCTTGGAACGACTGGTTAAAAAATAGCGGAGTGTCAAAAAACATCAATATTAATAAAAAAAATAATTTAGACAGCTTCGGTGGGACAAAAATTTATAGTTTATTATAATTACCTAAAAACGGATTGTCTGTTGGAAAGTTCGTTTTCAGTATCGAAAATGTAGAGCTGGCAAAATTTTGGTTGATCTCCGTTTTCCGGAAGCAGGCTTCCAATGCTGTGATAGTTCTCACCACTAATTCTGTAGCAGAATGGTCCATTACCTCTATTAACAGTGGGATCAACCTTACCACCCATTGACGTGAAAGCAAACATGGAGTTATACCGTCGAATATTATTCAAAAAATGTTTGCTTTCTTTATCCTTATACATAAAAAGTTTCTTATAACTTGGGACAGCATCTTTATAATCTGGTAGCTCTACTTTGCCATAACCACAACATAAGAAATAGCATATTCTTCCTTTCTCTTTTCTTCCCCTTCCTTTTTCTGCATCCCATAATTTAGCATTGCATACTTCACAAGTAATACATTGGTCACCATGGCCGAAATAATCTGTAAAGTTAGTTGAAGAAAAAAAGAATATTACTTTACGAAGTAATATAAATATAAAAATAATATATACTATTTACTTTATTCAATAAATAAAGTAATTGTGATTATACCTGTTGAAACTCCTTTGTAAATTGCCTCATCTGTAGTTTCCTCTGTCGTCAAGTCAATCATTGGTATAGGAGATGTAACTCGTGATTTACTTAATAACTTACGTTTTCCTGGTGACATCCTCTGTAAAGAAGAACTTTCGAGAATAGTAGATGTGTTGCTAGAAGTTGTGATGTTTGAAGATAGAGAAAAACGACGAATGTTTATTGGAGTAGTCAAGTTGTTTGTAAGACAACTAACATTACCTAAATAACATAATATACTCGAACTTATTAACTTTTTAAAACATATATACTGTATTTGAAATTAAATTTGCATTATTCGGTAAATATAATTTTTACTTGTAGGTACAACCGACGTTGTAGGAGTAACATTTTGCGTGTTGAAAGATATCAATCTTAAATCAGTAGAAGATGATAAAGTATTGGAAGGGTATAATTTTCGTTGTTGTAGACTTGTAGATCTTTTACTGTCTAAATATAATTTCCTTAACCTCCGTCTCTCTTTGTAGTCATTTTGAAGAAGTCTCAGTTCAAAAATCGTAATATTATAAAAAAAAACAGATAATTAACATATAAACATTATCCAATTAATAAATAAAATTTTTGTTAAAAATATTATCCTACTTTAAACATTTATTAAAGTTTTACCTCCATATTCAATAGACGCCTCTGTTGTAACATTGACCATGTCATGCGGGATGGATAATGAACCAGAAGTAGATGTTATAACATCTATTGATTGTGATGTACCTTTTTGCATGCTATAACGTTTACCATCGATGTATAATTTTCTCAGTTTACGCCTCTCCTTACTCTCATCTTGAGTAAGTTTAGGGATGAAAACTTACAGACAATGATTAAATATAAAACACATATAAGCTACATGAAATATTAATGGTACGGGTTAAATTGAAAATGTAAATATTATTACAATAAAAAGTTAAATAATACCGTTTGAAATGTTTCCCAAAGGTGTTCGATGCTGGACATCTGAGATAATAGGAAATACATGTGTATAAATACAATACATGTGTATAAATACAATTTGATGTATAAATACAAATAAAGTATTCGAAAATAGAAAACTGTAATGTGTAATACAATGGCATGTTATTTGACAAAGGAGTAACAGAAATGAAGTTGTATTGCAGTTTGGTAGCATATTACAATCTGCAGTAGTTTGAACGACGATATAAAAAATGGATTGGGAATGGACCAGAAGTGATACGTTTCTTTCTTTCCGGCAGTGAAAATGATTTGTAAGTTCTTAACTTATATATGTATTAGTAACATTTATAATTTTTAGTGAATCACTTTAGAACTATAAATTCACTGTTTCATTTTTTTTAAAAATAATATGTTGTAATTATTATTTTTTGTTATAAATCAACCGGTTTTATATGTATAATTTAATTACATTAAGTAAACAAATAGATTTTATAGTGTATATATGTAACTTTACAAACATTAAATAAAGATAGGGATTATTTTTGTAAATCAAATAAAGTAAGAATTGTGTTTATAAATCTAATAGTCATATCAGATATCTTTACATATACAGTGATCTTATCTCTTTCTATATTGCCCCTTTATATAATACCTAACTTCATACGCATACAAACTGGTTCAGTTGTTCGGCATTCACATTATCAGCATAGAAAGATAAATCACTAATAGGTACGATTCCAACTGATGTTCTCACATAACCTAGATCTTTAATTTCATCAGTGTTACAGATTTGCGATCTAAATTTGGGGATTTTTCATAAATAGACATGTTCTGTGATAGACAACATCTAGTATTTAACGGCATCATGTTCGTCGTTTCATCAAATTCTATGGATTTGCGTTTGTTCTGAGCGAAATTACAGGTTTTCTGATCTTGATTTAGCGTTATTGTTCCAGTTATTGGTTTTGTTTTGTTTGTTTTATCGGTTAGGTCGGTTTAGGGTTTCGATTTGAACATGTTTATCGTTGGGGCATTATTATTATTATTATTATTATTATTATTATTATTATTATTATTATTATTATTATTATTATTATTCATTGATTCTTTTCTGTACATCTGTTATTGTTTGTTTTAGGTTTTTTGGTTAGGATTGTTGTTGATATGTATATTCGTTTGGCATAAGTGTTACACACAATTGTTACTAAATTTGGGGATTTTTCCTAAATCGACATGTTCTATGATAATCAACATCTAGTATTTATCCAAATAATTATATGTAGTCAATGGCGCGTTCTTCAAATGAGCGAAAGAAACAAAAGAAAGAAAAGGAAGTGATCCTGCTAACAGATTCGGACTCAGACGAATCTTTCACTTCGGAAGAAATTGACTGGAACGCACCAGAACCAAATATCATTTTCATGCCCTCCTCTTGTTCACGTTTTGTAAGTAGTTAGTTAGATTATTTGTATACTAAGTTAACTGTTGTTGTTCTATGGTGTCATTAGTCTCTTTATCATTAGAGTCTGAATACTTTTTTGGCATTTTTAGCGGATACCGGTAAAGGTCGCAAAAGCCATCGGAATCGATCGCTGCGGAAAGGTGACCATTAAAAATAGGTGTGGTGTCGAAACCAATTTGAACGTCACGGCTGAACCAAAAAGAGGAAAAAAGAAAAATAGGTTTAGTGTATTGGGATGGCCAGCATGGGTTCGTGAAAACAACATCAAGAAGGGTTATCTTTGCGTTTTAGAGTGGTATCAGGATATGCCTACACTCTTTGTTAGGGATGTAATAGAAGAATAATGAGGTTAGTACCATAGATCAAAACCGTTCAACCATTTTGTATGGTAATTTTGGCTAACAAACGGTTTTGGCAATAAGTATATAAGTATGTAGCAATGGTTTTTGTGGAACCTGTTTAAATATTTTGGTTTATGTTAGCTGTTGGAAAACTACTTGCTACTATTTTGGCTTATGTTACCTGTTTAAATATTTTGGTATATGTATCCTGTTGGAATGCTACTTTAATTTTAATGGTCATCTACCAAATACAACATCACTATACAATTATAAGTTATTACGGACAAAAGGTTTAGATATTTAAATGTTTAGGACGCGTTCGTGGTCACATTATTATTATTATCAATTCATCTAACTTTAAAACTATTACATGAAAGTACGTTCCTTTGAGAGTTAGATTTTGTTTACAACTATTACCTGAAGATACATTCCTGAGAGCGTTAGAATGTCTTCGTAGGGACTGAGATTTCCGAGAATTCAAATACATTTTTCGTTGTCTTCGTCTCTCTTTCGCTTCCTTATTGGTATCAGGATTGCGAACTAAAAAAAATTAAAATTACAAATTACAAAGTATAAATAAAAAGCAAACAACTATAATAGCACGTTAAACGATTATGCATATATGTGTGGATTATATGTATACCATTAGTAATGTCTGAAAATGGAATCCTTGATATGCAACCTGCAACATCAATAATAAAAGCATACAAAAAGTAGTATATGTCAATGGTTTGATCCATCTATCTACATAATAATCAATAAACTGAGAGATAATCAAAATGCTACCACTTGAATTGTTTATATTGCAAGGTTGGTTGCCGAAAGACGAAGACTCAATCTTTGACCTTTTCGACATGAGTATAACTGTAAAATGGTAGATGAAAAATTAACTAACCTGATCTCTAAATTTATACTTTATTTCGATAAATCAATGAAATGGCACTTACGGTTTGCAATGTTCTCATTCTGTACATCTTTTAATGAAGAAGAAAAAATTTCATTTTTCGATCTTTTTGACATCACCGGAAATGTGATTAAGGTTACTGCAATAAGAAGAAGAAGAAGATCCAATTGTTAAATGTATAAACCTTAAGTAAACCAACAAACATGAGGCTTACATAGTAAAAGAAATAAGACTCTTCGTTCAATATAAACAGTGGTTTACATATTTTTGGAATCAATTTAATACCATATCAAGTTAAATTGCAACAGATTATCTTGATTTATGGTTGATAAGTTTTTCCAAATTTAAAATTACATATATTTTCATGCTTTCCAAGTATACTTTTTGTATTTTTTGTATGTTATCAATTACAATAATCAAATCACGTATATTGATTATATCATCAATATTACACGGATAAGTAGCAAACAAATGTCAATACAAAAATTGACACTAAATAGTATATTTAGTAGTAAAGCATTCTGGAATTTTGATATACATTTTTAGTTGTAGAAACAAACATAAACATAAACATTAAACATATACACAAAAGTTAGGTACCATACAAAAGTCTATTAAGAAAAAAGTCCATATAGGTACATGTTCAAAAGATAGTTACCAAAATAAAGACCAAACAGTTCTTATAAAGACAGTTTATAAAAGATAGGTGCACTTTTGCTTAGACATATCGGACATTTTTTAAGATGACGGTTTTCTTTGAAGTCACATAAGTGAAATCAAGCATGTCGCCATCATTCAAATTATTTTCCGCCATAAATACAGGCCAGTTTATGACTGAATAGCGTAATGCACTTCCGTTTTTTTCCGGTTTGACTTCATAAGTACTAACTTGCCCCTGCAGGTTTTCAATCTTCAGTGTATGAAGCTTCTTTGTAAAACCAGCGCGGTTTGATACCCCGACCGGAAGACGCTGCATGTGACAACGTTTATTTAACAGTTTAAATCTTAAACATCCAATAATAACGAAAAATAATGTAAATTTCAAGATTTATTTAGCAAAAATAATACCAGCCTGTATTCCCCTTTACGTGTAAAGTTCAAAAACTCCGGATCTTCAGGAATAGTGTGTTCTCCGAATTTCTTTCCATGTAAACGCTTCTTAGACTTGGAACTACCAACCGACCTTATATTTTCCTTTACCTTTATGATTAAAAAAATTGTTATCTTCAAAACGATACCATATTATTGTTAACAAATGAATATTATTTGTATAAATCTCAAAACTTACATCTTTTGTGACAGATTGAGATCCTTCACCTATAAATCCTTGGAAGTACAATCAACGTCATGTTGTTTACCCTTACTTGTTTTTCCAACTCCCTCCTTCATGGTGATAGCATCTTGTTGCTGAACGCAAATATCCTGTTAAAATGTTACATTTTACATTAAGATAAATAATGTAAATGAGTACCTGTTATGCTAAATATCAGATGAATTTTATGTAAAAATCTACATTTATAAAAAATATACGATTACCTGGTGGACATTTGGTTCTTCATGTGAAAAAAAGAAGCCATAATCTTTACGTAAGGCCTAAAAAGGACAATATGCAATATAATTACTGCCATATAACCATTAATAAAAACTGTGTTTATAGATATTAGTAGTTTACCTCGTCTACTTTATGAACGAACTGATCACGAGATATTTCAAGAACCTCATCATCGGAATTGTCTCCCATTATGAACACAACCAGCAATTGAACTGAAAAAAGAGTTAAGTGAAAGTGAGCATTAGAAATATTATTAAATATAAATATAGATTCATCATAAAACAAAATTTTAACCAAAAGAGAAATTACATTCAAAGATGCACTTTTGGAAAACATATACTACAAAAATAAAGAGATTTTTTTTAATAAATATGTTTCAAACAATATAACATGAATATCAAAAAATAATACATCAGTAATTCACAAAAATAGTATAAAATATATTCAACTATCTATAGATTACATCTATAATGACCGTAAAACAATAATCTAACACTGAATAAAAACAGTAAACTATGAAAACATTCATTTAAGATCTAACATTTAAAATAAAACAATACATACTTTCGAGAGGATAGTAATCATGACATAAAAGATACATTTTAAAGGTAAAACATAGTTTCGACTAAAGGTTAACCAAATTTAAACATGTAGTTTATGCCACTTATTAAAGGACAAACTTAAAAAGACTTTCTTTATAAATAAGAGTCAAACAATCAAATCTGCAAATAAAACAATAATTTCTGACTATTCGTGATAAAATCCATTAATAAAATGACCAAATCTTATAATAACTTTATGTCATACAAATTTATCTTTTGAATGGAATACCAAATAACATCACAACTGTATAAGAAATAAGACAAATACATAGATTCAGGATCAGTTTTTTAGAATCTTATAGATCAATATGAAGACATGCATACTAAGAAAATAATAATCGGTTAAAAATATTAAAAATAAATTAAAAAATAAAGAACAAAAACTCTCAAAAGAATAGATCCTTGTATAAGATCCAAGACATAGATTAATACACATACGACGATAACCCCATTATACCTAAACATTCATCAGCTTTAAAACCTAAGATAAAACTTCATGAAAATACATAGAACAAACTATGTAGATAATGCTTTGAGTTTCCAGTTTAATCAAAACTAAAATATCAAAACAAACAAATTATGTATCAAAAAACGTTTCCTTGTATAAGATATAAGATAGACAAACACCAAACAGAGACGGAATCAAACTTCTGAACAAACTTCATGAACAAACTAAACCAAAAACAAAGTATGTATCAAATATTTAGAAATTACCGATCAAGATTTTGATGAAGATTGTATGAAGCAGATGAAGATCAAAGGGTTTCTTGGGTATTGTGTAGGTTAAACTTCGAGAAACAAACCAGAAGTGTTTTATATTCGGTTGATTTGTGAGATCCCATTTACATAACCAGTTATAAGTATTTTTTTAAAAAAAAGGAAATTGTAATAGTTGTTTGACATGATATTATAGGGGTAATGATGAATTTATGTTACCAATGTGTGATATTGTTTCTTTGCAATTATGATCACCATATTTTATATTGAAATATATATACAATTTATATACTAATACAGACACCTAACAATAAGTATTGAACTACATATGGTATTTTTTGTATGTTTAAAAAATACCAAATTTTTAAAAAGTTTTCCATATTTATTGTTAATGCTAATGGTGGTGTTACAATATAATATCTATATTAATAAACATCAACGATATTATTTTTTGAATTATAACTTTTGTATTTTTTTTGGATGGATCTTAATCAATGATGGTATTTGGTAATAAAGAATGCAGTCACCACAGTGAATGTTAAAATATGTAATTTACTGCACACATTAATTGGATATAAGAAAAGATGAAACATAGTACAAAATACTTTTATTATTAAAGTAACGAAAGGATAAAATTTCAGATACTTGAAACAAATTAGATAGTCCGAGAAACAAAAGATGAAATACTATCAAAGTAATTCATAATTTCTAATCGAAAGGCGAAACGATTGTCTCCAAAAATAATGCGCCTTTCGGTCCGTTGTAGCTGTCAACATGTTGGATGTAGTTAAAAGAATCATTGCAAAGTAGAACTTCAACAGTATCTCCACAAATACTGGTTATCAACCACTTGTTGTCTGGAATTACATTTGTCCTTTGTTGCGGCTCCAAATGTTGAACTATGCGAGCCTTATTGAAAGAAAGGACCTTGATCCAGTCATCATGTTCATATTTGACCAAATCTGCAATTAGTTCACCAGCATATTGAACGACAATGACATGGAGCTTGTTCGAAATTGTTAGAAAATGTACTTGGCAAGGATTGACTTCAATACGCTCCGGAAAACGAAGTAAACTGAAAGATTCAGAGATAACATCGAAAGCAACTATGTTCCTTTCACCAGGTGGAATCCAGTAATTGGAAACAATGAAATATATTGTTTTGCCGGAATGAATTCCAGAAGACCATGAATAAAAGTTTGAAGCTAATTGAGTTCCGTTCAAGAAATTTAATTTTCTCCATGAGTCATGACGTCGTGAATATACATGAGCAGTAAGTACGTCCCAGTAACAATTAATATGAAGCACTTTTAGATCGTTGTCCTCGTCAAAGTACATTCCACCAGTATCGTTGTGTCGACCAAAATAACGAATAAAGTAGTCGTCCGCTATCAACTTAAAACGCCTCGTCGTTGGATTCCAAAGGACCAGCTCACTGTGATTCCTTTTAATGCAAACTAAAATCAGTCCGTTAAACGAACATATAATGCTTAAAAAGGATGGATGGACATCATATGGAAAAGTTATGGTTTTGCTAGTATCGACTTCTAAGTTGCCAGATACTATGTCGTCAACGACAATGGAATTTTCTTTAAAGGAGAGCAGCTTCTTTTGTATTGAATTCCCAACTCGCCGAGTATGGATGAAAACAAACTTTGGTGTAGATAATTCATAACACCATTGTTTAGAAACACATTTGAAATGACAAACTACCTTTGAAGGTAGTCTCGATAAGATCTCTTCAAATATCATGTCATCCCCAATACGTTCCATGATTCGTAATACTCTGAAAAAAAAAACGATTGTATAAAAAGTTATTGTATAAAAACTTGAGAATTATCAATGGAAGATTAAACATTTATAATACAGTATACAGTAACTAACCGTGTAAGAGGAGGTGTTATGTATAAGAATTGAAGAATGAGAAAGAATTACACGAAATATGGGTATTTATAGGACTTTCATCATATAGTGGAAATCTATTATTATTAAAAAATAGATGTAAATTTTTTAATCAATAACGTCAAATCAATTCTAATCTTTTATATATATAAATGTTGTTAAAAAAAGTTTTAAAAAGAATTAGATTTATTCTCATTAATTGATACATGTTTTTACAACTCTTTCCGTAACTATTACCAATCTATTTAACTTTCCGTTCTAATAAATCTATATATTTGGGAACCTTATTCTGTAATATACGATTTAATACAAATTATTATTATAGTCAATCAAAAATAGCCCATCTCCATAACTTAAATGTCGGTATATTATTTGCAAAAAAAAAAAAACGTATATTATGTAAATTTATTAATGGTAGTACGGAATAATGCAATAATAGTTCCTAAATACTTTAGGAAAATTTATTTAGATTGAAAATCTATTTTTATATTGAAATTATATATTATATATTTTCAATCAAATAATGCAAAACTTATGAAAGATTTGCGTAGATTATCTTGATTTATGGTTGATAACTTTTTCCAAATTTAAAATTACATATATTTTCATACTTTCCAAGTATACTTTTTGTATTTTTGGTATGTTATCAATTAAAATAATCATATCACAGAATGTTATTATATCATCAATATTACATTTCGAATAACATGTTTTTTTTATAAAAAAATGTTATAATGTTATAATACGTGTCACACCCCCAAATAACCACCTAGGGCATATCCCTATTGGAGGTGCAACGATCCAACAAAGAGCCACCAACCATATCAAACACAAGTTATAATGTATTGAAATACCCAATTGAAAGAAATGTATCATTTGAAAAGTTAAACCAAAACCAAAGTATTGAGCGGAAGCATAAATGTATAAGTGCGTATATGTATCAAAAGCAAATCAAATAACTGTTTATTATGACCACAACCACTCCAGCAGCATCAGACAGCAAGCTCCCAAGTTCCTTCAATAATTACCTACAAGCATGCAACAAGTGTGTCAGACTACGCTGGTGAGTTCAAGGTTTTGTTAACAAGTTATGTTACCATATGTATGTTAATACGATTTAACTCTGCGATACAATGTTGCTCATGCTAGATACCCTAGGGAGTGTGCCCATGTGTATCCGGGGAGTGGGTACCCCTTAACGACCGATTGCTATGTTGCCTTCGTTAGATACCCTAGGGAGAGTGCCCATATGTATCCGAGGAGTGTGCCTCTAACAACCATAGCCATACCCAGATAATTAGTTCACGCCCGTCCTTACGGCCCGGTGTGAGGTTTCCCACCTAATAGCGCTATCAACTAAATACCTCCATTGCCCTCCAGGCAATAACCAAAACCGATTAAGTTATTTACCCAATGTTTCCCTTCCAAATGTTTACCAGTTGTCCCAAACCACCGGGACGCATGCTTGAGAAAATGCAATGAACTCACCTGAGGTTTGCTCGGTTAGCCAAGTTACTCGTTAAATAAGTTCAATACTCACAACCTAGAAGAGTGTTTGGTAATGATCAGTTTTACAGTTTGTTTACACATAAACCACGTCGGTGGTTGTCACGTATGGCACGTATAACAGTTAAACACAACTCAAGCAAGAACAATAATTATTCAACCTAAGATCGGTGAACCAAATGATTCATATTACATCAACCTATTTAAAGTGCAGCCCATTAACGTAATCAGGCCCCTTACACTTCCAGCCAAAGATGCGGCCCAGCTGGCCCAACATGCAAGACCCAATAACTTTAACTTGTCCGATAATTATAACAACCCATTTAACATTTATTAGGCCAACAAACACATATAAAATCAGTTAAAGTATCCGGCCCAGATCATGTGAAACCCAATGAAGTTTTATATTATTCACTTAGCACACAACAATTATCATCCTAGCGTTAACAGTGGCCTAATTCCGTGAAATCTGATCTAACAAAGCCCATTAACAATTTGAACGAAACATATCGGTGTGGGCTTGGCTGAGGACCCGTGGTCATGCAGCCCAGCCGCGTCGTAATGGCTATGCAGCCCATCAATTCCCTCGGCCCAACAATTCTAACCCAGTTTGTGACCCACTAAGCTACCCGATTAACTAGTTAAAGCCCCAATCAATAACATGAACCCAATCAACTAATATTCAACACTAGATCAGTTCAGTGAACTACCCTATTTCATCAATCGGCCCAACAACTACCCTTACCTTCAAACACTTATGTTCATATAATCCACCTATTTTGTTTTGTAAAGTTTAATGCGGCCACTTAACTATCCGGCCCAGTCTTTCCCAGCCCACTCACGAGATCCCCAAACAGCACTTTCTATCACATTGGCCAAACCAAGTTACATGAGTTTATTAGTTCAATTACATAATCAAGTTACACTCGCCATTTGTTTGCTTTCTATGATCAGATCACAATAATTATTCATCATTATTCATTAACTATGCTACCGTATACATATGAAATTATCACAACGGAAGGGATCTCTCGGCTCATACCCCTTTTTACCCAAACATAATAATCACTCAAATATTACTCACACATGATCATCATACCCATATAGTGTATCGTTATAATCAATTCCCTAACCCACAATTTGCGTAACCCAATTATCAGCCGTAATTATCTATTTCGAGACTATGTTCATTAATCATAGATAACATCATAAATTTACACGTATATAATCCAATCCATTACAGCATACACAATCAAAGTCATGAACCCTAAACATTGTTTATCATGCAAGAACACAACATACCCTACCCTAATCATTTACTGTAACACATGAATCGATATTCACACAAGATCGATCCTAGATAATCATCAAGGCTCATATAAATCAATGCCAGTTAACAGCACATGTGAACATTATCATCCATAACACCCTCATGCAAATGTGAATAATAACAATAGGCAAGCATTACTAACCGGAACTAATGGATTAGAATGCAACTCGAACAAGGGGAGGGGGTCTCCTACGTCTGATGCGAATCAAGTAAGAGGGGGGGGGGGGTAGGGTTTGTTTATCGAAATCCAGGAAGAAGAAGTGGGGGTTTGTTTAAGTTTTAAGCAGATCATGAACGAATTGGAGTATAACTCGCATACGTGCACTCCTATGGATAAGGGTTACTTCGATTACTTATGATATTGGGCCAGTTCAATTTCGTATACAATGAGTAGCCCAGTTTAATTAAGTTTAATTACTTATGCTATTGGGCCAAGTTTAATAGTACACCATATGATTACAACCCAACTTGTTGGACTAACTAACAAGTAAAATGATACTAATAAGATATAAGTATTGGCCCAATACACACTACCTAACAAATTCCGAATTTCCAAGTTAATTAGATCACAAGATTTAAACGTTACTAACCGTGATGGTTCGGGTTGTCACATCATCCCCAACTTGAAAGAAATTTCGTCCCGAAATTTGGCAAGTAAGCATTGAGGAGTGAAGTGAGGAAATCAAGATTGCTACGGATTTTGCTCAGGTGTGACATCATCCCCAACTTGAAGGAAATTTCGTCCCGAAATTTAGCAAACAGTCGCTGAGGAAGCTAGTTTTGTTAAGCGTTTTCGCGGGGTGTCACAACATCTCCTACTTGAAAGAATTTTCATCCCGAAAATTGATCTAAAACAATGGCTTGAAGTGAGTTCCGACGAACTCGATCTATAGATACTTTACAACGCCTGGGGCTCATCTTGTGATCGGTGAAAATCATGGTATGGTGGTTAGCGTTTTGTTATATCAGTTGCCAATCAAAGAAACAGGGAATTAATGAGGTTTGTACAAAGAATCGAGCGAAACAGGGGTCCATTAAACATCCGAAGGATTTGGCCAGCAAATTTGTTGTCAAGAAGTAATTTCCAGTAGTGGTGCATGGCGGCATGGCACAACAGGGAGGTCCGTTACATTGCGGTCGCGCGAGTGTATCATTTGTCCAAAACAGAGTTTGGTGGGTAAAGGTTAGTGTTGCAAAACGACAAACGCGTGTAACTGTGACTGCTTCACTTCTAGCGGCGATGACAAGTGAAAGTGATAAGGTTCGTCTACAGGGATGCGTGGGTATAGTTCTCCTAATCCCGTGTTCGTTCGGAAGTTCCATCTAGCGATGCCATCACATGGTTAGCTCTATTGAAACAAGGGTGCGCTGGAGGCCCTTGTGATCGGTCTAATTGGTGCATTCGGTACCGTCCAAGTAATGCCTCCCACTTAAATCCAATGACCACGGTTTCCACCGGAGGTTGTAGGTCGTGCAGTTCCTCTCCGTAACACCATCATGGTATATCGCTGGATCATCGGTACCCTCGGATAGAAGCGATGCTCCGCGTGTTGTAGGGTTGGGTTTCAAAAGCTGCAAAGACGTTCTCCGATTTTATTTCTCAGGAATTCACAGCTCCCCGCTATGCTAAGGAGGTTGAAGTTGCGAAACCTTCGAAAATCCTATGATGAAGCTGTGATAGTATCTAGCGAACCTAAGGGATTGCTGTATCCCAGAAGGAAATCAAGATTAGCATAAGGTCTATTCTGAAATTCCACCTAACGATGTGGAAGTAAACCAGGTAACTCTTCAGAAGACACGTCAGGAAATTCACGAATAACTGGAAGATACTCGATCTTCCTTTCTTAAAGTGGCGAATCGGTGACAAGAGCTAGTATAGCAGAGTAGCCCTTCCGTAGACACTTCCGGGCTTTCACGATTGAGATGATGCCAACAATGGCACCACTATGATGATCTCAAACTGATAAGGATTCCCCACTGGGAGAGGGAACGCACGATTTTCTTTTTGCAGAGAATTTGCTGCTTGATACATAGATAACCAAGTCCATGTCAACGACCATGTCAAAACTTACAAGAGTATTGGGAAGTAGGTCAATGTCGAACAGTTGACCCACGAGATCAAGTTTGCATCCCAACGAACATATAAGGTTTCAATTGACTTGCCGTCAGTCGATTCGTTATCAAGAACGTGCAGGCCACCATGCTGTTGTATTCCTGGCGTCGCTCACGCCAATCCTAAATGCCCCTCCACGAGCATCATTTCCAATGTTGTTGCTATTGTTACGAGGATTTCTAGTACTTCTGTCGTTCCCTTGGTTGTTGTCTTCTTGATTTAACAATGGGCGATCCATGCCGTAGGCACCTTCATTTCCCTACTATAGACTACGATTACGAGTGCCTTGATGTTGCCGTGACTGTTGCCTCTACTGTTGTTGCTCGAAACAGAGCCCTACGATCTTTCACCAACATGGTCCATCATAACACATTCCGTGCCGCGTCCTAAGGCGCCGCTCGTTGCGCTGGCAGTTATCCATTCCTTTCTACAGTCCATTGTCATCGTGTATGTCCCGTTTGGTTTGTAAGAGTTGACTCCCATAAGTCGCTAACTAGGGTGAATGATCCGTTTGAAGCCAATTCGCTGGTGTTCGTTGCCGGTAATCAGGGTTGTCCAAATACTGAGGTCGGTAAAATACTACGCTCACCCTTTTGTCTATCGATCTAGTAAGTCGATTGAGTAATACACGGTATGCTGCGAGAGTGTTGCCGAAGTGATCACACTTCGGAGTCTAAGACGTCAATACATAGAGTCCCAGCAAACGAAGAGAAGCGAGAAAGGTATAGACCAGCTCAAGGACGTTCGTTCAAGCACCTAACATTCTACACGTTTCGCTAGGCGTTCAGATGTGTGTTCAGATAATACTTGATAGCATCGAGATTTGTAAGGATTCAGAAAGGAGTGAAAAGATCATGTTCGAGTAGGAGACAATCACTGCTATGACTCCCATGGACTGTTGTGTTCTAACATAACGTCAATTAACAGAGCGGAACCCCTCTCACACTCGTTAAACCTCACTGGGACTCACATGCACCCCACATTATTATTATGTGTGCACCCATAATAATAAGGCAATTTGCATGCTTATCTCAGTGCCTTTTAACTCGCGCTAAAAGGTTCCCCTCATCCAAACAGCAAACGTAAGGTATCACAGGGTTAAGAATTACAATAATCAATGGATAGTGTCACACTAACAGATCACATAACAAGGGTTGGTAATATAAGGGCTCATGCTGCTGTGCCAAGTGTGAATTCACGTGTAATGTTATACATATGTGTACACTAGATATACTATGCATTAGTAAATGAGAAACGAACCTTGCAGTCTGGAGCTGAGTGTCATGGTCATCGTTTGGATCAATTCGGTTATAGTCTGGTTTTATGAAAACATTTTTAAAACCGAGTTCTCTATAACCAGTGGCTCTGATACCAAACTGTCACACCCCCAAATAACCACCTAGGGCATATCCCTATTGGAGGTGCAACGATCCAACAAAGAGCCACCAACCATATCAAACACAAGTTATAATGTATTGAAATACCCAATTGAAAGAAATGTATCATTTGAAAAGTTAAACCAAAACCAAAGTATTGAGCGGAAGCATAAATGTATAAGTGCGTATATGTATCAAAAGCAAATCAAATAACTGTTTATTATGACCACAACCACTCCAGCAGCATCAGACAGCAAGCTCCCAAGTTCCTTCAATAATTACCTACAAGCATGCAACAAGTGTGTCAGACTACGCTGGTGAGTTCAAGGTTTTGTTAACAAGTTATGTTACCATATGTATGTTAATACGATTTAACTCTGCGATACAATGTTGCTCATGCTAGATACCCTAGGGAGTGTGCCCATGTGTATCCGGGGAGTGGGTACCCCTTAACGACCGATTGCTATGTTGCCTTCGTTAGATACCCTAGGGAGAGTGCCCATATGTATCCGAGGAGTGTGCCTCTAACAACCATAGCCATACCCAGATAATTAGTTCACGCCCGTCCTTACGGCCCGGTGTGAGGTTTCCCACCTAATAGCGCTATCAACTAAATACCTCCATTGCCCTCCAGGCAATAACCAAAACCGATTAAGTTATTTACCCAATGTTTCCCTTCCAAATGTTTACCAGTTGTCCCAAACCACCGGGACGCATGCTTGAGAAAATGCAATGAACTCACCTGAGGTTTGCTCGGTTAGCCAAGTTACTCGTTAAATAAGTTCAATACTCACAACCTAGAAGAGTGTTTGGTAATGATCAGTTTTACAGTTTGTTTACACATAAACCACGTCGGTGGTTGTCACGTATGGCACGTATAACAGTTAAACACAACTCAAGCAAGAACAATAATTATTCAACCTAAGATCGGTGAACCAAATGATTCATATTACATCAACCTATTTAAAGTGCAGCCCATTAACGTAATCAGGCCCCTTACACTTCCAGCCAAAGATGCGGCCCAGCTGGCCCAACATGCAAGACCCAATAACTTTAACTTGTCCGATAATTATAACAACCCATTTAACATTTATTAGGCCAACAAACACATATAAAATCAGTTAAAGTATCCGGCCCAGATCATGTGAAACCCAATGAAGTTTTATATTATTCACTTAGCACACAACAATTATCATCCTAGCGTTAACAGTGGCCTAATTCCGTGAAATCTGATCTAACAAAGCCCATTAACAATTTGAACGAAACATATCGGTGTGGGCTTGGCTGAGGACCCGTGGTCATGCAGCCCAGCCGCGTCGTAATGGCTATGCAGCCCATCAATTCCCTCGGCCCAACAATTCTAACCCAGTTTGTGACCCACTAAGCTACCCGATTAACTAGTTAAAGCCCCAATCAATAACATGAACCCAATCAACTAATATTCAACACTAGATCAGTTCAGTGAACTACCCTATTTCATCAATCGGCCCAACAACTACCCTTACCTTCAAACACTTATGTTCATATAATCCACCTATTTTGTTTTGTAAAGTTTAATGCGGCCACTTAACTATCCGGCCCAGTCTTTCCCAGCCCACTCACGAGATCCCCAAACAACACTTTCTATCACATTGGCCAAACCAAGTTACATGAGTTTATTAGTTCAATTACATAATCAAGTTACACTCGCCATTTGTTTGCTTTCTATGATCAGATCACAATAATTATTCATCATTATTCATTAACTATGCTACCGTATACATATGAAATTATCACAACGGAAGGGATCTCTCGGCTCATACCCCTTTTTACCCAAACATAATAATCACTCAAATATTACTCACACATGATCATCATACCCATATAGTGTATCGTTATAATCAATTCCCTAACCCACAATTTGCGTAACCCAATTATCAGCCGTAATTATCTATTTCGAGACTATGTTCATTAATCATAGATAACATCATAAATTTACACGTATATAATCCAATCCATTACAGCATACACAATCAAAGTCATGAACCCTAAACATTGTTTATCATGCAAGAACACAACATACCCTACCCTAATCATTTACTGTAACACATGAATCGATATTCACACAAGATCGATCCTAGATAATCATCAAGGCTCATATAAATCAATGCCAGTTAACAGCACATGTGAACATTATCATCCATAACACCCTCATGCAAATGTGAATAATAACAATAGGCAAGCATTACTAACCGGAACTAATGGATTAGAATGCAACTCGAACAAGGGGAGGGGGTCTCCTACGTCTGATGCGAATCAAGTAAGAGGGGGGGGTAGGGTTTGTTTATCGAAATCCAGGAAGAAGAAGTGGGGGTTTGTTTAAGTTTTAAGCAGATCATGAACGAATTGGAGTATAACTCGCATACGTGCACTCCTATGGATAAGGGTTACTTCGATTACTTATGATATTGGGCCAGTTCAATTTCGTATACAATGAGTAGCCCAGTTTAATTAAGTTTAATTACTTATGCTATTGGGCCAAGTTTAATAGTACACCATATGATTACAACCCAACTTGTTGGACTAACTAACAAGTAAAATGATACTAATAAGATATAAGTATTGGCCCAATACACACTACCTAACAAATTCCGAATTTCCAAGTTAATTAGATCACAAGATTTAAACGTTACTAACCGTGATGGTTCGGGTTGTCACAATACGTGTATTATAAATCGTAAAAAATAACTTTTTCTAAAAAAACGTGGGAAGGAAAGAATCTTTGTTAATTTTGTAAAAGTTTAATACAGTTCAAATATATCGAACAACTAATTATCATATATATCCAATGTAGATGTAGATAAAAAATATGTAAATAATAACATCAAATAACATTGCAGTTTAACATTTCATTGAAAGCTTTAAAAAGTATATATAAATAAGTAAAAGAATGCCATGTAACATAAAACAATGAACGGGTCATTTTGTAATACAATCGCATGGAATAGATGATCGAATATTAAAACCAATAAGATGTGATTCCGGAATTTTAGGCTCAAAAATGATGTTAGTCAAATCCGTTGATCTCAAAATGTTTCCTGCAAATTATATTATAGAGTTTTAACAAATAATTGTGTAAACTTAAATGTTATTAAACAAAATAAATAAAACTAAAACACTTACTGGTGTTCCAGTAAACCAACTTGACCCGAGCAATGTATATTATAGACTTTTTTTCTATATTCATTCGAGTTGAAACATATCCAAATCTTCTCATGTCATACAATTCCATTTCAATAACATGTCCTCTGTTAGATTTTAATTTATTGTTAAAAAGTAAGTTTTAGATAATGTGTAGTCACAAAAAGAGTTGACTTACGTGAAATCTTGTAGGAATAACCTAAACATATATTTCTTTTTGTCTCTTTCGCCGCATATTATTCTTCCAACAACATCTATAAAAGGTACAACTATTAACATAATTATTCAAATAAATGAAAATAATATATTATAATAAATAATAGATAACAAATATAATTAAACTTTAAACAATAACATGTAATCAATCAAGGTTAAAAGAAGTTAAACTTACCAACAATATACTTTTCACGTCTTCTGTCATGAGCTAATGTTTTAATGCATGGTGTCAACGGGTACAAAACAAAACCTTTAGGAGGATCAACTAAAAAAGGTGTTAGTTTTGAAAATTCATTAAATACGATCTTTTTGTTTGTTGAAACAATTATGTAGCCCTCATATCTTGGATACTCATGATACATGAGATTTTCGATTTTGAATTGAGACAGAGAATATACACCACCAACCATCTTACTAAATGGGTATAAGTTAGTCAAATTAATAGGCACAATTGCTGCAATCTTCTGCCTCTAAACAAAGTCATGGAAAAGGAATTTCAATAAATTAAACTTAAACGAAATGTATAATTCGAAACTTTAGTAAACATGTTATGAAGTTACCTGTTGGTCGAGTAGCACAACAATCAATCTGTCTAAGTCTTTGTCATGCCATACAAATTCAATGCTAACAAAGATAATAGAATACCAAACACCATCTTCTTTCAAATCAGAAAACAAATCAACGGATTCCACTTCTGCCGTTTCCTTCATTTAGAAAAGACATACTTTAAAAAAAACATACAATAGCATAACAAAGCAATAATTCATGGAAAATGTTATCAACACAACCAATGACATACATACCAAAATGCAAAAGGAACATCTCTTATTAATATAATTGCAACCACACAAAAGGATAAAAACACAAAAGTCTAACACGGGAACCATTAATAGGTTTACGAACAAACAAAAAAAAACACTCCACGAAAACATAAAAACCAATGAGATGTTCAAAACATTCGTAGTTGCGACAAACTACTTCTCAACCTTGGGAATCAGTAATCCAACTGTGACACCATCATCATCCACAACCTCCTTGCCAACTTTACGTGGTTTTGTAGACGACTGCGAAGACATCACATCAGCATCGTACATGCTGTCCAAATTCCGCTTCAGTTCGTTTTCCATGACACGAATTGAGGTACCGTTGCCATCTTCATCGGGTGTTGTAAACATGCCTTTAGTAAAATTAGAAACAGGTGTCTCATCAGCTTTGGTACGTGAGACATAATCCTTAAAAAAGGGAAAACAAATAACGATTGAAACCCAAAAAAAAAAAGCAAAGCATTTTTAATGAACAACCAGATAGAAATTACACACATTAACGGGGACCTCATCTGCTGCTTTAATGTCAGAGCTAACAACATTCACACGCTCCTCGTCAACAGGCTGAAATATGAAATATAAAAGTTATATTATTGGTTAGAGTTATATAACATATAACTAAATAGCAGTGCATAGGTTTTCAAGTACCTGAATGACATCAAAAATATTATCTAGTTCGGCAATCATGATTGGATTGTCTGTTAATTTCGAAACAGAGTAACCATCCGATTTGTTTTTATGTCAAAAGAACTGATGGCTATCTTGAATGCAAACTTCCTGTTGAGTAGAGCATTGAGTTCAGGCGGAAAATTCCCTTCGTTAGCTAACTGGCGAGTCATATACAAAAATAATAATTTTGTCAAAAAGCGATGTAATGTTAACTAACTAATAATAATCGACAGCTATAAAACAAAACAACTAATTATAACGTACATCAAGGTTCTTATCCAACAGCTGACTCGCGTTAACCTTCAACAGCTTAAGCACCTCACGCTCAAATAGGGTGAGCGTCACAATCCTTGTACAATCCTGAACCCGTATCGGAACCCTGATCCTGAAACATGTTAAATATATGTTATACAACAATAATGTAAAGCATAAACATGTAAAAATCAATTAATATCTAAAGTAATATAACCTCGGAACGGAGTAAACAGTCTTACTGTTACAGCCATCGTCCTTACACTCCAGAACCACAATATCCTCAAAACCATCGGAACCATCTTGCTTTTCTTTTGAAATTGTTTTTGTGGTGACCTTTCGATTACAATTTCTGCAAGCATTGTAAAACCAAGAATCCTCGGAAGCAAAGCTCTTGATAGTTCCGACAATAATTACAAACTTTTGCTGTAGAAAAGATATTACAAATGACGTCTTAATGATATGTCAAGTAAAGAAACATGGTAAAAGTAAGACTTTTAGTACCTCCGAAATTTGATTTAAAGCTCCAATAGTACTGAACTGAAAATCTGAAAGATACTCTTCAGTAGGATCCTTGATTCTAGAGGAACTCAATCCAGAAAAGCTGGAAGACGTTTCAGGGGCAATGTTTGAAAGGAACCTAAAAAAACATTTAATTGAACGTTATTTGCAAAGTCCGTCAAAAAGTCAGGATATGGGGATGTTAAAACTGACCTCTTCTTAAAAGTTAATATGTCATCAATTTCAGCGTTGATCAACACGTGAGTGACAGTGTAGAGATTTGAAACATAAAGATACCCTATTAGTGTACACAAAATTCTCAAATTAATTTAGATGGACAATTGTTAACAACAGATTGTGTAATAAAAAAAATATTAAAAAAATGTAGGAGTATACCTCCCCAGAATCTGTATTTTCCGAATTGAACAATTACAACGACATTTTTTTCATCTTGATTGTCCCTTTCAAAATCCAATATCTGTTCAGCATAAGCATCCCAAAGAGTAACATATATTTGCTTCCCTCTATGAAACAAAATAACAAAAACAAAAAAATTAGAATAGGAGTGATTGAGTTACATATAGTTAGTAGACAAAAAAATGATTAACATACTCTAAATCCTGAAGCATGAATGTTAGCTTCTTTTCTTGTTTCCCGTCTTTGGTATCCTCTTTTAGATCATAAGGAAAACTCTTAACGACAAAACCAATTACGTCTACAAATAAAACAATATTAACATAAAATTAGTTGTAACATCATATAAATTACATATCGGTAGAATATATTAAAAATAGAGAGTCAATATACCAATAGGACTTTTAAAGGACTTGTTGTCGTCATTCGGGTCTTCTACAACAGAACTAAAAGGAGAAAAGTCGAATCCCCACTCAGTACCAACAGGTTCATCACAAACCGAAACTATTGCGTTGCTGTTTAGATTAATCTTCGTCGGAATATGAACATACTTCACTTTCTGTCGATTCTCGCCTAATGAAGGATTACGGATGAACAAACATTGCTTCTCCTTCAACAAATGTTCATACTCTCTTGCAGTTTTGGCTAAGACAAAGGCTTGAATTTTCGTCCCCTAATATATATAATAAGTACAAAATTTATACCAGAAAAAGAACGTAAAACATATGTATATGAAGTATCATTAAAAACAATTTTATTTACACTTACTTCTTCATCCATTAAAATCATATCATAGCAATAAACCTTTCGAGGATCATTGAACGCTGCTCGACTCCATAGTCTGACAATGCGAACTTTGATGGTATAGTCATCCTGGTTGAGATTCAAAATTTTCAGCGACGTGATGGCTGGTTGTTCCATTCTACATAGCATGCAAAAAAATAATAAATTAAATGGACATAAAAAATAAGATAAACAAAAAGAACATTTAAAATACTACATTGAAACCAATATGAAATAACGTATTGAAACTCAAAGCAAATTCATACATTCGATGAGTGAACGATGATGTTTCTTAGAATGAAGAAGCGAAGTTGTGAATGAAAATGTATTTCGAAATTGGTATTTATGCTAGTATATTATTTTTGGTCATTATTTTTCCCTTAAATATATAAACCAGTAAAAATTTGTACAATCATTTAAGTAGTTGAATTGCGAAGTATATTCAGTCAACTTTTATTTTAAAATTAAATTACAATCATTACCATATTTCAATTTCCATTTTCAGTTTCGAAAATTTTAAAAATATCTTGATTTCGAACGAAATTTCAAATATAAGATATTAATAAGATATTAATCTAATCTAAGAAAGTATATAATAGATTCAAATTACTTAAAACTTGAATTACGAATTATATTCAATCAAACTATTAATTTATAATAAATTTACAATCATTACCATATCTAAATAATTACCATATTTAAATTTCAATTTTCATATAAGCAAATTTGAAAAAGATTATGATTTCACCTTTATGAGTATTTATATATTTGTATATTTATATATAAAAAGTATATAATCGAATAAAATTACTTAAAAGTTGAATTAGTCATTTATATTTTATATTAATTAATAAAGAAATCATAAGCATAATCATAGTTAACAAATTAAAATTACAAAATATATGAAAGATTCCACTTTAAATATCTACATTCTATACCAAAACTAATTAAAAACGAAATTATATAAAAATATAAAAATAAATAATATATTTGGTCCAATGTATGTGTTACATGGCTTACAATTGTATCTACGTCGAATATATTTATGAACAAAACATTTAGTTGACCATATGTTATCTACATTAAAGAAGACGTGAGGCCCATACAAAGTTATATACAATTTTACAGAAATTGTATATATATTTTTTTAATTTCATTTATTGAGAAAATGTAATTAAGGTTGAATTAGTAAAATGGGTTAACAAATTTTAATGTAATTTACATTGGCAGGATCGTGAATACGGACTGAGACGAAGAATAAAGCGAATATGGTTGTGGTAATTATTGATTACAGTGATTGTTGTACAACATTATAAGAAGTGGATTTGTTTTAAGTAGAATGCATACATGATAATAATGTGAAAATAATGTGATTAAACTTACCTGCTCGTGCCATCCAAGATAGGTCTTAAACTCCCACTTCAGTAACTTTAATTGAAGTGTAACTATTCAAAAAAAAAAAAATCAGTTCAAAGCCTAATAACCGACTCGCCAACACATGAAACAATAAAAATCAGTTCAAAGACTAAAAATCAGTTGAAAGCCTAAATATATATTTGTTTTTGTCTTTTTCGCCACATATTATTCTTAAATAAACCCTAATTCAGTATTTTAATAATCAACATCCTAGATAACATAAAATCAGTGTAATATAGCTTTTAACATACTCATTTTAAGATTTTTTAGTCAAGTGTACCAATGACCTGAAATTCAATACTTAAAGCACCTAGTTATAAATATGGGGATTTGGACCCGTTTATATGTGTTTTATATTGAATGGACATTATAAGGCAAGCTGGTATATAGCCGCTTGAAATGTGCTCTTATTGGTCCTTCGTAAAGCGACTTGTAATGAAAGAATCAAATTATTGTAGTAATAGTCTGGCTTTTTATACTTTTAGCAAAATAATAACCTATCTTACTCCGGTGGCTGCTGGAGGTACTTTCCAAAACCGTGAGGAATAAGGTTTTTTTGTAAACAATAATCAGCAATCTTCATCTTAATCTTAAACTTAATATGAGAATATATCAATTTAATTGTATCATTAAAAGTAGTTTCTATCTCGTTTTTGATCTATCATACATGCAGTGGGAATAAAAATTACTAAAAACATAGAGTAAACTTTAAACACATGGCATATAGTGGTTTAAATAACAGTTAAGATATGAAAATTATATAAAAACTTGAAATTCAAAACCAAAACCAATGTTAAAACCAAAAAAATTGAAAGGCAAAAAACATGCCGTAATTGTCTTATAACTAATTGGTACGCCTAACGTAAGGTACAACTCTCTCAACACTCAAAACCTGCTCATTTTCATCAAAAGAAAAGTGAACCTGGTCACGGACCTTAATTCGAGCGGCTTTCATGAACTTCTTCCAAGAGGTTAAAGCGTATCGAAAACCAGTCTTGCCTCTTCTTTCACGTCTTTCACGTCTGGTACCGTTGGTAATCTGCATTGGCGGATCCAGATGCAAAAATCTTACGGTCAAATCTTTTAAACCTTCATGAAGTTTAGCCATGCGTGAAACAGGATCAGGAATCCTCTGTATTGTTGTAAACATAAAAGAAGAATGTTTATTAAGTAAAAAATTGAGAACATTTGTTTTTTAGCAGTCTGTAAAATGATTTTCAAACTTACAAAATAATCTTCACCAGCCATACGAACAAACCGACGAACACCACCATGTATTTGTTCATCAATTTCATTTTCAACATCAAGAGGTGCAACTTCAGCCTGCAAATTAAATATATAACATGTATTAAATTACCATTTATATAATTTATATTTATATAAATATATAAATAAGTAACAATTTGTAATTTACCTCATCAACATCTACGTCGGGATAATTGATTTCAACACCGTTTTTTCCAAAAACTTTTAAATAGAAAAAATTACCAAAACCTCTCGTAAATAACAAAAAACAACCAACCTCCAACTGAAACAGACTAAAAATTACGTCCATACCAACGGTAAAACCGACTTTACCGTCAGACGTTTCAATGGAAACGTTAAACGTTTTGTTGTCTATCATTACAATAGAGGTTACAGCATTTGAGGAACCATCTTAACTTTTTGGCAAAATACATTGAGGAATGACCTGTAGGATGATAAAAAAATAAAAAAAAAGGATACTATTAATACAACTTATAAACTCAGTAATAATTCAATACATTATGAAAAATAATATCTGAGTTTATCTTACATAAAAATTAGATGATGGAGGGAGCATATATGTCCAGAAAGACCCACGACTAACCCCATCAACGAAATACCATAATTTAAACGTAGTGGGATCTACAGGAATAAATACTACCAAACATCCTTGGGTTAGTCCCAAGTGTTCTACAACTTTGGACCAACCACGGAAAAAAATATCTTCCCTTTAGAAGCGCTTAAAAAACATTAAAGTCCATTCCATCTTCAGTGTGTATCATAACATTTGCAGGGCCTTTATCAACACCCCATAGTTTGGACGCAGCGTCATCTGGAATGGACTAATAAATCAAACAAATGGAAAATGAATTATAATTATAATCAATACATTTAAACAATACAATACTCATAAACTGTGTTTAATAAGAAGAAAAAAAAAATAATAACTCAAATAATAATTTTTCATTTACCAGAATAACTTGGTCTGCTCGATTCATTACCCTACAGAACCAGGGTGTTCTGTAACACATTCAAATGCAATGTTAATAAATTTGAACATTTCAAGGTCATTGTTACAAAATATGTAAAACCATGAAAAAAAATAACGCTTTCATGAACTATATACCTTGACGAACATTCACCCATAGTAAATACCTACAAAACCAGGTTACATAAACAAATGACATCAGATAAATTATTATGCAATCAATATAATTAACAAACATGTTTACATTTATAAAACTTATAAATCTGAACAAATGTCAAATGTCACCACTAAGAATGTGGCAAAAGTCTTCGTAGTTCATTATATAAGGCAAACAAAAAGCATAGATGCAATGATATATAAACACAAGTAAGACATATTAAAACAACTGAAACAATTTAATTAACTTGAGTTGTATTAGACCTCAATATATTTTTTAAAAAAGAATAAGTATATAGTTCTACATGATTCAATGAGTATGATCCATGTTCCCCTACAGTTTCAATCAATCATAAGGCAATCTGAGCAATGTTTAGAACTAAGTTTTCTATATAAATGTGTTAGTTTCTAACCACAAATCATTGCAGAATTCACAGAATCTAACATCCTTGTAATATACCTCAATCAATCTCTAGGTTGAAATTTGAAAAGGATTCAGTTAAACAACTTTTAAAAAAAAAGCCCTAAAAATTTATACTCAATAATTTGCAGCTCTTAATTCAACGCTAAATAAACCTAAAACGTAAGAGAATCGGAATAACATATTAACAAATAAGCCCTAAAAATGTATACACCATCGTAATTTCATAATTTTCATAATCGACACAAACAGATGTGATATTCAGATCAGAATAAGCCCTAAAAATGTATAGCCACGAAAATTGTTACAGATCTGAATATTGAGAAAAGATCCATATGCTTACTTATGATATTCAGAGCAAATCGACACAAAATCGGATATTGAATCAAAACACATATTAAAAAAAAACCCCTAAAGTTTGCTACAGATTAAGTACCAGATAAATATGCATACCAGTGATAAAGATCGTACCTTAAATACGGGTTGACAAATCGATTGAATGCCAAATCGATGTGAACAAACAGATGTGATTGATAAATCGATTGCCCTCAGAATCGATGTGAAGAAACCCCAGAATACATATGGATTTATAGATTTACGGCTTATGCGATCAATCATCATTAAACTCGGCAACTCAATCATATTTTGGAAGATGATTATAAAGAAATATGGAAACTTGAATTCTCGGCGTTACAACCAAAGTGATAAGAGGGATTACATATAGGAGGTATATTGCCGCTCAAATCACAATTGTGAGGAATATTAAGTTGCCAGGTGGCAATTAGTGGATTAAATTTATGCCAAGTGGCACTAAAATGTATTGTTTTAATATAGATAATAGATTATATTGTAAACTTACAATGTATCTTGTTTTCTTAAATTAAGTTTTATTATCATTTTAACTTTATGTTTTAGTTAAATGATATATTCTATAAGTTTAAAAAGGATTATACAAGTTTTTCTTCTATAAATTTAGAAGGTAGTGGTGGAGATAAAAAAGTACACACAACTTTAACTCTTTTTTTAATTTGAATATGTAAAATTTTCTTGACTTTTTGTAGTAAGAAAAACATGATTTGCTACCAATTCATCAATATGGATCATATTAGCTATTTTGATTGTCGTATTTAGTTTCCTAATTGCCAGATTGGTTATAAATTGTTATAATTTCATAGAGACTCCATGCTATGTTTTCATCATTAAGTATTCAAGTTTCATATCAAATTTCTTGAAAATTTCTCTTTCATCTTCTAACTTTCGCTATGCATCACTCTTTATAAGTGTAGTTACCGAAAACATATTTATCAATTAGTGAACACACAATTCATGGTATAATTACAGTTAGAGAATCTTGATATATTAGTCAACAAATAAAATACTTGATAAATAAAGGAGTATCGGCTTTTAATAATCCTAACTATTCGCCGTTGGCCACCAACAGTCCCAACTTTAAAAATAACCACTGGCAGTCCCAACTATTAACATATTGGCCTCCAATGGACCCAGACTAACAGAACACTAACACCGTTAGTCTCTGGTCGCCGGAAAAACGTTTTTGACCGGAAAACTCTTTTTTTGGCCGGAAAACTCAACCTTTTCGTCCCAAACCTCTTTGTAACCTTATTGTGGACCTTTAGAAACATTAATCTAGTAAAAGTTCCAATTATTAAGGTCGCCGGAAAACACTTTTTTTCGCCGGAAAACTTCTTTTTACCCGAAAAACTCAACTTTTTTGCCTGAAAACTCAACATTTTCGTCCAAAACCTCTTTATGACTTTAGATCGGACCTTTAGGAACCTTTTTCCGGCCAAAAACGTTTTTCCGGCGACCAGAGACAAACGGCGTTAGTGTTTTGTTAGTCAGGGTCCATTGAAGGCCAATACGTTAATAGTTGGGACTGCCACTTGTTATTTTTGAAGTTGGGATTGTTGGTGGCCAATGACGAATAGTTGAGATTATTAAAATCCAATACTCCATAAATAAATTGTGTTAAAACTTATCGTATTGCAAAACATAATATGGTTAAAGATTCACAAGTAAAAAGTAATTCGAACACATAGAACATGAAATGCCTAAACATTTACTATATGAATTGATTGTTTGATTTATCTATCACCAATTTTGTAAAAAAAAAAAAAAAAAACCATGTATATTATACCATGTTTAGTAAACTTACAATCTATCTTTTACTATGGAGCTTTTCAAAATAACTTATTTGCTTATTTTTCTTAAATTACATTTTAGTATCCTTTCGCACAACTTATTTTTTTAGCTTAATTGATATCATATACTATAGTCTATAAGTTTACAAGGGGTTATACAAGTTATCTTTTATTAAAAAAACACGAAGTTTTAGGTAGCGTTTGTTTCATGGATTGTAATAAAATTGGAATTAACACAGAAATTGAAATTTAATTTTGAATTTAGGCATGTTTGTTTCAAATAATGGAAACAATAGAATGAGATCTGAATGGAACAGGATGTATATTATCTTTCTTATGTTGTCGTTTAATTCCAATCTATCTATATAATAAAAGAAACCACTTTGAGGACACGTGTCATCATATCAGGCCATGTCTTAGGGATAATTATTATTTTAGTTTAATATCTTTTAATTAATTATAGATAATTCTCCTACTAAATATTATTTAGTTTAATTATTACTTTTATATTTATCTATTTACTTCAAATTCAAACTTAGTTATCTAATTTGATATTAGAGTAAATTACGATTTTGGCCCTTGTGGTTATATCACTTTTATCCTTTTAGACCAAAAAGAATTTTTTTAACATCTGAGCCCTCAACGTCTTTTTTTCTAACCCTTTTGGACCCCAACGTCTTTTTTTCTAACCATTTTGACCCCTAAAAGTAAATGGATTTGAATGATTTGTTTAGTTTGGTATCAAATAGATTTTACGAAACTTAAAATAAAATTAACTAATATTGTATGAATTGAATAAATCTAATTTTGTATATCAAATAATAAAAAGTTATATCTTAAAAAACCTCATGTATTACACGGGTCGAATAAATGTAATTTTGTATAGTAAATAATAAAAAAGGTATATCTTTAAAAAACCTCGTGTATTACACCGGTTTAATAAATCTAATTTTATATACCAGTAATAAAAAAATTATATCTTTCAATATACTAATGGATAATACTCGATACGCGATAGATATGGTGATTGTGAATAGGGTTCTTGAAAAGAAGATATGTTATTCAAGAAGATATGTTATCATTTCTACATTTACAAGTTTTAAATAAATGGTTAAATTTATTGAGACTTCTTTAGATTTACAAGTTTTAATAAAGGGTTTAATTTATTGAGACTTCATTAACTTTTTATTATTTAATATACAAAATTATATTTATTCAACCTGTGCAATAAAAGAGGTTTTTTAAAAATATATTGTTTTATTATTTAGTATATAAAATTCATTTATTCAACCCGTATAATACACGGGGTTATAACCTAGTTCTTTTTTTAAACCAACAAAATATGAAACAAAGTCAACATTCCATTCTCTAAAACAAATACTAACTTGGTGTTTTTCAACAAGGTAAAACAAAAGGCGAAGCTAAATATGTGCAAAGCTTGATAACACAAGGGTGCATTAGAAATGATATCCATAAAGGAGGGGCAACAAAACAAAAATAACCAGAAACAAAAACACGATTCCAAATCCAATTTGCCCCTTGTAAAACCCTTGAAAACCCTAGATTGATTGAATCGGAAGGAAAAAATGTCATCGACGCTGTTGGAGCTGACTCGAGCGGCTCACGAAGACGTGGAGCGGTTCGAGCGACTGATTGTGAAGGATCTGCAGAATGAACCGGCTTCCAACAAGGACCGTCTCGCTCAGAGTCACCGTGTGCGCCATATGATCGACCAAATCACCTCCACTACTCACAAACTCGTAACATTTCCTCTCTAAATTGGTCATAATTCAATGTAGAAGTTGGAGTTTTCATTTAATGTGTTATTGTTTTGATATTAGGTTGACATATATGAAGATAAAGATAATGCTAGGAAGGATGAAATTGCAGCCCTAGGTGGACAAACAGCAACGGGGACTAATGTTTTTAGTGCCTTTTATGACCGATTGAAAGAGGTGACTTTTTTTGGCTTTGTAAGTCTATTTGGATGTTGTTTTCATTGCATAAAGTAACACTTGATTTTTGTACAGATTCGGGAGTACCATAGGCGGCATCCGTCAGCACGGGTTCTTGACACTACTGATGAGTTAGAGCAGTTGCTTGAAGAAGAACCACAGATTGAGTTCAGTGGAGAGGTTAGTTTAGATGTTTGTCATTATCACTTTGTTGCTATGTTGTCAAAGCGTATAGGCACACTCGAGACACATTGGCCGAGCCTAGAAGCATTAAAAGCGAGGGCTTTTTTCAGCTAGGCGCATACTTTTTTTAGGGGTTTTAGACATGTTTTTGGCTTGTTTAGGGCTATTTTAGGCTGATTTTCATTCTAGGTTTATCCAGGTTGATTCTAGTCATATACAGTTTTTTTTTTCTAACCAACTTTTGCCCGAAAATCCCTTGATTTTGCGCCTAAAAGTTCGCTTATCAAGTTGCAGCGCATAAGGTGCGCTTTTGACAACATAGGTTTGCTGCTAAATTTAGTTTTTTTTTGTGCATTTTATATACTCAAAACTGCTTGATACATGTTCCTGATATTGAAGTATGCATGATCGATAGTTTACTATCAGTGGACAATGTATTCTGCTTTGTTGATTATTTATTTTGTCTTTACTGTTAAATAAGTGACTTTTGATTAATAGGGAAGAGTTTTGTGTTTCATCATAAACAACTATTCTGTTATCAGTATTGTGTATACTGTCTCCCGAGACCTATTCTCATGGTGTTTTTTTTTCTTCGTGTGACTTGTTCTATGTAGGAAGCATACGGACGCTATTTAGACTTGCATGAATTGTACAATGATTACATCAATTCTAAGTTCGGAAAGAAAATTGATTACACTGCTTACCTTGATGTGTTTTCACAACCACAACATATACCCCGAAAACTGAAGATGACAAGGTAATCACTAATTTTAATTTTTTTTTTCTATTTGTATTTATATTATCATCATCATCATCATACTCGGTAAATCTCACCAATAGCAAAGCTAAGGTAGGGTTTGAGGAGGGTAAGATGTAGACAACTTACCTCTACCTTGTAGGAATAGATAGGCTGCTTCCAGTGTGACTCCCGGCTCGATAGTGGTTTTGCATCAAGCCTTGGACATAAGGCACATAACACTCAGCAATTGAGACAAATGCCGATTAGTGCATATACCCCCTTGTCTTTCGGCTATTAACGCCACCACATGTCTATTTGTATCTATATGTTATCTTTATCGGTGCTTGCTGTATATTATCTTTGTTTTTTCATCAGAGCTTGATTTGTATTCATCATCTTACATGAATACATGTCACACATAAGCTTAGTGGTCTTGTATATATCATGTTTTTTTAGAGATTAGAGGCTTTTATTTTAAACGTCTTATATTGTTTTTTAAATGTTTAGGACCGACTTTATTTTGTTTTTCCAGGCAGTACAAGGATTATTTGAGCAAAATGACAGAATATCTGGTGTATTTTCTTGAGCGCACAGAGCCTCTGCAAGATCTTGATAGATTATTTTTAAAGGTACTCGCATGCAACTTATTTGTCCTCTTTGCATAATTCATATATTTTCTTGAGTCCAGTCAAGTTATACGTGTGTATCTGTGTTTGATGTTTCTAAGTTTTCTTAGCAAACACATAATGAGTATGTGTTTGCAAATTGCAATCATATAAAAAAACTTTGTCTGTTGCTCAAGCATTCTCTTGATTTCTCGAAGTTCTAGTTACGTGGATAGTTATTGGCTTAATATAAAGTTTTAACATATAGCTTGAAAGCTAGTGTGCATACTTTTTTCGTTTGTTGACATTTCATAAACACTAGTGTTTTAATATGTTTGAAGCAGATCTATGTGGTCTTGTCTATAAGCGGGGCCCTAGAGTGGATATATAAACGGGTCATATTTTTTTTAAATAAGCTTGAACTATGATTTTTATTAGTTTAAGTAATTATTTTTTATATTTGGAAATGACTAGTTGTCTATAAGTGGAAATATAATGGCTTATTTAAAAACAACATAAATTATGATAGTTTTTTTAGGTTATGTAAGTATTTAGATGTAAACTCATACAATATTAACTTCTATACATTTACATTTGGATATGGAGGCAGCATTTAAGTGGATATATAAACGGGTTATTTTTTTTTGAAATAAGCATGAACTATTATGTATGATGTTTTTTTGATTTATATACATATTTAGATTTAGATGTGAACTGGTACTTCTATATTTGGAAATGACTAGTTTATAACATAGTTATTAAAGGTGCTAGGCGCATAGACGTTGCTTGGGGCCTAGGGGCAAAGCGCATAAAAAGCGAGGGCCCGAGAAAAGAAAAGCAAAGCAAAGCAAAGCAAAGCGCACAACAAAAATAAATAAAAATATTTTATCTATTAGAAAATTAATACTATTCTCCAAATAAAATAAACTAAGGGGCTGTTTGGCAACATCTGAATGGTTAAGTGCTGAACCAGTAAGAGGTCTGAACCATTAAGAGCCTGTATAATGGTAACCGTTCAGAGGCAAATGTCTGACCAATTCAGATTAGAGGTCTTAACCATTCAGACTCTGTTTAAATCTTAACCATTCAGAGGCAAATGTCTGAACCTTTTAGACATCTGCTCTTGAAACAAACAGTCTGAACCATTAAGTGCTGAACCTGAGGTCTGAACCATTAAGAGCCTCATTAAGAGGTAAACAAACAGCCCCTAAAGCTATTGTATAACATTATTATCATCTATTTACTACCAAGAGTTATAAATATTAGTGTATTAGTATAGGAAAGTAGTTTTTGTTAGATAAAAAGTAGAAATGTAGCTTGAATCTGACCGGAATTTAGAGAATTTGGCCGGAAACTCTCCGGAATTTGTGCCTGGACCATCACCTGGAGAATTAAAGCGCAATTGCCTTGACTTAAGGCACAATTGCCTCGCCCGCCTGGAAAATGGGCCTAGGCGCAAGAAGCGATGGCTTTTAACAACTATGATTTATAAGTGGTTAAGTGGGCCCTTAAGTGAAAATATAAGCGGGTTTATTTAAAAAAAATGATGATAGTTTTTAGGTTATGTAAGTATAAAGATATAAATTGATACACTATTACTTGTATAGTTGTATACGTTTACATTTGGATATTGAGGCCGCACTTTGTGGGATTTTTATTAGCGAACTATAATAGAAAGTTACTCACTTTCTGAATGGGTTGATTTGGTTTGGTTTGGTTTGGTTTGGTTCTTGGTTTAAAAGCGAGCTTTAAGCGCGCTTAAAGCGTGAAGCGATGAAGCGTTTGGAATAGCGCTTTTTTTGGTCTGAAGCGTCACAACACGTGAAGCCTTTTGAGGCGAGCGTTAAGCGCGAAGCGACCTTGGTTTGAGGCGACGCTTCAGCCCAATCAGGTCACATTTGGGTCATTTTTTTAGGCCCAATAGTTTTTAAATAGGGTTTAAATGAGGCCCTACTTCTTTACCCTAATAATCAGCCGCTATCTTTTAACGTATTCAGCCGCTCCCTTCCTCTTCTCCTGCGATTCTGAGAGCTATTATCTCTGCAACTTGATTTATGTTTATGTTTTAAGTGTGTTTCGACTTTAATTTATGTTTTAACTATGTTTTTTATGTGTTAAGTGTGTTTTTTAATCATGTTTTTGTGTTTATTATTGATTAACAAGTAGAATAGGTCATATTGATATGTACAATATTTTTTTTTTTATTTTTTTTATTTTGAGCGCTTCGTATACGTGAAGCTCTCGCTTCACGCTTGAAGCTCTCGCTTCACGCTTGAAGCTTCGCTTAAAGCTTTTGGAACCAAAACGCTTCGGAGCGCCTCATGCTTTTTTAAACCAAGGTTTGGTTTGTGTTTGCTCAAAAAAAGGTTAGCTAAAAGGGGAATAGATCTAGTGCCTTTTAGCTGTACTATATAAAGGTTTAGCTTACAATTGTATCAATCTGTTAAAATTGTTTCTGTAATCATCTTTATCATGTTAGTTATATGCAGGAAATAAAAAATTGAACAAGTGAACCCACCCTAATAATGACATGTTTCAACCTAATCTCATATTCCCATTTTGACTTGTTACCAGACACCTGACCAACCCATCATTTAAATGTAATTTTGAGAAAGTAGAACTCAATTTTGGTTTGAACAATCATAAGGGGTTGGTAAATATAGTGAGTTTATTTATTTGATTTATCATAGAATTATGTGTATGTGGTTCATTGATTTGAAAGAATGCATAAACTTATTCACGAGCCACATTCATTGATTTGAAAACAGGTGACGGCAGAGTTTGAAGAGCAATGGGCTGATGGCAAAGTAGATGGATGGAAAGACGAGGCTCAAGAGAATGGACATGCGACTGATAAAAATACATCAGAACTCGATCTAGAGTACTATAGTACAGTCAATGACCTAGTTATAATTGGCCCTGAAAGGTTAAAGGAGGTAAGCGCATAATAGTTCATTACTTTAGCATGTTTCTTCCAATTTTTGTAAGATATCAATCTAAAATTTGTTAAATGGTAATACAGAAGTTTCAATGCTTTGTTAAATTCAACTAATTTCAAATATGTATGTAGGCATTGGGTGCACTGGGATTAAAAACAGGAGGTACCGTTCAACAACGTGCGGAAAGGCTTTTTCTTACCAAGGTATCAATTTTTTACGCTTCTTTATTTACTGTTCTTACGAAGGGATCTCATACGTCTTGTTTTCTAACCCCTGCAGCACACTCCTCTTGAAAAGCTGGATAAAAAACATTTTGCAAAAGGTGTACGCAGGCCCGAACAAAATGGCACTGTTACTGCTCAACATCAAAATGACGATTTAAAACAGATTGCCCTCATGGAAGTCAAGATAGAGAAGCTTTGCGAGATTTTGTCAGAGGTAAATTTATCAAAAAAGTTTTTATAAAATTTTTTTTTGTCTGTGAATCTTTAATGATGGAAGTGACCTATGATTTTTGTGTGCAGAAAATAGAGCGAACAAAAGAAAACGTTGAGAAGAAACAAGCTCAGATATACGAGGAAATAGATGCTGAAAGAGAGGATGTAAGTTTGGTTCTTATATCATAACGATAAAAGAATATAATAATACTCATCTTGAGTTTTTTTGGTTAACTTTTCTAATTTTTAGGAGGAAGTACCCGACATTGAGAGTGATGACGAGGATCAACAAATATATAATCCCTTGAAGTTGCCAATGGGCTGGGATGGAAAACCTATACCTTATTGGCTCTATAAACTTCATGGCCTCGGTCAGGTAATGATTCTTCTTTTTCTTTCTAAAACGGCCCTGTTTCAACCAGTTTTTATTTTGCCCAAAACCTGCTTTGACCCGGGATAGGATCCGATTCTGATTAATAAAGATGGAAACTGAAATTGATACGAAGAAGATGATGATGCAATCGGATCTTACAGACTCGATAGACTAACACCGAAGTGTTCCTAGGGCTACGCCCTCTCTCTAAACCAAGCTAGAGCCTAATAAACTGAATAATACTCTCCCTGCCTCCCTAAGGATTATTGATACCTATTTATAGAAATATAAGTTGCACTTGACCCCCTCCCAAAATAGACAAATGACATTTAGACTAGAAACTAGAACATGATTCCTATCAACCCGTTAATCGACCGTAAGCTTTTTAATATAATTAAACTAGGTTAGAACCTCGTGTATTAGACGGCTTGAATTAGTAAAATTTGGTTTTATTTTGTAATTTTAAGTATGTGTGATCATAATGAAGGGTAAAAGAGGAGAATGAGAATCACAACTCATAAATTTAGAAAAATAGAAACAAAAAACGGTCAATTTTAAATTTTATTATAAAGGGGAATTGGCCTCTAATAATCCCAACTAGAGGTCTTTGGCCATTGACAGTCCCACCTTTGAATATTCCCCCCATCAGTCCCACTTTTTACCTATTTTTCCTACACTGGTCCCCCGGTAAAAAAAAACTTAACGGAGTTAAGCTTTTTTTCCAAATTACAAACAGATTTTTTAGGGCTTTTGATCAGAACGACGATACTGAGTTCATTGATGTAAAACTTGCCTCGAAATGGTGCTCCAAATGACTTGATTTTTGTTAATTGGAAATTTAAACACCCGAATTGAAGCGTCGTTTTCATCATATGGAGTACCGTTTCGAGGTAAGTTTTACATCAATGGACTCGTATCGTCGTTCTGATCAAAAGCCGTAAAAAACTGTTTGTAATTTGGAAGAAAAACATAACTCCGTTAAGTTTGTTTAACGGGGGACTGGTATAGGAAAAATAGGTGAAAGGTGGGATTGGTGGGGGGAATATTTAAAGGTGAGACTGTCAATGGCCAAAGACCTCTAGTTGGGATTATTACAGGCCAATTCCCCTATTATAAATTGGTAAAAATTTAAATAATGAAAACATGCAATGTTGATGACAACGAAATATGGAAATGTATTAAAATGTGATAATGAAAAAAGAAATAGGTGAATTTGAAACGGGTAAGGATCCACGTAATGGGCATACGGAATTAGGCAGAAAAACAAAAAAATAAGGTTGCTTAGAATTGAGCCACGTGTCCCCTAAGATATATATTTATTAGGTATAGAGATAGAGTTTGGGATTGAGTTAGAGATAGAAATTATATAAAGGTTTAACATGTTTATTCCTATATTGTAGGAAGTAAAAAATAATATATAAATTTAAATTAATATTAGTGAAAAAGATAAATGTGGAGAGTGACTCTGGTAGTGACTCGTGCCATTCTTTGGAATCGTTTATTCTAATAGGGATATTTCTTATGTGAATAATTAATTTTCAGGAGTTTAAGTGCGAGATATGTGGAAACTATAGTTACTGGGGACGAAGAGCCTATGAGCGCCATTTCAAGGAGTTTCGACATCAGTATGGGATGCGTCGTCTTGGTATTCCAAATACTAAAAATTTCAATGAAATTACATCGATTGAGGTATGCCTTTCTTATAACCTTTTAATAGTATCATTTTCTTTTGTGGTGCTATCAGTTTTAGTTACAGCTGTTATGATTTTGTTAACTACTCACAGGAAGCACAACAACTGTGGGAGAGAATTAAAGAGAAGCAAGGGGTGAACAAGTGGCGTCCAGATTTAGAGGAAGAATATGAAGACCGAGAGGGTAATATTTACAACAAAAAGACGTACACTGATCTTCAACGTCAAGGCTTGATATAATAGACGTCGTTTACTGCAAGTAAGTTTTATTATTTGATAGTCATTTACTTGATGAATGGTTGGATATGGGTTTTGGTTTTATCTATCAACACATTACACGGAATGGCATCACTATGTTGAAAATAATTAGATTATTATAGTTGTATGATACAATATATGTGTATCATGTGACCCACTAATGATAAATTACTTAAAACTTTTTCAACTGAAAGTGTTTTAGGTCAATTCGATCCAAGTAAGACCATAGTTAAACCTTTTGACTTGTTAATTAACCTACCCGTCAGTTTTGTCACCTTTGTTGTGCTGTTGTTTGCACCTGTTAATGGTTTCTTGATTTCATTTGATGACAGGATCATTCTGCACGGAATTTCTGTTTTAGTGTGCGGCTGTAATCACAAGCAGGAGCAAGTTGTTTTTGGTTGATAATGTTAATCTCCTTACTTCGTTGTACTAGTATTGTGATGTTTTAGAGCATAGATGCAATTCAGCTGGTTGGCTTCGTTAAGCACCTAAATTCTTCGGTCACCCAATCCTACATAACAATGTATTTTTCGGGTTTATTTTGTTATGGATCCGACATCTTATATGAAACTTTTCTGTGGGGTTTTCTTTGTAAATGTGGTCTGATATAAACAGTCCTATATAGGTATGGCAAAATGTGTAGGTTGGTCAAATCAGGTAACGTGTCAAGACGAATCGGGTTATTCAATGGGTCGTTTTAAAGAACATCACTTTGATTAGCTCCAAATAGGTTTTGATAAAGTGGGATCGAATTTAACAAGTCAAGTACACCTGCTAGGGACGTACATACGCCACATTTCTTCTCTAGAAAAGTACTGAAACGAGTGCACCTGCTAGGGACATAGTGTTCGGTCAAATGGGCGTACCACGGTTAACTAGGCGCGCCACATTTCTATTTCTTCTCTGTTGCACGGTGACCTTTTTCCTAGTTCAAAACAGCTGCAAAGGGACAAGATTTTGACGAAGTTAACTTGGTATTTGAAGAAACACCAACCTTTGCTGTAGTATCCGACTAATACTTCAACCCTTAGCGATCCGAACTGTTAGCTGCAAAACAGAATACCGTTAGGACTCGTTACAGGAATGGGGTTATTCCTGTAACCACCATCCGGCGTGAGAATAAGTCTCGGTTTTGGGAGTAAAAGAGTATGTGTAGAGAAGAAAGTAAAACGAGAACAAGATACCTCATACCTTAGATGTTTACCTCTATTTATAGTTTACCATTAGGGTTTCCCTTAACTTAGGATGGGCTCCGATAAGTTAGGGATTTGCATAATCTGTCAAAAAAGTTGGGGATTTAGTTACGTGACTTATTCATGCATGATGGAATGTTCTAGAATAAGTGTTTATGATTATTTATTTATAATAAAATAATAGGTAATGACTGGGTCGGGTTAGCCGATTCGGGTCATACCTCGTCATGTCCCCCCAATCCGAAGTTATGAAATGAAATTCATGAAATCGGACTAAAAAAGGAAAAGTCAGCATGCCCCATTTAGGGCAAGTTTATAAATAGAAGTACCGTTGTGTGTTTTGAAAAAAATGGCGGTGATGGGATAGGATGTGACAGTTAAGTCATCATTGGTATGACAACTGCACCCACCCTGTTCTGACGCGTATTCCCGTCTGTTCATCTTTTCGAATTTGAAAAGTTGCCCTTTTGTATAAATAGTACTCCTGTTTTCGGTTTTTGAATTCCACTACCTTTCTTGTTCACAACCATTTCTCTCAATTTCTTGTTTCGAAAAAATGGCCTCTAAGACCGGCGAATCCTCTTCCTCTGCCTCGGCTGGCTCCGATGCACTGTTCTGCAAATGGGGAGTGGTGTCGTACAACAACCTTGTGCAAAATTACGACATTAGGGCTGAGTGGAATCCTGTGTTACCATCGAAAACGGATATGGCATTCCCATTAAAGGAAGGTAAAATCACATTGTTTAGTGATTTTTTCAAATTTTGTAACTTCCGATTCCCCATTACCAAGTTTTGCAAGTTGGTCCTTGACCATTATTGTATCCATATTTCCCAAATGCATCCCCTGGGGTTGGTGAAACTTCGATAGTTCGAATTTGCTTGCGCGACCCTAGGTCATATTCCTGAACTTATCGTTTTTAGGGCTTTTTTCACTCTTGTGTGGAAATCCCCCTTTTTTACCTTCGACCGGCCGATGTGTCTTGCTTGAGAGACATTCCTACCAGTTCCAAGGACAAAGATTGGAAGAATAAATTTTTCTACATTGATGCTGGTGTGATTCCTGGCGAGATGCACTGGAGGGATATGGGGCCGAAAGACAAGGTTAAAGATGATAGTCCTCCAGAAGACGCTTACATAGCAAACGCCCTGTATACGAGGTTGTGTGGTCGCCCTTTTGAGTGCACGGTAATCCCAGAAGGGGCCTTGTTAATGGCAGGGATGAGCCTGCTATGGCGTGACATCAAGCAGTATCCTTCGTTCCGGAGGGATGATGAAGGTACACATATTTTTTGCCAACCATATATTTTGCCATCTATGAAATAACGTGTATGCGTATCGCAGGGGAATGGAGCTTGTTTGACTTTGTCGACCCTCCACGGCATACTGCGTTGAGGGTCGCGGACCGCGTGCTTGGTGATCAAGAGCCGGATGTTTTGAAAGTTCACCTGGAGCAGTTTTTGTTGCCCGCTATGCCGGCGGACCCAGCTGTGTATATCTCCCACCCTCCCCCGAGTGGGGGAAGTAGTGTTGCTGTTCCAGAGAGGAAACCAACCCGGATAAAGGTTACCGGGAGGAAGTATATGGCGGCCGGTGCGACAACCTCCTCCACCGGCGGGACGACATCCTCCAGGGGTGATACTCCTGCTGCTACTGAATTGACAAGTCCAACCCGTGTTGCGAAGAAACGGAAAACGTTTATTGCACCTACCCTGACTGCGTTCGAGGCTGTGCAAGCCGCCTATGCCCTGCCGCTTGGTATGTACTTTTTGCTTTTGGATGTTATTGTGGATTATGAGATTCATGTTATTGAAGGTCATGTTTAATACAGGTACTACTGGCGGGGTTCAAGCTGAAAATGTGACACCCATCCCATTGTCATCTATGGGGGCATTGCCTTCCACTGCTAGCAAAAACAGTCTTTCAGAGCTTATACTTCAGGCGAGTGTTACCGCCGCTGTTAGTTGTACCATGCCGCCGCCCATGCCTACCGCTGCTGTGACTGTAACAACTGCCTTCCAGTGTCACTCCTTCCTCCTTGTTTGATTCTCCATTGAGCATATTTACTGCTACCATGTAACACCTCGAAATTTTGTGTCCAATAACGTGTTAACACGTGTCATGAGTTTACACGTGGCATTAAATATTAAATAAAGGACTAAAGTTGACAAACCTTGAAAGTATGTAAATTCGAGGGTTATAAATGTCAACGAAGGGTAAATATACTGTATAGTAACCCTAAATGATGCTCGTACCTTCAAACGAATAAATCATGGATCGTACGGAGCGAAACGCGGGAGAAAGTGAGAGATTACCAGCTACAGTGGTTAATTGTGTCAACATGTTTAATTTATACCTCTGAGTGACCCTTTGACGAACCCGGGGCTTTGTAACAGTAAAATACGCTCACTAGAATATACTATATAAATTTCGCGAAGTTCCGTTTTAAAACGAGAAAGTTATGATCAAATTCGTATGCGAGGGGTTGAAAGCGTCAACAATAAAAGTTAAGGCTTTTCAGATAGTAATTAAACTAACCGGGGACTTAGCAATGCGGGTAAAGGTCACGAGGCCCCTATTCGTAAATAATCGAGGGCCAAATCGCAAAGTTACCCCTTCGAAACCGAAAGGTCAGGTTAATGATTACAAAAGATTTGAAAATCTTGGAAATCAGACCTCAGGCGGGCCGCGTTGATGAAATAAGCAAGCTAATGCGGGCCGCGAGCCACCTGTTGATTCGTTTACTGACATGAAGATTCAGGCGGCCCGCGCCCATGTTGCATGACCTCTAATGCGGGCCGCGTACGAGTCCCAGATGCAGAAACTTTGGACAGATTCACTGTTTAAGCTAGTGAACGACCCTGTGAGCATTTATTGAAGCATGGGCGCCCTCTACATGCCCCCTAGCACCCAGGGCCACCTGCTGAACATCCATGATCCATTGTAGGGTGAGTTGTAATGATCTTGAGCCTAAATTTTCATTATAAAAGGCACTACATTGCACATAATTGAATCACACCTCAAACCTGCTCTCTTGATCATCTCTGGAGCTCTCAAGCACTCTTCTAACATCTCTAGTCGTGCACCAAGCTTCTGTAAGTTGCCTAACCCTTTGTGGTTTCGTTTTTCCATAGTTTTAGCTTAAAAGTCAATCCGTCGTAATTAACGATTGACTTTGCGATAAATCACAAATGGTCCAGTGGTTTGTCGAATCAAAGATAGTTATATGTTGGTAATCATGTGGGCTTTAAACCCCTAAAAGGGCACCCTCTGATTCCCACTCTAACTAGTCCAAATATCGAGTCAAACGTGCTTAGAAAAAGTCAACAGAAATGTCATTTTGCGATTTAATGCATAATCAGTAATGTAGATGATGTGTAACCTGTTTAAACACTCATAAAACATGATAATAAATATATTAACTAGTCTAAGCTTGTTTGATCCGACCATTTACTGTTTAAGACCCGGTTCGGAGCCGAAAGTCGCAAAGCTTTGACTTTTGCATTGACTTCAGTTCTGACCCGTTAAAGTTTGATATAGATATGCCTTAGGACTCTCTTAGGACCAGGTTAAATGACGGTATAACCCTCTGTGACCGGTTCGTTGTCTGTCCGAGTCTTTTACACAATTCCGTTAAATGCTTAAAAGTTGACCGTAACGCTCTTTTTAAATTTAAAACGAGAATTTCGGACATGTGAAAGAATCATAACCTTAGTTACTGATTTCTAAGCATGTCCCTAAAACTTCACGTCAATCCGAGGTCCAGAATAGGAGTTATGCTAAATAGCGCAAATTACGGAAACTTTAGTAATTTAATAGCGCAATTAGCATAACGCCTATCTAAACCTAGATTTCGACACCAAACCTTTTACACACTGATGTAAAATAATAATTTGGGATTTTTAAAGATTTTTAATTATTTTTAACCTGCTCATAACCTGCGGTTATGGCAACGGTTCGGTAAATACCGAATATACCCTTTTCGGCCATAACTTGAGTTCTACAAGGTCTTTTGACCCGATTCCAGTTGCTACTGATTTTAAATAATAAATAAAGTATTTTAGACTTTATAAACTGTTCGGGAAACTCAGATTTTCTGTAGAACTCAGAAACCTCTTTTATAATCTTTAAAAAGACCGAAATACCCCTACGGGGCATAATATGAACTTAAACTCGTTACGGGCATTATGGAAAGTATCCTACTGATACCACAACCTATTTAAGGCATATTGACTTAGGAAAACAGTGTAGGACTCTTACGGTTACCCGTTACGCCTTTTGCGCGCACGGTTCGGCTTATGTAACTAGTTTACATAAAATAGCCGAAACGGGTCAAACCATATTGTTTTGACCCCAAAATCCAGAATGTGGTTATTAAAACCATATAAAACAAGTATTCAAACTTGTTGGGTCCAAATCACATTCCATTCACGGTTTTCGCCTTTCACGCGATTAAACCGCAACTATCCTTCGAAAACTGACCGGTCTAAGCTACGGCTAAATTAAAGACCTGTTAGGATTCTAATAGGTTAATTTAAACCTTCGTTCCAGATTAGGGGACCAGTAAAAGCTATCTGCAATTTATTTCAATTAAGGATTTATACTTGCAAAGGTAAATACTTTTAACTTATTTTCCGTTATACGGGCTTGGGTTACGGTATATAGCATACCGCTTGATCGGGCATCAAATTCTCCACAGTTAAGTGGGTAATTGAATAAATTTGATCGGCTCGTTTAAACAGTCTTGTTACTTAAAAGCCTTTGGGGGGTTAATGACCATGTCCCGGATATCCCTGGCATCATTTTACGAAATGGCCACGACCTAAGCGCGGAGTGTAGGCGTACACTCGTCAGTGCATAAATAGATCGCTGTGGTGTGTCTATTGATCTTTAACCCGGACTTGATCCGGGCCACTGAACGCATAAGGAACATGTAATTCGTTCACAAGGTTATATATCTAAATAATTCTCCCAAGTTATAAAAGAGTTTGTGCCTTGTGCATTCAAATCAATTTTAATAAACATTTTTACAAAAGTGTCGGTTGAATTGTCACACCCCAATTTCCACGTGTCTCACCGGTGGCCCGGTGGGGGATTACCGTGACGATGTTGGCAACAATATAGTCAAACCACACAATTATATAATGCACAGCGGAAGCTTAAGATAAATATATAAACTTCAACCTCTGATTGTAATATCAAATGTATTACAGAAGTCGAATGTATCCACAGCGGATCAAAATAAATAAATATTGTTCATTTAGATACGGCATCGAGTTTGCGAGACTATTCATGATGCTTAGGCAGCTAATACCAGCCAATTTCGTCTAGCACCTGCACTTAATCTTTTTGGGGAAAATACGTCAGTTTACACTGGTAAATACATTCAACTGACACATTTGAAAATGTTTATTAAAATTGATTTGAATGCACAAGGCACAAACTCTTTTATAACTTGGGAAAATTATAATAAAATCTTGTGAACGTTTTACATGTTCTTTTATGCGTTCAGTAGCCCGGGTCGTGCCGGGTTAAAGATTTATAGACACACCACATTGCGTAAAACCGTAGTATAAAAACCAACGGCTACGTCTTTTAATTTAATGTCGACACTTTATACCGGGTGTACGCCTACACCGGGATGTCGATGGTCGTGGCCATTTCGTAAAATGATGCCAAGGATATCCGGGACAACGGTCATTAAACCCCCCAAAGGCTTTTAAGAAACAAAACTGTTTAAATGAGCCGATCATATTATTTAATTAACCACCTAAGCGATGGAAGAATACAATGCTCAATCAAGCGGTATTAATATACCGTAACCCAAGCCCATATAGGGGAAATAAGTTAAAGTATTTACCTTTGCAAGTATATTTCCTTAATTTGGATTAAATCACCGATAGCTTTTACTGGGGCTCCTAATCTGGAACGAAGGTTTTAATTAACCTCTTAGAATCCTAACGAGTCGTTATAATGGCCGTAGCCTAGACCGGTTGGTTCCGATATATATAGATATGGTTTAATCGCGCGAAAAGGCGAAAACCGAGAATGGAGTGTGATTCTGACCCAACAAGTTCAGAGACTTGTTTTATATGGGTTTATGGTTCACACTCTGGATTTTGGGGTCCAAATAATATAATTTGACCCGTATCGGCTAATTTATGAAAACTAGTTTCATAAGCCGAACCGTGCGCGCAATAGGCGAAACGGTTAACCATGAGAGTCGTACGCTTATTTCCTAAGTTAATATGCCTTAAAGAAGTTGTGGTATCAGTAGGATACCTTCCGTGATGCCCGTAACGAGTTTTAGTTAATATTACGCCCCGTAGGGACTTTTCGGTCATTTTAAAGTCTTTAAAAGGGCTTTTCGAGTTCTACAGGAAATCTGAGTTTCCCGAACAGCTTATAAAGCTTAAAATACTTTATTTATTATTTAAAATCAGTAGCAACTGGAATCGGGTCAAAAGACCTTGTAGAACTCATGTTTTGGCCGAAAAGGGCATATTCGGTATTTACCGAACCGTAGCCATAACCGCAGGTTATGAGCGAGGTAAAAATTATTAAAAATCTTTAAAATTCCCAAAATATTATTTTAATACAGTGGTTAAAAGTTTTGGTGACGAAATCTTGGTTTAGATAGGTGTTATGCTAATCGCGCTGTTTATTACAAAAGTTTATTTAATTTGCGCTATTTAGCATAACTCTCATTCTAGACCCCGGATTGATGTGAAACTTTAAGGACATGCTTAGATTTTAGTAAGCAAGGTTCTGGTCCGTTCACGTGTCCGAAATACTCGTTTTATTTTCAAAAGGCCGTTACGGTCAACTTTTAGGCGAATGACGGAAATACGTAAAAGACTCGGATAACTCATGAACCGATCACAGAGGTTTATACCGACATGTGATCTGGTCCTAAGAGAGTCCTAAGGTATATCTATACCTCACTAAAACGGGTCAGAACTGAAGTCAAAGCAAAAGTCAAACTTTTGCGACATTCGGCTCCGAACCGGGTCAATATAGCAAATGGTCGATTCAAACGAGCGCAAACAAGTTTATATACTTATTATCATGTTTTATAAGTGTCAAAACAGGTTTTATAACATATACATTACAGATTATGCATAAATCGCTAAAATAGCTTTCTGTTGACTTTTTAACCGCACGTTTGACTCGATATTTGACATAGTTAGAGTGGTGATCAGGGGAAACCCTTTTTGAGGTTTATTACCCACATAAATACCAACTCATAACCACTTTTGATTCGTCATAAGACTGAACCATCACTGAGTTATTTTAAAGTCAAACCGTATTTACGACGGTTTGGTTCTTAGCCATTTACTAAGGAAATGTGAAACCACAAAGGGTTAGATCACTTACAGAAGTTGAGAGCTGATTATAGAGCAGAGAAAAGGACTTGAGGGCTCTTGCAATGACCAGAGATGTGTGTTTTTGGTGTTGTGAATGTTATGTGCATAATGTGGCTATTTATAGCCAATGCCAAGCATCTATGATCATCACAAACACCTACAACAGTCCAGAGATGATGGGTAGGTGTCCCAGAGGTGTATGGGTCGAGTAGGGGGCGCCCATGCCTCATTGATTGATTGTTTGGTCGTTCATATGCTCCAAAAGGCATGTAGTTACTAACATTCTGCATCTGGGCACTTTACGCGACCCGCATGGAAGTTCCATGCGTTTATAATGCGGGTCGCCTAAGATTCATATATCAGACGCGTAAAACAGGAGGCTCGCGGCCCGCCTCAACTTAAGTCTAACCTTCACGCGGGTCGCGAGGGGTCTGTTTTTCAGATTTTTAAAATCTTTTGTAATGATTATCAGAATCCGGTAATTAATAACGAAATCTTTCGTAATGATTTACCTGACCTTTCGGGTTTGAAGGGGTAACTTTGCGGTTTGGCCCTCGGTTATTTACCGATAGGGGCCTCGTGTTATTTACCCGTATTTATTAAGTCCCCGGCCAGTTTATTAATTATTTGGAAAGCCTTAACTTTCACTGTTGACGCTTTTAACCCTTCTCATACGAATTCGAGTATAACTCTCTCGTTTTAAGACGGAACTTCGCGGAGTTTATACATTATTTTCTAGTGAGTGTATAATACTGTTACGAAGCCTTGGGAATGTTAAAGGGTCACTCAGAGGTAATATTAACATGTTGACACAGTTAACCCCTGTAGCTCGTAATCTCTCACTTTCTTCCGCGTTTCGCTTCCGTACGATCTTATGATTTATTCGTTTGAAGGTACAAGCATTATTTAGGGTTACTATACAGTATATTTACCCTTGTTGACATTTATAACCCTCGAATTTATATACTTTCAAGGTTTGTCAAAATTAGTCCTTTATTTAATATCAATGCCACGTGTAAACAAATGACACGTGTTAACACATTATTGGACACAAAAATTCGAGGTGTTACATCCTCACCCCCTTAAAATAAATCTCGACCCGAGATTTACTCAAATAAATAAGGGTACTTTTCTTTCATTGTGTCTTCGACTTCCCACGTATATTCGGGACCTCTACGAGCATCCCATTTGACTTTTACAATCGGTACGTGCTTTCTTCGAAGCTTTTTCACCTGTCGATCTTCAATCGACAAAGGTTTTTCTATAAACTTTAAGCTCTCATCTATATGCACATCTGTGTGTGGAATCACCAATGATTCATCGGCGAAACACTTTTTGAGGTTGCAGATGTGGAACACATCGTGAATTCCATTGAGCTCTTCAGGCAAGTTCAACTTATAGGCGACTGACCCGACCCGTTCAATGACCTCAAAAGGTCCTATGTATCTCGGACTCAGTTTGCCTTTCTTGCCGAAACGCATCACCCCCTTCCAGGGTGATACCTTAAGCAACACTTTTTCACCTACTTCGAAGTGAAGATCCTTACGTTTTGGATCAGCGTAGCTTTTCTGCCTATCGCGGGCAGCCTTGAGACGTTCCCGGATCTGGACAATCTTGTCCGTTGTCTGGAAAACAATCTCTGGTCCTGATAATTGGACCTCTCCTACTTCCGCCCAACAAACAGGCGATCTGCATTTCCTACCGTATAATGCCTCGAAAGGCGCAGCCTTTATGCTGGTGTGGTAGCTATTATTGTAGGAGAATTCGATTAGGGGTAGGTTCTTATCCCAGTTACCGCCTAAATCGATCGCACATGCACGAAGCATGTCTTCTAGCGTTTGGATAGTACGCTCACTTTGACCGTCTGTCTGTGGATGGTAAGCCGTACTAAAGTTTAAACGCGTGCCCAAAGATTGCTGGAAACTCTTCCAGAAATGAGACGTGTACCTGGTATCCCTGTCCGAGATAATAGTCACAGGTATGCCGTGTAAGGCTACAATCTTATCAACATAAAGTTGGGCTAACATATCGGAGCTATACGTCTCCTTGATGGGTAGAAAATGGGCTGATTTAGTCAGCCTATCGACTATGACCCATATTGTATCGTTTCCTTTCCTGGTTTTGGGTAACTTGGTTATGAAGTCCATAGTTACGCATTCCCACTTCCACTCGGGAAGTTCAGGCTGTTGTAGCAAGCCAGACGGCTTTTGGTGCTCGGCTTTGACTTGAGCACAAGTTAAGCACTTCGCTACGTGGGCGGCTACAGACTTTTTCAAGCCTATCCACCAATAATTTGCCTTCAAATCTTGATACATCTTGTCAGCACCAGGATGGACTGAGTATTTGGAACTATGGGCTTCCTGGAGGATAACATCTCGTAGTCCTCCATATATTGGAACCCATATACGTCCGTTTAATCTAAGGATTCCATCCTTGCTAAGAGTCAACTGCTCCTCAGTTACTCCTAACCTTTCATTAGGATAATTAGCTTCCAACACAGCCCCTCGCTGTGCAGCTAATATCCGCTCAATCAAATTGTTCTTGACTTCAATGCTCTTGGCATTGATTCGTATAGGTTTTACCCTTTCTTTCCTGCTCAAGGCATCAGCGACTACATTCGCCTTGCCGGGATGGTACCTGATCTCGCAATCATAGTCATTCAGGGTCTCCATCCAACGGCGCTGCCTCATGTTCAACTCCTTCTGGTTGAACAGGTGCTGGAGGCTTTTGTGATCAGAATAAATCACAAATTTAATACCATAAAGGTAGTGCCTCCACAACTTCAGTGCAAATACAACGGCACCCAACTCCAAATCATGGGTGGTGTAATTCTTTTCGTGCACCTTTAATTGCCTTGAAGCATAGGCAATCACCTTGCCCTTCTGCATAAGCACACACCCCATGCCCGTGTGTGATGCATCGCAGTAAACTACGAATTCATCAGTACCTTCAGGTAATGTCAACACAGGTGCGTTGCTCAGCTTTTGCTTCAGGATTTCGAAGGACTCTTGCTGCTTTGGGCCCCAAATGTACTTTTCTTTCTTCTTGGTCAAGGAAGTCAAGGGCGCAGCAATCCTTGAAAAATTTTCAATAAATCTCCGGTAGTATCCTGCTAACCCCAGGAAACTACGGATTTCGGTAGGCGTCTTTGGCTCTTGCCAGTTCATGACTGCCTCTACCTTAGCGGGATCCACTTGGATACCACGCTCACTCACAACGTGACCTAAAAATTGAACCTCTCGTAGCCAGAATTCACATTTCGAGAATTTGGCGTAGAGTTTCTCACGCTGTAGTAATTCGAGAATGCAACGGAGGTGCTTCTCGTGGTCAGCTTGGTTTTTGGAATATATAAGGATATCGTCGATGAAGACGATGACGAATTTGTCCAAATACGGCTTGCAGACGCGATTCATGAGATCCATGAACGCAGCCGGTGCATTTGTGAGCCCAAAAGGCATCACTAGGAACTCGTAATGACCATAGCGAGTCCTAAATGCTGTCTTATGTACATCTTCATCTCTGACCCTTAGTTGATGATAGCCCGACCTTAAGTCGATCTTTGAGAAGTAGCTCGCTCCTTGCAGCTGATCGAACAGATCATCGATCCTCGGCAAAGGATATCTGTTCTTTATGGTAACTTTATTTAGCTCTCGGTAGTCGATGCACAACCGCATCGATCCGTCCTTCTTCTTTACAAATAGGACTGGTGCTCCCCAGGGAGATGAACTAGGTCTGATAAAACCTTTCGCCAGCAGTTCATCCAACTGGGTCCTCAGTTCTTTCATTTCCGTTGGAGCTAGCCTGTAAGGTGCTCTTGCTATCGGAGCTGCTCCAGGAATGATGTCTATCCTGAACTCCACTTGTCTATCTGGTGGCAAACCAGGTAGTTCTTCAGGAAAAACCTCGGGATATTCAGAAATGACAGGAAGATCCTCGATCTTCGGCTTAGGTTCTTCTATTATCACCTGGGCCATGTAAATTACACAGCCTCTGTTTAAACACCTTGAAGCTTTGAGCATAGATACGTCCTCGGGTAACCCGTACTGCGTATCTCCTCGAATGGTAAGCGATTCACCACTCGGAGTCTTTAAAACTATTTGCCTCTTGCCGCAAATGATTTGGGCCTGGTTATGGGATAACCAGTCCATGCCTAGCACAATGTCAAAACCCGCTAATTTGAAGGGAAGTAGAGATAAAGGAAAAGAATGGTTCCTAATGGACATTTCACATCCTTCTAGAACAGTTGAGACGGTTTCTATCGTGCCGTCTGCTAACTCTACTTCGTATTTCATATCAAGGGTTTTGATAGGCATATTTAGTAGTTGGCAAAATTTCTGGTCTACAAAGGATTTATCAGCGCCAGAATCGAATAGTACTCTTGCAAATATATTATTTACGAGGAAAGTACCTGTAAGCACATTGTCGTTCTGGACCGCTTCCTTTGCATCCATGCGAAAAACTCTCGCATTTGACTTCTTTGTCTCTTCCGCCTTCTTGGCATACTTTGGGCAGTTACTCTTGATATGCCCCTTTTCATTACAACCATAGCAGGTTGCATCCTTGATTTTCTTGCACTCCACAGTTTTATGATCCTTGGACTTGCATAGTCCACAGGAAGGAGTCTTTGATTGCGACTGTGAGTTTGATGCAAATCTGCATTTCCCAGAGTGGGGTTTCTTGCAGATCTTGCAGTTGGGCCTTTCACCAGTTTGCCCATCTTTCTTCGCCTCCGACCCTCTTTTTCCTTCACCGTTTCCACGGTGCTTCTTCCCTGATCTTCGTGAGGTATCATCCTCACGTTTTCTCTTCTCAGCCTCCTTGTTCCTTAGAGTTCTCAGACGGACAGCGTCTAAGGTGAGAGACAAGGAGAGGTCAGTAACTGACCTGAAGGTCGTCGGCCGAGAGGCCTTTACACTCGCCTTTATTGCGGGCTCCAAGCCCCCAATAAAACGGGTGATTCTTCGAGGTTCTGGTGTTACAAGGTACGGGACCAGACGAGACATGGTATTGAAACTCGTCAAATATGCCTGGCAGTCCAGGTTCGTCATCACCAGTGACACAAAGTCAGCCTCAATCTTCTCAACCTCATGCTGAGGGCAGTAGTTTTCCTTAATGAGAGCAATAAATTCCTCCCATGTCATTTTGTACAAAGCAGACTTACCAGATGCCTGCACCAACGCCCTCCACCATGCCAGGGCCTCGCCCTTAAATGACTGGGACACATATTTCACCACATCCCTCGCTGCACACCCGCTGATGTCCACAATAGTGTCCATCTCATCTAGCCAGGTGATACAATCAACAGCACCTTTCTCCCCTGTAAATTCCCGGGGCTTACAAGATACAAAGTATTTGTAGGCGCAACCCTTAGCATTTGATGCATCAGTATATTCTCTATCGCGATGAACGCTGTTCTCAGTGGACGAGTGTTTGTCGTCATCCTTCTTGGGTTCAGAGGGTGGTTTGGAGTGTGTCTTTGGTTTAGAGGGTGGTTTTGACACGGTTCTGCCTTGGGACTCAGTATATTGACGATCAAGAGCTGCCTGAACAACATTGTCAATCAGAGCCTTCAGTTGTGCGCCTGTCAAATGTACTGGCGTATTGTCGTATTCATCATCATTAGTATGGCTATTCTCTCCGTTGGGATCCGCCATTGTAACTTGAATCTGTTACAGAAGATAACAAAATTTTATTCAGGAGATTATTATATAATTGTCTTTTATGACAATTTGTCAACCATGGTACAGAGACCATATTTGGTTAACTTATTACTTCATTAAATATTAGGAATTGAATATAACCTATTTCAGCTATATAAATAGTATTGGCGGCATAAAGCCTAATCATGATGATGTTTTATAATATTAGCCGAGATTTCAGAGAATCAAAGGTATAGAGGTTTGAACCGTAGTTCTCTTACCTCTTTCTGACAGGGAGTCATAGACCACCACTGCCTTTTGTCGTTATATGACAATTATTACGGCCCATAGGCACTACACCTCTAATGGATGTTTTAATATGGTTGGCCCGTAGGCACTACATCTCTAATGGATGTTTTAATAATATTGGCCCGTAGGCACTACATCACTAATGGATGTTTTAATAGAGTTGGCCCGTAGGCACTACATCACTAATGGATGTGTTAATAAGGTTGGCCCGTAGGCACTACATCACTAATGGATGTTTTAATAAGGTTGGCCCGTAGGCACTACATCACTAACGGATGTTTTAATAAGGTTGGCCCGTAGGCACTACATCACTAATGGATGTTTTAATAAGGTTGGCCCGTAGGCACTACATCACTAATGGATGTTTTAATAAGGTTGATCACCTTTATTGGTGATTTAACCCACGATTTATAAATCATTTAGTTGGGTTTTGAAATCCTTAAAGGATTATTGTATAAGAATGACGTGCGTGATTTTAACGAATCACATCTGCCATGATTGTTAACATGCGTACAGAGGTTAACAGGGAATCAGAATCTTTTCAATTAGGTCGTACCATCTTGACTGGATCTTAAAAGACACCAAGCTAGGTTTCACCTTTTAAGATTCTTTATATAGGCAGATCAATATAAAAGGAATGGTTTTGATTTATTTTATATTTATTAAAACAAAACTCATAACATACATTCCAAAATCTCAAATACAATTACATATTGCCCTAAACGGGTCTTTCAAATAGTACATACCTCCATAGAGGTTTAAAATAAGTGACAAGTCCACGCAGGGACTAATACAAGATAGGTGTCCATGTAAGGACTAAAAGATAAGTCCGCGTAGGGACTGAAATACGATAAGTGTCCACGCAGGGACTTATTTCAAAGTAGAAATTACATTAGTATGACTATTAAGGGCTAATGGTCACGTTTCTTCTTTTTGCCCTTTAGTAGGTTCGCCAAGCCCTTGAGAAATCCTCGGTGGCTCTTTTTCTCTTCTTCGAACTCTCTCTCCACACGATCTAATCGATGGAGTATTTCTTCCTGTTCAGGAGGAGAAAATCGTGGTTGTGGCGCTTGATGCGGAACTGGAGGTCTGGGAGGTATTGGATACCCATGAGCTGAGTAGTCCGGTGGTCCCATGTTTCCATGTGCTCCGTCAGGGTAGCGCGCATTATATCTTGCCGACACCACATATGGGTCGCGCTCATAGCCGTAGTTGTATTGTGCTTGTGATGGTTCGAACGGGTTGTAAGCCGTTGGACCCATGTAAGCAGGTATGGGTTGGTCATACCCAAATGGTGGCGAATTTTGTGCAGCTGGTGCGGAGTTCGCCTCCTGTATAGGACTTGAAGGTCCTTCTTCTCGTAGTGGCGGATAGTGGCTACTACTAGAATGTCGAGGAGTGCTGATGTGGATACCCCCTCCTCCTCGTATAGACATACGAGCATTTGTCCTTCTACGCCTTGGCGGATCAGGTATTACTGGTTGCGCCGGTGGCGGAGATGGTGGCGTAACTGCCTCAAAGCGTGAATCCTCAGAGGGATCCTGTGGATGCCGCGGTTGTTGAGATGTCTGTTGAGGTGGCGTATAGTACCACTCATGTCGGTCAAACAACGCTTGGAAACTGTCTGGTCCCTGATAGGGTGTGCCATGGAAGGATGACCCATCAGAGACTTCTATCGGATGCGTGGGCGTACCACGAGCTGGTTCAGTAGGATCCTCATCTTCCTCCATGGGATCTTCAGAAAAATGGTCTTGTGGCCCTAGTGGAACAAAACCTGAAGGTTCCTGTATGTAGTCAGCCGGATTAAACTGACCTATGTAGTATGGAGTAGGGTCGTCATAATTCCGGGTCGATACCGAACGTTGTAGAGGTATGAAGGAAGGTTGTGGGTTGTTGGGATCATTTTCTGAGTTTGGCCCAAAGGAGTGCCGGTAGGATGGCGTCGAGCTGTGCGAGGTGGAATGCCTCGCGGGTTCGTAAAGATCTCTTCGTCGTTGTGGCTCTTCGCTCCTTGTCATCGAAGGATGTCTTGTACCAGATGGTCCAGCTTCGTTATCGTGATGTGTCACGACTTCTCCTCTGCCTCTTCTTCCCCTTCCTCTTCCTCGGAATATAACAGGTGGCATTTTCCTGCTCCAAAACTTATTAAAAATCGAAATGAAAAATAAAGACAAAAAGGAGTATCAATCCGAATTTGTCCTAAGTTCTTGTCTAGACTCAAGTATGTGCAATTGTGTCATTGAGATTAAACACAATAAGATAGTGTTTAATTCACTCAATGTTGGCTCTGATACCAACCTGTCACACCCCAATTTCCACGTGTCTCACTGGTGGCCCGGTGGGGGATTACCGTGACGATGTTGGCAACAATATAGTCAAACCACACAATTATATAATGCACAGCGGAAGCTTAAGATAAATATATAAACTTCAACCTCTGATTGTAATATCAAATGTATTACAGAAGTCGAATGTATCCACAGCGGATCAAAATAAATAAATATTGTTCATTTAGATACGGCATCGAGTTTGCGAGACTATTCATGATGCTTAGGCAGCTAATACCAGCCAATTTCGTCTAGCACCTGCACTTAATCTTTTTGGGGAAAATACGTCAGTTTACACTGGTAAATACATTCAACTGACACATTTGAAAATGTTTATTAAAATTGATTTGAATGCACAAGGCACAAACTCTTTTATAACTTGGGAAAATTATAATAAAATCTTGTGAACGTTTTACATGTTCTTTTATGCGTTCAGTAGCCCGGGTCGTGCCGGGTTAAAGATTTATAGACACACCACATTGCGTAAAACCGTAGTATAAAAACCAACGGCTACGTCTTTTAATTTAATGTCGACACTTTATACCGGGTGTACGCCTACACCGGGATGTCGATGGTCGTGGCCATTTCGTAAAATGATGCCAAGGATATCCGGGACAACGGTCATTAAACCCCCCAAAGGCTTTTAAGAAACAAAACTGTTTAAATGAGCCGATCATATTATTTAATTAACCACCTAAGCGATGGAAGAATACAATGCTCAATCAAGCGGTATTAATATACCGTAACCCAAGCCCATATAGGGGAAATAAGTTAAAGTATTTACCTTTGCAAGTATATTTCCTTAATTTGGATTAAATCACCGATAGCTTTTACTGGGGCTCCTAATCTGGAACGAAGGTTTTAATTAACCTCTTAGAATCCTAACGAGTCGTTATAATGGCCGTAGCCTAGACCGGTTGGTTCCGATATATATAGATATGGTTTAATCGCGCGAAAAGGCGAAAACCGAGAATGGAGTGTGATTCTGACCCAACAAGTTCAGAGACTTGTTTTATATGGGTTTATGGTTCACACTCTGGATTTTGGGGTCCAAATAATATAATTTGACCCGTATCGGCTAATTTATAAAAACTAGTTTCATAAGCCGAACCGTGCGCGCAATAGGCGAAACGGTTAACCATGAGAGTCGTACGCTTATTTCCTAAGTCAATATGCCTTAAAGAGTTGTGGTATCAGTAGGATACCTTCCGTGATGCCCGTAACGAGTTTTAGTTAATATTACGCCCCGCCCCGTAGGGACTTTTCGGTCATTTTAAAGTCTTTAAAAGGGCTTTTCGAGTTCTACAGGAAATCTGAGTTTCCCGAACAGCTTATAAAGCTTAAAATACTTTATTTATTATATAAAATCAGTAGCAACTGGAATCGGGTCAAAAGACCTTGTAGAACTCATGTTTTGGCCGAAAAGGGCATATTCGGTATTTACCGAACCGTAGCCATAACCGCAGGTTATGAGCGAGGTAAAAATTATTAAAAATCTTTAAAATTCCCAAAATATTATTTTAATACAGTGGGTTAAAAGTTTTGGTGACGAAATCTTGGTTTAGATAGGTGTTATGCTAATCGCGTCGTTTATTACAAAAGTTTATTTAATTTGCGCTATTTAGCATAACTCTCATTCTAGACCCCGGATTGACGTGAAACTTTAAGGACATGCTTAGATTTTAGTAAGCAAGGTTCTGGTCCATTCACGTGTCCGAAATACTCGTTTTATTTTCAAAAGGCCGTTACGGTCAACTTTTAGGCGAATGACGGAAATACGTAAAAGACTCGGATAACTCATGAACCGATCACAGAGGTTTATACCGACATGTGATCTGGTCCTAAGAGAGTCCTAAGGTATATCTATACCTCACTAAAACGGGTCAGAACTGAAGTCAAAGCAAAAGTCAAACTTTTGCGACATTCGGCTCCGAACCGGGTCAATATAGCAAATGGTCGATTCAAACGAGCGCAAACAAGTTTATATACTTATTATCATGTTTTATAAGTGTCAAAACAGGTTTTATAACATATACATTACAGATTATGCATAAATCGCTAAAATAGCTTTCTGTTGACTTTTTAACCGCACGTTTGACTCGATATTTGACATAGTTAGAGTGGTGATCAGGGGAACCTTTTTTGGTTTATTACCCACATAAATACCAACTCATAACCACTTTTGATTCCGTCATAAGACTGAACCATTGAGTTATTGTAAGACAACCGTTAGTTACGACGGTTTGGTTTTAGCCATATACTAAGGAAATGTTGAAACCACAAAGGTTAGATCACTTACAGAAGTTGAGGCTGATTATAGAGCAGAGAAAAGGACTTGAGGCTCTTGCAATGATCAGAGATGTGTGTTTTTGGTTGTTGTGAATGTTGTGCATAATGTGGCTATTTATAGCCAATGCAAGCATCTATGATCATTACAAACACTACAACAGTCCAGAGATGATGGGTAGGTGTCCCAAGGTGTATGGGTCGAGTAGGGGCGCCCATGCCTCATTGATTGATTGTTTGGTCGTTCAATATGCTCCAAAAGGCATGTAGTTACTAACATTCTGCATCTGGGCACTTTACGCGACCCGCATGGAAGTTCCATGCGTTTAATGCGGGTCGCCTAAGATTCATATATCAGACGCGTAAAACAGGAGGCTCGCGGCCCGCCTCAACTTAAGTCTAACCTTCACGCGGGTCGCGAGGGGTCTGTTTTTCAGATTTTTAAAATCTTTTGTAATGATTATCAGAATCCGGTAATTAATAACGAAATCTTTCGTAATGATTTACCTGACCTTTCGGGTTTGAAGGGGTAACTTTGCGGTTTGGCCCTCGGTTATTTACCGATAGGGGCCTCGTGTTATTTACCCGTATTTATTAAGTCCCCGGCCAGTTTATTAATTATTTGGAAAGCCTTAACTTTCACTGTTGACGCTTTTAACCCTTCTCATACGAATTCGAGTATAACTCTCTCGTTTTAAGACGGAACTTCGCGGAGTTTATACATTATTTTCTAGTGAGTGTATAATACTGTTACGAAGCCTTGGGAACGTTAAAGGGTCACTCAGAGGTAATATTAAACATGTTGACACAGTTAACCCCTGTAGCTCGTAATCTCTCACTTTCTTCCGCGTTTCGCTTCCGTACGATCTTATGATTTATTCGTTTGAAGGTACAAGCATTATTTAGGGTTACTATACAGTATATTTACCCTTGTTGACATTTATAACCCTCGAATTTATATACTTTCAAGGTTTGTCAAAATTAGTCCTTTATTTAATATCAATGCCACGTGTAAACAAATGACACGTGTTAACACATTATTGGACACAAAAATTCGAGGTGTTACATCCTCACCCCCTTAAAATAAATCTCGACCCGAGATTTACTCAAATAAATAAGGGTACTTTTCTTTCATTGTGTCTTCGACTTCCCACGTATATTCGGGACCTCTACGAGCATCCCATTTGACTTTTACAATCGGTACGTGCTTTCTTCGAAGCTTTTTCACCTGTCGATCTTCAATCGACAAAGGTTTTTCTATAAACTTTAAGCTCTCATCTATATGCACATCTGTGTGTGGAATCACCAATGATTCATCGGCGAAACACTTTTTGAGGTTGCAGATGTGGAACACATCGTGAATTCCATTGAGCTCTTCAGGCAAGTTCAACTTATAGGCGACTGACCCGACCCGTTCAATGACCTCAAAAGGTCCTATGTATCTCGGACTCAGTTTGCCTTTCTTGCCGAAACGCATCACCCCCTTCCAGGGTGATACCTTAAGCAACACTTTTTCACCTACTTCGAAGTGAAGATCCTTACGTTTTGGATCAGCGTAGCTTTTCTGCCTATCGCGGGAAGCCTTGAGACGTTCCCTGGATCTGGACAATCTTGTCCGTTGTCTGGAAAACAATCTCTGGTCCTGATAATTGGACCTCTCCTACTTCCGCCCAACAAACAGGCGATCTGCATTTCCTACCGTATAATGCCTCGAAAGGCGCAGCCTTTATGCTGGTGTGGTAGCTATTATTGTAGGAGAATTTGATTAGGGGTAGGTTCTTATCCCAGTTACCGCCTAAATCGATCGCACATGCACGAAGCATGTCTTCTAGCGTTTGGATAGTATGCTCACTTTGACCGTCTGTCTGTGGATGGTAAGCCGTACTAAAGTTTAAACGCGTGCCCAAAGATTGCTGGAAACTCTTCCAGAAATGAGACGTGTACCTGGTATCCCTGTCCGAGATAATAGTCACAGGTATGCCGTGTAAGGCTACAATCTTATCAACATAAAGTTGGGCTAACATATCGGAGCTATACGTCTCCTTGATGGGTAGAAAATGGGCTGATTTAGTCAGCCTATCGACTATGACCCATATTGTATCGTTTCCTTTCCTGGTTTTGGGTAACTTGGTTATGAAGTCCATAGTTACGCATTCCCACTTCCACTCGGGAAGTTCAGGCTGTTGTAGCAAGCCAGACGGCTTTTGGTGCTCGGCTTTGACTTGAGCACAAGTTAAGCACTTCGCTACGTGGGCGGCTACAGACTTTTTCAAGCCTATCCACCAATAATTTGCCTTCAAATCTTGATACATCTTGTCAGCACCAGGATGGACTGAGTATTTGGAACTATGGGCTTCCTGGAGGATAACATCTCGTAGTCCTCCATATATTGGAACCCATATACGTCCGTTTAATCTAAGGATTCCATCCTTGCTAAGAGTCAACTGCTCCTCAGTTACTCCTAACCTTTCATTAGGATAATTAGCTTCCAACACAGCCCCTCGCTGTGCAGCTAATATCCGCTCAATCAAATTGTTCTTGACTTCAATGCTCTTGGCATTGATTCGTATAGGTTTTACCCTTTCTTTCCTGCTCAAGGCATCAGCGACTACATTCGCCTTGCCGGGATGGTACCTGATCTCGCAATCATAGTCATTCAGGGTCTCCATCCAACGGCGCTGCCTCATGTTCAACTCCTTCTGGTTGAACAGGTGCTGGAGGCTTTTGTGATCAGAATAAATCACAAATTTAATACCATAAAGGTAGTGCCTCCACAACTTCAGTGCAAATACAACGGCACCCAACTCCAAATCATGGGTGGTGTAATTCTTTTCATGCACCTTTAATTGCCTTGAAGCATAGGCAATCACCTTGCCCTTCTGCATAAGCACACACCCCATGCCCGTGTGTGATGCATCGCAGTAAACTACGAATTCATCAGTACCTTCAGGTAATGTCAACACAGGTGCGTTGCTCAGCTTTTGCTTCAGGATTTCGAAGGACTCTTGCTGCTTTGGGCCCCAAATGTACTTTTCTTTCTTCTTGGTCAAGGAAGTCAAGGGCGCAGCAATCCTTGAAAAATTTTCAATAAATCTCCGGTAGTATCCTGCTAACCCCAGGAAACTACGGATTTCGGTAGGCGTCTTTGGCTCTTGCCAGTTCATGACTGCCTCTACCTTAGCGGGATCCACTTGGATACCACGCTCACTCACAACGTGACCTAAAAATTGAACCTCTCGTAGCCAGAATTCACATTTCGAGAATTTGGCGTAGAGTTTCTCACGCTGTAGTAATTCGAGAATGCAACGGAGGTGCTTCTCGTGGTCAGCTTGGTTTTTGGAATATATAAGGATATCGTCGATGAAGACGATGACGAATTTGTCCAAATACGGCTTGCAGACGCGATTCATGAGATCCATGAACGCAGCCGGTGCATTTGTGAGCCCAAAAGGCATCACTAGGAACTCGTAATGACCATAGCGAGTCCTAAATGCTGTCTTATGTACATCTTCATCTCTGACCCTTAGTTGATGATAGCCCGACCTTAAGTCGATCTTTGAGAAGTAGCTCGCTCCTTGCAGCTGATCGAACAGATCATCGATCCTCGGCAAAGGATATCTGTTCTTTATGGTAACTTTATTTAGCTCTCGGTAGTCGATGCACAACCGCATCGATCCGTCCTTCTTCTTTACAAATAGGACTGGTGCTCCCCAGGGAGATGAACTAGGTCTGATAAAACCTTTCGCCAGCAGTTCATCCAACTGGGTCCTCAGTTCTTTCATTTCCGTTGGAGCTAGCCTGTAAGGTGCTCTTGCTATCGGAGCTGCTCCAGGAATGATGTCTATCCTGAACTCCACTTGTCTATCTGGTGGCAAACCAGGTAGTTCTTCAGGAAAAACCTCGGGATATTCAGAAATGACAGGAAGATCCTCGATCTTCGGCTTAGGTTCTTCTATTATCACCTGGGCCATGTAAATTACACAGCCTCTGTTTAAACACCTTGAAGCTTTGAGCATAGATACGTCCTCGGGTAACCCGTACTGCGTATCTCCTCGAATGGTAAGCGATTCACCACTCGGAGTCTTTAAAACTATTTGCCTCTTGCCGCAAATGATTTGGGCCTGGTTATGGGATAACCAGTCCATGCCTAGCACAATGTCAAAACCCGCTAATTTGAAGGGAAGTAGAGATAAAGGAAAAGAATGGTTCCTAATGGACATTTCACATCCTTCTAGAACAGTTGAGACGGTTTCTATCGTGCCGTCTGCTAACTCTACTTCGTATTTCATATCAAGGGTTTTGATAGGCATATTTAGTAGTTGGCAAAATTTCTGGTCTACAAAGGATTTATCAGCGCCAGAATCGAATAGTACTCTTGCAAATATATTATTTACGAGGAAAGTACCTGTAAGCACATTGTCGTTCTGGACCGCTTCCTTTGCATCCATGCGAAAAACTCTCGCATTTGACTTCTTTGTCTCTTCCGCCTTCTTGGCATACTTTGGGCAGTTACTCTTGATATGCCCCTTTTCATTACAACCATAGCAGGTTGCATCCTTGATTTTCTTGCACTCCACAGTTTTATGATCCTTGGACTTGCATAGTCCACAGGAAGGAGTCTTTGATTGCGACTGTGAGTTTGATGCAAATCTGCATTTCCCAGAGTGGGGTTTCTTGCAGATCTTGCAGTTGGGCCTTTCACCAGTTTGCCCATCTTTCTTCGCCTCCGACCCTCTTTTTCCTTCACCGTTTCCACGGTGCTTCTTCCCTGATCTTCGTGAGGTATCATCCTCACGTTTTCTCTTCTCAGCCTCCTTGTTCCTTAGAGTTCTCAGACGGACAGCGTCTAAGGTGAGAGACAAGGAGAGGTCAGTAACTGACCTGAAGGTCGTCGGCCGAGAGGCCTTTACACTCGCCTTTATTGCGGGCTCCAAGCCCCCAATAAAACGGGTGATTCTTCGAGGTTCTGGTGTTACAAGGTATGGGACCAGACGAGACATGGTATTGAAACTCGTCAAATATGCCTGGCAGTCCAGGTTCGTCATCACCAGTGACACAAAGTCAGCCTCAATCTTCTCAACCTCATGCTGAGGGCAGTAGTTTTCCTTAATGAGAGCAATAAATTCCTCCCATGTCATTTTGTACAAAGCAGACTTACCAGATGCCTGCACCAACGCCCTCCACCATGCCAGGGCCTCGCCCTTAAATGACTGGGACACATATTTCACCACATCCCTCGCTGCACACCCGCTGATGTCCACAATAGTGTCCATCTCATCTAGCCAGGTGATACAATCAACAGCACCTTTCTCCCCTGTAAATTCCCGGGGCTTACAAGATACAAAGTATTTGTAGGTGCAACCCTTAGCATTTGATGCATCAGTATATTCTCTATCGCGATGAACGCTGTTCTCAGTGGACGAGTGTTTGTCGTCATCCTTCTTGGGTTCAGAGGGTGGTTTGGAGTGTGTCTTTGGTTTAGAGGGTGGTTTTGACACGGTTCTGCCTTGGGACTCAGTATATTGACGATCAAGAGCTGCCTGAACAGCATTGTCAATCAGAGCCTTCAGTTGTGCGCCTGTCAAATGTACTGGCGTATTGTCGTATTCATCATCATTAGTATGGCTATTCTCTCCGTTGGGATCCGCCATTGTAACTTGAATCTGTTACAGAAGATAACAAAATTTTATTCAGGAGATTATTATATAATTGTCTTTTATGACAATTTGTCAACCATGGTACAGAGACCATATTTGGTTAACTTATTACTTCATTAAATATTAGGAATTGAATATATCCTATTTCAGCTATATAAATAGTATTGGCGGCATAAAGCCTAATCATGATGATGTTTTATAATATTAGCCGAGATTTCAGAGAATCAAAGGTATAGAGGTTTGAACCGTAGTTCTCTTACCTCTTTCTGACAGGGAGTCATAGACCACCACTGCCTTTTGTCGTTATATGACAATTATTACGGCCCATAGGCACTACACCTCTAATGGATGTTTTAATATGGTTGGCCCGTAGGCACTACATCTCTAATGGATGTTTTAATAATATTGGCCCGTAGGCACTACATCACTAATGGATGTTTTAATAGAGTTGGCCCGTAGGCACTACATCACTAATGGATGTGTTAATAAGGTTGGCCCGTAGGCACTACATCACTAATGGATGTTTTAATAAGGTTGGCCCGTAGGCACTACATCACTAACGGATGTTTTAATAAGGTTGGCCCGTAGGCACTACATCACTAATGGATGTTTTAATAAGGTTGGCCCGTAGGCACTACATCACTAATGGATGTTTTAATAAGGTTGATCACCTTTATTGGTGATTTAACCCACGATTTATAAATCATTTAGTTGGGTTTTGAAATCCTTAAAGGATTATTGTATAAGAATGACGTGCGTGATTTTAACGAATCACATCTGCCATGATTGTTAACATGCGTACAGAGGTTAACAGGGAATCAGAATCTTTTCAATTAGGTCGTACCATCTTGACTGGATCTTAAAAGACACCAAGCTAGGTTTCACCTTTTAAGATTCTTTATATAGGCAGATCAATATAAAAGGAATGGTTTTGATTTATTTTATATTTATTAAAACAAAACTCATAACATACATTCCAAAATCTCAAATACAATTACATATTGCCCTAAACGGGTCTTTCAAATAGTACATACCTCCATAGAGGTTTAAAATAAGTGACAAGTCCACGCAGGGACTAATACAAGATAGGTGTCCATGTAAGGACTAAAAGATAAGTCCGCGTAGGGACTGAAATACGATAAGTGTCCACGCAGGGACTTATTTCAAAGTAGAAATTACATTAGTATGACTATTAAGGGCTAATGGTCACGTTTCTTCTTTTTGCCCTTTAGTAGGTTCGCCAAGCCTTGAGAAATCCTCGGTGGCTCTTTTTCTCTTCTTCGAACTCTCTCTCCACACGATCTAATCGATGGAGTATTTCTTCCTGTTCAGGAGGAGAAAATCGTGGTTGTGGCGCTTGATGCGGAACTGGAGGTCTGGGAGGTATTGGATACCCATGAGCTGAGTAGTCCGGTGGTCCCATGTTTCCATGTGCTCCGTCAGGGTAGCGCGCATTATATCTTGCCGACACCACATATGGGTCGCGCTCATAGCCGTAGTTGTATTGTGCTTGTGATGGTTCGAACGGGTTGTAAGCCGTTGGACCCGTGTAAGCAGGTATGGGTTGGTCATACCCAAATGGTGGCGAATTTTGTGCAGCTGGTGCGGAGTTCGCCTCCTGTATAGGACTTGAAGGTCCTTCTTCTCGTAGTGGCGGATAGTGGCTACTACTAGAATGTCGAGGAGTGCTGATGTGGATACCCCCTCCTCCTCGTATAGACATACGAGCATTTGTCCTTCTACGCCTTGGCGGATCAGGTATTACTGGTTGCGCCGGTGGCGGAGATGGTGGCGTAACTGCCTCAAAGCGTGAATCCTCAGAGGGATCCTGTGGATGCCGCGGTTGTTGAGATGTCTGTTGAGGTGGCGTATAGTACCACTCATGTCGGTCAAACAACGCTTGGAAACTGTCTGGTCCCTGATAGGGTGTGCCATGGAAGGATGACCCATCAGAGACTTCTATCGGATGCGTGGGCGTACCACGAGCTGGTTCAGTAGGATCCTCATCTTCCTCCATGGGATCTTCAGAAAAATGGTCTTGTGGCCCTAGTGGAACAAAACCTGAAGGTTCCTGTATGTAGTCAGCCGGATTAAACTGACCTATGTAGTATGGAGTAGGGTCGTCATAATTCCGGGTCGATACCGAACGTTGTAGAGGTATGAAGGAAGGTTGTGGGTTGTTGGGATCATTTTCTGAGTTTGGCCCAAAGGAGTGCCGGTAGGATGGCGTCGAGCTGTGCGAGGTGGAATGCCTCGCGGGTTCGTAAAGATCTCTTCGTCGTTGTGGCTCTTCGCTCCTTGTCATCGAAGGATGTCTTGTACCAGATGGTCCAGCTTCGTTATCGTGATGTGTCACGACTTCTCCTCTGCCTCTTCTTCCCCTTCCTCTTCCTCGGAATATAACAGGTGGCATTTTCCTGCTCCAAAACTTATTAAAAATCGAAATGAAAAATAAAGACAAAAAGGAGTATCAATCCGAATTTGTCCTAAGTTCTTGTCTAGACTCAAGTATGTGCAATTGTGTCATTGAGATTAAACACAATAAGGATAGTGTTTAATTCACTCAATGTTGGCTCTGATACCAACCTGTCACACCCCAATTTCCACGTGTCTCACTGGTGGCCCGGTGGGGGATTACCGTGACGATGTTGGCAACAATATAGTCAAACCACACAATTATATAATGCACAGCGGAAGCTTAAGATAAATATATAAACTTCAACCTCTGATTGTAATATCAAATGTATTACAGAAGTCGAATGTATCCACAGCGGATCAAAATAAATAAATATTGTTCATTCAGATACGGCATCGAGTTTGCGAGACTATTCATGATGCTTAGGCAGCTAATACCAGCCAATTTCGTCTAGCACCTGCACTTAATCTTTTTGGGGAAAATACGTCAGTTTACACTGGTAAATACATTCAACTGACACATTTGAAAATGTTTATTAAAATTGATTTGAATGCACAAGGCACAAACTCTTTTATAACTTGGGAAAATTATAATAAAATCTTGTGAACGTTTTACATGTTCTTTTATGCGTTCAGTAGCCCGGGTCGTGCCGGGTTAAAGATTTATAGACACACCACATTGCGTAAAACCGTAGTATAAAAACCAACGGCTACGTCTTTTAATTTAATGTCGACACTTTATACCGGGTGTACGCCTACACCGGGATGTCGATGGTCGTGGCCATTTCGTAAAATGATGCCAAGGATATCCGGGACAACGGTCATTAAACCCCCCAAAGGCTTTTAAGAAACAAAACTGTTTAAATGAGCCGATCATATTATTTAATTAACCACCTAAGCGATGGAAGAATACAATGCTCAATCAAGCGGTATTAATATACCGTAACCCAAGCCCATATAGGGGAAATAAGTTAAAGTATTTACCTTTGCAAGTATATTTCCTTAATTTGGATTAAATCACCGATAGCTTTTACTGGGGCTCCTAATCTGGAACGAAGGTTTTAATTAACCTCTTAGAATCCTAACGAGTCGTTATAATGGCCGTAGCCTAGACCGGTTGGTTCCGATATATATAGATATGGTTTAATCGCGCGAAAAGGCGAAAACCGAGAATGGAGTGTGATTCTGACCCAACAAGTTCAGAGACTTGTTTTATATGGGTTTATGGTTCACACTCTGGATTTTGGGGTCCAAATAATATAATTTGACCCGTATCGGCTAATTTATAAAAACTAGTTTCATAAGCCGAACCGTGCGCGCAATAGGCGAAACGGTTAACCATGAGAGTCGTACGCTTATTTCCTAAGTCAATATGCCTTAAAGAAGTTGTGGTATCAGTAGGATACCTTCCGTGATGCCCGTAACGAGTTTTAGTTAATATTACGCCCCGCCCCGTAGGGACTTTTCGGTCATTTTAAAGTCTTTAAAAGGGCTTTTCGAGTTCTACAGGAAATCTGAGTTTCCCGAACAGCTTATAAAGCTTAAAATACTTTATTTATTATATAAAATCAGTAGCAACTGGAATCGGGTCAAAAGACCTTGTAGAACTCATGTTTTGGCCGAAAAGGGCATATTCGGTATTTACCGAACCGTAGCCATAACCGCAGGTTATGAGCGAGGTAAAAATTATTAAAAATCTTTAAAATTCCCAAAATATTATTTTAATACAGTGGTTAAAAGTTTTGGTGACGAAATCTTGGTTTAGATAGGTGTTATGCTAATCGCGTCGTTTATTACAAAAGTTTATTTAATTTGCGCTATTTAGCATAACTCTCATTCTAGACCCCGGATTGACGTGAAACTTTAAGGACATGCTTAGATTTTAGTAAGCAAGGTTCTGGTCCATTCACGTGTCCGAAATACTCGTTTTAATTTTCAAAAGGCCGTTACGGTCAACTTTTAGGCGAATGACGGAAATACGTAAAAGACTCGGATAACTCATGAACCGATCACAGAGGTTTATACCGACATGTGATCTGGTCCTAAGAGAGTCCTAAGGTATATCTATACCTCACTAAAACGGGTCAGAACTGAAGTCAAAGCAAAAGTCAAACTTTTGCGACATTCGGCTCCGAACCGGGTCAATATAGCAAATGGTCGATTCAAACGAGCGCAAACAAGTTTATATACTTATTATCATGTTTTATAAGTGTCAAAACAGGTTTTATAACATATACATTACAGATTATGCATAAATCGCTAAAATAGCTTTCTGTTGACTTTTTAACCGCACGTTTGACTCGATATTTGACATAGTTAGAGTGGTGATCAGAGGGAACCCTTTTTGAGGTTTATTACCCACATAAATACCAACTCATAACCACTTTTGATTCGTCATAAGACTGAACCATCACTGAGTTATTTTAAAGTCAAACCGTATTTACGACGGTTTGGTTCTTAGCCATTTACTAAGGAAATGTGAAACCACAAAGGGTTAGATCACTTACAGAAGTTGAGAGCTGATTATAGAGCAGAGAAAAGGACTTGAGGGCTCTTGCAATGACCAGAGATGTGTGTTTTTGGTGTTGTGAATGTTATGTGCATAATGTGGCTATTTATAGCCAATGCCAAGCATCTATGATCATTACAAACACCTACAACAGTCCAGAGATGATGGGTAGGTGTCCCAGAGGTGTATGGGTCTAGTAGGGGGCGCCCATGCCTCATTGATTGATTGTTTGGTCGTTCATATGCTCCAAAAGGCATGTAGTTACTAACATTCTGCATCTGGGCACTTTACGCGACCCGCATGGAAGTTCCATGCGTTTATAATGCGGGTCGCCTAAGATTCATATATCAGACGCGTAAAACAGGAGGCTCGCGGCCCGCCTCAACTTAAGTCTAACCTTCACGCGGGTCGCGAGGGGTCTGTTTTTCAGATTTTTAAAATCTTTTGTAATGATTATCAGAATCCGGTAATTAATAACGAAATCTTTCGTAATGATTTACCTGACCTTTCGGGTTTGAAGGGGTAACTTTGCGGTTTGGCCCTCGGTTATTTACCGATAGGGGCCTCGTGTTATTTACCCGTATTTATTAAGTCCCCGGCCAGTTTATTAATTATTTGGAAAGCCTTAACTTTCACTGTTGACGCTTTTAACCCTTCTCATACGAATTCGAGTATAACTCTCTCGTTTTAAGACGGAACTTCGCGGAGTTTATACATTATTTTCTAGTGAGTGTATAATACTGTTACGAAGCCTTGGGAACGTTAAAGGGTCACTCAGAGGTAATATTAACATGTTGACACAGTTAACCCCTGTAGCTCGTAATCTCTCACTTTCTTCCGCGTTTCGCTTCCGTACGATCTTATGATTTATTCGTTTGAAGGTACAAGCATTATTTAGGGTTACTATACAGTATATTTACCCTTGTTGACATTTATAACCCTCGAATTTATATACTTTCAAGGTTTGTCAAAATTAGTCCTTTATTTAATATCAATGCCACGTGTAAACAAATGACACGTGTTAACACATTATTGGACACAAAAATTCGAGGTGTTACATCCTCACCCCCTTAAAATAAATCTCGACCCGAGATTTACTCAAATAAATAAGGGTACTTTTCTTTCATTGTGTCTTCGACTTCCCACGTATATTCGGGACCTCTACGAGCATCCCATTTGACTTTTACAATCGGTACGTGCTTTCTTCGAAGCTTTTTCACCTGTCGATCTTCAATCGACAAAGGTTTTTCTATAAACTTTAAGCTCTCATCTATATGCACATCTGTGTGTGGAATCACCAATGATTCATCGGCGAAACACTTTTTGAGGTTGCAGATGTGGAACACATCGTGAATTCCATTGAGCTCTTCAGGCAAGTTCAACTTATAGGCGACTGACCCGACCCGTTCAATGACCTCAAAAGGTCCTATGTATCTCGGACTCAGTTTGCCTTTCTTGCCGAAACGCATCACCCCCTTCCAGGGTGATACCTTAAGCAACACTTTTTCACCTACTTCGAAGTGAAGATCCTTACGTTTTGGATCAGCGTAGCTTTTCTGCCTATCGCGGGAAGCCTTGAGACGTTCCTGGATCTGGACAATCTTGTCCGTTGTCTGGAAAACAATCTCTGGTCCTGATAATTGGACCTCTCCTACTTCCGCCCAACAAACAGGCGATCTGCATTTCCTACCGTATAATGCCTCGAAAGGCGCAGCCTTTATGCTGGTGTGGTAGCTATTATTGTAGGAGAATTTGATTAGGGGTAGGTTCTTATCCCAGTTACCGCCTAAATCGATCGCACATGCACGAAGCATGTCTTCTAGCGTTTGGATAGTATGCTCACTTTGACCGTCTGTCTGTGGATGGTAAGCCGTACTAAAGTTTAAACGCGTGCCCAAAGATTGCTGGAAACTCTTCCAGAAATGAGACGTGTACCTGGTATCCCTGTCCGAGATAATAGTCACAGGTATGCCGTGTAAGGCTACAATCTTATCAACATAAAGTTGGGCTAACATATCGGAGCTATACGTCTCCTTGATGGGTAGAAAATGGGCTGATTTAGTCAGCCTATCGACTATGACCCATATTGTATCGTTTCCTTTCCTGGTTTTGGGTAACTTGGTTATGAAGTCCATAGTTACGCATTCCCACTTCCACTCGGGAAGTTCAGGCTGTTGTAGCAAGCCAGACGGCTTTTGGTGCTCGGCTTTGACTTGAGCACAAGTTAAGCACTTCGCTACGTGGGCGGCTACAGACTTTTTCAAGCCTATCCACCAATAATTTGCCTTCAAATCTTGATACATCTTGTCAGCACCAGGATGGACTGAGTATTTGGAACTATGGGCTTCCTGGAGGATAACATCTCGTAGTCCTCCATATATTGGAACCCATATACGTCCGTTTAATCTAAGGATTCCATCCTTGCTAAGAGTCAACTGCTCCTCAGTTACTCCTAACCTTTCATTAGGATAATTAGCTTCCAACACAGCCCCTCGCTGTGCAGCTAATATCCGCTCAATCAAATTGTTCTTGACTTCAATGCTCTTGGCATTGATTCGTATAGGTTTTACCCTTTCTTTCCTGCTCAAGGCATCAGCGACTACATTCGCCTTGCCGGGATGGTACCTGATCTCGCAATCATAGTCATTCAGGGTCTCCATCCAACGGCGCTGCCTCATGTTCAACTCCTTCTGGTTGAACAGGTGCTGGAGGCTTTTGTGATCAGAATAAATCACAAATTTAATACCATAAAGGTAGTGCCTCCACAACTTCAGTGCAAATACAACGGCACCCAACTCCAAATCATGGGTGGTGTAATTCTTTTCATGCACCTTTAATTGCCTTGAAGCATAGGCAATCACCTTGCCCTTCTGCATAAGCACACACCCCATGCCCGTGTGTGATGCATCGCAGTAAACTACGAATTCATCAGTACCTTCAGGTAATGTCAACACAGGTGCGTTGCTCAGCTTTTGCTTCAGGATTTCGAAGGACTCTTGCTGCTTTGGGCCCCAAATGTACTTTTCTTTCTTCTTGGTCAAGGAAGTCAAGGGCGCAGCAATCCTTAAAAAATTTTCAATAAATCTCCGGTAGTATCCTGCTAACCCCAGGAAACTACGGATTTCGGTAGGCGTCTTTGGCTCTTGCCAGTTCATGACTGCCTCTACCTTAGCGGGATCCACTTGGATACCACGCTCACTCACAACGTGACCTAAAAATTGAACCTCTCGTAGCCAGAATTCACATTTCGAGAATTTGGCGTAGAGTTTCTCACGCTGTAGTAATTCGAGAATGCAACGGAGGTGCTTCTCGTGGTCAGCTTGGTTTTTGGAATATATAAGGATATTGTCGATGAAGACGATGACGAATTTGTCCAAATACGGCTTGCAGACGCGATTCATGAGATCCATGAACGCAGCCGGTGCATTTGTGAGCCCAAAAGGCATCACTAGGAACTCGTAATGACCATAGCGAGTCCTAAATGCTGTCTTATGTACATCTTTATCTCTGACCCTTAGTTGATGATAGCCCGACCTTAAGTCGATCTTTGAGAAGTAGCTCGCTCCTTGCAGCTGATCGAACAGATCATCGATCCTCGGCAAAGGATATCTGTTCTTTATGGTAACTTTATTTAGCTCTCGGTAGTCGATGCACAACCACATCGATCCGTCCTTCTTCTTTACAAATAGGACTGGTGCTCCCCAGGGAGATGAACTAGGTCTGATAAAACCTTTCGCCAGCAGTTCATCCAACTGGGTCCTCAGTTCTTTCATTTCCGTTGGAGCTAGCCTGTAAGGTGCTCTTGCTATCGGAGCTGCTCCAGGAATGATGTCTATCCTGAACTCCACTTGTCTATCTGGTGGCAAACCAGGTAGTTCTTCAGGAAAAACCTCGGGATATTCAGAAATGACAGGAATATCCTCGATCTTCGGCTTAGGTTCTTCTATTATCACCTGGGCCATGTAAATTACACAGCCTCTGTTTAAACACCTTGAAGCTTTGAGCATAGATACGTCCTCGGGTAACCCGTACTGCGTATCTCCTCGAATGGTAAGCGATTCACCACTCGGAGTCTTTAAAACTATTTGCCTCTTGCCGCAAATGATTTGGGCCTGGTTATGGGATAACCAGTCCATGCCTAGCACAATGTCAAAACCCGCTAATTTGAAGGGAAGTAGAGATAAAGGAAAAGAATGGTTCCTAATGGACATTTCACATCCTTCTAGAACAGTTGAGACGGTTTCTATCGTGCCGTCTGCTAACTCTACTTCGTATTTCATATCAAGGGTTTTGATAGGCATATTTAGTAGTTGGCAAAATTTCTGGTCTACAAAGGATTTATCAGCGCCAGAATCGAATAGTACTCTTGCAAATATATTATTTACGAGGAAAGTACCTGTAAGCACATTGTCGTTCTGGACCGCTTCCTTTGCATCCATGCGAAAAACTCTCGCATTTGACTTCTTTGTCTCTTCCGCCTTCTTGGCATACTTTGGGCAGTTACTCTTGATATGCCCCTTTTCATTACAACCATAGCAGGTTGCATCCTTGATTTTCTTGCACTCCACAGTTTTATGATCCTTGGACTTGCATAGTCCACAGGAAGGAGTCTTTGATTGCGACTGTGAGTTTGATGCAAATCTGCATTTCCCAGAGTGGGGTTTCTTGCAGATCTTGCAGTTGGGCCTTTCACCAGTTTGCCCATCTTTCTTCGCCTCCGACCCTCTTTTTCCTTCACCGTTTCCACGGTGCTTCTTCCCTGATCTTCGTGAGGTATCATCCTCACGTTTTCTCTTCTCAGCCTCCTTGTTCCTTAGAGTTCTCAGACGGACAGCGTCTAAGGTGAGAGACAAGGAGAGGTCAGTAACTGACCTGAAGGTCGTCGGCCGAGAGGCCTTTACACTCGCCTTTATTGCGGGCTCCAAGCCCCCAATAAAACGGGTGATTCTTCGAGGTTCTGGTGTTACAAGGTATGGGACCAGACGAGACATGGTATTGAAACTCGTCAAATATGCCTGGCAGTCCAGGTTCGTCATCACCAGTGACACAAAGTCAGCCTCAATCTTCTCAACCTCATGCTGAGGGCAGTAGTTTTCCTTAATGAGAGCAATAAATTCCTCCCATGTCATTTTGTACAAAGCAGACTTACCAGATGCCTGCACCAACGCCCTCCACCATGCCAGGGCCTCGCCCTTAAATGACTGGGACACATATTTCACCACATCCCTCGCTGCACACCCGCTGATGTCCACAATAGTGTCCATCTCATCTAGCCAGGTGATACAATCAACAACACCTTTCTCCCCTGTAAATTCCCGGGGCTTACAAGATACAAAGTATTTGTAGGTGCAACCCTTAGCATTTGATGCATCAGTATATTCTCTATCGCGATGAACGCTGTTCTCAGTGGACGAGTGTTTGTCGTCATCCTTCTTGGGTTCAGAGGGTGGTTTGGAGTGTGTCTTTGGTTTAGAGGGTGGTTTTGACACGGTTCTGCCTTGGGACTCAGTATATTGACGATCAAGAGCTGCCTGAACAGCATTGTCAATCAGAGCCTTCAGTTGTGCGCCTGTCAAATGTACTGGCGTATTGTCGTATTCATCATCATTAGTATGGCTATTCTCTCCGTTGGGATCCGCCATTGTAACTTGAATCTGTTACAGAAGATAACAAAATTTTATTCAGGAGATTATTATATAATTGTCTTTTATGACAATTTGTCAACCATGGTACAGAGACCATATTTGGTTAACTTATTACTTCATTAAATATTAGGAATTGAATATATCCTATTTCAGCTATATAAATAGTATTGGCGGCATAAAGCCTAATCATGATGATGTTTTATAATATTAGCCGAGATTTCAGAGAATCAAAGGTATAGAGGTTTGAACCGTAGTTCTCTTACCTCTTTCTGACAGGGAGTCATAGACCACCACTGCCTTTTGTCGTTATATGACAATTATTACGGCCCATAGGCACTACACCTCTAATGGATGTTTTAATATGGTTGGCCCGTAGGCACTACATCTCTAATGGATGTTTTAATAATATTGGCCCGTAGGCACTACATCACTAATGGATGTTTTAATAGAGTTGGCCCGTAGGCACTACATCACTAATGGATGTGTTAATAAGGTTGGCCCGTAGGCACTACATCACTAATGGATGTTTTAATAAGGTTGGCCCGTAGGCACTACATCACTAACGGATGTTTTAATAAGGTTGGCCCGTAGGCACTACATCACTAATGGATGTTTTAATAAGGTTGGCCCGTAGGCACTACATCACTAATGGATGTTTTAATAAGGTTGATCACCTTCATTGGTGATTTAACCCACGATTTATAAATCATTTAGTTGGGTTTTGAAATCCTTAAAGGATTATTGTATAAGAATGACGTGCGTGATTTTAACGAATCACATCTGCCATGATTGTTAACATGCGTACAGAGGTTAACAGGGAATCAGAATCTTTTCAATTAGGTCGTACCATCTTGACTGGATCTTAAAAGACACCAAGCTAGGTTTCACCTTTTAAGATTCTTTATATAGGCAGATCAATATAAAAGGAATGGTTTTGATTTATTTTATATTTATTAAAACAAAACTCATAACATACATTCCAAAATCTCAAATACAATTACATATTGCCCTAAACGGGTCTTTCAAATAGTACATACCTCCATAGAGGTTTAAAATAAGTGACAAGTCCACGCAGGGACTAATACAAGATAGGTGTCCATGTAAGGACTAAAAGATAAGTCCGCGTAGGGACTGAAATACGATAAGTGTCCACGCAGGGACTTATTTCAAAGTAGAAATTACATTAGTATGACTATTAAGGGCTAATGGTCACGTTTCTTCTTTTTGCCCTTTAGTAGGTTCGCCAAGCCCTTGAGAAATCCTCGGTGGCTCTTTTTCTCTTCTTCGAACTCTCTCTCCACACGATCTAATCGATGGAGTATTTCTTCCTGTTCAGGAGGAGAAAATCGTGGTTGTGGCGCTTGATGCGGAACTGGAGGTCTGGGAGGTATTGGATACCCATGAGCTGAGTAGTCCGGTGGTCCCATGTTTCCATGTGCTCCGTCAGGGTAGCGCGCATTATATCTTGCTGACACCACATATGGGTCGCGCTCATAGCCGTAGTTGTATTGTGCTTGTGATGGTTCGAACGGGTTGTAAGCCGTTGGACCCGTGTAAGCAGGTATGGGTTGGTCATACCCAAATGGTGGCGAATTTTGTGCAGCTGGTGCGGAGTTCGCCTCCTGTATAGGACTTGAAGGTCCTTCTTCTCGTAGTGGCGGATAGTGGCTACTACTAGAATGTCGAGGAGTGCTGATGTGGATACCCCCTCCTCCTCGTATAGACATACGAGCATTTGTCCTTCTACGCCTTGGCGGATCAGGTATTACTGGTTGCGCCGGTGGCGGAGATGGTGGCGTAACTGCCTCAAAGCGTGAATCCTCAGAGGGATCCTGTGGATGCCGCGGTTGTTGAGATGTCTGTTGAGGTGGCGTATAGTACCACTCATGTCGGTCAAACAACGCTTGGAAACTGTCTGGTCCCTGATAGGGTGTGCCATGGAAGGATGACCCATCAGAGACTTCTATCGGATGCGTGGGCGTACCACGAGCTGGTTCAGTAGGATCCTCATCTTCCTCCATGGGATCTTCAGAAAAATGGTCTTGTGGCCCTAGTGGAACAAAACCTGAAGGTTCCTGTATGTAGTCAGCCGGATTAAACTGACCTATGTAGTATGGAGTAGGGTCGTCATAATTCCGGGTCGATACCGAACGTTGTAGAGGTATGAAGGAAGGTTGTGGGTTGTTGGGATCATTTTCTGAGTTTGGCCCAAAGGAGTGCCGGTAGGATGGCGTCGAGCTGTGCGAGGTGGAATGCCTCGCGGGTTCGTAAAGATCTCTTCGTCGTTGTGGCTCTTCGCTCCTTGTCATCGAAGGATGTCTTGTACCAGATGGTCCAGCTTCGTTATCGTGATGTGTCACGACTTCTCCTCTGCCTCTTCTTCCCCTTCCTCTTCCTCGGAATATAACAGGTGGCATTTTCCTGCTCCAAAACTTATTAAAAATCGAAATGAAAAATAAAGACAAAAAGGAGTATCAATCCGAATTTGTCCTAAGTTCTTGTCTAGACTCAAGTATGTGCAATTGTGTCATTGAGATTAAACACAATAAGATAGTGTTTAATTCACTCAATGTTGGCTCTGATACCAACCTGTCACACCCCAATTTCCACGTGTCTCACTGGTGGCCCGGTGGGGGATTACCGTGACGATGTTGGCAACAATATAGTCAAACCACACAATTATATAATGCACAGCGGAAGCTTAAGATAAATATATAAACTTCAACCTCTGATTGTAATATCAAATGTATTACAGAAGTCGAATGTATCCACAGCGGATCAAAATAAATAAATATTGTTCATTTAGATACGGCATCGAGTTTGCGAGACTATTCATGATGCTTAGGCAGCTAATACCAGCCAATTTCGTCTAGCACCTGCACTTAATCTTTTTGGGGAAAATACGTCAGTTTACACTGGTAAATACATTCAACTGACACATTTGAAAATGTTTATTAAAATTGATTTGAATGCACAAGGCACAAACTCTTTTATAACTTGGGAAAATTATAATAAAATCTTGTGAACGTTTTACATGTTCTTTTATGCGTTCAGTAGCCCGGGTCGTGCCGGGTTAAAGATTTATAGACACACCACATTGCGTAAAACCGTAGTATAAAAACCAACGGCTACGTCTTTTAATTTAATGTCGACACTTTATACCGGGTGTACGCCTACACCGGGATGTCGATGGTCGTGGCCATTTCGTAAAATGATGCCAAGGATATCCGGGACAACGGTCATTAAACCCCCCAAAGGCTTTTAAGAAACAAAACTGTTTAAATGAGCCGATCATATTATTTAATTAACCACCTAAGCGATGGAAGAATACAATGCTCAATCAAGCGGTATTAATATACCGTAACCCAAGCCCATATAGCGGAGCGGCTTGAAAAGTGTGACTGCCCACCTTGCTGAGGAGCGGCTTATATGGGCTCGTGACATAGCGGAGAAGGACTGGGTCCTTGCTCATGCTAAGAGTGTGCAGGAGGAGTTAAAGCTATTACTGAAGCCTAAAAGGTGTGATATGAAATGTCTGCTCAGGTGGAAAGATTCCGAATTGACACTGGCTTTGTGTCTCAGGTGCAGGAGCGCTATCAGGCTTTGACTGTTGAGGTAGAGGCATCGAACGCTAAAGCCCGGGCAAAACAGGCGGAGTTGGAGGAGCGGGAAGAGCATCTTAGGAAACTTCAGCACCATTGCGATTCCCTAGTCTCTGAAAGGAATACGCTTGCCCAATCCTCTGCCGCGCGCCTGAAGGAGGTTGGAAAGTGCACTGGAGCAAGCGAACGCTGAGGTGGATAACTTAACTAGCCAACTGGCTTCCTTGCGGGGTGATAGGAATTGGCTGATAACGAATGGCCTAGTTGGGGCGTTTGAGTATCTTCGTCAGTCGGAGCCCTTTACATCGTTAATAGATCGCCTTTCATCCGTCGCGTATCAATCTGGTCACCATGATGGTGTCTACAAGTGCTACTTTGAGTGCCAACAGTCGGAGAAGATTACTCCTGATTTTCATACGGCGAGGGGCAAATTACAGGGTGACATGGCTGATGCACTCGAAGCAGCATACAACGACCCGTTGCCCGCGTATGCAGATTTGATGGACAAGGTGAATGAGGATGGCACAGATTCCTTGCGCCTGATGCTGGACCCCGCGGAGGAGTCAGAAGAGGAATAAGTACTTTATTTTGTTTATCATGCATTCTATTTCCTCAAGACATTTGTATAAACACTGTTTTACTTGGTTTTTGCGCAAATATCTGCTTGGTTTGTCAGACATTTAATGCTAATGTCATGATTGATAACGCCGCCGTTCTTCTGAAATGTGGCGATTTGACGTGTGATGATTATTTTTCATTAATATTGCTGTCGTCATCACTGTCAAAACTGCTTATCTGTCTATAAATTGAACTTCTTTTTCCAAATTTGGTAATTTGAAAAGATGAGTCAGAGAAGTTATAAACAGAGGCTTTCCGATATTTTCCGGCGCTTAGATGCCGCCGATGGTTTAGTCCGTCTCCAAGTTCTGGTGACGGAAGATATGATCAGAGGAGAGGAGGTGCCTCCTGATGATGTCTTACCCCGGTCAGCCAGTCCTGTAAGAGCATAATATACCAGGAGCCTTCCCATATTGAGGCAAATACCGCTGCTTTGTCTGCTGACACCTTGATGAAATCCTTTCCAGCCGACATTATTCAACGCGGTGGATTAGTGTATGAAAGACGTCGTGGTGGTCGTTCCGCCAAGAAACCGGTTTACGAACAGGAGGTGATGGCTGCTCCGGTGAATGAGACAGATGCCAATGTTTTGGTTGTTGATCCTCATCGGTCGGAGCATCATGGTTAAGTGCTGCGTACCCCTGCAGAGGTGACGGCAACTCTTTCCAAGAAGTAGGTATTAGAACATGTTCGTTTTTGGTTCCCACATGTTGGTTTTTAACAACATGGACAAGTACTTGGTTTTTGTAAGATACTTGCATGTATTTATTACCAAAATACCTATCTTTTTGTAGCGGTTATCGTATCTATTACCAAGATACCCGCTCTTAGCGCTGTATATTTTGACCTTTTGACTTATATATATGAAAAATATTTCGTGTTAAGGGTACTTTTTTTTACCGTTATGTGCAGTTAAGATGCGATGGTAGTTGTCTGTACCGTATAGTGCAGTGTAAATGCGATGGTAAATTTTATTGTATAAGTAATAAGGAAACATAAAGAGAAATGACTTTTATTAATCCAATACTTAAAAAAGGAAAGAGACATCGCTATAGATGAATTACACTTGCTTACAAAAAGGACAAGAGAACATTCATACCCGCCATTATAGGCGAAGTATTACATGTAACACTTTTTCAATTGAGTCGCGTTCCAGCTACGTGGAACCGCGGTACCATCTAACCTTGCTAAGCAGTAAGCTCATTTGCCTAGGTCTTCTTGGATGACGTAAGGACCTTCCCAGTTGGGTCCCAACTTGCCTATGGGTTCCGCTCTGCTGGCCTCATTATCGCGCATGACATAGTCGCCCTCCTTAAAGGTGTGATGAGCTACGCGATGATTATAATATTTTTCCAAAGCCTTCTTATATTTTGCCTCGCTGATGGCGGCTGCTTCACGCCTTTCTTCTAGCATATCCAGGCCTTCCCTTAGGAGCCTGTCGTTATCATCGTTAGTAGCGAGACGCCTTAGCGAAGGCAAACCAACTTCTGCGGGTATCATGGCCTCCGCGCCATAGGTAAGGCTGAAAGGAGTTTCATTGTTACTTGTCTTAGGCATTGTTCAATGTGCCCAGAGTACATTTGGCAGTTCTTCCACCTAGGAGGTTCCTTCATAACCCAGCCTTCTTTTTATTCCATCCAACAAACTTCGATTCGCCCGCTCTACCTGGCCGTTTCCTTGCGGGTGTGCTACAGATGTGAAGATTTGTTGAATCTTGAGTTCTGTACACCAATCTTGCAAGACCTTATCTGTAAACTGCGTTCCGTTGTCGCTTACCAAATACAGTGACAGTCTAAACCGACACACAATGTGCTCCCAAAGGAACTTTTTTTGCGTTTTCAGCGGTTATTTTGGCCAGAGGTTTGGCTTCGACCCATTTGGTGAAGTAGTCAATCGCCACGATAAGGTATTTTAGCTTTCCGAGGGCCAGCGACAAAGGTCCCACGATATCTACCGCCCACTTTTGGAAAGGCCAGGCCGCTATCACCGGGATTAAGTTGTTTTTGGGTCGAGTGTTTGAGGAGCAAATTTTTGGCAGCTACGACACCTTCTGAGTTCTTCTACCTCGTCTTCATGCATACCCGACCAGTAATACCCGGCGTTATGGATTTTGGCCACAACTGCCCGGGGTCCAGCATGAATGCCGCATATGCCCGCGTGGATTTCCTGGATTAGATATTTCGCTTCTGCTGGAGACGTACATCGCATAAGCGGACCCAGGTAGGGTTCTCTGTAGAGGATACCGTTGTTGACTTCGTATTGCAGTGCCTTGTTTTGGATTTTGTGGGCGTCCGCCATGGCGGGGGGTAATTCACCCTTTGTGAGAAACTTTAGTATTGGTGTCACACCCCGATTTTCACACGTTTCACCGGTGGGCCCGGTGGGGGATTACCGTGACGTAGTTGGCAACAATACAGTCAAACAACACAATATATAAATGCACAGCGGAAGCAAAAGATAGATATATTTCAACTGAATGTTATTGTAATATCATGTATCACAAATAGTTGAAAATAATCCACAGGGGATCAAAATAAAATAGGAAATAATGTTCAACAGCTTGACGTCCAAGCTTGCGAGACTTATTGCGGACGCTAGGAGAAAGCCAGCCTAGTTCGTTTAGTACATGCAGTTAACCTTTTTGGGAAAATACGTCAGTTTACACTGGTAAATACATTCAACCGACACTTTTGTAAAAGGTTTAATAAAATTGATTTGAATGCACGTGGCACAAACTTTTATAACTTGGGATAATTATTTTAATATAATACTTGTAAACGAATTACATGTTTCTTTGCGTTCAGTAGCCCGTTCCGTAGACCGGGTTAAAGACTAATAGACACACCACATGTATAATGCCCACAAGGTTAATCCTTAAGTGAGATACCATTTTTCATATGCAGCTGTCAGGTGTACGCCTACACCCCGTGCTTAGGTCGTGGCCGTCTCGTAAGATGATGCCAGGGATATCCGGGACATGGTCATTAACCCCCCAAAGGCTTTAAGCAAACAAATCAAATTTTTAACGGGTCATCTTGACAATACTTAACCACTAATCGATTAAGATCAAATGCCCGACCAAGCGGTATTCTATATACCGTACCCCAAGCCCGTATAGGGAAATAAGTTAAAAGTATTTACCTTTGCAAGTATAATTCACAAATAGCTAATGCAAGTAGCTTTTACCGGGTCTCCTATTCTGGAACGAAGGTTTATAATAACCTATTAGAATCCTAACGGGTCTTTGATTAAGTTTAAACTTAGACCGGTTAGTTTAACGAAAGTTACGGTTCGAACGTACGATTAAGCGAAGACCGGAATAAAATGTGATTTAGACCCGACAAGTTTGAAGACTTGTTTATTATGGGTAATCCAATCACATTCTGGACTTTGAGATAAAAACGACAAGGTTTGACCCGTTTCAGCTAATTTATGCAAACTAGTTACATAAACCGAATCGAACGCGTAAATGGCGTAACGGGTAACTGTAAGAGTCCTACACAGGTTTCCTAAGTTAATATACCCCAAAGAGGTTGTGGTATCAGTAGGATACCTTCCATTATGCCCATAACGAGTTTAATCCCAATATACCCCCGTAGGGGTATTTTGGTCATGTTAAAGATTATAAAAGAGATTTCCGGGTTATACAGGAAATCTGAGTTTTCTGACCAGTTTATAAAGTTCAAATTATTTTATTTATTATATGAAATCAGTATCAATTGGATTCGGGTCAAAATACCATGTAGAACTCATTTTAGGTTCGAAAAGGGTATATTCGGTATTTACCGAATCAATGCCATAACCGCAGGTTATGAGCAGGTTAAAAATAATTAAAAATCTTTAAAAATCCTAAAATATTATTTTACATCAGCGTATAAAAGGTTTGGTGTCGAAATCCGGGTTTAGATAGGCTTTATGCTAATTGCGCCGTTTAATTACAAAAGTTTTCTTAATTGCGCTATTTAGCATAACTCCTATTCTAGACCTCGGATTGACATGAAATTTTAGGGACATGTTTAGAAATCAGTAACTAAGGTTATTGTCCTTTCACATATCCAAAATCCTCGTTTTAAAGTCAAAAGGGCATTATGGTCATCTTTAAGTATATAACGGAAATGTGCAAACGACTCGGACAAACAACGAACCAGTCACAGAGGGTTATACCATCATGTGACCTGGTCCTAAGAGAGTCCTAAGGCATATCTAAGTCATACCAAATCGGGTCAGAACTGAAGTCAAAGCAAAAGTCAAAGTTTTGCGACTTTCGGTTCCGAACCGGGTCAAAACAGTAAATGGTCGGATCAAACAAGCTTAGACCAGTTATAATACTTATTATCAAGTTATATGAGTGATAAAACAGGTTACATGCCATCTACATTGCTAATTATGCGTTAAATCGAAAATTAGTATTCTGTTGACTTTTTCTAAGCATCTTTGACCCGACATTTGAACTAGTTAGAGTGGGAATCAGAGGGTGCCCTTTTAAGGGTTTAATGCCCACATAATTACCAACATATAACTACCTTTGATTCAACTAATCACTGGACCATTTGTGATTAATCGTTAAGTGAACCGTTAATTACGACGGTTTGACTTCTAAGCTATAACTAAGCAAAACTTAACTAAGAAGGGTTAAGCACACTTACAGAAGTCTAGTACACGACCAGAGATGCTAAGAGAGGATTCTTGAGCTCCAGAAATGATCAAGAATGCTGAATGAAGGTGTGGTTACAATGGTTGATCATGAGGGCCTTTTATAGTGATCTTGGATGCTTAGGATCATTACAACTATGTCTACAATGGATCCCAGATCACCAACAAGTGTCCCTGAGTCCTAGGGGTCGTTTAGGGGGCGCCCATGCTGCTAATAATGGCTGAGAGTCGGTTAAAACACCAAACAGTGCTGCTGCCAACGTTTTCTGCATCTGGGCGTTTGACGCGGCCCGCGTAAGGTCCTTCTAACCTTTACGCGGCCCGCCTGAATCCTTCTGACAGAAACAAATCATTCTACTGCTGGCGCGGCCCGCATAAGCCCTTGCTAACTCTTACGCGTCCCGCCTGAGACCTACTGTAAGATTTTTCAAATCTTTTTCATTATTGCAGCTGGCTCTTGGCGTTTCGAAGGGGTAACTTTGCACTTTGGGCCTTTCTTATTTACGTATAAGGGCCTCGCGACTTTTACCCAACTTATTAGTCCTCGGTTAGTTTATTACTACCCGAAAAGTCATAACTTTCAATGTGGACGCTTTTAACCCCTCGCGTACGAATTTGATCATAACTTTCTCATTTTATAACGGAACTTGATGAAATTTATACCGTGCATTCTAGTGAGCATATTTTACCGTTACAAAGTCTCGGGTTTGTTAAAGGGTCACTCAGAGGTACAACTTAAACATGTTGACACATTTAACCCCTGTAGCTTGTAATCTCTCACTTTCTTCCACATTTCGTTCCGTATGATCCATGATTCATTCGTTTGAAGGTACGAGCATCATGTAGGTTTACCGTAAAGTATATTTATCCCTTGTTGATATTTTGAACCCTTGAATTCACATACTTTCTATGTTTGTCAACTTTAGTCCCTCCATAGTATTCATTAACACGTTCCAGCTTATGACACGTGTCAATTCATTATAGGACGTAAATTTTTCGAGGTGTTACATCCTCACCCCCTTAAGAGAAATCTCGACCTCGAGATTTACTGAAACAAATGAGGGTACTTTTCTTTCATCATGGACTCTACCTCCCACGTGTACTCGGGACCTCTACGGGCATCCCATTTAACCTTTACAATCGGTATATACTTCCTTCGAAGCTTCTTAACCTGTTGATCCTCGATCGACATAGGTTTTTCAACAAACTTTAAGCTCTCATCGATGTGTACATCTGTATGCGGTATAACTAGTGATTCATCAGCGAAACACTTCTTCAGATTGCAGATGTGGAACACATTGTGGATACCACTTAGCTCTTCCGGTAAGTTTAATTTATAGGCAACCGATCCGACACGTTCGATTATCTCGAAGGGTCCAATGTATCTCGGGCTTAACTTGCCTTTCTTTCCGAATCGCATCACTCCCTTCCAGGGTGATACTTTAAGCAGTACCTTGTCACCTACTTCGAAGTTAAAAGGTTTACGCTTCAAATCTTCGTAGCTTTTCTGCCTATCTCGGGCAGCTTTCAATCGGTCACGAATTTGGACAATCTTGTCCATCGTTTCGAAAATTATTTCAGGTCCTGTCATCTGGACATCTCCAACTTCTGCCCAACAAACGGGCGAGTTTACTCAAGGCATCTTCTGTTTGGTTCTTTAACACGTTCCAGCTTATGACACGTGTCAATTCATTATAGGACGTAAATTTTTCGAGGTGTTACAATTGGGGTGTACCAGCAGGGTTCCTCCGCTGTGAGGGCGGAAACCTCCCAAGGCTCGATGGAGGGCATTTGCAATGTTTCTACCTTTACTTCTCTTTCCATGCCTGAGGTGGCGAGTTTACTCAAGGCATCTGCTGTTTGGTTCTTTCCTCTGTGGACATGAATAAGCGTGACATTGTCGAATGAGGCTATAAGCTCCTTTGTTTTAGCCAAATACTTTGTTGACTCGTCCTTAGCCTCATAAGTTTCATTTACTTGATTATCTACCAGCAAGGAATTGACATATGCGTCAGCTCTTGTAGCTCCCACAGATTGGGCCATCCTCAGGCCTGCGAGTAGCGCCTCATATTCTGCTTCGTTATTAGAACATTCAAAATCGAAACATAGGGCGTACATCAACTGTATTTCGTCTGGGCTTATCAGCATGAGACCTGCTCCAGAGCCTTTCCCGCTGGACGATCCATCTGTGTAGAGCTTCCAAGTTTGTCTGGCTGTACTGGACTCCGGGATGTCCTGAATTGCAGGGTCCTGTATAGTTTCCCCCTCTGGAATTTCAGCCAAGAAATCGGCGATCACCTGCCCCTTGATTGCTGTTCTTTTTCGGTACTCGATGTCCAATGCTCCCAACTCAATTGCCCATTAACCAATCTTCCGGAGATCTCAGGCTTATGCAAAATTTGTTGCACTGGATAGTTCGTTAAAACCTGTATGCGGTGCCCTTAAAAGTATCTTCGTAGCCGCCGGGTAGCATGAACTAGAGCAAGCACCAACTTTTCAAGAGTTGGATACCTCGTCTTGGGTCCCGCCAGAACTCGGCTGATGTAGTAAATGGGTGTTTGTTTCCCATCTCTCTCTACCACGAGTACCACGCTTACCGCGTTGTGTGCCGCTGCCAGATATATTTTGAGTAGTTCTTCCGGATATGGCACAGTTAACATGGGTAGTTTCTCGATGAAACGCTTCATGTCTTGTAGGGCTTCCTCCGCTTCGCTGGTCCATTTGATGTTCTTCTTGTTAAGGCAGTCCTTCAATATTTTTATAAATGGCAAAGGTGTAGGATCGTTTACAGACCCGAACGAGTCGTTCAGAGGAGTTTTTATCTATTTCAGAGGCGGAAACTAAGAAATAGACTTCGAAACAGCTTGCAAATCAATTTAAACCTCTTTCTGATTGATATAACAACAGTTACAATCACTGGATAAACCGACAGCACCTCGGTATCCAAATCAAGAACAGTTACAACTAATTACTTATGATTCCGCTCGAAAGGATATATATAGGCTAGAGATTCCGCTTGAACATGCTTCAAGCGGAATATGAATTGATGTGATTCCGCTTGAAAATGACAAATGTCATTTCAAGCGGAATAGCTTCCTTCAAGCGAAATCACCTTTAAACACACTTAAATCTCCTGTTTTCTCGTACAACATGCCCTGATCTAAAAATCTAGTACAAGACTTGATATAAGACGAAGTCGACAGATGTATGCACCAACAGACCCCCCCTCCAGATGTTGACGAGTCTTAAGTGTCGAGTCTTCGCATCTTCAGTCTTTATAAGTCTTTGGGCTTTAATCTTTCTATCAGCATCAACATGCTCTCTTCGAACTAATCTCTCAGACTCCTCCTCTTGATGTGCTAGAATTCGTTAAGTTCATCAGCATCATCAGTTTCAGAATCAAAACCTAGCCCTTCCTGCACATACTCCCTTCCTGCACATACTCTACCTCACAATAAATTTCACAAATTTTAACAATTTAATATTAAAATGTATGCACCAACTCAAACTCTTCTTCTCAAAAACAACCAAAATATCTGTGATCTCTTGCAGAAGAATATTCAAATATTTTTAGATTTAACCGACTCCCCCTCAAAATGATCATTATAAAACGAACTTTCCCAAACCTGTTCATCATGTTCAGCACTTGGAATTTTAAAAATTAGCTTTTCAACACCAGTTGTCAAAAATCTTTTTGAATTTTTCAAAATTTATGCTAAAACACACTGAAAATCTTTTTAGATTTTTGATATAATATGAAATGCAGTAAAGAAATATTTACAGATAATATTTTTGTGAGTTTGTGTAAGAGGATCATATCAGTTTCTGAGACAAATCACCAACACCGTTAAGCTTTATACATTTTAAGTTCTAAACAATTCACTTAGATTGTCAGTATATTGATCCACTTAAATTTTCACACAAAGTTCAACTATTTCGAGATACGATATTAATGTCTTAAGCACTTAAACTTATTCACGTGTCCCACTACTTGAATATACTCCCGTATCCAGATCCCAATATTCAGTCTTACAGGTGAGTATACCACAGATGATATCTGTAAGGGGTTAATTGCGAGGGCCGTGAGAGCTCAGGTCAGAACTTACTTTCAGCAGAGAGATGACGGCTTCGACTTTAGGTGTGTCCCCTTTAGAGGATCTTTTCTTCAACAGCAATGATTATCAATTTTATTGTTTAATCATTTTTGCTGAGGGCGGCGCTATATTTCAAGCATTTTGCAAAGTATTATACGGGGACTAGGCTATTGCTTCTGCAAAATCAGAAGTCCCGGGATAATACCCCAGATATCACTGAGTATAAAGGCCTAGTATCTCAGAAAGAGGGACCTTTCAAACAAGATTTCAGGGGTTACCTATATATCCAAGAAATGTTCCCCATGAAATAAGTAAGTTTGAAATTTAGGTTTATATCTCGTCACAATCTACTAAATGTGTAAAAACCTACTGGCACATCTGCAGTGAAACCATTTATCACATTTAAACATTCCATATCTTTAGCGTGTTGTGATAGTCCACTGATGTACTATCATTTCCTCTTTTCTCAACAAAACTCATTTTTGTTTTATCATGTTTTTGGCTTTTTCAAATTTTCTAATGTTTTTGGATTTTCTGAAATTTCTTACTCCCCCTAAAATTCAAACACATTTAAAGAAATTTGAAAACAAACTATACAGAAAGATGACAAACTGATGTATCAAGCTTCAAATCACCATCCACTTGGCATAAACAATCAGAACTCCCCCTTACAACAAACTATTTTCCCATTTAGATTTCAAAACACTTAAGTTTGTTTTAATCAAAATGGTTTTTCCAGAAAATAAGTTTAGTTGATTTTACCATTTGTAGGTTTGGGGTAAACTCATCACATTGTCCATTTTTAATAACATGTATGAGGATTATATCAAGTTCAAATTAATGACCTTGAACAAACCTCTATGACACTTGTAGGAAAATCGAGTACAACTTAATGTCCCTGATTTACCACATGTAGGAATACCACATCTACACAAAATCATTTTACCAATAAAGATGCCGATTCCTGCTTCACACTTACCAACCTGAAAGCTCCGGCAAGTCACACTTAACCTGTAAAAATTTAACCATTATAAGATTCATTCACAAAATCTATTATCAAGAAAGATGCCGATTCCTGATCCGCGATTACAAATTTGGGATCTCCGGCAAGTCAGGTTTTTCAATGAAAGAAAATGTCCACCCAAGCCTGACCAGCCTTGGGTGATTCCAACTCCTCTTTAGTTGGGGTGTAAGTTGCTTTCTTTGTAGCATAAAAATCTCTTACCCCTTTAACCTTTCCATTTATCATTTTTCCAAAAATTTTCTTTACATTCCCATTAAATGCTTTCTCAACATCAAATTCATTCTTTTCAGAATAAAATTGATTAGAGATTTCCACTTTTCCAATTTTTTGTTTAAAATTCTCAGTCTTCAATGGTGGAAAGTTCTCATCATCCATTGGAGGCACTGATTTTTCCTCTTTAACCTCAACCTGTGGCTCCACTGATTTTGTGGAATCAGATTCATCGCCGACTTTTTCAGAAAACTTCTTAACAACCCACATTTGGTTGTCTTTTGCTCTTCTTTTGTAAAAATTTTTCTTTGAACATTCACCAACCTCATAAGTTGAATTTTCAAAAATTTTGAATTCCTCTGTTGGTGGTTCATTTTTCTCAACAACTTTTCCTTTAAGTTTTTCAGATACTCCCTGTTTTTTCTTGATATTTAAAGAACAATTCCATGCAATGTGATCAGCTTCATTGCATTTAAAACAGGTTCTTGTATCTCTTCTGCGAAAAACTCCAGTTCCTATTCTCTTCTTCTCAGCAAGAAACTCCTGGTTTGATTGTCTCTAGAAAGGTTTCTTCTGTTCTTCTTCAGCACTACCTCCTGAAACAAATTTTGTGTTTGTTTTAGAAATTTTGTCATTTTTATAATTTTCAGGTGGAATAAAACCCAATCCTTTCTTTTTGTAGTTACCATTATGGTTTGATTTCTTTTGAAAACCAGAACCAGAATTGTAACCCTTTTTCTTGTTTAATCGTTGTTGAACTCTTGAAGTGTATTTTTTTAGGTTTTTCAATAAGATTTAAATCTTTTATTTCAGAAATATTAAAATCTGTCATTTTGAAAACCTTTTTAATCATTTCAATTCTAACACTTCTTATTGGAAACTCTTTGTCAGAATATAATTTGTCAGAATCATTCAAAGTATATGCTACTTCGAATGTTTCATCATTCAAATTCGATTTTGATAACAAAAACTCTTTACTGTAAACCCGTTTAACCGATGTCTTTGGACTGTTGACTGACGAACTTGAACCTCCAGACTCAGACTCAGACTTTGACTCAGACTCCTCATCAGTATCCAACACCTGATCGACCACCTTATTAACTCAGACTCATGATCAGTGTCAGACGATGTGAAAATGACGTCAATGTTTTCTGGTAATTCATTGGTTATATCAGACTTCAGTTTTATATTGATTGCCTTTTGAACTTTCTCCTCATTTGGTTTTCTGGGAGAATAACCTTCCCAGATCGGAGGCGGACACTTGTTATAGCTAACACTCGGTTTCTTACCAGTATCCTTTTTCTTTGGCTTCTCATCTTGAAATGCTTCGAAACCTGCAACAGTTGGATAAATTCGATCAATAAATAATCAGAACTAGAATAACTTTGTAATAATCGCCTGATTCTCTCATTCTCAATTTTCTCAGTCCCCAACTCTTGTTTCAGCTTAGCACACTCCTCAATGTAATAGTTTATAGCTTTTTGTTTTGTCATCATTGTTGCATTCATCATTGTCAAAGTGTCTTCTCTCTCAGAATTTGTCTTTTGAAGACCAGTTACTGTTCTATTCAACACATCATAAGATTCCTTCACGTAATTGAGATTGAACAGTAATTGTTCCTTCATCTTCTCAAATTCATTCAACCTTTCGTCTTTTGCTGCACATTCCTTGCAAGGTTCTAGACACTTTGAGCAAGGCTTGACGACTTCCACATTTTTTTCTACGTTACTGATTATCTCAGATTCAACAACTTTCTCAGTTTCAGTCTCCTTTTCTGTTTCAACAATCTCCTCAGAAATACTTTTAACTTCATCATTTTGAACAGTCTCATCTTCTTGAACAACACTTTCAGACTTCATTTGCTTTTGTTCTTTTGGTGCTTGTCTCTCCTTCAGCTTCTCCAAGCGATCTGCAAAATAAAAATGAAAGCTTTCAGGAGATATATGATTTTTTGCAACATTAATATGTCTTTCTTCTTCTTCATCACCACTGTCATCAGTTGGTGATTGATCAAACTCAATTGATTTATCAGAACTATCATCTGAAGAACTAGAATCAGATGGTGTTTGATCAAAAACAGTTTCTCTTTCTGAACTTTCATCTGAACTTTGTGAGCTTTCATCTGATGAAACATACTTTTCTTCTTCACTTGACACATTAACTCCAACAACTTTCATCCACTCTATAAACATATCTGGTTCTTTCACAATTTTAGCAATGAAAGCTTTAAACTCTCCTTTCTCATCCACAAACATATCCCACCTAAAGCCTTCAGGTAGCCTTTCATCATCTTGATTGATTAGGCATGCTTTGCTGTCGGATGGAATGTATTTATCCCAGCTAAAATTTTCTTGATTCACCAAACATGCTCTCTTTGAAGAATCTTCTAGTACTTTTCTACCATGAGCCACTTGTGGTTCTTGTTGTTGTTGTTGGCCAACTTATTGATATATGGCTTTCCGGTAGTAATCATCTTTTCTGAATGGATTCCTTGTTTCACTTGCTTCTCGATTCTTGCATTCCCTCTTGAAATGACCTTTCTCCCTACATCGAAAACAAGTAACTTTAGATTTATCAAAACCTAAAGTAGAAACATGTGCATCAAGAAAATCATTTCTTCCAGTAATCATCTTGAACTTTTCTACTCTCCTTAGGACACAAGCTAGACACCATTTGATGTCCATGAGCTCCATTTCTTCAGCGTCTATTTGATCGTAATCCTCCTTTGTCAGCATAGGATTTCCGATCCTCCCTGCAACTAAACCTTCATAGGATTGTAGCACAGTTGCAAGTAAAGACATGTGATCTTTTGCAATTTCTTTAGAAAAGCTTTGACCTTCTGGAATATTCAATGCAATATTGCACTGTATCACACATCCACCACCTTTTATACTTTGAGAATGGAAGCTTGATGATGAACTATTGGGATTAACACTCGGGTATGAAGAGAAACCACTGCTGCTATTAGGACTTTGTTCAACATTTTCAGATGAGTTTCCAGCACTAAAAGCAGTTTGTATTTTCGGACTTCTTTCAACCTCTTGAACACTGCCTTTGTAATACATTTTCACATCTTGTTGACCACTCGGATTATTCATCCTCGCAATCTTTTGCTGTTCCAGATCTTGACCCTCAGTCTTCTCAATAAACTGAGAAATCGTTAGGCCATCATACTCTCCGGTGTTCTTTAAGATCATCAAAAATGTACCCCACTCTTTCTGAGGTAACGTACCAACAAGTTTGTCTACCCATTATTCTCTATCTTTGGTTATGCTTAACAACGACATAGAACGCACTAAATGGCAATATCTTTCAATCAACTTCTTTGTATCTTCCCTTGGCAAACTAGTGAAAAGATCAAATTCTTTCTTAAGAAGTGCCTTTTTACTCTTAATCGTCTTCTCACTTCCCTCAAATTTGACTTTAAGAGCATCCCAAATTGATTTTGAAGTTTTGTCATGTTGAAGCAATACAAAGATGTCTTCTTTAATAGCTTGCTGAAGTAAACTGATCATCATTTTTTCAGCTCTGTACATTTCTCGTTCTTTGTCATTGAACTCAGAGATTTCTTTTACAGTTTGCAGTTCAGTACGTGGTAGAACATATCTCTTCAAAATACACTCCCATGATCTCAGATGGTTAGCTTGAACCCAGTTTTCAAACCTATCTTTCCATCCGTAATACTCCTCAATGCTCATTAGTTTCGGGGGTTTTTGTGTAGTTCCAGTTTCATTTTCCAAATTCATGTTTTAAGCAATGGAAGCCGGAGTAATCGGAGATGTGGCGAATGCGTTATAAAATTCTTCACTCATGATTTGGTAAGACGTTTTTCAAAAATAGTACACTTTAAGCGGAATATGGATTTCAAGCGAGATTAAGATTTCAAGCGGAATAATGATTTTCAGTTTCAAGCGGAAAACGTTTTGGAGCGGAATCAGATATTTCGCTTGAAATAGCCTTAGCTTTTCAAGCGGAATACTGGTTTGAAATGAAATAACAGATTTCGCTTGAAACTTTTCAAGCGGAATACCAACTTTGAAGCAGAATCATACAAATTAAAGCGGAATCTCTGAATTCGTTTGAAAATCTCAAGCGAAATAAAGAATTTGGAGCGAAATCAGAAAGTTGTTTGTTCAATAGAAATCACAACTTAGGTCCATTTTTACCATTTTTAATATGAATTTTAGTCTGATACTTTGAAGGGTTTGTTAAAATGCAGTTTTACACAATATGTGAGAAAATTAGCCGATTTTAACCGTGAAAACTTGTTGATTTTGAAAAGAAAGTGTAGAAAACAGAAATTTTGAGCTGAATCGAAAAGAACTCCTCCTCCTGAGCTCTGATACCACTTGTAGGATCATTTACAGACCCGAACGAGTCGTTTAGAGGAGTTTTTATCTATTTTAGAGGAGGAAACTAAGAAATAGACTTCGAAACAACTTGCAAATCACTTTAAGCCTCTTTCTGATTGATATAACAATAGTTACAATCACTGGATAAACCGGCAGCACCTCGGTATCCAAATCAAGAACAGTTACAACTAATTACTTATGATTCCGCTCGAAAGGATATATACAGGCTAGAGATTCCGCTTGAACATGCTTCAAGCGGAATATGAATTGATGTGATTCCGCTTGAAAATGAAAAATGTCATTTCAAGCGGAATAGCATCCTTCAAGCAAAATCACCTTTAAACACACTTAAATCTCCTGTTTTCTCGTACAACGTGCCCTGATCTAACAATCTAGTACAAGACTCGATACAAGACGAAGTCGATAGATGTATGCACCAACAAAAGGCCTTTCGGCGTGCCTTGCCAAGAATCTATTTATGGCCACCAGACGCCCGTTTAATGCTTGCGCTTCTTTCAGAGTCCTAGGGGAGGGCATCCGTGTTATGGCGCCTACTTTTTCCGGGTTGGCTTTAAAACCGTCCCGGGTGACTACTACCCCCAAGAATTTGCCTTCCTCGACCCCGAATGAACACTTCTTGGGGTTGAGCTTGATGTTATATTCCCTGAGCGTTTGGAAGGTTTCTTCGATGTCTACCAGCATTTGTTTTTCTTCCCTGCTCTTGATTACTAAATCCTTGACGTATACTTCTAAGTTCCTGCCGATTTGCTTTTCAAAAGCTTTGTCCATGAGCCGCTAATAAGTAGCTCCGGCATTTCGCAGGCCAAAAAGGCATCTTGGTATAATAAAAGATACCCACATCATTATGAAACGTCGTTTTCTCTTCATCGTCTTTGGACATTTTGATTTGGTGATACCCCTTATAGGCGTCTAAGAAACACTTGTACCTATAAGGGACCAGGGAGTCAACTTTAAAATCCATCTCCGGTAGCGGGTAAGCATCCTTGGGGCATGCTTTATTTAAATCTTTGAAGTCTATGCACATTCGCCACATACCGTCTGGCTTCTTGACCATCACGGGGTTTGATACCCATGTGTGGTACTTTGTTTCTCTGAGTATTCCAGCTTCAACCAGCTTTCGTACTTCTTTGACTACCGCTGCTTTTCGATCTGGAGCCATGCTTCGCTTTCCCTGTGCGACAGGCTTAATGCCCGGGAGTGTCGCCAGCTTGTGCTCTGCCATCTCCCGGGGTATTCCGGTCATGTCAGAATGTTCGAAAGCGAAAATGTCGACGTTTCTTTTCAGCAGTTGTTTTAGGTTGTTTTTGACTTCTGGGGAGAGACTATCCCCTATAGTTACTATCTGATCCGAATGGCGTGTGCTTAATACCCATCTTTCAGGACCGATGGCGCCGGTAGGCCCCTTTCGGCATCTTTTGGTGTCCAATACCTCTCCCACCTTATCTCGAAATACTGTAGCAATTCCCCGCGGGGTGGGGAACTTCCTGAAACCCCATGCCGTAGATACGATAACGTCCAATTTTCCCAGGGTGAACCTTCCGATGATTAGATTGTGGTAAGACTCAGCGCGTACCAAAAGGAATCTAAGGAGTATGGTTCTTTCCCGGGGGGGCTTGTCCAAAGGTGACTGGGAAGGTAATTTGGCCGATGGGATCAACCTTTTCCCCCGTAAAGCCTTTAATGGGGGCGTGTACTGACTCAAGCAGTCTTCTATCTTCTGGTTGCATTCTATTGAAGCAATGCTCGTAGATGATATCCTCTGAACTCCCGGTATCTACCAGGATCCTTCTCATGTGATAATCACCTACCGCAGCAGATATGATTAAGGCGTCTGTAGTGAGGTGCAAATCTTCCACGCGAGGCTCAATTGTCATGGTGGCCAACATCCAAGGTTCGAGGGTGGAAAAACTCCGCTTGGCTCATTTTCCCTTATCCGCGTGTACCATGTTTAGCTCCTGTGGCCTTTTACCCGCTGCCTTGTCGTTTTCTTCTTTGACGGGCAGCGGGCCCTGTTTGATGTCTCGCACTAGGTGTGCCAATTTACCCGCTTTCATGAAGTATTCAATCTGCTTCTTTAGTTGAAAACAGTCATTAGTATCGTGGCCGCTCCCCTTGTGGTATTCACAATACTTGCTCGTATCTTTGTTGTGGTTGTCCTTTAGCGGCTTCGGAGGGTTGAACTTGAGGTTCTCAGAGGCTAGGATTTATGCTGGAGTTTTGCTCAAGTTAGGGTAATCGGATCGCGGCTTAGAGGGTTCATTCCTTGAGTAGGTATTTATAGGCCTATCATACCGCGAGTCCGTTCTGTCTCCTCTTTGGCATCGGTCTCCTCTGCCTTTATTTTTAGAACCCCGCTGCTCCCTCTCCTCTTGGCTTTTCTGAGCCTCTTTTTTTCTATTGGTCGCGTGACTAGCGGCTACCGCCTTTTCTTGTATCACATAAACCTTAGCTATTCTCAAGATTTCGTCGATGGTGGGAGGCACACCGTCTCTTCCGTGAAGTGTTCTTAATAGCTCGTCATCATTTACTCCTTGTAGGAAAGCTCCACACGCTAGATCGTTTGTGACACCCAGGATTGCCAGGCTTTCCTTATTGAATCTAACGATGAAATTTTCCACCGTTTCATTGTCTCGCCGGCGGATGTGGAGGAGCTCGTTTCGTTCTTTAGTGTGCCTGCGCTGTTGGCTGAATTACAAGATGAACTTGGACTCTAGATCTTCGAAATTGTCAATCTCCCCAATGGGCAGGCTGTCCCACCAGACCCGAGCCGCGCCTACCAGAGTTTGTACAAACATTTTACACCAGAGGGGCATAGGCCAACATGCTACTTCCCCTGCACTTTTGAATAGATTTAGATGGTCATCGGGGTCGCCTAGACCGTCGTATTTGCCTACAGTTTGAGGCATCTTGGGCTTTTCCTTGATAGGAGCTTCCGCTATTCTTCTGGTGAACTTAGATTTGAAAGTTGCATCTACTGGTTTGTTAGGTCTGGTGAGTTCATCTTCTTCTACAGTAATGGGTTGTACTGGAGGGACGACCCCGCTTTAGCTGGTACCCTGGTGACAGGGAGTTGAGCCGGGGTGATGTTTAGAGTGGAGCTGGGGCCTCCACCGGGGGAGAATCGAGGCCTAGATGCATTCCCCCTGTCATAAGCAGGTTCCGCCATTGGTGGGGTCTGACCATAGACCGGCTGGGATGTTGGAAAAGTCCACCAGGGGGCATATAAGCCGCGTATGGCGACTGCTGAGCGTAGCCTGGCGCCGCCCCCTGAGGAGTGTAAGTCGGAGTATTGTATGGAGGTAAATACCCATAAGGACGGTGCATAATAGTACCCGGGGAAGTAAGCCTGATTCCCCGGCGTAACCGGGGCGTTCATGATTCCCGTTGGCATGACCACTGGTTGATGGGGTGGTGTAGATAATGACGCCGTTAGCACTGCCGAATACAAGGGTGGCATGGCGTAGGTGGCTGTAGGTTGATAGTATTGAGACATGCTCGCCTGTGTTATAACAGTACTTGGGTTGCTGATGTTATTACTGGCATAGTGCTGTGACGTATCGTCTGTGCCCTAGTGGTTGCTGTTGGGGTGAAAACGTTAGCGCCTGTTGTAATTGGTTCCACTGACTGGAACTGCAGAGAGGTGTAGGAAAACGGGTCTGCCGCCGTTGTCCCAGAGGAAACAGCGGTAGTGCCTGTAAAGCCTGGTGGGGGTCCTTCTGCTTCAAACTCCAAGTCGAGTGACCTTGTTACGGTTGGTGAGGCTGGAACGGTGGTAACCGGGCTGGTTTCTAGCAATGGATCGCTAGTTACCATCGCCTGGCTTGGTGTGACTGCTACGTTCTGATCGCTTGCCATAGGGTTCTGTCTGATTGTTACTGAAAGGTCCCACGGATGGCACCAATGAAGAAACACTAACCTCTGCGGTAGTATCCGACTAAGACTTAACTCTTGGCGATCCGAATTGTTAGCTGCAAAACAGAACACCGTTAGGACTCGTTACAGGAATGAGGTTATTCATGTAACCACCCTCTTGCGTGAGAATAAGTCTCGGTGTTGGGAGTAAAAGAGTATGTGTAGAGAAGAAAGTAAAACGAGAGCAAGATACCTCATACCTTAGATGTTTACCTCTATTTATTGTTTACCATTAGGGTTTCCCTTAACTTAGGATGGGCTCCGATAAGTTAGGGATTTGCATAATCTTCCCCAAAAGTTGGGGATTTAGTTACTTGACTTATCCATACATGTGGAATGTTCTAGAATAAGTGTTTATGATTATTTATTTATAATAAAATAATAGGTAATGACCGGGTCGGGTTAGCCGATTCGGGTCATACCTCGTCAGTATTATTATTCTTAGTTTTGAAGTTGTAATTTATATAAGAACTAGCATTTTGACCTGTTTTGGGTTGCAATGCGAAACTTAAAGTAACTTCAATTTATACTGTCAAAGATTTGACTCGACTCATGTCCGAAGAAAGTTACATCAAAGCGTAGATAATAATCACGAAAATGTATTATATTTGATCAAACTTATTAGGCTGGAGGGTGTGGTTGGAGTCCCCTAAGGGGCTTTATTAGGCCACGTAAGCGACACGTAGGATCCACGTCAGCCAGGGGGGGCTTTATCACGCCCCCCTTTAATTTGCAGGGTGTGGGATGGAGCCCCCGTCATCATTACCTAATTATTTTTTATTTATATATTTATTTTTTAAATTAAATGGCAATTTTAATAACTAGAAAATAAAAAAAACATAATTTCATTAAAAAAATAAAAACACTACAAAGTCATTAAAAAAACACAAGGTACTAGAAAAAAAACATAACATACTAGTCACTAAAAAAAACTAAGCCCGAATTTGTGCCTTACGAGCCTCCAAAATGACTCGATCCTCATCTGGTAGATTTGACAAATCTCTTGCGAGAAAATCCATGTCTTTTTGGGTTTGTTTCTCCATTCTCATTTGTTGGTCTTTTTCCCTAATGGAGATTATTTTGTTGAGACTTTCCTCGAAGTCGCTCAACTTTGACGGGCCATCCGATGGTGTTGAAGAAGACTTTCCTCGTGCCGCTGCCTTACTTTTATCCCTACCAGTTGGTCGAGGTACAACATCATCGTTTAGATTAATTATTGTACAAGCATCAGACCCTGATGGTTCAGTGGTGGATGTCAATTCAGACCGTTTAGATCTAGGGCGGGTTGGGTCGACCGGTGGTACAAGATGCCACTTGGGAGATTTGCGAAGAAGCTCCCATGTTGTTACCAACGTAAAAACATGCCCATGGTATAATCTATAGTCGTTGTGGGCTTGGGTCATGACGTCGACGTCGCTCGAACCACTTTTCCTTTGACTACTGTTGACGAGATTAGTATATATGTTGTTGAAATTGGTAACCTTCGTCCTCATAACACCCCACTTTCCCGAAAAAACAGGTGTTCTATATTCACCACGACCCATTGCGGGGAAAAACTTCTCACGTATACGACCCCAAAATACCTTTAAGTCTTGGTCGTTTCCTACAAAAAAAAAATGTTTTTACAAAACAATATGTTTGAATTAAAAAATAAATTTACTAAAATAAATGTTTATAAAAGTATGTAAAAAAATATTTGAAGATAAAATCTCGTCCTCCGATGCGTCGAGCCATGCTTTTGCCAACTCGAACTCTTCCTTAGGCGACCAAAATTCGACCTTCTTAGTAGCACGTTTTTTCGGACTCATTCTTCTTTCGATGACTTCTCTTTTTTCTAGAAGAGGGTTCGACTTGGGTTTCGAGAACGGTTTCGGTTTGGGTTGTGTTTTGGGTTTCGGGTATGTTTTGGGTTTGGTGTATGTTTTGAGGTATGTTTTGGGGTATGTTTGGGGGGAGGGGGGAATGGGGGTTGAGAATAATGCCCGTAAAAACTGGGCATCGGTGGAGTGGTGGGATGAGGAGAAGTTGGGGTGCTTGGTGGCATCGGATAATGTTAGTGCATACGTCTGTCGACTTCATCTTGTATCGAGTCTTATACTAGAATTGTTAGATCAGGGCACGTAGTATGAGAGGATAAGAGAGTTTTGGTGTGAATGAGCTAATTTCGCTTGAAATGGCACATGCCACTTTCAAGCAAAATCACAATTGCCGCTTGAAATGGCTCCTGCCACTTTCAAGCGAAATCAGCTCCTCTATATATAGCTTTCATACGAAATTAGTTGTATCTTTTACCGGTCTGAGCAACGAAGTGCTGCCGAAGTGTCGTCTCACTGTAAAACGTCATTATATCAATAATATCAACAGTTAAAGTGTAAATCTAGCTGAATTGACCTCGATACGTCTGTTTCTGCCTTTCATATTGAGAAAACTCTTCTGATCGACTCGTTCGGGTCTGAAAACGATCCTACAAGTGGTATCAGAGCTCAGGAGGAAGAGTTCATACCAATTCAGCTGCAAATTCTGATTTCTACACCTTCTTTTAAAAATTTACAACTTTTCACGGTCAAAATGTCTTGATTTTTACACATCATACTCGGAATTGTGTTTTAACAAAACCTTGAGAGTTTCAGGCTAAAATTCGATCTAAAAGTGACAAAATTTCTAATTCTGTTTCAAAATCAGCGAGAGAATGATGACATCAGCAGCATTTCAAACGGAATTAGAGCTTAATTCCGCTTGAAACCAGTATTCCGCTTGAAACCAGTATTCCGCTTGAAATTTCATTGTTATTCCGCTTGAAATTGGCTAATTCCGCTTCAAAGTCGTGATTCCACTTCAGTAATCCCGCTTGAAATCTGCTATTCCGCTTCAATCTGGTATTTCATTTGAAAAAGGCGTTAGTTCAAGCAAAATTAGTTATTCCGCTTGAAAAGATATTTCGCTTGGAAGGAGATTTCGCTTGAACGTATTGATTCCGTTTGAACAGGGATTCCGCTTGAGATTGTGATTCCGTTTGAAAACACTGTTTGACAATTTTTTTAAAAACCGAAAATGTCTAACGAAGAATTTTACAACGCGTTGTGCCACATCTCCGACTACTCCGGCTTCCATTGCTCAAAGCATGAACTTAGAAAATAAAACCGGAACGATGCAAAAACCCTCGAAGCTAATGAGTATTGAGGAGTATTACGGATGGAAAGATAGATTTGAAAACTGGGTTCAAGCTAACCATCTGAGATCTTGGGAATGAATTTTGAAGAAGTATGTTCTACCGCGTACAGATCTGCAAGTTGAGAAAACAATCTCTGAATTCAATGAAAAAGAACATGATATGTATAAAGCTGAAAAGATGATGATCAGTCTACTTCAGTAAGCCATTAAAGAAGACATCTTTGTATTGCTTCAACATGACAAAACCTCAAAATCAATTTGGGATGCTCTTAAAATCAAGTTTGAGGGAAGTGAAAAGATGATTAAGAGTAAAAAAGCATTGCTTAAAAAGGAATTTGATCTCTTCACTAGTTTGCCCGGGGAAGATACTAAGAAACTAATTGAAAGATATTGCCACTTAGTGCGATCCATGTCGATGTTAAGCATAACCAAAGATCGTGATGAATGGGTTGACAAGTTAGCTGACGCTTTACCTCAAAAAGAGTGGGGCACTTATTTGATGATCTTGAAAAACACTGGAGAATATGATGGATTGATGATTTCCCAGTTCATCGAAAAGATTGAGGGTCAAGATTTGGAACAACAAAAGATTGCGAGGATGAATAATCCGAGTGGTCAACAAGATGTGAAAATGTACTACAAAGGCAGTGTTCAAGAGATTGAAAGGAGTCCAAAAATACAAACTGCTTTTGGTGCTGGAAATTCTTCAGAAAATGTTGATCAAAGTTCAAACAACAGCAGTGGATTTTCTTCATATCCGAATGTTAACCTAAAGAGTTCAATTTCGAGTTTTCATACTCAAAGTACAAAAAGTTGAAATGGGTGTGTGATACAGTGCAACATTGCTTTGAATCTCCCAGAGGGTCAAAGTTTTTCTAAAGAAATTGCTAAAGATCATATGTCGTTACTTGCAACGGTGCTACAGTCCTATGAAGGTTTAGTCGCGGGGAGAATCGGGAATCCTATGCTAACGAAGGAGGATTACGATCAGATAGACGCTGAAGAAATGGAGCTCATGGACATCAAATGGTGTCTAGCTAGTGTCCTGAGAAGAGCTGAGAAGTTCAAGATGATTACTGGAAGAAATGATTTTCTTGATGCACATGTTTCTACTTTAGGTTTTGATAAATCTAAAGTTACTTGTTTTCGATGCAGGGAGAAAGGCCATTTCAAGAGGGCATGCAAAAATCGAGAAGCAAGTGAAACAAAGAATCCATTCGGAAAAGATGATTACTACAGGAAAGGCATATATCAACAAGTTGGTCAACAACAACAACAAGAACCACAAGTGGCTCATGGTAGAAAAGTTATAGAAGATTCTTCAAAGAGTGCATGTTTGGTGAATCAAGAAAATTTTAGCTGGGATAAATACATTTCATCCGACAACAAAGCATGCCTAATCAATCAGGAAGATGAAAGGTTACCAGAAGGATTTAGCTGGGATATGTTTGCGGATGAAAAAGGAGAGTTTAAAGCTTTCATATCGTGAAAGAACCAGATATGTTTACAGAATGGATGAAAGTGATTGGAGTTAGTGTGAAGGATCAAGAAGAAAAGTCTGTTTCATCTGATGAAAGCTCACAAAGTTTAGATGAAAGTTCAGAAAGAGCAATTGTTTTTTATCAAACACCATCGGATTCTGGTTCTTCGGATGATAGTTCTGACAAGTCAATAGAATTTGATCAATCACCAACTGATGCCAGTAGTGATGATGAGGAAGAAAGACATATTAATGTTGCAAAATCTCATCTCTCTCCTGAAAGTTTTCAATTTTATTTTGCAGATCGCTTGGAGAAACTGAAGGAGAAACAAGCTACAAAAGAACAAAAGAAAATGAAGTCTGAAAGTGTTGCTCAAAAAGATGAGACTGTTCAAAATGAAGAAGTGAAAACTGTAGCTGAAAAAGTTGAATCTGAGAAGATCATTGAAGTAGAAAAGATTGTGGAAGTCATCAAGCCTTGCTTAAAGTGTTTAGAACCTTGCAAGGAATGTGCAGCAAAAGATGAGAAATTGGCCGAGTTTGAAAAGATGAAGGAACAATTACTGTTCAATCTCAATTACGTGAAGGAATTGTAACGCCCTAACACGTTTTAACCAAATTTAATGCAGCGGAAAATGTATATTTAAAATTTCTTTCGTTATATTCATTCTTTCACCTTAAATACTTTAATCCTTTCTATATATTTAATTAAGACCTGACATACTTATACTAAATTACGTGACCATGCACCCGCACGTACAATCCATGTCTTAACTCGATCTTCGACCGCATACACTCAATGATGAGAAATCCATAAACCTGTATAACCTGCAATCACCTCATACAAACACATTGTTAGCAACCGGTGACATCATACATAAAATTTTAAAGTATGTGTATTCGAGCGTCAACATCTCTTGATCTCACTTATATAAATCCATTAACCCGTCCATTCGAACACATTCATCGGACTTCAATACCGAATCTTTACTTCCAAAATTAGTATTCCTGCACTTCCATTACACTCTTAATAGAAAATCGATTAGCATCGTTAGACTTCATTCATATATATAGGTTCACGTATACACATAAGCAAACCTCCTTCGTCCATGCATTTAGCTAAATACCAATTCATTCATACATACTTTTCTATCCATACGCACATACTTACAATCTACATCTTACGCGTTCATAGTCATACTCTCCTACTAGTTTCAACTACTTACATACAATCAAACCCATATTCACATTTGTAACTACTTATCTTCTCTTAATACATGATACCAAATTGTAAGTTCCCTCTTACCCGCACTTGTTAGAAACTCTTCCCTTAACCACTTTTCGACTCATTTCGCCAAACTTACCTTAATACTTCCATTGATTCATACCTTCTTACATGACTCACGATAATCATCATACTACAATACATTTTAGAAACTAAAGGGTAAGTCCGGAATACACTTACCTTGCGCGTCCGTATTTACGTTCACTTACTTGAGTCTTCTTAGCCCGTTAGCCTTCCACGCTCTCAACCATCTTGACATGATTCCTATACATTCATGTCATTACATTCACGTTCTTATTATCATATATGCTTATACATATGAACAACCATATCAAATTCACATCTCATATATGACCTTCGTTAATCCATTCCAACAAGCATACAGAATACTCAACATCATCCCTACATAATCTTTACATGAACTATATATGTTTACTCATTACTTGCATGCAATTTCACTTATTATTGTCTTTTAGACATTTCATCAAACACTTGGTGTGCGTACTACTTTCTAAGCATGATGTACAAGTATTTCATGCTTTTCTTCCTAATTATCACTTTCATTCATCAATACAAGTAATCATCATACAAATTATATACCATACTCAATCTATATACATGTACACATCACATACTACACATATTCACAATCAATTTCATACCCTTTCATGGATTAAACTAACCCACTTAGCTAGGTGTAGTAATTCATCAAAACACTTAATTTATAGAAATTTACTCAAAATCTTCACTTAGGGTTCGTTCCTAAGCAAGCATACATTGCCAATTTGGCCATAACCTCTACGATTCATACATAAATCACTACTTGTGATGTTCATCAAGATTTCTCAACTTCATTAAACATCAAAATTCAACATACCTTATGATTCCCTAGCTTGGGTGATCATTAATTCATGTTCCTTCTTGAATTTGAGCCTCGATTCATCCTTCAATTGGATGATATATGATGAACTAGGGTTTGGCTCTCTAGAGCCTTCCCCTGATCACGTACAGAACACACACCAAGTGTGTGTGTGTGTGTGTGTGTGTGTGTTATTTTCATTTAATAAAACAACTTTCAAGTTATCCCACTTTGGTCCCTCATGTTTCGTTTTAATTAAATAAGGCTACAACTCTTCGTTTACTACTAACGATACCAATAATCAACTAGGTTAATTATTCCTAGTTAATCTTCATTTACAGGTTAAATTTTATCATTAACGGGACCTTACCCGTTTCTTAATAGTAACCGGGTTTAAATTACTAAACTCGTTTTTGGGGTGTTACAAGTCTACCCCCCTTAAAAGAGGTTTCATCCCCGAAACCTTGCTCATATCCACGGGGCCATAAATCTTCACTTACCGGTTACTACCAGTCCTTCTATATATCACACTTATAAAATATATTCATATATCTTTGGATTTCGAATTCTTGCCTCATGTTAGCTCCTTAGTGATGATCATCACTACATGTTTATTCATTCCTTCCATTCAAAATACATACCACGGCACGAATTCACTCATACCTTATAATAAGGACTCATTCCTGAACAAATATAACCGGACGTCTTATCCTTACTTTCTTAAATCAAGCATAATACTTCCATGCATTCATTTATCATAGCGACTCGATTATATCTACTTTTATTCATAAATCATGTTGGAAATGGCACTCTTACTTTCGTCGCACTCATACTCATTACAACAGTCCATTATAACATTCTTCCTACTTACTTCTTTAGCCATATAATGGGTTAGGATATGATCATAAGTATTTCGTAAACTTTCGCTTATAGTTTTACTACTGGAATCTAAACTACTATATCAAACTCACTTATTCATGCTTAACTCGGGAGTTAAACTTCATTCTACGTTTGTTACCGTTACATGCTACTATGTATACTCATATACGTACATCCACATGTATGTTCATACATACATACATACCTACATGAATACATTCATACATACATACATACATACATACATACATACATACATACATACATACATACATACATACATACATACATACATACATACATACATACATACATACATACATACATACATACGTACGTACGTACGTACGTACGTACGTACATACATACATACGTACGTACGTACATACATACATACATACATACATACATACATACATACATACATACATACATACATACATACATACATACATACATACATACATACATACATACATACATACATACATACATACATACATACATACATACATACATACATACATACATACATACATTCCTCATCCATTGACGGGCGATAATCCCTACTTCGTGCATACGTTCATTCGCACGTATATTCATACATTCCATCTTTATTCCTTTGTGCACATTCAATCCCATTTCATACATACGTACATACGTTCATATATATACACTCATATATCTACTTACATACACCCGAAAACATACTTGCAAACATAAACACGTCTATACGTACATGCTTACTGTTAGGGCTGGATTTTTACTATGAATGATCCTTATACGTGATCCTAACCAGTGATCCTTATTTCTTTGGCAGGCAGTGATCCTCAGCCGGACCTCAGGATCAGGATCACGGGACATTGAGGTGATCCTAGTACTAACGGTCATTTTCGATTACTACAATATTATTTTGCAGGAATATCTAGCAGGATATGCCCTACATATCATGATCCAGGGACGCGCTTTTACAAATATGGCAAGAGCTGAATTGAAGATGAACGTTGTGCCGGATATGGAAACATGGCTTGATCTAAGGGCAGCAATTTAGGCTAGATTATCTTTATTTCTAAAGGGGTAATGAGCTGATTAGTGGTCTATCTACCTAAAATAAGTTACCTACACATGTATAAATACCCATCTTCCTCATTCGGAAGAACACACACAACATACGACACAACTCTCAACACTTAGACACTCAGTGATCCTTGTACTCAGCTCATTATCATCCGAAGTTGTAACTACATTTTTATTATATTGAAGTTGGTGATCGGTAGTTGCCATCACCCGAGGTTTTTTATGCCGGAGATCATACATTGATCAAGGGCTTTTTCCTCGTATAAATCACTGTGTCTTTGTATCTTTATCACGGAAGTGATCCTTTACTTTCATAGCTAACCAAGCATCATACCCCGTTTACATAAAGTTTGGTTACATTATCCTTGTGTGATTTTTGACCAAAACAGTTTGGCGCCCACCGTGGGGCAATTGGTGCTTCATTCATAAAGAAAATCCTTTGTTCAAAATCAATTCAAAGAGTTACATGGCTTCATCATTGAAGAATACTTCCACGGCGATGTCTGCAGTCACCTCAGCACAAACCACTCTACCTCCTCCACCGGCAGGATCCCAGAGAAATGCTGAGAAGAGACCAACCCCTTCTTTCGCTAAACCTCCATCTTCTTCTGCTATGAATTCTTCTATTCCCAGTACTAGTGATGTGTTTGCTTTAATTTTGCAGATGAAGGATCGTATGCAGCGGCAGGATGAAACTAATGACAGGATCCTCAGGGAGATTGGAGATCTCAAAAGACAAAAGAAAGCGGCAGAGGATCATTCCCCACTGATGCCAAAATCCTTGAGCTTTGAGACTCCAATGGTCACCTCTCAGCCATCAGGGATCCCAGACGTACAGATCACAGGGGAGACGAGAGGATTACATCTCAAGTCAGCAGCAATGACTCAGACATCGGGCTCGTATTTTCAGCCAGCAGGATCCTATCCTCAGTATATGGGATCCTTCATGAATCCGGGAGCCTATCCGGGGGCACAGCAGTTTCAAGGATCCTACTTTATTCCAGGATCGTTCCAGGGCCAAGGATCCTCCTTTGTTCCAGGATCATCCCAGGTTCAAGGATCCTCCTTCGTTCCAGGATCATCCCAGATACCAGGATCCTTACAGATGCCAGGATCCCTAAAAAGTTTGCAAGCAGGGAATCTAGATGTCCATCAAGGGGACTTCATTCCAATGCAGACCATTGCTTCCACTGGTCCCTCCGTTATTCCAGAATCCCAGCAATACGGATTCCCTAACTTGAACCCAATGGGAGGTAACACTTTAAATAATTATCCTACCACTAACCATGGATTCATGCAGGATACAGGTACCAATCATGTTATGGCCAGGGAACTACAGAAACTAAAGGACATGATCTCAAGTGTTCCAGGGGTAGTCAAGCCTATCCCAGAGATTGCAGATGGGAGCCACAAGGTATCTCGCTTTGCACCACCAATCTGTGATGCAGAGGTACCCAAAAGGTTCCATATCCCTACCATGAAGTTGTATGACGGCACAACGGATCCAGAGGAACATATAGCACAATACAGGGAAAGGATGGAGATCAATCCTATCCCAGAAAAATTGAAGGAAGCATGCCTATGCAAAGGATTTGGATCTACTCTTACTGGATCAGCCCTTAAATGGCTGCTAAGTCTTCCCCCTTACTCTATTACTTCATTTGCTAATTTAGTTAATTTATTCAATAACCAATTCTCTTGTAGTAGAAAATTTGAAAAATTAACCAGTGATTTGTACAGGATAACTCAAAATAATAATGAATCATTAAGGGATTATATAACTAAATTTAGTAAAGAATCCTTGGATATTCCCAACTTGGATATGGCTACGGCTGTTGAAGCCTTCAAAATGGGACTTCTTAAGGATTCATTATTCTATGATGATCTTGTTATGACACCTTGCAGGAATTTAGATGAAGTAAGAACTCGAGCACTCAGGTTTATCCGGCTAGAGGATGACAAGAGGATCCAGGAGAGACAAGTAGGATCCTCAAAACAAGATAAGCAAGGATCCTCCTTCAAAAACAACCAGTTCAAATCCTACCATAGAAACGAGAACAAGAATGTGCATGCTGTCGACCAAGAAGAGGATGATGAAGAATATCCTCCAATCTCAGAATATTGTTTTTCCGTTGACAATCACGAACTAATCCTTGCAATGCAGAATCTAGGTGAAAAGGCTAGGTGGCCCAGGAAGAATGATAAACCATCCGGGACTAAAGACAAGTCCAAATGGTGTGCATACCATGAGGATTTCGGCCATCTAACTGAAGATTGCATAGCCTTAAGAAAAGAAATTGGATACCTGCTAAGCAAGGGGCATCTAAAGGAATTGTTGGGAAGAAAAAAGCAAAGGACCCAGGATCCTGAAAGGATCCCTGAAAAGGCTCCAGCACCTCCGGCAAATGCACAAGTGATTAACTTCATATCCGGAGGATCAGACATTTGTGGAACATCCTTCTCAGCGGCCAAAAGACATGCAAAAGAATCAAAAATGGATAATGGAGAAAGGCCTATTAGAACCTCAAGCGTCTCAGAAGGAAAGATGATAACATTTGATGAGGATGATCGCATCAACATCCAGGATCCTCATCATGATAGTTTAGTTATCACTCTCTTTATCTCTAACCATTTTGTCCGCAGGATCCTTATCGATGGAGGGAGCTCAGTGAACATAATCCAGCTTGATGTCTTGAAGAAGATGGGAATCCCAGAATCAGACATCACACCAAGATCCTCCGTGCTTGTAGGATTCAGTGGAGAAACGAAGAAAACTCTGGGGGACATCAAACTCCCAATCTACGTGGAAGGATTACATAATTACCAAAAATTTTGTGTTATTGACTGTTTATCTTGTTGCAACGTTATCCTTGGCAGGCCTTGGATACATGACATGAAAGCAGTTCCATCTACCTACCATCAATGTGTGAAGCTCCCTAGCCCATGGGGGATAATCAAGATCGACAGTGACCAGCAAGAAGCTAAGGATTGCTATACCTCATCCATGAAGCCAACCTCGAAGCCAAGGGAGCAATAGCAATTACAGTATCCTCCGAGGAACGTCTTGGAGGCAAGGGAACAAGATGTAGATGAAATCCTCTTGGACCCTAGTGATCCTGAATCAAAAATCTATATCGGATCAGGGATCCTTGGCAAAATGAAAGAAGACATGATATCCTTCCTCAAAAGAAGAAAATCTACCTTTGCTTGGAAACATGAAGATATGACAGGTATATCTAAGGATATTATTACTCACAAACTTGGCATTGACAGGTCTATCAAGCCAATCCATCAAAAAAGGAGGAAGTTTGCACCAGAAAGGAATGCCATTATCCAAGAAGAAGTAGAGAGACTACTTCGAGCAGGTATGATCAGAGAGGTAAAGTATCCTAAATGGTTAGCCAATGTGGTTGTTGTCCAAAAGAAAAACGGAAAGTGGAGGGTATGTGTCGATTTCACTGATTTGAATAAGGCATGTCCCAAGGATCCTTTCCCATTACCCCACATTGACTCCATGGTGGATGCAACAGCGGGGCATGAACTGTTAACTTTTATGGATGCATCATCCGGATTCCAACAAATCCAGATGGAACCATCTGACCAAGAGGATACAGCCTTTATGACCCCAACCGGTTTATATTGTTATATTGCCATGCCTTTTGGACTAAGAAATGCAGGGGCAACATATCAAAGGCTGGTAAATATGATGTTCAAAGATCAAATTGGAAAAACTATGGAGGTGTACATAGATGATATGGTGGTCAAGTCAAAGAAAGCTGAGGATCACCTAAGGGACTTGGAAGAAGCATTCGATATCCTTGATAGTTACAACATGAAACTTAATCCTTCGAAATGCCATTTTGGTGTTAAGGCAGGAAAGTTCTTAGGATACATGGTAACCCAGAGGGGCATTGAAGCAAGCCCAGAACAAATCAAAGCATTAATAAATATCAAGTCTCCTGCCAATACCAAGGATGTTCAAAGACTAACAGGCAGGATAGCAGCTTTGAACAGGTTCATATCGAAATCCTCAGAAAAGTGCAAAGAATTCTACGATATCCTAAGGAAGAATAAGAAGTTCGAATGGACTGAGAAGCATGAAAATGCTTTACAAGCCCTAAAAGAGTATATGTCCTCAGCACCAGCATTAGCAAAACCGGAAAAAGGAGATGTGTTATCCTTATATCTGGCGGTATCCTCAACCGCTGTAAGTGCTGTCCTTGTTAAGGATCACGAAGGTACACAATATCCTATCTACTATGTAAGTAAAAGTCTACTTGATGCCGAATCCAGGTACTCACACCTCGAAAAACTCATCCTTGCATTAATCATGGCATCCACGAAGTTAAGGCATTATTTTGAAACTCATACTATTATTGTTAAAACTAATTTTCCAATTAAGAATGTCCTCAGGAAACCGGATATGTCAGGGAGAATGGCTAAGTGGGCAGTGAAGCTTAGTGCCCATGATATAAGATACGAACCAAGAACAGCCATTAAATCTCAAGCACTAGCTGACTTTGTGGCTGATTTCAGTAGTGATCTACAAAAGGGAGCAGAATTGGAGGTCCAGCAGCTGGATGAGACCAAGGATCCTTGGATACTACACACCGACGGATCCTCAAATATCAAAGGCACAGGGCTAGGGATCCTACTAAAATCGCCACAGGGGGACATAATACCCCACTCTATAGCTTGTGAGTTCCAGGCAACTAACAATGAGGCTGAGTATGAAGCCTTAATTGCTGGCTTACAAATTGCTAAGGATATGGGGGTAAAATATCTCGAAGTATATGTAGATTCATTATTGATCACCAATCACTTTAATGGATCCTATGCTGTTAAAGGTGAAAAACTAACCAAATATTTAGAGATAGTCAAAGAATTGGCACTCTCTTTTGTTTCTTTTAGCTTAACACAGGTACCAAGGGAGGATAACACGGAAGCTGACGCATTGGCCAACCTAGGATCATCTTTGAAGATTCCAGAAGATATAAGTATCCCTATCATCCATATCCTGGCTCCTGCTATTGAAAAACAGGTGGCCATGGAAATAGAAGAGGATACTGCAATGATCCCTAGTCAAGAAGCCCAACCTAATTCAGGATCATGGATCTCACCGATCATGGGATATTTGCAACACGGGGAGATCCCGATGGGAGAAAATCCTAGAGCTTTCAGGATTAAGGTATCTCAATTCACAATTCTGAATAATGTATTATATAAGCGATCTCTTGCAGGACCATATTTGAGATGTATCGAGGATCCTGAAATTGAAGAGGTGTTGAAGGATTTCCATGAAGGAGATTGTGGAAACCACACTGGGGGCAGGGCATTATTCTCAAGGATCCTTAGAACAGGATACTACTGGCCAACCATGAAAAGGGATGCTGTAGAGTATGCTAAGAAATGTGATCCTTGCCAAAGACATAGCAATATCCTTCACCAACCAGCTGAATTACTACACCCCATACCATCCTCTTGGCCATTCATGAGATGGGGAATGGATATAGTTGGCAAGCTCCCTAAAGCACCTGGTGGAAAAGTATTTATGCTTGCCATGACTGACTATTTTTCCAAGTGGATAGAAGCTGAAGCCTTCGCTCAAGTCAGAGAAAAGGAAGTCATATCCTTCATTAAAAGAAACATTATAACCAGATTTGGCATCCCCTCTGAAATTATATGTGATAATGGTTCTCAATTCATTGGAAGGAGAACCACTAACTTTTGTGACAGTTGGGGAATCAAGATGATAACATCAACACCAGTTCATCCACAAGCCAATGGTCAAGCAGAATCATCCAACAAGATCATCATCAACAATCTGAAGAAGAAGCTAGGATCCAAGAAAGGAAAATGGGCAGAGGAGTTACCTTATGTGCTATGGGCTGATAGGACAACTCCCAAGAATGCCACTGGCCAAACACCTTTCTCTTTAGTATTTGGGGCAGAAGCAGTGATCCCAACAGAGATGGTGATCCCAACTGCTAGAACAAGTGCTCGTGATCCTGAAGAAAATGCTACAACCCTAGCTCAGGATTTGGATACTATTGAGGAAAACAGGGATCTAGCTAGGATAAGAATGGCAAGCTACCAACAAAGGATGGCTGGTGCCTACAACAAGAATGTCAGGATAAGGAAGTTCCAAGTCGGAGATATGGTGTTGAGAAAAGCATTTCAAAACACCATCAATCCTGCTGACGGGAAGCTAGCACCAAAATGGGAAGGTCCCTACTTGATTGAAGCTGAAGCAGGAAAGGGGGCATACAGGTTGCTAACCATGGAAGGAAACTTGTTACCAAGAGCCTGGAATGCTGTTCACTTAAAGAAATATTTCATGTGAACATGATCCTTCCTGCATGTGATCCTTACATTGGAATATCCTTGAAGGATCCTGGAGATATCGTTGATCCTTACACAGGTAATATGCTTATCCTAAAACTATTGCATTTTCTTACTTTTTGCCTAAGGATAAGGATCATGTATCCTTCATCCTCTACTCACAAACCATTTGAGTTATGATAGTTCAGGTATCTTCAGCATATCATCAAAGATCTTCAAAAGCATCACAGATCCTCGGGTCCAACCCCAGTTATCCTTGGGATTATCCCCAGTTTCCGCCAGCAGCGCACGATGATCCTGATATAGTTCACGTCTTTGGGATCAGTACCCACTTTCGGGGCTGGCGACCTCATCGTACTGGCTATACCCAGGATCCTACGTATAATGGTGGACGCACCATACATCCGTTCCTAAGGTTTCTAACGTTTTCACGTTAGCTAAGGTTTTGACATTTTCATGTCACTAAGTTTGGATAGTTGCCAGAAAGGGCCATACTCCAGTTTACATACGATCCTTTGGGCTTGTCCCCAGTTATCCTTTGGGCTTGTCCCCAGTTATCCTATGGGCTTGTCCCCAGTGATCCTCCGGGATCATTCTCAGTTATCCTTTGGGCTTGTCCCCAGTTACAAACTTATCTTTTATATTGGCTTAGTCCCAAGTTATACTCCATTTTTCAGGTTTTCGAAGTTAAACAATTAAGGATCCTTAATCCTTATTGTTCATTAAGATTTTTACTTATGGTTATCCTGATTAAAGGTTAGGATCCTAACTCGGATCCTCAGGTATGATCCTTAACTACTTTTAATTTCATTATTCATTTGAATAACCTTTAGACCTTGACAACTGAACCTATGATCCTTAAAATAAACTATCTTGAAAACTTTCGATTATAGGATATTTGATCCAGGATCATATCCTAAATTTCTTAAACATAATTTGCTCAACTTTTCAAACAAACATGTGTCAAAACAATTGAAAATCAAAAAGGATAACAACACAAGATAAGCCAGAAAGATTAAAGTTATATTATTAAACCAAAGGATCATTAACCCTTTCAAAAAAGTTGTCAAAATTGCCAACCCACATTTCTACCAGCAAAACGTGGCCCGTCCACATGGGTTGGCAAAGGGTGTCCATTGTCTATGCGGTCTTAGCATTTTTGCAGGAAAGTAAAAGCAGCAGGATCACAAAGGCTTCATCCCCCAAACAGAGGATCCCTCCACCTTTTGTAATCCTACCTGTTGTTCAAAGGATCCAGGATCCTCAACCCTAAACTATTGTTCAAATACAGACCAACATTGTTTTAAAAACATCACAACCACTAAACAAAAAAAAATTGGGCTCCGGCTATGTCTAGAAGTTTCCATCATTGCCCAATCTTGCAGCTCAAACCTTCGCTGCACCATCACCACCAGCTCCACTCGCTTCACCATGATCCTTGCCAGCATCACCTCCCTCCAGCCTTGGGATATCCTCAGCATCCTCCTCATCATCCAAGTCTACCAGCCTTGCCTTCCAACCTTCAACATCCCATGAGCTCTTGTCAAAGGCAGGATCCTGAGCCTCCGCAGCCATTTGTAGTTGTATCTTGTACATAGCAGTTGCGGCAGAGACCTTGGCATCCTGGATGATCTCCTGCTTCTCATTATCCATGTCAATCAGCCTCTGAGCAGCTTCATCCTTGGTGGCCTGGAGTTCCTTCTCAAAATCCGCTATCTTGAGATCCTTCAACACACCCATTTGCTGAAGATCGGCAATCTGGCTCTCCTGGTCCTCAACATTGCCAATATAAGTTTCAATCTCAGCAAGTTTCTGCAAACAAAAGAAATAAAAACAAGCTCGGAATCAGGTGATCCTCGAAAGATACTAGATAACCAACAGGGGCAGTGATCCTCACCTCGTTCACATAGTCAAGAAATTGCTGACGAAGGAGAGGGAATCCCTGGAGTTCATCAGAGGTTTTCCTCTTTTTTCCCTTACCCCGAATGGACGCTTTAGGAGCTGAGACTGAAGGGCTGGCAGCAGGAGCCTTCTTTTTCTTAGAAGACGTGACATTGGCAAGGTCACTTATCCCAAACATGGAGGCAGATTTAACAGACCTGGCAGACTTTCCGGCACCTACACAATTCAAAAACAAGATAAGTTCCCTTATTAAATTGAATACTTTCACATAAGACTTATTTTTTATGAGGATACTTACTTGACATTGTGGCAGATGCAGAGGATATCTCTTGAGAATCTTGGATAATAATCTGAAAGCTTCGAACTTCAGGATCAAGCTTCTTGAAAGCTAACACTCTTTCTTTGGCAGCAGGGGTCAACCTTAAGTGAGCAACGGAGATAGCTGCATAAAAAGACAAAAAAAGAAAAGACATCAGTGATCCTCATCATATGAGACAGAACTGATAGTGATCCTTCGAGGATCCTCTATCCTACCATGAGTGGCCCATTCCTTGGGCAGATCCTTCCCATCTGGGATGGAATCCCTCTTAACAAAGAAAAACCGACGTTTCCAGTTTTTATCATTCTTGGTAACTTTGAAGATAGGGTGATCCTCCCCAGATTTCCGTTTCAACAAGTACCGGTGAGAACCAAAGGTGGTGAGATCATAGAGCTCAGCTAACTCTGACATCCCCAAATCAATCCCTTCTTGCTCGATGATCCTCTCAAAGGTATATAGAACCCTCCAGATCATCGGCATAGCTTGGATAAATGAGATGCCGGTAAGAGAAAAGAAAGATTGGGTAAATGTCGGAAAAGGATATGAATACCCGATGAGGAAAGGAGTAGCAGGAAAGGCCACCCAAGTGTCCGAAACAAAATCACTCAGAGCAGTAGGATCAAAGGGTTTGAAAACAACATTCGCTGGGAAACAATGGCGAATCTTGTCTATTTGGATATCGCTAAAGCAGCATCTCTCCGTAGGAGAATCTTTGATAATCCCCTGGCTTTTCAAGGGACTATCCTTCTTAGAGCCTTTGTGCGGTGAATTCCGAAGAAGCATATTCGAGATGAAAACAGGGTAAAAGCAAGAAAGAACAGAGCAAAGAAGAAAAAGAAGAAGATGATACCTGATCAAGCCTTCGGTGACGATTATAAAGGAAGATACTTCGAATTTAAATGCAAAATGATCCTAACCCTATCTCCTATTTATAATGATGATCCGCAGGGATTGTCACATCAGTGACGTAAATATCCTAACGGCTAGTCCATGTACAACGGCTAGTAAACCGGGATCGTCCGTTAGAGATAAGCTCAAAACAAAATATAACTCATCTATTTACAATTAACTCCTTATATTTTGGGGGCAATTGTTAGGGCTGGATTTTTACTATGAATGATCCTTATACGTGATCCTAACCAGTGATCCTTATTTCTTTGGCAGGCAGTGATCCTCAGCCGGACCTCAGGATCAGGATCACGGGACATTGAGGTGATCCTAGTACTAACGGTCATTTTCGATTACTACAATATTATTTTGCAGGAATATCTAGCAGGATATGCCCTACATATCATGATCCAGGGACGCGCTTTTACAAATATGGCAAGAGCTGAATTGAAGATGAACGTTGTGCCGGATATGGAAACATGGCTTGATCTAAGGGCAGCAATTTAGGCTAGATTATCTTTATTTCTAAAGGGGTAATGAGCTGATTAGTGGTCTATCTACCTAAAATAAGTTACCTACACATGTATAAATACCCATCTTCCTCATTCGGAAGAACACACACAACATACGACACAACTCTCAACACTTAGACACTCAGTGATCCTTGTACTCAGCTCATTATCATCCGAAGTTGTAACTACATTTTTATTATATTGAAGTTGGTGATCGGTAGTTGCCATCACCCGAGGTTTTTTATGCCGGAGATCATACATTGATCAAGGGCTTTTTCCTCGTATAAATCACTGTGTCTTTGTATCTTTATCACGGAAGTGATCCTTTACTTTCATAGCTAACCAAGCATCATACCCCGTTTACATAAAGTTTGGTTACATTATCCTTGTGTGATTTTTGACCAAAACACTTACATACTTACTTATCGTTATATAATGCAGACACTCATACGTACCTTCATACATGCTTACATACACATCTACATACTTTCATCAGCCAAGGATTTCATCATTCTCATCCATAACACTAACGGTTATCACATTTTCTTTCATACTTTCGTTCAACTTGGTGTTTATTCACCCATAATTAGTTTTTTTTTCGAATTCCCGATTTGCATTAACATTATACTGTACATGGACCAAATAATATAACTTGTAAGACCTAAGCTTACATAATCGAGAATTTATAAGAACCTTTGCATTTATATAAATAATGGCCATAAACTTTCATACAATGTTTATAACACTTCAACATTTTAGATACGATAACATATTCATACTCATAAAACCCTTACAAGGTTCATCCACGTATACTTTACATTCCTTTATCACTTTAAATGTAAGCATTTCATCTGCGTATTCATTCCCTGGTGAGATTTCAATAATGTACATGTATTACATTTCATTTTCGAGGCACACTATTAATAATGTTAATGCTATAACGTATCTAAATCATGCGTACGTGCATACTTTCATACATACTTACATACACTATAGTTCCATATCTACATACATACATACAAGTCATATTCACTTATTTGTAAGTTGAGTCTTATCTACAATCATATCAACACAAATCAATGCAATTACAAACAAACATAACCGACTAACTTCCAACAAGCATGATGAACATTCCATTAACACGATGAACATTCAGCAACATAATGAACATTCCATTAACACGATGAACATTCAGCAACATAATGAACATTCCATTAACACGATGAACATTCAGCAACATAATGAACATTCCATTAACACGATGAACATTCAGCAACATAATGAACATTCCACTAACACGATGAACATTCATTAACATAATGAACATTCTATTAACACGATGAACATTCAGCAACATAATGAACATTCTATTAACACGATGAACATTCAGCAACATAATGAACATTCCATTAACACGATGAACATTCAGCAACATAATGAACATTCTATTAACACGATGGACATTCAGCAACATAATGAACATTCCATTAACACGATGAACATTCAGCAACATAATGAACATTCCATTAACACGATGAACATTCAGCAACATAATGAACATTCCACTAACACGATGAACATTCATCAACATAATGAACATTCTATTAACACGATGAACATTCAGCAACATAATGAACATTCTATTAACACGATGAACATTCAGCAACATAATGAACATTCCATTAACACGATGAACATTCAGCAACATAATGAACATTCTATTAACACGATGGACATTCAGCAACATAACGAACATTCCATTAACACGATGAGACTATCATCTTAATTTACATTAAGAATAGACGAAGTTCATATGAACTTACCTTGGTACTTACCTTTACCCATAAATTATTACATGGTTCCCAATATAAAACATACCAAACTTCATTTATAAATAAGAAGTGATTCCGGAAATCACTTACCTTAAGTGTCCGTATTCGCATCCGTTTCCTCGCCTCCTTTTGACCCGTTCATGCTTTTATCAAACAAACTCATTTGTTTATACTCAAAACTCACATGGACATTATAATTATAAAACTTTCTCATTATCTGGAGCTTCATTCATGGGATTTAGGCATCCGCTACCCGGTATGCATTAAAGTTATTCGACCCATTTAATGAGATTCCAGCTCTTAGCTCGAATCTCGCTTATACTTTTCGTGCCTCCAATTTTCACACTAAGGCTTCTTTTATCTTCTACCACGATTATATTTGTGGTGGATCTACCTGGCTAAAATCAAATATTCCACATGTTACCCTTCGGTTCGACAATTTACGAAAAATGCTCATTACGGGGCATTAAGCCAAAAGGGCTTACATCTTTCACTTTTACGCAACCAAAAGGGTTTATTCATTTATAAAACTTATTTCCAAACTACCCTTACGGGTCGTTTGCCTAATTTGCCTTTTAAGGGCATTTTGGTCAATTTTTAGTCCTTTCTTTTACGGCGAGGGGCTTTCAACAATCGCATATCCTTGCTAAACTTTTTACTTACACATACCTGGCTCGAGTCAATTCATTGACCCATTTAAGTACATTGCATTTTTACTTGCTAATTAATAGCAACGTAATTTCCATACGCTATCCATCCTGTTAGCATAAAACTAAACAAACGTTCATTAGTCATCATCGTCAAATGATAATATCATCATCAACTGACCCGTTTGGTCTAAACAACCCAAACCTTTTTGCATTTTAAATAAATTGGTATTTATTTACCAATTCTCTCATTTGACTCATTACGGATTTTCAACTTCATTAAACATCAAAATTCAACATACCTTATTATCCCCTAGCTTGGGTGATCGTTAATTCATGTTCCTTCTTGAATTTGAGCCTCGATTCATCCTTCAATTGGATGATATATGATGAACTAGGGTTTGGCTCTCTAGAGCCTTCCCCTGATCACGTACAGAACACACACCAAGTGTGTGTGTGTGTGTGTGTTTGTGTTATTTTCATTTAATAAAACAACTTTCAAGTTATCCCACTTTGGTCCCTCATGTTTCGTTTTAATTAAATAAGGCTACAACTCTTCGTTTACTACTAACGATACCAATAATCAACTAGGTTAATTATTCCTAGTTAATCTTCATTTACAGGTTAACTTTTATCATTAACGGTACCTTACCCGTTTCTTAATAGTAACCGGGTTTAAATTACTAAACCCGTTTTTGGGGTGTTACAGGAATCTTACGATGTATTGAACAGAACAGTAACTGGTCTTCAAAAGACAAATTCTGAACGAGAAGATGCATTGACAATGCTGAATGTTGTGATGATGACGAAGCAGAAAGCTATCAATTTTTACATCGAAGAAAGTGCAAAGTGGAAGCAAGAGTTGGAGACTGAGAAAATAGAGAATGAGAGAATTAGACGATTATTACAAAGTTATTCTAGTTCTGATTATCTCATTGATCGAATTTATCCAACTGTTGCAGGCTTCGAAGCATTTTAGGATGAGAAGATAAAGAAGAAGGATACTGGTAAGAAACCGAGTGTTAGCTATAATAAGTGTCCACCTCCGATCTGGGAAGGATATTCTCCCAGAAAACCAAATGAGGAGCTAGTCCAAAAAGCAGTCAATATAACGCTAAAATCCGAAACAACTGATGAATTACCAAAAAACATTGACGTCACTTTCACATCGTCTGACACTGATCATGAGTCTGAGTTAATTAAAAGGTGGTCGATCAGGTGTTGGATACAGATGAGGCGTCTGAGTCAAAGTCTGAGTTTGGAGGTTCAAATTCGTCAGTCAACAGTCCAAAGACATCGGTTAAACGGGCTTACAGTAAAGAGTTTTTGTTATCAAAATCGAATTTGAATGATGAAACATTTGAAGTAGCATATACTTTGAATGATTTTGACAAATTCTATGACAGAAATTAATATTTCTGAAATAAAAGATTTAAATCTTACTGAAAAACCTAAAAAGTATACTTCAAGAGTTCAACAAAGGTTAAACAAGAAAAAAGGTTACAATTCTGGTTCTGGTTTTCAAAAGAAACCAAACCATAATGGTAATTTCAAAAAGAAAGGTTTAGGTTTTATTCCACCTGAAAATTATAAAAATGATAAAAATTCTAAAACAAACACAAAATTTGTTTTAGGAGGAAGTGCTGAAGATGAACAGAAGAAACCTTTTTGCAGACAATCAAACCAGGAGTTTCTTGCTGAGAAGAAGAGAATAGGAACTGGAGTTTTTTCCCAGAAAGGATACAAGAACCTTTTTTAAATGCAATGAAGCTGGTCACATTGCATGGAATTTTTCGTTCGATGCCAAGAAAAAACAGGGAGTTTCTGAAAAACTTAAAGGAAAAGTTGTTGAGAAAAATGAACCACCAACTGAGAAATTCAAAATTTTTGAAAATTCAACTTATGAAGTTGGTGAGTGTTCAAAGAGAAATTTTTACAAAAAGAAAGCCAAGACAACCAAATGTGGGTTGTTAATAAGTTTTCTGAGAAAGTCGGCGATGATTCTGGTTCCACAAAGCCAGAAGAGCCATATATTGAGATTAAAGAAGAAAAATCAGTACCTTCAGTGAATGATGATAATTTTCAATCATTGAAGGATGAAAAGTTTAAACAAAAGGTTGGTAGAGTTTAGATCTCGAATCAATTCTTTTCTGAGAAGAAGGAATTTGATGTTGAGAAAGCTTTTAATGGGAATGTGAAAAAGATTTTTGAGAAGATGGTCGAGGGAAAGGCCAAAGGGGTTAAAGATTTTTATGCTACAAAGAAAGCAACTTATAACCCAACTGAATTAGAGTTAAAATCACCCAAGGTTGGTCAGACTTGGGTGGAAATTCTTTTCCCTTAAAAATCTGACTTGCCTAAGCTCCCAAGTTTGTAATCGTGGAGCAGGAATCAGCATCATTCTTGATAAAATTGATGTTTAAAAGATTTTAAAATTGTGAAATTTTTACAGGTGATGGATTATGCCGGAACTCCCAGGTTGGTAAGTGAGGAGTATGTATTGGCATCTTTCTTAAGAAATTGATCTACTCTTACAAGTGGTATAAAGGTTTATTCTTACAAGTGATTCGTCAAGGTCATTAAGTTGAACTTGATGTAATCTTCATACATGTGATATTTCTGAAAGAACAAGATGATGAACCCCGAACCTACAATTGGTTTTCACAAAACTTATTTTCCGGAAAAATCATTTTGATTAAAACAAACTTAAGTGTTTTGAAATCAGAATGAGAAAATAGTTTGTTGTCAGGGGAAGTTCTGATTGTTTATGCCAAGTGGATGGAGATTTGAAGCTTGTTACATCAGTTTGTCAAATTTCTGTATAGTTTGTTTTCAAATTCCTTTAAATGTGTTTGCATTTTAGGGGGAGTAAGAAATTTCAGAAAATCCAAAAACATTAGAAAATTTGAAAAATCCAAAAACATATTAAAATTCAAAATGAGTTTGGTTGTATAAAAGAGGAAATGATAGTACATCAGTGGACTATCACAGCACGCTAAAGATATGGAATGTTTAATGTGATAAACGGTTTCTCTGTGGATATGTCAGTAGGTTTTTACACATTTAGTAGATTGTCACAAGATATAAACCTAAAATTTCAAACTTACTTATATCATGGGGAACATTTCTTGGATATATAGGTAACCCCTGAAATCTTGTTTGAAAGGTCCCTCTTTCTGAGATACTAGGTCTTTATACTCAGTGATATCTGGGGTATTATCCCGAGACTTCTGATTTTGCGGAAGCAATAGCCTAGTCCCCGCATAATACTTTCTGCTTTTGCTTGAAATATAGCGCTGCCCTCAGTACAAAAAAAATGATGAAACATTGAAAAATGCTAATCATGTGTTGTTGAAGAAAAGATCCTCTAAAGGGGACACACCAAAAGTCGAACCGTCATCTCTCTGTTGAACGGAAGTTCTGACCTGAGCTCTCACGGTTTCGCATCTAACCCCTTACAGATATCATCTAGGTATACTCACCTGTAAGACTGAATATTGGGATCTTGATACGGGAGTATATTCAAGAGGTGGGACACGCGGATAAGTTTAAGTGCTTAAAACTTTAATATCATATCTCGAAACAGTTGAACTTTGTGTGAAAATTTAAATGGACCAGTATACTGACAATCTAAGTGAATCGTTTAGAACTTAAAATGTTTAAAGCTTAACGGTGTTAGTGATTTGTCTCAAATTCTGATATGATCCTCTTACACAAACTCACAAAAATAGCGTGTAAATATTTCATTATTGCTTTGCATTTCATATACAAAATTCCAAAAAGAGTTTCAGTGTGTTTTAGTATAAATTTTTGAAAAATTCAAAAAGATTTTCGACATCTGATATTGGAAAGCTGATTTTCAAAATTCCGTGTGCTGAACATGATGAACTGGTTTGGGAAATGTGTTATAAGAGAAAGTTGTTTTTGCAAGTGGTCATCAGAATTATTAAAATGATAAATCTTGTTAAAATTTGATTCTACAAATGGTAAGATAAGATTAAAGTTTGTCAAATTGTGAAATTTGTAAATCTTATGTTTTGGGTAGAGGATGTGCAGGATAGTCTGGATTCTGTTTGAGAATATAGAGCCAGGTCGCGATCCTATTTCTGTAAAAGCCAGACTACGATCCCAGTACATTTTGAGGGGGAGTTTGTTAGAGCTAAGAGTTTGATCCTGAAGATGCCAGAGATTGATAGAGCATCATTCGAAGGGGAGTTTAGCTGAAAAGAGAGTTAGGGTGAGTTAAGAACCAGATCGAGAATCTGGAAGCCCAAAGACTGATAAAGACTTGTGAAGACTCGACACTTAAGACTCGTCAACATTCGAGGGGGAGTCTGTTAGTGCATACGTCTGTCGGCTTCGTCCTGTATCGAGTCTTATACTAGAATTGTTGGATCAGGGCACGTAGTATGAGAGGATAATAGAGTTTTGGTGTGAATGAGCTAATTTCGCTTGAAATGGCACATGCCACTTTCAAGCGAAATCACAATTGTTAATTCTGCTTGAAATGGCTCCTGCCACTTTCAAGCGAAATCAACTCCTCTATATATAGCTCTCATACGAAATTAGTTGTATCTTTTTCCGATCTGAGCAACGAAGTGCTGCCGAAGTGTCCTCTCACTGTAAAACGTCATTATATCAATAATATCGACATTTAAAGTGTAAATCTAGCTGAATTGACCTCGATACGTCTGTTTCCGTCGTTCATATTGAGAAAAACTCTTCTGATCGACTCGTTCAGGTCCGAAAACGATCCTACAGATAATATCCAAGCTCACCCGTATGTGGGTCTTGCCGATACCGGTCCTTTTGCTCGTTGTTTTGCAAAGTTTGCCACAATGGGTTGCTCGGGTCCCATGGGTTTGGGTTGTTGAGAAACATTGTAGAGAAAATTATAAAAAAAGTGTAGAGAAAGGTATTAAAAAGGGTAGAGAAAGTGAAAGGAATGATATAAAAATATGAAGAAGGTGGGGTATTATAGGATTAATTTATAAAAATGGAAATCATTTTTTTAAGTTACCGTTCAACGATAACAATTCTTTAATTCTCCCCAACTATAGCGCCCCCTGTTAAATTGCACGGTATGGAGGTATAACGCCTAGGGACGCTATAGACGCTGAGTTGGCCTGGGTGGCGCCCCCACACCCTCCGGCCTTACCAAGAAAAATTTACGTTGAAACGTAAACCAACTCGGATTATACTGAAACGTACTAAAAATTTAGCATGTAAGAAGATTTAAGTGCCATTTACATCCCCGTGGTTTGTCCACTTTTACCATTTCAGGCCAAATTTCAAAACTGTACCATTTTCCTCCCTGACATTCTCGAAACGTGTCATTTCAGTCCGAAAAACTAACTCCAGTTAAAAAACTCAATTAGCTCATGGTAAAATGGTCATTTTACAAAGTGGTTTGGAGGTTGGTGCACGGTGGAGGGTATGTAAAACCTTCGAACCACTATCCAAAATGACCAGTTTACCCTTGAGCCGGTGGTACGTGGCAGCCACTATTGTCGGCGGTGGCAAGTGGTGGTGGCTGTGGTCGATGGCGTCGATGGAGGGTGGCGACGACAAGGGTGGGTGTAAGCGGTCGAGGTGGTGGTGGTCGGCAACAGAGGGTGACGACGGTGGCAGGTGGTGATGACAGCGGATGGCGAGCGGTGGCAGCGACGGGTGGCGGTGGGCGTGTTGGAGATGAAGGGTGAGAGGGGGAATATAATGAAAAAATACAAGGGGGTGGATGGAATGAATTTGAGGGAATGAAATGTCTTATGTAATGGGTGATTCCGTTAGCCTGACCAACCAAACACCTTTGGTTTGTGCGTTGGAACTTTAATGTATGGAAAATTGAGCTTGCCCCACATAGGTGGAGAAATAAACCTTCTGATGGTTTATAACTAAAATCCTTTACAGGAATGTATTCCTATGTGACAAATCATACCCACTGGCAGCCAGGAGGGTGCGAAGCACCCAATGCTCACGGGCATGGGACGAGGGCGATGGGCGTAATGTGGCATTTTGATGACGCACTTTGCACTTCACATGCTTGGAGCCGGTTGATGTGTAAAAAGTAGTTTAACTAATATAACTAAATTAACCCTAAACTAGACACTAAGTAATACTCTATTCGCTCTACAACTAAACTACTAACAAACATGTAAACCTATCGACACTAGTAAAGCTAAAGTAAGTCCAGAAATCGAACCCGCGAGACTCCTATTGAAAGCGTGAACTAGACTCGAATACTTATCTACACTACTAATTTTATTTGTTTTTATGTTTTAAGGGGAGGGGTTTCGAACAATCTTAATGCAATTAAATAAAAGATTGACTAACACGAACTCAGACACAAACTCTAATTGTAGGTGAAACCAGATGATGATAAAAGCACCATCTAGGTTTGGAATCCTATTCATGAATCATGGTTTTTTTTTCTCGGTAATGGTAACTAAGATACAACCGAGATCTATGATACTAAACTAATAGGAATCCTAAAGGATCATCGACCTTCTCGAGGTGTTCATAAAGAACCCTAAAAGCTGTTAAACACACCGGTTAGTCGAATCGCCTCACAACAAATCCAACAATGCTAAAGTACCCAAACGACGTTGTACCTCACAGCGCAACAATCTTAATGCATCCTAGAGTGTAAAGGGGTAATCTAGGAACACTTATCCAGATTTAGGTAGGCAACTATCAAAAGACAATAAAGGAAGACTAACTCACACACAATCATAACCTAAACCGTCTAGTGACAGACAAAGCTAACTAATCCTCACCTCACGACTATTATGCTAGGAAGAACACATAAAATCTTTAAATCCTTAATCACAGTTCCTACGAAAATCGTCGACAATTAACCATAAACTAATCGCAAACACACAACCGACCTAACTAGCATTCATAGATGGCAGACGATCGCAAAAACGCAAGTGGAACGATGAATAAGTCTAAAGCAGTATTCAGCATGCATACACATCTGAAATCATGAACAAGACAATTTACTAAAGCACTAAACTATCAATTTATTATCAAAAATTGTTCAAAACCAATTATCAATGAATATTCATCACATAACGTAAGTAGCTACTAAAGATGTAGCCAACAACCATCTTTGAAACATGAACAATAGTCATAACAAGTTCAGCTAACATGTTTAGAAAACAAAGGAAATGTGAAACTGAATATTAAATCCCGAGAAGTCTTGATCCTATTTGTTTGCAACCTCGATTCCTAGCTTCTTGAATCTCCAAAATCGCTCTATAGCAGCTTTGGTTCGTCCAATGTCCGTAGAAATCTATTTTAAGTTCATTTTAAGGTTTTAAATAACAAAACTTGATTAACAAACTTTTTTTCCTGTAATTATATCCCCTCATGTCGCGCAATGGGAAATGGCAAAGCTTGCCGCACTGCACGACAATCTTAAAACGCGCGGCGTCCTTTTCCCCCTTACGTCACGCGATTCCAAACCCTGTCGCGCGGCACAACAAGGTGTTATTTCAACAATTTTCGTTTCATTTATTTTCCCGATCAATTGTGACTTGTCCGGAAGCTCGGTTTTATCCATTTTCGCTCGTTTTCACTTCCTTTTTCTTCCAGACCCCTGCAAAACACAAATGACTAAGTATCTTGCAATACTAATAACAAAACAACACAAAACTTGTCGAAAACTATATAAATTATACATCGGAAATGGATGTATTTTGCAATACATCAAATATCCCTACTTACCTTTTTTTCGTCCCTTAAAAAGAATTATGCTATGGAATTACAATCAGGTTTAAATCTGGTTTCAAAATTTAGCTTACTTCATTTTAAAATCTAATAACGTGTTAACCACGACTATAGGTATACATGTCCGCTTAAACCCAAACACCGATTTCCAGGCCCCTTATCATGTATATTTAGTTCAAGTGGCTCAGTCAACCTAGGGTCTCACACTACGAAAGCCATAGATCATCCTAATCCCACCTCAAGCTTATGAAACAAAAGGAAGAATCACTAGACTCTTCCTAACCGTCTTATGTAAAAGCAAAAGAATTTAACATCAAGTTTTTTCCTCATTTTTTTTCTCCAGATGGAATTACAATGAGCACTAGACATATCTTTTTGTAACTAATTTAGAGGTCATTTCAATTAGAGTCGGATGGATGGGTTTTGGATTGTGATTTATATGTGTTTAATGTCTAATCTTATGCATATTTCAGTGTTTATATGTGTGTAATTGGATAACTATGAGATAATGATGTTTTGCAGGTTAAATACGAAGATTGGATGTGTTTCGGAGAATGCATATGGAGAGGAAGAAAAATATCAAAGCATGATATGATAGAGAATTGAATTACGAAGATATGGGTGCAAACGGTGAAGAAAACGGAGTTAAAACGAAGAAGTTATGAAGAAAATGATTGAATTACGGTCCTAACATAGACTATGGTTCGATGATTACAGAAATCAGGTTTAAAGTTTGAAAATTAGGTTTTTGAATCCATCTTTCATTCTATTTGACCAAGAACGAACTGGAGGGAATTATTGAGGCAATTTTGGGCGATCTTTCACTATTCCATATCTTCTGATCACTTTCTAATCATCAATCATGCAATTCCTCATCAAGATTGAAGATCAAATCAAGAACATGAGTGGCTAATTCCTTTGTGATCATCTCTGGGGATAGGGTTTGTGTCAAGAACCGGGTAAACTTGTGTTTACATACTTTTGGTTTGGGATTTATCTAATCTTTTGGATAGTTTATCTTGATGCTTATTTGGTTTGATTAAACAGCGGTTGGATTATCTCATACATACGCATTTATCAGTTATTTGGTTTTGTCATCAACAATTGTGATTAAATTCTAAGTTGACATTGTCTTTAACCTATAACCATTTAATTTGAATGTGTTTGGAAATCTAGGATTGGCAATTAATTAGGTTGCCATTCAATTGCATTAATCATTCGGTTTTGATCGTGGATCATTGCAATCAAATATATTATCTGTTAGTTATTTATCAAACATGTAGGTTAACAAATCATGTCTATGTGATTTCCAACTGGTAGTAAGTAGATTTTTAAAAAAATCTTCACCGCTCTTTTGATCCAGAAATTGAAAAGACTGGACAACAAAATCGTGTTCTATTATGTTCAGCAAAAGCTAAAGCTCATTCATCAACCGTGACTCAAGAACTTGAACAAGCAGCTCAAGAAATGGCTGATATGCACAAAATGCAATATATAAATTATATCAAACAAGGCATAAAACCAACCATTTTTATGTACTATTGTTGGAAAAAGTGCGTTTCTTAGTATACTTTTGATTTTCAGGACTAAATGAGCTTAAACGTACAAAAGGAAGAAATTAACGGCAAAAACCAACACAAATACAAGAAAAAGGAATTGGCACACCATGCCTACCCTCCAAGTTACACCCCAAGACCGAAACAACAATCCAGAAGACAAGTATGAGGCCATGCCATCAAGACACGGGGCCGTGCCCCACTACAGAATATGTTCAGAGTCCATGCAGATAAAGACAAACAAAGTAGACAAGAGGCATAGGGGCATGGCCCATGAACACAGGGTCGTGGTCAATTCCCAGATATGCAGAATCTCCCAGTGGACCCTACACAGCTGACCACGGGGCCATGCTTACTGTCACACGGGACCATGTGTGTATACGAACCGACATTGATCATTAAATGAAGACAGAAAAAGAAGGACACGGGGTTGTGCCCAATGGGCACAAGGTCGTGTGAAGGTTCTAATTTCAGCTATAAATAGAGGGGCTTGGTTCACTTCCAACCCATCCCTTGGCAAACCACTTCTTTCTCATTTACCACCATTCCACCACCACTCCAACACCATCATCCACCATATTCCTTCATTACTCACCTTTAGAGTGGGTGTAGTAGTCTCGGGATCCAAGATTGATCATAAGAGTTCTTGTCAACCAAAGGCCATGCTTAGCTAATCTCTTACATCACTTGGTGAAGACAAATCTTTATGTTTTACTTTTTATCTCCAAGCTTTAGCTACTTTTTATTTAGGTTTGTATTAATGACTTTAAGAACTAGTTTTTTATATTGAAAGTGAGCTTTACTCTATCATTTCTTCATGTTTTGTTGATTCACTCATTCGTGTCTTTACAGTCTATATAAGACACGTTTACTGCCTGGAAGGGGGTTAGAAGGGTTGTTTGGGTAAAGTTCTTGCCTCGTTTAGTGTATAGATCCTACGAGGACTTGATTCAAGATTATTAGAACTTCTGTTGAGGCAAATAGCATCAAATCGGGGGAAGAAAGAACAACTTGAATCCTTTATAAATAAACTACTATTAAAATTCTAACCCGACCTTGCGGGACTGTATCCCAGCTGACTTAGACCAATATGGCTGAGGGTAGCGTTACCTCCAAAAGAGGTACATGCCACATCTTGCATTAATAACTTACTTAATTATCGTTCAATAATCCAGCCTTGCGGGAATGTATCCCTGCTGACTCAGACCAATATAACTGAGGGTAGCGTTGCCTCCAAAAGAGGGACATGTCACAATAACTAAAATAATCTCTTAAAAAACCCAAAGTGCGAAAATCATCAAAGGATATGTAAAAGAGGAGTTGGAACCAAGTGATTCTATCTTATTTAAGATAACTAACATCTTTTCTCAAAATTTGGTTAGATTAGACGTTGACGATATTCCGGTATTAAAAGCTTTGGTGTTCTTGGACAACCTCGGTATCTTACCATCACTATACTACGCCAATGATAGGTGCATTTGCCCTAATGCATTATAGAGAGTGATTGTATTGTATTGTGTTCAATAAATTTAAAGGTTGATAACGAGTAAAAAGTACAAAAAATATACTAACAATTATACCACGCTCGAACATCAAGTTTTTGGCACCATAGTCGGGGACACAAGGATTTTAAGAAAGATTAAAACAATGGCCTAGTCATTTTTAATCTTCTTCATTTTTTCTTTTTAGGGTTTTTCTTCTTTTTCTGCATTTTCTTCACTTTCTGTAGGTTTAGCACGGGCCATACTTGATCAAACACGGGGTCGTGCCTCACTCCAGTAGCATAATACTCTGTTTTCTGCCAGACAGAAGCTGCAGCATGAGGACGTGCCTCTCTCCAGTATTTAGAAAATAGAACCGTCTAATCCTGACAGTAGGGGTGTGCAAAAAACCGAATTAACCGAACCATAACATAATTAACTGACAAAACCGAACCAAAATAATCGAACTAAATCAAAAACCGGTGGGTCGGTTAATGGTTTTTCTAACAACCGAAAGTAGTGGGTCGGTTATGGTTATCAATGTTTCCATACCCACCATAACCGAACCGAACCGAACCGACATGTAATAAATCTTTTGTAGGATTTAGGACTTTTCACTATTTTTTAACATATGATTGTTTATTTGAATTTATGGAATATATCTTATGACTTTATTTGAATATTCAGTAATAATCGATATTAATATTATAGATTATATGTATTTTTCATACTATGCAATATACAAATATGTAATAACAATTTATACCATGTTAAAAAAATTAAGTTATTTTTAGCTAGGCTAAATACACGGTTAACCACCCACAACCGACCCGCTATAACCATTAAAACCGATTAACTATAACCATAATAACCGATTGGTTATGGTTATGGTTATCCATTAACCGAGATCATGGTTATGGTTTTGGTTTTAGGCTAAAACGACCTAAACCGACCCATGCACACCTCTACCCAACAGTTAAAACCTCGTCTGACAAATAAGGATGTTAATGATTATTTTTACCCATGCCACTCTTACGGTGATGGTGCCAATTGTGTGGTGGGAACCATCAAGATTTAGAAAGTCACGTCCTAAATTTTGATCCTCACTACCTAATAGACCCATCGTTTTCCTATGATGATCATCTTAAGATGGGCGGGAGTAAAAATTATAACTAGCATCCACCTGAATACCATTAGCCCTCTTTCCTAGAAGACATAACTTCGGATGAGCTGTGTCAGATAGAAAAGAGAATTCTCCAAAAACTCAAAGAAATAGAATCCATGATGAATACAAGATATTGATTAAAGGGTAATCAAGGTGGAGAAGAATCGGCAAACGATTTGATGGAACCACATTCAGGAGTAGACAATACCGAGGCACGAGTGCCTCAACCTCTTGTGAAGACGAAGGTGATAGTCGTCCCTATATTGACTATGTAGTGAAGGACATCTCGCTGGCTTGTGAATCTCACATCGACGACCCTATAGACCAGGGCGAGTCAACTCACACCTTCTTTAACAAGAGCCTAGAATGGACAAATAAAGGTTGGTTCCGCCCACCGAATTATTGTTTAGGTTTATTACTTTCCGACAACCGTATGCGTTTTCATATTCTCACAAGAACCTAAGGTAAATTCACACTTCAGTGTTGTCTCAAATAATAAGGAACCTCCCGATATAAACTAATAAAATAAGGTTCCTTAAGAAATCCGGATAAAACTTCATAATCCTGGATGAAAACGAGGTCGTGTTTCCTAGGCACATGGTCGTGTCACTTCTACCCTCCGTCCCATGAGGCGTGTTAGACTAGACATGGGTCGTGCTTATCGTTCCAGTCAGACACGTGCCGTCCCTCCCTAGGCATGGCCCGTGCTCACTAACAAACAACATTCTATGGCTCATTGCAGTAGGCAAAGGGGCCGTGCCTCCTAGACACGGGGCCGTGCTTACGTCCTTGTCACTTTCTATAAAGTCAGCAGTGGGCAGAATGTTTGGACTCACCCCAAAGACAAGGATTCTCTCAGATTTTTCACACATACCTAAAAAGGTACGTTTTATTAAAAAGGTTTCCTTAAACCTTCTTTTCTTTGCCACTTTGGGTCATGGTCTTCTTCTTCAACCTCCATTAAACCTTGAAGCTTCAAGCTTCAAAGCTTCATTTAATGGAATAAACACATGATTTTCAACCCAAACTCTTTCAAAACTAAAACTTTACAATGCTATTTTAAGTTATTTATATTCAGAAATATCAAAAACTAAATTTTTTAACTTAAAATAGGAGCTCATGGGTTGAAAATCACAATAGTTGAAGAAGCACGGGTCCGTACTAATCTGGCACGGGGCTGTGAGACCTATCTGCATGTTCAAACTTTAATGGTTTGTCATGTTTTACTTAGCATGTCAAGCCAACAAAGTGGAGCTTCATCAAATAACTCCCTCAACAGTAGGAGAGCAAATAGACTTTCACTCGAAGGGACTCTTGTTAGCTATGTTTGCGCATTACGGGAATCCACTAATGAGATGACCTTCGTGGAGGAAGTCTTTATCGATCGTCTGAACTACCTCACATGGGCCCTCGAGAGTAGCTTTCGAGAGATCAACCTTTGCACCAAAGGTTGAATATCCTAGTAGTTCCCCAATGGATCCGATTTTCCCTCAAAAGATTGGAACCTAGTCCAAGAGGTCCTAAACCCAACTGGATGGAGTGAAGTCCTAATTGAACCTCCCATTGACACCTTCCACGAGGTTCTGGTGGTCGCCGCCCTTCCTCCGCAAGAGAACATCGATGATGAGCCCTTCATCTTTCTCCCAAGGGAGATTGAGGAAATGCTCAACGACATACAAAGGAGCATACCTGGACATAACTCTAAGCCTGTATCATCCGAAAATTAGTTTCGGGTTTTTGTTGTTCCTTCATTGTGCTATCTAGGGAGAGCTATTGTGGTTTAAATATTTTGTCTTGTAGGAATCTACTAGGAACTATCTATTAGAATCTAACTTTAGTTTGTATTTTTCATTTTCTTAGTTTGTAATTGGTCGATGGAGGAATTTTAATGAAATGAAGTTGGAAATTTGGTGTTTAAACTGATGGAATGGCTTGACAAGGTGAAATAACAAAGAATGGGAGCCCCATGCATGTAACAGGAAGTCACCCGCCTCAAAATCTTCATTTCAGTAAGTATAGCACGGGGCCGTGTTCGGTAGGCACGCCCCTGTGTCTCTTAACTGCTGAAACATTTTCGCCATTGGACCTCTCACACGAGGCCATGCCTATTAGGAAGAGGCACGTGTCCGCACATCAATAAGTTTTCAAAAATCAGCAACACTGGTAGTCAGACACGAGTCCATGCCTCCCTAACACGCCCCCCCCCCCCCCCCCGTGTCCACCCCCCAATTTCTGAAAATTGTTGTTTTTAACCCACTTTTACACATTTAATCATTTTCAATCCATTTTTTTAACACATTGAGGACAATGTGTAATTTAAGTGTGTGTGTGTTGGGGTGGGGGAGGGGGTTGAGTCTTTTGTCCTAAAACAAGCCTTAGTTATAAACCTTTTTACTTTTACACTCCTTATCTTAGTAAAAATTTGGTTCTTTTGAAAAATATTAAAAAAAAGTAACTTAGCTATCTAGTGTGCATACTCTATAAAAAAAATCCTTAGTTTCTTGAAATAATTAAGCAAGTCCCAAAAATCTTGCTTAAAGTTTATAGTTTGTATTGTTTGTATCAAAGTCACATATAAATAAAAAAAATCCTTAGTTTCTTGAAATAATTAAGCAAGTCCCAAAAATCTTGCTTAAAGTTTATAGTTTGTATTGTTTGTATCAAAGTCACATATAAATAAATTTTTAAAAAGAAAACCAAAATTTTTACACCTTTTGCCACTTTCCAACAACAATCCCTACCCCTAGCTAAAACCTACCATTTTAAGTCCCTTCATATTTACAAAAATTATATTAAAAAGAGGAGGTTTGATTACTTGTCAAGCCTATGGTAGGAGTAAGTTCCACACCCATACCGAACGTTTCACTTATACATCTTCGGTCGAGTGTTGAGTGACCACTTGTGAGTTATGTGAAATTGTATATAGCTTAATTGAATTTTAAGAGGCATGTTATGCCTAAAGATATTTTTCTTAAAAAGTGTTCTAAATATATCATGTCAAATAGCATTGTAAATAAAATAAAATCGAAATAAAAAGAACTTGGATACCCGATACTCTAAGCAAGACCCAAGACTTCTTCTCTACCTCTTCCATTTGGGTGTGTAAGCAATATTAAAGAATTTTGCTTGCGGACAAACAAAGATTCAAGTGTGGGGGTATTTGATATGTGAAAAATGCAACATATAAATTATATCAAACTGTCACACCCCAACCGATGGCGGAAGCACCGGGGCGCGGCACTGAGCGAAATAGATTGTCCAGGAGTTTCCATAACAACTACGATTACCAATTATTTAAGCATCACGTCCCATACCATGACATAACATGTAGCATAGTTATTATAGACAATTCAAAGACAAGTGGTTCTGTTCCGACAACTCAGATTCAAAATAAATAAATTGTTTTTGGTTTTTTCTAGACTCCATCCTAGTCTTGATTCCAGCAATTAACAAGCAAAGCATCCTAAGCATTCAAACACCTGTCACATACGTTAAAATAGAGGTCAATACACATAGTGTAAAGGTGAGCATACAAGTTTGATAGTAGTAATAGATTTTGAAATCGTTTACGCATAACCAGCATGTAACATGTACAAAGTGAAAGCAAGTAGGTTATCGACAGAGAAATATGCACAGACGTGACTGCGAGTTGTAGAATGCGCAATAGATATCCCCACTGGGACACGTGAAGTAAAGCCCTTAACAACCCCTGTCCATGACAGGTGCTGAGTCCAAACTATAGTACTATCGTTGCTAAGGTGTCAGGCAACAATCACTGTGTTAACATAACATACAAGCATTCATCGAATAACACGTAGCATGCAATAACGGTCAGCATATAAATAGTGTTTGCGTTGTGTGTAGATTGTGATTTACGCTCTGTTCCCGAGTTAACTTAACGAGGGATAAGAAAAGAAAGCAAAGTGAGAAAGGAAAGGACGAGAAAGGAAAAAAAAGATGACTTTCCCACCGCTTCCTCCCAAATCGGAAGGAAAGAAAAATTAAAGAATTTAGCCTAGTTTTCCTGTCATTTCCTTTCTTTTCCTTCCTTAAATGAAACTCGGGAACACGACATATTTTATTTTCCTTTCTTTTCCGTCCTTAAATGAAACTCTGGAACACAAAATATTTTACTTTCTTTCTGTTTCCTTTCCTTTCCTTCCGTTAGTAAACTCTGGAACATAGTGTTAGAATAAATAACGTACGTAACACCCAAAAGTGCGTAAAGCAAAAAGGGTTCGAGTATACTCACAGATAGCGTTTAACAAGTAAACACTCTCTTGGATTGAAGGGAGCGCTGAGAGAGATTAGCCTGAACAGTTAACGATAGCATAACGACAAGCGGCGCGTGAAAAGAGAAGATTGACTAAGTGTCAACTCGATCGGATGGCTATCCGATCGGTTGACCAATCGATCGGATGTCAATTCGTTCGGATGGTCATCCGATTGGATGGCCATTCGATTGGATTGACACTCGTTTGGTAAGGATGTGTTTGTGTATGATGGCTTTGAAGTTTTCGTTGTAGCATTTTGAAAACAGAGAAGTAGAAAATCTATACTTTTCAGGTCGGTCGATCGGATAGCGATCTGATTGGTAGGACACTTAGTGAGAACAAGTTCACATCAGGATGGTCGCTCGATCAGATAGCAATCCGATCGATTGGCAATCCGTTAGCTACTGATGATCTTTGAAAATTATGAACATGGTTAAGTGTCGTAGTTCCAAAGATCATATCATCGGGTGGTCGTCCGATCGGATGACTATCCGGTCGGACGACAATCCGTTCGACGTTCAGAACTATGAAAGTTTGAAGAAAAGTTCAAGTGTGGAACCAAGTGCAAGCCGATCGGATAGTCATTCGATCAGATGGCTATTCGATCGGGCGGCAATCCGTCCCAATGAACCAATTCGTCTTGAACTTGATTATTTTTGAAAGTTTTGCAGTTTTGGTCGAGACGGTGTGATAACGTGTTAAACAACAGAAACCCCATCATGACCCAAGTGATCCGATCGAACAGGAATCACCCTGGTCCGACCAGTCAACTATTCGAGACGGTTGTTCATGTTTAACACGAAATCGGTAGTCTCTTTGATCGAAACCAGATCTTGAACCAACACATCACTAAGAAGGAGTAGAAGATCAGAACGAGCTCCGATTCTATCGGTTTTAAGTGCATTGAGTGTAAAAGAGTTGAAAGATAGTTAGAAAACCATCTTTCAATCCTTTTAACCATGAATATGTATAGATCTATGCGACAACATTGATTAATGATGTGGAAATCCTTCAGATCTGAGTTGTTCTTGGTGGAATGAGGCCAAAGCTTGAAGTTCACAAGATGTTACACCCTAACACGTTTAACCTTAAAAATGACGCAGCGGAAAAAGAGCTTTAAAATTTCTTTCCTTATTAACGACATTACTTTCACGAAGGTTCCAAATTCTAAAAATGATAAACGTTCTATAAAAGAATTCACAACATTCATACTAAAATTTAGATTTCTAGACATTATATACTTCAACTATGTGACTGATCTATCCGTACAATCCTTGCTCTTGACTCGATCTACGTCCGCTTCACTTCCTTAGCAGCAGAAGAAGTCCGTGTAGTACCTGTGGGCATCACATACAACTTAGCCATTAGTTGATGACAACATCATATAACATTAATCTCAAATAAATAAAGATTGAATAACGTTCGATAATGTAACTTGATCCATTCGAATAACCCTTCTCCTTCTCTTGTTCCGGATTCGGCTTAAATTTCATAAGAATCCGATGTACTCATTCCTGCATTACATACCGACCTCAAACGCATAATTAGTAACGTTAAAATTCTAACATATCAATTCATGCATACATACGTACTTACATACAAACATACATACACATCTGCATACATACATACATACCTTTCCTACAACCTTACTTACGTGCATACACTCTTACATGTCTTTACACATACATACATACACAACTACATACGTACATACCTTTCCTACATCTTTACATAATCATGCAATATTTACATGGGTCTTAGACTTAGGTTTACAACTCATAAGCGTCAAGGGAACACTCGAAATCATGATTGGAAGGCTCGCCATAGACCACGGGTAATATACCGAAGCCTACGATGCATAATTAACATAAATAACTAAATTTCAGCTTTTTGGACATGGGGAGGGCGTCGGCGACGGCCCTAGGGGTCGTAGGCGACGGCCCTTGCATTTACACGTAGCCAAAAACCTCCGTAGGCAGCAAAATAACCCGTCAGCAAAAACTGACTTTCCAGGGGTCGTAGGCGACGGCCTACTTGGGCGTAGGCTACGGCCTCTCGAAAATCAGTTTTCCTGCTGTGTTGTTTTCGTCGTTCGAACGCACTAAAACTCGCATAACTTTTGAACTGTTTACCCGTTTAACCTCCCGTTTCTTCCTACATGCTTGTAAATTCACATTCTATCATATTAACTTAAAATCCTACCTCCGGATTAAGGAAATTCTTAACTTACGTGCATTCGACATGTTATCATTTTCTAACTATTTGACCCGTTCGTGCATTTATCAACATAATCTGTTTATTTGACCTCAATCTCATATGAACTTTAATAATTTCATTGGCACCTATCATAAAAGATTAAATTCTTGGACGTCTTGCATCCTCTTAACCCATTTTTGCTCAAAGGCTTATTTTTGACCCGTTATGGGTATTTGCGCATTAAGTGGACTATGACATACCAAACCCTATACTTCGCTTTCATACTTGTCCAAGACATTACTCTAATCGAATAGCTCGTTTCCAAACGACTTCTAAGGTCGTTTGCCCGATATACCTATCAAGGGCATTTTAGTCAACTATGCTCTATCCTTAATAACAAAGGAATTCCTTACATAAGTAACCAATTCCAATACTTAGCTACAATTTCTTAATCACACCTACCTTGCTCGGATCAAAACTAAAATCCGTTTAATACTTCATTGACATCATACAATTCATTCCTATTCGACCTCAATTATCACATATAATTAAATTGCATATAACATTACATAAACAACTAAGAAGTGATTACGGAATCACTTACCTTAAGCGTTAGTGTTCATGCTTGCTTCCTCACCTCCGCTTGACCCGTTAGCTTTCCATACTTGAGTCCATGTCAATTTGGGATTCCTATCCTTTCAAGTCATTATGCCCATATCATAGTTAGTCCGCATGTTCATTCATATCACATCCATTTCCAACTTTTAACTACATAGACTCTTAATAGTCGAACTTTATCATAGATAAACATGAACTAACAACCACATTGTTCAACATTCACTTAATCAAAGTTATTATCTTACATACGTTCACGACATAACTCCAACATTATCGTTTACCAATAAGCTATTCATTTCACACTCATACGCATTCACTTTTAATTACCATAAATCTAGCGCATCAAATACATGGTGAGCATCACACCATTGAAGCATAAGGTATAAGTTCCTAATGCATAATTTTACCAAACCATACATTCAATCCGAATTCTCATATGAACTCCATCGTAAGCACACTTAACATATTATTTTGCTAACGACTACAAACACTTTCTATACATACTTACCCACAACTTTCATATAATTTCACAATTTGTTCTCTTAGGCATTTCATCGAACACTTGGTGGGGTTCGCATTTGTAACACATTATGTACAAGCTTTTAAAGCGTGATTCCTACTAATTCTTCACATAGCTTATTAACAATCAATCAAGTTCATAACAATATTTCATCCTAACTATGAACATATGGTTTTGACATCAATTATTCATAACAAGATCATCAACAACAACCAAATTAACATGTAGAAACCTCAAAATTTCTAGCCATTCCTTGACATGCAAGTGGGTTTTGCCCAATCCATGTTCATATTCAAAATTTAACATATCTTGATGTCTACACAGCCATAGCAACCATCATTCATACTAGATTTAGCATTACATTCACGAATTACACTAAACCCACTAAATCAAACATCACCAATATGCAAAATTCGACTTACTTGGTGTCAAGAATGCTTGAGTGATCATAAATCTTGGTTCATGCATTCAATTAACCATTAAATCCTTTTCCAATTTGATGATTTCATGTGGGTTAGGGTTTACACCCCTTCCCCTTTTCTCCTGCTCGATCACACGCACACCTTGTGTGGGTGTGTGTGTGATTTTTGTTTTAATAAATTAAACTTCCAAGTTTGGCACTCTAAGTCCCTCAAGTTTAACTTACTATCATAAATGCCACAAGTTTCATCATTTAGCTTATCTAATAGGCATTTAACTAGGTTTATTAACTTAGTTATTGTATCTCATTTTATTAAACATGGCAACATGCTAACGAATCGAATTTTGGGGTGTTACAAGTCTACCCCCCTTAAAGAAGGTTTCGTCCCCGAAACCTTTCTCGTTCTTACTCTTACCTTTCTATTGTACTCATTCAATGGGCACATTACAACATAAGTCATTCGGGGTCTTTGCAAAAGTCTTAATCATGAATAATTATGATAGTACGCATTGTCCTTATCTTCTTAAATTTGTAATTTACTTTCATAATCACACGAGGTCAGGGTCTGATCCAGAGCTCTTATTAGTGTCTTTCACTTTATATTGCTAGTTTCTAGTACATACTATCACTAGCATTTCATTCATTGAACTTATTCCAAATGTATACAATTAGTACTCGTAAAGACCTAAGGTCACAACTTGTTTCTAGCTTCCTATTTAACCATATTACATTCATACATTTACTAATCAAAATAAATCGATTTATTTCATACTACTCATACATCATATGCTATCTTTTATTTTGTTCGCTATGAGCTATCCTAAACATTCCATTACTATCATTACCTCTGATTAGCTTTAAGCTCATAGGAAGGGTCGATATATTATCATACGCCTACTGCAATCATTCAAAGACTTATTATTACAACCAAAATCACTCTTTTTACACCTACTTATCCATACTTAACATGAAGACTAAGCATTATTTCCATGGTTGCTATTGTTATTTATGTCATGCATATCTTTTCTACAATGCCTTGTTCAAATGAACATGGCCAACAAGCCGAGCATCAAGGTTAGCATTTCTTATCGATACTTGTCGTTTCTTATATTCTATCAGAATTTCCACAGTTACGATCACTCAATTCAGTACCACCAGTTCGCATAGAAGTATTATTCAATATGTAACTTTCTATTTAACATCCACAAGTTAAACCATTTACTAACCTCGCTAATTTGGCACGCGCCAACGTGTAACAACCCGAGTTGACTTGCTCCTTCACGAACCCGTATCTTAACAGGGTTGATCTTGTCCATCTGGTAACATGAGCTTCCATTCATGAGCATTCTTTCACCTTCCTAGGTAGCTTTATTGCATCATGATTACTGCCAATCTCATTATAAAATTTGTGATTTACACATTTCATTCGATCTTATTCAGACATGTTGTTTATCACATCACCTCATTTATATATCAATACTTTCTCAATTCCTTCTTAAGACATTAGTGTGTTAGACCTATTCATAACGGGTCAATACATGGCCATTTCTTAATATATCATTCTTATTATTTATATATACATACGTATCGAGGTACATGTTTGTACTCCTTTTCAATTCAGACATGCTTACGATCTCATCGCTTCACTGTTCCAGTGTTTTCTTGCAAACACTTGCCCTTCCTGTTTTGAAAGTTAGTCATAATACTTATTTCGCTTACAATACTAACATTTTAGTTCCATTTGCTCATATACTTTCATTTCCTTTACACATTCGATTACCCAATTAAAGGGGTAATGGCATATACTCTCATAATGAGATTCAAATATACCGCTTACGACCCGGTCACATCGGGTTAATTGCTTTCAACATAAATCTTTCGTTCTATCCGTATAACGGATTGAACTTCATACATTCGTTATTGCATTCACGACCACCCGTTCTAAACGGATGGTACCTTATCCTTACTCGACTTGTTCAACTTGAACCGATCGACTTGCATAGCTTATTATAGCATTCGCTATATTAACCAAATCCGCAAGGGATTTGCATCATTCGTATCTTTCATTCCTTGAATCCGTCTCGCGGATTCAAGCATTGCATTCGCATATTTCATTCCTTGAATCCGTCTCGCGGATTCAAGCATTGCATTCGCATATTTCATTCCTTGAATCCGTCTCGCGGATACAAGCATTGCATTCACATCTTTCATTCCTACAAAGTACTCTCAATCCCCCGAGAGTCCTACTACCCATTTCACCCACATGCCTAGCTGCTACCAAACTCTATCAGACATACCTGTAATAATTATCACGGTCTCACGAACGTCATACGTTTCTTTGTACTGGCCAGGTACACATTCCACGTACTAGTTTCGTGTCTTCGCGTAATCGCCACCTTATGTCCGAAGAATTTAGTTTCGGCTCGTGTAACATTTTCAAAACTTATTTACCATGTCGTTATCATAATTTGTTCAAAATTTTTCTTTCACTTGCTTAACCATACCATTTCATACGCCCATACGCTAGGTTTACGTACCTGGGGTCAATTCGTTTCATTACTTGCCTCGATGCCGGCCCTAGACCGCATTCACGGATCATCTCTTCCAACAATTGTGCTTACCCTTCACAAAACATACTATTAGTTTCCTTCAAATACATAATCTAATACATACTTACATTCGCTTTTGCCTTTAGGCCTCGATCGAGTCTTGGATTGCACGGGTTCTTGGTCACGAGAGCACACCGGTTCGAGTTCAAGTATTTACCTCCTGTTACTTGATTCTCTCAAACCAGGGCTCTGATACCAACTTGTTACACCCTAACACGTTTAACCTTAAAAATGACGCAGCGGAAAACGAGCTTTAAAATTTCTTTCCTTATTAACGACATTACTTTCACGAAGGTTCCAAATTCTAAAAATGTTAAACGTTCTATAAAAGAATTCACAACATTCATACTAAAATTTAGATTTCTAGACATTATATACTTCAACTATGTGACCGATCTATCCGTACAATCCTTGCTCTTGACTCGATCTACGTCCGCTTCACTTCCTTAGCAGCAGAAGAAGTCCGTGTAGTACCTATGGGCATCACATACAACTTAGCCATTAGTCGATGACAACATCATATAACATTAATCTCAAATAATTAAAGATTGAATAACGTTCGATAATGTAACTTGATCCATTCGAATAACCCTTCTCCTTCTCTTGTTCCGGATTCGGCTTAAATTTCATAAGAATCCGATGTACTCATTCCTGCATTACATACCGACCTCAAACGCATAATTAGTAACGTTAAAATTCTAACATATCAATTCATGCATACATACGTACTTACATACAAACATACATACACATCTGCATACATACATACATACCTTTCCTACAACCTTACTTACGTGCATACACTCTTACATGTCTTTACACATACATACATACACAACTACATACGTACATACCTTTCCTACATCTTTACATAATCATGCAATATTTACATGGGTCTTAGACTTAGGTTTACAACTCATAAGCGTCAAGGGAACACTCAAAATCATGATTGGAAGGCTCGCCATAGACCACGGGTAATATACCGAAGCCTACGATGCATAATTAACATAAATAACTAAATTTCAGCTTTTTGGACATGGGGAGGGCGTCGGCGACGGCCCTAGGGGTCGTAGGCGACGGCCCTTGCATTTACACGTAGCCAAAAACCTCCGTAGGCAGCAAAATAACCCGTCAGCAAAAACTGACTTTCCAGGGGTCGTAGGCGACGGCCTACTTGAGCGTAGGCTACGGCCTCTCAAAAATCAGTTTTCCTGCTGTGTTGTTTTCGTCGTTCGAACGCATTAAAACTCGCATAACTTTTGAACCGTTTACCCGTTTAACCTCCCGTTTCTTCCTACATGCTTGTAAATTCACATTCTATCATATTAACTTAAAATCCTACCTCCGGATTAAGGAAATTCTTAACTTACGTGCATTCGACAAATTATCATTTTCTAACTATTTGACCCGTTCGTGCATTTATCAACATAATCTGTTTATTTGACCTCAATCTCATATGAACTTTAATAATTTCATTGGCACCTATGATAAAAGATTAAATTCTCGGACGTCTTGCATCCTCTTAACCCATTTTCGCTCAAAGGCTTATTTTTGACCCGTTATGGGTATTTGCGCATTAAGTGGACTATGACATACCAAACCCTATACTTCGCTTTCATACTTGTCCAAGACATTACTCTAATTGAATAGCTCGTTTCCAAACGACTTCTAAGGTCGTTTGCCCGATATACCTATCAAGGGCATTTTAGTCAACTATGCTCTATCCTTAATAACAAAGGAATTCCTTACATAAGTAACCAATTCCAATACTTAGCTACAATTTCTTAATCACACCTACCTTGCTCGGATCAAAACTAAAATCCGTTTAATACTTCATTGACATCATACAATTCATTCCTATTCGACCTCAATTATCACATATAATTAAATTGCATATAACATTACATAAACAACTAAGAAGTGATTACGGAATCACTTACCTTAAGTGTTAGTGTTCATGCTTGCTTCCTCACCTCCGCTTGACCCGTTAGCTTTCCATACTTGAGTCCATGTCAATTTGGGATTCCTATCCTTTCAAGTCATTATGCCCATATCATATTTAGTCCGCATGTTCATTCATATCACATCCATTTCCAACTTTTAACTACATAGACTCTTAATAGTCGAACTTTATCATAGATAAACATGAACTAACAACCACATTGTTCAACATTCACTTAATCAAAGTTATTATCTTACATACGTTCACGACATAACTCCAACATTATCGTTTACCAATAAGCTATTCATTTCTCACTCATACGCATTCACTTTTAATTACCATAAATCTAGCGCATCAAATACATGGCGAGCATCACACCATTGAAGCATAAGGTACAAGTTCCTAATGCATAATTTTACCAAACCATACATTCAATCCGAATTCTCATATGAACTCCATCGTAAGCACACTTAACATATTATTTTGCTAACGACTACAAATACTTTCTATACATACTTACCCACAACTTTCATATAATTTCACAATTTGTTCTCTTAGGCATTTCATCGAACACTTGGCGGGTTTCGCATTTGTAACACATTATGTACAAGCTTTTAAAGCGTGATTCCTACTAATTCTTCACATAGCTTATTAACAATCATTCAAGTTCATAACAATATTTCATCCTAACTATGAACATATGGTTGTGACATCAATTATTCATAACAAGATCATCAACAACAACCAAATTAACATGTAGAAACCTCAAAATTTCTAGCCATTCCTTGACATGCAAGTGGGTTTTGCCCAATCCATGTTCATATTCAAAATTTAACATATCTTGATGTCTACACAGCCATAGCAACCATCATTCATACTAGATTTAGCATTACATTCACGAATTACACTAAACCCACTAAATCAAACATCACCAATATGCAAAATTCGACTTACTTGGTGTCAAGAACGCTTGAGTGATCATAAATCTTGGTTCATGCATTCAATTAACCCTCAAATCCTTTTCCAATTTGATGATTTCATGTGGGTTAGGGTTTACACCCCTTCCCCTTTTCTCCTACTCGATCACACGCACACCTTGTGTTGGTGTGTGTGTGATTTTTGTTTTAATAAATTAAACTTCCAAGTTTGGCACTCTAAGTCCCTCAAGTTTAACTTACTATCATAAATGCCACAAGTTTCATCATTTAGCTTATCTAATAGGCATTTAACTAGGTTTATTAACTTAGTTATTGTATCTCATTTTATTAAACATGGCAACATGCTAGCGAATTTAATAATTCGAATTTTGGGGTGTTACACAAGAACTCCATAATGACATCACCCTAGAACACCTCAAATCCACTGATTTCACGGTTAAAAGTTGAGATTCAAAAGAGAAAATGATGAATAAGTGTGTGTAGATCATAGAAGTACAAGATTTAGGTTGAAAACTTACAAGAATCGCGAGAAATCGAGAGAAAGAGAGCTTGAGTGCGGCTGGTCGAGTGGAGAAGCTGTCACATCACAAATGATGTGACAGGAGGGTATTTAAAGGGTTTCCAAAAAGCGAAAGGGAGCAAGTGTCGAACAACACTTCGATTGGATGGCTACCCGATCGAATGGTCATCCGATCGGTTGGCCATTCGATCAGTTCGCCACTCAATCGAGTGAGTTTGTTGAGTTGAGTTTCGGCGTTTCGTTTTGCGTGTTGAGCGTTGCGATGCGATAGAATTACCCATTAGTTACACAAGTAACCTAACTACTATATCTAACATACAATCACTATAAATAACTTGCGTTTAGCGTTTGCGATTCATTTGCGATGCGATAGCATTTCGATTATTCACCACAAACATAAAGTAAACATGCACAAGTAACACATAAGTAACACATACACATAAAACAATATACAGAACCTGTCAATCAAGGCGCGAATGCGATTGCGATGCGATTAGCTATAAAGCGATAAAACATGCGATAAATAGTGTTAACTAGCAATTAAACCTCGATTATAAATAAATACTCCACATAATACAACTAAAGCTATAAATAAAATAGATTAATTACAGTCAAAGAAGTCAAAACAGTGGTTCAGCAAGGAGTGACAGATCGCAATTAGCAATCGTTTCTTTCTTTGACTTCAATCTTGACTTTGACTTTGACTTTCGTAACACAGGGTGTTACACAAACAAGGCATATAACCAACCCTTTTTATGTACTAATGGAGGAAAAAGTGCGTTTCTTTGTATAGTTTTGATTTTCAGGACTAAATGAGGTTAAATGTACAAAAGGAACAAATCAACAGAAAAATGATATGCACAAAATGCAACATATAAATCATATGAAATAAGGTATAAAAACAACCATTTTTTAGTACTAATGTCGGAAAAAGTATGTTTCTTTGTTTACTTTTGATTTTCAGGATCAAAAGAGCTTAAACGAACAAAAGGAACAAATTATCGGCGAAAACCAACATAAATACGAAGGAAAGGAAGTTGACACACTATACCGACCCACCAAGCTTCACCCCAACGACAAAAAAACAACAAACTAGAGGCCAAGCACGGGGTCGTGCCAACCGGGCATGAGGTCGTGCCTCAGTCAATATTCCTAGAAGATAAAGACAAACATAAAACGACAAGGGAGAGGAGGCCGTGTCTCTTAAGCACAGGCGGTGGTCAACTCTCATATTTGCAAATCTGGGTTCGTACAACATGTACAAAAGACACGGGGTCGTGCCGTTGACACACGAGGCCGTGTGTGCAGATGGGCTGACAACAACATTAAATATTAAATGAAGACGGAGAAGGAGAAGGACACGGGGTCGTGCCCAGTGGGCACGGGGCTGTTTGAAGCTACTGTTTTCAATAATAAAAGGAGGTTCTTGGCTCACTTGCAACTCATCCCTTGGCAAACCACTTCTCTCACACCTGCCACTACTCCACCACCACCACCACTACCACCATCATCCACCACTTCCATCCATCATCCATCCTTAGAGTGTGTGTAGTTGTCTCAGGATCCAAGATTGATAGTAAGAGTTTTTGTCAAACAAAGGCCATGCTTGGCTAATCTCTTACATCACTTGGTGAAGACAAGTTATTTATTTATTACTTTTGATTTCCTAGCTTTGGTAATTTTTTATTTGGGTTTGTATTAATGAATTTAATAACTAGTTTTTTATATTGAAGGTGAACTTTATTCAATCATTTCTTCATGTTTTGTTGATTCACTCATTCGTGTTTTTATGGTCTATATAAAGCACATTAATTGCCCGAAAGGGGGTTAGCTTGGTGGTTGGATAAAGTTCTTGCTTTGTTCAATGTATAGATCCTGTGAGGACCCGATTCAAGCTTATTAGGACTTCCCTTGAGGCAGATAGCATCAAATCGGGGGAAATAAGAACGACTTGTAATCCCTTATAAATAAACTACTATTAAAACTTTAACCCGGCCTTGCAGGACTGTATCCCTGTTAACTCAGACCAATATAGTCGAGGGCAGCGTTGCCTCCAAAAGAGAGACATGCCACTTTTTGCATTAATAACTTACTTAATTATCTTTCAATAATCCGGCCTTGCGGGACTGTATCACTGCAGACTCAGACCATATGGCTGAGGGTAGCGTTGCCTCCAAAAGAGGTACATGCCACTATAACTAGATAATCTCTTAAAAACCCCAAAGAAGAGAAATCGTCAATGGGTACATAAATGACGAGTCAGATCCAAGTGATTCTATCTTGTCTATCTTTTCTTTTGTTTACTTAGTTTCTTTATTTATTTTTAACAACAAAAATTTTCTATCAATATTTGTTTAGATTAGACGTCGACGATATTCTGGTATTAAAAGCTCTTGTGTCATTGGACGACCTCGGTATCTTACCATCACTATACTACGCCAACGATGGTTGCACTTGCCCTAACGTGTTGTAGAGAGTGATAGTTTGATATCTTGTTTTATAAATTTAAAGCTTGATAAAACAGTAAAAAGGTACTAAAATACATTAAAAATTTGTACACGCTCCGACACGTAAAAAACAACACAGATACAAAAAAAGAGAATTGACACACCATGCCTACCATCCGAGTTACACCCCAAGACCAAAACAACAATTCAGAAGACAGGCACGGGGCCGTGCCATCAAGACACGGGGTCGTGCCCCACTACAGAATGTGTTCAGAGTCCATGCAAATCAAGAAAAACAAAGTAGACATGAGACATGGGGTTATGTCCCATGAATACGGGGCCATGGTCAACTCCCAGATATATAGAATATCCCAATGGACCCCACAAAGTTGACCATGGGGATGTGCCTATTATCACACGGTACCGTGTGTGTATTCAAACTGACACTAATCATTTAAGAGATTATATTAGTCAAGTTTTTTTTATTTCGTTATTTTCAAACCTTACACTTGTTAATTAGTTTTTTTTATAAACGTCATATTTAAATCTTCGTTTAAAATCGATAGTGTTTAAAAACCTTCGATTAATCGTTCATTTTCTAAAGTTCCTTTTCCCTAACGGCTATAAGTAAACTGAATACAAAGTTTCAAAAATGAACGATTTCAAAAACGGTTTTAGAAAGAACGGTTTATAAGGAAACGCTTTTAAAAATCAACGACTTAAAAAACGAATTGTTTAAAAAAGTTTAAAAATGAATTTAAAAGAATGGAATGAAATGAATTGTTTAAAAAACTTTAAAAGATAAACAACTTTAAAAAGAACGATTTTAATAAAACAAACGGTTAAAAATGAATAATTTTAAAAACGATAGACGGTTAAAGAACAAATGATTTTAAATAGGACGTTTCTAAAAAAGACAAACACTTAATGAAAATTCATATTTATTTGTATATATAAAACATATTTTTTAAATAATAATCGTGAAAGTAACAAAATAATATAAAAACTTGAGTAATTGTATTAATAATCTCTTAAATATTAAAAATACTTTGTAATTATCAAAAACAGTCCCTGAGATAAATAATGACCTAATTACCCTTACACTTAATTGAAAAAAAAAATAACAAAGTTAGTGTCAAGGGCCAAAACCGTTATAAAATGCAAACTTGAGGTCTGATATGTTAAAAGATTCTTTTTTGGACTGAAAGGGTTAAATTGGCTAAACCACAGGGATCAAAACCATAATTTACTCTATTTCATTTTGTCACAACCCCACCGATGGCGTAAACATCGGGGCGCGGCACTAGGCGAACCAGATTGCTCAAGAGATCCATAACAACTATTTGTTACCAATATTTTAAAGGTTAATTGTCCCATACCAATCAACAAATATTAAACAAGTAATTATTACAGATTACGAGTTTCTCTCAAACAAAACAAGTCTGACAACCTAGATTTCTATTGGTGTAGTTTCTAGACTTCCTACTTGATTCATCACATCATAGCATAGCATCCTATCAACCTATCACATACATTACAATAAAGTCAATACATAAAATGTAAAGGCGAGTACACAAGTTTGCATAGCATATAGTAGAGAAAGCGTTTACGCATAACCAACATGTATCACGTAACGGGCGAAGCATGTAACTATCTAACAATGAAACAACTTAACCACAAGATTGTGTTGTAGTGTATGCGCGACACATGCTCAGCGAACACGTGAAGTAAAGTGATGTAATCCCTAGCAACCCCTGCCCACGACAAGTGCTGAGTCCAAACTATAGTAGTATCGTTGCTAGAGGCGGTATAGCATAACACCGTCTAAACATAGTAACAAGCATTCATAGTTCACGTATAACATGCGGGAGCGGTTAGCGTTAAAAGTGTTTGCGTTGTGTGTTGTTGTGTTTTGATATAGAACTTATGTAACACCCAAAAGTGCGTTAAAAGAAAATGGTTTCGAGTATACTCACAATTCGTGTTTAGCTAGTAAACACAGACTTGGATTGAAGGGAGCGCGTGGGAGTTAGCCTGATCATATAACAGTAGCGTAAGCGTTGAACGGGGCGCAACCGAATGTCGGATGTGTTAAGTGTTTGAATAGTGATTCAGACAGATGGGTATCCATTCGAGCGGATGGTCATCCGGACGGATGGTCATTCGAGCGGATGACCATTCGAACGGATGGTCATTCGAATGAGTGTGCTTTGTTTGGAAAATTGTTAAAGTTTGAAGTTTAATCAAATCGTTTTGAACAAGGATTAGTATAAAGGACAGGTCACCTGGTCGAATGGTCATTCGATCGGATGGTCATCCGATCGAATGGCCACTCGAATGGGCGATCTTGTTGTTTGAAAATTTTACAAGTTTTCTAAATAAAAGTTTGAAGTTTAACCGAGACGCGTGACGACGTGTCAAACAACGGGAAACACACCAAGGTTCAGCTCATTCGATCGGATGGGAATCACCCCATTCGATCAGATTCATTGTTCTTGACGAAGTTTCATGTCTGACCCGTTAATCGGTCATCTCTCCGGTGGAAATCCGTTTTCAAGCCGACTCTAGACTAAGGAACGAGTCTAAGGTCAGTTTGGGTCCAGATTTCATCGGTTTTGAGTAGAAAAGTTGAAAACAGTTGAAAAATGTTGAGATCTTGTTGAGATTCGTGTCAAAACGTGTGAAATCTTTCAGATCTAGAACCACTCTCGATCAAATGGTGTTCCTTAACTGTTTACCGGAGCAAAATAGTGGAAACCACCTTCAAGAGGTCCAAATCAGTGATTTCTAAGAAAAAGTAAGTGTTTGTGTGTGATTTTGATGGAGAAGATGATGTAGAAGTGATTGGAGATGATGATTGTACAAGATCTGAGGAGAAATACTTACGAAATAGCCTTGAATCTTGATGAAAAGTGACTGAGAGTGACTTGAGAGCGTGCGGTCAGATGGTGATGTCAAATCAGTGAAAGGGACGTGTATGGGTACTATTTATAGTGTGAGAGAAGGGTTAAGACGGTGAAGAGAAGTGCGAGGTGTGCTCGGTCGGATGGCCACTCGATCGAATGGCTATTCGAGCGGATGGTCATCCGGACGGATGTCCATTCGATCAGTTGCTCATTCGATCAGCCGAGTTGCGTTTTGTTAGTTTTCCAACTTTCGTTTCGTGTGTTAAGCGTTGCGTTTAAGCGAGTGAGCGTTGAGCGTATAAGCGTTGCGTTGATAACCTCGTAACATTAACCAAATAAACACACAATTAACACACATAGGTAAATGCATAAAGTAAATCCGCGTTTCGAGTTTGCGTTGAGTTTGCGATGCTATAGCGTTTAGTCTAAACAATGATGCGATAATATGCGTTATAATGCGTTTAAATAGTAAGCGTTGTGATTAGCGTTAAAATGCGTTTGATAACCACATGACATCGCATGTCACATCGCTTGTTTGAAAATCATAGTTTAACCCATAGCGATAATCGATATCTCGAGAGTACAAGCAATTAAGCAAGAAATGACAGATACAAGTAATGACCCGGAAAGTCGGGTTGTTACAAATTTATTCAATTTGATTTTTCTCTATTAAATTTCATTCGTTATTAAAAAAAATCAATTTGATTTTTCTCTAATAACTTTCATTCGTTATTAAAAAAATGAATACGAAGTTGTGTAAAATAATTGTTTGGGCATATCACGACTTAATTTTTCATGTTTTCTTTGGGTGGCTAAACTTCGTACTAGACCCGTACCGATGCCGTAACGAACGGTACCAATACTGTGACGAACTAAAGTGATGCAACCGAATTCCTATCTCAACGTGCGAGAAATTCCACTAGTTAAGTTTCTTAACTGAAAAAAAAAAATTGAAAAACATAAAATCAAGTGTCTAATATGTAACTTTAGGAATGGGATCAAATACAAACACTTAAGTTTGTAAGAACCATAAGAACCAATACATAATTGACAAGTGTCCATCAATAAAAAATTAGTTTAGGGGTAATTTAGACTTTTTGACCATATTTATTTATAACTAATTAAAAATAATTACAAAAAATATAATCAGCACAACACTATATAATTAGCACAACATCATTAATCGTTCTTCATTATCAGCACATCGTCCTCGAATCGTTCTCCATTATCAACATAAACGACATTAGCACAACATCTTCAATCGTTCTCCATTATCAGCACACCAGATGTGCTGATTATATCTACTTTTGGTGTTTGTTTGTATTATTTTGTAATTAACACATAATCAGCACCTTATTAGCACAAATATAAAACACCTTTTGTTAACTTTTTTTAAAAAACACTTTTATAAATACAAAAAGGTATAGCAATATGGTACTCATATTAAAGATAAAAAAATACTTGATTTTATAGTATATATTTTTAAAAAAAATAATGAAGTATATAAAAGTTATTTTAGTTTAAAAAACCTTGGTGGAATTTGTATTTAATAGAAAATGGTCAAATGACTAGCAATTTTACAAAATTACCCCTAATTTGTTAGTAGTAATTTTTAATTATAAGAGTTTTATTTATAATCAATATCAACCCTTGATTTAAATTAACAATGGTTCAGATCTGTTCTTACGGTTCTTATAATTGGCACTGTTTGTACAGGATCTCAACCCTGTAACTTTATATGTTAACCATTGTATATGGACATATGAATTTACATAGTGATATAATACAAAAGTATCGTTAATTCATAGCGTTAATCTACACCTAACTAACATTTTAAAGTCTTGGTAAACAAATCAATAAATTTATACCAAGCAAGAAGGTGTCTACATGACTACATGTTAGTCACGGATGATAATCGGGCCGTATGGAAGGGGCATCCATAATCCTAGTTGCATACATGAAAATGTTTTCCTCGTCGGGTACCTACTGTCCAATATTCACTAGGTTCGTTAATGGTGGATTCAAGAACTTTTTTCGGTGGGTCCTTTTTAATAGATTCTCACTAATTTTTCTCAAATCATACATGATTTTCACTAATTTTTTTCAAACCGAGCGGGTTCATGTGAACCCACAAAACAAGTCAGCATCCGCCACCATTCGATGGTATAGCTATAGGAAACTGGTTTATTCGTTATTGGTTTATTTAGTTAAAAATTACATATTGGATGCTCATTACCTGAATTCCGATATTAAACTCACTTTTTTTTTGAAATGAGAACTTCATTAGAAAACGACCAGCCCGAGAGGAAAAAAACCCCGGACGGCCAAACCAACAACAAAAACTAAGCAAATTTACACCACCTCTCCCAAGATATATCTCTACATTTCGATCTATATTTAAACCAAAGATAACTAACTGACTTGATCGAACAGAAAATGTAACACCCCGTGTTTTCCAACAAGTCAAAGTCAAAGTCAAGTGTTGACTGTTATTGGAATTAAAGATTAATAAAGATGTATTTCATTTTAGTTTCATTTTGATTTTCGTATTATTTGGAGTAAGTGTTGTATAATCAAACTAATCGACCGATAATCGAACTGTGAATCAACGATCGACTGTGAATGATAGGAAGTAACAACGCAATAAAGCTAGTCAATCAATAATCCAGCTAATCAAATCAATCATCAAACTCAAGTGTGGGGGATTTTAGTACTTTTTATACGTGTGTGTGTGCCTTATGTGTTACTTGTGCATGTTTACTTTTATGTTAAAGTGTGTGGTGAATCAATCAAATCAATCAAGACTCAAAGGTGAATCAAACTCAATGGAAATCGAACCCGAAATGGTTGTAAGGATGCTTGTATGTTAGATATAGTAGTTGGGACTAAAAGTAATTTGATTAGGAATTCTATCATCCTCAAATCATCGTTTATCGAAGTCGAAATATCAAGAATCGTCGTGAAACACTCAAAACTAGGCAAGCCGTTCGAACAGGGCCACCTGATCGAACAGGCTAGCCGATCGAACAGGGCAACCTGATCGAACAGGCTAGCCGATCGAACAGGACTGATCGATCGGACAGCTGCTCGATCAGGAATGCTGTTCGATCAGCTCACCCTTTCCTCTTTTGGAAGCCTATAAATAGGGCTGTCCTTGTCAAACTTTCCACTTTTGGAAAAGCTCTGACCGACCAGCCTCTTCTTCTCACTAAATCCAAGATTTCTCTCAAACCGGTAAGTTTTTCGCTCTAATCCTTGTACGTTTTTGTTCATTAATCGATTCTCCATCTTTCTATCTTTCAAAATCTGAATTTCACCCATGAAATCACCAAGATCTAGGTGTTCTTGAGTGATGTCATCATGGTGTTCTTGGTGTTCATCAAGAACTTCATGTACTTGACTTCATTCAACCATGAATAAGCTAGATCTAACCGATTTCCATATAGATAACCTAAAATCTTCCAAAGATCTTAACATTTCACGGTGGGAAAGGATTGGAAGATGGGTTTCTTCTATCTTTCAACTCTTTTACACTCAAAAAGGTGAAAACGAGACTTGAACCGATTTACAAATCAACCTAAACAAACACATGGTTCAAGATTCGGGTTTTACCAAGAGATTTACCGATCTCGGGTTGAATGTTGAACTTAGGTTCCAAACCGTCTCTGACCGAGTTTGGGTGATTCCTGCTCGAGTCAGTAGGCTAAGTAAGAACTTCAGTTTCGTGGTTCAACTCGTAGTCAAAATATCTCCAAATCACACCAAGTAACGGGAATAACCAAGTGTTAGGTGATAAGTTAACCAAATCGAGAAGCTGGCCGAACGGCTAGGTACTGTTCGATCGAACAGCCCAACCGAACGACTATGCCAGCCGATCGGTTAGGCTAACCGATCGACTAGCACTTAGACCCACCAACTCACGAAAGTGTAGTATTGACGAGGTACTGTTCGATCGACTACGCCACTCGATTGTAATCATTACTGCTCGGATCATGAGATACTATACTTTAAAAACACTTAGACTTTTCAAAGCATTGGAATGTCACCCGATCGAACATACCAACCGATCGAGTGACATACTTGAAAACAACAAAGTGCTAACCGATCGGTTGGGCTAACCGGTCGAACAGCAGTTCGATCGACCAACTTGAAAGGTAGTACAAACCATCATACACAAACACCTCCTTCACATCAAAGGAAGAAACAATCCACTTGAAGGAACCAGCCGATCGAGCCAGTCAGCCGATCGAATGGACGTTCGAACGGACTTTCAAACCAATCGAACAGCCCACTCGATCGAACTGCTGTCCGATCGATTGGTCTATCCGATCCAGTTTCCTCTGTTTACTTTTTCCGCGTTACTCATCGTTGTGTTATCGAACTATTCAGGCTAACCTATTCTCAGTGCTCCCTTCAATCCACGATCAACCACTGTGAGTATACTCGATCCCTTTTTGCTTTCAGCACTTTTGGGTGTTACATACGTAATCTATCAAATTCACAAACAACACAAACTATTTGAACGCTAACCTACTTGCATGTATTACTTGTCTAAATGATTGTTGTTTATTATGTTTACACGTGGAGTGCTATCTGCCTGCTTTAGCAACGTAGTACTATAGTTTGGACTCAGCACCCGTTCACACGGGGGTTGCTAAGGACAATTACTTGCATGGATTACGGTGGTAATCATGTATTGCGAACTGTCTCGGACAGTCAACCCGAAGTCATTGGTATCGATGGTCCCATGTTGATAATTTACATGCATCGTTTGCCCTTGTGTACGTGCTTGGTTATGCGTAAACTATTCGAACTCTATATGCTATATCAAACTTGTGTACTCACCTTTACATTATATGTATTGACTTTTATTTTAACGTATGTGACAGGTGTTTAAGCTACTAGCGTGCTAGGGAAGCGAGGCAATAATAAACTTCTAGGAGTCTGTGTCTTTAGGACAGTGTCCACGTACCTGTTCCAGGGCCATAATTATCTGTAGATCTTGCACTGGCACCTGTAGTCAGTAAGATCCACAGTAGTCGTCTAGGGGTCTTAAAACAATGTTTACTTTTGGTTTGTAATAATTAAGAATCCGAGTTGTCGGAACAGTTCCCATATTGTTTAGTTGATTTCTATGATAACTTGTTATTGTTTGGGACACGGTATGGGACGTGTTATATAACTGAATTGTATGATAGTTGTTGTGGAAACTTCTGAACAATCTGTTTCGCTCAGTGTCGCGCCCCGATGATTCCGCCATCGGTTGGGGTGTGACAGATTGGTATCAGAGCCATAACTATAGGGAATTAGGTTAGACACGATCTAGTCCGGATCGCTGTCTTAGAGACCTAGACTATAGTTAGGAACCAAGAGACTAAGTTTATGTGCTTATTCTATGTTGTTTCCTTCTATTCTATCATTACATCCGAACCCCGAGCCAAATTTTGTAATCTGGACGGGATCAGGAGTGAAACCCGCAAATTCCTGCCTAAATTACAAATTTTTGCCAATTATTCTGTGCGATTTTCTATCAACAAAACGGGGGAAAGTTATACCAAATTCGGGGTTGAAGCCCATAAATTGATAAAAACTTCCTCTAAATTTCTTAAAACAAGGAAGAAATTGCTGAGCTAGGGGTGAAACCCTAACCTTAGCAGTCATTCCAACTTTATTTCATCTCACCAAGGCAATTGACGGACTCCAACGACCTGAACTCACGAGTATGGCCTAGAATGCGCATGCATAATGCCCAGGAATCGAGGCAGAAACATGTCCCCTAGAGTCGAAAGTGACGACAAGTCAACTGCGAATAGTTAAATTGCCATGGTTAGTCAAAGTCTAGTAGCCGCAGACAATCCATTTTCCAATTTTGGGGTGTTGTTTCGTTGATTTTGTGTGATTTACCTGTTTACGTGTTTTAAGATTCGTTGGTTACTCCATTTGTTTTCAATCTGCGTGACTTTTGTTGCTATCCTATCTCGATTCGAATCCCTGTTGATGTGATCTAGACAAAGCCAGTGTACTATGCTACTCGATGTGTGTTGTATGTGACTGCTATATTCGAGACTTAGAGGCGGTTAGGAAAACTAAGTGTGCTATACTACGCTATACGACTTAGCTAGACGATACAATGTAATACTATCCGATATGCAAGCGAACGATACTCGACTTGTAGCTATAGGTTTCTGTTTTCTGACTACCTCTGTGATAAAATTTCGTACGTGTTTAGGAAATTAAGTGCTCTATTTGCTTAATTGCTTCTGTGCTTTAGTTGCTTCTGTGCTTATGTGTCTCTGTGATTATGTGTTTATGTGTTTATATGTGTTACGTGACGTGAGATGCGACGTGATTCTAAGCTTTAGTAAACTAAGACGTGCGAGATTCGAATTCGTTGTGTTGAGCCCTATGGCGATGTCAATTGCAGACCATGTCGTCATCATCAAGGCCTCGTCAACGTCTTACTCGTCGGGAGAAGAGAGATCGTCGTCTTGCTGCTATCCTCTCTAAAACAGTAGCAAAGGCTGTGAGTGAAGTATTCGAGAACGCAAGCAAGTCATCTGAGGAATCCCGAACCCTCACGCCCAAAGACTCCAACAAAGCTACTTTTAGCTTCAAACAATTCAAGGCATGTGGGCCAAAAGAGTTTACCGGTGAAGATGGCCCTACGGCTCTGTTTCATTGGTTTGACTCTGTGGAAGTTACCCTTCGTCAAAGCGGATGCCCAGATCACCTCCGTACTCTCAATGCTACCGGTGTCTTCCAGTCGCGAGCTTTGGACTGGTGGACCGCAGAAAGGAACAAGCGCGGGAACGACGCTGCATACGAGCTGACGTGGAAGGAGTTGAAATCGATCATGATGGACGAGTTCTGTCCTCCCCACGAACGCCAAAAGTTGGAGGATGAGTTCTGGAGTATCAAGCAGAAGGAGGGAGACAATGCTGGTCTCACCGCCCGTTTCAAGCAATTGAGTATCATATGTCCCGACCAGGTCAAGACTTCTGACATGACCATCAAGAAATACATCCGTGCTCTTCCGGATTGTGTCGCAGATTTTGTTCACGCCGCCAAACCCGCAACGATCGAGGAAACCTACCTACTCGCTGCTGAGATTAACGACAAGCGAGTTAAAGCTGGTGTCTGGGATAAGCCATCCAAATCGTTGCATCAAGTTACTACTGCATCAACCGACAACCCTACAGCTCAAGCCTCCAAGTCCTCAAGGAGAAGAAAGAAGAAGAGTTGCGCTGCCGCAACCAATGCTGCTCCTCTTCAGTCTGTACCAGCGCAGCAACAACAGCCACAGCGTTCAGCGCCAGTGATCAATGCGCCGCCGGCGAAGCGTGCGTACACCGGCCCCCACCCACTCTGTGCTACATGTTCCTACCATCACCCGGTGGGTGTGGCCTGCCGATTCTGTGCCCACTGTAATGTCTACGGCCATTTCACTGCAAGTTGTCGCTATGGTCCCCGTCAAGCTCAAGCTCAAGCCGCTGTCAACCAGGCTCTACTCCCTGCTCCTCAAGCTCCTCAAGCTGCACAGACCCCGGCAAACAATGTTCGGACCTGCTTTGCATGTGGTGACCCTAACCACTTCGCAAACCGGTGCCCGAACAGGGTGGTGAAGCAAGAAGCTCAACAACCACAGCAACAGCAACAACAGCCTCAACAGCAAGCAGCTCACGCCAGAACTTTCAACATCAACGCACGCCAGGCTCAAGCTGACAACAACGTGGTCAATGGTACGTTCCTTGTGAATGGTATATATGCATCATGTTTGTTTGATACTGGAGCCGATAACTGCTTTGTGTCATTTGAATTTGAGAAGCTTCTTAGACATAAGCGCTCTTATCTTTCGACACCCTTCGAAGTAGAAGTCGCTACCGGAAGAACCATTGCTGTCAATTCCGTGCTCCGTGATTGTACTCTCAAGCTCAACAACCATATATTCCCGATTAATCTCATCCCAATGCAGCTCGGAAGTTTCGATGTCATAGTAGGCATGGACTTTCTTCGTGAAAACCGTGCTGAAGTTGTGTGTTCCGATAAGATGATTCGTTTTGTGCTAGCTAGTGGTGATATTCTATGTGTGTATGGTGAAACTACTGCGAAAGATCTCAAACTCATGTCCTGTCTTCAAGCTCGCAAATATCTCCGCAAGGAATATCGAGCCTTTTTGGCCAACATTGTTGTAGCAGAGACGGACAAGAGAAAGAAAGTTGAAGTCAAAGATGTCCCTGTTGTCCGAGAATTTCCTCAGGTGTTCCCTGATGATCTTCCTGGATTACCTCCAAGTCGTGATATCGACTTTCGAATCGACCTTATTCCAGGAGCCAACCCAGTAGCCAAAGCTCCGTATCGACTCGCTCCATCTGAGATGCGAGAACTCTCGAACCAACTCCAAGAGTTACTTGAAAAAGGCTTCATTCGCCCGAGCACTTCTCCATGGGGCGCACCAGTCCTTTTCGTCAAAAAGAAGGACGGGTCGTTCCGAATGTGCATCGATTACCGGGAATTGAACAAGCTGACCATCAAGAACCGATACCCCTTACCCAGAATCGATGACCTGTTTGACCAACTACAAGGTGCTCAGTGTTTCTCCAAGATTGATCTACGTTCAGGCTACCATCAGTTGCGGATTCAAGAGGAAGATATACCCAAAACCGCCTTTCGAACCCGATACGGCCACTATGAATTTGTTGTCATGCCTTTTGGTTTGACCAACGCACCCGCGGTCTTTATGGATCTAATGAATCGCGTGTGTAAGCCATTCTTAGACCGCTTTGTCATTGTATTTATCGACGATGTCCTGATCTATTCCAGATCGAGGGCCGAACATGCGCAACATTTGCGATTGGTTCTCGAGTTGCTTCAGGGAAACCAACTCTACGCCAAATTCTCCAAGTGTGAGTTCTGGTTGGAGGAGGTCCAATTTCTGGGTCATATCGTGAATAGTCGGGGTATACATGTTGATCCTGCAAAGATTGAGGCAGTCAAAGGATGGGTTACGCCAAAGAATCCGTCGGAAGTTCGCTCTTTTCTCGGATTAGCTGGTTATTACCGACGATTCATCGAAGGATTCTCAAAGATTGCTGTACCACTTACCTCCCTTACTCATAAAGACAAGCCTTTTGTGTGGGGAACCGCGCAGGAGACTGCTTTCCAAACCCTCAAACACATGCTGTGCCATGCACCAGTTCTTACACTGCCGGACGGAAGCGATGACTTCGTTGTCTACTGTGATGCTTCAAACCTTGGACTTGGCTGTGTTCTCATGCAACGAGACAAGGTTATAGCTTACGCATCTCGACAGCTCAAAATCCACGAGAAGAACTATACAACCCATGACCTCGAGCTAGGCGCAGTTGTCTTTGCCTTAAAGATTTGGCGACACTACCTGTATGGAACAAAGTGCACGATCTTCACCGATCACAAGAGCCTACAACATATCTTTAACCAGAGAGAACTCAATATGCGTCAACGCCGATGGGTAGAACTTCTCAACGACTACGACTGTGAGATCCGTTATCACCCAGGCAAGGCGAATGTAGTTGCAGACGCCCTCAGCAGAAAGAATTACGTGATAGGTGTTCGAAACATCCAGGCTCAGTATAACCTCGAAGCTCTCATCCGCGAAGCACAACACGCTTGCTTTAACGAGCGTACGTTGAAGAAAGAACGAATCTATCACGATGGAACTCAGCTTGTGAGCAAAGCCAACGGGATATTCTATTATCTGGACCGAATCTGGGTTCCGAAGAGAACAGATCTGCGAAAGATCATCATGAACGAAGCCCACAAATCCCGATATTCCATTCATCCCGGTGCGGACAAAATGTACCAGGACCTTCGCTACAAGTACTGGTGGCCTGGGATGAAAAGGGATATTGCTCTATATGTTGGTAGCTGTTTAACTTGTGCAAGAGTCAAGGCTGAACACCAAAGACCCTCAGGCTTACTCGAACAACCGCCGATACCCGTATGGAAGTGGGAAAGTATAGCTATGGATTTCATAACTAAGCTTCCGACCACGCCATCAGGTCACGACAGTATTTGGGTTATAGTCGACCGTCTAACCAAATCAGCCCACTTTCTGCCAATACGAGAAGACTATAAGGTGGCCAAACTAGCCCAAATCTACACCGACGAGATCATTAAGAATCATGGTACACCTCGAGACATCATTTCAGATCGCGACGCTCGGTTTACATCGAGATTGTGGGAAACTTTTCAAGCAGCTCTTGGTACGACGCTGAATTTGAGTACCGCATTCCACCCGCAAACCGACGGACAGACGGAAAGAACGATTCGTACTATTGAAGACATGCTCCGTGCGTGTGTTATCGATTTTGGTGGTAGTTGGAGCAAACACCTACCATTGGTCGAATTTTCGTACAATAATAGCTATCACTCCAGCATCGAAATGGCACCTTTCGAAGCCTTATATGGTAGGAGATGTCGCTCGCCGATTGTATGGCACGAGGTAGGTCATTCACAATTGACTGGGCCCGAGATTCTGCAAGAAACGACTGACAAGATCCACCAGATAAGGGAAAACTTGGTAAAGGCCCGGGACAGACAAAAGATGTACGCCGATAAACGACGCAGGCCCCGCGAATTTGCAGTTGGCGACTACGTGCTCCTAAAGGTATCACCTTGGAAGGGAGTAGTCCGATTCGGCAAAAGAGGGAAACTTGCGCCTCGATTTGTTGGACCCTTTAAGATTCTGGAAAGGATCGGTAAAGTGGCCTACAAACTCGAATTACCGGAGGAACTCAGCAATGTCCACCCGACTTTCCATATTTCAAACCTTCGAAAATGCGTAGCCGACCACGACGCAATAATACCACTCGACGATCTTCAGGTCAATGAGACGCTACACTTCGTGGAAAAGCCTGTTGAAATCATGGACCGACAGACCAAGCAACTCAGACGCTCTCGCATTCCTATTGTAAAAGTACGATGGGAAGGCAAACGAGGCGCAGAGTTCACTTGGGAACTCGAAAGTGACATGAAGGCCAAGTACCCGCAGTTATTCAGGCAGATCTGAAGCATCAAATAGGTAAAATCACACGGCGATGTACGGTTCTCGGCCTAATTTCGGGACGAAATTCCCTAAAGGAGGGGAGACTGTAACACCCCGTGTTTTCCAACAAGTCAAAGTCAAAGTCAAGTGTTGACTGTTATTGGAATTAAAGATTAATAAAGATGTATTTCATTTTAGTTTCATTTTGATTTTCGTATTATTTGGAGTAAGTGTTGTATAATCAAACTAATCGACCGATAATCGAACTGTGAATCAACGATCGACTGTGAATGATAGGAAGTAACAACGCAATAAAGCTAGTCAATCAATAATCCAGCTAATCAAATCAATCATCAAACTCAAGTGTGGGGGATTTTAGTACTTTTTATACGTGTGTGTGTGCCTTATGTGTTACTTGTGCATGTTTACTTTTATGTTAAAGTGTGTGGTGAATCAATCAAATCAATCAAGACTCAAAGGTGAATCAAACTCAATGGAAATCGAACCCGAAATGGTTGTAAGGATGCTTGTATGTTAGATATAGTAGTTGGGACTAAAAGTAATTTGATTAGGAATTCTATCATCCTCAAATCATCGTTTATCGAAGTCGAAATATCAAGAATCGTCGTGAAACACTCAAAACTAGGCAAGCCGTTCGAACAGGGCCACCTGATCGAACAGGCTAGCCGATCGAACAGGGCAACCTGATCGAACAGGCTAGCCGATCGAACAGGACTGATCGATCGGACAGCTGCTCGATCAGGAATGCTGTTCGATCAGCTCACCCTTTCCTCTTTTGGAAGCCTATAAATAGGGCTGTCCTTGTCAAACTTTCCACTTTTGGAAAAGCTCTGACCGACCAGCCTCTTCTTCTCACTAAATCCAAGATTTCTCTCAAACCGGTAAGTTTTTCGCTCTAATCCTTGTACGTTTTTGTTCATTAATCGATTCTCCATCTTTCTATCTTTCAAAATCTGAATTTCACCCATGAAATCACCAAGATCTAGGTGTTCTTGAGTGATGTCATCATGGTGTTCTTGGTGTTCATCAAGAACTTCATGTACTTGACTTCATTCAACCATGAATAAGCTAGATCTAACCGATTTCCATATAGATAACCTAAAATCTTCCAAAGATCTTAACATTTCACGGTGGGAAAGGATTGGAAGATGGGTTTCTTCTATCTTTCAACTCTTTTACACTCAAAAAGGTGAAAACGAGACTTGAACCGATTTACAAATCAACCTAAACAAACACATGGTTCAAGATTCGGGTTTTACCAAGAGATTTACCGATCTCGGGTTGAATGTTGAACTTAGGTTCCAAACCGTCTCTGACCGAGTTTGGGTGATTCCTGCTCGAGTCAGTAGGCTAAGTAAGAACTTCAGTTTCGTGGTTCAACTCGTAGTCAAAATATCTCCAAATCACACCAAGTAACGGGAATAACCAAGTGTTAGGTGATAAGTTAACCAAATCGAGAAGCTGGCCGAACGGCTAGGTACTGTTCGATCGAACAGCCCAACCGAACGACTATGCCAGCCGATCGGTTAGGCTAACCGATCGACTAGCACTTAGACCCACCAACTCACGAAAGTGTAGTATTGACGAGGTACTGTTCGATCGACTACGCCACTCGATTGTAATCATTACTGCTCGGATCATGAGATACTATACTTTAAAAACACTTAGACTTTTCAAAGCATTGGAATGTCACCCGATCGAACATACCAACCGATCGAGTGACATACTTGAAAACAACAAAGTGCTAACCGATCGGTTGGGCTAACCGGTCGAACAGCAGTTCGATCGACCAACTTGAAAGGTAGTACAAACCATCATACACAAACACCTCCTTCACATCAAAGGAAGAAACAATCCACTTGAAGGAACCAGCCGATCGAGCCAGTCAGCCGATCGAATGGACGTTCGAACGGACTTTCAAACCAATCGAACAGCCCACTCGATCGAACTGCTGTCCGATCGATTGGTCTATCCGATCCAGTTTCCTCTGTTTACTTTTTCCGCGTTACTCATCGTTGTGTTATCGAACTATTCAGGCTAACCTATTCTCAGTGCTCCCTTCAATCCACGATCAACCACTGTGAGTATACTCGATCCCTTTTTGCTTTCAGCACTTTTGGGTGTTACATACGTAATCTATCAAATTCACAAACAACACAAACTATTTGAACGCTAACCTACTTGCATGTATTACTTGTCTAAATGATTGCTGTTTATTATGTTTACACGTGGAGTGCTATCTGCCTGCTTTAGCAACGTAGTACTATAGTTTGGACTCAGCACCCGTTCACACGGGGGTTGCTAAGGACAATTACTTGCATGGATTACGGTGGTAATCATGTATTGCGAACTGTCTCGGACAGTCAACCCGAAGTCATTGGTATCGATGGTCCCATGTTGATAATTTACATGCATCGTTTGCCCTTGTGTACGTGCTTGGTTATGCGTAAACTATTCGAACTCTATATGCTATATCAAACTTGTGTACTCACCTTTACATTATATGTATTGACTTTTATTTTAACGTATGTGACAGGTGTTTAAGCTACTAGCGTGCTAGGGAAGCGAGGCAATAATAAACTTCTAGGAGTCTGTGTCTTTAGGACAGTGTCCACGTACCTGTTCCAGGGCCATAATTATCTGTAGATCTTGCACTGGCACCTGTAGTCAGTAAGATCCACAGTAGTCGTCTAGGGGTCTTAAAACAATGTTTACTTTTGGTTTGTAATAATTAAGAATCCGAGTTGTCGGAACAGTTCCCATATTGTTTAGTTGATTTCTATGATAACTTGTTATTGTTTGGGACACGGTATGGGACGTGTTATATAACTGAATTGTATGATAGTTGTTGTGGAAACTTCTGAACAATCTGTTTCGCTCAGTGCCGCGCCCCGATGATTCCGCCATCGGTTGGGGTGTGACAGAAAACGTCCTCAGCCTTCGACAACTTCCCACAAAAAACCGACTCGTTTCTCGCCTTCCAAATCAACCAACAGGTAACAATAACAATGCCTTGATACATAAGCTGCTCCTTCCCTTTTAACCCACTGTGGAGATGCGCTTGAAGGATGTCTTTGAAGGAGACAGCAACAAGATAAGGGGCCTTGCACCATCTACTCACCTTGGACCAAACTTCCGCCGCGAAACAGTAAGCTGTGAACAAATGAACAGCCGTTTCATCCCCTGAGGCACATAACGGACAGCTAACATCAACAACCTGAATGTTCCGTTTAACAAGCTCCAACCTCGTTGACAGCCGCTCCATCTCCGCCCTCCAAGCGAACACATTACATTTCAAAGGAAGCCAAGAACACCATTCCCAAATGAACCTGTCGCTAGTGTCACAATCGGGGTCCAACAAGCATTTAGCGGACTTAGTGCTGAACTCCCCCGACTCCTCGCCATCCCACCGCCATTTATCATGATCCCCGGTCAAGGAGATTTCACGAAGAAGAGAACAAAGAGCTAACCATTCTGCTAACTCCTCATTACTGCAGCGAGGTTTTTTCCATTTCCACGAAGCCTCCGGATTCGAAACGGGCCTTACAATCCGATCCCGAACGCGGCATTTTTTATCAAGCTCAAGCTGGAAAAGATTCGGAAAGCAATACCTGAGCGGATCATTCATCAACCAAGGGTCCAGCCAGAAAGCAATATCTCTGCCGTTGCCGACGATACCTCTCGTGAAGTGCATAAACTGATTCTGTCCCCGCAACGGTTTTGACACAACTTTGACAATGTTACCCCACACTCCACCCAAAGACCTCCTATGAGGAAGATAACCCCAATCCCTCCTGTTGTCATGAACGGCGGAAATCACTTTCACCCACAAGTTGTTTTTATCAGCTTTGAACCTCCAAGCCTACTTCAAAATCAGGGAAGTGTTAATGGATCCAAGCTTCCGCAGCCCGAGACCACCTAGGGTGACGGGAGACGCCACCCTATCCCAAGAAACCCAACTCATTTTCCTATCCGTACCTGTACCACCCCAAAGAAACCTCCTAACAATAGACTCGAGATGATTTACAACCCCCACCGGCGCCTTATACGGAGAAAAAAAATAATTCGGTAAACATTAACGGTCTTGAAGTATAAACACTTAAGTACACTTTTAAAAATTCTATAATATTAATAACATTCAAGCTTCCAAGAACTTTTAACAAGTGTTGTAGTAATCGCTAGTCGCTAGTTAGGGCAATGACTAACTTAATCAGAGATTACTTGAAATTAATTAGAATTAATCGGGATTAATTGTGATTAATCGACACCTACTCGAGTTTTACAACTACGCTTTTAACATACTATTTTTTATATTTTTCAAAATATATTACTTACTAATATATTTAGTTTTGATGCATCTAAACGAGTTTGGATAATTAAACACGCATCACCCAATACCATATCTATTCCAAACTCCTAGATTTTTAAAGCTAATGTCACTCATGGTCAATCTCATACCTCAAATATGGTTTTTCATCCCAACTTCGAGTTCAAAAGGTTCTCTTTATTCTTATTTCTTTTCCATAACTCACCATGACCCACCCATCCATGAAAAAAGGTAGACCCTTGCGACTCCACATACATAACCCACCCTCGAAACCAGAAAGGAGCAGCTCCGATAACCCACCGGAAAACTCAAAAAAAGAGCTAAAATAAGCTTCTTTAAATCATTCATTATATTATAGTAATGCACAAAACAACCACTTATTATCATCACCCAAAAAGCAAAACAAAAAAAAACATTTTTTTTTTTTTTTTTGCAATAACAAAACAGAAACTTCGGACACTTGACCAGTCACCTCCGGCAACCATGATCATTGTTCTGTGCTTCATCTCTTTTATAATCAAAATTTTATAAAATCCTAAATATTTTTTATTGTAACTCAAAAGACAACAAAACAAATTGAATTATTGCTTCAAATGGAAAATAAATGACTGTAACAAACCTTGGCGGGACGATGTACCAAAATTAAAAAGAATCTTAGAAACTAACCAAAACCCATTACAAATGTATCAAAATTCACCTGTTTTCATTTTGTTTACTTTATATAAAATCTTTAGAAAGATAAAAATTAAAAAAAAAACAAATCTTTTCATGGTTCTTGAATCTTTGATCTTGAACAACAAAACCCATCATTACAATTACAATTACAAACAAGTTGTTTTGGAGTTGAAAATGGGCTTTAAGACCCAATCCGGCGCAAGTTAGCTAAAAAAAACTTAACTTTCTCTCTCTCTCTCTCTCACCTCTTGGATCTTTCAGTCCATCTATCTATACATACACCACATTGTATCTATAGGTTCAAAAGAAAATACATATTTATACTGTAAATAAATCTTAATCTTAATCTTTCTTCCCTATTTTTATAATCTCTCTCTGTCACATGAATTCGGGTTATCTTAACGTTTGTTTCACGAAATAAAGATTGTATCTCTCTGTTTAATTTCCCTAATTTTAATTTTATTTTAAATAACAACAACAACTCATCTTCTTATTTTATCAGTTGTTCCAGAAAAACAGAGAGAGAGAAACAAAGATCCCCTAATTCACAAAAACCTTGAAATTTTCCACCGATTTCATCAAATTAAAGTTGAAATTCTCTTGCCTTTCGTCGTTTCCGTTGATTAATCCAACACCCATTTCGTATTTCACCCCCTTTCTTTTCCAATTTTGAATTTTCAAGATTAGGGTTTCGGGATGATTATCAAGAAGAAGTTGAAATCGGCAATGCCGAGTTTGAAGCGGTGCCGAGTTACTGAGTCAGGTGGTGATAACGACGACGAGTTGTGTAGAAAATCACGGAAAAAACGGAAGAGTAACAACAACAACAACAATAATAACTGTGGGTATTATCCTCTGCATCTGCTTGGTGAGGTGGCTGCAGGTATGATTAGTTTGAGTGAATTGGGGTTTCACTTTGCAGCCGGTGTAATCCCCGGGTTCTGTAGTGATTCGGGTGCGGTGGTGATCGTTGACTCGAACCCGAACGTGTCGAAGCGACCCGAGGCGGAAGATAACTGTAATGGGAATGGTGATGGGTCGGTTCGGGCTGCGCCTCGGCCGCCTTTGGTGAGGACATCGAGAGGGCGGGTGCAGGTGCTTCCGTCTCGGTTTAACGATTCGGTTCTTGATAATTGGAAGAAGGAAAAGAGTAAACTTGATGGGAATCAAGATGGAAGCTTTGACCCTGAGTTTGCACCAAGTAAGGAGAAATCAAGTTTCAAGATTCCTAAACATAGGGATCAGGTTCAGGTTAAGAAGTATAATGGGGATAAAGTTAGCTATAAGTATCGTAAATCGTTGCCCAAGTTTGAAGAGTTTGAAGAAGAAGATGATGATGATGAGTACCCGAGTTTTGAGATGAAGAAGTATTCAAGATTTAGTGAACAAGGTGGTGGGGTTACGAAAGCGGTTGAGAATGTTAGAGTGTTGGATGAGTTTTCTCCGGGTGATATCGTGTGGGCGAAATCTGGGAAGCATTATCCGGCTTGGCCCGCCATTGTTCTTGACCCAGAAATCCATGCTCCGCAACAGGTTCTTGGATTTCGGATCGACGGTGCTTATTGTGTCATGTTTTTTGGATACTCTGGAAATGGTACACAAAGGGTAAGTTTAGTTAAGCATTTTACTTAAAAATATATATATGCATGATGTACATTCATTTTATGAACTTATGATATTTGATAAACAGGACTATGCGTGGATTAAAAGCGGGATGATATTTTCGTTTGTGGAAAATGTTGACAGGTTTGTTGACTTGTTGTAGTTCACTTCTTCTTACATGTTATGCTTTAATTGAAAAAAAAAACAAATCGATAAGATGATAAATTTATTGTTTTTTTTTTTCAGGTTTCAGGGTCAAACCGACTTAAATGATAGTGAACCGAGTGTTCTTCGTTCAGCTATAGAGGAAGCGTTTCTAGCAGAGCACGGTTTTACCGAAATGTTAATGGTCGAAATTAACGCAGCAGCTGGTAATTTGGATTATCTTGACTCTATTCCCCACGGGTCAAATCCGGAACACAAACGTGTTCAAAAACAGGCAAGTTTGAATCAGTGGTTACTCAATCGTTTGCAAGTTGTACGTTTGTTAAACTTGTTTATGTTTTTTTTTTTTTTGCAGGAAATTATTAAAAGGCGGTACACACAGTCTTGTGAGGGCTGTGGGTCAACCATCTCGCTTAGAATGTTACGTAAAATGAACGAAACAGATCCTAATAACCGTCTTCTTTGTAATACATGCACCAGGGTCAGTGTAACATGTCTGGTTTGTACGGTATTCTACTTTCTTGATGCTGATGATATGCTTTCTTATCGCAGTTGACGAAATTAAAACATCTTTGCGGTATATGTAAAAAAATATGGAATCGTTCCGATACCGTTCGCTGGGTGAGAACTGAGAAACAGAAACCTACTAGTTGAAATTTTCTATTTTTAGAAATTTCCATTTACGGCTAATTTTGGACGCTTGTGTTTACATCAGGTACGTTGTGATGGATGTAAGGTGTGGGTTCATGCGGAATGTGATAAAATCTCCGGTCATCATTTCAAGGTTCTCTTTACTTCTTTTATTTATTTTTTGTTTTTATGACACTTGTTGCGGTTTTATAAGTCGAAATCATGTGTAGGATCTTGGAACAAGCGATTACTACTGCCCAGACTGCAAAGCAAAGTTTAATTTTGAATTATCGGATTCAGAAACTTATCAGCCTAAAAGCAGGTAATGTTATTTTAATAATAAAACAATCTATAAATAGAGACTGTGAGAACTCAAGTAACATGCTTGATTCGATTATTGAACTAAATTTTGTATTTTTAGATATAATAAAAAGCAGGAGTCAATGGTGCTGCCCGATAAGGTCACGGTTATTTGCACAGGGGTGGAAGGCGTATACTATCCGAGCCTGCATTTGTAAGCATATAAAAAAATCCTTTTAGACCAAATATGATTAAAAAATGATCACGTATTCTAAAGTTCATTTTTATCCATTTTAAAGGGTTGTGTGCAAGTGCGGATCTTGCGGGACACAAAAGGTGGCACTTAGTGAATGGGAGAGACATACGGGGTCAAAAGTTAAAAATTGGAAAACGAGCATCAAAGTGAAGGGTTCGTTGCTGCCACTAGAACAATGGGTCGGTATACGAAACTGATTATTTCCGTTTCTGATTTTCGTATAATTATGCCGCGTTTGATAAAAATTGTCCCAAAAAATTGTATTTTGCAGATGCTGCAGGTAGCTGAGTATCATGCTCGTGCTGTTGTTTCTGTGAATTCTCAAAAACGCCCTTCGTTAAAAGCACGAAAGCAGAAATTGCTTAGTTTTCTTCAAGGTATGACTATGTTCTGGTTTGTATGATGTCAGTTTAAAGTTTGCATATATTCTGATATGGTTTTCCGTATTTTATAGAAAAATACGAACCGGTATATGCGAAGTGGACAACCGAACGTTGTGCTGTATGCCGTTGGATTGAAGATTGGGACTACAACAAAATCATCATATGCATCAGGTCTAGACAACATCCTATACATCATGTTCACTTCATGGGCCCGATTTACATATTATAAAAAAACTTGATTAAAGTTATAAAGTATAATGGCAGGTGTCAAATAGCGGTGCACCAAGAATGCTATGGGGCAAGAAACGTTCAAGATTTTACTTCATGGGTTTGCCGGTCCTGTGAGACACCGGATATTGAGCGAGAATGCTGTCTCTGCCCTGTAAAAGGCGAGAACTTTAGACATGCACTGAAATTCGTTCATTTAGTTTGACTGTTTGAGTTAAAATCTGATTATCGTTATTTATTTTTTTTTTGGATTTAGGAGGTGCTTTGAAGCCTACTGATGTGGAGCCCCTATGGGTTCATGTAACCTGTGCTTGGTTTAGACCAGAAGTTTGCTTTGCGAGTGATGAGAAAATGGAGCCTGCACTCGGAATTTTAAGTATCCCCTCAAACTCATTTGTAAAGGTACATTGTTTTTAATATTATTGTACAGAGCAAAAAAGAATAATTAACCCCCCCCCCCCCCCCACAACACACACATACACAGTTACAATATATATTTGACAAATAGTCAGATATCCTATATAGTTGACTCAAAGTTGTGTTTTGGTTCAGATATGCGTCGTTTGTAAGCAAATTCATGGATCTTGTACACAATGCTCAAAGTGTTCCACGTATTATCATGCAACATGTGCGTCAAGGGCTGGCTACCGAATGGAGGTCAGGCTCCTTTTTTTTTCACTATTTAACGCTTCATAGACATGATTAAGAATTTTTAAATTCTTATCAAAAATAAGATCAACCTTTTCTTACCCGAAAGTTGAAAAATGTAATTATTTTTTCGCAGTTACATTCCCTGCAAAAGAACGGGAAGCAGATCACACGGATGGTGTCTTATTGCGCTTATCACAGGTACTTATTTTATAAAAAAAAAATTTCAAATAGATTTTTTTTTGCTTTATTTATGAAAATAATTTGAAAAACGATTTCAGGGCTCCGAATCCAGATACAGTCCTAATAATACAAACACCAGGAGGGGTGATTTCCGCTAAAAGCCTGATACTAAACAGTAACAAAAACGGTTCAAGATTGATTTCATCACGAAGATCGCAACTTCTAGAAGCTCCAGTCCCCGAAACTTTGACCGAGGCTGAACCATTTTCTGCAGCAAGGTGCAGGGAGCACCAGAGATCACACAAGGTAGTTAGTTAATTATAATTCAAAATATGTTTTATATATATTGATTTTGATTTATAATCTTTTTGTTTTGGTTTTATGTTTGCCAGAAGAATGGAGAGGGGCTAATTATGCACCGAATTACTCGGCCATGTCATCACTCCTTAACCGCTATACAACAGTTGAATAGCCTTAGGGTAATTAATACTGTTCTCATTTGTTATATTGATTTGTTAATCTATTTGCTTAAGTTTCCGCTAAAACCTTAAAGTTCACATTTATTTGTTTTTTTTTTACAGGAGAAGCAAGAACCTCGAAGTTTTTCTACTTTCAGAGAAAGACTGCGTCATTTACAGGCAAAGTTTCAATCTTTTTTATCATAAACATGTTTTACCTAAATTAAGTATAAAGTTGTCAAAAAGGGTACTTTGTTCGCGTGGGTCAAAACAGTTGGGTTGACCCATTTGACTTGTTTCCTTATAAGCTGAACTTTACTTATTTTACCCGTTTGACCCGTTAGAAATAAGACATAAACCGTATTGACCATACAGAAGTAAATGGTTTCTGAATTTTTGTGACAGCTAATGGTCAAATCTTGCATCGCTGCATTTAGTAGATATATCGTCACGTTAAACGAGCTTACAAGGTTTTGGTGTTTTGTTGCAAATGCAGAGAACTGAAAATGATCGCGTTTGCTTTGGAAAATCAGGAATTCATGGATGGGGTCTTTTTGCACGTCGAAATATCATGGAGGGTGAAATGGTAATTCTAATAGTTAATGAGCAAAATTTGTTTAAGTTTTATGGTTTCTTCGGTTTTGTCATCATTGAAGGATATTATAGACATTTACTTTTATTAAATCTATCTACGGGTGCATTTTTTCTAGGTTTTGGAATATCGCGGTGAACAAGTTAGGCGTAGTGTTGCTGATTTAAGGGAAGCGCGTTATCGAAGAGAAGGAAAAGATTGCTATGTGTGTTTCTCGTATCTTTTTATATTATTTATAACTTAAAACTAAGAATAGTAAAACAAAGTTGACATTGTCAAATCTTGTTTCTTTGCAGCTGTTCAAAATTAGTGAAGAAGTCGTTGTAGATGCGACCGATAAAGGAAACGTAGCCCGCCTAATTAACCATTCTGTATGTCCCTAGCTACCCTTAACCTGCATTTTATTATCCTTTTTCTAGTTTTGACAATTTCGATCCATTTGGGTTATATTTATGTCTAACGGGTCAAGTGATAAAAATAAAACTTTGAAGAAATGCTGATATAAAAATGGGTAAACGGACCCCACATGTCAAATGAGTCGAAATTCGAAAGTACACGGATGGTCCCTGTGGGTAACTTAAATTTTGGATTTAGTCCCTAGTTTTTCATAAGTACACGGATTGTTCCTAAGGTTTGCATTTTGTGACGCATTTAGTCCCCAACTTTTGCCAAAAAGTACACGGATGGTCCCTGTGGTTTGCATTTTGTTACGCATTTAGTCCCCAACGTTTAGTGACTTTTATGTGTTACAAAGTGCATACCACAAGGACCATCCATGTACTTTTGGCAAAAGTTGGGGACTAAATGCGTTACAAAGTGCAAACCATAGGGACCACCCGTGTACTTTAAAAAAAATAGTGGACTAAATCCAAAATTTTGGTTAACCACTAGGTACCATCCATGTACTTTACTCAAGACTTTATGTTTTGACAAGAACTTTCTTTGACTATTTATCCGACGGGCCCGTCTTGTCACCTTTACCATTTTCTAACATTATGTTGTATCTAGTGTAATCCAAACTGCTATGCAAGGATTATGAGTGTGGGCGGAGACGAAAGCCGAATAGTACTTATTGCAAGAACCAACGTGACCACCGGTGACGAATTAACGTGAGTTTTTTATACATATAACTAAACCAAGAACCATAATAAGTTCATAAACAACTGTCGAGTGTATTATTCTTTTTAATCTTGATTGTTTTTTTTTATGGATTCAGATATGATTACTTATTTGACACGGATGAGAGTGATGAATGCAAAGTCCCATGTTTATGTAAAGCGCCGAATTGCAGGAAATTTATGAATTAGAGAGGTAGCGATAGCGGAAAAGTAGTACAGAAATGACAAAGGATGAGCTCTTCAACTAACTTGTAATTTTTAAAAATTTTTCTTTTTGGTAATAAGAATGTTAGATATAGAAGAAGACCAGCAGGCAGTGTAGGAAGTTATACATTGATAGTTATGGTGTTCTGTTTTCAGTTTTATGAAATTTTAAAGTGAGCCAAATTGTTAATTTTACATTCTTAAAAACCAGTTCATATTGACATATATTAAAAAAACTAGACAGAATTGCCACTTACTGTATTTCAGGTGATTGTGTGAACCAAACTATAGTAGGTGTACTCATTTCAGTTTTTTTTTTTTTTTTTTTTTTTTTTTTTTTTTTTTTGGAAATTGGATTTAAATAATCCCAACTTTCTTAATTTGGCCGATAATAATCCCAACTCAGTTATTGACCGATAATAATCTGAACTGGTCCCTGCGTTAAACATAGCTTAATGGAGTTAAGTTTTTTTCCGAATTACAAATTGATGTTTTAGGGCTTTTGATTAGAATGAGGATACGAGTTGATTGATGTAAAATTTACCTCGAAATACTGCCCCAAACGACAGAAACGGTGCTTCAAACGGTGTTGTTACTAAAATGAAACATTTTCCCTCTTCGCACCAATATAAAATCCGTTAAGCAAGTTTTTATAGAAATATTTTCCTTTTATGAGTGGCACATAGTAAGATTTAACCAGAAAAAACTTAACTAGGTTAGGCTAAATGACACCAGTTGTAATTTACTCTTTATTTAAAAAAATTGTTTCACTTCCGCTAAGTTTTAAAGTTGTTACTTTTGCTCTAATCTTCTAAAAATTTTATATTGAACCTTGTTAACTTACTACTTAGTACAGGTTTATGACCTTCCCGCAATTCGGGGTTAAAAAGTTTCGAAAATGGGGTAGTTGAAAGCAATTCTAACGTTGTTGTTCATTTATTTACCGAAACAAATAAAGAAAACCCATTCCGCCGGCTAAACCCTATAGAACACATTTGACGATGATGAATCGCACAAATTCTGTTCTTCATGCTTTCATTAAATTCAGAGGTAATTCTATTACCAACTCCCCTTTCTTATCTTTCCAGTTAGGTTTACAATACGGTACTCACTCGCCTGTGATTGATAAAATTACCAACTTGAATGATGCCTTGAACCTGTTTGATGAAATGTCACAGAGACGCCCTTTGCCATCTGTTGTCAAATTCACTCAGTTGTTGAATGCTGTTACTAAAATGAAACATTTTTCTTCTTCTCTTCATCTTTTCAACCAAATGTGTTCCCTTGGTCTCCCTGTTAATGAATATTCTATGAGCATTGCAATCAAGTGTTGTTGTCAGTTGTATCGCACCAAAGACGGTTTCGCAGTCCTAGGAAGCTGCTTTAGGCGAGCTATTGCACCCAATGTCTTCATATTTAATGCACTCTTAGACGGACTCGTCCTTGAAGATAAGATTCTTGAAGCAGAGAATCTATTTAAAAAGCTCATCAAGCTAAAACTTTGTGAACCTAGTGTAGTTACCTACAACACAATGATTAAAGGGCTTTGCAAGTTCGGTAATAACGTTACAGCAGTTGCTTTGCTCAGGCTAATGGAACAAACAAACTGCAAGCCTGATATTTTTACATATAACACCATCATTGATAGTCTTTGCAAGGATAAACTGATAGATGGTGCCTTGAAGCTCTTTAAAGAAATGGTATTTGACAAAGGTATTCTACCAAATGTCATTACCTACAACTCTTTAATTCGTGGCCTTTGTAACTTAGGTCGTTGGGATGAGGCCTCAAAGCTGCTAAAAGAAATGGAGGATGAGAACATTTCTCCGGATGTGCAAACCTTTACTGCATTAGTTGATGCATTTTGCAAGGAAGGTAAAGTAAAAGAAGCTGAGGCTGTTATCAACATCATGATTGAGAGAGGTGAGGTTCCAAACATAGTGACGTACAGTTCACTTATTGATGGTTACTGTCTTCGAGGTGAAATGATCAAAGCAAGGGAGATTTTTGATTCAATGACACTTAGAGGTCTCGTTCCTAATGTTGTTACTTACAGTAGCTTATTGAATGGGTATTGCAAGAATCGGAACATAGAAGAGGCGATGCAAATGTTTCGTCAAATGACCAGAAAAGGTTTAAAACCCAATGTGATCACTTACAACACCATGTTACAAGGATTGTTTCAGGTTGGGCGTTGTGTAGCTGCACGCAAACTCTTCGATGAGATGCATGCACAAGGCCTAATTCCAGATCAATGCACGTATCGAATAGTTTTAGACGGTCTTTGCAACAACCATCTAGTAGAAGATGCACTCTCTTTGTTTCATATGTTGGGTGATTCAAAACTTAATTCTGATATTTTTGTGTACAGTATCCTCATTGACGGGGCAGGAAAATGTGGGAAGTTTCACATTGCAAGGAATCTTTTCCATGAATTAATAGATAAAGGCTTGCAACCTAATGTTCATACATATACTGTGATGATTAATGCTTTTTGTCAAGAAGGTATACTGCAGGATGCAAAACATTTGTTTCTTAAAATGGAAGAGTGTGGCTACCCACCAAATAATGTTACTTATTGTGTTCTTCTCCAAGGATATCTAAAGAACAAGCATTATGATGATGTAGAGATGCTTTTGCAGGAAATGGGTGATAGAGGTTACTCACTTGATGCTTCAACTTTATCGTTATTTATAGATCATATCGCAGCTGGTTTACTAGATAGAAGTATGCTTAAGTTGTTAGGTAAGCTTGTGCCAAAAGAACTACTGAACGATCCTAGGTTGTGCGACTGGGAGTGAAACTGAGATAGCAATTGTGGGATGAAAAATGAAGATTGTAACTTGCAAAACGTGGAAAGCAGGACATCTCCTTCAAATTCCATTCCATTTGGTCTGCTTGTGTTTGGTCCTTAGACATGTGAGCTTGATAACAAGGTTTTTTTTTTTACTATTAATTTGATGGATATAAACTGTTTGTTATCATAGCATTGCTTCTGTTGATTAACCTGCACATGCTTTGCTGTATCTGCACTCTGAATTACCGGATTCGCTTTTTATGGTTGCGCATTGTTCCCTGGGTGCTGTGGCTCGTGATCGTAAGTAACAAACATACTATAATGTTGTCATATTCTTTGCATGTAATAATAGTTGTCAATATATGTCTGGAAAGAAGGTGATGATTGTATCACAGTGGAAGTGGTGGTGTTGTGTTTATGTTATTACGTACAATGTAACATTTTTATGAAGATAAAGACCAAAAAAACTTCATATGCCTTGCTGTTATTAGATGTTCTTCTGATTAGGAGTAAATAGAGGTGTACAAACTGGGTTTTTTTTTTTTCCAAAACCGGTTCGGGTTAATAACCAAATTTGTTTGGTCAACTTTGGTCAAAACCGGTTTCAGGAGAACCAGTTTGGGTCACAAACTGGTTTGGGTGAAAAAACAATACGAACCCTATTCAAATCAGTTTGGGTCGGGTTGAAATCGGTTTGGTTCACAAAGCGGTATCCAAAAACTGGTATTTAATCTTTTTTTGTGGGTTGGGTTGAAACCTGTTTGGGTGACGAGAGGGGGAACCAGTATACAAATTGGCGATTGGGATTTGGTAGTGCAAATCGGGCCGGTTTACAAGAGGACGAAGTGGTTTAGCTCAAACTTGGTAAAGTGTCAACATATACATTTGTTCAGTGTAGGTAAAGAATTTGGTCAACAAGTCAAAGCATTAATTCTCAGCATCCAAAAGCATTAACACTCCTACAGTAGTTTATACATGTAAAAACAATCAAGCAGTGACAATTTAGAGGATGACCAAATTGACACCTGGAGGCAATATTGGTGTGAGCTGGCGGTTGGCAGAAGATCGAGCAGCTTGCTCTCTCTTCAAAAAGTCCTCTGTGGTAAAATCTCCCCCAGAAGCATGGCAGCAAGGATCTATGACGATTTTTTCGAGTGCAGCAGCATTCTCTATGAAGTACACAGCAAGCTCGACGTCACTGATTCGACCATAATATCCAATCATTTCAAGAAGCTTCAGGTGTTCATGAACGTGAGGAGACGCAACACGTCTTACTTTCCTCCTCCTTTTCGTTGGTGTATACCAATGTAGCTGCGAAAAGAACATAAATTGGCCTTTTATGACTCATTTAATACAATTACAACTTAAAACCACCGACCCGTTTTGGGTCATTAGATAAATAGGTTACACAGGTCATGTCAGGTCCAACGATATTAAGTGTGTCCAGCATAGTTTGATGCCTTTTGACACTAGTATATATACGAGTGGGGTCTGGATTCATCCATTCAACCCGCCACTCACTAGTTATATTGCTTTTACTATAAATATACCAAGACATAGCACACTGCACACGTACCGATATTGAAAAAGTCTCCAAACGCGGACAGGCCTGAGCTATTGAAGTGAACTCCAGTAGACAATCATCTTCTTCAGCTCCCATTACCAGCATTAATTTCTTCACATTTGGAAATTTGATAATGGCGTTAACATCTAAACCTTTCTGAAAAAAACATGAAACCGCTGTGACGATATTTTAATTCACTAACGATTATAAACACATTGGAGAAGAATTACTAACCTGTGGACTCCACATGTCCAACACAAGAACCTGAAGGTTGAGAGCACAAGATGAGATCTGACTGAACACATTATTCTCTAATCCTACACTAACTTCACCGATATCAAGTTCTTTAAGCTTTGGAAGATCACTGAGATGGAATTGTATTTCTGGACCACAATATATGAATGACACAAGGTCAAAACCGTATAAGGAGATGGATTCGAACCCGGAACAATCCACCAGTTTAAAGTGTTTCAAGTTGATGTCCTGCCCACCAACATGAATACGAGGGAACAAATTCGAGCCAAACATGTAAAGCTTTTCAAGATGCGGAGAATTCTTTAATATTATGTTTAGGGTTGTTTCGTTCAAGTTGACACCCTTCAAGAAGAGCTTTTTAAGAGAGAACATCTCCCCAGCCATACTTGATGATGGTAACCAGAACTCATAGTTTTCGTCTGGTTCGCGAACGCTGTAATTTTTATCCAGTAAGTTTAGTTCAAGCCTCTCAACTTTCTTGTCTAGAGCAAACTGAACCCAATCATTGATCGCTTCAGAATGACTATCATCCAAATCAAATCGAATCCGAATATCTTGAACCATCGGGTGGTTGTAATAACTGTTGATGACATTATACACCTGCTTGATGTACTTAGCCCTCTCTGTATCACAAAGTTTCTTATCTTTGACCATCTTTTTTAAAGTTTTAGTACCATCAAAGTTCAGTCGGAGCAAATTACGCCATAAGTGCCTCCACCTCGTGGAGAGAACGCTTGTGACCGCTGCATCTTTAATAGGCATAAGAGATAGTATCGTAACAAGAACATCATCTGGCATTTTGCTAATCAAATTCGGTCTTCCACGATCCCCCTTCACAAATGCAAGTCATCAGTAGCCTTAACAATACTCACATTATACACAAATAAACAAGTAAACATAATATACTGATTGTGTTGTTTCCACATTAATAAAACTCTAGAACGATAATATACATTAGGAAAACTAGGGGTGTTCACAGTTTGGTTCAAAACTGTGAAACCGCTCAAACGGGGCATCGGTTAAGGAACTGAATGTGTTTTCATGCAAGTAAAAGTAGCCTATAGTAAACCTGATGCACAGATTGTTTAATTTTGACATGAGGGAAACCCTAGAACATTTATATATACAATAGAAATAAAGGATCACATAGAGAATAACTGCAAAATTCAGTTAAAAACAGAAATGAATAAACGTGATGAGATGACATCAAATGAAACTATCGGAAAAAATATATATGAAGAAATCACCTTCTTTTGAGCAGATCGTGGCCTTGTGTTTTTCATTGTGCTTGAACAAAAAATGATTAAGAAGAGCGCGGACTGTTTTATATAAATTTTGGGGATATTTATTTTCAAAAGTGAGATGGGCCTTGATTTTCGACCCAAAACCGTCAACTATCTATACCAACATCCTTAGAAGATGCGTAGTGGTTGGGTGGGTGGGGTAAATAATGTCTCATCTTTGGACGTTGTCTGTCACATGTCGTTCTAGTCAGCAAAAAACGCCCTGGAATGTAACGAGTATGCACGGTCTTAGGGATGGCAAAAATACCTGAGCCCGACGGGTATTGGGCCGGGTATGGGACATGATTTTATAACCGGGTATGGGTATGGGATTACCCGAACCCGACCCATTGTCATCCCTAAACATCCTAATGCGTGTCTAGAGTCTAGACACCTCCAATACGCTTTGTAATGGCCGATACGTGACGTAAACGTTGATTGATTGACATTTATGTAAGATGTTGTCTGACACTGGAAATTGAAATTTAAAAGGTGATACGCCTCGTATTGGCCAACGAGGCGTATTAGGTTCAAAATTCAGCTTATATTTGGAGGCCGGTAGACGATTCATTTTGGAGCTTAGAAAGGTTTTATTCACATTTTTTTTTTTACTTTTCTCTTCCTCATACGATTCCAGCTTTCCACATTCATCATCACAATCTTACAATTCATTCATCAGTGATGTTGTATTGGATGACAACTATTTTTTTTTTTTACCTAATATTCTAACACTTCATGGGTGCCTGAAAGCAATCTGGTATAACATTTATCAACTTATTTGTTGTCTATTTATTAAATAAGTATCATATCGTTATTTCAAGAGGGGTCTGGCATTCATTATTCTTACGAGACATGGATGCCTAATCAACACGAGGAGGCATTCGTGTCCGGCATTCGTTCTCACCACAAGACGTTGTCGCTAGATTTGAACGAGACACATCATCTCTTTATTTATTTTAGCCATTACCATCACATTTTAGCCATTTAGTTGTTTGAAGAGTTTGTCCCTGACGATGAACCCTTTTACCCGACACAACCCAATAGGGTCAACCTTCATACGCACAACAAGGCGATCCAGACTACGTATACGGGTTGAACCTTTGTACGTGCAACAAGGATATCCGGACCATGGATACGGGGATGAATCTTTGTACGTGGTGAATGCTTATTTGTCGAACAAAGCAATTTGGAGTTCATACATGATGAGCAACGCCATAATCCAAAAGTTTCGTATGAAACTAACCAAGTATACCATTCATTTAGTTTCGTCATATTCGATAAATGTAAGTTAACAATACCGTTGTTCCAGGATTTCATGTCTTTACAACAACTGAGGGATTGGGCACAGAAAAGCGCATGTGAGAATGGTTACTTCATTGTGACCCGAGATCAAAGAAAATGGGATAAATGGCCATGGCGGTAAGGCTTGAATGCAATTATGGTGGTGAGCACCAGTCTACAGTCACAATGAGACGTGTTAGCAGCAAAAACATTGGTTGCACTTTTCAATTAATACAGTTGCACGAACGTGTGACGTTTTGAAGTTGAACGTCAGGCAAACAAAACATAACCACGAACTTGTTGAGCATCTGGAGCCACGGTGTAACACCCCAAAAATGGGTTTGGTAATTAAACCCTGTTAATACTAAAGAGCGGGTATAATACCGTTAGCAGAAAAGATTAAACCGGAAATTATTAGGATTTAAATAAATAAGCTTAGTAATAAATAAAACGAGGATAAACAGTTTGAGAAAACAAAGTATATAGAAGGCCCGAGTTAATGGGACTTAAAATAAAACGGGTTATGACTTCCCGAACCCATTAAGTTAACTAGGAATAATTAACCTAGTTAGTAATATATGATTAAGTGATGAATAATGAATTATAGCTTCTTCTGAAACAAAATAAACATGAGGGGCCAAAAGGGTTAACTTGAAAGTTAACTGATGTGTGTAAAATGCAACATATAAATTACATCAATTGAGGCATAAAACTAACCCTTTTTAAGTACTAATGTTGGAAAAAGAGTGTTTTTGTCTTCCTTTTGTATTTTCAGGATAAAATGAGCTCAAATTCACAAAAGAAGCAAAAAGACAACTAAATCTAACATAAATACAAGAAAAGGAACAAAAGTGGATTGCCCGACCCCTTAACGGCATCTTCCCAAGCAGAAAAGAGAAGTCAGAAGACTGAACACGCCCCGCGCTCAGCCAGCACGGGGCCGTGCCCAAGAAGCAGCAGAAAAGACAAACCTATAGAAGCTTCTATTGCCCACCACGGGGCCGTGTCCAGTGAGCACGGGGGCGTGGCGAAAGTACAGCAGGCGCATTAATTGTAATTGCGAATTACAATTAATGAAGAGGGAGAGTGTCAGACAGGCACGGGGGCGTGTCCAGCGGACACGGGGCCGTGCCCAGCCTTCTGTTCAGCCTATAAATAGGAGTGCTTGGTTTCATTTCAACTCATCCCTTGGCACACCACCTCTCTCACACTTCATCCACCACCCACAACCATCACAACACCATCATCCACCATCATCATCCATTGTCCATCATAGAGTGTGTGAGTCGTCTCGGGATCCAAGATTGATCGTAAGAGTTCTTGACAATCAAGGCCATGTTTGCCTAAGTCTCTTACATCACTTGGTGAAGACAAGTGTTTAGTATAATACTTTTTATTTTTAATCTTTTGCACTTTTTATTTGGTTTTGTATTAATGACTTTAATAACTAGTTGCTTATGTTGAAGGTGATCTTTCCTTATCGTTTGTCCGTGGTGTCTTGGCATTATTTTACTGTCTATATAAAATAAAAGATTTTCACCATTCATATCTCCACGGTCTATATGGAGGTATGTTGGCTACCTGGTCGGGGGTTAAGGGAACGGTTTGGTAAGGGTCTTGCCCTTGTTCAGCGTTTAGAGGTCCTGCAAGGGACCTGGGTCAAATTTAGTAGGATCTCCTTCAATGCCCATAGGTATTGGATGGCGGGGATCCAAACTCTTTGACCCCCTCATAAGTTAACTACTATTAATACTATAACCCGGCTATTTAGGACTGTATCCCTGCTGACTCAGACTACTTAGCCGAGGGTAACGTCACCGCCAAAAGCGGGGCCTACCATAATTTGCATTAATAACTTAATTCATTATCTTCCAATAATCCAACCCTTTAGGATTGTATCCTTGCTGACTCAAACTACTAGGTTGAGGGTAACGTCGCCTTCAAAAGAGGGGCCTACTACAATAACTAAGATAATCTCTTAAACAAGTGCAAAAGTGCGAAAATAATCAAAGGTTATACTAATACACGAGTCGGATCCAAGTGATTCATCTTGTCTATCTGTTTTTATTTTATTTTAATTTTCAGCATTTAGTTAGTTTTTATTTTCTTAGTTTAAAAATCTTTTATAACTTCTTTTTGATTTGATTAGACGTTGAGGATAAACCGGTACTAAAAGCTCTTGTGTCCTTGGACGACCTCGGTATCTTACCAACACTATACTACGTCCACGATGGGTGCACTTGCCCATATGTGTGTTTAGTGTTAGTAAATATCGTGTTTTATAAATTTAAAACTTGGCTAAAAGTGTAAAAAGGGCTTAAATGTACATCTAAATTATATCACACTTCACGCACATCATTAACTAAATAAATAACAAAAAAAAAAGAAACACACAGTGTGTGTTCGTAGGAGCGACCAGGAGAAGAGGGGAGGGAGCCAACCCTAGTTCTTCAAGAATCTTCAAATTGAAGCTTAATTCAGGCCCTAAATCGATGCATGAACACATAAAAACGATCACCAAACTTAGGGGATCATGAGGTATGTCAAATTTTTGATATTTATGAAGTTGAGATTTTTGATGTACTTATGAAAATCGAAATTCAAGCTTGAATGATTGATGTTTGGGTGAAACTAGGATGAATTCATGTTTAGGAGTAAACCATAGACAAGTATATATTAAAATCATGCTTAACTCAAGTAAATTCAGATTTTGTTGATGCTAAATTCATGTATGAGATGTTTTTAGGGTTTTGATTGCTAAAAATAGTGTTATGATGTCAAGAACATGCTTAAATTGAAAGCTGAATTCAAACAGCTCCTGATCAGAATTTACAGCCGACTTGTATTTGCTGTAACCTAAACAAAACATGACAAAAGCATGTGTTTCTTGAGTCTAAAATGTAATTCCATGAAACATCTTTAAAACCCCACTGGAATCGCATTTTTTCGACGAAAATTGAGCGTTTTATGAATTTTTCCGTATCGAAGGTTCAAGCTGCGTTTTCTGGCAGAATTTGGAGCTCATTACGAATGTCATAACTCAATTTAGGAATTTAGTTATGATCTCAAATTTTTACTGTAGATAGTTTTAAGCGATTAAAAGAATCGCCAATTGGAATTTCGTCAATCGGATAAACGAGGAATTTTTAATGAATATTTCCATAAGCTGCAGTCAGAAGTGACGAATCTGATTGTAGCTTAGTAAATGAATTTTTACGAATTTTTGGTAAAGAGTTAGATCTTGAAATTTTAACACAAGGCCTAACCATCCGAGAGGTACGCCAAATAAAAAATCATAATTTTTGAAGACTTGTAAACAGGTTAAACAAGTCACCAAAAACAGCCCATTTTCAGTGATATGAAATGCCTAAACGAAATCGCGGTCTACTTGGTTGTGTGTAAAACGTGATTATATTAAGTGTTCGGATGAATGCATAGAAATGTGTAAGGTGGAAGATCATATTAAATTATGGTTAATCTAACCACCTTGTGAACATTGGATAATAGTTTGGCGCTTAACAAGCTAGGTGAAAGCTTGTGGATGAAGCGGGTCAAACGGAGCGAGTATGGAAAGAAAAGCGTGGCATGGATGCAAGGTAAGTGAAGCTTACGCCTTTTATTTTATTACCAATTACTTGATTTCGAGTATTGAATCTGAATTACGTTGAGTAAATGAAATATGATGTTCCGGCATGACTTATGCACGAGTCGGAAAAGTGAGAAAAAAATACGAAACCATGAATTATGGTAAAAACGGTTAAATAGTAATCAGGACATGGAGTAACGAATATATAAAGGAATTTGAAAGGACACCATTTTGGCATAAGCCATAACAGGTCAGACAAAACGAGAACGATTCCTAAGTAAGATGAATTCAAAAATAAACCGGGATAGGTGAAAGGGGGATGAAATGGTAATTAAATACCATCTCGTAATGATAATTAGTCATTTCGACTAAATGGGTCAAATGGTGTTGTTAACACCTGTAACACCTCGTAAAATCACGTCTAATGATATATTGACATGTGTAATAAACCCTAATAAAGTCCAATGTTGAATTTAAGGGACTAATTTTTCGAAAAATCGAAAACTTTGATAATAAAAGGACTGGAAGTGTTAGCATACCTAAAATAAGTTTCCAAATAACCTCTCACGATGATTATATTCACAGATGAGCCACTTGTCAATCGAGTGTAGCCGTTTGCGTAATTAATTGGAGGTTTGCGCAATAAAGGTTTAAAAGTGTCAACATGTTAATTCTTACCTCTGAGTGACCATTTAACAAACCGGGAGCTTCATGATATTTGATTATACTCTCGGGAATGCCAACTATTGGCCATCTAAGGTTTTTATGCCTATAAGTAAAGTTACGCGCAACTTTGCAAGTTAGAGGGACTAAAAGTGTCAATATGTTTAATTATACCTCTGAATGACCTTTTAGCAAACCCGAAGCATCGTCATGTTCAATAATACTTTCAATAATGCCTAATATGGATTAAATGAGGCTTCAATGCTATTAAATGATGAGATACGCAAGTTTGCGCAATAGAGGGGCCTAAAGCGTCAACTTTTGAATCTACGCCTTTCGGTGACCATTTAAGCAAATGGAAGCGTAGTAATATTTAAGTATATGCTTGGGAATGATCAATATGGGCTATGGAAGACTTGGATAACATTAAACGGCATTTCGCGCTACTTTGCTCAATTAAAGGACTAATTGCGACAAACTGCAAAAGTATGCCAATTCGTATGGTATCGGACTTTCCGGAATATGACCATGAGTTAAGCATACCCTATTTATTCTTTATATAGCTTAGATATAGGCTTGGAGGTGTTTGGCCGCAAAAAATAAACTTTTACGTCATGCAGGGACTAAAAGTGTCAAAAAGTGCACAAGTTTGCATTTTCGCGCATATCTCACATTCTGAATATCTCCTGTAACGCCCCAGAAATTTAATATTTTTATTTTATATTGCTATAACATGTTATAAGAAATAGCTATGAGTGTTAACCTAGTTAGAATGTGAATTAGAAATTGTTAGTTAGGAGAAGCAAGTTGGGCCATTTAAAAATAAGTATGCATACTTGAAGGGGGGAATTGTAAATAATGAAAGATTTAACTTAACAAAAAGGGGCTAGTAACACAAAACCACACACATATGCGTGTGTTTATGTCGCCAGGAGCAAGCACAAGATGAACCCCCTTCAAGTCTCACTAAATTAAGCAAATTGAGGCCCTAATCAAGACAATTACTCTTGCATGTTAGTAGATTCTGGATCATCTAAGCTTAATACACCATAAGGTAACAAGAATTTTACGATTTGATAATCTTGTATATATGGGGTTTCAAGAAATCTTTGAATTTATATGAAATTAGTATGATTATGAGTTAGAATCACCAATTAGAGAATGATAAACCCTTGTAGAATGTAAAATTGGTGTTTAAAGAGAAAACCCACTTAGGTCAAGATAATGGTTCTATGTAATACGGAATCTTGTGGTAAAAATTGGTATAAAAATGTTGTATGATGATATTCTTGCTTAATTTCGATATGGGAAATTAAATTGGGTTGGAGGTTATATGAGGTGTTGAGTGAAATTGATGTTATTAGAGTTATTGATATGAATGGGTCAATAAGGCATAAAATAGTTGTACATTATGCTTAACTATTAGTATGCACGCCAAGTGTTTGTCAAAATGCTCGAGCGAATTAACCACAGGATTTACAATGTTGAATGGTTAGAATAGAGAGTCGGTTGTTTGCTAATGAAAGTATGTTGATATTGGAAGGAAAAGAATGATGTGAATCTAAAGCATGTGATTTTTGATTATAGGGATCAAACAAGAAAGCTCGAGTCACTCCGGATCACATACAAACAACGACAAAGGTAAGTTCTTGCTTACATAACGTTATTAGCATGTATTGTCGTAGTATACTATTGTTCAATGGTTGAAGTCGTTTATTTGTAACGAGTTATTGCAAGCCGATTATGTAATTTAGGTATGGGTCGAATGAGTTAGAAGGGTAATGTGATAAATGGAAGAAACTTCATGTTCGGAAGAAGGTTTACTTGAGGGTCATGTTTGTAATTAACGTCGTATGAATTTTAGTAACTAAATGTCTAACGGTTTGGTTGTATGTAGGTAAAGCGACTTGTTAAATGGCGTTACTTGGATCGAACACATTTATGATGCACGCTTCCGTGAAGAAACTAGTTTTAGTCAAAATTTTTGTTAAATGCTTTCCTTTCTGTTCCAAACGGGTCTTTTGTAAGTTTTATGATCCGAAAGTAGTAGATGTTGAACTTGTAGTTAAAAGACTATGTTAGTAGTTTATGTAAGTTTGGGTTAAAAACTTTTGTAACCGTTATGTTGATCGTTACCAAGTTAAATGCAGAATTTTTGGCTTGTAAGTTATTCGACCCGTTTACTATTTTGCCAAATGAAAGTTCGCTAGTGTCTTTAAAAAGTTTTGGATCTTACATCTCCGGACACCCAAAAATTTATGTAAGCACTAAAATATTTTATTTTAGTGTATGGCTTGATAAAATTCCATTCGTCGCGTAGTTTGGATCGTTTTTCGCGTCCGTTCGTGTTTCGTCGTAATTAGACGAACAACGTGACCGTGCGGCCAAACGAACCGACATCCGACATGTTTTTGAGCATGTAGTATGTCCCTTATGTTTGGGCATTATTATAGAGCCTTAAAAATGGGGTAACGGCCCTCGAAAGTGTCCGTTATGGCATTTATCATGTACAGGGGCTGATCTGGTCAGTTTTGAAAGTTAATTATGTTTGGAAAACATAACAGGGACTGATATAGTCATTTCTGGAACTTGAATGCACCTGATATAGCAGCCCAGGGACCAGTTATGTCATTTCTGCAAGAAAATGAGGGTTTAAAAGCCCAGAAATCATGCAGGGACCAAACTTGGTGTAACACCTCAAAAATTTACGTCCTATAACGTACTGACACGTGTCATAAGCTTGAACGTGTTAATGAATACTATAGAAGGACTAAAGTTGACAAACATAGAAAGTATGTGAATTCAAGGGTTCAAGATGTCAGGGATAAATATACTTTACAGTAACCCTACATGATACTCGTACCTTCAAACGAATGAAGCATGGATCATACGGAACTAAAAGTGGAAGAAAGTGAGAGATTACAAACTACAGGGGTTAAATGTGTCAACATGTTTAAGTTATACCTCTAAGTGACCTTTTAGCAAACCCGAAGCTTTGTAACGATTAATTATGCTCACTAGAATACATGACAAAAATTTCATAAGGTTCCGTTATCGTATGAGAAAGTTATGATCAAATTCGTATACGAAGGGTTAAAAGCATCAACGATGAAGTTTATGACTTTTCGGGTAAACGCAAAGCAAACCAAGGACTTAACAAAGTGGGTATAAGTCTTGAAGCCCTTATAAGTCAACTTGGAGGGTTCAAAATGCAATAAATAAAGTCGAAACAAAGTTATGAAGGGGCAAGGACCAAAGCTAAAAAAAATCAAAAGTTTAGATTTGATCAGAAGGGGCGTCGCGCGACGCGAGGGCCCCTGGGGGGGGGGGGGGCTACGCGTGCCGCGAGGGGCTATCTGCTCCGAAAACTTTGCTAGGTGTCTGCCATTTCCATTCTAACCGACTTAGAACCATTATTTTTGCAGCATGGGCGCCCCCTACATGCTTTAGAGCCCCTAGGCACACTTGTAAATGATCCATGAGATTTAAGTTACTATAAAAGGCCCTCATGTGCAACATTTTGTTCACACCACACTTCTGCATTTGTGAAGACTTCTGGAGCTCCAAAGCAGACCCAAGTCATCCCTAGTCGTGCATAGGACTTTGGTAAGCACCCTTGACCTTCCTTAATTGAGTTTTTCATAGTTTATAGCTTAGAAGTCAAACCGTCGTAATTAACGGTTGACTTAACGATTAATCACTAATGGTCCAATGATTAGTCGAATCAAAGGTAGTTATATGTTGGTAATTATGTGGGCATTAAACCCTTAAAAGGGCACCCTCTGATTCCCACTCTAGCTAGTTCAAATGTCGGGTCAAAGTTGCTTAGAAAAAGTCAACAGAACCTTAATTTTCGGATTAACACATAATTAACAATGTAGAAGGCTTGTAACCTATTTTATCACTCATATAACTTGATAATAAGTTTAAGAACTGGTCTAAGCTTGTTTGATCCGACAATTTACTGTTTTGACCCGGTTCGGTACCGAAAGTCGCAAAACTTTGACTTTTGCTTTGACCTTAGTTCTGACCCGATTTAGTATGGCTTAGAAATGCCTTAGGACTCCCTTGGGACCAGGTTACATGATGGTTTAACCCTCTGTGGCTGGTTCGTTGTTTGTCCAAGTCTTTTGCACATTTCCGTTATATGCTTAAAAGTTGACCATAATGCCATTTTGACCTTAAAACGATAATTTTGGATATGTGAAAGGACAATAACCTGAGTTACTGATTTCTAAACATGTCCCTAAAATTTCATGTCAATTCGAGGTCTAGAATAGGAGTTATGCTAAATAGCGCAATTAAGAAAACTTTTGTTAATTAAACGGGCAATTAGCATAAAGCCTATCTAAACCCAAATTTCGACACCAAAACTTTTACACACTAATGTAAAATAATATTTTGAGATTTTTAAAGATTTTTAATTATTTTTAACCTGCTCATAACCTAAGGTTATGGCATTGATTCGGTAAATACCGATTATACCCTTTTCGGACATAAAATGAGTTCTACATAGTATTTTGACACGAATCCAATTGCTACTAATTTTAAATAATAAATAAAGTATTTTGAACTTTATAACCTGATCAGAAAACTCAGATTTTCTGTATAACCCGGAAATCGCTTAAAACGACTTTGTACTGATTTATTTAGACCCGAACATTAGAAGTAAGGCTTATTGCCTACTGATATAACTTGTTAAAGTAAGTGGTTTTACTGATTTATTCAGACCCGAACATCAGAAGTATAAATAATCTCTTTTATAATCTTTAAAATGACCAAAATACCCCTACGGGGGCGTATATTGGGATTAAACTCGTTTTGGGCATAATGGAAGGTATCCTACTGATATCACAACATATTTAGAGCATATTGACTTAGGAAACCTGTGTAAGACTCATACGGTTACCCGTTACGCCATTTACGCGTTCGGTTCGGTTTATGTAACTAGTTTACATAAATTAGCCAAAACGGGTCAAACCTTGTCGTTTTAATCTCAAAATCCAGAATGTGATTGGATTACCCATATTATACCAGTCTTCAAACTTGTCGGGTCTAAATCACATTCTATTCCGGTCTTCGCTTAATCGTGCGTTCGAACCGTATCTTTCGTTAAAACTAACCGGTCTAAGTTTAGGCTTAATTAAAGACCCGTTAGGATTCTAATAGGTTGTTATAAACCTTCGTTCCCGAATAGGAGACCCGGTAAAAGCTACTTGCAATTGCTGTTTGTGAATTATACTTGCAAAGGTAAATACTTTTAACTTATTTCCCTATACGAGCTTGGGGTACGGTATATAAAATACCGCTTGGTCCAGCATTGAATCTTTAATCGAATAGAGGTTAAATTATTAATATGCTCTGTTTTTAAATGTTTTGTTTGCTTAAAGCCTTTGGGGGGTTAATGACCATGTCCCGGATATCCTTGGCATCATCTTACGAGATGGCCACGACCTGAGCACGGGGTGTAGGCGTACATCCGTCGGTGCATAAATGATTAAATATTGTGGTGTGTCTATTGATCTTTAACCCGGTCTACGGATCGGGCTACTGAACGCATAAGAAACATGTAATTCGTTTACAAGTATTATATTAAAATAATGATCCCAAGTTATAAATGTTTGTGCCACGTGCATTCAAATCAATTTTTTTAAACCTTTTTCAAAAGTGTCGGTTGAATGTATTTACCGGCGTAAACTAACGTATTTTCTCAAAAAGGTTAAGTGCAGGTACTAAGCGAACTAGGCTGGCTTTCTCCTAGCATCCTCAATAAGTCCCGCAAGCGTGGATGTCAAACTGTTGAACATGTTTCCTATTTATTTTTGGATCCCCTGTGGATTAATTTCGACCGTTGTGATACTTGATATTACAATTTATTAAAGTTGAAATATATCTATCTTTTGCTTCCGCTGTGCATTTAAATATTGTGTTGTTTAACTGTAATGTTACCAACTACGTCACGATAGTCCCCCACCGGGCCCACCAGTGAAACGTGTGAAAATCGGGGTGTGACACTTGGCAACTGCCAAAGTTATTTCTGGTCTGGGCCAGCCACACGGGCTACCAGGCCTGCCTTCGCGGGCCGCCTAACATGTGCAGCAGCAGAAAACATGTGTTAGTTGCTGGTTTTTGTTAAAACAAGATGCTACACTCACAAACTCAATACTAGGGGCTGCCCATTGTATGATAAAACCACCATACACTTGTAATGATCTGAATATAGTCTTCCAACACTTGTCACGATCCTACGAGGTCCCGAAAAGTATAAATAGGTGGTGGGTTTCGTTTATTTCACACCATTTCCTTCAAATCTGCTTTGGCTCTCTGAATTCAAGGGGATCCTGATCATATTAGGAACCTCATTCAGTCCTTTGGACTCTTGTAAGTAATCCCTTCATGCTTAGTTTAAGTATTTAGCATTTTAAACCGAAAAGTCAAGCGTTTTCGATAAACGCTTTGACTTTTAAATGGTTGAGCCATGGTTCGCAACGAACATGGCTACTTGGCCGTAATTAGGTAGGTATTAAACCCTCAAAAGGGCACCTCCTAATTACCACATTTACTTAGTTAAATTGTCGGGTCAAATACAAGTCAAACGGGTTAGTTTTTAATAAAATATATAACTATTAATATAAAAGCTATAAAATCAGTTTTCTCACTTTAATAACTTGGTAAATATTAGTTGAACATGCCTAAGCATGATTCAACCCGACAATTCTAAGTATAGGCTCGGTTCGGAACCGAAAGTCGCAAAAGATTGACTTTTGCTTTGACTTTCAGTTCTGACCCGATTTAGCTTAGTTTAGATATGCCTTAGGATTCCATTAGGACCATATTATAGGTTAGTATAACCCTCTGAGGTTATACAACTTGGTTCCATAGAAATCCTAGTTCATGCATGTTTCCGTTAAATGCCTAAATGTTGACCGTTATGCCCTTTTGACCTTAAAACGATATTTTTGAAAATGTGAGAGGATATAAACCTTCACTACTGAATTATAAACTTGTCCCTAAAATTTGACATCAGTTTGAGGTCTACATTAGGAGTTATGCTCATTAGCGTAAATGAAAAGCTTTTTATTAATTAAACGACATAATTAGCGTATAGCCTATCTAAACCCAATTTTTGATACCAAACTTTTTACCTACTGATATAAAATAATATTTTGGGATTTTTGAAGATTTTTATTTATTTTTTTGGCTGAGCATAATGTCACACCCCAACCAATAGCGGAAACATCGGGATGAGACGAAGTGTGAAGATTGCTCGAGACATCATAACGCTAATAATTGTGACAAGTATTTAAATAATCATTTCATTTCATATCTAAAGAATCAAGTACAAGGTTTTGAAACAAAGTACAACAACATGAATAATAAAATGATACAATACAAATACAATTCTTTCTAAGTGGGTATCTAAGCATCCTACTAGATTCCATGCATCGTCAACATCCACCTGTAACATGTTAAAATAAAGTTCAATGCAAAAGCAAAGGCGAGTATACAAGTTTGATATGTACATAGCAAAAGATAAGTTTTGAACAATTCCTCATAGCAAGCATGTGATTCAAGATTAGCCTTTAAATATGGTATGTGTCTAACATATCAAACCAAGGAAACGCAATATGCTCATGACATAACCGAGATAAAGGGGCGGGTCGTTAATCCTATAGCGCTACATATGTCACGGTTTGGCTCGTACGAAGTTAATGATAAATTCAACACATAAGATAAATCCAAGTTTAAAGCATCAAGCCATCACGTATACAAGCATGTTATAGGAATGTTCATGTGTTAAGCAAAATGTTCATGTGTAAGTTGATAGATAAACATGTTACACCCCAAAAGTGGTAAAAGTAAAAAGGGGGAAACACGAGTATACTCACAAAGTTTGCATATGCTTTCCAATTATCCAATTATTGACGAGTTGATGAGGTTGGAAGATTGAATGTGTAGGGTTAAAGTTCAAGTATGCTTAGAGTCGAGATTCGGCATTCAAAACAACATAAAAAGTAAGATATGTGAATAGCATGTGAAAATAATCATCTTCAACACTTAACACTTGTATGACACTTGGTAACCACAAGGGTTATGATAATGTTTTCATGAGTTGAACACCCATAAGAATCACAACAAGGTTTAGGTCTTAGGTGATGTTCTACTACTTTAACATATAAACATGAGTTCAACATCAAAGGTTCGAATGAGTGTATATATATATATATATATCTAGGTTAAGTACTACATATTATTTAGTCCAATAATTCAAGTAGGAGGTAGAAGATTAGAATCTTCATTTAGGCACCTCGTGTTATCATAGATGTCATGTATGGGGTAGGAAGGACATGCTTCCATTTAGGAACCCCTTGAATATTCACCACTTCACTTGGTGTAACAACAACCAAGGAGGGTCACGAACTAGGATTTGCACAATAACATAAACAACCTAACTATAGAGAAATCATCAAATCACGTGAGGATTGTATGTAGGACAACCCAAGTTGTTCCCTAATCACTCATTCATCAAGACCTAAGCTTGACATGATTTGTGGGTTGAAACCCTAGACAAAACACCAAGTTTATGAGGTTTAATCCTCTGATTTTAAATGTCTTAACCTTGTTTTTAAGCTTAACCAACCATGGGATAAGTTGTAAGCATTAGGACATAGGTATGAGATGTGTTGAACACAAGTTACATAGGTTTAAACAAGTTTTTGATGAACATAAAAACAAACAGAAAGTTTATGGACGATTTCGGGGCATTTCCAGGTCTGATTTCTCCAAGGAGAAGTCTAGGAATCGAACCCCATGATTATCCAAGTAAGTAGGAAAAAGAATCAAGTGATTTCGTTAAGAAATGAGTGAGTTATGCTCATTTTCGTGAAGGGGTGTCAATCTGCTCGAACCTTTGTTTTCAGCTACGGTTTGGAGGATGTTTTGAGAGTTTTTAGTGTTGCAAAAGTGGTAGAGAGGCTGGTTATAAGTGGTATTTATAGGGGGAAGGATTAGGGTTTCAATGGGTTGGGCTTTGGAAGTGTTTAGAAGGGGTTACACCTTGAAACTAGCCCACAAAACCCAACTATATGGGGCTGAATTTTGCTGAATTGGGGCTGCCATATTTCTTTATTTTTTTTATTTTTTTAAGACATTATAATGAGTAATTTTGTTAGTTAAGTTGTGTAATAATATGCAACAATGTTTCCCCTAACTTGTAACAAGGTGAAATATGAAATAAAACATGATTTAACTAGGTAAAAAGTGTAATGTACAAGTATGTAACATGTTTGTAACTGACAAGTATATGTCACATATTAGATGATTAACCATTGTAATAATAAGCATATTATTAGGGGTTTTTAGGTATCAACAATTTAAGGACAAGCATGGACATGCATCGTGAATAAGTATCGTATAAGTATGAATTACAAATAAGGATTCGATGTACAATGAATTCGAACGTATGAACATGTATGAATATGTAGATGGTGAATTTAAAGAAATACGAATTTTATTTATGATCCAAGTCTCGGATTTACAATGATTACAAGGAAAGAACGATTACAAGAATACAAAGTTTCCAAAAATAGTTTTACAAACGATGGTTTCTAAATATTGAAAGTATGAAAACGCGGGGCGTTACAGTCTCCCCTCCTTTAGGAAATTTCATCCCGAAATTTATTCAAGAGGTAGACTTGAAGAGTTCTAGTAAAAATTTGAGACTTGAAAATTTTGAAATGTTTCGAAAGGCACAAAACTTTGGGAAAATAAGTTTGTAAAATGATTTGTCGGGATAAAATGGTTTTGAGGCATAAGCAGGGGTAAACGTGGATAGGTAAAAATGATTTGAAATGGCTAAAATTAGAAAATCGGTTCTAAAGGTAATAAGGTAAGTTAGGATTCGAATGCTTGAGTGAGCTTGATTGTGACCGAGGCTCGTATGACAGGAAGGAAATAGGAGCATGGGGCGAACAATTGACACCAAAAGAACGCAAGTATATGAGTGATATGGGTATTAGATAGATGAAAGTTGCATGTTAAAGATGAAGTCTCGTCATGGATAATCGGACGTAATGCGTTTGTGAGTTGTTTAAAGCTTGTATTAGGTCCAAGAGGTCTGTAAAACACTGAATTTCTCATGGCACGTTTTACGAAAGTTTGGTAATATGGTGAAAACACTTATATATAGGAAGTACCAGCGGCGTATCCACCGTGTTTTGACCATGTTACATTCGTTTCGTCTTCGGTGTCATGTCACGTTCCGTGCATTACCATACGCAGTGGCACACTCTATGGTTCTCATACGCCTATCACTATAATCCCGTGTGCACCAGTGATTATTTTGATCGTCGCATGATCCGCATAGCTTGTACTAGTTGTGTATGAATCAGGGTATACAAAAAAATTAGAATGTGCACGTACAAGGATATAGTATATAAGCAAGTCCATGCTTAAGTATGTGTGGGACCCACGTAAGCGAATCCCTCGGATTCCGCTCGCGTACGGGTACGAATGTATGAATCATGAGTATAAGCAAAATTATGAGCATAAGTATAAGTTTAAGTATGAATATACACGTAAGTATGGGTATCAAACGTACGAGTAGTATGAGTATACGTGTAAGCATGAAACGTATAAATATAATTAAAATCATAAAACGCATGAGTACAAGTATGAATACGATTACAAGTATAAGCATAAAATGTGTTGTTATGAATATGAGTGAGAGGGTGAGTACAAATACTATTGATTACGTATATAGTATTAATTGAAACATAACAAAGTTACGTATGTAAGAGTGCTCAAAAGGTTGAGTATGTAGATACGAACGATATAAGCGGAGTTGTCGTGAGATAGTGACAAAAACATGTAGGATGATATGCATGTATAGTTGTTTAAACGAAACGTTGAGTTTATTGAATCAAATTTAGATTAAGCTTGGTTTGAAAGGTAGAATATAGTTTGCATATGTAAGAGGATATAAAGTACTTATTGGTCATGCATATCGTATTTTGTAATGAATGGAAATGCTACCTTTGTTTTAAAAGAGTGTACGAAATCCGAAGATGGTCGGCCCCCATGAAGTCTTCTTGCCCACGTGTTTTGGAAAATAGGTGTAGGAAAAGGTCTTCGAAAAAGTAAGTTCGTTTCATCAAAACAAGAAATTTTGAAGTTTTTGTGAATACGTCGATCCTTGGAAAAGGGGTTTATCAAAGGTCTTAGTGTTCATTTTAAAGGGTTTTGACAAATGGTTCGTTGATGTTGGAAATATTCTTTGGTAAAACGATCTCATAATATCTATAAGATCCTATAAGTAATTGAGAAAGGTTGGTTTGGTTTCAATTAAGAATGGAAATCTCTAGTATGACGATATAATGTGAGCAAGTTTTAGTGATTAAGTCGAATATGAAGTTCATGGGCAAGAGTTTCGTTGGACCGATTTAATTGATAGGTAGCATTTCGTAAGGTTTTGGAGTTCGAGTAATAAAACGTTTTAAGACATGATTAAGAATCTCGTGTATATGAGTTGAGTGAAAATAGGTTGTAGAATAAGATGTACGTTTGATAAAACAATGTATTTTGAAATCGGTATGAGTGGGTATTTTGAATAATGATAAACAATTTGGGTATAAAATATGATCGAGTTTGCATAATAAGATATTTTGAAGAGACGTTTTTGGTAACGATCACCTAGGTAAGGAAATCACCCCTAACTCGTTGGTGAGGTCGTTTTTAAGAAAAGGGGAGTGGAGTTAATCGTCAAGGTAAGGAAATCACTCCAATCTCGATGATACCCCTCCACTAGTTGTTACAAGGAATATGAATTTAAATTATATGAAATCATGCATATATAAATGTATCGAAAAGGTTCGATATGTTGTGCATGTGAAAAGAGAAATCAAAGGTAAACTCGAGGTTGAAAGATTGCATCGTATAAAATAAACAATAGAAACACATGTTTGACCAAAGTTTGGAGTGTTCCAAAACGGAACTTTGACTAACCAAAGTGGTCGAAAAGTCTTTTGAATTTGAGGAGCATGCTTTGGCCTAATAGGTAAAATACTCTCGCCGACAAGTCGGTTAACGGTATTTACCCTTCCGGTTACTACATGTCCCAAATCAATCGAAATTTCGAGACTTGGCGGGATTTATGAAAAAAAATGCCAAGGAGTGGAACTAGTCGACAAAGTGCGGGTTTCACCCCTAACTTGACGATTCCGTATCCTAAGTGTGGTTGGTACTCGTCGGGTCAAAATTTAATTTCGACGTGTTGACGAGGGTCCACTAGAATTTGAAATTTGAGATTTACCATTAAGATGTGGATTTCACTCCTAGCTTAATGGCGATATCTCGTGTAAAAAAAAAGAATAGGTAGATTGAGAGTCGTTCACCAAATTGTGGGTTTCACGCCTATTTTGGTGAATTCGTCTCATTTGTACAATATGAGTGTTGTCGGATTTAGAATAATCGAGTAAAATGCATGAGGGAAGTGTATGTCGAAGGAGATACACAAACAAGTGTAAACACATAGGAAAGCATATCAAGAATGGTACTTAAATAATGAAATGATAAAACAAGTATTAACACATAGAGAAATATGTCAAGAATAACACATAAAGAATCGAACAACGAAACAAGTGTTAACACATAATAAAACAAGCATTAATGCGTAAGAATAACATGTCAAATATTACACATGAGTAACATACATGTTTAAAAGAGCATAAATAAGGAACAAATAAAGTATCATGTAGTAGCCCAAGCAAAGCATACGAATAAGGCTCTAAAACTATAGACTAGGTGAAAGCATTCCTACTTTTCCTAATTCCCTATAGTTATGGCTCTGATACCAATCTGTCACACCCCAACCAATGGCGGAAACATCGGGATGAGACGAAGTGTGAAGATTGCTCGAGACATCATAACGCTAATAATTGTGACAAGTATTTAAATAATCATTTCATTTCATTTCTAAAGAATCAAGTACAAGGTTTTGAAACAAAGTACAACAACATGAATAATAAAATGATACAATACAAATACAATTCTTTCTAAGTGGGTATCTAAGCATCCTACTAGATTCCATGCATCGTCAACATCCACCTGTAACATGTTAAAATAAAGTTCAATGCAAAAGCAAAGACGAGTATACAAGTTTGATACGTACATAGCAAAAGATAAGTTTTGAACAATTCCTCATAGCAAGCATGTGATTCAAGATAAGCCTTTAAATATGGTATGTGTCTAACATATCAAACCAAGGAAACGCAATATGCTCATGACATAACCGAGATAAAGGGGCGGGTCGTTAATCCTATAGCGCTACATATGTCACGGTTTGGCTCGTACGAAGTTAATGATAAATTCAACACATAAGATAAATCCAAGTTTAAAGCATCAAGCCATCACGTATACAAGCATGTTATAGGAATGTTCATGTGTTAAGCAAAATGTTCATGTGTAAGTTGATAGATAAACATGTTACACCCCAAAAGTGGTAAAAGTAAAAAGGGGGAAATACGAGTATACTCACAAAGTTTGCATATGCTTTCCAATTATCCAATTATTGACGAGTTGATGAGGTTGGAAGATTGAATGTGTAGGGTTAAAGTTCAAGTATGCTTAGAGTCGAGATTCGGCATTCAAAACAACATAAAAAGTAAGATATGTGAATAGCATGTGAAAATAATCATCTTCAACACTTAACACTTGTATGACACTTGGTAACCACAAGGGTTATGATAATGTTTTCATGAGTTGAACACCCATAAGAATCACAACAAGGTTTAGGTCTTAGGTGATGTTCTACTACTTTAACATATAAACATGAGTTCAACATCAAAGGTTCGAATGAGTGTATATATATATATCTAGGTTAAGTACTACATATTATTTAGTCCAATAATTCAAGTAGGAGGTAGAAGATTAGAATCTTCATTTAGGCACCTCGTGTTATCATAGATGTCATGTATGGGGTAGGAAGGACATGCTTCCATTTAGGAACCCCTTGAATGTTCACCACTTCACTTGGTGTAACAACAACCAAGGAGGGTCACGAACTAGGATTTGCACAATAACATAAACAACCTAACTATAGAGAAATCATCAAATCACGTGAGGATTGTATGTAGGACAACCCAAGTTGTTCCCTAATCACTCATTCATCAAGACCTAAGCTTGACATGATTTGTGGGTTGAAACCCTAGACAAAACACCAAGTTTATGAGGTTTAATCCTCTGATTTTAAATGTCTCAACCTTGTTTTTAAGCTTAACCAACCATGGGATAAGTTGTAAGCATTAGGACATAGGTATGAGATGTGTTGAACACAAGTTACATAGGTTTAAACAAGTTTTTGATGAACATAAAAACAAACAGAAAGTTGATGGACGATTTCGGGGCATTTGCAGGTCTGATTTCTCCAAGGAGAAGTCTAGGAATCGAACCCCATGATTATCCAAGTAAGTAGGAAAAAGAATCAAGTGATTTTGTTAAGAAATGAGTGAGTTATGCTCATTTTCGTGAAGGGGTGTCAATCTGCTCGAACCTTTGTTTTCAGCTACGGTTTGGAGGATGTTTTGAGAGTTTTTAGTGTTGCAAAAGTGGTAGAGAGGCTGGTTATAAATGGTATTTATAGGGGGAAGGATTAGGGTTTCAATGGGTTGGGCTTTGGAAGTGTTTAGAAGGGGTTACACCTTGAAACTAGCCCACAAAACCCAACTATATGGGGCTGAATTTTGCTGATTTGGGGCTGCCATATTTCTTTATTTTTTTTATTTTTTTAAGACATTATAATGAGTAATTTTGTTAGTTAAGTTGTGTAATAATATGCAACAATGTTTCCCTAACTTGTAACAAGGTGAAATATGAAATATAACATGATTTAACTAGGTAAAAAGTGTAATGTACAAGTATGTAACATGTTTGTAAGTGACAAGTATATGTCACATATTAGATGATTAACCGTTGTAATAATAAGCATATTATTAGGGGTTTTTAGGTATCAACAATTTAAGGACAAGCATGGACATGCATCGTGAATAAGTATCGTATAAGTATGAATTACAAATAAGGATTCGATGTAGAATGAATTCGAACGTATGAACATGTATGAATATGTAGATGGTGAATTTAAAGAAATACGAATTTTATTTATGATCCAAGTCTAGGATTTACAATGATTACAAGGAAAGAACGATTACAAGAATACAAAGTTTCCAAAAATAGTTTTACAAACGATGGTTTCTAAATATTGAAAGTATGAAAACGCGGGGCGTTACACATAACATAGGGTTCTAAGCTTGATTCGGTAGTTGTCGGTTTTGCCCTTTTGGGCTATAAAATGAGTTTTACAAATCCTTTTGATGCCAAACCTTTTTCTACTGATCTAATATGATGAATAAAATATTTTGAGCCTTCTGGAATAATAAAAACATCAGCTTTCCTTTGAAAACCCGGAAATGGCTCCAAATCGCCTTTTTAAGCGTTTTTAACGCATAGTATGTATCAAAACTATTTTAAACATATAAGGGTTGATACCTACTGATATATTCAGTAAATTTTTATATTTTAATGGTAAGGAAAAGTATTAAACTCAGGTTTTCAGTTTTGACCTTTTAAGCCTATGTGAAGTTACCAAAATGCCCATACGGTGCATAGTATGGTTATAATTAATAAATTTCACATATATATGATACCCTACTGTTATAACTTATTAAATTAAGTATATTTACTGATTAAATCAGACCTTTAACTCAAAATAATATTCAATCTCTTTTATAACCTTTAAAATGACCAAAATACCCCTACGGGGCATAAAAAGGTCTTAAACTCGTTTTGGGCATAATGGAAGGTATCCTACTGATATCACAACATATTTAAGGCATATTGACTTAGGAAACCTGTTCATGACTCTTTTGGTTACCCGTTACGCACTTTTCGCGTTCGAATCGGCTTATGTAACTTGTTTGCATAAATTAGCCGAAACGGGTCAAACCTTATCATTTTTATCTCAAAATCCAGAATGTGTTTAGTTTACCCTTATTACACAAGTATACAAGCTTGTCGGGTCTAAACCACATTCTAATCCGGTCTTCGCATAATTATGCGTATTGAACCGTATCCTCCTTTAAAAACTAACCGGTCTAAGCTTAGGCTTAACTAAAGACCCGTTAGGAATCTAATAGGTTATTAAAAACCTTCGTTCCAGATTTAGGAGCCCAGTAAAAGCTACCTGTACTTGCTTGGTGGTATACGGCTGGGATAAATTGTATAAATTTGCTTATGTAAATACTTTTAACTTATTTTCCCTTATATGGGCTTGGGGTACAGTATATTAAATACCGCTTGGTCGGGCATTGAATCTTTAATCAAATGAAGGTTAAATCATTGAAATGACCTGTTTTAAATTGTTTTGTTTGCTTAAAGCCTTTGGGGGGGGGGGGTTAATGACCATGTCCCGGATATCCTTGGCATCATTTTACGAAATGGCCACGACCTAAGCATGCGGGTGTAGGCGTACACCCGTTTATGCATAAATAAATATTAAGGTATAACCGCCGGTTCTGGGTTTAACCGCTGCGGGACTATACCATGTGGTGTGTCTATTGATCCTTAACCCGGTGTAGACCCGGGCTACTGGACGCATAAGAAACATGTAAATCTTTTACAAGTATTATATTCAAATAATCATCCCAAGTTATAAAAAGTTTTGTGCCGTTTGCACTCAAATCAATTTTCTAAAACATTTTCAAAATGAGCCAGTTAAATTGTATTTACCAGTGAAAACTGACGTATTTTCCCAAAAAGACTAAGTGTAGGTACTACGCGTAATAGGCTGGTCTCTCCTAGCATCAAATAGAAATCTCGCAAGCTTAGATGTTAAAGTCTGTTGAACAAGTTTCCTCTTTATTTTGATCCGCCTGTGGATCCTTTACATTCCGTTTGTAATACTTTGATATTACTATATGTCGGTTTGTAATATATTTATCTTTTGCTTCCGCTGTGCATTTAAATTTGTGTTGTATGACTATGACGATATCAACTACGTCACGATACTCCCCACCGGGCCCACCGGTAATACGTGGAAATATCGGGGTGTGACAGGTTGGTATCAGAGCCAACACTGAGTGAATTAAACACTAGCCTTTTGTGTTTAATCTCAGTTACACAGTAGCACATTCCTTGACCTTCTGAGTCTAGACTTAACATAGGAATACTCCCATCTCTATTCGGAGAATTATTGCCTTCAATTCTATATATTATTATATGTCGCCAAGCAGAGAGGACGTGATGGAAATTCTCCCCATCCGAAGCCTAGGAATGCTGAGCTTTGTACTGCGACTAGGATTAACGTGCAACTGAGGAGAAAAACATTCAGAAATAAATGAAGAAGAAACTCCTTTTGCTAAAGTTCATTTTCTTAGTAAGTCCTTATAAGGGCATACTTATCTTTCTGTCCCTTCATGGACAACATCTTTTCTTTCAAGTCCCGTTTAGGGCGATTATGTACCTCTTTTAAAAACCGTTGGAATGTTTTATCTAAATTTCATTGATATCATTGTATATGAATATAATATAGGAAATAAATTAAATTCCTTTTATAAGATCTACCATTATTTTAAAATGGTAAAAATCTAAAAAGGGCAAGACCTAGCTCAGGTGTCATTTGTTTGACAAGGCCAAGATGGTAGTTCCTCAATTAGATTTAGATCCTTATTAACATCTCAAATTAGGACTGTTCTACGTTAATTATTAAAAGAATCTTAAAGGTAAAACCTAGTCTATATGTCGTTGCAGACATGGCCAAGATGGTAGAACCTATTCAAAAGATTCAAATCCCTGTTAACATCTGTAATATGTTAACATTCCTGGCAGACGTGGTTTGATAAAATCATGAAAATCATCCTTATATTGGATTCTCCCGAAATCCTTTCTCATTTTATGATTTAAGCATCCATTAAGGATGTAATACTTACGGGCCATATTCATTGTCATATAAGACAAAAGACAGTCATAGCCTAAAACTCCCTGTCAAGAAAAGGGCAATGAACAACGTTCAAAGCCTAAGTACCTTGATTCTACAAAATCATGGTTTATAATTTAAAGTTGCCCTTATGACTTGGCCTTTTGTGCCATAGTTATATTTTAGTTAAATCTAGGATAATTATAAAATCCTGAATAAAATAAATATCATTCCTTTCCTGCCAGTATACATGTTAAAAGAGAATCTTAAAGGGTATAACCTAGCTTGAATGTCATTAAAGACCTGGCTAAGATGGTAAAACCTGTTTAAAAGAGATTCAGATCCTTGTTAACATCTGAAAACATGTTAACACTCCTGAAAAGGTGATGCGATAAAATCACACTTGTCATCCTTATATTAAAAATCTTCCAACCCCTTATTTAGCCTAAATGATCAATAGGAATCATGGCTAATAAATGTCGAACATGATGTACACATCTAAACATCCATCTGGGATGTATACCTACGGGCAAAGATGTATACATGAAAAAAAGATAGTTTTATTTCATAACTTCTTGTCAAGACAATGAACTATGAAATTTTCCGATCCAAAGGAATCATTGATTATGTTTTAAAATTTCCTTAGTGACAAGATCTCTGTGCCATCAAAAGTCCTCTGGAATAAGCCCTTGTGCTATATAAAATGTCGGTACGACATTGACAGTCATGACTTATGTCCCCTGTCTAATAAATATGAAGGATTATATTCCGTTTAAACGCCAAAGATGGTTTATTTAAAAACCTAGGCAAAACATAATCAAATAAATTAAATACTATCTATTGGCCTATATGGTTGATTTGCACCATGGCTATTTAATCATCAAGTTCGACAATTCAGCAAATTATTACTACTTGGTTTATAGCCTTGAAAGCTTCACCATGGCTGACTCCTCTAAAGCTCACAATCATCCAGTTGATCAGAATGATGATGCAAGACTGAACTTAACAAGCACCGAGTTACAGGCTATGATAGATACAGCCGTAAACAACGTTGTGGACCGTGTGTTGAAGGATCATAAGCGAAAGTGCGATAATACCCCAAATAAAGGTTGTAAAAAGGGTAAGACCGGTTCAAGCTATAACCAGTCTAAGCCAAATAAGGCAAAACCCAAATGTAAAACCTGCAAGAAGAAGCACTTTGGAAAATGCTTCTATGAGCAGACCCGGGGATGTGGCATTTATAAGGAAATGGATCACAAGACTCATGAGTGCAAGGACTTGAAGGATGCCACATGCAATGGTTGCGACGAGAAAGGGCACATAAAGACCCGCTGCCCAAAGAGGGCGATGAAAGGAAAATGCACTTCAGAGTCGCAAGCTAGGCCTTGTGGGATTTGTAAAAAGGAAGGGCACAAGACTTTGGAGTGCTAAGACATAAAGAACGCAACCTGCTATGGTTGCAATGAAAACAAATTGCCCAAATAAAACCAAGAAGTCTGGCAAGGCTATGAAGACCAAAGCTGGAAGCTCTCAGATGAATGCTTGAAGGGGTAAGGTCCCAAAAACCTCATAATAAGTGCTCGGGACCATACCACAACCTTAATTTTCAGCTTGGCACCTTGCGCGGCCGCGCACTGGTCTCACAAAAGAAAGGTTTAAAAAGCCCACAACAGTCAAAACTTGCGCCCAAAGGGAATCATAAAACCTTGTTCCTGTCCTACACAAAGCAAAGGACAAGAATCCAGAATTAGATATTTCCGCTTAATACCCAGACTTGGATATTATTTGCCTAGACTTGGGATTTATCCACCTGCTTCCACACGATAAGGTGTCACACCAGATTACAGCAGTAGTCTTCTAGAAATAATACAATCGTGCACCACCAAGACGGTTACAACCGTCTGGACACGTGTCACTACATCAGTCGTCCTTAAAATCACAACGAATGCATGCAAATGAAGGGTAATCTCCACTTAGCCACTTTACACGTGGCTGATCCCTAGCCTTCGATCAAAACCACGATCCATGTGCTATCACGTCGGATTAAGAGTATTAACGGAAGGAAACATAACCGCTTACGGGGTTAGCATTTACCGTTTTCTTTTCACTAACGGGTTTTCCCGCCCAAAGATTCCCGGTTATAAATAAGAGAACTATTCAGGTATGAAATTCAAGTTACATTCACTTCTCAAATACATCTTCTTCTTCGTTCCCAATACTTATTCTCACACCGGAGTCGGGTCAAGGAGAGAACCCTCTTCTCCCCTTGGCGAGGTTAATGGTGCTTCTTTTTTGCAGAATTACCGGAGAAGAAGGTATGTTAAGATCTAAATCAATCGAGTGGGAACTAACTTTTTTATGCGGATTCAAACCCCCTAGATATCTCGGTTCCGACCATTTATCTAGTGTTTCTTCAATGCTCAAGAGGCTATTTAGGATGACAATGTCACAACAGGTACTTTCTTTATCAATAACGCTCATGCTAGAGTATTATTTAATTCATGTTCAGATAAGTCTTTCGTAGACAATGGATTTTGTAAATCTTTAAATCTGCCTGTTAAAACTCTAAGCGTTAAGTATAAACTAGGGTTGGCCAATGGTACCTCAGAGACTGCTTCAGCAATGTTAGATGGATGTTTTATATCCATTAGGAACCGTTCTTTTCCACTGCCCTTGTTTCCGTTGAAATAGAGGGACTCGATATAGTGATAGGAATTGATTGGTCATCTTATAGCTAAGCCCATATTGTGGGTGATAAGAAGCAAGTAGTTAACAAGACTCCTTATGGTGAGCCTTTAACAATTCAAGGAGACATATGGTATGGATTGCCTATGTATCTGCTGAATTTGGTGTTTAATACCAAAGCTTCGAGTATGGAAACTCAGAAAAGACAAACAGATGCTTGAAGGGCGACAAATGTTAATGGTGCATCAAATGTGAACCTCAACGTTAATGGAGTTAATCTCCAAACCGGTAATTAACGCAGCTGTTAGGAAGGCTATAAGAAAATTCATGAAAAGGTTCAAGAAGCCAAATGTTGTTTGCTCTAAAGCACATGTCGCTGCTCATAAGAAGAGCTTCATTCATACTTCAAATGCGAAGAATAAACCCAACAAAGGCATATATGGCAAGGAGCCCATTATTTTTGGGTGTACTTAAAAGTACTTCGTCTCTTGGAAGTCAAGAGACTTTTCAATAGTAAAGAGGGACCATCGATTGCAGGAAATTGTTGGATGAAGTAGAAACCATTAGGTGTATCAGCGGTTATGCTGAAAAGAACGCGGTGAGATATGCATCACAACCATTCGATGGCAACACCCTTAATTAGTAAGGGCATTAATGAAGTCCACAAGAAAGATCCTCTTATACATTATGGGATGGACCAAGTGTTAAGGACCTTATTAGAAAGACCTATTATTCACATCGAAATGGAAAAAAATGGAATAAGAATTTCTGACTCTCGCCATAAAAGTTCTAAACTGTCGACAGTATGTCGCAAATTTTAATTCATTGGCTAGATAGTACCCTATTCCAATTACCCAAAACCTAAGCTTAATGCAATAATTATCGGTGGCTAGCATCGGCAATAAGAGGGCACATTAAGGTTTCAAAGCCTGCTCATTATAAATCCATTATGGATCTACCTCAGCCACTCACGTTTTATAGATTAAGAAATAACCAGTCAAAGCTGAGACCGCCCTAAAATTTGTCAAGGATTTTATAGCTAAGTAGAGGATTAAGAATGGAGGCGTTTAACCCTCCTGATGAATGATTAGAGGTAGTCCACGCTAATAATGACACCAGATAAATCCCTTATGGTGATTTTATAGCTAGGAGTTACGTTTGGTTTCAGGTGTTGCTAAGTCTCTCGTAAGACCATAAGTTTAGCAAACTTTTAGAAACTCTCCCGTAAGAACCCCAGATATTAAGTGTAAGGTAAAACTTATAGGTGAAGTCGTAAGAACCATTTCTTCTGTTCCTATCAGAAATTTCCAATTGTGAGAATTCTAGAAGTATCCCCTCTCTCTAGAAGATGTACGGCAGCACATAGTTGATATCTCTCCGATCTCTATCGATTGCGAATACCAGACAGTATGATAAAAGCGCCATATGATGATTGGTGTATCTTAATATGTCCCATAGATTGCTTCCATGCCTGATCAGTATGGAGGTTTAGTGCATGGGACCACAAAGATATCCCGATGGTCATATGGTACTAAAGTCAACTAATGGTATTCAAAGAAGATATCTAGAATGGAATTGACCAAGTAAGGGTCTTCGATTAAGGAATTCATGGACTTGTAGCATAAATGTGTCACTTATTTGACAAAAGCAATGATGGATGAACTGAGGCCTGAGATTTGGAAAATCTCTGCAACCTCCTTGTATCTTAATTATCTTCTCCTAAGATTACCAATTTACCTCCTGAGAAGCAAGTAGAGTTAAGATTTATATCCCATTTAGGGCTGTATTATTATGAAATCTCCAAGACGGCTAGTACCATCACTGGATGAACCAGAACCCTGATTAAGTAACTTTTAAAATAGAGGATTCATATAGCCTAATTCAATATTCTAAGAATTTGGTATAGTTAATTAAGAAATACGGTTCAATTTGCTTATGCATTGATAATCGCAACCCTAATTAGGCAACAATTAAGAATTTCCATCAGCTGCCCAGGATCGTCGATTTGTTCGACTAGCGGCAAGGATTAGCTATTCCTTAGAATTAGTTTAAGCAGTGGATGGAATAACCATTTCACCTTAAGATAAGCTTTTCTATAATATTTGTTATATAAGTATCAAGGTTGCTCCTTTGGAGACCTTGTGTATATGAAATGCCAAAACGTCCGGTTGATGGATGAGGACTTGGAAAGTCCAATTATCTGGATCTGAAAGTTGCCATGGAAACAATGAATAAGATCAATTAAATCCACAATCATTTGTAAGTTGCCATTATTTGGCAGAAAATCAAGATTAATGGAAATAGCAAACCTCCTAAGTTTTTGTTAAGGAATAAGGTCCAACAAAAGATATCACCCTGGAGGGGTGTGCCAATTTGTTAATTATCAGACTAGTTAAGCTTTGAATATATAAAATCATTCGAAGGAATCGAATGTATCAAAGATCAAATAGCTTATGAGCTAAAATCTATTTAAAGAGCTTGGCGGAACTCGCAATGTATTACACACTAAGGATTTAAGGATGTGTTTCGCCAATAAGTCAGGAAGCACTATCACATAACGGTAGGCAGACTTGTGATATAATGATAAACCTGTATCGAATGCGGATCGACAGGATAAGAAACCCCAAAAAGGATACATGAACCTATTATAGAGGTCAAATTGGGAGCTTGGAGAGGCTCCAGATATGCTATAGAAGTTAAAGTCCATTATGCGGCAAAAAGTACTTCCAGCATTTTAGCAAATCTCGAGGTCGAGATTTCTTTTAAGGGGGTGAGGATGTAACACCTCGTAAAATCACGTCCAATGATATATTGACACGTGTAATAAACCCTAATAAAGTCCAATGTTGAATTTAAGGGACTAATTTTTCGAAAAATCGAAAACTTTGATAATAAAAGGACTGGAAGTGTTAGCATACCTAAAATAAGTTTCCAAATAACCTCTCACGATGATTATATTCACAGAGGAGCCACTTGTCAATCGAGTGTAGCCGTTTGCGTAATTAATTGGAAGTTTGCGCAATAAAGGGTTAAAAGTATCAACATGTTAATTCTTACCTCTGAATGACCATTTGACAAACCGGGAGCTTCATGATATTTGATTATACTCTTGGGAATGCCAACTATTGGCCATCTAAGGTTTTTATGCCTATAAGTAAAGTTACGCGCAACTTTGCAAGTTAGAGGGACTAAAAGTGTCAATATGTTTAATTATACCTCTGGATGACCTTTTAGCAAACCCGAAGCATCGTTATGTTCAATAATACTTTCAAGAATGCCTAATATGGATTAAATGAGGCTTCAATGCTATTAAATGATGAGATGCGCAAGTTTGCGCAATAGAGGGGCCTAAAGCGTCAACTTTTGAATCTACGCCTTTCGGTGACCATTTAAGCAAACGGGAGCATAGTAATATTTAAGTATATGCTTGGGAATGATCAATATGGGCTATGGAAGACTTGGATAACATTAAACGGCATTTCGCGCTACTTTGCGCAATTAAAGGACTAATTGCGACAAACTGCAAAAGTATGCCGATTCATATGGTATCGGACTTTCCGGAATATGACCATGAGTTAAGCATACCCTATTTATTCTTTATATAGCTTAGATATAGGCTTGGAGGTGTTTGGCGCGCAAAAATAAACTTTTACGTCATGTAGGGACTAAAAGTGTCAAAAAGTGCACAAGTTTGCATTTTCGCGCATATCTCACATTCTGAATATCTCCGGACACCCAAAAATTTATGTAAGCACTAAAATATTTTATTTTAGTGTATGGCTTGATAAAATTCCATTCGTCGCGTAGTTTGGATCGTTTTTCGTGTCCGTTCGTGTTTCGTCGTAATTAGACGAACAACGTGACCGTGCGGCCAAACGAACCGACATCCGACATGTTTTTGAGCATGTATTATGTCCCTTATGCTTGGGCATTATTATAGAGCCTTAAAAAAGGTGTAACGGCCCTCGAAAGTGTCCGTTATGGCATTTATCATGTACAGGGGCTGTTCTGGTCAGTTTTGAAAGTCAATTATGTTTGGAAAACATAACAGGGACTGATATAGTCATTTCTGGAACTTGAATGCACCTGATATAGCAGCCCAAGGACCAGTTATGTCATTTCTGCAAGAAAATGAGGGTTTAAAAGCCCAGAAATCATGCAGGGACCAAACTTGGCAACTGCCAAAGTTGTTTCTGGTCTGGGCCAGCCACACGGGCCGCGTAAGCCCACCAGGCCTGCCTTCGCGGGCCGCCTAACATGTGCAGCAGCAGAAAACATGTGTTAGTTGCTGGTTTTTGTTAAAACAAGATGCTACACTCACAAACTCAATACTAGGGGCTGCCCATTGTATGATAAAACCACCATACACTTGTAATGATCTGAATATAGTCTTTCGACACTTGTCACGATCCTACGAGGTCCCGAAAAGTATAAATAGGTGGTGGGTTTCCTTTATTTCACACCATTTCCTTCAAATCTGCTTTGGCTCTCTGAATTCAAGGGGATCCTGATCATATTAGGAACCTCATTCAGTCCTTTGGACTCTTGTAAGTAATCCCTTCATGCTTAGTTTAAGTATTTTGATTTTAAACCGAAAAGTCAAGCGTTTTCGATAAACGCTTTGACTTTTAAACGGTTGAGCCATGGTTCGCAACGAACGTGGCTACGTGACCGTAATTAGGTAGGTATTAAACCCTCAAAAGGGCACCTCCTAATTACCACGTTTACTTAGTTAAATTGTCGGGTCAAATACAAGTCAAACGGGTTAGTTTTTAATAAAATATATAACTATTAATATAAAAGCTATAAAATCAGTTTTCTCACTTTAATAACTTGGTAAATATTAGTTGAACATGCCTAAGCATGATTCAACCCGACAATTCTAAGTATAGGCTCGGTTCGGAACCGAAAGTCGCAAAAGATTGACTTTTGCTTTGACTTTCAGTTCTGACACAATTTAGCTTAGTTTAGATATGCATTAGGATTCCATTAGGACCATATTATAGGTTAGTATAACCCTCTGAGGTTATACAACTTGGTTCCATAGAAATCCTAGTTCATGCATGTTTCCGTTAAATGCCTAAATGTTGACCGTTATGCCCTTTTGACCTTAAAACGATATTTTTGAAAATGTGAGAGGATTTAAACCTTCACTACTGAATTATAAACTTGTCCCTAAAATTTGACATCAGTTTGAGGTCTAGATTAGGAGTTATGCTCATTAGCGTAAATGAAAAGCTTTTTATTAATTAAACGACATAATTAGCGTATAGCCTATCTAAACCCAATTTTTGATACCAAACTTTTTACCTACTGATATAAAATAATATTTTGGGATTTTTGAAGATTTTTATTTATTTTTTGGCTGAGCATAACATAGGGTTCTAAGCTTGATTCGGTAGTTGTCGGTTTTGCCCTTTTGGGCTATAAAATGAGTTTTACAAATCCTTTTGATGCCAAACCTTTTTCTACTGATCTAATATGATGAATAAAATATTTTGAGCCTTCTGGAATAATAAAAACATCAGCTTTCCTTTGAAAACCCGGAAATGTCTCCAAATCGCCTTTTTAAGCGTTTTTAACGCATAGTATGTATCAAAACTATTTTAAACATATAAGGGTTGATACCTACTGATATATTCAGTAAATTTTTATATTTTAACAGTAAGGAAAAGTTTTAAACTCAGGTTTTCAGTTTTGACCTTTTAAGCCTATGTGAAGTTACCAAAATGCCCCTACGGTGCATAGTATGGTTATAATTAATAAATTTCACATATATATGATACCCTACTGTTATAACTTATTAAATTAAGTGTATTAACTAATTAAATCGGACCTTTAACTCAAAATAATATTTAATCTCTTTTATAACCTTTAAAATGACCAAAATACACTACGGGGCATAAAAAGGTCTTAAACTCGTTTTGGGCATAATGGGAAGTATCCTACTGATATCACAACATATTTAAGGCATATTGACTTAGGAAACCTGTTCATGACTCTTTTGGTTACCCGTTACGCACTTTTCGTGTTCGGATCGGTTTATGTAACTAGTTTGCATAAATTAGCCGAAACGGGTCAAACCTTATCATTTTTATCTCAAAATCCAGAATGTGTTTAGTTTACCCTTATTACATAAGTATACAAGCTTGTCGGGTCTAAACCACATTCTAATCCGGTCTTCGCATAATTATGTGTATTGAACCGTATCCTCCTTTAAAAACTAACCGGTCTAAGCTTAGGCTTAATTAAAGACCCGTTAGGAATCTAATAGGTTATTAAAAACCTTCGTTCCAGATTTAGGAGCCCAGTAAAAGCTATCTGTACTTGCTTGGTGGTATACGGCTGGGATAAATTGTATAAATTTTCTCTGGTAAATACTTTTAACTTATTTTCCCTTATAGGGGCTTGGGGTACGGTATATTAAATACCGCTTGGTCGGGCATTGAATCTTTAATCAAATGAATGTTAAATCATTGAAATGACCTGTTTTAAATTGTTTTGTTTGCTTAAAGCCTTTGGGGGGTTAATGACCATGTCCCGGATATCCTTGGCATCATTTTACGAAATGGCCACGACCTAAGCATGCGGGTGTAGGCGTACACCCGTTTAGCATGAATAAATATTAAGGTATAACCGCCGGTTTTGGGTTTAACCGCTGCGGGACTATACCATGTGGTGTGTCTATTGATCCTTAACCCAGTGTAGACCTGGGCTACTGGACGCATAAGAAACATGTAAATCTTTTACAAGTATTATATTCAAATAATTATCCCAAGTTATAAAAAGTTTTGTGCCATTTGCACTCAAATCAGTTTTCTAAAACATTTTCAAAATGAGTCAGTTAAATTGTATTTACCAGTGAAAACTGACGTATTTTCTCAAAAAGACTAAGTGCAGGTACTACGCGTAATAGGCTGGTCTCTCCTAGCATCAAATAGAAGTCTCGCAAGCTTAGATGTTAAAGTCTGTTGAATAAGTTTCCTCTTTATTTTGATCCGCCTGTGGATCCTTTACATTCCGTTTGTAATACTTTGATATTACTATATATCGGTTTGTAATATATTTATCTTTTGCTTCCGCTGTGCATTTAAATTTGTGTTGTATGACTATGACGATATTAACTACGTCACGATACTTCCCACCGGGCCCACCGGTAATACGTGGAAATATCGGGTTGTGACAACACCATTTGTCAATAATATTTGATGATCGCTTGTCGAGTTTTGTGATTACAGGAATTATCACATGGTTCGCATTGCTATTAACTAGAAACTTACGGCAAAAGGTATTTAAACGGGTCAATTTTATGTCCCGAGCCAGGTACGCATGTTTAGAATTATAGCTAAAGGCGATATTTTGGTCAAATAATAGCGGAAGTCCTTCGTCGCATAAATGAAGGGCTAAATAATTGACAAAAGTCCTTGAGGGGTGAATAGAGTAAACAGCCTTTAAAGAGTTGTTTTGAATTAAGCGTCTTGTTAAATTTAGTCCTTGAATACGTATAAAAATGGTGATAGGATGTAGACCTATGGAAGCATAATTTAAGCCTAAAAATGTAAAATACTCGTAACGGGTCAAAACGGGTATATATGCAAAACGGGTTAAGATTTCTTAAGAAACCCGTAAAGTTGAATCTTGAAAATTAGTAAACAGATATAACATGACAACCATGGTATTTTTGGAAGAAAATAACAAGCTAGTTTGGTAAAAGCATAAATGGGTCAAAAGTGTCATAATTGAATTTTAAGTCGAGAGCTTGAAATCTAAGATTTTTGTGAATTCAGATGCAGGATTTTACTTCATATGAATGAGAATCAAATTACGGTCATATAGGAAAAAGAATCGAGTAAAACGGACTTGTATAGCAAAAGTTATGCAGGTTTTAAGTTGTTAAATGTTAATTTTCGTAGCTAGGCAAGTGCAGCAACAATGAAACAAACATGCTGTGAAAAACAGGCCGTCGCGCTACGCGACGGCATATTAACATTACGGTCGCGTGACGCGACCATTGTCGCGGGCCGCGAAGGATGACTAGAGAACGGTCGCGGGGTGCGACCGCCTATTATTTCAGAAATTTTGTTTCTTTTCTATTGTTGGCCCTTAGAACTTGATTATACGTGATTAAACATGTCAAAACTAACAGTTTGTGTGGTTTTGGCAATAGGTGAATGCTCCCAAAATGTCCGGATGAAGATCAAGCGATTTACAAGAACCGAACACATCAGAATGAAGCTTCCGCACGGCGTTTTGATGTCGTTGTAAATGACGAACTTATATATATAAATTATGTTGTAAACTTTTAATTTGTAAAAGTTTTAAATTACTCGAATTTCTAAGAATCCTTAATCGTAATTACATGTTAAATTTTCGTTTTATATACGAAAACCTTTAAAATATCGGATTTACAAGATGAGTGTTACACACGGGTTTTCTAGAAGACTTTCTCTGAACGAATACAAATTGATGGAGCAGCGTACAACACAAAACATGCAGCCACACAACATTTATCGAACCATAAGGAAACACAACTCCGAGAGTGTGTGTTCTATAAGATATATAAAATGCAATGTAGAAGATTCAAACCACAAAGAAAGTCGGTATGATTCCCATACAGGTATTGGAAAATCCGCCTTCAGTGACGACGGAACCAGAACCTTTGGGCTGGGGTCATGTTATTTTTTACATTAGCGATTATGGTCGATTGTTTTCTTCGCTAACAAATTTAATTTTTTTAAGAATTCAACATTTTTGGACGTCTTTTAGTAAAAAAAAATTTGTTGATATTTCATGGATTTTGTAAATTTTTATGTTAATATTTCACGGTTTGACTTTTTGTATTATATATATACACTATGTGAATTCCTGTGAGTTGCGACGAGGCATTCAGTTGGTATTGGCTTGGTTTGCTACAGTATTCGTACGGTACCATCACCTTGATACAACAGCTGAAATATATATGACCAAGAGAATACTGACACGTGTTTTGAAATGTTTGAAAACAATAAGAAAGAATACCAGTACTGGTTCAAATAATACCGATACAGATTTGGTTCCATTCATCACAACCTCGGATGGTATTGGCTCGATTCATCGTGGTAAAAAAATTAACATTTATCAAAGCATGATATTTGAAATTTAATAAAGCATTGTATTAAAACAATGAAAAGGGTTAATGAAATATGTGTTTCTGATTTGATCAGTTATACATTACTATTCATAACTCGATTTTGTGTAAATTCATATCGATACGTGAATAAAAATAAGTAGTCTGTGACGACACACTCTAAATTATATAGAATAATGTATTTTAGAAGTTATAAGACGAACATAATAAACTAAAAAACTATTACAACATAAAATAATAAAAAAAGTATATGGAAATATGGGTCTTTTTCTTTCCTAAAAGAAAAAGAAAGTGAATATGGACAAAATTCTAAATAAAAAAAATAAAAAATCTAGTGTATATCCACTTTGAAAATGTAAGTATACTAGTTGGATGCCCCTCCCGCATTGCGGGACGTTAAGCCGAATATTTCTTAGTTTCATAATATGTACACATATATTTTAGTTACTTGCACATACTACTTATAACACGATCTCAACAAAAAATACATCGACTCAACCAATTAAACCAAAACACTACCATAGTTTTGCTATAAGGAAAAGAAACTAAAGCGATGGCAAGCCTATAATTTTGAGCGGGGGGCAAAATAGTAATTTGTCCGAAACAATGACCGAATGTTAGATACCTGCTTGACACAAAAGTTAAATTGATAAAAACTACTATAGTTTTGCAAAAATAAAAAAAAATAAAAAAACTAAAACGATGGCAAGAATACATATTTGAACTAAGGGCAAAATCGTATTTTTTAGCTGGGGATAAAGCATAATTTTATTTTGAACTTAGGGCAAAAACGTAATTTTGAACTCAGGGCGAAATCGTAATTTTTGAAAAGGGGGTAAAACCATATTTTTGAACTGATAGCAAATTTGTAATTCTGAGATAGGAAAAAAAACTAAAACAATGGCAAGACTACAAACTTTAACTGGGGCAAATTCGTAATTTTTTAAATGAGGGCAGATTCATAATTTTAAACTGAGTGCAAATTTATAATTTTAAGCTTCGGGGCAAAACTGTAATTTTATTTTGAACTGAGGCAAGATGGTAATTTGAACGGATATACATACATCAAATCACTAAACCACGTATACTATTGATGATGCTCAATTATAGTTATATATTAAGGTTAAAAAAAATTGGGGCAGCCGCCCTTTTTAACAAATAGGGTGGCATAACTATTGCCTCTTATCTGTTTTGTATATGTAGGATAACTAGTTGATGCCCCGTCTGCGTTGCGGGGCGATAGCCGAATAATGAGCGAGTGTTAGGCAGCTCGTTGACACGAAAAACAATTAAATCGAGTCAACCAATTAAAAAAACACTTTTATAGTTTTGAAAAAAAACTAAAACAATGGCAATATTGTAATTTTTAACTGAGGGAAAGTTGTATTTTTTGACTGGGGTAAAATCGTAATTTGCCAAAAGCTAAAGTAATGGCAGTACTGAAAATTTGAACCAGGGGCAAAGTTGTAAATTTTCACAGGGGCAAATTCGTAATTTTGAACTTGGGGTAACAGCGTAATATAAATTTGAACGAAGGGCACAATCGTAATTTTAAGCTAGAGGCAAAAGCACATTTTTATTTTGAACCGAGGGCAAAATCGTAATTTTGAGTTGGGGGCCAAAAACATAATTTTATTTTGAACTGGGGAAAACGTAATTTTGAATTGAGGGCGAAATCACAATTTTTTAAACGGGGAAAATCACATTTTTGAACAGAGGGCAAAACGTAATTTTTTGCTGGAAAAAAAAAACAGAATTTTATTTTGAACTGGGGGCGAAAAGGTAATTCTGAGTTGAGGGCAAAACCACAATTTTATTTTGAATGGAGGGAAAAATCATAATTTTTAGCAGGGGGACAAAATAGTAATTTTATTTTGAGCTGGGGGCAAAACCGTAATTTTAAAGAGGGACAAAAACGTAATTTTAGAATGGATATAAAATAAAAAACTGGTTGGTCCAATGGGGGAGTGCCAGGCAAAGTCGTAATTTTGAAGTGAGGACAAGATCGTAATTTTGAGATGGGGACAAAAAGCGTAATTTTATTTTGAGTTGGGGGAAAACATAATTTTAAAACGGATATAAAATAAAAAACGTGTTGGTCCAATGGGGAAGTGCCAGACAGCTGCCTGGCACTATTCCCCCAACTTATAAATGTATATGTAGTAAATAATGTTTGTGAAATAATACATTTATATAGTCTTAAATACAAAGGTCGGTGACCCGACCAAATGACATACCTGCCCCTAAGAAATGTGTCACCAAATGACAAAACTGCCCCTAAGAAATGTTGTCATTATTGTTGTGCCATTGTCTTCTTATCTACCTTTCGTCTGTCACACCCCCAAAATCCACCGTGCGGAGTACCACCGCTTGGAGGCGTGACATGACCAGGATCGAGCCACCAATCATACTGAACAACGTATTTAAGTAAATAAAGCCAACCACAATACGATTGGTGACCAAAAGCTAGTTAACCAAGTTTTAATTTAAACAGCGGAAGCATAAACGTAAAGTCCAAAACATAAGTCCATAGTTTATAAGTTTAAGTTCAAAACGCAAGTTTAATAAGTTCATAAGGGTTTAGATATTAAGCACGGAACATAACAGTCCGTACACCACAACGACTCCTTCCACGTGCAAGCTCCAAGCATTTAGCGACCTGTAAGGCATGTAACAACGAGTCAACAACAAAGTTGAGTGAGTTCACGGTTGGTTGTTTAGTTTTAAGTTGTTTTTGAAAACGTGGTTTGTCTTTCGTTGGCGTATTTGCCATGGGGGTTACCCCGTAGTTGAAAGAAAATTTAACCAGTTCATTCTTTATTACCCATACCCTGTCCATGATTAGTGGGGGCTTCCCCATGTGAACTACTAGACCGTATGATATCGACTACTACGCAAGTAAGTTGTGCCCTACGTCAGTGTCTATGATCACTGATGGTTTGCCATAGTCCATTAGTACACGCCCGTCCGACTGGCACGATGTGAGGTTTGTTAAATCTAATAGCGCTATTAACTAATGACCCGCTCGCCATTGGCCTCGGCGATTAAGTCGATATAAAATGAGGGACTTATGATAGAGTTTTGTCTAGTAAGTTTTAAGGTTGTTGTCCTACCCAAGGAGGACGAACGTACGTAGTTCTACCCAAGGAGAATACGCAGGATTAATATTGGCATCCTACCCATAGAGGATGGCCGTACATATCCAACCCAAGGAGGATATGTAGATTCAGTTTTAAATTCTTTAACCCATTCCCAAACCACCGGGAATCCCATGCCTTAGAAAGTGTGTGAACTCACCTCGGTTTGCTCGGTTAGATTCTCAAAGATAGCTAACAGTCAAGGTCGGTCAATCACGTCCTAATATGATTACCAGTTAGTCATTTAGTGGTTTTCAAATAGAGTACAAAGTTCCTACACGTAACTATCACATAACATGCATTACTTTAACGGTTTATGCCCATGTAACCTCCCCATCTATTCCCATTCACAAATAAACATACGACCTTGCACATAACACTTTTATCGACACATAACATGTTAGATCATTCACAGATAACATATTCGACATTTAGACACACAAATCACTACTTATGTTGTTTCAACTTAATTATCCGAAACTGGGCTGTTTTCGAGCATTTTAATAAAATAGTTATCTTACTTCAAAAATTCCCAACTTTTTAAAGAAGAAGCTAAACGACCCAAATATTATTGTGTAAAAATATCGGGATCCGATTCGCTACCAATATTTTATAAAAAATCATTTTCCGGACTGCAATCAGATTCATTATTTTCTGACTGCAGCCCATAGAATAATTCACTAAAAATTCATTGTAAGTCGGATTGACGAAATTCCAGTGGGACAATTACTACGACATCAGTATCCATCTACAGTACCAGTTTCATGATCTAACTCTACACAGAACTCAAGTTATGACAGAAAACAGATCGTATATTTTCAGCAGAAAAATGCAGCTCTAGCTGCTGTTACAGAATGACACTTTAAAAATAGTAAACGAAGTCCAAAAATTATGATTCTAGTGCCATTAGAACCGTATTTCATAATACATAAATCTAGGCTTCAGAAAATACATTTTTCCTTTAGTTATGGTCCTGTTACAGCCAACTGAAGTTGGCTGTAAAAACCAAAGAGCCTATTGTTTTCAGCTTCTAACTTTCTATCTTGTATTCGATTGATTCCGTTAACATGTTTAGTGATCACAACAACATCAAACATCAATGTTAACCAGCAAAATCATCATGAAATCAACAAGAATCATAACAACACAAGATCTGCATGATTTACACACACATCTACTCTTTATCCAACATATTCATCTTACTTTCAAGTCTTTGAGTTATGATATTGTGTGTTCTTGATTTTTAGCCATTAAATCACTTATTAACCACTTTAAACAAGATCAAGGGGATGTTTAGAAGCACTTACTACTAGCTCGAGGCTAGGGAAGAAACAAAGCGAAAACAAAGTGGATAAAAGCAACGTAGAGAGGTTCTTGAGATTCCGAAAGCACCAAGCCTCCTTGTGTGTGACCTTTCACCCTTGTGTGTATGGGAAATTGCAAGATCAAAGCTTGATGATGGTGAGATGGTGGGCTAAGGTTCCGGCCGATCATAAGAGGAGAAGGAAAGATAGAGCAAAATTTTGAAGTGTTGGTGTAAATGAGAGTGTGATCTTATGGTTACATTTATAAACCATAATAGAGCTTTTGTCCAACAAACAACATGCCATCTTGATACTAGACAATCTTAAATAAAATAATCAAAATGTAAGGGTGTGTCCCACATGGGGGAAACCGATTGGATCATGGGGGGGGTTATTTAGTTGGATTTCAACTAACTAGTTAAGTGTTAGTTAGTTTAGTTAGGTGATTAAATTAGTTACTAGTGTGTAGCGTATTATAACGGGTGTTAGGGTGTTCGGTGATGTGCGTGAAGTGTGATATATTTTCGATGTATATTTTTAAGCCCTTTTTACACTTTTAGCCAAGTTTTAAATTTATAAAACACGATATTCACTAACACTAAACACACATATGTGCAAGTGCACCCATCGTGGACGTAGTATAGTGTTGGTAAGATACCGAGGTCGTCCAAGGACACAAGAGCTTTTAGTACCGGTTTATCCTCAACGTCTAATCAAATCAAAAAGGTTAGAAAAGGTTTTTAAACTAGAAAAATAAAAACTAACTAAATGCTGAAAAATAAAAATAAAATAAAAACAGATAGACAAGATGAATCACTTGGATCCGACTCGTGTATTAGTATAACCTTTGATTATTTTCGCACTTTTGCACTTGTTTAAGAGATTATCTTAGTTAGTGTAGTAGGCCCCTCTTTTGGAGGCGACGTTACCCTCAACCCAGTAGTTTGAGTCAGCAAGGATACAATCCTAAAGGGTTGGATTATTGGAAGATAATGAATTAAGTTATTAATGCAAATTATGGTAGGCCCCGCTTTTGGCGGTGACGTTACCCTCGGCTAAGTAGTCTGAGTCAGCAGGGATACAGTCCTAAATAGCCGGGTTATAGTATTAATAGTGGTTAACTTATGAGGGGGTCAAAGAGTTTGGATCCCCGCCATCCAATACCTATGGGCATTGAAGGAGATCCTACTAAATTTGACCCAGGTCCCTTGCAGGACCTCTAAACGCTGAACAAGGGCAAGACCCTTACCAAACCGTTCCCTTAACCCCCGACCAGGTAGCCAACATACCTCCATATAGACCGTGGAGATATGAATGGTGAAAATCTTTTATTTTATATAGACAGTAAAATAATGCCAAGACACCACGGACAAACGATAAGGAAAGATCACCTTCAACATAAGCAACTAGTTATTAAAGTCATTAATACAAAACCAAATAAAAAGTGCAAAAGATTAAAAATAAAAAGTATTATACTAAACGCTTGTCTTCACTAAGTGATGTAAGAGACTTATGCAAACACGGCCTTGATTGTCAAGAACTCTTACTATCAATCTTGGATCCCGAGACGACTCACACACTCTACGATGGACAATGGATGATGGTGGTGGATGATGGTGTTATGGTGGTGGTGGGTGGTGGATGAAGTGTGAGAGAGGTGGTGTGCCAAGGGATGAGTTGGAATGAAACCAAGCACTCCTATTTATAGGCTGAACAGAAGGCTGGGCACGGCCCCGTGTCCGCTGGACACGCCCCCGTGCCCGTCTGACACTCTCTCTCTTCATTAATTGTAATTCGCAATTACAATTAATGCGCCTGCTGTACTTTCGCCACGCCCCCGTGCTCACTGGACACGGCCCCGTGGTGGGCAATAGAAGCTTCTACAGGTTTGTCTTTTCTGCTGCTTCTTGGGCACGGCCCCGTGCTGGCTGAGCACGGGGCGTGTTCAGTCTTCTGTTTTCTCTTCTTTGCTTGGGAGGATGCCGTTGAGGGTTCGGGCAATCTACTTTTGTTCCTTTTCTTGTATTTATGCTAGAATTAGCTGTCTTTTTGCTTCTTTTGTGTATTTGAGCTCATTTCATCCTGAAAATACAAAAGGAAGACAAAAACACTCTTTTTCCAACATTAGTACTTAAAAAGGGTTAGTTTTATGCCTCATTTGATGTAATTTATATGTTGCATTTTATACACATCAAATACCCCCACACTTGAACTTTTGCTTGTCCTCAAGCAAAACTCTTTAAATATGTGGCTTACACTCCCAAATGGAATGGGTAGAAGAGAAGGTTTTTGGCTTGTCGTAGAGTGTCGGGAATCCAAGATTTTTTTGGGTTTTATTTTTATTTATTTACAATCCTATTCGTTATGATTTATTTAGAACATTTCATAAGATAAATTACTTATTAGGGCATAGCATGTCTTTTTTTTAAAATTTCGTTTATATACAAGTTCACATACCTCACGGGGGATCACTCAACACTCGGCCGAAGGTGTATTTTTAGTGAATCACTCGAGAGCGGCATGGAATTTATTCCTACCATAAGCTTGCCAAGCAATCAATCCTCCTCCTTTTTAACTTTATACCTTTGTAGATATCAAGAGGACTTTTTGGGTGAAGGGTTAGGCTTGGGCTAAAGGTGGGTGGTTAGGTTAGTGGTTAGTAAAAGGGCGAAAAGCGTAAAAAGCGTCGGTTTTCGTAAAACACTTTGTTTTTTGGTGACTTTTTTCCTTGAAGTATTTCTCCAAACAAGCTTTTGTTTGCATAGCTTTGTTTGTTTTTTCAACTTCATCAATTTTTTTTTGTCACACGAAAAATAACGAGTTTACGAACAAACGAGCTTGTTACTAAAATAAAGGGTGAAAAATAAAAAGGGTTTTTGGTGGGTGAAAAAGGGTAAAAAAATGAAAGGTTTAGGCTCAAAGGGGTTAACTAGGGGGATTTTGGGTAGGTGGTAAAAAAAAATGAAAAATAATGGTGTGGAAAGAAAAATGGTTAGTCCTAATGCCTCCATCATTTACTTACTTGGGTTTAAGTTGGTAAGGACCGGGAATGAATCGTCGTGGCAAGTTCTAGAGTTGTAAGAACCAAGCGGCTATTCACACAAGAAACGAAAAATGAGCATTTAGTCTAAGGATGTAAATTTGTATGCTCAATAAAGGCTCAAAACTCACTTTTGTGGGAATGGGGTTTTTTTAATGTGATCAAGTATATATAATCAAATTTTAACTAGACTTGTTATGCCATTTCATAATTTTCTTATGTTGGTTCTTGTTATCACGACGCTCTCGGTTGTAAAATTTGTAAAAATATAACCTTATTAATCTTAGGATTCCTAACTTAAACTTTAGACAAGTAAAAAACAATTGAAAAATTTTGAAAAAAAATTTGGGGTGTTTTAGCGGTTCCAATAGAGTTTTGTGTAAGGCTTGTTGTTAGGACTTGCAAAATTTCAAGGTGTTAGCTTCCCCCCCACACTTAAATTACACATTGTCCTCAATGTGTCCCAAAAATAAATTTTTAGGTTGATTGGATGTGTAATGTAGTGTTAAAAAGCAAAGATTTATGTTACAGGCAGTCTGGACACGGCCCCGTGGGGACCGGACACGGCCCCGTGTTCAGGTGCCAATAACAGAAATTAAAGAAATGAGGCAGAAGCCTGGACACGGGGGCGTGTCTGGTGAACACGGCCCGTGTCCAGTTACCTGAACTGGGCATTTTTCTGCAGGTGATTCAGCACGGGGCCGTGTTGGTTGGGCACGGCCCGTGTTGAGCCTTCTGTAATGGAGATTTGTGTCGGGTTGCCTCGTTCTTGTGCATGGGTGTAACACCTCGAATTTTTGTGTCCAATGATGTGTTAACACGTGTCATTTGTTTACACGTGGCATCTATAATAAATAAAGGACAAATTTTGACAAACCTTGAAAGTATATAAATTCGAGGGTTATAAATGTCAACAAGGGTAAATATACTGTATAGTATCCCTAAATAATGCTTAAACCTTCAAACGAATAAATTATAGATCGTACAAAAACAAAACGCGGAAGAAAGTGAGAGATTACAAACTACAGGGGTTAACTGTGTCAACATGTTTAATAATACCTCTGAGTGACCCTTTAACGTTCCCAAGACTTTGTAACGGTATTATACCCTCACTAAAATAATATATATGAATTTCGCGAAGTTTCGATATGAAACGAGAAAGTTACGATCGAATTCGTAGAAGAAGGGTTAAAAGCGTCAACAGTGAAAGTTAAGGCTTTCCAATATAATTAATAAATAAACCGGGGACTTAATAATGCGGGTAATTAACACGAGGCCCCTATGTAAATAACCGAGGGCCAAACCGCAAAGTTACCCCTTCAAAACCGAAAGGCCAGGTGAATCATTACGAAAGATTTCGTTATTAATGGCCAGATTCTGTAATTATTACAAAAAGATTTAAAAATCCTGAAATCTTAACCTTAGGCGACCCGCGTGAAGGTTAGGGATTAGTTGAGGCGGGCCGCGAGCCTCCTCACTAATTCGCCTGATTTCTTAACCTTTAGGCGACCCGCATTAAAATGCATGGGAACTCCCATGCGGGCCGCGTAAAGTGCCCAGATGCAGAATGGTTGTAACTACTTGGCTTTTGGAGCTTTTGAATGATCAAACACCAATGTATGAGGCATGGGCACCCTACACTTGACCCATAGCTTCAGGGGACACCTACCCATCACCCTTGACCTGTTGTAGTGCTTGTAATGATCATGCTTGCTTGACATTGGCTATAAATAGCCAAGTTTGGCACATAACATTCACACAAATCAAACAACACCTCTCTGATCATTCTAAGTGCTCCCAAGCATTCTCTTCTGCTCTATAATCAAGAAGCAACTACTGTAAGTCGTTCATAACCATTTTGGTTTCACATTTCCATAGTTATAGCTCATAAACGCAACCGTCGTAACTAACGGTTGTCATTACAATATCTTGCAAATGGTTCAGTCTTATGACGAATCAAAAATGGTTATAAGTTGGTATTTATGTGGGTATTAAACCTCTAAAATGGTTCCCCCTGATCACCACTCTAACTATGTCAATTATCGAGTCAAACGTGCGGTTAAAAAGTCAACAGAAAGCTATTTTAGCAATTTATGCATAATCTGTAATATATATGTTATGGAACCTGTTTTGACAATCATAAAACATGATAATAAGTATATAAACCTGTTTGCGCTCGTTTGAATCGATCATTTACTATATAGAATCGGTTCGGAGCCGAATGTCGCAAAAGTTTGACTTTTGCTTTGACTTCAGTTCTGACCCGTTTTAGTGAGGTATAAATATACCTTAGGACTCTCTTAGGACCAGGTCACATGTTGGTATAAGCCTCTGTGGTCGGTTCATGAGTTATCCGAGTCTTTTACGTATTTCCGTCATTCGCCTAAAAGTTGACCGTAACGGCCTTATAAAATTAAAACGAGTATTTCGGACACGTGAACGGACCAAAACCTTGCTTGTTAAATTATAAGCATGTCCTTAAAAGTTTCACATCAATCCGAGGCCTAGAATGAGAGTTATGCTAAAAGGCGCACTTTTAAGAAAGTTTTGTAATTAACGGCGCAATTAGCATAACGCCCATCTAACCCAAGTTTTCGTCACCAAAACTTTTACCCACTGTGGTAAAATAATATTTTGGGAATTTTAAAGATTTTTAATAATTTTTACCTTGCTCATAACCTGCGGTTATGGCTACGGTTCGGTAAATACCGAATATGCCCTTTTTGGCCAAAACGGGAGTTCTACAAGGTCTTTTGACCCGATTCCAGTTGCTACTGGTTTTAAATAATAAATAAAGTATTTTAAGCTTTATAAGCTGTTCGGGAAACTCAGATTTCCTGTAGAACTCGAAAAGCCCTTTTAAAGTCTTTAAAATGACCGAAAAGCCCCTTCGGGGCATAATATTAACTTAAACTCGTTACGAGCGTCACGGAAGGTATCCTACTGATACCAGAATACTTTTAAGGCATATTGACTTAGGAAATAAGCGTACGACTCTTATGGTTAACCGTTTCGCCTATTTGCGCACACGGTACGGCCCACGGAACTAGTTTTCGTGCAATAGCCGATATGGGTCAAATTATACTATTTGAACCCCAAAATCCAGAGTATGAACTATCAACCCATATAAAACAAGTCACTGAACTTGTCGGGTCCAAATCATACTCCATTCTCGGTTTTCGCCTTTTCGTGCGAATTAACCATATCAATATATCGGAATCAACCGGTTTAAAGCTACGGCTAATACAAGGACCGCTAGGATTCTAAGAGGTTAATTAAAACCTTCGTTCCAGATTAGGAGCCCCAGTAAAAGCTATCGGTGACTTGATCTAAATTAAGGATTAATACTTGCAAAGGTAAATACTTTTGACTTATTTCCCCTATATGGGCTTGGGTTACGGTATATTAATACCGCTTGATTGAGCATTATATAATTCCATCGCTTAGGTGGTTAATTGATTAAATATGATCGGCTCATTTAAACAGTTTTGTTGCTTATAAGCCTTTGGGGGGTTTAACGACCGTTGTCCCGGATATCCTCGGCATCATTTTACGAAATGGCCACGACCATCGACATCCCGGTGTAGGCGTACACCCGGTATAAAGTGTCGACATTAAAACTAAAAGACGTAGCCGTTGGTTTCTGTACTACGGTTTTACGCAAACGTGGTGTGTCTATAAATCTTTAACCCGGCACGACCCGGGCTACTGAACGCATAAAAGAACATGTAAAACGTTCACAAGATCATTATGAATTTTCCCAAGTTATAAAAGAGTTTGTGCCTTGTGCATTCAAATCAATTTTAATAAACATTTTCAAATGTGTCAGTTGAATGTATTTACCAGTGTAAACTGACGTATTTTCCCCAAAAGAATTAAGTGCAGGTAACTAAACGAAATTGGCTGGTATTAGCTCCCTAGCGTCGGGATAAGCCTCGCAAGCTTGATTGCAGTATCTGATGGAACAATACTTTATCATTATTTACGATCCACTGTGGATATATTCAACCCCTGTAATACATTTTGATATTACGACCAGAGGTTGAAATTTATATATTTATCTTATGCTTCCGCTGTGCATTATATAATTGTGTGGTTTGACTATATTGTTGCCAACATCGTCACGGTAATCCCCCACCGGGCCCACCGGTGAGACACGTGGAAATCGGGGTGTGACAGGTTGGTATCAGAGCCAACATTGAGTGAATTAAACACTATCCTATTGTGTTTAATCTCAGTGACACAATTGCACATACTTGAGTCTAGACAAGAACTTAGGACAAATTCGGATTAATGCTCCTTTTTGTCTTTATTTTTCGATTTGATTTTTAATAAGTTTTGGAGCAGGAAAATGCCACCTGTTATATTCCGAGGAAGAGGAAGGGGAAGAAGAGGCCGAGGAGAAATCGTGACACATCACGATCAAGAAGCTGGACCATCTGGTACAAGACATCCTTCGATGACAAGGAGCGAAGAGCCACAACGACGAAGAGATCTTTACGAACCCGCGAGGCATTCCACTTCGCACAGCTCAACGCCATCCTACCGGCACTCCTTTGGGCCAGATTCAGAAAATAATCCCAACAACCCACAACCTTCCTTCATACCTCTGCAACGTTCGGTTTCGCACCGGAATTATGACGACCCTACTCCATACTACGTAGCTCAGTTTAATCCGGCTGACTACATACAGGAACCTTCAGGTTTTGTTCCACTAGGGCCACAAGACCATTTTTCTGAAGATCCCATGGAGGAAGATGAGGATCCAACTGAACCAGCTCGTGGTACGCCCACGCATCCGATAGAAGTATCTGATGGATCTTCATATCATGGTCCGCAGTATCAAGGCCCAGACAGCTTTATGGCCTTGTTTGACCGACATGAGTGGTACAACACACCATCTCATCATACATCGCAACCGAGACATCCACAGGATCCCTCTGAGGATTCACGCTTTGAGGCAGTTACGCCACCACCTCCGCCGCCGGCACAACCAGTAATACCTGATCCGCCGAGGCGTAGGAGGACAAATGCTCGTATGTCTACACGAGGAGGAGGAGGTATGCACTTCAGCACTCCTCGACATTCCAGTAGTAGCCACTATCCGCCGCTACAAGAAGAAGGACCTTCAAGTCCTATACAGGAGGCGAACTCCGCACCTACTGCACGAAACTCGCCACCATTTGGGTATGACCAAACCATACCAGCTTACACAGGTCCAACGGCTTACAACCCGTTTGAACCATCACAAGCACAATACAACTACGGCTATGAGCGCGACCCATATGTGGTGTCGGCTAGATATAATGCGCGCTACCCTGAAGGAGCACATGGAAACATGGGACCACCGGACTACTCAGCTCATGGGTATCCAATACCTCCCAGACCTCCAGTTCCGCATCAAGCGCCACAACCACGATTCTCTCCTCCTGAACAGGAAGAAATACTCCATCGACTAGATCGAGTGGAGAGAGAGTTCGAGGAAGAGAAGAAAAGCCACCGAGGATTTCTCAAAGGCTTGGCGAACCTACTAAAGGGCAAAAAGAAGAAACGTGACCATTAGCCCTTAATAGTAGTACTACTGTAATTTCTACTTTGAAATAAGTCCCTGCGTGGACAACTTATCGTATTTCAGTCCCTATGTGGACTTATCTTTCGTCCTTGCACAGACACCTATCTTGCACTAGTCCCTGCGTGGACTTGTCACTTATTTTAAAACCTCTCTGGAGGTATGTATTATTTGAAAGACCCGTTTAGGGCAATATGTAATTGTATTTGAGATTTTGGAATGTATGTTATGAGTTTTGTTTTAATATATATAAAAATAAATCAAAACCATTCCTTTTATATTGATCTGCCTAAATAAAGAATCTTAAAAGGTGAAACCTAGCTTGGGGTCTTTTAAGATCTAGTCAAGATGGTACGACCTAACTGAAAAGATTCTGATTCCCTGTTAACCTCTGTACGCATGTTAACATTCATGGCAGATGTGATTCGTTATAATCACGCACGTCATTCTTATACAATAATCCTTTAAGGATTTCAAAACCCAACTAAATGATATATAAATCGTGGGTTAAATCACCAATGAAGGTGATCAATATTATAAAGACATCCATTAGTGATGCAATGCCTACGGGCCAGTATTATAAAGACATCCATTAGTGATGCAATGCCTACGGGCCAGTATTATTAAAACATCCATTAGTGATGCAGTGCCTACGGGCCAGAATTATTAAAACATCCATTAGTGATGTAGTGCCTACGGGCCAGTATTATTAAAACATCCAGTAGTGATGCAGTGCCTACGGGCCAGAATTATTAAAGCATCCATTAGTGATGTAGTGCCTACGGGCCAATATTATTAAAACATCCATTAGTGATGTAATGCCTACGGGCCAACCATATTAAGACATCCATTAGAGATGTAGTGCCTATGGGCCATAATAATTGTCTTATAAAGACAAAAGGCAGTGGTAGTCTATGACTCCCTGTCAGAAAGAGATAAAAAGAACTACGGTTCAATTCTCTATGCCTTTGATTCTCTGAAATCTCGGCTAACATTATAAAACATCATCATGATTAGGCTTTATGCCGCCAATATTATCTATATAGCTGCAATAGGATATATTCAGATCCTAATACTTAATGAAATAAAAAGTTAACCAAATATGGTCTCTGTACCATGGTTGACGAATTGTCATAAAAGACAATCATATAATAATCTCCTAAATTTTGTTATCTTCTGTAACAGATTCAAGTTACAATGGCGGATCCCAATGGAGAGAACAGCCACACAAACGAAGATGACTATGACAATGCGTCAGTACATTTGACAGGCGCACAGCTAAAGGCTCTGATCAACAATGCTGTCCAGGCAGCTATTGATCGTCAAAATACTGAGTCTCAAGGCAGAACTGTGTCAAAACCACCCTCTAAACCAAAGACACACTCCAAACCACCCTCTGAACCCAAGAAAGATGACGACAAGCACTCGTCTACTGAGCACAGCGTTCACCGCGATAGAGAATATACTGATGCGTCCAGTGCTAAGGGTTGCACCTACAAATACTTTGTATCATGCAAGCCCCGTGAATTTACAGGGGAGAAGGGTGCGGTTGATTGTATCACCTGGCTGGACGAGATGGACACGATTGTGGACATCAGCGGGTGCGCTGAGAGGGACGTGGTTAAGTTTGTGTCCCAGTCTTTCAAGGGCGAGGCCCTGGCGTGGTGGAGAGCTCTGGTGCAGGCTTCAGGTAAGTCTGCCTTGTACAAAATGTCATGGGGGGAGTTTATTACCCTCATAAAAGAAAACTACTGCCCTCAGCACGAGGTTGAGAAGATTGAGGCAGATTTTGTCTCACTAGTGATGACAAACCTGGATTGTCAAGCTTATCTGACAAGCTTTAACACTATGTCACGCCTGGTGCCATATCTTGTGACACCAGAACCACGAAGAATTGCCCGATTCATTGGGGGCTTAGAACCGGCAATCAAGGCCAGTGTGAAGGCCTCTAGGCCGACGACCTTCAGGTCAGTTACTGACCTCTCCTTGTCTCTTACACTTGATGCTGTCCGTCTGAGGGCACAAAGGAGCAAGGAGGCTGAAAAGCGAAAACGTGAGGATGATACCTCACGAAAGTCTGGGAAAAAGCACCGTGGAAACGGTGAAGGCAAGAGAGGGTCGGAGGCAAAGAAGGAGGGGCAAGCTGATGGAAGACCCCACTGCAAGGTCTGCAAGAAACCTCACTCCGGGAAGTGTAGGTTTGCGTCTGGTTCGCAGTCGCAACAAAGGACTCCACCCTGTGGGCTATGCAAGTCCAAGGAGCATAAGACAGTGGAGTGCAAAAAGATAAAGGACGCAACCTGCTTTAATTGTAATGAAAAGGGGCACATAAAGAGTAATTGCCCGAAGTATGCCAAGAAGGCGGAAGAGACGAAGAAGTCGAATGCGAGAGTTTTTCGCTTGGATGCAAAGGAAGCGGTTAAGGACGACACTGTGCTTACATGTACTTTTCTCGTAAATAATATATTTGCAAGAGTACTGTTCGATTCTGGCGCTGATAAGTCCTTTGTAGACCAGAAATTTTGCCAACTACTAAATATGCCAATCAAAACCCTTGGCGTAAAATACGAAGTAGAGTTAGCAGACGGCACGATAGAAACCGTCTCTACTGTTCTAGAAGGATGTGAAATGTCCATTAGGAACCATTCTTTTCCTTTATCTCTACTTCCTTTCAAATTAGCGGGTTTTGACATTGTGCTAGGCATGGACTGGTTATCCCGTAATCAGGCCCAAATTATTTGCGGCAAAAGGCAGATAGTTTTAAAGACTCCGAGTGGTGAATCTCTTACCATTCGAGGAGATACGCAGTACGGATTGCCCGAAGACGTACCTATGCTGAAAGCTTCAAGGTGTTTGAACAGAGGCTGTGTAATTTACATGGCTCAAGTGATAATTGAAGAACCAAAGCCGAAGATCGAGGATCTTCCTGTCATTTCTGAATACCCCGAGGTTTTTCCTAAAGAACTACCTGGTTTGCCACCAGATAGACAAGTGGAGTTCAGAATTGACATCATACCTGGAGCAGCTCCGATAGCACGAGCACCTTACAGATTAGCTCCGACGGAAATGAAAGAACTGAGGACCCAGTTGGATGAACTGCTGGCAAAAGGTTTTATCAGACCTAGTTCATCTCCCTGGGGAGCTCCTGTCCTGTTTGTAAAGAAGAAGGACGGATCGATGCGGTTGTGCATCGACTATAGAGAACTGAATAAAGTTACCATAAAGAATAGATATCCTTTACCAAGGATCGATGATCTATTCGATCAGCTGCAAGGAGCAAGCTACTTCTCCAAGATCGACTTAAGGTCGGGTTATCATCAACTAAGGGTCAGAGATGAAGATGTACACAAGACTGCATTTAGGACTCGCTATGGTCATTACGAGTTCCTAGTGATGCCTTTTGGGCTCACAAATGCACCGGCTGCGTTCATGGATCTCATGAATCGCGTTTGCAAGCCTTACTTGGATAAATTCGTCATAGTCTTCATCGACGATATCCTTATCTATTCTAAGAACCAAGATGACCACGAGAAGCACCTCCGTTGCATTCTCGAATTACTACAACGTGAGAAACTCTACGCCAAATTCTCGAAATGTGAATTCTGGCTACGAGAAGTTCAGTTTTTAGGACACGTTGTGAGTGAGCGTGGTATCCGAGTGGATCCCGCTAAGGTAGAGGCGGTCATGAACTGGCAAGAGCCAAAGACGCCTACCGAGATTCGTAGTTTCCTGGGATTAGCAGGATACTACCGGAGATTTATTGAAAATTTTTCAAGGATTGCTGCGCCCTTGACTTCCTTGACCAAGAAGAAAGAAAAGTACATTTGGGGCCCAAAGCAGCAAGAGTCCTTTGAAGTACTGAAGCAGAAGCTAAGCAATGCACCTGTGTTGACACTACCGGAGGGAACAGATGAATTCGTGGTTTACTGCGATGCATCACACACGGGCATGGGGTGTGTGCTTATGCAGAAGGGCAAGGTGATTGCCTATGCTTCAAGACAATTAAAGGTGCATGAAAAGAATTACACCACCCACGACTTGGAGTTGGGTGCCGTTGTATTTGCACTTAAGTTGTGGAGGCACTACCTTTATGGCATTAAATTTGTGATTTATTCAGATCACAAAAGCCTCCAGCACCTGTTCAACCAGAGGGAGTTGAACATGAGGCAACGCCGTTGGATGGAAACCCTGAATGATTATGACTGCGAAATCAGGTACCATCCCGGCAAGGCGAATGTGGTCGCCGATGCCTTGAGCAGGAAGGAAAGGGTAAAACCCATTCGAATCAATGCCAAGAGCATTGAAGTTAAAAATAATTTGATAGAAAGGATATTAGCTGCGCAGCGTGAGGCTGTGTTGGAAGCTAATTACCCTAATGAAAAGCTGGGAGTAACTGAGGAGCAGTTGACTCTTAGCAAGGATGGAATCCTAAGACTGAATGGACGTATATGGGTTCCAGTTTACGGAGGACTACGTGATGTTGTTCTCCAGGAAGCCCATAGTTCCAAATACTCAGTTCATCCTGGTGCTGATAAAATGTACCAAGACTTAAAGGCAAATTATTGGTGGATAGGCTTGAAAAAGTCTGTAGCCGCCCATGTAGCAAAGTGCTTGACTTGTGCTCAAGTCAAAGCCGAGCACCAAAAGCCGTCTGGCTTGCTACAACAGCCTGAGCTTCCCGAGTGGAAGTGGGAATGCGTAACTATGGACTTCATAACCAAGTTACCCAAAACCAGGAAAGGAAACGATACAATATGGGTCATAGTCGATAGGCTGACTAAATCAGCTCATTTTCTACCCATCAAGGAGACGTATAGCTCCGATATGTTAGCCCAACTATATGTTGATAAGATTGTAGCCTTACACGGCATACCTGTGTCTATTATCTCCGACAGGGATACTAGATACACATCTCACTTCTGGAAGAGTTTCCAGCAATCTTTGGGCACGCGTTTAAACTTTAGTACGGCTTACCATCCACAGACGGACGGTCAAAGTGAGCGTACTATCCAAACGCTAGAAGACATGCTTCGTGCATGCGCGATCGATTTAGGTGGAAACTGGGATAAAAACCTACCTCTGATCGAATTCTCCTACAATAATAGCTACCACACCAGCATAAAGGCTGCGCCTTTTGAGGCATTATATGGTAGGAAATGCAGATCGCCTGTTTGTTGGGCGGAAGTAGGAGAGGTCCAATTATCGGGACCAGAGATTGTTTTCCAGACAACGGACAAGATTGTCCAGATCCGGGAACGTCTCAAGGCTGCCCGCGATAGGCAGAAGAGCTACGCTGATCCAAAGCGTAAGGATTTTCACTTCGAAGTGGGTGAAAAAGTATTACTTAAGGTGTCACCCTGGAAGGGGGTGATGCGTTTCGGCAAGAAAGGCAAACTGAGTCCGAGATACATAGGGCCTTTTGAGGTCATTGAACGAGTCGGATCAGTTGCCTATAAACTGAACTTGCCTGAAGAGCTCAGTGGAATTCACAATGTGTTCCACATCTGCAATCTCAAAAAGTGCTTCGCCGACGAATCGTTGGTGATTCCACACACAGATGTGCATATAGATGAGAGCTTAAAGTTTATAGAAAAACCCTTGTCGATTGAGGATCGACAGGTAAAGAAGCTTCGCAGAAAGCACGTACCGATTGTAAAAGTCAAATGGGATGCTCGTAGAGGTCCCGAATATACGTGGGAAGTCGAAGAAACAATGAAAGAAAAATACCCCTATTTATTTGAGTAAATCTCGGGTCGAGATTTATTTTAAGGGGGTGAGGATGTAACACCTCGAATTTTTGTGTCCAATGATGTGTTAACACGTGTCATTTGTTTACACGTGGCATCTATAATAAATAAAGGACAAATTTTGACAAACCTTGAAAGTATATAAATTCGAGGGTTATAAATGTCAACAAGGGTAAATATACTGTATAGTATCCCTAAATAATGCTTAAACCTTCAAACGAATAAATTATAGATCGTACAAAAACAAAACGCGGAAGAAAGTGAGAGATTACAAACTACAGGGGTTAACTGTGTCAACATGTTTAATAATACCTCTGAGTGACCCTTTAACGTTCCCAAGACTTTGTAACGGTATTATACCCTCACTAAAATAATATATATGAATTTCGCGAAGTTTCGATATGAAACGAGAAAGTTACGATCGAATTCGTAGAAGAAGGGTTAAAAGCGTCAACAGTGAAAGTTAAGGCTTTCCAATATAATTAATAAATAAACCGGGGACTTAATAATGCGGGTAATTAACACGAGGCCCCTATCGGTAAATAACCGAGGGCCAAACCGCAAAGTTACCCCTTCAAAACTGAAAGGCCAGGTGAATCATTACGAAAGATTTCGTTATTAATGGCCAGATTCTGTAATTATTACAAAAAGATTTAAAAATCCTGAAATCTTAACCTTAGGCGACCCGCGTGAAGGTTAGGGATTAGTTGAGGCGGGCCGCGAGCCTCCTCACTAATTCGCCTGATTTCTTAACCTTTAGGCGACCCGCATTAAAATGCATGGGAACTCCCATGCGGGCCGCGTAAAGTGCCCAGATGCAGAATGGTTGTAACTACTTGGCTTTTGGAGCTTTTGAATGATCAAACACCAATGTATGAGGCATGGGCACCCTACACTTGACCCATAGCTTCAGGGGACACCTACCCATCACCCTTGACCTGTTGTAGTGCTTGTAATGATCATGCTTGCTTGACATTGGCTATAAATAGCCAAGTTTGGCACATAACATTCACACAAATCAAACAACACCTCTCTGATCATTCTAAGTGCTCCCAAGCATTCTCTTCTGCTCTATAATCAAGAAGCAACTACTGTAAGTCGTTCATAACCATTTTGGTTTCACATTTCCATAGTTATAGCTCATAAACGCAACCGTCGTAACTAACGGTTGTCATTACAATATCTTGCAAATGGTTCAGTCTTATGACGAATCAAAAATGGTTATAAGTTGGTATTTATGTGGGTATTAAACCTCTAAAATGGTTCCCCCTGATCACCACTCTAACTATGTCAATTATCGAGTCAAACGTGCGGTTAAAAAGTCAACAGAAAGCTATTTTAGCAATTTATGCATAATCTGTAATATATATGTTATGGAACCTGTTTTGACAATCATAAAACATGATAATAAGTATATAAACCTGTTTGCGCTCGTTTGAATCGATCATTTACTATATAGAATCGGTTCGGAGCCGAATGTCGCAAAAGTTTGACTTTTGCTTTGACTTCAGTTCTGACCCGTTTTAGTGAGGTATAAATATACCTTAGGACTCTCTTAGGACCAGGTCACATGTTGGTATAAGCCTCTGTGGTCGGTTCATGAGTTATCCGAGTCTTTTACGTATTTCCGTCATTCGCCTAAAAGTTGACCGTAACGGCCTTATAAAATTAAAACGAGTATTTCGGACACGTGAACGGACCAAAACCTTGCTTGTTAAATTATAAGCATGTCCTTAAAAGTTTCACATCAATCCGAGGCCTAGAATGAGAGTTATGCTAAAAGGCGCACTTTTAAGAAAGTTTTGTAATTAACGGCGCAATTAGCATAACGCCCATCTAACCCAAGTTTTCGTCACCAAAACTTTTACCCACTGTGGTAAAATAATATTTTGGGAATTTTAAAGATTTTTAATAATTTTTACCTTGCTCATAACCTGCGGTTATGGCTACGGTTCGGTAAATACCGAATATGCCCTTTTTGGCCAAAACGGGAGTTCTACAAGGTCTTTTGACCCGATTCCAGTTGCTACTGGTTTTAAATAATAAATAAAGTATTTTAAGCTTTATAAGCTGTTCGGGAAACTCAGATTTCCTGTAGAACTCGAAAAGCCCTTTTAAAGTCTTTAAAATGACCGAAAAGCCCCTTCGGGGCATAATATTAACTTAAACTCGTTACGAGCGTCACGGAAGGTATCCTACTGATACCAGAATACTTTTAAGGCATATTGACTTAGGAAATAAGCGTACGACTCTTATGGTTAACCGTTTCGCCTATTTGCGCACACGGTACGGCCCACGGAACTAGTTTTCGTGCAATAGCCGATATGGGTCAAATTATACTATTTGAACCCCAAAATCCAGAGTATGAACTATCAACCCATATAAAACAAGTCACTGAACTTGTCGGGTCCAAATCATACTCCATTCTCGGTTTTCGCCTTTTCGTGCGAATTAACCATATCAATATATCGGAATCAACCGGTTTAAAGCTACGGCTAATACAAGGACCGCTAGGATTCTAAGAGGTTAATTAAAACCTTCGTTCCAGATTAGGAGCCCCAGTAAAAGCTATCGGTGACTTGATCTAAATTAAGGATTAATACTTGCAAAGGTAAATACTTTTGACTTATTTCCCCTATATGGGCTTGGGTTACGGTATATTAATACCGCTTGATTGAGCATTATATAATTCCATCGCTTAGGTGGTTAATTGATTAAATATGATCGGCTCATTTAAACAGTTTTGTTGCTTATAAGCCTTTGGGGGGTTTAACGACCGTTGTCCCGGATATCCTCGGCATCATTTTACGAAATGGCCACGACCATCGACATCCCGGTGTAGGCGTACACCCGGTATAAAGTGTCGACATTAAAACTAAAAGACGTAGCCGTTGGTTTCTGTACTACGGTTTTACGCAAACGTGGTGTGTCTATAAATCTTTAACCCGGCACGACCCGGGCTACTGAACGCATAAAAGAACATGTAAAACGTTCACAAGATCATTATGAATTTTCCCAAGTTATAAAAGAGTTTGTGCCTTGTGCATTCAAATCAATTTTAATAAACATTTTCAAATGTGTCAGTTGAATGTATTTACCAGTGTAAACTGACGTATTTTCCCCAAAAGAATTAAGTGCAGGTAACTAAACGAAATTGGCTGGTATTAGCTCCCTAGCGTCGGGATAAGCCTCGCAAGCTTGATTGCAGTATCTGATGGAACAATACTTTATCATTATTTACGATCCACTGTGGATATATTCAACCCCTGTAATACATTTTGATATTACGATCAGAGGTTGAAATTTATATATTTATCTTATGCTTCCGCTGTGCATTATATAATTGTGTGGTTTGACTATATTGTTGCCAACATCGTCACGGTAATCCCCCACCGGGCCCACCGGTGAGACACGTGGAAATCGGGGTGTGACAATGGGGCCATTTTTCTCGTTCCCTTTTTCATCCTTTACCACTGCGAGTGTGTTTTATTCATTATAAACCATCAAACTTTAAAAACCATCATTTCATTGCAACCGTAGAGAGATACATATAGTTCCTAAATAAAATAAAAACTTAACTAAATAGGTCAGGAGATACACGGGGTTATCATAAAGGGTTCTACTTCTAAAGAAAATTTCGAGAATAGTTTCCCGATGTGGTAGGACCTTCGGCCTATGGTTCCGTTGATGTCATTCAAAGCCATTCTTCTATCTCCCTTGGAAGGAAGAAGGCGGCTTCATTTTCCTCAGTGGGTTGAGGGGGAACATTCACCGGGACTCCTTGCACCACCCTTTGCGGATGCTCTTGGTGCATGGCATACCATTCGGCCGGAATGATGACCTTGGGTACTACGTTCCACGCTCTTTGGGTTATTATGGGAACCAAAGGCGGGGAAGCAAGGAGGTTTAACCTCTGGTGCAAGAGGTTAACCTCCCGAAGACAACCCTCCAAGCCCACCGTCAGATGGTTGATACGGTCCACTAATGCTTCCTCCACTCCCGTCATTTCGTCGATGGCCTCCCGTAAGGCGTAAACATAGTTCACCAGGGAGTCTTCTGCTGTGGATGACCTCCTCCCCTGTCGGTTATTTCTTGAAGATGACCCACTTGCTCTGCTTGCCATTTTCTGAGAAAGAAACCGAAGAGAAATAAATTTTTACAAAACAGTACCTCGGACACGGCCCCGTGTTCGCTGAACACGGCCCCGTGTCCATTTGTCTGCAGGATTTTAGGCTAAGGATTCTTGGAGTTTTAAATTATTTTCATGATTTTTAACTATAGTTTAAGCTTAGATAATTTAAAACAAAGTTATACAACTAACTTTAAACAAGAATCCATAGCAAATAATCTTACAAACTTCACATAGAGGGTTGGAATCATGGAGTTTCCAAGCTTCCATGGAGGAAATGTTGAAAAAAAAAATTTTTTGAAAGAAGGGGAAATGAACAAAAGTGGAAGGGACAAGATGATCCTTGAGAACCTTCTTTTAGCACTTACCTAGGATGGTATGAGTGAAGATCACAGGAATCTCTGTCTAGTGAAGTGGTAAAAAATGAGCAGGAATCAGGCTGCATTTAAAGAAAACGACAGCGCACTGGACACGGCCCCGTGTTCGCTGGACACGGCCCCGTGTGCAGAGAAAATCCTGACACATTTTGTCCGTATTCTGACAAAATCAGCAGAGAATCTTTTAGGTGAGCACGGGGGCGTGTTGACCGGACACGACCCCGTGTCTGGAGGTTGTCTTATGGAGTTTTGTTGTTCCTAAGGACCTTATTGATATCGGGTGGTTCCTTACTGGATGGAACAACCCCAAAGTGCCTAAGATACCTTAATTGTCCTATACTAAGGCGAGAACACAAGAGGTTGTCGGTGAGGGTAATTCCTATTTTCATTCTAGGTGGCAAGTCCAACCCTTTCCCGGGCTCTCGTTAAAGAAGGTGTATGCCGAATCGCTCAGGTCTATGTATGCACCGAACGAAGTCGATGGAGAGTCCTTCACGGCACAATCGGCACAGGGACGACTATCGTCCAAGTCTTTTCTAGGTATGAAGCACTCCTATTTATAGGCTGAACAGAAGGCTGGGCACGGCCCCGTGTCCGCTGGACACGCCCCCGTGCCCGTCTGACACTCTCTCTCTTCATTAATTGTAATTCGCAATTACAATTAATGCGCCTGCTGTACTTTCGCCACGCCCCCGTGCTCACTGGACACGGCCCCGTGGTGAGCAATAGAAGCTTCTACAGGTTTGTCTTTTCTGCTGCTTCTTGGGCACGGCCCCGTGCTGGCTGAGCACGGGGCGTGTTCAGTCTTCTGTTTTCTCTTCTTTGCTTGGGAGGATGCCGTTGAGGGTTCGGGCAATCTACTTTTGTTCCTTTTCTTGTATTTATGCTAGAATTAGCTGTCTTTTTGCTTCTTTTGTGTATTTGAGCTCATTTCATCCTGAAAATACAAAAGGAGGACAAAAACACTCTTTTTCCAACATTAGTACTTAAAAAGGGTTAGTTTTATGCCTCATTTGATGTAATTTATATGTTGCATTTTATACACATCATTCGGGGACCCTAACTAGCTCAGAAAAGGAAAAACAATGTCAATGACAATATTTTTATGTTTCGGGTAAAGTCCGGTTGTTTGGTTTGATACTGTTTCGTTAAAGTGCTTAATTAATTCGCAAAGTGTCTTTTATGTATATTTTTGTAACACTTTTACTCTCTAACACTTAGGAAATTATAACGGACTATTTAGTGACTTTTCTGCATACTACTAGTATGTTAACAAGCACATGTAAGCATAACACAGATATCAGAGAGCAGTTAAGTAATTCCACACAGTTGTTAAGCACTTTAATTATCAATAATAAATTGTACGGAATACATGGAATTTTGAGGGTTGTCACATTCTCCCCCTGTTAAGAAAATTTCGTCCCGAAATTTAGCATGTGGTTACTGAGGAAGCTAGTTATGTTGCGTTGTTTTCCTGGTTTCCCTGGGGTGTCACATCATCCCCCCGTTGATTTGGAATTTCGTTCCGAAATTCTGCAGTAGCTTCAGCCTCAGTAGTGGTTGCATTTTTCTTAAACAGCTGGGGATACTTGAGCTTCATTTGGTCTTCTCGTTCCCAGGTGTACTCTGGGCCACGACGGGAATTCCAACGAACTCGGACGAGAGGTATTCTGGTACGCTTGAGAATTTTAACATCACGATCCGTAATCTCTACTGGTTCTTCGACGAATCGCAGCTGGTCGTCGATAGTGAGCTCCTTGAGAGGAACTATGAGGGTCTCGTCTGATAGACACTTCTTCAGATTTGACACGTGGAATACGTTGTGAACTCCGCTGAGTTCTTCAGGTAGATTCAACCTGTAGGCCACTTTGCCAATTTTCTCGATGATTTCGAACGGTTCGACATAGTGCGGATTGAGCTTGCCTCGTTTTCCAAAACGAACTACACCTTTCCAAGGTGAGACTTTGAGTAGCACTCGATCCCCAACCTGGAACTCGAGTGGTTTTCTTCGCTTATCGGCATAACTTTTCTGACGGTCACGAGCTGCCGCCATTCGTTGTCGTATCTGAGCAATCTTCTCGGTTGTATCCACTACAAGTTCTTTGCCAGTGATTTGACTGTCACCAACTTCTGCCCAGCAAAGAGGTGATCGGCACTTGCGTCCATACAATGCCTCGAATGGAGCTGCCTGGATGCTGGATTGGTAACTGTTGTTATATGAAAATTCCACTAACGGGAGATGCTTTTCCCAGCCGTTACCAAAATCGATTACACATGCCCTAAGCATGTCTTCAAGAGTTTGGATGGTGCGTTCTGATTGCCCATCCGTCTGTGGATGATAAGAGGTGCTCATATCTAAACGAGAGCCAAAAGACTTATGCATAGCTTGCCACAGTTCAGAGGTAAAACGAGCGTCACGATCAGAAATGATGGAGGTTGGCACTCCGTGCCTTGATACCACTTCCTTTAGGTAGATGTCTGCTAGGGTAGAAAACTTATCCGTTTCCTTGATAGGCAGAAAATGTGCAGACTTGGTCAGTCGATCCACGATCACCCAAATGGTATCATTCCCGCGTTGAGATCTGGGCAGGCCAGTAACGAAATCCATGGAAATTTGCTCCCATTTCCATTTCGGGATCTCTGGTTGTTGAAGTGGGCCTGATGGTTTCTTGTATTTGACCTTGACCCTCGCACAAGTCAAACATTTGCTGACGTAGGTCGCTATGCTGGCTTTCATACCAGGCCACCAGTATGTAGTCTTGAGATCATGGTACATCTTATCCGAACCGGGATGTACTGAATAACGAGACTTATGTGCTTCATCCATCACAAGCTCGCGTAAGTCTCCATAAAGTGGAACCCAGATACGTCCGTTAACATAGTAGGTGTCGTTTTCCTTTTGTTCTAGCCGTTGCCTCGACCTCGTAAGGACTCAGCCTTGATGTTTTCTGCTTTCAATGCTTCAACTTGAGCATCGCGAATCTGAGCGGGAAGGTTAGATTAAATGGTAAGCTGTAACGCACGTACACGCTTAGGTATAGTATCCTTTCGGCTGAGGGCGTCAGCCACAACATTGGCCTTGCCCGGATGGTACTTGATAGCGCATTCATAATCATTCAAGAGTTCGACCCATCAGCGTTGACGCATGTTTAACTCCTTTTGCTTGAAGATATGCTCGAGACTCCTGTGATCGGTGTAAATGGTGCACTTGGTACCGTACATGTAATGTCTCCATATCTTAAGTGCGAAAACAACTGCTCCCAATTCCAAGTCATGCGTAGTGTAGTTCCTTTCGTGAACTTTAAGTTGGCGTGATGCGTAGGCAATGACCTTGTCACGTTGCATCAACACGCAACCAAGTCCTTGGATGGAAGCATCGCAGTAAACCACAAAATCATCTGTGCCTTCAGGCAATGAGAGGATAGGCACGCTACAAAGTCTATCTTTTAAGTGCTGAAATGCGGACTCCTGTGCATCACCCCAATGATAGGTGACACCCTTCTGAGTCAGTGAAGTAAGAGGTTGCGCAATCTTTGAGAAATCCTTGATAAACCTTCTGTAATATCCTGCCAAACCCAAGAATTGGCTGACTTCTGTTGGTGTATGGGGTGCAGGCTAGTTCTTGATCGAATCAACTTTAGATGGATCCATGTGAATCCCATCCTTGTTCACTATGTGGCCTAGAAAATGGACTTCGCGAAGCCAAAAGTCACATTTCGAAAACTTGGCATACAACTGTTCCTTACGAAGAAGTTCCAGAAAAAGCCTCAGGTGTTGCTCGTGTTCCTCCTGACTCTTAGAATAGATCAGGATATCGTCGATGAAGACTATGACAAAGTTATCTAGGTAAGGCTTGCACACTCGGTTCATGAGATCCATGAAGACCGCAGGTGCATTCGTTAACCCGAAAGGCATAACCAGAAACTCATAATGGCCGTAATGAGTTCTAAATGCTGTTTTGGAGACGTCTTCCTCTCGGACTCTCAACTGATGGTAGCCCGACCTCAAATCAATCTTAGAGTAATAACTCGACCCTTGCAACTGGTCGAACAAATCATCAATGCGTGGAAGAGGATAACGATTCTTCACAGTCACCTTGTTGAGCTCGCGGTAGTCAATACACATTCTGAAGGTACCGTCTTTCTTCTTCACAAATAACACTGGAGCTCCCCATGGAGAAGAGCTAGGACGTATGAAACCCTTTTCCAAGAGTTCTTGTAGTTACGTGGACAGTTCTTCAAGCTCTGATGGAGCTAGACGATAAGGTGCTCAAGCTATGGGCGCTGCTCCAGGAGCTAGCTCAATCTGAAACTCAACTTGACGATGAGGCGGAAGTCCAGGAAATTCCTCAGGAAATACCTCAGGAAAGTCGCGTACAATAGGAATGTCTTCAAATCTTCCTTTCTTCCGCGGATGCATCCGAAATGAGGGCTAGAATAGCGGTGTGGCCCTTTCGCAAACACTTCTGGGCCTTAAGGAAAGAGATGATGCCTACAACAGCACCACTCTTGTCGCCACGAATCACGAGGGGTTCTTTACTAGGACGAGGAATACGGACGATTTTCTCCTTGCAAATAATCTCCACTTGGTGTTGAGATAACCAATCCATTACAATGACAACGTCAAAACCACCCAGAATGATAGGAATGAGGTCGATGGAAAAGGTCTGATCGGCAAGGACAAGCTTGCAACCCTTAACTACATGTGTAGCCTCTAAACTTTTACCATTTGCTAACTCTACAATGTGCTTGGTGTTCAAAAGTGTTGGAGTGCGCTTAAGCATTTGGCTAACTTTTAAGGACACATAACTAGTATCGGCACCCGAATCAAGTAACACAGTAACAAAGAAGTCGTCCAGAAGAAACTTACCCATCACAACGGTGGGATCGTTCCTTGCTTCACCCTGACCAATCACGAACACCCGAACTTGGGCGCCATTGCCATTATTGTTACCTCTGTTGTTGCCTCCATTGTTATTTCCATTGTGGTTCCCATTTCTTTGGTTGTTGTTCTGATTTTGGTTCAGCTGGGGGCAGTTCCTCTTAAAGTGGCCTTCAGCGCCACACTGAAAGCATCCTTTATTTCCCTGCTGATGCTGCTGCTGGTGGTTCTGTGGAGCTTGTTGTTGTTGTCGGCGATTCTGATTCACAGGACGTGGGCTCCTGCAATCCTTGGCTTCGTGACCCAGCTTGTGATATCTCTGACAACGACCCTTGTTGCACTGGCCGCTGTGGTGCAGATTACATCGATTGCACTTAGGGTGATTTCCCTTGTACCCACCTTGACCTTGATTCCCAGAAGACTGCTGACTGGGGCTCCTGTACTCATCTGTCTTTCGCTGCTGGGACTGGGCTGAAGTAGAACCCTTGCCCAAATTTCCATCCCACTTGCGCTTATTATCATTGGGAGCATCAGAAGTAGTAGCGCTAATACGCTTGGGCAGCCTGTTCTGCTCAACTGCCTGATCAGTGAGACGATGAGCCAACTTGACGATTTGCTGTATGGTGTCGAGGTTAGCTGAGGTTACGTGGCTTTGAATTTCTGGCACCAAGCCCTTAAGGTACAACTCAATGCGCTTGATGGGAGGGTCCACCATAGTGGGACACAGGATGGCTAGCTCGTTTGACCTCTTCGTGTATGCCTCAATCTCAGATCCTGTCATCTTCAGATTGACAAATTCCACCTCCAGCTTGTGGATGTCGTCACGACTATAGTATTCTTCCTTGATCAGTTCTTTGAAACCGTTCCACGGGGTGGCATTACTACCGCCAACCCAAGCAGTTGAACCTGCGCTTTCCACCAGGTTAACGCAGAACCTTCGAGTGTTCTAGTGGCATATTTCACCCTACGATCCTCGGGGCATTCACACATCTCAAAAACAGACTCCAGCTTCTCGAACCAGTGAAGAAGGCCTACAGCTCCTTCTGTGCCGCTGAAAGTACTAGGTCGGCAATCCATGAAGGTTTTGAACGTGCACACAGGAGGCTGAGCGTGTTGACCTGTGTTGCGAGAATAAAAGACAAGGTTAAGCACGAGGGTTGGTTTGCGAAGGTAGGATCTAAACGTCCTAAGATAGGTTGATATGGCAGGTTATACCTCCTGCAGGAACAGCTGCGAGTGCCTCAGCAACTCATTCGTTGATCAGAGCCGTCAGCTGGGCTTGAGTTAGGTTGATATGTCCTCCACGTTCGTTCATGATCTTCATAACAAAGCAACGTAAGTGAGGAAAGTGTCACGAAAGTGCGTAAAAGTGTGGGACGACAGCAGAGAGTGAGCACACAAGGTTCGAATAGCAATTATCACGTTATCTAATGCACAGTGTACACTATCTAACCGACAATATAACATAGATCATACCACCTATTGTGTCGAGTCTTGCACGTGGAGCGAAGCGTCGTTGTGGATCTTGAGCACTGTACAGGTTATAGTCTGGTTTTATCGAAAAGCTTTTCCCTTTTTAAAACCAAGTTCACTATAACCAATGGCTCTGATACCAATCTGTCACACCCCACAAAATCCACCATGCGGAGTACCACCGCTTGGAGGCGTGACATGACCAGGATCGAGCCACCAATCATACTGAACAACGTATTTTAGTAAATAAAGCCAACCACAATATGATTGGTGACCAAAAGCTAGTTAACCAAGTTTTAATTTAAACAGCGGAAGCATAAACGTAAAGTCCAAAACATAAGTCCATAGTTTATAAGTTTAAGTTCAAAACGCAAGTTTAATAAGTTCATAAGGGTTTAGATATTAAGCACGGAACATAACAGTCCGTACACCACAATGACTCCTTCCACGTGCAAGCTCCAAGCATTTAGCGACCTGTAAGGCATGTAACAACGAGTCAACAACAAAGTTGAGTGAGTTCACGGTTGGTTGTTTAGTTTTAAGTTGTTTCTGAAAACGTGGTTTGTCTTTCGTTGGCGTATTTGCCGTGGGGGTTACCCCGTAGTTGAAAGAAAATTTAATCAGTTCATTCTTTATTACCCATACCCTGTCCATGATTAGTGGGGGCTTCTCCATGTGAACTACTAGACCGTATGATATCGACTACTACGCAAGTAAGTTGTGCCCTACGTCAGTGTCTATGATCACTGATGGTTTGCCATAGTCCATTAGTACACGCCCGTCCGACTGGCACAGTGTGAGGTTTGTTAAATCTAATAGCGCTATTAACTAATGACCCGCTCGCCATTGGCCTCGGCGATTAAGTCGATATAAAATGAGGGACTTATGATAGAGTTTTGTCTAGTAAGTTTTAAGGTTGTTGTCCTACCCAAGGAGGACGAACGTACGTAGTTCTACCCAAGGAGAATACGCAGGATTAATATTGGCATCCTACCCATGGAGGATGGCCGTACATATCCTACCCAAGGAGGATATGTAGATTCAGTTTTAAATTCTTTAACCCATTCCCAAACCACCGGGAATCCCATGCCTTAGAAAGTGTGTGAACTCACCTCGGTTTGCTCGGTCAGATTCTCAAATATAGCTAACAGTCAAGGTCGGTCAATCACGTCCTAATATGATTACCAGTTAGTCATTTAGTGGTTTTCAAATAGAGTACAAAGTTCCTACACGTAACTATCACATAACATGCATTACTTTAACGGTTTATGCCCATGTAACCTTTCCATCTATTCCCATTCACAAATAAACATACGACATTGCACATAACACTTTTATCGACACATAACATGTTAGATCATTCACAGATAACATATTCGACATTTAGACACGCAAATCACTACTTATGTTGTTTCAACTTAATTATCCGAAACTGGGCTGTTTTCGAGCATTTTAATAAAATAGTTATCTTACTTCAAAAATTCCCAACTTTTTACAGAAGATGCTAAACGACCTATATATTATTGTGTAAAAATCTCGGGATCCGATTCAGTACCAATATTTTATAAAAAATCATTTTCCGGACTGCAATCAGATTCATTATTTTCTGACTGCAGCCCACAGAATAATTCATTAAAAATTCATTGTAAGTCGGATTGACGAAATTCCAGTGGGACAATTACTACGACATCAGTATCCATCTACAGTACCAGTTTCATGATCTAACTCTACATAGAACTCAAGTTATGATAGAAAACAGATCGTATATTTTCAGCAGAAAAATGCAGCTCTAGCTGCTGTTACAGAATGACACTTTAAAAATAGTAAACGAAGTCCAAAAATTATGATTCTAGTGCCATTAGAACCGTATTTCATAATACATAAATCTAGGCTTCAGAAAATACATTTTTCGTTTAGTTATGGTCCTGTTACAGCCAACTGAAGTTGGCTGTAAAAACCAAACAGCCTATTGTTTTCAGCTTTTAACTTTCTATCTTGTGTTCGATTGATTCCGTTAACATGTTTAGTGATCACAACAACATCAAACATCAATATTAACCAGCAAAATCATCATGAAATCAACAAGAATCATAACAACACAAGATCTGCATGATTTACACACACATCTACTCTTTATCCAACATATTCATCTTACTTTCAAGTCTTTGAGTTATGATATTGTGTGTTCTTGATTTTTAGTCATTAAATCACTTATTAACCACTTTAAACAAGATCAAGGGGATGTTTAGAAGCACTTACTACCAGCTCGAGGCTAGGGAAGAAACAAAGCGAAAACAAAGTGGATAAAAGCAACGTAGAGAGGTTCTTGAGATTCCGAAAGCACCAAGCCTCCTTGTGTGTGACCTTTCACCCTTGTGTGTATGGGAAATTGCAAGATCAAAGCTTGATGATGGTGAGATGGTGGGATAAGGTTTCGGCCGATCACAAGAGGAGAAGGAAAGAGAGAGCAAAATTTTGAAGTGTTGGTGTAAATGAGAGTGTGATCTTATGGTTACATTTATCAACCATAATAGAGCTTTTGTCCAACAAACAACATGCCATCTTGATACTAGACAATCTTAAATAAAATAATCAAAATGTAAGGGTGTGTCCCACATGGGGGAAACCGATTGGATCATGGGGGGGAGGGTATTTAGTTGGATTTCAACTAACTAGTTAAGTGTTAGTTAGTTTAGTTAGGTGATTAAATTAGTTACTAGTGTGTAGTGTATTATAACGGGTGTTAGGGTGTTCGAGGACCCTAACTAGCTCAGAAAAGGAAAAACAATGTTAATGACAATATTTTTATGTTCCGGGTGAAGTCCGGTTGTTCGGTTTGATATTGTTTCGTTAAATTGCTTAATTAATTCGCAAAGTGTCTTTTATGTATATTTTTGTAACACTTTTAATATCTAACACTTAGGAAATTATAACGGACTATTTAGTGACTTTTCTGCATACTACTAGTATGTTAACAAGCACATGTAAGCATAACACAGATATCAGAGAGCAGTTAAGTAATTCCACACAGTCGTTAAGCACTTTAATTATCAATAATAAATTGTACGGAATACATGGAATTCTGAGGGTTGTCACATCGTCAATCCCCAACGCCAGATCACCTCTTTCTTCTCCAAATCACCCTCTTCAACATCCTCTCATCCTCCTTCTCACACACCATCCTCTATTTCTAACCCTAAACCTACAAAAATGGCCCCTGCCACATTCTTCTTCTACCTGCAACAAAGCATGGCTCCTTCTCTTTCTTTATCTCTTGTCTCTGTGTCTCTCTCTCTGTGTTTCTCTGGGATGAACGAGGAAGACGAAGACGACAACGGTAAAGACATCGCTCCCGCCATCGCACCTCGCGTCCGAATCCATCATTGGGAAACCCTAGGGTTCCGACGGTTGTTGTGACCAAGAACCAGGCGCCGGCAAAAATAGAAACAGAACCCCTAGGGTTTCGACGAAGACGAACTCCGGCAGTCGGACTCTGGCCGTCACGGTGATTTGGATTCGGTCTGAGATAACCCCCAGCAGATTAGCGTCGTCTAGGGCCAGTGAACGGCGGCGATTCAGTTGTTAATTTGACCGGTTCTGACGAGTAGGTGAGTGTTTGCCAAGAATCCGGCCACTACAGAACTCAGAACCGGCGAGTAAGGTAAATTTGAGCTTTGTTCTTTTCAGTTGTATAATTTTTATCAACAAGTGATGTTCAATTTGTTGATGGTTATGATTCTGATTTTTTTTTCTTATGGGTTGCTTTGTTCCAAATCCATGTTAGGTCTATGAATTTAAGAGGTTTTAGGATTAATTACACAGAGATGATTGCATCTTAATTGAGATTGATATCAAATTTATTTATTAGCTTGATTTGGAGGAACAACAGATTCTATCTTCTGAGTCTTTTGGGCTTTTATAGTTTGATTTATTATATAGGGAACATAGCTTGAAGCACCAGTTGAATGATTAAATGCAATTTGTATTGAAAGCTAAGCAATCCTAATCAAATAACCAATATTCTATTTATTTAAACAAATATTTTTTTATAACCAAAATTTAGGCTGTGTAGTGTCGTTCATTGCCTCGAATATCGATAAACATATAAGAGTTACTCTACAAACTAAAAGCGCTAACAAACCGCCCTTAGTTATCGGCAATTCTCCTTCATTAGGATCATTTACAAACACTTAAAAACCACCACCACCACAAATCTGGAGAACCACATTGACCCACCAGAGATTTACGAGAGAGAGAGAGAGAAATATAAGAGTTTCCGGTCACCACAGCGGCAGTCAGCATCCGCGACGCAAGTGGTTACTAGGGTTTCTAAGCCTGCGTCTCCATACTCTGCAACGCCAAAGGTAGATTCCATCTCTATCTTCGTGTTCCTCTTTCCTTTCTTTACAGCAACTCTAATCAACAACAAAGGTGGATGATGATGATTGTTATTTGTATTTTTAATGATGCTGCCTGTTATGGAAGGGGTTTGATTGCTCATAGAGATGGATCTGATGCACTGTAAGCCATTTTACTTGAACCCCATTTGTTCTTAGAATAAATTTGATTTTTATAAGGAAAATTGCTAAGAAAAAAGATCACGGTGGTTAATGATTGGTTGAGGTGCTGTTCTATGTTTGCAAAGAGAATCCTTTGGCTCCTCTCATTTTGCATCAATACATGATATAATGGGCTTGCTTCAGGAACATCAGGTATTGGCTTTTACAAGTTTTCATCACCAATACATATACCATTTGTTTAATTGCTCCTTAATTCATTATATTTTATAGGCTAACTGCATTAAAAAGTGACTAACTTGGGTCAATTATCTGTTTTGTTAAGCATTTTATTTAAGAAAAGAACCATTAAAACCATCTAAAATAATATTTAGATTAGATTAGAATTACCTGCTGTTATAGCTTAAAATTACTAATCAAATTTAAAATAATACTTAACTTAGATTCCAAAACAATCAATGATGGTTGTGAAATCCTTGGAAGCCAGGAACGACAAGGCAAGTTAGACTTACGGTTTAGGTTATCGCAATTTGCAAATTATGTTTGGGTATCCGTGTTGAATTTACAGACGAAACACTTTGCTGACATTGCATTTAGTTTTTGGAGATAATTTGTATGTGTGTTTCATGTTGATTATTATTTTTATACTTAATTAAAATAGGCAGCTTATTGAAGAAGAATGGTATACATGCTTCTCATACTCTCATACACATTTTTTGTATCTGGTATCGATTACTAATATTTTCTTTCTTATAGCCAGAAACATCATTTACAGATGGTTGCTTCAGTTTGGAGGGTTGGGTTTAAAGAATGTCTGCTTGCTGATGGTCTATTCTTAGCTAAAGGTGCCATGGAATACGGCGTTGGTATGTTAAAGTATCTTCTCTTTTTCTTCGGATGACCTAATATTTTTTGCAAATTTTTATATGCGAATTAGATGCCATTTTATAACCAACATTCCATGTTCTGTTGATAATTTTTATATCCGAATGTGATGCCATTTTATAACAAGCATTCCATGTTCTCTTGATAGATTTTTTTTTTTTGAAAAAAAAATTAGTTATCTAAATTTTGTATGTTAGCTCTTTATACGTTGATTCTGCAGGAAACTACTGATAAGAATATGATTTTTTGTGTGTTTTTACTATATAGCTGAAATAGTTACAAAAAGTCTGATTTTGTCTTGGTATGTGTATGCATTCTTCAAACATTTTTGGGGTTTGATGGTTTTGTTTTGGGCTTGCAGTTCTTTCATACGTTTTGATTCGATGGTATTTAATTCGAGTTAGTTTCTGTTTAAACCAGCCGAAATGAGGAAGGGATTGGTACGTTTTCTTTATCTTTTACTTAGTTCAACTTTCGATATAAATTTTGCTCAAGAACCACATATCTACGTTTCGAGTTAGTATAGTTTTTAACATAGCATTTTTTGGGCTAGAATAGAATATGTTTTCATTCGACTGTATAAATTCCAGTTACTCTATTTCGACGTAAATTTAGTTCGGAAAGAGTCAAGTACGCCGCCGCAACCCACGGCGGGTACAAATACTAGTAATAATAGTAAATAGTCCTATAAACAAAATAATATATATAATTAAAAATTAATTTTCAGCATAATATAAACAACTTTTTTTTGAACGGCCAACAAATCCTCTAAATGGGTCACCGGCAAAATTCACCGCATCGGGATATACTTGCCTCCGAACCGGGGAAAACCCTCACCTAGAGCCGAAGCCCGTGAACACTTGCCAGAAGGCACTACAGTGCGGTGAGGTAAAATCCGCTCAGTTCAAAGAACGAACTAGCGATCGCCGCTTACTCGTCTAGTCTCCCATCATCACTAGGTGCCGCAGAAAATAATGAGAAGAGCAGGAATTTAACCCAGGTCTCTTAGAACACCAAGTCTTTTCCTTACTACTCGACCACCACCTCATTGCGCATAATATAAACAACTAATCAAAAAATATCAAATTTAAATGTGAATTAGCCTTTTGCATTGACTATTGGGTACTTGGGTGATTCTTTCAAGACAATAATACTTCTTTTTCCAAGGTGTTGTAATTTTTTATTAGTTTTTTATTTCAATGTTCTTTCTTCCTCAGCCTTGCTTCAAAAGAACCAGAGCTCGCTGGAAAATCGACAAAATTATACACTTCATTTTTCTCTTTCATTTCCCCACATTTCAGAGACAACTAGAAGGGTCAAAATGTAAAGAACTTTCTCTTTCCAGTACTGCTAAACACCAAACTTCGCTGGCCGGAGGGTCAGATGACCCCCCTGACCCCCCTCTGGTTCCGCCGATGCCTGCTTTCTTATAAACATTACATTTATTACACTTGGGAGGATCCCTCCACAAATGTCGTGTCGGGGATTTTGTTTGTTCCCCCTTATCGTGCGCAATGTTGCAGAAATCGGCCTAGGTGGCCGATTAATCGGCGCATAGGCGCTAGTCAGTGGGTTACTGCATAAATTTAAGCTAGTCGGTCAAAAAAATCGGTTATGGTCAAAATCGGTAAAAGTTGGACGAAATCGGTAAAAGTTGGACAAAATCGGACTAATCGGGCCCATATTTTTGTAACATTCCCATTTTTATCATATAAGAATTTTAGGTTTGATTAAATTTATTAACCACTAGTAACTAGTAACTAATTTATTTTTAATATAATTATTCAACCCAAATAGTTTTAAAAACTATTTTATATATAGTTGGTTGAAATATTATAATTAATTAGCCTGTATATGGGTGACCTTTCTAAATAAAATAAAAAGTATATAAAAACTTATATTATTAGACATGTATATTACGGGTAAGTTAAATGTTAGAAATATGAAGTACCTAGATGGGCCTAGAAACCGTTTAATAATTTTATTATAAAAAATACATTATATTTGAACCTACTCTGTTTTTAATTAAACTTGGTTCAAAATGTAGATTAGATTATTCTCGTTCTAAAGACATATTTATTGCCTTATAAAACGTCATATTTTAAAAGTTATAAGCGCCAAATAAGTAAAGCAGTTTAATTAATTATAATATATAAATAATAAAATAATAATAAAACAAAACTTTGAATTTTGAATTTAATATATACGTACGAAATATAAATAAAATAATAATCTAAAAATTGTTATGAATAATTCAGTGGACGACAAAATAGTTGCATAGTAAAAGCGCACAGTAAAGGAAATTATTCATTCGAATTATTGACACAGTAACTTCAATAATTCGTTCGAATTATTGACGCACAGTACAACATAGTTTCTTTCTTCTGTCTATATAAACTCATGTAATATTATAGTTTTGAGATACCAAGAAATATATATATATATAAGAAATCCTTTGAAAATTCTCTCTACTTATCTTCTATATTATTCAGCTTTTAGGCTAGTTTTATAACACGTTATCAGCACAAGCGCTGTCAACCAAGCAAATCAACAAAAGCAAAGGAGTTATTACCATACTCAATGTAAGAATTTCATATATTTAAATATATATACATATATATATAGGTTGAAAGCCTAAGGGTGCACCAGTGAGTGTAAAACCATACACCTTTAGGATGATCTTTTAGATCCCGTTTCTCCTTTATATATATATATATACTTATAATATAGTTCTGTGATAAATTAAAATTAGTACAGAGGACCTATTGCTCTGGAAATATAATAATCATGGGACTACTAACATTTATTTATGTACCTAACATTTTTGTTTATGCATCTAATATTTATTTATGCAATATAACATTTACTAGCTACAGTGAACTGTTTCAAAACGTATCATGGAAGCCTTAACCAAAGGTATGGTGTAAGCTTAGATTTTCTTATCTATATAAGAAACTCACTACTCGAGCTAATCTACACATAAGCTACAACTTCTGATATAATTCAACTCATAATAATTCTATGAAATTCATAGACCCTCGTTATCAATATATGCATCGTGTTTTAGCCAACACTATCAGGGGGCGCAAGAATAATCAACATAGGGTTAGTGCTACCGACCTTTTCCATCTGCATAGTATTTTTGAGCAAGTTCCTTGTAATATTGCCCACGAGCTTGCTACATATTTTTTAAATCAACAAACAAATCCTCTGAGAAGTCTCATGGGAGGGTCTTACATTACAAAAATAGCAAAATCATTAGGTGTCTTAAGTAATCAGATTATCCAAGGATTATCTCCACCAAAGGCATCTGGGATTGTAAATTTTAACTCTGTTAGGCTAGCCCCTGTTCATAATTATATACTAAATCAACCATTCCAGTCGGAGGAAGCTCAAGTTATCTTAGAAAGTACCTCAATACAAAATTTACAACAATCATTGTTGCAGCTTCCTCAACCGTCTTTTTATCGATTTGATCTACAACCACAGCTGCCACCCGTACAAGAACATATTACAACTAACCTATCTCAACCGAACATCTTACAAAACATCTCACCTTTAGTTTTCGAGGAAGATTCAACGATGCAACAAACTTTGTTTGATGAAAACATGATATTCCAAGAGCAGTTAGCATCAGAATCATTTTTGCAATCACCATTACCCCAACAGTTTTTCCAATCACTATTAAACGAAGTAGAACAACAACTGCCACCAATTAATATAACAGAATCATGTACGGTACCTCAATTGAATCTACCTTCAGATTCAATAGGAGTCGAAGTGGCTAGGTTAAACGATCAGATTCGAAATTTGTCTAAACAAATAAAACGACTGACAGAAAGAAATAAATGGTTGGAAGACATGCTAAAACAAATAGCTAATAGTATGCAACTAACTCTACCACCTTCACCACCTTATGATTCTGAGTCTGAATTTGATTCATTATATAATGTAAGTTTGTTCAAATCATAATAGACTATCAAATTATTATGATTAAATTGTTTAATACATACATTCTATTTTGTGTTTTTACTTACAAGTAATACATATATGATCATAAATAAGAAGTTTATGAATCATAATCAGTTGGCATGACCGATTAGACCACACCGAGTCAATGTTGATGTGAATTGTATTGAAGAACTAGAAGATTCTTCAAGTTGGTAATTAGCATACAATATTTTCTCTTAAGGGAAATTCATTATTTACCAACCAAAGTAGGGTGAGAATCCCTAAATATTCTGGAAGTGATTAAAGGATATGCATATCTAACATGATACCGTTTAGTGTTTTTAAATCGATGCATCGTCTAAATGGTTATCAAATCCACAACCTGAAGTTTGTGTGATTATGGCTTAGCTAATGTGATAGCAAGCATATTATTCCAGATTGATATAATGATTTTGATAATAAATCAATTTCACATAATGATCATTGCAATACACGTAAAACTTCATGTAGTTTGGACATGATTTATTGAGACAATCACTGGATGTGTTTGCAAAGTGTATGATCATGAGAGCAAAAGTTCATGTATCAATTCACATCAAGCCAATAAGTTATAATTCTCCCCATATAGTTGGTTTTTGGTCAGGAACCAAAGATGTCTCATCAAAGGTTATGGTCGTGCGACATATATTAAAACTCACCGCACAAAGATGGGACTTCTAAAAGGTTTGAGAATATGTTGGGTATAAACAATCGTCTGTGATTGAATACTTAAAGCCATTAGTGAGAAATTCGTTTATGGCTCATTGGTTTTCACTTTAGTGAATGAATGTTCCCAACATTAGGGGGGGGGATAACAAGCAGTTGGAAAGTGAAAAGTGAAATGAATTATCATGTCATCTTGATCCTCAGACTATAAACTATGAACTAGAAGGTTAAAGTATAATTCATTTACCAGTATTAAAGAACAAATTACCAGACAAGTTCACTGACCTAAATAGAGTGACTAAGTAAGTCACATAATCAACTGCTTATGCTCCAGTTATATTTGTGTCCCAAAAGGACACCACATATTTTCTAATGAGTCTATTACGCGCCTGAAGCGTGAAGCATGGTAGACTAGTCGATTATAGTAATACAATTCCTCGAAAGTTGGAGCAACTAAGTAAGATGGTCAAGTCGAGGTGATATTAAAAAGGTCTCTTGAAGAGACAATAGACATGATGGTTCAAGAAGAACCTCAGGTACCTGGAAATAAAGAGATCTCGATAAGTTGTATCATGTCTAACATATGTATGGAATCGAAATAAAAATCGACGTCGTTATACTTTTGTATATAATGAAGCGCTTAAAATGATCAAATGATAAGGATCAAGATTTAAGATCTGCCTATGAATGAATATTAAGAAATGATTGGCCAAAATAGAAAGACGCAAAATAAGGCAGAGTTTAGTTCTCTAAATGAAATGGAAAGTTTCTGGACCAACAGTCCATAATGTTGGATACAAAAGTGTCTTTTATACGAATCATGTGAAAATCAAATTATATGATATAAGTCAAAATTGGTGGCACAAGAATTTTTCACAAAGACCTATAATTGATTATGAGAAAACGTATTCTCCAGTTGTGGATGCATTGACTTTCCAATATCTTTTTAGTCTGGTAATATATAAAAGAGAATTGACATGCATCTTAGGAAAGTTATGTATCACTTGATACTAAGTCATATAAAATAAGTTTTCAAGAATATTATGATTATTATTCAGATCCGAATACATATACATGTTGTATATGTTATTGAATTGAATATAACTGGAACTCCCCATGAGTATCCTAAAGCATTTGAGTGCTTAAGAGGTTAATTGAAACACCTTATGGATGTAATTATAGTGCACCAATACTCCAATAAACATACATAGAAAATGTGTACCTGGTTATTATGAAATCTCAATGTACACAGTGTACAAACATGGTACAATATGGTTTTTGGAGATAAAAGCAAGTGTTCTTGATATTTTTGCATATGATATAGATATCTATGTGTTAAAAGGACAAGTTTATACAGCAAAACTTCTAAGATTAAAAGCACATGCATATTTGGATATGTATGGACTAAAATAGTTAAATTGAGTGTTATACAACTCGAGATATTCGCACAAAGAGGGATATAAGTTTGATTAAATTAGCCAAGTTCTATGAACATTCTACTTTTAAAAGTTCACTATAATCGCAATTTACAATAATGATGTCTAGGCATCATTGAGGGAAATTGTCGAGCTTTTAGAGGGAGAATTTTTGAATGACCTTGGCACGGTCTAATTATTACTCGAACTGCAGTTCGAGTATATATGTAATTATATTTTACTAATCCCTCTAGTATATCTAGAAAATGATGATTGGATATTTTAGTATAGACATAGTTGAACCTTAAAGTATGTTAAAGGTTGTTAGGTCATTTGCTATAAGAAATGCATATTATATCTCTTACCAGAGTAGAGATTCTCATCCTAGAAGTACCATCGTTAAATGCATAAGTGCATTAATATGTCTTGCTAGCTATGTATGGTTATAATATCTTTCACTTGACCATATTGTCATGATATAACCTTTGTCAAGCAAAGAGACATTGGAATGAGTTCAAAGAAATATTTCAGGTATAAACGATATTTGATTATATATTACTAACCTACCAAAACAAGTTTTGTTAGCTTTGTAAATGCAGGGAATGTAACAACATATAGTTGTGGTTCATATGGTATTTGTTTACATAAAGCACTAGAAATCTCATATAAAGACCATATAACATTGATCAACACAAAGGACTATACATATCAAGGAATGAAGTGGCAAAATATTAACTAAAAGATCTACGCAGAAGGCTTAAACGATACATAATGAAATCAGGGGGAGTATTACAAGTCACACTCTTATATACCACCAAGATTTTTGAATATACTCGAGACTTTATTAAAGACAATCAAGTCGAGATGAGATATGTCCAATCCAGCAACAATTCATCCGATCTTTTCACAAAAGCACTACCTACAACAACTTTCAGGAAACACGTTCATGACATTGACATGCGTCACGTATGGAGAATATGATGCCTTACAAATTGCAACTTGAGGGGGAGCTATAGACTGCACTCTTTTTCCCTTAGCTAAAGTTTTTTCCCACTGGGTTTTTCTTTAGCAAGGTTTTTAATGAGGCAGTACTTAATTACCCCAAAGTTTGCAAAGTGTCATCCAAGGGGGAGTGTTATGAATAATTCAGTGGATGACAAAATAGTTGCATAGTAAAAGCGCACAGTAAAGGAAATTATTCATTCGAATTATTGACACAGTAACTTCAATAATTCGTTCGAATTATTGACGCACAGTACAACATAGTTTCTTTCTTCTGTCTATATAAACTCATGTAATATTATAGTTTTGAGATACCAAGAAATATATATATATATATATATATATATAAGAAATCCTTTGAAAATTCTCTCTACTTATCTTCTATATTATTCAGCTTTTAGGCTAGTTTTATAACAAAAATAACATTAATGAAAAATGCATATGTGTAATGTATAAGGAATGTACATGTATGTAGACTATAGACGTGTCCATTTCTTAGCCTTTAAGAACTTGGAAATGTCACTATAAATTGAAACCAAAGCCATCCAAGAAATTGCTTAGTCTGTCTCCATCTTTCGTCTCTCTCTTTCTCTAAAAAAATTCTATGTTGTTTTATTTATAATAATAATAATAATAATAATAATAATAATAACAATAATAATAATAATAATAATAATAATAATAATAATAATAATAATAATAAAAGCTCTGCCTCGTTTTAAGTATTTTAACTCCCGATCACCGCTACCCTTTTCTGATTGATCTGAGCCCATAACACATGTCAAGGCTCTGCCTGACTAAGTTCGTTGGGGTTCTGTCTCGTGACATAGGGACAAGGTTGAATTAGGGGTACTATACTTACCACGAGTGCATTATATATTTTTTTTAGCTTAGAATTTATACCCAAGATTTATACCAGGAGATTTTCTAGTTGAACCCTAAAGTTACAAAGTAAGTCCATTCTCTTTTCTCACCAAAACTATTTATTATTATTTTACTTTGTCCAAAAGGAAACCCTAATTGAGACCCCCAAGTAATCCTGCGTAACCTTTAACATTTTCAGAACAGTTGGAATTAGGATCAGGGCCCCTAAAACTCAGAGGGGGATATTCCCTAATCAGAATTATCTTCATAATTCGTTGTCAAAATTGAATTTTTACGAAACGTCGACTCAGCAGACCTAAACAAGTGATAAGGCAGCCCTAGGCTAGGGGGTATGCCCCGCGACTCGCGACACGGGAGGGGGATCCCTTCGCGACTCGCGGGCGGGTCCAAAACGGGGTATGAATACAGGGGCTTGGGACTTGAAGTTTGGCGTTAGTTCGACGTAAAAACTCATTTCGTACGTTGAGATATCGTCTGTTTACTACATAACACACACATAGCACGAAACGCTGCCGCGATAACAGGGTAATAGCTCGATCACTGCTACGATTTAATGTCCGATCGATTGAAACCAATCCGATGGATGTTTAAGTGCTGCTCAAACCCGGTTTATACTTTGTCATTCGTCGTGATTCCGACAGGATGTTTGAGTGTCGCCCGAACTCGGGCTATACTATGTCATTCGTTGCGAATCCGCTGGATGTTTAAGTATCGCACTTTGTCATTCGTTGTGAGGTTTTAATCTCGTGAGCTTATCGTAAAAGTTGTATTCAGTTACTTACCTAGTTTCGTGTGCATTATTGTTTAAATTAGGTTATCAGGCTTATCAGTAGGCTAAACTCTACCCCATACACTTACAATCAAAGTAGATGCTAATTCTCAGAAGAATTTGAATCAGGAAGCTTGTTAAATCAATACTGCATGCTTATAATGTGAGTCATTCTCTTTTTACCAAATTTGCTTCCAAAATCATGTTTGGTTTTAAAGTTATAATTACAGGGATTAAGTCTTTGTAATCTTCAATTACTGCTGGTATGTGGGGTTTTGTATACATTACTTGATACCCGTCACCATTGGACAACGGGTTAGCCAATGGATGATCTGACCATAGTCACAGAAACGAGTCGAGTGACAAATACCGATTTGGGGTAATTGGTTGATATATAAACATTGTAATCGCTCTTAATACTGTAAATTATAACAATGCGTCATTTTAGACAAAAAGAATGATTCACTTAGTATTTCCTACTGACAAAACCTTTTTAAAACGTGTTTCAGGTAATTACAATAGATCGTAATAAGAGTTGGATACGGCACCAAAAGGCTTACAGAAGTGGCTTGATTTATCAATTAAATTAAATTAAGAAAAGTTGTTTTATGTATTTGGATTTATTCTATAATTAAGCTACCTTTCAAAACATGGTTTTATCCCATCTATTTAATAAATAAAAATCCGGTGTTTTCTAAAATCTGATAATTTTTCCTAACTCACGGTCCTGATGAAATTTCCGCTGCACTACTTTTCTAAATAACCACCGGTACCACTTGGCTGTTCGCGGCTCCCGATTCTGTCCAGGGTGGGGTCGGGGGTCGTGACAGAAGGTGGTATCAGAGCCACTAGTATAAGCTAATAGGTGTTGTGATAATAATACCTAAGCCTAAATAAATGAGTTAGGAAGTTGCTATTAACTGGTAGCGCACATGATAGCATTTAGACTTGAACTTAAGAAAAGATGCCTTAGTATAAGCTTTGAGATAAGCTAAATACTTGTGTAAATAAAGTGTGATAGAATTTTTGGGATGCCATGAGAATGATAACTAGAACGTTGCAAGTATAATAAATAAGCAATAACACTTGACCACTGTTATTTCTTATTTATTGATACTACTTTGTTCTAGAATATGATCCGTCAGGTAAATATTAATTTCCTGCTTCTTTGTTGAAAGTCATAATGCACTTTCCAAATCATGATTTAAGAAAAATACTATTTATGGGAAATATAAATTTCTTCTCCGGCAAGACTGGGTATGGTGTAACAGACTCTCCAGCTTGTCCGGATATAACAGGGTTACCTCTCCGGCGAGAACCGGATAAGACGGGGTATATAATATGTCAAACAAGTGACAAAATTTCCCTAATTAGTATCGTGACCTGATATTTGACTTGTTTTTGGAAATAAGAATCTGTTAAATACATTGACCTTATGAAGGGTATGTATATTACAACATGTGAAATATATGATTATATAGATATGTATATCTATAAGGAATTCCAAAAGTCAATTAAAGAATAAAGCACAGGTATATGTGTCAATAATAAATCTAGATTTCTTTATCAGGAATCTTTTGTATATATCTACAATTCCGATATCAAACATTATTTCGTTTGATCATCTACCTCCTAACTCGTGTGACAATATAAACGATGGAAACCCTTTAAGTTGGGACACCATCAGAAGTATAAGAATTAACAATGCGTTACCATAAACTATTAACGCAAGTAAGAAGCATGTAAAGTTGTGCTAGTGCACAAGAAAACACGTGAAACTTAAATTATACGTCCACATATGTCGAAGTATATCACACACGACTTTCGAGGCAAGACCTTTGGAAAATATGATTGGGCACGACGACACCAATACTAATTCCGTTAGTGGAAGAACTACTAGTCAAAAAGCGGCACTTTGCCACATGATCCTACAAACGATCTGAATATCGCTGAGGTACGTTGGGACAAGATTTCACAACCATCGGTGCACAGTCTAATCAGAGTCATAATTATTATCACTGAAAAAGGAGTCACATACCTTTGCAACTCCCTCTATTTCATTTTATTCGACATTCCATGATAACGTCACTTAACAACGGTTATCACACGAAATTCCAGATAAAGTTCTTATATTTCTTTCATTGAAATCCTGACTTCTGCATATAATGAGTTTACCTTCGCGTTTCTACTTCCCCTAATGGTCATCATACCATGAGGATTTCTTTCATAGTAGCAATTATTGATCTATTTCATTTCTTGGTAAATCCACACGTTACACATGCACTGTTGTTGCGCATGTGGTTCGTTTGATTTATGAAGACCGCTGGAGGGCTTCATTCCAATTTGTTATTTTATCCAAACTCAAATATCGTTTCACTATACTTGATCTTTGTATTTGTAAATCGCGTTTTTGCAAAACGATGACTCTTTGATATCGAATCGATGAATTTCTTGAAAAACTCGATTTTCTTTTGAATGGTATACGTGGTTTTTGTTGTGACCATTGTTTGAACTTGCTCGCATTACGTATTCAATTCAAAGTCCCATATGATAAAATTGAAGCCATCATATTCGAAATAATCCCAACAAGCACTTCAATTCTCTTAAACCATAACATGCTTGTTTGGTCTTCGACTTCATGAAATTGTTTCTTTAATCACGATCACCTTGTGGTGACGTTTTCCCAAATTTGTAGCTTGAGCTAATCTATATATATATATATATATATATACATTTCACTTGACTTATCCTTGAAAGTGGTCTTAATGCAATTATGTATTAAGACAATGATACACTAAACTCTATTATATTTCGGTGTATCCTTGCAATTCAATAAATGTCAACACACTGATTTTTCTCATTTCATGGTTCAATAGTTGACAAATCTTTCCGTGCTTCTATTTCAATTGAGCTTGTTGATTCTGAGTCTTCCTCAGTTGACAATCAAATTAATTTTTCCTTTGACGATAAATTCTGTTGATTCTAAAAGTCATTCACAACTTGTAAACATTCCATTTAAATATCTATTGATCATATATCTATTTTGACTTGAACCTAATCACCTTGGAAATTATATAATTTCACATCGTTCATTTGACATTGATTCCTAGAAATAATTCAGTTGAACCATTGAGTCTTATTTATTGTACAACTCATATTCACAAAATCTGATGTTTTGATTTTGTTTCATTTACCTTTATATTATTCTTATTGACTAAACATAACTCTAAAAGAAATATCGTAACCCAAATCTCGAGGACGAGATTTAAAACAAGGTGAGGAGGATGTAACATTCCCAATTTTATCATATAAGAATTTTAGGTTTGATTAAATTTATTAACCACTAGTAACTAGTAACTAGTTTATTTTTAATATAATTATTCAACCCAAATAGTTTTAAAAACTATTTTATATATAGATGGTTGAAATATTATAATTAATTGGCTTGTATATGGGTGACCTTTCTAAATAAAATAAAAAGTATATAAAAACTTATATTATTAGACATGTATATTACGGGCAAGTTAAATGTTAGAAATATGAAGTGCCTAGACGGGCCTAGAAACCGTTTAATAATTTTATTATAAAAAATACATTATATTTGAACCTACTCTATTTTTAATGAAACTTGGTTCAAAATGTAGATTAGATTATTCTCGTTCTAAAGACATATTTATTGCCTTATAAAACGTCATATTTTAAAAGTTATAAGCGCCAAATAAGTAAAGCAGGTTAATTAATTATAATATATAAATAATAAAATAATAATAAAACAAAACTTTGAATTTTGAATTTAATATATACGTACGAAATATAAATAAAATAATAATCTAAAAATAACATTAATGAAAAATGCATATGTGTAATGCATAAGGAATGTACATGTATGTAGATTGTAGACGTGTCCATTTCTTAGCCTTTAAGAACTTGGAAATGTCACTATAAATTGAAACCAAAGCCATCCAAGAAATTGCTTAGTCTGTCTCCATCTTTCGTCTCTCTCTTTCTCTAAAAAAATTCTATGTTGTTGTTTTATTTATAATAATAATAATATAGCTCTGCCTCGTTTTAAGTATTTTAACTCCCGACCACCGCTACCCTTTTCCGATTGATCTGAGCCCATAACACATGTCAAGGCTCTGCCTGACTAAGTTCGTTGGGGTTCTGTCTGGTGACATAGGGACAAGGTTGAATTAGGGGTACTATACTTACCACGAGTGCATTATATATTTTTTTAGCTTAGAAGTTATACCCAAGATTTATACCAGGAGATTTTCTAGTTGAACCCTAAAGTTACAAAGTAAGTCCATTCTCTTTTCTCACCAAAACTATTAATTATTATTTTACTTTGTCCAAAAGGAAACTCTAATTGAGACCCTCAAGTAATCCTGCATAACCTCTAAAATTTTCAGAACAGTTGGAATTAGGATCAGGGCCCCTAAAACTCAGAGGGGGATATTCCCTAATCAGAATTATCTTCATAATTCGTTGTCAAAATTGAATTTTTACGAAACGTTGACTCAGCAGACCTAAACAAGTGACAAGGCAGCCCTAGGCAAGGGGGTATGCCCCGCGACTCGCGGCAGGGGAGGGGGATCCCTTCGCGACTCGCGGGCGGGTCCAAAATGGGGTATAAATACAGGGGCTTGGGACTTGAAGTTTGGCGTTAGTTCGACGTAAAAACTCATTTCTTACGTTGAGATATCTCTGTTTACTACATAACACACACATAACACGAAACGCTGCCGCGATAACAGGGTAATAGCTCGATCACTGCTACGATTTAATGTCCGATCGATTGAAACCAATCCGGTGGATGTTTAAGTGCTGCTCAAACCCGGGTTATACTTTGTCATTCGTCGTGATTCCGACAGGATGTTTGAGTGTCGCCCGAACTCGGGCTATACTCTATCATTCGTTGCGAATCCGCTGGATGTTTAAGTATCGCACTTTGTCATTCGTTGTGAGGTTTTAATCTCGTGAGCTTATCGTAAAAGTTGTATTCAGTTACTTACCTAGTTTCGTGTGCATTATTGTTTAAATTAGGTTATCAGGCTTATCAGTAGGCTAAACTCTACCCCATACACTTACAGTAGATGCTAATTCTCAAAAGAATTTGAATCAGGAAGCTTGTTAAATCAATACTGCATGCTTATAATGTGAGTCATTCTCTTTTTTTGCTTTCAAAATCATGTTTGGTTTTGAAGTTATAATTACAGGGATTAAGTCTTTGTAATCTTCAATTACTGCCGGTATGTGGGGTTTTGTATACATTACTTGATACCTGTCACCATTGGACAACGGGTTAGCCAATGGGTGATCTGACCATAGTCACAGAAACGAATCGAGTGACAAATACCGATTTGGGGTAATTGGTTGATATATAAACATTGTAATCGCTCTTAATACTGTAATTATAACAATGCGTCAGTTTAGACAAAAAGAATGATTCACTCAGTATTTCCTTCTGACAAAACTTTTTAAAATGCGTTTCAGGTAATTACAGTAGATCGGAATAAGAGTTGGATACGACACCATAAGGCTTACAGAAGTGGCATGATTTATCAATTAAATTAAATTAAGAAAAGTTGTTTTACGTATTCGGATTTATTCTATAATAAAGCTACCTTTCAAAACATGGTTTTATCCCATCTATTTAATAAATAAAAATCCGGTGTTTTCTAAACTCTGATAATTTTTCCTATTCACGGTCCTGATGAAATTTCCGCTGCACTACTTTTCTAAATAACCACCGGTACCACTTGGCTGTTCGCGGCTCCCGATTCCGTCCCGGGTGGGGTCGGGGGTCGTGACATTTTTTGACCCAAAAAACCCAATTTTTGAAACCTAGACCATGGTTTAAAGCCCAAATTTTAGTTATAAACCTATTTTAACATTTAAGTTTATGTATTTTAACATTTAACCCCCTCTATCTTTTACTTGTTTACATATGGTTCCAAAACTTTTAAATTTATTAATAAAAAGTATAAAGTTATCTCCTAAACTTGTAAATTTATTAATAAAAAGTATAAAGTTGTCTATATATATATATATATATATATATATATAAATTTGTAAAATTATATTTAAAAGTCCAATACGATTAATCCCGATTAATCCCTATTAATCCCTACGCGGTACCTCACCGCCAGACTAACGCCTAGCGCCTTCTACAACATTGATCGTGCGTATTGTGGCGTGCATTCTCGCATGTGCTGATGATTACAATTTACTATTCTTACCATATTCAATCCATCTGTTGGTTATTTGTTGTTAGTAATCATATGAATTATGAGTTGGTGTATGCATATGGTGTGAGTATGTAGTAGATAGAATTTAAAAAAAAAGAGGTGTTTGCATTTAAAATGTTATTTTGGATAACATTTACTAATTGATATGATAACAAAACTATTGTTAGTCCACAACAATATCTGAACGGTATATGTTTCAACTGTGAATTTGGATGTCAAATTCATTTTCGTGTTTACTTTTTACAACTTTGCTTACTGTTACAATTTGAGTTAGTGGTTTGGTTCTTTTGGTAGAGATGTTCACGGTTTGGTTTCAAACAGGGCCGGCCCAGAGGGTGTTAGAATAACGGATTAAAATAGCAAAGTCAAATCAAATGAATTAAAGGGAGAAATTCATTCCATAGTTAGTGGGATATCAATCTTTACCTTATTGTGTAAATTATTTCTTAAATTATTTTGTATTCTCTCCTATAAAAGGGATCATGTAATCGGTGGAAGTAATATAAGAAAATTTATCTTTTCCTTACAAAAAGACATGGTATCAGAGCCACTTTTCTGAACCTGTCATCTTACATCCTTGTCCCTTTCAAAACCTACAAAAAATATGTCAGACTCAGAAGGATCAGTCAATACCAACAATGTCAATGATGAATTGACACTCAAAATTGCTGCCCTTTTGAGGAATAGCCTTGGAATTCAAACAAATTCAATGAACTCTGAAAATCTTGTTCTCGGAATCAAATTAAGCGGAGATAACTATGCTCTTTGGGCAACGTTGATGAAAAAGGCAATTGGTGGAAGAGGGAGAAGATCTCATATCACAGGGGATCCCTCACCTCCTTCAAAAACCGAATCAACCTACACCCGCTGGGAACAAGATGATCAATGCGTGTTTACTTGGTTGATTCAAAACATTTAATCAAGACTTGTAAACAATGTCTCACAATATCCAACCGCTAAAGCACTGTGGGATGGCCTTTCGGTCACGTATGGGTCTAGAACAGACTCCCTTCAAATATTTGATCTTCACAAAAGGGCAAACTCATTGAGACAGGGTGAAGACACGTTGGAGGAGTGCTGGAATAAATTACAAAACATCTGGATGACTATAGACAGACGAGAACCAAACCCTATGAAGGATCCCGAAGACATACAAGTCTACAACAACAAAATACAAGAGCAAAGATTGTATCAATTACTTACTGCAATCGATGAGAAATTCGAGTTAATCAAGCGTGATATCCTAAAAAGGGAACCTCGTCCATCAGTTGAAAGCGCTTATGCCACCATACAAAGGGAAGCCGCTAGATCTCAGATTCTCAAAGGTGTGGCACACGATAGTGACTCGTCTACAGGAATCGGGTTGGGTCTAGCCGCTGTCAATCAATCAAGGGGTGAGAAGAACAAAAACAGGAATAATTCACGAGTTAAAGAAGACAAATCAAAGCTATATTGCACTCACTGTCAGATGAAGAGACATACGACGGAAACTTGTTTCAGAATTGTTGGCTATCCAGACTGGTGGGAAAATAATGGCAAGGAGAAGTCATCGAACAAAGGCAAAAGCTCTGTTGCAATTGGGAATCAGAAAGGCGGAGAAGATGGGTCGCCGGCAACGGAAGGGCAAGCGACTGCTTTTGGGGGTGCTGCCATGGGAATCGACGATCTGAGTAATGGAGGTAACGGGTTTGGATGTTTTACTTCAAACCCTTCTATACCCTTTAATTCCTTATTAAACCCTAAATATTTTAAACCAGGGTGTTTTGATAAAGAAAATGGGAATGACTCTTCTAAACAAAAAAATGATAATCACAAAATTAAGGCTCTACATATACAATGTTAACCGATTATAAGTTCAAAATAAAAAAAAATGGATTTTTGATTGTGGGGCTACGGATACGATTACATATGACCCAAACCAAACAAGTCGCGAATTGAGACTGTGAGTGGGGAATTCATCAAAGTTAAAGGGGGAGGTTCTATTAGATTTTCTGATAAAATTGAGATAAAGAATTGTTTATATGTTCCAACACTATCTTCAAAGTTGCTATCGATTAGTCAAGTTTCAAAGCAACTTAACTGTGTTGTACTGATATATCCGAATTTCTGCATTTTACAGGACATTCTTACGAAGGAGATAATTGGGCATGGTACTGATCAAGGCGGTCTCTACTATGTGGATGAGGTGGTTCACCAGGGACATGCCATGCTTGCTCATGGAACGACTAATAGACAGCTTTGGTTGTGGCACCGACGTTTAGGTCATCCTTCTTTTGGTTATCTCAAGTTTTTATTTCCATGTCTTTTTTCAAAAAAATCCACTCACATGAAGTGTGAAATTTGTATTCATGCAAAAAACCATATAGCCTCTTTCAAACAAAATAACACACTGGTTGATTCTATTTTTTCATTAATTCATAGTGATGTATGGGGACCGACTCCAACATTTACTAACAGTCATTTTCGATATTTTGTGTTGTTTGTGGATATTTCTCTCGTATGACTTGGATTTATTTCTTGAAACATAAGTCAGAAGTCCCTGAATTTTTTTTATGTTTTACCAAATGATTCATACTCAGTTTAAAAGAAAAATACAAATTCTTCATTCAGATAATGGTGGGGAGTTTGTAAATAAATCTATGGAAGAGTTCTTTTAAAAGAACGGTCTTATCCATCAAACTACGTGTCCCAACACCCCTCAACAAAATGGTGTAACGGAACGGAAGAATGGCATCCTTCTTGAAAAAGCCCGTGCTATGATGATTGGGTCTCGCGTTCCTAAATCTTATTGGCCCGAGGCAATAGCCACTTCCGTTTATGTACACAACAGACTACCAAGTCAAATTCTAAATTACAAAACACCATTACAAATGCTTTCCACTCAAGTCACAATCCCTTCCATCCTAACATTACCACCGAAAGTCTTTGGTTGTTCAGTTTTCATCCATATTCCTAAAGATAATAGGGATAAACTCGATCCATGTGCAGAAAAATGTGTCTTCGTTGGGTATGGTACACACCAAAAAGGATATCGATGTTACAATCCTCGTACCCGGCGAATTCTTGTTACGATGGACTGCGATTTCCTAGAGTCTGAATTTTTCTTTCACCAACTTAGTGTTCAGGGGGAAACATCAAGTGACCCACTAAGCTGGTTGTCCAATCTAAGCTGTTCTCAAGTCATTCAAACAGAGCAAGTAGATGGAGCCACAGAATCCACCTCTCCCATTGAAAAGGCTGGCGAGCAAGTTCACATACCTGATGACTCTCCTTCTGAAAATGTCCAAAGTAATGAGAATGAGGTAAATACTCAGGATTCTCCTGTTACAAATTCTGACTCTAATAATGCATCTTATGATGTACCTTCTCATGAACATGAGGATACCAACAGTGACAGCCCAATATACGAAGATCAGTCACATATCAGAATTCTTCCCCCTCGATAAAACAGGGGGATCCCTCCTAAAAGGTACAGCCCGGAACATGTCTCGCGTAACTCGAAGTATCCCGTAAACACTAACAGGGAGAATGTTGCTGATACTGCAAAAGCATTCTCTGTTCTTCTCTAGTCAGAAGAAATTCCAAGGACAGCTCAAGATGCATACAAACAGAAAGAATGGCGAGATGCTATGAAAATCGAAATGGAAGCTCTTGTTAAGAATGATACATGGACTAAATGTGAGCTACAAGTGGGAAAGAAGCAAGTGGGTTGTAGATGGGTCTTTACCATCAAGTACAACGCTGATGGAACAATTGAACCTCGCAAATCAAGACTTGTAGCCAAAGGGTATACATAAACATATGGCATTGATTATTCAGAAACGTTTTCCCCAGTTGCCAAAATTGACACTATCAGGGTTTTGTTCTCTATAGCAGCAAATGAAGATTGGCCTCTACATCAGTTTGATGTAAAAAAAATGCTTTCCTCCATGGTGATCTGATAGAAGAGGTATATATGGAATCTCCACCCGGTTTCTCAGATAAGTTCAAAGAAAATGAAGTTTGTAAACTAGAGAAGGCATTATATGCGCTAAAACAGTCTCCGCGCGCCTGGTTTGGGAGATTCACAGTTGCTATGAAGAAGTATGGGTACAAACAGAGTAATGCTGACCATACCTTGTTTTATAAAAGAAGAAGAGAGCTAGTCTCCTGTCTTATAATCTACGTAGATGATATGATTATAACAGGAAACGATGAGGAAGAAATTGGTCAACTTAGGAGAAATCTTTTCAAAGAATTCGAAATGAAAGATCTTGGAGGATTGAAATACTTTCTGGGAATTGAGGTTCTTCGATCAAAGAAAGGAATCTATATCTCTCAAAGAAAATATATCCTTGATTTATTTGTGACAACTGTGCTCTTTAATCGATGAACAACGCAAAACAATGTTAATTATCAATAATACAATGTGTTTTGGTGTTATTATGTGTGTATTTATGTTTGGTGATTTTACAATTCGATTCGATTCGATTTCAAGCTTTAAATCGCTTTCTGGAAAGTTATACGCAAACTGGTGCGTAAATGCAGTCAGTTTAACGCGACAAACACTCCGGGATAGTGAAATAGGCTTGACATACCTTAAATAACCTTCACATAACTTAGAAATAAGTTTTGGATGGTTTGGTGTGTCGAAAACAAGTTTGTTCGATCGCAGGAACTATTTGTGTCAAACTGTGAAACTATACCGATTTGTATAGTAACGAACATTCCAAAGCTTGATCGTAAGTTACACATACCATAAATATCCTTTACATAGCTTAGAAATAGGCTTTGAGGGATTTGGTATGCTAAAATAAACTTATTGGTCATTCAGGGACTAAAAACGTCAAAAAGTGCACAAGTTTGCATTTTCGCGCATATGTTACGTTCTGAATATATCCGGACATCCAAAAATTTATGTAATCATTAAAATATTTTATTTTAGTGATTGGCATGATAAAATTCCATTCTTCGCTTAATTTGGATCGTTATTGCGTTCGTTACGACTTCCGTCGTAATTAACCGAACAACGCAACCGTACGACCAAACGAACCGACATCCGAGATGTTTTTGAGCATGTTTTGAGTTCCCAATACTTTAACATCATTTTAGAGCCTTGAAATGAGGTTAACGGGGCTTAAACGTGTCAAAAATGGGCCGAAATGCATGTTTTGCAAGTTCAGGGACTAAAACTGACAATCTGCCAAAGATGGTCAGGCGGGGCGCGTAAGACTAAGTGAAGTCTTACGCGGGGCGCGAGGGCATGCCAGACAGAAACATTGAATTTGGTCATTTAGCTCGTTTTTGCTGGTTTTGATCTCTAGTTTTCAATGCTAGGGGCTGGTTTGTGTGTTCTCCAAGTCCCCCAATCAGTCATTAACAATTGTATGGCTTGGATCATGCCCTCTTCTCCAAGAAACGATCCTAACGGTTTGCGAAAAACTATATATAGCCATCCATTTCACTTGTTTCTTTGCTCATTCATTCTTTTTATTGCTTTCTTAGTTTGAAAGTCAAATATAGTTTGACTTTCAGCTTTGACCACGAGATGGTCAACGAGAAGTTCGTTCGAACTTCGCAACGTGAGCGTAATCACGTTGGTTATAGTCCTTAGTGACTATACCCGCTGATTACCACGTTAACTAGGTGTAGTGACGAGTCAAAGTTTCGATCAAAATGCGTTTTAGCACGCATTTTGCAAATGGAACTACTAGTAGGTATCAAAACACTTTGTTTTGATACCAAATCAGTAGGGTAAACATGCTTTGACATGTTTAGCTCGTCGCTTTTAGTTAGTGCTTGTTTAGAGTCGTAAGTCGAGCGGTCTAAACCACCGCTTAGACTTTCGAACTCGACCCGTTTGGTCGATCATTAGGATCCGACCAAGCATGGTTAGTGACCATAGTTGCATAGGGAATAACCTTCCGAGGTTATACCTTATGGTCACCGAGTTTAAGTAGTTATATGATAGGTGGTTTATATGTCTTAGGTAAATTACCAAAATGCGCTTTTCATGCATAATTGGACTTTAAGCATATGTAACCTAACTTTTGTCACCTAAACTGATTATGCAACTTATTTAAACATGTTTAGGCATATACTACTTGTCATAGGACTAGTTAGACATCTCGAACGCGCGTTTGCGCGCACGACGCGTTAAAGTAGCGTAAGCTACCTTAATGGGTCGCAATGGGTCGAAAGCACTTAGGTTAGGTCTCAATCTAGGATGTAGGTTTTGTTAAACCATATCACATGAGTTCCAACACTCATTTGGTTTACAAGACCTCATTCTGTCTGATCTCCCGATTTAGGTGTCTATTGTTTGACTAAGTAATTTGATTATTAGGTGCTGCTTGAGTTTCCTTGGTTTGATTGAGCTTGTTGAGTTCTTTAGATTGAGGATACTTTGCACTTCAATGTGAGTACATAGTTCCCCTATTTTACTGTTTTCAATTGTTTTGGGGTGATTCATATGTACAAAACGAATTTCAAGGTTTAAACGATGATTTCAAAAAAAAAAAACGATTAAGATGGTTTATGTAACACCTCGAAATTTTGCGTCCAATAATGTGTTGACACGTGTCTTGAGTTAACATGTGGTATTAAATACAGAATAAAGGACTAAAGTTGACAAACATTGAAAGTATGTAAATTCGAGGGTTAAAAATGTCAAAGAGGGATATATATACTGTACAGTAACCCTAAATGATGCTCGTACCTTCAAACGGATAAATCATGGATCGTACGGAACGAAATGCGGAAGAAAGTGAGAGATTACAAACTACGGGGGTTAATTGTGTCAACATGTTTAAGTTATACCTCTGAGTGACCCTTTGACATACCCGAGGCTTTGTAACAGTAATTACGCTCACTAGAATATACGATATAAATTTCGCGAAGTTCCGTTTTAAAACGAGAAAGTTATGATCAATTTCGTATGCGAGGGGTTAGAAGCGTCAACAATAAAAGATAAGGCTTTTCAGATAGTAATTAAACTAACCGGGGACTTAACGATGCGGGTAAAAGTCACGAGGCCCTTATTCGTAAATAATCGAGGCCCAAATCGCAAAGTTACCCCTTCGAAACCGAAAGGTCAGGCTAATAATGGCAAAAGATTTGAAAATCTTGAATTACAGGCCTCAGGCGGGCCGCATTAGAGAAACAAGGAAGCTCATGCGTGCCGCGAGCCATGTGAAGATCCGGTTCCTGACATAAGGATTCAGGCGGCCCGCGTGAGCGTAGCCTGATCCTTAATGCGGGCCGCGTCAAGGTGCCAGATGCAGAAAACATGCACAGATTCACTGTTTGATGTTTAAACCGACCTTGGGTGCAATTATGGCAGCATGGGCGCCCCCTACATGTCCCCTAGCACTCAGGGACAGCTGCTGATCATCCATGAGCAATTATAGACTTAGTTGTGATGATCTTGTGCTCAAATTTTCACTATAAAAGGCAATGTAGTGCACACATTTGAAACACACCTCAAACCTGCTTTCTTGATCACTTCTGGAGCTCAAGAGCATTCTTCTAACGTCTCTGGTCGTGCACCAAGCTTCTGTAAGTATGCTTAACCCTTTGTGGTTTAGTTTTTGCATAGTTTAGCTTAAAAGTTAATCCGTTGTAATTAACGATTGACTTTACGATAAATCACAAATGGTCCAGTGGTTTGTCGAATCAAAGGTAGTTATATGTTGGTAATCATGTGGGCTTTAAACCCCAAAAAGGGCACCCTCTGATTCCCAATCTAACTAGTCCAATTGTCGAGTCAAACTTGCTTAGAAAAAGTCAACAGAATGCTATTTTGCGAATTTATGCATAATCAGTAATGTAGATAGCGTGTAACCTGTTTTAACACTCATATAACATGATAATAAGTATATTAACTAGTCTAAGCTTGTTTGATCCGACCATTTACTGTTTTGACCCGGTTCGGAACCGAAAGTCGCAAAACTTTGACTTTTGCTTTGACTTCAGTTCTGACCCGTTTTGGTATGATTTAGATATGCCTTAGGACTCTCTTAGGACCAGGTTACATGATGGTATAACCCTCTGTGACCGGTTCATTGTTTGTCCGAGTCTTTAGCACATTTCCGTTAAATGCTTAAAAGTTGACCGTAACGCCCTTGTCACTTTAAAACGAGAATTTTGGACATCAAAAAGGACCATAACCTTGGTTACTGATTTCTAAGCATGTCCCTAAAATTTTACGTCGATCCGAGGTCTAGAATAGGAGTTATGCCAAATAGCGCAATTACGGAAACTTTAGTAATTAAACGGCGCAATTAGCATAACGCCTATCTAAACCCAAATTTCGGCACCAAACCTTTTACACACTGATGTAAAATAATATTTTGGAATTTTTAAGGATTTTTAATTATTTTTAAACTGCTCATAACCTGCGGTTACGGCATCGGTTCGGTAAATACCGAATATACCCTTTTCGAGCATAACTTGAGTTCTACAAGGTCTTTTGACCCGATTCCAGTTGCTACTGATTTTAAATAATAAATAAAGTATTTTGGACTTTATAAACTGTTCGGAAAACTCAGATTTCCTGTAGAACTCAGAAACCTCTTTTATGATCTTTAAAACGACCAAAATACCCCTACGGGGCACACATTGGATTAAAACTCGTTACGGGCATTATGGAAGGTATCCTATGGATACCACAACCTCTTTAAAGCATATTAACTAAGGAAACTTGTGTAGGACTCTTACGGTTACCCGTTACGCCTTTTGCGCGCACGGTACGGTTTATGTAACTAGTTTCCATAAACTAGCCGAAACGGGTCAAACCTTGTTGTTTTGACCTCAAAATCTAGGGTGTGACTATATTACCCATATAAAATAAGTCTTCAAACTTGTTGGGTCCGAATCACATTTCATTCCCGGTTTTCGCCTTTCACGCGATTAAACCGTAATTATCCTTTGAAACTGACCGATCTAAGCTAAGGCGAAATTAAAGACCCGTTAGGATTCTAATAGGTTGTTTAAACCTTCGTTCCAGAGTAGGAGACCAGTAAAAGAAACTTGCATCTTGTTTAAATAAGGATTAATACTTGCTCAGGTAAATACTTTTAACTTATTTTCCCTATACGGGCTTGGGTTACGGTATATAAAATTACCGCTTGTTCGGGCATTAAATCTTCCATCATATGGTGGTTAATTGAATAATTTAATCGGCCCGTTTAAATACGTTTTGTTGGCTTTACGCCTTTGGGAGCTTAATGACCATGTCCCGGATATCCTTGGCATCATTTTACGAAATGGCCACGACCCCGACACACGGGTGTAGGCGTACACCCATAATGTGTCTATATTATTAAAGGTATAACCGTTGGTTTTCTCGCCACGGCTTTATGCTTTGTGGCGTGTCTATTAACCTTTAACCCGGCACGACCGGGGCGACCGAACGCATAGTAAACATGTAATTCTTTTACAAGATTTAATTATAAATTATCCCAAGTTATAAAGAGTTTGTGCCTTGTGCATTCAAATCAATTTTATTAAACATTTTACAAAAGTGTCGGTTGAATGTATTTACCAGTGTAAACTGACGTATTTTCCCCAAAAAGATTAAATGCAGGTTCTAAGCGTAATTGGCTGGATATTTCTCCTTAGCATCAATAAAGAGTCTCGCAAGCTTAAGATGCCTACGTCTGTTGAACAATACTTATATTTTATTTTGATCCTCTGTGGATTATATTTCGACAATTGTGATACTTTGATATTACATTCAAAGGTTGAAATATATTTATCTTTATGCTTCCGCTGTGCATTTATATATTGTGTGGTTTGACTATATTGTTGCCAACTACGTCACGGTAATCCCCCACCGGGCCCACCGGTGATACACGTGGAAATCGGGGTGTGACAGTTTATACAAAAGTAATAACGATTTCAATAATGTGAACAAACTTGTTGGTTGTAATTACATAACGAATGACATTCATTAGCTCTGATCAAGCCGACCAGTATTAGGTTATGGTACCATAGGATCTGACAAATCCCGTTATCAGACTACACCCATGGTTATGTGTGGGGGTTATGTGGGTAACGACCGAATCTGTGATTATTAACTTACCCTTTGGTGGTTTGTTAATACGAGAACCGAGGTAGTCAAGTCACGAAGGTTTGAATGTTGTTAGCGAGACGACCAAAAGTAGTTTCACTATTAAAACGAATACGATTTTGTGAAGAGTTAAACGACTTGAAATGAGTTAAACAAATTAAACGATTGGTTTGGGGTAGTGATTTGATAATGGGACGGGTGTAGCATGATAAAAGCATGGTAGATACGCCGCTGGTACATCTTATATATAAGTGCTTCTATCATACTACATTGCGTGTCGTTATTTAGTTCACTTGGGAAACGATTTGAAACGATGTCACACAACGAGGTTTTCAAAATGATATAAACCATACGAGTTTTATTAACGAGTTTTACGAGATGTTATACGATTTGGTTTATTAAAACAAATGTTTTTGGGTTAAGAATCATGGCTACGGGATTTTTATAAACTATAACCAATTCGATTTGTGTTGGTTAATTATGTTGCAATACACTTTTCAAAACGAGGTTTGTACTTTTGACTCTTGTAGTCTAACGAGGTACCGCAACATATAAACGAGCCATGAATCTGATACTCTCATAAAACCTATGTACTCGCCAGCATTTCTTTGCTGACTTTATTTTTACATATGTTTCAGGTGGTATTGCTTGATGTTGCTTACTAGGAAGCTTGTGTCACATAGGACCTGGACGAGGCCTTAGTGACTTAAAAACAGTTATAAACAATGTGTAGTTCGTTTATTTTGATTTAAAGACAATGTACATTACCTAATAATTCAATAAAACGAAACATTTGGTTACCATGGTTGTGGAACAATAATTCTGTTGCAACACTCCCTGACGTTTCCGCCACGGTTTGTTGTTTTAACGTGGTCGGGGTGTGACAGAAGAGTTGGTATCAGAGCCAATGGTTATAGGGAATTAGGTTATTAGTAATACTTTGACCTAGACTATAACTTTCTAGGACCCTAACACAAGTTTACTTGTGTTTAGAATTTTAAAACAATACCGTCACCTATCCTTAGGTGATAACCACAACGAGAACACAATAACGAATCCGCTTCGAAAATTAATCATCTATCCTTGGATGATTCATTACTAGGTTTTGAACCCTTTGTTATATGGTTTTGAACCCTTTTGAATTTTCAAAATCTCGTCAAAGTTAAATAATGTGAACACGTGCAAACTGGAAGAGTGAATGCCTGTACCCTGAGTTTTCTGTCTAAGGATAGAGTGTTCGTACAAATCCGCATTATCGGACCAGTCACTCTTACCTGGGAACTCTTGGGGTGAGTGTTCACTTATAGGCGAGCATGTCTTCGGTGATACATTATTATGACCTATTTACTTTGATTTGTCACTGCGTGTCGTTTGTTTGTTCGAGGTAACGAACAAATGATCGCCTTCCTTGTGTTTTGTCGATGTTTTCAATGCCTCCTTTGTTTTTCCAATTATCGACCTCACTCGTTTCTCATGTTTCCTTGTTAGACAATGCCTCCTCGACGCGATGCTCAAACTGATGCTCGAACTTATACTGCTGAGGAAGTCACAACCCTTGTCTCTCAGCAAATGGCTGCTGTGCTTCCAGGCATTGTGACCCAAATCCACAAACTATACAACAACAACAATAATAACAACAAAAATGCACCATGTAATTTCAAGAATTTCAATTATGCGAAGCCGCTTAAGTTTTCTGGGTCACAAGGAGCAATCGCGCTCCTGTAATGGTTTGAAAGTATCGAGAGCACTTTCAGACACGTGTAGTGTCCGAATGAGCGTAAGGTTGAGTTTGCATCTAGTGTATTCGAGAAGCGAGCTCTTACATGTTGGAACAGAGTAATGCGTGATAGGGGTGCCGAAGTGGCACTAGCACAAACTTGGGAAGAGCTCCGAGCTCTCATGATGAGAGAGTTCTGTCCCCGTTACGAGATTCGAGCTTTGGAACGGGAATTCGATGATTTGAAACAAGTCGGGGGAGAACACCGTGCTTATACGGATCGATTTGAGGAGCTCAGTTTGTTGTGTCCCACGATGGTTACCCCATTGGATAAGGCAATTGAGAGGTATATCGATGGTTTACCCGATTCCATGCAGGATATTATGACCGGTGTTAATCCTACTACCCTTCGTCAAGTAATTGAGTTGTCTGCTACCCTAACTGAGTCTCAAGTCAGAAAGGGTAAACTCACCCGCAAGGGTGATAAAAAGAAGTCAACTGATTCTGATAAGGAAAAGGGTAAGGGTAAGAAGCAGGGTGAGTCTTCGAAAAAGTCAAGGAAGCGCAAGGCTTCCCAAAACTTTGCTGTCACCAATCAAACTGCTCAGAACCCACCGACTCAACCTCCTGCGAAGAAAGCATATGCTGGCACCACACCTCATTGTACTCGATGCAACGGTCACCATGTTGCTCAACAGGCCTGTAAACAGTGTGCTACCTGTGGTAGACTTGGGCATTTGGCCAACATCTGTCGCTTTGGTCAAAATCAGGCCGCTCAGGTTCCAGCACAAGCTCAAGGGAATGCTGCGAGATTCCCACCTGGTTCGTGTTTTAATTGCGGAGAAATGGATCATTTCCGCAACAACTGCCCGAGATTGGTAAACGCGAATGCAAATGCGAATGTCAATCCGAATGGTAACGCGATAGCGAATGTAAATCCCGCTCATGGACGAGCATTCCATTTGAACGCAAACGAGACGAGGGCGGACAACGAAGTTGTTAACGGTACGTTTCTTGTTAACAATCAACTTGCGTCTATTCTTTTCGATTCTGGTGCCGATAGGAGTTTTGTTTCGTTATCCTTTGAGCCTTTACTTGCGATACCTAGAACTAAACTGAGGAAGCCCTTATCTGTCGAAGTTGCTACTGGTAAACCACTCGCACTCGATTCTGTTCTTCGTGGTTGTCAATTGAACCTCGATAACCATCTTTTCCCTATCGACCTCATACCGATGCAACTTGGGAGTTTCGACATTATCGTGGGGATGGATTGGTTAACCAAACATCATGCTGAGGTTGTTTGTTTCGACAAGATCGTTCGTATTCCTCTTTCCTCTGGTGATGTTCTTGAGGTTCGTGGCGAGAAACCATCTGTTGGTTTGAAACTCATGTCATGTATGAAAGCTCAAAGCTATCTATGAAAAGGATATGTTGCTTTCCTGGCACATGTCACCGAGGAGAAAGGCAAGAGCAAAAGTACACAGGATATTCCGGTTGTTCGGGATTATCCAGAGGTGTTTCCTGTTGAACTGCCTGGTTTTCCTCCGGTTCGTCAAGTCGAGTTTCATATTGACCTTGTACCCAATGCTAACCCGATTGCGAAAGCACCTTATCGTCTTGCACCTTCCGAGATGCAAGAGTTATCGAAACAGCTTCAAGAGTTATCTGATAAAGGATTCATCCGACCAAGTTATTCACCTTGGGGAGCTCCTGTCCTCTTCGTGAAAAAGAAAGATGGATCTTTTCGAATGTGTATCGATTATCGTGAGCTTAATAAGCTTACCATCAAGAATCGATATCCCCTACCTCGAATCGATGATCTCTTTGATCAGCTGCAAGGTGCTACCTGTTTTTCCAAGATTGATCTACGTTCTGGGTATCATCAGCTTCGTGTATTCGAAGAAGATATTCCCAAAACTGCTTTCCGCACGAGATATGGACACTACGAGTTTACTATCATGCCTTTTGGTTTGACGAATGCTCCAGCCATTTTCATGGACTTAATGAACAGGGTCTGTAAACCTTATTTAGACAAGTTCATCATTGTGTTCATCGACGATATTCTCATTTATTCAAAGTCTCGAGTCGATCACGAGCAACACCTTTGTTTGATCTCGAACTCCTAAAGAAGGAACAACTTTTTGCTAAATTCTCCAAGTGTGAATTCTGGCTTAAAGAAGTTCAGTTCTTGGGACATATAATCAACGAGCAGGGTATTCATGTGGATCCTTGCAAAATAGCAGCAATTAAGGATTGGAATACACCAACGACACCCACAGAAGTTCGTTCTTTTCTTGGCCTAGCTGGATATTATCGTCGTTTTATTGCAAACTTCTTGAAGATTGCGGTTCCACTCACTGCTTTGACTCAGAAGAATAAGCCTTTTGAGTGGGGACCCAAGCAAGAAAAAGCGTTCCAAACGCTGAAACAGAGACTTTGTGATGCTCCTGTTCTATCTTTACCCGAGGGAAACGATGATTTCGTTGTCTACTGCGATGCATCCAACTTAGGCCTTGGTTGTGTTCTTATGCAACGAGGTAAAGTTATAGCATATGCATCTAGACAATTGAAAGTTCACGAGAAGAACTACACGACTCATGATCTTGAGTTAGGAGCTGCAGTTTTTGCTCTAAAAATCTGGAGACACTGCCTCTATGGCACGAAATGTGTGGTTTTCACAGACCACAAAAGCCTCCAGCATATTCTTAATCAGAAGGAGTTGAACATGAGGCAACGACGTTGGGTTGAGCTCTTGAGTGACTATGATTGTGAGTTTCGCTACCATCCTGGTAAAGCGAATGTCGTAGCTGATGCGCTTAGTCGAAAGGAGCGAGTCAAGCTTCATTCTGTTCGAACTCTATCTGATCTTCAAACTCGTGTTCTTCAAGCCCAGCAATTTTGTGTTTCACAAAATTTGATAAATGAGGAATTGCCACATCAGCTTGAGCTTAAACTCGAAGCGAAAGACGATGGTTTGCTTTATTTCAAGGATCGTTTGTGGGTTCCGAAACAAGACGATCTTTGCACTTTAGTGATGGACGAATCTCATAAGTCTCGATATTCTATCCATCCAGGTGCTGATAAAATGTACAAGGATCTTCGTACCAAGTTTTGGTGGCCTGGCATGAAGAAAGATGTTGCCTTGTATGTATCGAAATGCCTAACTTGTCTCAAAGTCAAAGCTGAACATCAACGACCTTCTGGTTTGCTTGTACAACCAGAGATACCGGTTTGGAAGTGGGAGAACATTGCTATGGATCTCATCACTAAATTACCGCGTACATCTAAAGGTCACGATGCTATTTGGGTTGTCATCGATCGATTAACGAAGTCAGCTCATTTTATTGCGATTCGTGAGGATCTATCTGCTGATAAACTTGCAAAGATTTATGTTGATGAGATTGTATCACGACATGGTGTTCCTTTGGATATCATTTCCGATCATGATGCTCGATTTTCTTTTCATTTTTAGAAGACCATGCAATCTGCTATGGGAACCCAACTAAATCTAAGCACTGCTTATCATCCCCAAACAGATGGACAATCCGAGAGGACGATTCAAACTTTGGAGGATATGCTTAGAGCGTGCGTGATAGACTTTGGTGGTAATTGGGACTCTCATCTACCAATGATCGAGTTCTCTTACAACAATAGTTATCATGCTAGCATCAACATGGCACCATTCGAAGCTCTTTACGGTCAAAAATGTCGTTCACCTGTCTGTTGGAATGAGGTCGGTGAGGCTCAGCTTACTAGACCTGAACTCATTTTGGAAACAACAGACAAAATCAAGAAAATTCGCGATAATCTTGTGACAGCTAGAAGCCGTCAAAAGAGTAATGCGGATATGCGACGTAAGCCCCTAGAATTTCAAGTCGGGGACCATATCCTACTCAAGGTGTCACCTTGGAAGGGAGTGGTGAGATTTGGAAGGAAAGGAAAACTTGCACCACGATATGTTGGACCATTTAAGATTGTTGAAAGAGTTGGAAAGGTTGCCTATCGACTAGAGCTACCTCCAGAGCTTGGAAATATTCATCCGACTTTTCACGTGTCCAATTTGCGAAAGTGTTTAGCTGACGCTGATCTTCACATTCCTCTCAACGAGATCCAAATCGATGAAACGATGCACTTTGTCGAGATACCTGTGGAGATAGTGGACCGTACATTCAAACAGTTGAAGAACAAACGGATTAAATTAGTCAAAGTTCGTTGGGAGTCCAAACGTGGCCCAGAGTTCACTTGGGAACGTGAGGACCAAATGAAGGAGAAATATCCGCAATTGTTCTCACAAGTTTCCTCTAGTTAAAATTTCGGGACGAAATTTCCTAAAGTAGGGGAGACTGTGACAACTGTGCTCTTTAATCGATGAACAACACAAAACAATGTTAATTATCAATAATACAATGTTTTTTGGTTTTATTATGTGTGTATTTGTGTTTGGTGATTTTACAATTCGATTCGATTTCAAGCTTTAAATCGCTTTCTGGAAAGTTATACGCAAACTGGTGCGTAAATGCAGTCAGTTTAACGCGACAAACACTCTGGGATAGTGAAATAGGCTTAACATACCTTAAATAACCTTCACATAACTTAGAAATAAGTTTTGTATAGTTTGGTGTGTCGAAAACAAGTTTGTTCGATCGCAGGGACTATTTGTGTCAAACTGTGAAACTATACCGATTTATATAGTAATGAACATTCCGGAGCTTGATCATAAGTTAAACATACCATAAATATCCTTTACATAGCTTAGAAATAGGCTTTGAGGGATTTGGTATGCTAAAATAAACTTATTGGTCATTCAGGGACTAAAAGCGTCAAACAGTGCACAAGTTTGCATTTTCGTGCATATGTTACGTTCTGAATATATCCGGACACCTAAAAATTTATGTAATCATTAAAATATTTTATTTTAGTGATTGGCATGATAAAATTCCATTCGTCGCTTAATTTGGATCGTTATTGCGTTCGTTACGACTTCCGTCGTAATTAACCGAACAACGCAACCGTACGACCAAACGAACCGACATCCGAGATGTTTTTGAGCATGTTTTGAGTTCCCAATACTTTAACATCATTTTAGAGCCTTGAATGAGGTTAACGGAGCTTAAACGTGTCAAAAATGGGCCGAAATGCATGTTTTGCAAGTTCAGGGACTAAAACTGACAATCTGCCAAAGATGGTCAGGCGGGGCGCGTAAGACTAAGTGAAGTCTTATGCGGGGCGCGAGGGCATGCCAGACAGAAACATTGAATTTGGTCATTTAGCTCGTTTTTGCTGGTTTTGATCTCTAGTTTTCAATGCTAGGGGCTGGCTTGTGTGTTCTCCAAGTCCCCCAATCAGTCCTTAACACTTGTATGGCTTGGATCATGCCCTCTTCTCCAAGAAACGATCCTAACGGTTTGCGAAAAACTATATATAGCCATCCATTTCACTTGTTTCTTTGCTCATTCATTCTTCTCTTCTCAACCATCTGATTTGGAAGGCTCCTTCAAGTGTTTGGAGCTTTCTAATCTCATTGGGAACTTGGTTTTCTTGTAGAAAAGATAGCAAGGACCCATTTTAAGCATTCTTTCATTCTTTTTATTGCTTTCTTAGTTTGAAAGTCAAATATAGTTTGACTTTCAACTTTGACCACGAGATGGTCAACGAGAAGTTCGTTCGAACTTCACAACGTGAGCGTAATCACGTTGGTTATAGTCCTTAGTGACTATACCCGCTGATTACCACGTTAACTAGGTGTGGTGTAGTGACGAGTCAAAGTTTCGGTCAAATGTGTTTTAGCACGCATTTTGCAAACGGAACTACTAGTAGGTATCAAAACACTTTGTTTTGATACCAAATCGTTGCTTTGACATGTTTAGCTCGTCGCTTTTAGTTAGTGCTTGTTTAGAGTCGTAAGTCGAGCGGTCTAAACCACCGCTTAGACTTTCGAACTCGACCCGTTTGGTCGATCATTAGGATCCGACCAAGCATGGTTAGTGACCATAGTTGCATAGGGAATAACCTTCTGAGGTTATACCTTATGGTCACCGAGTTTAAGTAGTTATATGATAGGTGGTTTATATGCCTTAGGTAAATTACCAAAATGCGCTTTTCATGCATAATTGGACTTTAAGCATATGTAACCTAACTTTTGTCACCTAAACTGATTATGCAACTTATTTAAACATGTTTAGGCATATACTACTTGTCATAGGACTAGTTAGACGTCTCGAACGCGCGTTTGCGCGCACGACGCGTTAAAGTAGCGTAAGCTACCTTAATGGGTCGCGATGGGTCGAAAGCACTTAGGTTAGGTCTCAATCTAGGATGTAGGTTTTGTTAAACCATATCACATGAGTTCCAACACTCATTTGGTTTACAAGACCTCATTCTGTCTAATCTCCCGTTTTAGGTGTCTATTGTTTGTCTAAGTAATTTGATTATTAGGTGTTGCTTGAGTTTCCTTGGTTTGATTGAGCTTGTTGAGTTCTTTAGATTGAGGATACTTTGCACTTCAATGTGAGTACATAGTTCCCTTATTTTGCTGTTTTCAATTGTTTTGGGGTGATTCATATGTACAAAACGAATTTCAAGGTTTAAACGATGATTTCAAAAAAAAAAAACGATTAAGATGGTTTATACGAAACTAATAACGATTTCAATAATGTGAACAAACTTGTTGGTTGTAATTACATATCGAATGACATTCATTAGCTCTGACCAAGCCGACCAGTATTAGGTTATGGTACCATAGGATCTGACAAATCCCGTTATCAGACTACACCCATGGTTATGTGTGGGGGTTATGTAGGTAACGACCGAATTTGTGATTATTAACTTACCCTTTGGTGGTTTGTTAATACGAGAAACGAGGTAGTCAAGTCACGAAGGTTTGAATGTTGTTAGCGAGACGACCAAAAGTAGTTTCACTATTAAAACGAATACGATTTTATGACGAGTTAAACGATTTGAAACGAGTTAAACGAATTAAACGATTGGTTTGGGGTAGTGATTAGATAATGGGACGGGTGTAGCATGATAAAATCATGGTAGATACGCCGCTGGTACATCTTATATATAAGTGCTTCTATCATACTACATTGCGTGTCGTTATTTCGTTCACTTGGGAAACGATTTGAAACGATGTCACACAACGAGGTTTTTGAAATGATATAAACCATACGAGTTTTATTAACGAGTTTTATGAGATGTTATACGATTTGGTTTATTAAAACAAATGTTTTTGGGTTAAGAATCATGGCTACGGGATTTTTATAAACTATAACCAATTCGATTTGTGTTGGTTAATTATGTTGCAATACACTTTTCAAAACGAGGTTTGTACTTTTGACTCTTGTAGTCTAATGAGGTACTGCAACATATAAACGAGCCATGAATCTGATACTCTCATAAAACCTATGTACTCGCCAGCATTTCTTTGCTGACTTTATTTTTACATATGTTTCAGGTGGTATTGCTTGATGTTGCTTGCTAGGAAGCTTGTGTCACATAGGACCTGGACGAGGCCTTAGTGACTTAAAAACAGTTATAAACAATGTGTAGTTCGTTTGTTTTGATTTAAAGACAATGTACATTACCTAATAATTCAATAAAACGAAACATTTGGTTACTATGGTTGTGGAACAATAATTCTGTTGCAACACTCCCGACGTTTCCGCCACGGTTTGTTGTTTTAACGTGGTCGGGGTGTGACATTATTGGCTGAAACGGGTGTAGTAGATTGCAAGCCGGTTGATACTCCAATAGTGGTGAATCACAATCTTAAACTTAACAGTGAAACTGAATTAGTAGACAAAGGGAGATACCAAAGGTTGGTAGGGAAATTAATCTACCTAGCCCACGCTAGACCCGATATTGCATATGTTGTTGGGGTAGTTGGTCAGTTTATGCACTCACCTCGAACGGATCATATGGAGGCGGTCATGAGGATTCTTCACAATCTTAAGGGAACTCCGGGAAGGGGAATTGTTTTTCAGAAAAATGGGCATCTAAATATTGAGGCGTTTACCGATGCTGATTGGGAGGGTAATCCAAATGACAGAAGATCAACTGCAGGATATTTTGCCTTGGTTGGAGGAAATTTGGTCACTTGGAGAAGTAAAAAACAGAAGGTTGTTTCATTGTCGAGTGCTGAATCTGAGTTTAAAGGGATTGTCAAAGGAATTGCGGAAGTTTTGTGGTTAAAGAAACTAATGAATGAGATTCGATTTCCACACAATCGTCCAGTTCAATTAATGTGCGATAACAAGGCAGCCATAAAGATTTCTGAGAATCCCGTACAACACGATTGAACCAAGCATGTAGAGGTGGATCGACATTTTATAAAAGAGAAGATTGAAGATGGTATTATTGAACTTCCTTTTGTGAGGTCTGAAGATCAGTTGGCAGATATTCTCACAAAGGCAATCACAGGGAAAAATTTTGAATCTGTCTTGTGCAAGTTGAGCATCGGAAATCCAACTGCTCAACTTGAGGGGGAATGTCAGAATAACGGATTAAAATAGCAAAGTCAAATCAAATGAATTAAAGGGAGAAATTCATTCCATAGTTAGTGGGATATCAATCTTTACCTTATTGTGTAAATTATTTCTTAAATTATTTTGTATTCTCTCCTATAAAAGGGATCATGTAATCGGTGGAAGTAATATAAGAAAATAATTATCTTTTCCTTACAAAAAGACAGAGGGTGTGCCACCGCTCTGGGCTCTGGGCCCAAAGCTTTTGGGGCCCGAAAATATTTTTCATTCGGTTTATGCTTATAAAGAAATTGCTGATTGCTGAACCAATTAAGAACATAAGTTTAATATGGTGGAGATGGTTGCCTGATTGTATCTTTATCCAAGATATGTAGGTTCGAAGCAAGCCAACACAAAAGTTTTTTAGTTCTATTCAAACCATTTTTTTAATTTTGCATGGATATCAGTGGATATTAGGCCCTTAATAGTGGATTTTTTTTTAAATTAGCTTCATCAAAAAATAAAGCAAGTGGTGGTTATTCAATTTATTTTGTTTAAATTAAGTTTAATTGTTTTGTTTATAAAAATGATTGTTTAAGTTAAATCTTTATATTAATTGATCAATTGTTTGTCATTTTTATTATTTTTTATTGAGGTAAACATGTAATTATTTAAAAAATAATGACTCTTTGAGTCTGTATGTATTCACCCTATTTTGACTGATCCATATCTTGTCCCCTACTCAAAATTCATGTATTCGCCACCGGTTCAAGCTTAATTTGCATGTTGAGAGAAGAGAAGGGAACAGTGAGAAAAAAGCAACAATTTTTGTTTTGTTTCTATCTTGTATTTGTATAGTTTGATTTATAAAAAAATAGGCCATAAAACATAAATAATATGATGTAGGGGCCCATTTTTGTTTACTCGAACAGGGCACAAAAGAATATAAGTTTTCAGAGACGGCCCTGGTTTCAAACCATGAAACCGCCCAAACAGGTTATGAGTTTGGTTTCGCGGTCGGCTTTTTTTAATAACTTTCGGTTGGTCGGTTTCAAAATATCAAACCGTGACGAATGTTTTGGTTTATGGTTTATATAAAAAAACCGGCCATATAAAACCAAACCGGACCGTGATATCTAATCATATATTTTTGTCGTTTAGATATTTCATATCATAAATATTTAATTATTACTATATATTACTAAACGAATTGAAATCAATAGTGATTTTAATATTATAATAATAGTTATTTTCTTTACTTTTAAACTTTAATTATTTTTTTAATATCAGGTGTTGGGATAAGCTTGGTGTCAACCGGTATCGAACCAGTACTGGTATCGAAAATACAGGGACGGTCCTGTTCGGCATCAGTACCTAAAGGTAAAAACCGGCACTAATACAGAAAACGCCAAAAGTTGGCGCCGAATTGATATTGGAAATCTTTTGGTTCGGGAAATTCAGTGCTGCTACCCGGTACCATTTGCTCATCCCTGATCACGGTTACCGTACAAACAACGGTATCATATAACTTTTTTTTTGTTGATTTTCTTCAACTTTTAATTTTTTCTTTTTTTAGTTTCAGAGGTAGGGATGAGCTCAGTGCCAACCGATACAGAACACCGGTTACGGTACCGGTATATGAAGGTAAAAAACGGTTGTGAACCGGTATCAGGAACGCCAAAAGTCGGTACCAAATTGGTACTTAAGATCTTTCGGTTCGGCAAATTTAGTACCGGTACCCAGAACAATTTGTTTGTGTAAAATAAGAATAAAGTAAACTGGGTGAACATTGAGCTGGGGTTTTGAAGCTTCTGTATTAGACATCATACACCTTTTTTAAACTTCTTTTGTGTGTATTCAGTTTTAAACTTATAATATGCAATCGCATATTATTTTTAGTTCAGTTGTTTTGGACAGTAGAGGTTTTCTTAAAAACACATCTATGCAGTACTTTGGCTACATGTTTAAAGAAGCTTGTATTCTACTATTCTAGACAACTCAGATTAAATTATTAAAACTGGCAGTTTTTATTTATATATTATGAATTTTATATAAAAGGCCCAATAAAACCCAAACCGTCAACAACGGTTTGGTTTTTAAGATGAAGGGTTTGGTTTCAGTTTTCAATAAGAAAAAAATTTATTAACGGGTTGGCTTACAGTTTGACCTAAAACCAGACCATGAACACCCCTATCTTTTATTCAATAAAATAGGGTGTGGCTGTCTTGTAAAATACGTTGAAAAGGAACAAAATGTGTGTATGGAAAAGTCACTCGGATCCATGCCAAAAATATATTCTAACACACATTTTTTTCAACCCTCTACAGGTAACTCACTATGTACATATGAGAAGTTGAGCTAACATTCACAATTCTATACTACCATAATTTTGTGTAATTCCTTTGGTACTCTTATGAGAAGTTGAGCTAACTTCTCATTTGTAGTTGTAGGGGTGTGTATGGGTTGGTTTTGACAAAAAACCATAACCATAACCACTATGTCGGTTAATGGATAACCATGGTTATGGTGGTTATGGTTATTCGGTTTTGATGGTTATAGCAGGTCGGTTATGGGTGGTTAACCGTGTATTTAGCTTAGCTAAAAATAACTAAATATTTTTACATGTAATAAAGTGTTGCATATTTGTATACATTAGTATATTACATAGTATTAAAAAATACATAAAATCTATAATATTAATACCAATTATTATCAAATATTCAAATAAAGTGATATGATACATTCTATAAATTTAAATAAACATTCAACCAAAACCACAAAATGATATGAAAAACCCATAAGTACTAAAAATCTTGAGTCAAAAAAATCAAATATTAAAAATATGGTAAAAAGTCCTAAATACTACAAAGATTTATTACATGTCGGTTCAGTTCGGTTATGGTGGGTATGGAAAAATGATAACCATAACCGACCCGCTAAGTTCGGTTTTCAAAAAAATCATTAACCGACCCACCGGTTTTTTATTCGGTTCGGTTTTTTCGGTTCGGTTTTGTCGGTTAATTCGGTTATGGTTCGGTTCATTCGGTTTTTTCCACACCCCTATGTAGTTGTATGTCTAAATGTCTTGATGCAATGCTGCTAAAAGAATTACAATGCACTTGTAAAATGTTCCAATACAAATTAACTTATTATGATTTTATTGAAACACAACGTTGTATTTTTCTTGCTCAATTAGGAATTTAGGATAGCATTAGAAATGAGGATATATGTGAGAAGGTTGGAATGATGAATATTGAGAAGTTGAGGCAACATTATTAAGAGGTGGTTTGATACGCTGTACAAAGTACATGTTATAACATCAATAACGATCCGGTTGAGTGCGCCGCCGTATCAAAAGCTAGTTAATCTTTAAACTATAAATTTATGAATGAGCTCAGTATCAACCGATACCAAAAATCCCAAAAAATGAGTATCGGTACCGAAAATATCAGGGTTCAGTACCGGTACTGACCAATATTAGAAGGTAAAAAACGGTACCGAAAACTCTAAATGTCGGTACCAATTCTGAACTAGTACCCGGTACCATTTTCCCATCCCTATATTAATGTAACAATATCAAATATAATACGTGTTTATCTATTAATTTTTTTTTCTTAATTTCATAATTTTTTATACCCAATTCCGTATCATATGGGTTTCTTCTTTCTTTCTTCCTTTTTTTGCTTTTATTATACCGCTAGTATGTAGTATAGTATAGATTGTAGACCTAAATTTTATAAACCTTACATGAATTTAAATAACACCTAATCAAAATTCAATATATGTATTTTTAGATAAATCCATAAGTAATTATCTTATATTAGATATCGGTAGGTGGTGTCGTATAACTCAACACAAACTTTGACTTTTGAGAAGAATCTCTCTATATATATTGAAAATCCTTAAAAACGAGTGAGAATTGCAATAAAATTAAAATCAGATCATGATTTGTTATATAACATTTGAAAAAGTCAAACTGTTACTTATGTTTGTCTATTGCTACTTGCTAAATGCCAACTCACTAGCAAAGAAAGTATGCATATGCAAAGTCTAAGTCAACCCCAATTTGCTTATACTTTATATACTCCTTTGGTATTAAAAAAATATGTTGGATGATCTTAATGCATCTCAATCCCCATAAATTTCAACCTCTGAAAGAGAAGCTCAAGTTGACTGATAATGGCTTCCCAACGAGAAATTTTTGATGTTTCAGGCCCTTTGCACCTGCTAAACTCTTTCGATTGGTACATATTGTTGTTATAAACCTGAAAATTTCGCTTTAAATTGTCTAATATTCGAATAAGCGTTTAGATTTCGCTTTACAGGAGAAACACATTTCATCGGAGATCTGTTGCCGCGTGCCTCGTTCAAGGCGTTTACGTTTTGGAAAAGGATCGTCAGCGTGGAAGCAGCGGGCATGAACACGAAACTCACGCTTCGCCTTGGTGGGAACGGTTTCATTTTCAGTTGAATCATGTGCTTGTAGACGATAGTGATTTATCGTTTTTTGGAGCGATTTACGAGCTCAAATACGCACATCCGTTTTTTTATCAGTCTAGCCCGCTCCCTCCAAGGTATCACGAATAATGAAAACCCTGTAAAGTATTATGTAAAGTATTATAAAAAAATACAATAAGAATAATTACAAAGAATAACTAATTATAAAACAAATTCTACTATATTGTGTGCATATATTAAGTGTATATAAACCAATTTGTCGTTTTTTTATCGCTTTTTTTGTCACAAAACTAAAACCCTTTCTTATACGTCGGAATTTCATAAGAAATGTGTTGGCATTTTCGTTCGTAGAAAATGCGTAGGAAATTTTAATAGGAATAATAGCAGTTTTCTAGTAGTGATACTTTGTTTCTAATAGTTGTTATTGCTATTATTTCAACTCATGACTTATCATCTATATGTATTGAGATCACATTGTATTTGTATTGTATCATGATCACATGTCTATTGGTATTATATAACAATAAACCCTAACTAATATCTTCTAATATATTCTCTCTAACAGATATGTAATAGCTTTTCGTGGAACAATCTCCAGATCTCTCACCAGATCTGAAGATATGCGACTCAACTTAAAATGCGTATTCGATAACCTCGAACAAAGCCCTCGATTCCGTACGGCTTTCGAAGCTATCTCAAAAGCCGTAGCAAATGTGGGAGCTCAAAGCGTGTGGTTAGCCGGACACTCGTTAGGCGCCTCAATCGCAATGCTGGCCGGGCGAAACATGGCAAAGTCTCGATCTCAACTCGAAACCTATCTCTTCAATCCGCCTTTCATTTCAGTTCCCCTAGAGAAAGTGATACCAAACCAAACTTTGAAACATGGAGTCCGCATTGCAGGCAGTCTTGTAACTGCTGGAATCGCGACAGCAATGAAGGGTAGGAATAAGGGTCCGGAAGAGGATCCCTTTGTTGTGTTGTCCGAATGGATGCCGAATATGTTTGTGAACCCGGCTGATCCGATTTGTGCTGAGTACATTGGGTACTTTCAACATAGAGATAAGATGGACCGGATGGGTGTAGGGAAGATTGAGCGAGTCGCGACGAAATATTCGATCGGGAGTCTGGTTTCCGGAGCGATAGGGAGAGATTCGGAGCCGGTGCATCTTCTACCAACGGCTTATTTGACGGTGAATTTGAGTTCTTCTGAGGATTTTAAACAAGCTCATGGAATACATCAATGGTGGCAACCACATTTTCAATGGCAGTCTAAGCTTTACAAGTTCAAATAGGGGTTTGTTAATTCATTTATGTTTCGGTTCCATGATATGAAACATAACTGATTTAGGTGTTTGTCTTGCGATCTTGTCGAAGTATGAATAAAAAGGATAAGTTCCCTTTTTTTGCATGAAGGGTAAGTTGTAAATATATGTGGTTTTAAACAGTTTGATCATTCAGTTTGCTTGAATTTGAATAAGCATTTATCACTATTTTTTTAGTAATCCAAATCCAAATTAAATTATCCAAGTAACCAATATCAATTCAACTATCGTATCTCCAATGTAGATTGCTAAAAAACCCTTATAAACACGTTGACTCAACTCCTACGTTAGCAATGCATCAGTTCTTCTAAAACACCAAATTTCTCTTCAATGGTTCACAAATTTCTTTACAATGTTCATGTTATGGTCAGCTTTCAATTTTATTTTGAGTAAAATGTCAAAATGGTATGGTCCCTGAGTTTAGGCCACTTTAGTTCAAAAATAAAACTTTTCCACTTTAGTTCAAAAATAAAACTTTTTGTATATGAAATAAAACTTTTTGTATCTACGTCCCTGCGGTTTCATTTTTGTTGCCATTTTCATCTAATTGGCAAACTGGGTTAGAATTTTCTATTAACTTCTCCCACTTTTTGTCGTTTTCCTCTTTAATTAAAATATATTATGGCATAAAATGACGATTATACATTCATTTAAATGAGAAAAACGACAAAAAAAGGAGAAGTTAACAGAAAATCCTAACATTTTTCTACCGATTAGATGAAAATGGTAACAAAAATGAAACCTTAAGGACCTAGATACAAAAAGTTTTATTTTTAAAGTAAAGTGACAAAAATGGCCTAAACTTAGGAACCATTTTGGCATTTTACTCTTTTATTTTTCATAAGTAAATAATTTATTATATATATATCAAGTTACCTATAAAAAGTTAATTAATTTGTCATTGTAGCAACCACCAAGACATTCAATAACAAACATATTTTGATTGTGCATTTTGTCTATCGATTTCATACTATTGTTCGACGGTGATTCTTTGATCAAACATGATCATCATCACTATTTGTATTAATCGCTTCCGTTGTTGTCGACAATCCAAGCTCATCCTTCACCATGAACGACAACCCAAGAATGCGCCATGGACGAAAGCTGGTGTTTTCCGCATTACTCATGGTAGAGCTTCATGAATTGAACAACCCCGTTAAGAGGTGCTCTTATGTGAATAACCCAGATTACCTGATTTTGAAGCATTACCTCTTCAACCTACTACCCTATTATACAATGTATATGCGAAGTAAAAGTCAAACCCGAATTGTTTATTTTGTTTTTGTATTTATTCCTTTGTATAATATCATTTAAAAAAAAGTCATAGCATAGAATACATATTTTTAAATCTATGATACATATATCTTTCTAAATAGTTATTTGTCAATATTCTGGGTAATTTAAGATTAAATGCATAACAACTCTCTCATTGGTATACCTAGAAAATTAAGAGGAAGCAACAATCCAATTCAACAAGATACTCAATAAACACAAGGCGAACAAACAATTAAGAATCCCAAAATACAGAGAGTTAGAAATAAGGAACAATTGTATATTTCCCCTTAAAAAACTGTTTAATTGCGTATTTACTCAACTTAGAATTAAAATTGCATATATCCCCTTACTTAACTATTAAAATTGCATATATCCCCTTCCTTAACTAATATAATTGCAAATTTACCCATTTTGATTTATTTTATTAAAACAAGTTATATAATGACTTTTTTTACCCTTATTTTTACTAAAACTAAAAAAAAATATTTATTCATTTTTCTAGTCTTTATGAATTTTTCACAATTCTTTAAAAAAATTCATATTTATTCATTTTTACTAAAACTTAAATACTGAAATAAACCGCTAAACTAGTAAAAATGAATAAATATGTATTGATGTTTTTGACCGGTATAATAATAATAGTATTATTTTTAATATACCTGAAAATATCTTCTTTTTTAACAACAAACTACACTATTTTTAATATACTTTTATTGTTTACTAATTACTGCATTTTACAGGATTTTAACCCTTCACCTTTAGGACAAAGGAAATACACCTTATCACCATAATATATAAAAAAACGTACTTTGATTTTATATATCATAGTAAGCCTTTCTGTCACGACCCCCGACCCACCCTGGACGGAATCGGGTGCCGTGAGCAGTCCCGTGGTACCGGTGATTATTTTTGAAAAACATTGCAGCGGAATTTTCATTAGGACCGTGAGTTAGGAATAATATCAGAGTTTAGAAAACACCGGATTTTATTTAAATAGATGGGATAACTCCCTATTTTAAAATGGTAGCTTTAACAAAGATAAATTTTATTTTATAAAACAATATTTCTTTAATAAGCCAATTCTTGATGCCTTTCAGTGCCGTATCCAGCCTTATGATAATTTCCTGAAACATGTTTGAAAAAAGTTTTGTCAGCGGGAATGCTGAGTGAATTCATTCCATTTTTATACAAATATATTGTTATACCTTACAGTATTAAGGTTTTATATTTATTTGCATTTACCTTACTCAATCAGTATTTTGTCACATAATAGCAATTCCAATATAACAGCAATAATATCACTCATTGGTTTACTTTCATTCAATAGTGAATTAATCAAATAACTTATACTTTACTGTTATTCAATTTATCTATCATTAGGCAATTCCTATGACTGGGTCATATCACTGTTGATCATTCTTTCAACTAGTGACTCTGACCATATCACTTGTTCATAACACTGTTGATCATTCTTTCAACTAAGGTCTTTGGTCATATCGCTGTTGATCATTCTTTCAACTAGCGATTCTATTCATGGCACTGTTGATCATTCTTTCAACTAGTGCTTCTGGTCATTATCACTGTTGATCATTCTTTCAACTAGTGATTCTAATTATAACACTGTTGATCATTCTTTCAACTAGTGTCTTTGGACATATCACTGCTGATAATTCTTTCAGCTAGTGACTTTGGACATAATGATGTCTTATTACTTGGTCAAATATATTATTTCTAGCACCAAATCATGCAATTCAGAATAATGACATTTTATGTCAATTATTATAACTTATCAAAACATATTAATTCACTAATTGTAATATCAGTGTATAGTAACCTGACTAAAAGTATTATATTTGACTATGCACCATTTAGATTTATACATAATAATTTAATATTAAGAATAATATTAGTTGTGGTCATGCTAACCTTCTGTATAATACCTCCCATACCAGTAAAATATAATAACTTAATCACTGTAAGTATAACTGGTAACCATTTAGGATTTTAGAAAGCATTTTGTAATATAATTGTTTCACAAAAAGTGATAAAACTGTGATAAAAGAGTATGGACTCACAAACGGTGAGAAAAGAGAAATGAACTCACAGTGCAGATTTCTACGGGCAAAGTTTAGTCTACAGATAAGCCTTGATGTATTGCTGATTCAATTTAAGCAGAGTCTAGTCTATTGATTAGCCTAATTCACACAAACGGGTTTGTAACTAATACAGCAATTACGACAATTCACGAGATTAAACCTTCACAACAATTAATCAGTGCAATACTCGATAATTCAATCGGATTCACAACGAATAACAGAGCATAGTCCGAATTCGAACAGCACTCTAATATTCAAGTCGAAATCACGATGAATAATCAAAGTACAAGCTCAATTGAGCAGCACCTGGACTATCGTTGGATAGTTATAATCGATCGGACGTTGAATCGTAATAGCGATCGAGTTATTACCCTGATTGTGGCAGCGATTCGAGGTTTGTGTGTTAATTGGGGTAAACAGAGCATAACTCCGTGCCTCAGACGAATTTCTTCGTCGTTCAAACGTAGAATTTCAAGTCCCAACCTCTCCTATTTATACATGAAGTTTGACCCTGTCGCGTAGCGCGAGGGGTACCCCCCATGGGCGTCGCGCTACGCGAGTGGTAACCTATTTTTTATAGGTAGCTTCGTGTCTAAGTAGCTTAGCTGAGTTGATAAAATTGTAAAATTCTAAACGGCCAACAAGTTATTTAGATAATCGTAACTAGGGTTTTGCCCCCCCCCCCCCCCCTGAGTTTTAGGGGCCCTGATCCTGATTCTGATTGTTCTGGAAATTTTAGGGTTAGTGCAGAATTACTTGGGTTTCTCAATTAGGGTTTTCTTAATAGCTAATTACCATCCTAATTATGGATTTTAGTGACAGTTGTTACATCCTCCCCACCTTCATAAAAATCTCGTCCTCGAGATTTGGGTTATGATATTTCTGTTAGATTTATGTCATAATTTAGTTAATGGAACTGGATTTTAAGGTAAATGACACAGAGTCAAATTTTGTGAATACTAGTTGTATCAGTAGAGTTTAAAAAAGTTCAACTGAAATAGTTCAAGAAATCGATGACTACTGAATGAGATGAAATGATATAGTTTCGAATAGGACTAGGTTCAAGTCAACAGATATATGATCAAATAGATATCTGTTTACAGTTAGTGAAATGACTTTTTAGAATAAAATTCATGATCAAAAGAAAACTTACTTTGATTGGCAACTGGGGAAGACTCAGAATTGATAAGCTCAAAATAGAAGTATAAAAATGATTGTCAACTATCGAACCAAAAGGAAAAATGTGTTGACATTAACTTGCAAGGATATACTGGAATATAATAGAATTTAGTGTATCATTGTCTTAATACATAATTGCATCAAGACTGCTTTCAAATGATGAGTCAAACGAAAGATATACGTGGGTTTTGAATGATTCGTATGATTAGGATTAGCCCAAGCTACAAGTTTGTAACGACTCCGCAAGGTGTCGTAATGATTGGAATAATTTTAATAATTACGGTGCTCGAACAATTTCACCGTATAATCAACTGAAAGTTTAGATGAAGAAAACTTGGATATTTATTTCAAATAGGAGTTTCAATTGATGATGAAAAAGACCAAATGAATTACTCTAAAATTTTCGATAAATAATGAAAGAAACGTTTAAGAAGTACACCGGAATATGGTACGAATTTTGTGTACTTTTATCTTAACACATAGTTGTATTAAGACTGGTTAAGAATATGAACCAAAATTAAAATTCGTATATTAGGAGTGAAATTGAAAATAGTTCAAGCTATAAATTTATTATGACGCCACAAGGTGTCATAGTGATTGAAATAGTAGCGGTGAATGAAACGAGTTTCACCGTCAAATGAAGTAAATCAAATGAAGTAAATCCGAATGTTTCAATAAATTATTTTGGATTGAAATTGAAATAATTGAAGAAAGTTTTTCGATCGAAGATAATAAGGCAATAAGGATTACGAAACGCTCGATAGATACACGGAAATATGAAATGAATTTGTGTATCATTATCTTAGCACACGATTGTGTTAAGATTGTTTTGATAGGATAAATCAAAGCGGATTCAACATGAATGAATAATTAAACCCGTATGTAAGAGGTGCAACGAGATTAGCACAAGCTTCAAATTTGTGAAAACGTCACCACAAGGTGATCGTGACCAAATAAATGATTCAACGAAAGTGAAAACTAAACAAGTTTGGTATGGATCTGAAATAGAGGAAATATTTGACGGAATGTATTTATTTATGAACTTTTATTTGTACTAGGGTCAAATGATAACTTAACTTAGATATATATCAGTGACTACGTCTGGAATCATCTCTACTTCTTGTGTAGTAAGTGCGTATGCTAGCGCGTTCTTCTTAGCTCTGTTTGTTGTTCTAGCCTTGTTGTCAGATGCTTTGGTTAGTTTCGGGCAATATGGTTTGATGTGTCCGGTTTCCCCGCAATTGTAACAGATGTTAGTTTTCCTTCTACACTCTTCCTCTATGTGCCCAGTCATCTTGCAGAAGTCACAGTAGGGTGTGTTCCTAAAACGACATCGTCCTGAATGCGTTTTGTTACTGTTTCTGCAGATAGGTTGCTCTAATGACGGTTCAGTTTCTTTCTTCTTGAGTTCTTGGAAAATTTTCTGGGCTAATTCTTTCTTCTTGTTTTCTTCTCTTGTGCGGATTAGTCCATCTGTCAGCATGTTAGCTAGTTCAACTGCTTCCTCAATAGTCTGGGGTCTAACGGCCTTGACTATGTCTCGGATTTCGCTAACTAATCCCCAAATATAACGAGAAATTAGTACGGGTTCTGGCGAAGCCAGAGTTGGCACCATTCTTGCATATTCGAAGAATATTGTCGTATATTCACGACAATTTACATCTATCATTTTATGATTTAGGAATTTGTTAGTTATTCTTTCCTTTTCATAAGGAGGACAAAATTTTCTTTCTACTACTTCCTTGAATTCTTCCCAGTTTATGGCATAAGCCATGGTCCTTCCTTTTGCTTGAAGAATAGTATTCCACCATTCTAATGCTTCTTCCTTAAAGAGGTTAGATGCATACATCACCTTATCTTCTTTGGCACATTTGCTGATCGTAAGAACAGCCTCTGTCTTTTCCAACCATCGCAAAGCAGCCGTGGCACCTTCACTGCCCACGAACTCAGTTGGTTTACAAGCTAGAAATGCTTTGTAGGTACACCCGAGAATCCTCGTCTTCTTCTTCTTGGGAAATGGGGTTTTGGTAATATCATTATTACCACTATTATCACTATGGTTAAGACTATCGTCACGGGTATGCTTACTGCTCATAGCTTTGGTAGGTTCTATGGGATTTTTAACAGCTTTAATTATTAAGGGTAAAGCATTAGCTATTCCTTGAGCTATTAGATTTTCTATAGCATTTTTATCCAAAGGATTTTCATTATTAGCATGAACTTCTGAATTATGTGATACTTCATTCGACATCTGGATTGCAAATATTTTCACTTATTAATATCACAGGGTAATTAAACAAAATAATACCTCCAGGATATTATATGTGCATATAGACATATACATATTCATGTATAACACATAAGTTAATTTGTATTAGTTTCCTAACTTTATTGTTTAGGTATTAAAGAACACCTAATTAGCTTAAACAAGTGGCTTAACTTATACAAAGGCATCTTTTCTTATTCAACTTTTGAATGTTATCAGATGTGCTACCAGTTAATAGCAATCTCCTAACTCTTTTATTTAAGTTTAAATACAACACTTATAGGCTCAGAATAATGGCTTAGCTCTGATACCACCTTCTGTCATGACCCCCGACCCACCCTGGACGGAATCGGGTGCCGTGAGCAGTCCCGTGGTACCGGTGATTATTTTTGAAAAACATTGCAGCGGAATTTTCATCAGGACCGTGAGTTAGGAATAATATCAGAGTTTAGAAAACACCGGATTTGATTTAAATAGATGGGATAACTCCCTATTTTAAAATGGTAGCTTTAACAAAGATAAATTTTATTTTATAAAACAATATTTCTTTAATAAGCCAATTCTTGATGCCTTTCAGTGCCGTATCCAGCCTTATGATAATTTCCTGAAACATGTTTGAAAAAGGTTTTGTCAGCGGGAATGCTGAGTGAATTCATTCCATTTTTATACAAATATATTGTTATACCTTACAGTATTAAGGTTTTATATTTATGTGCATTTACCTTACTCAATCAGTATTTTGTCACATAATAGCAATTCCAATATAACAGCAATAATATCACTCATTGGTTTACTTTCATCCAATAGTGAATTAATCAAATAACTTATACTTTACTGTTATTCAATTTATCTATCATTAGGCAATTCCTATGACTGGGTCATATCACTGTTGATCATTCTTTCAAATAGTGACTCTGACCATATCACTTGTTCATAACACTGTTGATCATTCTTTCAACTAAGGTCTTTGGTCATATCGCTGTTGATCATTCTTTCAACTAGCGACTCTATTCATGGCACTGTTGATCATTCTTTCAACTAGTGCTTCTGGTCATTATCACTGTTGATCATTCTTTCAACTAGTGATTCTAATTATAACACTGTTGATCATTCTTTCAACTAGTGTCTTTGGACATATCACTGCTGATAATTCTTTCAGCTAGTGACTTTGGACATAATGATGTCTTATTACTTGGTCAAATATATTATTTCTAGCACCAAATCATGCAATTCAGAATAATGACATTTTATGTCAATTATTATAACTTATCAAAACATACTAATTCATTAATTGTAATATCAGTGTATAGTAACCTGACTAAAAGTATTATATTTGACTATGCACCATTTAGATTTATACATAATAATTTAATGTTAAGAATAATATTAGTTGTGGTCATGCTAACCTTCTGTATAATACCTCCCATACCAGTAAAATATAATAACTTAATCACTGTAAGTATAACTGGTAACCATTTAGGATTTTAGAAAGCATTTTGTAATATAATTGTTTCACAAAAAGTGATAAAACTGTGATAAAAGAGTATGGACTCACAAACGGTGAGAAAAGAGAAATGAACTCACAGTGCAGATTTCTACGGGCAAAGTTTAGTCTACAGATAAGCCTTGATGTATTGCTGATTCAATTTAAGCAGAGTCTAGTCTATTGATTAGCCTAATTCACACAAACGGGTTTGTAACTAATACAGCAATTACGACAATTCACGAGATTAAACCTTCACAACAATTAATCAGTGCAATACTCGATAATTCAATCGGATTCACAACGAATAACAGAGCATAGTCCGAATTCGAACAGCACTCTAATATTCAAGTCGAAATCACGACGAATAATCAAAGTACAAGCTCAATTGAGCAGCACCTGGACTATCGTTGGATAGTTATAATCGATCGGACGTTGAATCGTAATAGCGATCGAGTTATTACCCTGATTGTGGCAGCGATTCGAGGTTTGTGTGTTAATTGGGGTAAACAGCGCATAACTCCGTGCCTCAGACGAATTTCTTCGTCGTTCAAACGCAGAATTTCAAGTCCCAACCTCTCCTATTTATACATGAAGTTTGACCCTGTCGCGTAGCGCGAGGGGTACCCCCCATGGGCGTCGCGCTACGCGAGTGGTAACCTATTTTCTATAGGTAGCTTCGTGTCTAAGTAGCTTAGCTGAGTTGATAAAATTGTAAAATTCTAAACGGCCAACAAGTTATTTAGATAATCGTAACTAGGGTTTTGCCCCCCCTGAGTTTTAGGGGCCCTGATCCTGATTCTGATTGTTCTGGAAATTTTAGGGTTAGTGCAGAATTACTTGGGTTTCTCAATTAGGGTTTTCTTAATAGCTAATTACCATCCTAATTATGGATTTTAGTGACAGTTGTTACACTTTCTCATGTTGAGTTTAACAGTTGTAAACTAGCTTCTCATTTCTAAGAAGATAAAGGACAACCGTATAATAAGGTTTGACTTGGTTCATAAACATGAACAAGTTTTGCCATAGACGGGGCCATATTTACTTTATTTTTGTTTTTAGATTAGAGGATTTTATGCTTGAATATACGTTTGTTATTTCTTTGTTTAAATTTTATATTGCCTTGCTGTATATATTTATTTTCGTTTTTAATATTTTTTAACTCTTAAAATACTCAAATTTGTCTAATGCTGGTCAGTGTAATAGATGTCTTAATATAATTTTTTTTAAGTTTTAGTAAAAATAAAGTTAAAAAAGTCCTTATATAACTTGTTTTTAATAAAATAAATCAAAATGGGTAAATTTGTAATTATATTAGTTAAGGAAGGGGATATATGCAATTTTAATACTTAAGGAAGGGGATATATGCAATATTAATTTTAATTTGAGTAAATACGCAATTAACCAGTTTTTTAAGAGGAAATATGCAATTGTCCCTAGAAATAATAATTAGATCCCTTTTATTTTCTTTTATACAAAGAGTTAGAAATAAGAAAACAAAGATAATTGGGATCCCTTTTATTTTCTTTTATAGAAAGAGTTAGAAATAAGAAAATAAAGATAATTGAGATGCCTTTTATTTTTTTTTTATGTATTAGCCCTATAACACAAGGCAAACAAACAATTAATCATCGAAGTTAACAATTTTTGCAACTTAATTGGTTAAATATAAAAAAGTATTTTGAAGGGTATACTTGATATTTTTTTCTTTAGGGTAAACATAATTATACAGTAGATGGAAGATATAATATAAATACTTAGGTAACGTTTGGTATGCAGAAATGAGAGGTGGAATAGAATAGACCATTATGGGGGAATGAAGAAAAGAGTGTTTGGTTGGTCGATGGAATGGAATCCCCTATTTTAAAATGCATTCCATTCCTCCAAAATCATTCCATCCGTCCCCCCTGTTTTTTCCATTCCATTTCCACTTCATTCTTCATTAACAACACCACAACCCACCACCGTTGCCTCCACCCACCGGTCCACCACCACCACCACCACCATCATCCGCCGTTGTCACCCACCACCGTCGCCACCCACCACCGCCACTGCCGCCACCTGCCACCGCCACCCACCTCCATGGCCGCCACCCACTGTCGTCGCGGGCACCTCCGATAACCGCCACCACCCACCTTCGATCATCGCCGCCACCGCTGCCACCATCGTTGTTGCCACCTCCGATCACCGCTGCTGTCGCCACCCACCTCCGCCACCGCTATCAACCGCCACAACCCACCGCCGCTATTAACCGCCACCACCCACCCCCGTTACCACCTGCGACCACCGTCGTCGCCGCTACCACCTCCAATCACCGCCGCCACCCACCTTCGTCGTCATCCACCACCACCACCGTTGTCACCACCCGTCGCCGCCACCCACCATCTCCGAGGGCACCAACAATTACCGACGGCACCCACCATCGCCGCGGGCACCTTCGAGCACCGCCACCACCCTCCTTCGATCATCACCGCCACCGCTGCCACCATCGCTTCTACCACCTCCGATCACCACCGTCGCCGCCACCCACCTCCACCACCGCCATCAACTGCCACCATCCACCGCCGCTATCAACCGCCACCACCCACCGCCGCTACCACCTGCGACCACCGTCACCGCCGCTACCACCTCCGATCATCGCCACCGCCGCCACACACCTCTGCCGTCACCCACCACCACCACCGCCGCCGCTACAACTGCCACCTATCACCACCCACCATCACCGCCCATCACTGACCACCGCTATCCGATTTTATTCCTTCGTCTTTTTTTGCATACCAAACAACAAAAAAGTAATGGTTCATTCCATTTTCAGATGGTAACAAAACAAGACACGGAAAGGTAATGATCAATTCCATTACCTCTTTCATTCCATTACCTCGTTCATTCCATTCCCTCGTCCATTCCATTATCCCATACCAAACAGTTAATGGAATTGATCATTACTTTTTGTTGTTTGTTAGATAAGAAAAGACGAAGGAAAAAAATCGGATGATGGTGGGTGGTTATAGGTGGCAGTTGTAGTGGTGACGGTGGTGGTGGGTGACAGCGGAGGTGGGTGGCAGCGGCGATGGTGGTGGAGGGGGTGGGTGGTGGTGGCGGCGGCGGCGGTGGGTGGTGGTGGCGGAGGTGGGTGGCGACGGCGGTGGAGGCGGAAGGTGGGTGGAGGCGGTGATCGAAGGTGGCAGCAGTGACGGTGGGTTGTGGTGGTGGTGATCAGAGGTGGCAGCAGCGACGGTAGGTGGCGGCAGTAGAGGTGGTGGGTGGTGGTGGTAGCGATGGCGGAGGTGATGGTGATGGTGACGATGGTTGCGGTGGCAGTGGTGGTGTCGTCGGTGGGTGGCGGGTGGCGGCAGTGGTGATGGTGGTGGCTGGTGGCGGAGGAGGTGCGAGACGATGGTGGCTGGTGATGGTGGTGGGTGGTGGCAACGATGGTGGGTTGTGGTGTTGTTAATGAAGATGAAGAGGAAATGGAATGGAAAAAAACAGGGGGACGGATGAAATGATTTTGAGGGAATGGAAGGCATTTTGGAATGGGCGATTCCATTCCACCGAACAACCAAACACTCTTTTCTTCATTTCCTTACAATGGCCATTCCATCCCCCTTCTCATTCCTGCATGGTCTTGTTTTCAATGTGGGTTGTTGTGTCCATTGCCCGAATGTGCCAGAAACGGTGGAACACACCTTTCTAGACTGCAAAAACGCGAAAACACTATGGAGATTGATGTCCTTATAAGTTGGTTGGGACTTCACCGGTTTCTCTAGATGCTTAATCAGATCATAGAGGACGCTTCGGGTCAGAGGAACAAAATTCAGCTCCGCATGATGTTCAGGACCATCTGGATGCTTTGGAGAGACAGGAACGAGAAGGTTTTTAGGAGTATAAAGAGGTTGCCTGAGAGAATTTGTGAAGAAATCGTTACTACTCTCTTTCAATGGATTACAACCAGGTCTAAATACATCGATTGGAGCTGGGGGTTTCTGACCCGTTTAGCTGCTGCATTTAACTTCTTTTTTTTTTTGTTGTCTTTTGTTTATGCCTTTTGCTTTCCTTCTGTGTTTCCAGTGTTTTGCTGGAAGGCCTTGTGCCTCTTGTGTTTTTGCATCAATATATTAAAAAAAAAACCTGAAGCAACCATTTTAACTTCTAAAGAAAAATGATTTAAATTAAACTGGGCTTAGGACAATGAGCCGAATGAATTAAAGAAATGGAATGCATGGAGCGGCCCGCATGATTTACAAAAGTCACAAAACCCAAATTACAAAAGTCACAAAACCCAATGATTTATTATGGTGTGCAAGAGCCTTACCCAATACTCCAATAGTGTAGTAGGCCATTATAAAATGAATCACACAAAACCTTTCAAAAGATTCTTCAATGGAAACCATGCATCCCACATCATCTATCATATTAACCATTAGGGATAGTTAAGGTTCATATGTGTCTAGGCTTTTTTTTAAATTGAATCTTTATACATGATTGGTGGATTATCTGTTTCTAAAAAGCCATGATAGATGTTTAACTATTACCCATGCATGATAGATGTTCATATTATATGTGAATATTACCAACATGCATCTCTATTATTACCATAATATACCATGCATTGTTATTAGCAACAAGAAGTTATTGGTCATGATTGAATTAGGCATGATGGAATTATTAAGTGATGTTCAGATGTTGCGCCCCCTCCCGCCCCCACTATGTTACGTCCCTGTATAGAATTAACTTTTAGGCATCATTGTTTGATGTTTATATAGGCGGATATTGCTCATAACATGTCTTTTTTATAACACAAAATGTTAGTCTTTAAGGACATATGATTTGATGTTCATATATGCAGATCTCCTTAGACCATGTGTAGTGGTAGAGGGTTATAATGCTCCCACCATGGGGCATTATATGACACGTGGTGTCCTAGTCAAGAAGGGGGCATTATAGCAAAAGTGGCGTAGTGGGGCATTATGCCAATAACCCCCATTCAATCATTTCACAATCATTTCACAATTATTTTTTTTAATTTAAAACATAAAAAAAAAACTTCATTAATTTAAAAATAAAATTACATTACTTGAAATAAAAATAAAAAAAAACTGAAAAAAAAACAGAAAATAAAAAAAAACTGAAAAAAAAAACTGAAAAACAGAAAATAAAAAAAACAGAAAAAATAAACTTAAAAAAAACAGAAAAAATAAACTTAAAAAAAATAACATGATCTAGAGTCCATATTTTTCTCTAATTTTTTGGCGACGCATTTGCGCAAGGATCAACGCATCGCCTTGTAGGTGGTCGATAGGTTTGGACAAAAACTCGATGTCCTTTTCCATTTGCCTCGCCTCTTGCATCTCGTTAAATTTTTTGGTTTCGGCCATTCGTTCCTTCATAATCTCATAACGTTGGTGGCCGAGGTCGCGAATGTCTTGGAGACGACGGTTCATCTCCTCGAAATCTTCCTTTAACTCGAGATTGGAAGACGACTCGACCGTTTTTTTCCCGGTTCCCTTTCTTCTACCGGTGGGTCGGACGAACTCTTCTTGAATTCCCTCATCAACGTCCACCGCCTCATTTAAATCAACATTGCGGGCATCCGATGTCGGAGTTGACGGGTCAACGGAGGATGATGTTTTTGACCTTTTAGCCCGACGTCTACTACTAGACGTCATTGGATTAACTACCGCCCACTTTGGACTTTTTCGTAGTAGCTCCCAATACTTGTAGTACGTGAAAGGGCATTTTGTCCTCTCGAACTCCTCCAAACTCTTCGTTAAAACACCCACGTCACCTTCACCGCTCGGCCGATTATCGTAGTTACGTTGGAAGACTTCTTGGAACGCATGACACTTGTTGTTGATGTCGGTCCATTTGCTAGAAATTGAATCTTTGTCCCGATATTCGCCTTGCCCCCACGTGCTAAAGAATAGTGCTCGAACCCTATCCCAAAAAACCGGGCCCGTTTGAAAGTTTGCTACAAAAATAAAAAAAATAATAAGTACTATGTTAAAAATTAAAGTAACAAAATAAGTAAATAAAAATTTATATAAAATAGTTACCGGTCTCTTCGTCCTCCGAAATGTCGACAAACGCCCGAGTCAACGCGAATTCCTCTTCCTTCGTCCATTTAATGATATTTTTTGTACGCCGCGGTGCGTCCTTATCCTTCTTCTTATGCGACCTTTTGCCGCGTTTCGATGTTTCTTGCACCGGTTCGGGTTGGGTCTCCGGTACGACTTCCACATCGGGTTCGGCTTCGGGTTGTGACGGTTGAGACCCGCCGGCTTGACCATAGCCGAAAGTGGGAGGAACAAACGGAGGGGCGCCACTCAAGTAAGCCGCGTAAGTTAAAAAGCTCGGGTCCATGTCTTGAAGGTTGTACGGGGTTTGCGGTTGGGTTGTGTTCGGGTTTGTGGGTCTTGCGGGGACACCAAAAGGAGGGCGGTATGGATGCATGATTGTATAAAAATTAGAAGAAAGTGGGTTTTTTTTTATAAAAATTAGAAGAAAGTGGGAGAGAAAGTGGGAGAGAAAGTGAGTTTTTTTATAAAAAAGGTGTGAATGTGGGGTATATATTTATAGTTGGAATATTTTAAATTAAAAAAAAATAATAATAAAGAATGTTACCGTTTGACAACGGTCAAAAAGTGGGCCCCCTCTCATTTTAAGTGTTTTAATTAAAACGCCGGAGGGTTTTTTTCTCGAAAATCACGCCCCAAAACGCCCCCTGTAATGGGGGGTTGGGCGTTATTGGGCGTTATTTAGCAATTTTTTTTTTAAAAAAACACCCCACTACGAGCGGTCTTACAATGAATCGTTAGTTATGATGGATGTTTGTTTTGATGTAATAATTAACATTGACTTAATAAACGAGCTCTAGCCTGGACTTAAGGTACCATAATTAATTACGGTCACCGGTCTAAAAAAAAATCCTATTTTTTATATAATATAATATAACTTTATTACATATAAATAATAATAATTAATATGTTGCTTCTATGGCAGATTTACCTAAGGACTAGGAGGTGTAATTCCCCTACTCGAGAATAGCTCGTATATTTTTTTAAAGAAATTTAAATTTAGAAAACTCGGCTCCGGTAAATTACCTATATAATAAAATTAGACTTGAATGAATAGTAGTAATAAAAATAGAATACCTATATATTAAAAACACACTTCAATGAGTAGTAATAAAAATAGAATTGAATAAAAACACACTTGAATGAGTAGTAATAAAAATAGAATTGAATAAAAACACACATGAATGAATAGTAGTAATAAAAATTACCTATATAATAAAATTAGACTTGAATGAATAGTAGTAATAAAAATAGAATACCTATATATTAAAAACACACTTCAATGAGTAGTAATAAAAATAGAATTGAATAAAAACACACTTGAATGAGTAGTGCTTTTAAATCCACAGAAAAGGACTGCCTTTACATAATGATTATGCTATTCACCCTAAATTCTTTTAAAGCAAATTACTCTGTAAGGATACTCTTAAAGGTTTAATGATTCACGTCATTTTATCTTTAGGTTTTATATAAAATACGAATCAAGATGTTAAAAAAATGGTAAGTAGAAGCTTTAGTTGGATAACAAAAAAGGCCCCACATTTTTTACATTGTTTTGGGTCCTCAAAACTGACCGGGCCGTCCCTAAGTGTATATAAAAAAAATAATTAATGTGTATTTGAAAAGTAACTAAATAAACTTAAGCTCTCTTAAGTTAAAGTGGTCGAGCTCAAATTTAGTTGAGCTCAAACTCAATTTGTTCAAACCCCTAAGAATAATGTAGCATGATTCGATGATTGTGTCTTAACCAGGGGCGTAGCTTAGGCTACCCCTGAGGGGGCATCCGCCCCCCGAACTTATTGATACGTAGTGTTATGAATAGTACTTTCATATAGGTATATACGCCCCCCCCCCCCCCCCGGTTTCGGAAAAGATGAGTGGGGAGGGGGGGGGGGCTTCGCCAATGGTCTTAACATGATTTTAGAATGAATCTCCAACATACAAAATGCTACTTTCAATAAATAATTGTCATTAGATGTTGATGTTTCATCCTTGTTAAACCATTAGGATTGAAGATGAAAATGACACATAGTCGAGACCACATAGGAAAAACAACTAAATATGCATTTAGGATCATGCTAAGAGTACTACTAGGCAAACTTGACTTTACCTAAGACTATCTCCATGCTTGTGGCATCGGTCATTGGTTATAGTTGAATTGAAGGTTATAATTGAGTTGAATTGTAGTACCCTAACGTCTCTTTCTGCCATCCATGGATAATGGAGCGTCTTGTTAAACCACTAATAAGTTATAGGAAATAAAGACATAAGGGTTGTGTTAAAAGCTACACCCAAAATTGTTATATTGACACCCTCTGTACTATACTTATAGCCATATACGGTTTTCACAAACTCTTGGTCCATAATATCATATAGCATCGTGTCATGTCGTATAGCATCGTATAACACCGTGTCGTATAGTATCGTATAATATAGAATAGTATCGTATAACACTGTGCCCTATAGTGTCGTATAGCATCGTGTTGTTTAGTATCATATAGTTTGTTTGGGAAGGTCGTCGTTTGGAGTATGTTCATGAAAAAAATTCATGTGTGAGGCAGAAGTTTTACCACAATAGGCATCGTATATAATAAAAATTAAATGTTTACTTAATTTTTTATAAAACTTGCTAGTCGATAAATATTGTATTAAAATGTTTGTAAATAAAACTAGGTCTATAAGCCCCCATATAGGTCTATATTAGGCCTATACGCAACATATGTAAAAAAATAGGTCTATAAGCCCTAATATAGGTTTATAAAAGGCCTATACAAGGCAGAACTATACGCCACATATAAGAATATACGTGATGTATAAGGTTAGCCGCCAGACATATTCTGATAGCATTCCCTGAAACATTCTGTTGGTACAAGGTTGTACCGTATACGCCACGTATAATTTAATACGGTGACGTATAGGGTTACGCTTACGAGTGTGTAGGTAATCACATGGGGTGTTCTGGTATCTCCCCCAAAAAATAAAAACTTATAATTTTAACCGTTATATTTTGCCTCACCTAAGAATTCGTATGGAGTTAATTGCCCGGATGGTCTCTGTAGTTTTACGTTTTTTCACGTTTAGTCCCCACCTTTTGAAAATAGCAGGTATGTTCCCTATGGTTTGTCATTTTGTTACTCGAATAGTCCCTGAGTAGATGTCAGTTAGTTTGGAAATTGCATGTATGCTCCCTATGGTTTGTCATTTTGTTACTCGGATAGTCCCCGGAGTAAATGTTGGGGGACTATCCGAGTAACAAAATGACAAACCATAGGGAGCATACATACTATTTTCAAAAGGTGAGGACTAAACGTAAAAGAACGTGAAACCACAGGGACCATCCAGACAATTAACTCAATTCGTATGGGTGTACAAATGTTGTATGATTCATCTGATATAGTGCGGAGGCACAATATATAAAAAGAATACTCTAAAAATTGATACATTTTTGAACGAATAAAACTACTATATCAATATCCATTTGATATAGTGGGGAAGCACAATATAATAAAAAGAACATACTCTAATAATGGGCGGAACCAGAGGGAGGTCAAGAGGGTCTGTTGACCTTCCGGTCACCGGAACTTTTTGAATTTTTATTTATAAATTTTGAGTTTTTGAAGAACAAACTTAGAGATGGATCCCCTAATTTGAACGAGTATAGAATATAAGCTTATGATGACCCCCTAACTAAATCGTTCTGGTTCCGCCACTAACTCTAATGAAAATTGATAAATTTTTAACGAATAATATAAAACTATTATATCAAGTCACTATTATAGGAAATTTCTAGAATTTTCAAGTTGAGTCCCGAAGTTAAATGTCTAAATAAACACATAATATTACAATTAAATCGAAGTAAAGCAAACTCATTAAGATTGAAGATAACCTCAAACTTAGAACCGGGCCAGTCTGTAACATCCGGCCTCTCATACTACCAATATTGTTTGATTTGCCCAGAAGGAGCTCAGACATTTGTTTTGGTTTCCTTGGTGGAGACATCGCAGAAAGTCACGTATCCTATTACTACTCCTTATGATTATGGTGCTACAAAGTTGTGTTATTTCGTTTATGTGTTATGGCCGGCCTCATAAACGGATCAAAAGTTTTACCCGTTTAAGTTAAGCCCTATTTTAGCCTATCCGGTTGTTTCAAAAAAACTTCTCATTCTTGTATCAGCTCCGGTCTCGATCTCCATCAAGTATTACACAATCAATCGAACACGAGACAAATATTATATCCTCGTTAACAACAGTGTCGAATACCCAAATCCCAGATGCCGTTAAATGGATCTTCGCTGACGTCAAGAGGCCTTTGTCTTCGTCACTGCAAAAGAACAAACCGTTAGCCTCGCCACGGAGGACCCCGGAGTGGGGATCCGTGACCAAGCTCCGGCATGAGAGTAAGTAAACCTGCCGGAGAATGAGAAGGAGTTATTCCGATGGTTAGGATCACCGGAGTAGTTCCTTTAAGGTGTGAATCTAATAAATGCCTGAATGTGTTTAATGTGAGAATGTTGGTCGGAGATAATGCCGGGAGAGTAAATGAGAGTGTGTTAAATGTGTTCATACCTCTTGTTACCGTTTTCCCCTTCTTATATAAGCGAGCAACCTTATCTTGCATGTGGGATATTAGTTGACATGATCCAACGGCTTCTGGTAATCTTTGGGGGGCTCAGACACGTGTCTGAACCCCAGCGGCAGGATGATAGTCTCATTTAATGCTTACGGCTGGAAGTGTACCATGCCAGCCGAGATGCTGGTTACATCGGACATTAAATGCTCTTTTTTACTTTTCTGAATTCATGCTTCCCGCTCATATTTTCATGTGGAAAACCTTAATGGAGAAGCAAACTTGTTCGTGGGCCTCATGTGTTGGGCTTTTGTGGCGTCAGCCCAAACTGGGTAAATGGAGCAACCCATTGGCCCGTCGTCAAGTCATCTTTAGTCCCTGGTTCTGAGACCCAAGGCTCATGATCCGGGGCTGAGCCATACTTGTATTTTCAGAAGTTAGTTTTCTGTCCTAGAAAATGTGGGCCCGGGCCCCCAAGTGGTTATTATTAACCCTCTATTAACCTGCCGAGTATTAATGGCGGGGTTTAATCCCCTTGATACACGTGCCCCCTTTTTGAATTTCGAAAGGACTCTGACGTGACGGTTATCATCACCACCAGTCATCTCTTTAAATGCACTCTTAGCCCCTTTGATTTCTTGTTCTGCTTTCATTATCATCTTTCCTCTCTCATTTCCTTTAACATTTCTCCGATCGTCATATCTACATTTGTCATGAGCCGTTCAGGCCGTTCGGCGATACGATCGGTTTTGACAGCAAAGGACTTGAAGTCCTTTGTTGAAACGTACAATATCCCTGAGCAGTTTTCTCCTTCTTTGCCGGGTCCTAATGAACCGGCTGAGTGTACGTCGGTCAGGATCTCCATTTACACGCTAGCATTTTCCTCCTGTGGGGTCCGGTGTCCTCTTTCCCCTTTTAAGGTTGCTTTGCTTCGTCACTTTGGTGTTCACTTTTCTCAGATACATCCTTTAGGATTTATGAGGGTGGTACACTTCGAGTTGTCATGTGCAGCCGTTTCTGGGGAGCCTTCTATCCCTCTATTCTGCATGTTCTATAAGCTAATCTCTGATGGAGATTGGTTCACTTTTGCAAAGCGACAAAACAGCGTGTCGAAACCTTGTTACTCTTTTATGCCCACTTCTACCTATCCGAAGGATTGGAAGAGTAGGTTCATCTTTGTTTCTGCTACTATGCTGCCGGAATCTCCACTGCTAAGAGATCTTGAGGCTGTTATCGAGGATGTTGTTCCGACCCTGTCTGCTGCTAAGACCGTCCAGTGGAAACGGATGTACGAAAACCCAACGAGGACCTTTACTTTTTCCGAGGGGATGCTCGCCATGGGGGGTTGGGCCCTTCCTATCCGGTTCGTCCCAAGGCCTTTTTTGTCAAAAGGGTATCCTTTATTCTTGATCTGCTATTTGTTGTTGTCCTTTTTTGTGCTTTAAGAGTTGTGCAGTCATCTTTAGTGCTTTTCCTTGTGCAGAGCTAACTTTGTGGAGGCTACTTCAAGGTGATTCCAAGGATGTCAAGTTTGTAGTTGATAACAAAGTCGATCATGGCTTGAATGCAGAGGTACATGTTACTGGGGGGTCTGCCCAGGTTGGGGGTTCTATCACCATGGGAGGTGATGAGGGAAACCCTTCTGATGAGGAGGAAAGTTCTCCTGACCTTCCCCCTGTTCAACATTCTGATCAAAGTGATGATGAAGCCTTGGAGGTTTGTTTGATTCATAAAAGAAAGGCTGCAAGTCCTAAGCCGACCCCTGCTCCCCGCGATATCCGGCAAAGGCTCCGGAGTGCCAGCGGTCAGAAGCCCCCTCCTTTATCGAAGGTTGTTTCCGATCTTCCCCTGTTGGAGTCAAAGGTTCCTTGTCTAAACACCTGAGGTCTTCAAGTCTTGTGAGTGCACCTTTGCTGGTAGGTCTTTTCTTCCTCCCATTCATTTTTTTCTACCTTTGTTTTGTTTTTGATATCCTTTTTCTTGTTACGCAGGGGAGTTCTCAGGATCCCATAGAAATTCCTACTGGTCCCTATTCTTCCCGTGTTCGGGATAAGACTTCCGAGGTGGGCATAGCCCGTTTTTCCTCAGCCTTTGAACTGTCACCTTCTCATGCTACGGGGACCAGTAAACCCACTCGCCTTGAAGGTCCTATTCATCGGTCCCCTTTGGCTCCTCTGTTCGCTGATGCTATTCCTCATACATATGTCCCCAACTGGAAAATATCTCATTCTTCTGTGATAGGGACTCCTGAGTCTGCTAGGGACTTTCTTACTCATGTTGTTCCTCCCTCTCATAAGTTTGTGAACTCCGCTCTGAGGGATGATCTCTTTGAGGATCAGTACAGTCTGTCCCTTTGTGAGAGCTTTTTCAGAGGCGCTGGGATGCTGCAGCGGATTGATGATTTAAGGAGGACGAATGAAGGACTCAAGGTTGAGCTCAAGACCTCCTAGTCTGTTGCTGCCGACCTTAGGTGTCAAGTGGTCGAGGCTGAGAGGAAGTTGCAGGAGGAGAAGGTATATAGCCCTTCCTCCCCCCCCCCTTTTTGTTTTTGGGTTGTTTGTGATGCTTTTTTGTCTAGGGAGCGGGGACCATGCTGGAGCAGAGGAAACAAGCTTGGGAAATGGAGATGGCGGCGCTGGTGGAGGAGAAGGAGGAGCTGGCTGCTGAGTTAAAACATTTGAAAGAAGTTGGCTCTGTCTCCCAGGAGCAGTTGAATACCATGTATGCAGATTATGGGTTGACTTCTGATGATAACCAGCGGTTGGCCGGGGAAAAACATTGGCTGGTCACGGAGGGGTTTGGGGCCTTCCTTTCTGCTGTCTCCCAGTCAGAGGATTTTAAGAGTGGTTTGGCGGAGATATATAGGGCTTACCGGGATGTTGGCTACCAGGCTGAGTTGAAGGATGGCTAAGCTTATTCTGCTCAGGGTCTAGGCAGGAAGGAGACTCCGCTGTATAACTCCAAGGCTAAGAAGAAATTATCCAAGCTGGATGAGGAGTTTGGGAGCAAGAGCCCGGTTATCCTGAGGAAAATCCTGGAGCATCCCTTAAAATCGATAGATGAATTAAAGGCCCTGTTTTCCTCTGTTGGTCCTTCCTCTCCGCCATCTTTGTCTGGGGGTGCCCCCAGTGATTCCTGGACATTTGCTTTCTTCGATATGGTTGTAACTTGAATAACTACTTTCCTTAGGATACTTTTGAACTCTTTGTGTTTGAAAAGGGGGACCTTTGTGTGGGGGTCCTCCTTGGTGCCTAATCGTATAACTTATGATCCTGTGTTGTTGCCCTGTCATTTGCATGCTTTTTGTTATGTTTGTTGCTTTGCAGGGACTTTTGCCTAGGATCAAGTTGGTGTTTTTCCTGGGGACCTTTGGACCGTTTTGCAAGAAGTTGAGCTTTGGTCTTTTTGGTTGAACTTGTTGTGTTTTGTTGTCTTGTATTTCGGCCAAAGTTATTAGGGCTTTTCTTTGAACATTTGTTTTGTAAATAAATAAAACATGATCTCTTTTTGTAGTTTTGTTTACAAAGATATGTTGTGCTCGTGGTTTGTCTAGTAAACCAGGATTGTCTGTTCGAGGCCAATCACAGGACAAGTTTATAATGTGAGATTATGTTCTTGGTTTGTTTTTGTCCGCTTTCTTTGGGTTAGCTAGACCCTATTTTCCCCACGGTCGGGCTTTTGGCATGTTTGATATACCTTGTACACGTGTGTCTGCTTGTTAATTAGGTTTTATAGTGTTTCCAGGCACGTCTGCCTAGGTATAATACCTGCTATTTTGTCAAAAGAGGACATGCTAACTGCCCATTTTTCATTTCTTGGGGGATTTAACTTCCCAACATCAGTTGTTACAAAAGACCTGTTCTTGGGGCTGAAACCCCGGGACATTAGTTAATCATTACAAAAGTGGCTCCTTGGCCGTTTTTCTTTCGGGGAGTTATTCCTTACGCGTGGTACTTTCTAAGTTGCATGAGGTTCCATGTCCTGGGGACCTCCTTGCCTTGGAGTGTTTCCAATTTGCAGCTCCCCTTGCCGTTTGCCCATATGACTCGGTAAGGCCCCTCCCAATTGGGGCCTAGTTTTCCAGTGCTCTCCTGTAGGCTGGCCTCGTTTGCTCTTAGCACCAGATCCCCTGGGACGAGGCTGAGCTTTTTCATTTTGGCGTTGTAGTAACTTTCCAGCTACTTCTTGTATTTGGCCTCCCTGATTGCTGCCACCTCTCTTATTTCCTTTAAAAGGTTCAGGTTCATCTGGAGGTCCTGTTCGTTCTCCTCCTCCCTGAGCTTCATTCGGGCAGTTGGGGACCCTATTTCGGCCGGGATAACGGCTTCCGTCCCGTAAGTTAAGCTGAAAGGGGTTTCCCCGTTGCAATCTTTAGGAGTGGTCCTGTATGCCCATAACACAAATGGTAATTCCTCCAGCCATCCTCTTTGCTTTCTCCCGAGCCTCCCTTTTATTCCCTTGATAACGCTTTGATTGGCTCTTTCTACCAATCCGTTGCTTTGAGTGTGGGTGGTGGAGGTAAACACCTGTTGTATGTGCATCTGTTCATACCAGGGTCTGAAGGGTCTTCCCGCAAATTGGACGTCGTTGTCACTTACTAGCTCCTTTGTAACCCCATATCTGCAGATGATGTTGTCTAGCATAAATCGTCTCATTTGTTCCCCGGTTATCTTTGCTAAGGGTTTTGCTTCTATCCACTTAGTAAAATAATCGATGGCGACTACCACATATTTGACCCCTCCTGAGCCCTCGAACGACCCTATTATGTCGATGGCCCACTTCTGAAAGGGCCAGGACGTCGAGACAGGTATCATCGGATGTTTGTGTCGGTGGGTCATAGGTGCATGTACCTGGCAGTTGTCACATTTCTTGATTTCCTCGGAAGCTGTTTCGTACATTCGAGGCTAATAGAACCCCGCATTCATTGCCTTTGCTACTACTGTCCTTGGCCCCGAATGCATTCCACAAATCCCCTCGTGCATTTCCCTAATCACATACTCAACTTCTTCCATGTCAACACACTTTAATGAGGGGCCCAGGTACGATCTTCGATACAGCTCCCCATCAATCAATTCATATTGCAGGGCCTTGACCCTTACTTTTCTGGCCGCCCACTCTCCCTCAGGCAGAGTTCCGTCTCTGAGGAACTTTACAATTGGTGTCATCCATGTTTCTTGTGCATTTTCGACTGAAGCCACCTCTTCTGTACCGAGGGAGGGGGAAGTCAGGACTTCCACTTTGACTTCTCTTGCTAGGTGGTCAAATGCTACTGAGTCTAGTTTGCTGAGGGCGTCAGACTTTCTGTTTCTCCCGCGGGGGATGTATTCTAGCTTGAAAGTTTTGAACACTTCGGCCATTTCTTTTACTTTTGCCACGTATTGTGCCATAGTGCTATCTTTTGCCTCGTACTCTCCTTGATATTTCTTGACCACCAGCTGCGAATCAGTGCTAGCCTCCACATGCCTTGCTTTCATTTTCTTTGCCAACCTCATCCCTGCTAAAAGGGCTTCATACTCTACGGTATTGTTGATGTTTTCGAAATCTAATCTTATAGCGTAGGTCAACTCAACCCCCTCAGGACTTATCAAGGTAATGCCTGCTCCACTTCCTTCCTCACTGGAGGCTCCATCTGTGAATATCTTCCATACAGCCCTGACTTCCTCCTCTTTTTCTTTTCTTTCCAAGGCTTCCCATTTTTGGAGTTATTTCTCTTCGTCCTCCGGAACCTCTGCTAAGAAGTCGGCCAGTATCTGTCCTTTTATGGCTGTTCTGGGCTTGAATTCCAGGGAGTGTTCTCCCAGTTCTACGGCCCACTTAGCCAGTCGTCCGGACAGCTCCGGCCTCTTGAGCACCTTCTGGAGGGGCTGATCTGTCATTAAATTGATCTTGTGTCCCTGGAAGTACCTTCTGAGTCTTCGGGAAGCGAAAACAAGGGCTAACGCTAACTTTTCCAGAGGCATGTAACGCTCCCCAGGACCCTTAAACGTTCTACTGATGAAGTATATTGGTATTTGCTTTCCCTCTCATTCCACCATCATGACTGCGCTTATGGTTGTTTTTTAGGCTGATAAATACAGGAGTAGGTGTTCCCCAGGTACTGGGGTGGCTAGGGTTGGGAGTTAGCAGATATAGTTCTTCATTTCTTGGAAAGCAGTTTCTGCTTCAGGGGTCCATTTGAATTTGTTTGTTTGAAGGCAATCCTTCAGCACCTTCATGAAGGGGAGAGTCCTGTCAGCCACTTTCGATAGAAAGCGGTTCAGCGCGATTAGTCTTCCGTTCAGCTGCTGGATATCTTTTAAGAACCTGGGAGATCTCATTTCTGCCACGGCTTGGGTTATCTCTGGGTTGGCTTTGATTCCGCCTTTGGTGACCACTATCCCCAGGAATTTCCCTTCCTCTACCCCAAAACAGCACTTCCCAGGGTTCAATTTCATATTTACGTCTTGCATGGTTCGGATCGTCTCGGCTATGTCGTCTATCATAGCCGCTTCGGTCAAACTCTTGATGACAATATCGTCTACAGACACCTCCAGGTTTCGTCCCCGTTGTTCCCTGAAGAGGGCATTCATGAATCTTTGATAAGTTGCCCCCGCGTTCTTGAGCCCGAAGGGCATTTTGGTATAACAAAACGTCCCTTCGTCTGTGATGAAGGCGGTCTTCTCCTCATCTTCCATCGATATTTGAATCTGGTGGTATTCTTTATAAGCATCCAAAAAGCACTTAAGGGGGTATTGAGATAAAGAGTCTACTTGCACATCTATTTCCGGGAGGGGGTAGCAGTCCTTGGGACATGCTTTGTTTAGATCTTGAAAGTCGATACACATCCTCCATCCTCCATCTTTCTTTTGAACCATAACCGGGTTTGCGACCCAGGATGGGTACTTTACTTCCCTAACTATTCCGGCTTTGAGCAATTTTCTGGTCTCTTCGCAAGCGGCCCTCCTTTTACTGGGACCCATGCTCCGCTTTTTTTTGTTTAACTGGCTTTGCCCAGGTGTAAGTGTTGAGCCGGTGTTCAGTTAGGCTCCTGGGGATCCCTGTCATATCCCTGTGCTGGAACGCGAATACATCTATGTTGAAGAGGAGTAACTCCTTAAGGACGCTCTTGCATTTATCGCTTAAGTGACTTCCCACTTTGACCGTTTGCTCTGGGAACTTGTCACAAAGGACCCATTCTTCCACCCCCTCCCTTCGGGGTTTCCCGGGTGCTTTCTCCTCGGACACAGAAGAGACTACCTCATATGCGGATTTCACCCAGGCTAAGCCCTTTGGTGTCTGAAAGACTAAAGCTCCATGTGGGGTGGATGCTTGTGCCTGCAAATCCCCAATTCCGGGTCTTCCTAAGATTGCATTATATTTTGAGGGTGCCCGGACCACTGTGAAAATCAGGTTTATGGTCCGGACGCGATCCCCTACCCCAACTGTGAATGGGAGTCTGATTTTTCCCAAGGGGTGTGATATACTATTGTTGAACCCTACCAAAGGAATAGAGTCTTCCTCGAGCCGATCTCTTACATCTCTGTCAAACCTGAGGAAACAATACTCGTATATTACTTCGACCCCAGATCCCCCGTCCACATGTATCCGGGACACCTTATGACCAGCTATTATGGCCGAGATGTTGAGGGGGAGCCGTTGCACTTCGTTTTCCTCCAGGTGTGGCATGAGAATGGGAGCTTTCATGCAGTCCGGGGAGCCCAGAATTCTGGCCTTTACACTTCGGGTGGTATTGAATTCGTCCCTTCTTCTAATCATATCCACATCTGCCCTCCCAGGCTCCCTTGCATTTCTTCCCTTCCGATCCCCTCCTCCCCCCTTGATTTCCTTCACCAGATGGGCCAGTCTCCCCGTTTTCACTGCGGCCTCTATCTCTCTCTTCAGGTACATGCAGTCATCAGTTTTATGACCAAACCCTTTATGGAACTCACAATACTCGTTTGGCTGTGCTTTTGGTCCAGGATTTATGGGTGGTGGTCTTGGAAAGGAGTCCTTCACCCTCTCAGTGGCCAGTATCTCGCTCGGGGTTTTGGTTAGAGGGGTGAAATTGTCAGATAAGGAGGAGGGCCTCTTCCCCTAGGTTTGTATGGGGAATAGGAGGGTCTTGCCCTGTCGTGCAACATTCTATCAAAAGCAGGCTTTCTAGAGTAAGGTGTACCTTTGTCAGTAGGTTTTGCGGTTGGGGTGACCCTTCGGGGTGTGACATCCATCTCCTTAGCTTTGCTGACTGTGTCTTTTCCCCTGACGAAGGCTCTGAGCCTGTCCATGAGGTTGTCAAACGAGTGGGGGAATTCCTCCCCCAGTTTTTCACATAACTGTGCGTGCTTTAGCCCGTTTATGAAACTGCTGATTTTCATGACCTCCGGGGCATCCTTGATGTTCATACTTTCCTTGATAAACCTCTCCATGTATTGGCCTATCCGTTCGTTGTCTCTTTGCCTTATGTGCAGAATTTCGTTTGGATTCTTGACCACCTTCCTTTGTTGACCAAATTTCCTGAGGAACTTCTCGCTTAGCTCTTCGTAACTGTCAATTCCTCCTGGAGGGAGGCTGTCAAACTAGAGCCGGGCTCCCTCTGTCAAAGTCTGTACGAACATATGGCACCAAACCGGCATGGGCCATCACCCAAGTTGTCCTGCTCCCCTGAAGGCATGGAGATGATCTTCAGAATCTCTTGTCCCATCATAGCGGTCAAAGTTGGGGGGGGCAGCTTTGTTTTGGGGGGCATCGGTGCTTCTGCAATCCTCCGAGTGAACTTTGAGACTTCGGCTAAGTCCCGTGGCAGATAGGGCTGATCCAGGCCGTCCTCATTTTGATTATCCTTTTCTTTCTCCTTTCTTTTTGATCTTTTTCCTGTGACGAGCTCTTCCCTTTCCTCTGAGGACATCTGTCGAAGGACTGTCATGAATGTTTCTATTGGGTCACCACTACTGCCTTTGCTTTGAAGGTCTGCCCCTTCCTGGTTGGAAGGTGCATCAAAGGCAAGTCTAGCCCTAAGGCTGTTAAGTTTTTCTTGCCTCTCCAAATCTTCAAGACACTTTGTTAGTTTCTCTCTGTGCATGGCCACAAAATCTGGAGTTATATGTTCCACTCTTTCTGGGTTTTCCACTTGATTCTCGTTGCCTTCTTCATGAGTTATATCTTCTATTGTGACCTGATCACGATCATTCTGTACCGTTTGGATGGTACGTGAGCTGGGTGGGGTTGCCATGCTGCTGTTTGCGAGACAGGCTGCTCTTAACGTCGGAGTTTTATGTGGAAGCACCAGTCAGGCTGGGGTCCCATGGATGGCGCCAATGTCGAATACCCAAATCCCGTATGCCGTTAAATGGATCTTCGCTGACGTCAAGAGGCCTTTGTCTTCGTCACTGCAAAAGAACAAACCGTTAGCCTCGCCACGGAGGACCCCGGAGGGGGGGATCCGTGACCAAGCTCCGGCGTGAGAGTAAGTAAACTTGCCGGAGAATGAGAAGGAGTTATTTCGATGGTTAGGATCCACTTGTTAGTTTCTCTTTGTGCATGGCCATTTGAATTTGTTTGTTTGAAGGCAATCCTTCAGCACCTTCATGAAGGGGAGAGTCCTGTCAGCCACTTTCGATAGAAAGCGGTTCAGCGCGATTAGTCTTCCGTTCAGCTGCTGGATATCTTTTAAGAACCTGGGAGATCTCATTTCTGCCACGGCTTGGGTTATCTCTGGGTTGGCTTTGATTCCGCCTTTGGTGACCACTATCCCCAGGAATTTCCCTTCCTCTACCCCAAAACAGCACTTCCCAGGGTTCAATTTCATATTTACGTCTTGCATGGTTCGGATCGTCTCGGCTATGTCGTCTATCATAGCCGCTTCGGTCAAACTCTTGATGACAATATCGTCTACAGACACCTCCAGGTTTCGTCCCCGTTGTTCCCTGAAGAGGGCATTCATGAATCTTTGATAAGTTGCCCCCGCGTTCTTGAGCCCGAAGGGCATTTTGGTATAACAAAACGTCCCTTCGTCTGTGATGAAGGCGGTCTTCTCCTCATCTTCCATCGACATTTGAATCTGGTGGTATTCTTTATAAGCATCCAAAAAGCACTTAAGGGGGTATTGAGATAAAGAGTCTACTTGCACATCTATTTCCGGGAGGGGGTAGCAGTCCTTGGGACATGCTTTGTTTAGATCTTGAAAGTCGATACACATCCTCCATCCTCCATCTTTCTTTTGAACCATAACCGGGTTTGCGACCCAGGATGGGTACTTTACTTCCCTAACTATTCCGGCTTTGAGCAATTTTCTGGTCTCTTCGCAAGCGGCCCTCCTTTTACTGGGACCCATGCTCCGCTTTTTTTTTGTTTAACTGGCTTTGCCCAGGTGTAAGTGTTGAGCCGGTGTTCAGTTAGGCTCCTGCGGATCCCTGTCATATCCCTGTGCTGGAACGCGAATACATCTATGTTGAAGAGGAGTAACTCCTTAAGGACGCTCTTGCATTTATCGCTTAAGTGACTTCCCACTTTGACCGTTTGCTCTGGGAACTTGTCACCAAGGACCCATTCTTCCACCCCCTCCCTTCGGGGTTTCCCGGGTGCTTTCTCCTCGGACACAGAAGAGACTACCTCATATGCGGATTTCACCCAGGCTAAGCCCTTTGGTGTCTGAAAGACTAAAGCTCCATGTGGGGTGGATGCTTGTGCCTGCAAATCCCCAATTCCGGGTCTTCCTAAGATTGCATTATATTTTGAGGGTGCCCGGACCACTGTGAAAGTCAGGTTTATGGTCCGGACGCGATCCCCTACCCCAACTGTGAATGGGAGTCTGATTTTACCCAAGGGGTGTGATATACTATTGTTGAACCCTACCAAAGGAATAGAGTCTTCCTCGAGCCGATCTCTTACATCTCTGTCAAACCTGAGGAAACAATGCTCGTATATTACTTCGACCCCAGATCCCTCGTCCACATGTATCCGGGACACCTTATGACCAGCTATTATGGCCGAGATGTTGAGGGGGAGCCGTTGCACTTCGTTTTCCTCCAGGTGTGGCATGAGAATGGGAGCTTTCATGCAGTCCGGGGAGCCCAGAATTCTGGCCTTTACACTTCGGGTGGTATTGAATTCGTCCCTTCTTCTAATCATATCCACATCTGCCCTCCCAGGCTCCCTTGCATTTCTTCCCTTCCGATCCCCTCCTCCCTCCTTGATTTCCTTCACCAGATGGGCCAGTCTCCCCGTTTTCACCACGGCCTCTATCTCTCTCTTCAGGTACATGCAGTCATCAGTTTTATGACCAAACCCTTTATGGAACTCACAATACTCGTTTGGCTGTGCTTTTGGTCCAGGATTTATGGGTGGTGGTCTTGGAAAGGAGTCCTTCACCCTCTCAGTGGCCAGTATCTCGCTCGGGGTTTTGGTGAGAGGGGTGAAATAGTCAGATAAGGAGGAGGGCCTCTTCCCCTAGGTTTGTATGGGGAATAGGAGGGTCTTGCCCTGTCGTGCAACATTCTATCAAAAGCAGGCTTTCTAGAGTAAGGTGTACCTTTGTCAGTAGGTTTTGCGGTTGGGGTGACCCTTCGGGGTGTGACATCCATCTCCTTAGCTTTGCTGACTGTGTCTTTTCCCCTGACGAAGGCTCTGAGCCTGTCCATGAGGTTGTCAAACGAGTGGGGGAATTCCTCCCCCAGTTTTTCACATAACTGTGCGTGCTTTAGCCCGTTTATGAAACTGCTAATTTTCATGACCTCCGGGGCATCCTTGATGTTCATACTTTCCTTGATAAACCTCTCCATGTATTGGTCTATCCGTTCGTTGTCTCTTTGCCTTATGTGCAGAATTTCGTTTGGATTCTTGACCACCTTTCTTTGTTGACCAAAGTTCCTGAGGAACTTCTCGCTTAGCTCTTCGTAACTGTCAATTCCTCCTGGAGGGAGGCTGTCAAACCAGAGCCGGGCTCCCTCTGTCAAAGTCTGTACGAACATATGGCACCAAACCCGCATGGGCCATCACCCAAGTTGTCCTGCTCCCCTGAAGGCATGGATATGATCTTCATAATCTCTTGTCCCGTCATAGCGGTCAAAGTTGGGGGGGCAGCTTTGTTTTGGGGGGCATCGATGCTTCTGCAATCCTCCGAGTGAACTTTGAGACTTCGGCTAAGTCCCGTGGCAGATAGGGCTGATCCAGGCCGTCCTCATTCTGATTATCCTTTTCTTTCTCCTTTCTTTTTGATCTTTTTCCTGTGACGAGCTCTTCCCTTTCCTCTGAGGACATCTGTCGAAGGACTGTCATGAATGTTTCTAGTGGGTCACCACTACTGCCTTTGCTTTGAAGGTCTGCCCCTTCCTGGTTGGAAGGTGTATCAAAGGCAAGTCTAGCCCTAAGGCTGTTAAGTTTTTCTTGCCTCTCCAAATCTTCAAGACACTTTGTTAGTTTCTCTCTGTGCATGGCCACAAAATCTGGAGTTATATGTTCCACTCTTTCTGGGTTTTCCACTTGATTCTCGTTGCCTTCTTCATGAGTTATATCTTCTATTGTGACCTGATCACGATCATTCTGTACCGTTTGGATGGTACGTGAGCTGGGTGGGGTTGCCATGCTGCTGTTTGCGAGACAGGCTGCTCTTAACGTCGGAGTTTTATGTGGAAGCACCAGTCAGGCTGGGGTCCCACGGATGGCGCCAATGTCGAATACCCAAATCCCGGATGCCGTTAAATGGATCTTCGCTGACGTCAAGAGGCCTTTGTCTTCGTCACTGCAAAAGAACAAACCGTTAGCCTCGCCACGGAGGACCCCGGAGGGGGGATCCATGACCAAGCTCCGGCGTGAGAGTAAGTAAACTTGCCGGAGAATGAGAAGGAGTTATTCCGATGGTTAGGATCACCGGAGTAGTTCCTTTAAGGTGTGAATCTAATAAATGCCTGAATGTGTTTAATGTGAGAATGTTGGTCGGAGATAATGCCGGGAGAGTAAATGAGAGTGTGTTAAATGTGTTCATACCTCTTGTTACCGTTTTCCTCTTCTTATATAAGCGAGCAACCTTATCTTGCATGTGGGATATTAGTTGACATGATCCAACGGCTTCTGGTAATCTTTGGGGGGCTCAGACACGTGTCTGAACCCCAGCGGCAGGATGATAGTCTCATTTAATGCTTACGGCTGGAAGTGTACCATGCCAGCCGAGACGTTGGTTACATCGAACATTAAATGCTCTTTTTACTTTTCTGAATTCATGCTTCCCGCTCATATTTTCATGTGGAAAACCTTAATGGAGAAGCAAACTTGTTCGTGGGCCTCATGTGTTAGGCTTTTGTGGCGTCAGCCCAAATTGGGTAAATGGAGCAACCCATTGGCCCGTCGTCAAACAGACTTCTGTATCATCATGCTACCAAGAAACACAAGTTTTTGTTTGATTGTTTTGGGACTTGTTTACAAGAAATAAAGAAAGCTAGAATCACAAACTAAGATGAGAAATAAATAAAGCAATAAATAATATAAAGACAAGTTACAAGGCAGGTATACAAGAATCGCATATATATCTTTGAAACACGTACGTGTCATCCTTTTTAGAATGTATCTCTAACTTAAGTTACTAGTGGAATTGAACATCAAAAGGGCGGCTATATGCGCATGGCCCCGAACTCATAATGGATGTCAATTTAATCAAATCTTTATCATCCATAAGTTTAATAATAATTAACCGGCTTGAGTTCAATACGCGTAAATTATCATTTTCAACCATTTTAACAAAAAAGAAAAATAAATATTGTATATAAACATATATTTAAATGGATGAAGACATGCAGTTAGTTTATTATTTACCATTGTTGGGGTGGTGCAAATCACAAGTGGCAGATGACCACCCTTATCTCTCACATCCACCTGCAAGATTTAAACAAGTGTGCTTCTTGGATATTACCACCATTCACGGGTCCTCATGTCTTTCACATGTGAAATGACATAAATATCCTTCATGCATCATAGTCATCACACTCATGATTACTATATATAACCACTAAAAAAGACTTTGAAAATAAGTACTTTGATCAAACAACAAAATGCATTTGAAAACCTACCAAATTGTTGTACTTGTTGTGTTGTTATTTATATCTATATCTACTGCCACTAAATTAGGTGGAAGAAAAACCCTTGATAACCAAATGTCTAGTACAAGTCCAAGTGGAGATAGTGGTGCAGCCCATGGTCCAAACTGGGACTACAGTTGGGGTTACGGCTCGAGCCCCGGGGGCGGGTGGGGTTATGGGTCAGGCTCGGGCCGGTCCCCTAATGGTTTTGGTAAGGGTTATGGATTTGGTTTTGGTTCTGGGACTGGGGGTGGTAGTGGGAGTGGGTGGGGGTCTGGTTATGGGTCTGGTGGTGGTGGAGCTCATGGGGGTGGGCACGGTGGTGGCGGCAGTGGCGGTGGTGACGGCGGAGGACACGGTCCCGACAACCATGTATAAGTTGGCTGCAGCTGGTTTGAAGAAATCTATGTATGCTTTAATATATAGTGTAATAAATTGATGGTTCAACAAGGTGTGTCTTTGCAACCTACATGTGTCATGCTATGTAGTATGGTGTGCAAGTGTGTTTGTGATTGTGTTTATATGTGTGTTATATATATAGGTAGGATCATCCTAATGTTATGTTATATATTAAAGTGTGTTTTTCTAGTGTTTTTTCTTCATAAATCGTACAAGTATAGATTACAGATTCTCCTAATGTTATTGATTATTAACTTTGGTGTTTGAGACTTGCTATTAAAAAGTTTATATTGATTTTACGTTTAATATAGCAATAAATGATAATATGATATGGAATGTTTGATAAAACCCAAGATTTTTTTCCCTTGTTATAGGGGTTTTGTTCTTGTTGGATGATCAAACTCTAAATGGAATGAGCTCCCGGGACCTTATTATTTGAGTAGGATTTTACTAGATATATTTGATAAAATATTACTAATTAAGTCATTGTTTTATAACACGTTATCATCATAAATTAATATTAAGTTGGATCGAATTGTGCTAAGGTAACCTTAAAGATTTATAACGTACTGTACTTGTGTTGTTTTTAATTCTAACTTATATTGTAGTGTTCTTACAGTTCTGTGTTTTGTTAGAGATTTATTGCGATTTTTCTTGTCTGAGTTTCCCAAAAAATTTGATAAAATGTAATTATCGTAAATTAATATTAAAATTTATTTACAATTAACTTGTATTGTTCTTTTTTAGTTTTATCTAATATATTGTAGCTCTTACAATTTTGTGTTATGCTAAAGATTTATTGGTATTTTGCTTATCATGTTCTCCCTAACACAAACCATATTGTGGTTCTTACAAATTTGGGTTATGTTATTTATAACACGTTATCATCAGAAATTTTTATTAAGTTGGATCGTATATATTGTGCTAAGGTAAACTTAAAGGTATAATATAAGTTGGCTTGTATTGTTCTTTCTTAATTCTAACATATATTGTAGTTCTTACAGTTTTATGTTATGCTAGAGATTTGTTGTTACTTTTCTTGTCTTTATTATCTCCAATGTAGACATATTCATACTGTGATTGTTATAATTTTGGGTTAAGTTGAGATTTACTATTGTTGTTCTTGTGTTGATTATCTCTAGAAACATCATTGTATACTATTTACAATTTCGGGTCAAGCTCAGATTTATTTCAATATCACAATGAGTAAATGAATCTCTAACTTAAAAAAAATAAAAAAACTCCGTCAACTTGTTTATATAAAATCGCAATGATCAAAAAAAAAAAAAAGTCTGTCAACTTGTTTATATAAAATCGCAATGATCAAATTTCTCTTAGTTGGCATGTTAAAACAATGGTTGTGTAAATTAGAGTTATCAATGAGTTAACTATGTTGGTGTTAATTTTGATATTTTTAACAATCACAAAGTAACATGCATGATGTATGAAATATAATAACTAATTTACTAACATGCATTTTTTTAACTATAATAACTAGTCTATTAATCAAGTCTAAGGTAACAGTTACATATATGCTTGAACATGCATTATTCTATTTTTTCAAAAGCCCTTCGGGCACCCAACCAGGCCTTTAGGCCATGCACGGCGTACGGAAAGCATCTTGCTGCCATCCGCACATTTCGGCGACCTTTGGGTGCAAGATTTTGGTTGGATCCTGTCAAGATTTTGGCCAAATCCTGGAAATTTTTTGGTAATATTCTTCAATTCCGAGTGAACTGACTACAACATCCAAAAATGGTCTGGAACCTGCCTTAACTAGGCCTAAACAAGCTTGAAACATGTCTAACCCCTAAAGATGGTATGTTTGTGCTATGCGTCTTGCTTATCTCGAGCCCACGCTTTTTAAGTCTTCTTCCGTCTAGACCCAAGGCCTTCACGCCTTGAGTGTGCCTTTAACAACTATGGCATTATTCGAATTTACTTGTAATTAATATGCAAATGAAGGGTCAAGTTATTCTACAAAATCTTCTAACTGTAAGAAGTGTAAGAAGGATTTATAGAGTGACAAGTGTCTAATAACCTAAAACTAAACCCACTACATCACCACCAAAAATCTAAACACCCACCCCCCCACCCCCCGGCAAAAAAAAACTACACCTCACAAAAAAACCCCCAAAAAACCTAAACCCCACCCCCACCCCCCAAAAACCTAAAAAAAACCTAACCCCCCCCCCCCCCACCACCACCCCAAAACCTAAAAAAACCTAACCCCCCCCCCCCACCCCCCAAAAACCTAAAAAAAATCTAAAAAAAACTAAACACCCACCCCCCACCCCCTCGGCAAAAAAAAAAAATTTTAGGGTGGGTGATGTGGGGGGGGGGGGTTAGGTTTTTGGTGGTGGTGGATGTTTAAGGTTTTTTTTTTTTGTAGTGGGTTTTTTTGTGTAGTGGGTTTTTTTAGGTTATTAGACACTTGTCACTCTATAAATCCTTCTTACACTTCTTACAATTAGGATCCTTTGTATTTGATCCTAATCCGCAAAGGAAAATAATAATAATAATTCTCGGTGGCCTTATTTTGTTACTTTATAATTTCAAGAGGATCAGTAAGAACATTTCTATAATATTGGCTTAGTTATACGCGATAAGAAATCTCGCTAGTATAATATTAAAGTTGATGGTCGATATCGATACTTCACCACCAACTTTAATAAATCTATACTATATATGCAAATCGACCCGTTGCAAAATGCCAGAGAATACTGGTAATTACCTGCTAGTTATGGTAATTAGACGAAACCTTAAGGACGAAAACTTCACTTTACTCTAAAAACTAACACCCCTATCATCACTTTCCTATTTTGTTCTGCAATGCTCGATACTCGCTCGGCGTTCATTCGAAAAATGCTCGGATCGAAAGACGCTCGTTCGACTTTGGCTCAGTTGAAAAAATGCCCGGTTCAGTTCGGATCAGTTAGTAAACGAACCGAGTACGAGCAAAGGTCCGATCGGTTCGGCTCGTGAACACAACAGCCTGATATATGAACTCCCAAGTCCAAAAAAATCCAAATAACATGATCAACAAAATATTTAACATGAAATTTCCAATATATAATGAATTAGTGATGCAATGCAAGCAATGGCGGCAAATACATATAACAGCAGTTTGTCACACATTTAATTTAATTTTAAATCAAATATCAATGACCACCTGATAAAAGACGACATGAAACCCAATCAAAGCCGATTTAACATGTTTTTAACACCAACGTTAGCTCCACCATGTCCCATACAAACTTAAACCACATAAAACATCAACTCGGATAATCCAACAAGTACCATTAAACATAAGTGCTCCTTAAATCGGCTTGATCTTGAAGTGGAGTGATATCAGCGAGAACACGAAACACTTCAAGTCCTGCAAATTTCAGCTTTCGTTAGCAAAAAATGTGACAGCATACACAATTACACATCCACATTATACAGAAAAATTGAGCTAATCCTGGATTAGGATCCACTTTGCTGATAAAGTCTTTAAAAATGGTCCAACTTTCAAAATGACCTAAAGGCAGAGGGTATATGACATGCATTACATGGGTTGTTGGTCCCATAACCAAAACAATAATGAGAAAATAGAATACAATAGCTCAGATAATCACCATATACACACAAATACAAGTTTAATGAATATGGTACATAAATCAAGGGATGGAAATTTGTATCTATATGTATCGACTTTTGTTTCTTGTTTGATACATAAATCAATGAATGGAAAGCGTATATACGGTAAACTAACTTTTAGCCTCTGGTAAAGAAGCATGATGGCTAGACTGCAAGCAGCTTAACCACTTATTATGAGGAGCTAAATGCCTACTATATGTTTATGACCCAAAAACATACCATACACTGGGTTTTAAAAAGCGCACCTGAGGCGCGCCTTGGCGCCTTAGGTAGCCCGAGGCGTGCTTTTTACAAAAAGCCCCAAAAAAGCGCAAATTTTGGGGGTTTTTCTGGCCTGAGGCGCGCGCTTCATGTACATAAGGTGTTTTTATGCCGTTTTTAAGCATCAAACTGTTGTACAATAGGGTTTTTGGTTTGTACTTGGAGGTAAAATCATATATAAACCTTATTTATAGCTATATTTTGGATAAGTGATGCTAAAAACCTATGAGATATATATACAAATATATATATAATCCCTTTGCACCTCGGGTACGAAAAGCCCACCGCTTTTGCGCTTCGCGCCTCGGTTTTAGACCTCGTCGCTTTTGCGCGCCTCGCTTTAAAACCAAGACCATACATGTTCGTATTCTTACATTACATCACCACTGACCGCAGAATGACAATTCATAATGACTAAAGAGAATAATAATCAAGATGTAGTGAACATAATTACTTTGAGAGACATCGACTACAAAAATTTGTAAGGCTGTAACAAACCTGAACAAGGTAATAGAAGATTCGGAGGCCTTCAGGGTCTTTACTGGTCTGCACATCCATGAGCGACCCAATTTTTGAAGTAGTAAAAGAAATGTGTTCGTTGCCCATCACAATCTCAAGTTCTTGCCTTCCCACACGGTCTGGTTCTGGCCAGTTGTTGTCATCTTCTTTCATTATCTATGATACAGACATACATAGCATAAATATTATTACTTGTTATGATATAGACAGGTGAGTAACTTATAAATGTATTAGACCAGAATTAGATGGGCCGGCATACAAGAAACCCTAGCCCAACATTGGACAATCGATCTTCTGTAACCAGTAACATTAAGCCCCTCATACCAACCAATACTGCCTGTTTTACCCACAAGGAGCTCACAATATTTTTTTTTTGTTGTATAGGTACAGCCTTCCAAAAAATTCACTCGTCTTCGAATTGCTCCCACCAGGCGCATTTACCTGCAAAGTCCTCAACTCATCTATGACTAATAAGCATGGTTTTAAAAAACGCTTAAGGCGCGCCTCGAGGCGAAACGGCCAAAAAACGAGTCTGAGGCGCGCCTCATGGCGTTTTTACTGCATATGCGCCTGCTGAGGCGCTAAGAAAGGCTGCGCCTCAGGTGCACCAAAAACGCCTAGCGCAGTCAAAGGCACTCCAGTGAGATTCTGGCCACCTTCTGCAGCATCCAGCCAAATTTCGGTCCTAACGGCTAAAACTTGTCCGGGACAGCCAAATATGGCCTATAACTAGCCCTAAACCAGCTAAAAACATAACTAAAACAGTAAAACCCCTACAACTGGTACGTTTATGTTCAGCATCTTGCTTATCTTGAGCCCTAACTTTTTAAGCGCTTTGCACCTAGGCCGAAGGCTCAAACTTTGCGCCTTCCGCCTTCAGCTTAATCAAATCTGAAACACCGAACTGCAAAACTATTCAAACCCTAACAATTGCAAACCAAACAATAAAACCTAACCAAAGGTATTGGAGAACCAGTTCATCTCAACTACACAAATTCCTCATCCAAACACACCAATTTCTATAAACCTAACACAAACCTCAAAAACCAACAAAACCCTAACAATTAAAATTAAAAACAAAAGTAAAAAGAAATAACCTCAGAATCGGAGACAATGCGGCGACACTCCTTGAGTACAGAAGGAGTGAGAAACACCTCTTTACGGATCATCGTATCGTTCTTGTAGTTTGAGTTATTAGCGTAACGGAGTTTACCGTCTGGTCGGAATTCAAACTCCAAAAACTCGTGACCGAACTTACCCTTGTGGCCTACGTAGTACCTCAGGTAAAACTCACCGGCGGCCGCCGCCGCGCCGTTTTCTTCTTCCGCCATCTCTCTCTCTATCTCTTCCTACCGTCTGAAAACGTCGCAGTGAAATAGTGGGTTGTGAAAAGTGGATGCTCCGGTTTAGTTGCGGATTTAACCGGGTCAACTAAATATGGATGTACTTGCAGGCCCAAGGGCCCCAAGGCCCATAGGTTATTAAGGCTGGTGGGTATGGTGATGGTCCGTACTTGAAGGATGATTCGCCACGTAGGCGTCACGTCATAGTCCTCCCAATGATGGATCATCCTCCAAAACTAGAGTGCATGGGAAGATGGTCCTAGTCATAGTCCTCCACCACTTTTATGTTTTTTTTATTTTTTTTAGTCTTCTATTTTTTTTTAACATTTAACAAATATACTAACATAATAATTTCATTAATATTAAAACCACATTACATATTAATAAAAAAACATAAACTTAACAAAAAAAAAACATAAACTTAATAAAAAAAACCAAAGACTTAAAAAAAACATAGACTTAAATAATATTATGTTTCTTCATGATGTCGGTTTGAAGTTTTTTCAACATCGAACGTTTCGGCTCGGGATACTGATCGACATCCATCGTTATCATTTCCCATTCCTTTAGCCGAATTTTTTCATCCGGAATTCTTATTTTCTCGTTCGACAATCGGACCTTCTCGCGTAACTTTTCTTCCGCTACACGAGCTTTTTCATCGACGGCCCGCTCCTTCGCCTTCGTCTTTTGGGCCGAGACGTCGTTGTACATTTTTAACTGTTCCATAAACTCTTCCATCTTCGGGTCCACCTTTTCCTTTTCTTTCCCATTGGCCCGCTCCTTCTTTGATTTGTCTCGGCCCTGTGGACGCTCCGCTTCATGTACGGCGTACTCCTCTTCGTCAAAGTCGGCGTCATCATTTAAGTTTATGTGACACCTCGCGTCCGATCCACCGGCGCTAAAACTACTCGTTTCCGATGTTTTTTGGCGTTTCGCCATCGCCACCTCGTTGGGAATCGGCGCCCATTTTGGTTCGTCTTTTAGAAGTGCCCACGCGCGAACGTGAGCAAAGTTGGTATTACCATTGTTCTGCTTATACTTGTCCAACGCTTTTTTGAACACATCGTCGTCGCTCATGCCGCTCGACGGTCAGTTATATATAATTTATTATATTCCTCGCAAAACCTATTGACGGACGAGTTCATTTTCCGCCACTTTGAGTAGATCGAGTCGATATCTCGATACGAGCCTTGGTCCATAAGGACGATGAACTTCGCCAAAACCTTGGACCAAAACCCCTCACCCGATTGGTTATTACCTATAAAAAACAAACAAAATATATAAAGTTAGACAAAATAAACAAACAACATGTATAAACTGTTAACAAAATTAAAAAAAAAAACTTTAATCAAAATAAAAAACAAACTGTTAACAAAAAATTAAAATTTAAAAAACTAAACAAACTTTAAACCTTTAAAAAAAATACAAACTGTTAAAAAAATAAACTTTAAAACTATTCTAAAAAAGCAAAAATATACCAACTGTTTAAGAAAATAATAAACCAAAAAAATTAAACTTTAGAAAAAATTTAAACTTAAAAAAAACAAACTGTTTAGAAAAAATAAACAAAAAAAATGTATAAACCTTAAAAAAAAATACCAACCTTTTGTCGGGTGGTCAGACGTGCCAATGTACGCCTTGGCTAAGGCTTCTTCTTCGATTGGTGTCCACTTAGTGGACTTCGGTTTGGACGGTTGATCACCCACCACTTGCTTGCCTTTGTTTCGTTTTCCTTTTCCTTTAGGCGGTTGGGTTTCGGGAACAACTCCCACATCTTCTTCGGGTTCGGATTGTTGAAAGGGTTGCGTCGGGATCAATTGGGGTTGAACGGGTGGCGGCGGGTTCGGTTGGAGATTAAAAGCACCCCGCATCATCATTTGTTGAAGGACTTGATTTTGAGAGAATTGGTTCGGTGAGTGTTGGAACGCGGCAAAGGCGTTTGAGGAATATTGAGAGAATTGGTTCGGTTCGAGCGTCGGATAATATCCCGGAACCGAGAAAACATTAGGTTGGGTCGGGTTGTTGGGATTGTTCGGGTTGTTCGGATTGTTTGGGTTGTTGAAGGGATCCATGAAAGAGTATAAGGTTTATAAAAGTGGAAGAAGATTTATAAAAATTATGTGAGAGAGAGATGAAATTTTGGGGTTAAATTTGTGAATGGAAGTGAAAATGGAATAGAAATATATATATTTTTAAAATTTGACCGTTTTGTTTTTTTGTTTAAAATAGAAATTTTAGTTTTTTTTATAATGGTAACTTTAGTTTAGGGGCCCCACTTTTTGGACCGTCAATACTGGCAAGAAAAGGACGTTGAGGACGGGACGGGACGGGGGGCACGGTGTACACACCGGCGACCGACCGGGACGGTATGGGGACGACCCCCATATCGTGTAGCCTAATACCGGCCCATAGCTTTTGAGCCATTTATATTTTATACCAGAGGTGAAAAAAGAACCCGGGCCGATTTGGAACCAGGTTTGGACCCGACTCAGTTGTGCGTTGTAAGAGCATTCACGAAAAGGAATCTTTTGACATATCAGACCCTGAAATTGCATTTTATAACAGTTTTGGCCTCTAACACTAACCGTGTTACTTTTTCCTAGTTAAGCCTAAAGGTATTATGGTCCTTTTATAGATTAGGGGTTGTTTATATAAGTTATAATGTTCTTTTAATATTTTTATTTGTGTGATTATTTAATTTTTTATTTCTTTATTTCATGATTACTAGTAGGGTGCCCGCGCGATGCGGCGGGGGCGACACTTTGCATTGCAAAACTCGTTTCTGGTAGTGTTCTTATTCATATAATATTTATGATAACATTATTGTGGTGGATATATGTCATAAGTTTACACATATGTAAAAGTTTTATTCTTTTATAAAAAATAATAACCAAAAGACAAAAAATATTGTTTTTTTTTGTATAAAAATTAATAATCAAAAGACAAAAAATAAAAGATAAGTTGTTATAATTGTAAAGTTTGTTTATTTTATTGGTTAAATTATAAAGTATAATTTTATTCTTTAAAGTTCATAACTTTTTATAAATATCCACATAGTACTCATCCAATAAACTTTAAGTTTAAAATTTTCGTTTTTATAAAAATAAAAAATAGTATTTGACTCGTAAGTACGTTTTAGAGCTTTAACTTAAATTGTTAAATTTTGGGTTTTTACAAATATAAAAAATTTATATTTTTATAAGATTTCATAAACTGTTTTAAAAAAAAAACAGGATGATAAGAGTTTATATCTTTATTAACTTTATATCATACTAAGTTCAAATTTTTAGTTCCTAACTAATCTTATCTATATGAGTCTACTTTTAACTAATAATCCCTAAAAATATGCAACACAATCTACTACTATGTATCTAGTCAAGTTGGTAAATAATTATTTTAGAACTGACTAATATTATCTATAACAATATAGTTGAACTTATAATTCCTAAAAGTTTGGACCCCAGTTTAGAATTTATCTAGTAAATATTGTAAATTTCTGGAGTATTTTATTTATATTACTTGTTATAAAAATGTTTATAAAATAATTATTTTTTATTAACTTTATATCATAGTAAGTTCAGTTTTTTAGTTTAGCTTTAAAGTTTATTACTTTATTACTTTTTAATCAAAAAATGCAAATTATTAGATTAATATCCAAGAATAACTGCAATAATTATTTTTTTTATTAGTTGACTTATAATTCCTAAAATTTTGGGACATAGTTTACTATTATCGGCTAAATATCGTAAATTAGTATTAAATAATTCCTAAAATTTTGGGATATAGTTTACTATCTATCTACTAATCCGTAAATTAGTATTAAATAGTTCCTAAAATTTTGGAACATAGTTTATCTTCTATCTACTAAATATCAAAGTTTTGTTTTGTTATAAAAATTAATAATAAATAAAGTATAGAAAAACTGTTTTAAACATGTAAAGATTCGTTTGTTAATAAAAAATACTAAACAAATGACAAAAAATAAAAAATAAGTTGCTATCGTTATAAAGTAAGTTTATTTTGTTGGTGAAATGATAAAGTTTATAATTTTATTGTTTAAAGTCCATAACTTTTTTAAATATCCACATCATACTCATCCAATAAACTTTAATTTTAAAATTTTCGTTTCGAAAAAGTAAAAAGTAAAAAATAGTAGGTGACTTGTAGGTACGTTTTAAACACCTTTAACTAATGTTAAATTTCATTTTTATAAATATTTAAAAAATCATATTTTTATAAAACAGTTTTTATAAAAAAATAGGATGTAAAAGTTTATATCTTTATTAACTTTATATTTTTATTTAAGAAATACAAATTATTCAAAAAATCTATAATATTATATAATTATTTTTTCATATCTCGTGTCGTCCAACAGTTTTTTTTATAGAAGGCACTAATGGATATATACGAAATCCTCGTGAAACATGACTGTTAAATTGAATAAGTTTAGTGTGTTTTGTAAATACAATCTTGAATTTACTCCAAACCAAGAGGTAGTTTTCATGTTTTGGCCATTCTTGGTAATCGAATTTATCTCTTTGGAAATGATCAAGTACGAACATGTAAATTATATAATACGAACATGATTAAGTACTAAAGTATATTAGTTCAATCGAGATGTAAATTATAAGTGCAATAAAATAACACAAAACATAAACTTCAAATATAAAATAAACTTTATTATTCATGGGATAGTCTATATCAAACAAAAACAAATGAAAATGAAAAAAACATAAAAACACTTGATATATTTCATCTAAAATCTCTACTTTTTTTATCCGTTTTTCTTGTTTGTGCTCGAATCAGCAGTATCATCTAATTCATCTTCTTTCTCATCGTCCTAAGAATCATCTAAATTTATAACCTCGACCCATTTCCATTCAGAGAGTCTCTTAGATCTTTTCTTTTGATTCTCATACTTCCGATCCTTAAAAAACAAAAATTTAATAAAAAAGTTAAAAACATGATTAAATAAATTTAAAAAAAAGAACAAATATTGAATAAAAAAATTTAAAAAAGATTAAATAAATTTTAAAATTACCTCTTCACTAAATTGACGTTAAAGCTTAGACTTGTATGGACTGAACATTGCACCATAAGAAATAGTTTCAACACTATTATCACCATCATCCTACAATAAAACACCAAATAATAACATAACGAACTTGTTAATATGAAAGAATATAAGCGAAAATATTACTTAAAAACTAACAAAAGCTTGTTCGACAACTGGGGTGTTTAAATTGGTGTGTTGAATCTGAAAAATCAAATAAGTTAGTATTCACATAAAAGTAAATAAAAGAAAACAATTATTCATTATTGCGAAATAACAAAACTTATCATAGAACCGACCTTAGATTTTTCAATATCGCATGCTTGTTTTTTCGCATCAAGTGAATTCAGAACTGGCTCCATATTTTAAATCTGTTTAGCAATAGAAATGTAGAATTGTGAGTGTTTGCTATGTATTTATAGTAGTCCGTTAGGGTTTAGTTTTAGATTGGTCATCCATTTATTTAGGAAGTTTGTTGTGAGTTTTAAGTTTTTAAAATAAGATGCACATATCCTGTTTTGTTTATTGTGGCATGTTTAATAGGAAGTTTGTTGTAAGTTTTATCTATACTTACTATATAAAACATGCCACAACAAACTAACTCTGTACAAGTAAAATTAGGGAATATTTTAGTTTATTAATGCCGTTCAAAATAAAAAACTTGGGTAAAAAACAAATGCTAATGTACGGTAGCTAGGTAATGGTCAAAGTTGGTTTGGGTAAAAAACAAATGTTGGCTTTAATCAATTGTACATTTACGCATCGGCTATTTGTACTTTATGAACGCACGGCGAAACTAAAAAAGACAACTATCGAAACATTTAAAAAAATGTGCCGATCGTCATGGTACCTTCGAATTTTTTTAAAACATTACGGGTTGTAAGATATCGCAGGAATACATTAAAGAATTAAAGAGGCAGGGGGGAGTGTAACTAATTACCCATAATTATGTTAAATGTCAAGGATTCAAATCTAATAGATTGATGGACAAAAAAATAATTATGGTTTAAAAGACTACTTTACCCTCATTCTAGGGATTTATTTATAAATAATGGGGGAAGAAGTTCTTAACTTTTGGGAATCCTTCCCTCATGTATTATAATATAGTATAGATTATTTAACAAAATACGTTTAAAATATACAAATAAATACATATTTCTTTAACAATTTGTTTTTTTATAAATATCGTTTTTATAAAAAATTGTTTTTAACCTTTATAAAACCGTTCCTTTTTAAACAATTTGTTTTTAAAATCGTTCTTTTTTAAGTAATCATTTTTTTTTTATAAATTGAACAGTTCATTTTTTACCATTCTTTTTAAAACTATATGTTTTTTAAACTTTTTTTAAACAATTCATTTTTTAAATTGTTTATTTTTAAAGCGTTTCTTTTAGAACCGGTTTTGTAAAGCGTTACTTTTATTTTTAAATCGTTATTTTAATCATTTATCCCTTTTTTAAAATCCTCCATTATGTTTTTAAACTTTTTTTATACAGTTCATTTACTTTTACTTTTAAATCGTTATTTTTAAATTGTTTGTTTGTTCGAATTTTGTTCATTTCTTAAACCTTTTGTCTACTAAAATCATTTGTGTTTTAAAACCTTATATTTTTATCAGAATTTTTAATACCATTTGTTTTTTTTTATAAATGTTTTTTTTAATCTTCGAAAAACGTTCATTTGTTTAAAATTTTTCATTTTTTTATAAATGTTCTTTAGGAATCGTTTTTGTAAACTTTGTATTCTATAATTTATTTATTGCCGATAGCAAAAATAAACTTAAAAAAAATGAACATTTTTAAATCAAAGGAATATAAAAATGAACAATTTTAAACAAACGAACAATTTTTCAAAGATCTGAAACAACGTTTATAAAAATAAAGCAAAACGTACTAAAAATATGTTAAAAATATAAGGTTTTAAAAAGCGAATGGTTTTAATAAATAAAATGTTTAAAAATTAACGAATTTCGAACAAACGAACGGTCCAAAATATGAAAGATTTTAAAAAAGATAATTGATTCGAATAACGCTTAAAAATAGAAGGAACGTTTTACAAAGAACGATTCTAAAAGAAACGCTTTAAAAAAGCGGTTTTAGAAATGAACGACTTTAAAAATTGAAAATTAAAAAAAAAGGTTTTAGAAAGAGAATGATTTTAGTAAACAAAAGGTTTAAAAAATAAACGAAATTCAAACAAACAAACAAACAACCCAAAAATGGAGGATTTTAAAAAGGATAAACGATTTAAATAACGTTTTAATAATAAAAGTAACGCTTTAAAAATAAACGGTTTTAAAAATGAACGACTTTAAAGAATGAATCATTTAAAAGAAGTTTTAAAAACATATGGTTTTAAAAAGAATGGTAAAAAATGAACTGGTCTATTTATAAAAAAATGAGGACTTAAAAAAGAACGATTTTAAAAACAAACAGTTTAAAAAACGATAAACGGTTTTTAAAAGGTTAAAAACATTTTTTTAAATGAAATTTATAAAAAAACAAATTGTCAAAGAAATATGTATTTATTTGAATATTTAAAACGTATTTTGTTAAATAATAATCATGAAATATAGAAATAAAGAAATTAAATAATTACACAAATAAAATTATTAAAATAACTTTATAACTTACATAAACAGCCCTTAAGCTATAAAAGGACCATTACCCTTAGGCTTAAGTATATAAAAAAAAGTAACATGGTTAGTATTAGGGGTCAAAACCGTTATAAAATGCAATCTTAGGGTCTGATATGTCAAAAGATTTCTTTTTTGACTAAAAAGAGTTAAACTGATTAAACCATGTGGGTCAAAACAGTAATTTACATTTTATCTCTGTTTCACTCACAACCACTTTCAAAACATATTAAAAATTTATAAAGGATGAACAATGTCACCTCAAATTTACAGATGAACAGTAACATTTTCTCTCCCCTCTATTCACAACCATTTTCATAAAACAAAAACCTCCTTCACATAATTTGAGGAAAGGGATGCAAATGCTCTAACCCTATACCTGTTTCAACTCGTTCGAAGTCGACCTGAAACATGATCTCAACCCAGTAAAATCTGATCCTTTTTCGGTAAAAACCCGGTTTCAATCCAACGGTTTTGTAAATTAATGGTTTGTTAATGGTTGACAACCTGATCGAATTAGCTTGAGCCTAACACCCGATTTTTGCAATTTGAATTCAATATTATGTAAAAAATCACAATAAGTTCTTAGTATGTCAAAATCACAATAAATTCAATATCATGTCAAACGAATATAACATATTACAAAGTGCATAAATAATCAAATTACACGATTGAGATCAAAACACCCCAAAACCCTAAAAGTCCCATCAAGACTAAATTTGATCCTGCATAAATAGACTCAACTCCACTAGGTACAATGGTTGAAGGATTATTGTTCTTTGATCCACCACTCTCTGTCTCGGGTACACTACTAAGAGGTGCCTCCGTTGTATCCGATTGGTTTCTTTCCACTATCACATCGAGCTTCATTCCTGAATAGCAGTACAACCTATTACCACAAAAGAAATATCTTTCTCCGGGACTCGTAAGAGGAATAGACGTGTTCCCATCACTAAAACAGTTTATGACGTTCGTCGTGTTGCATGTTCGAAAACTCTCTTGGCCTACCTCACAAACACTATCTGTGGACGCGTACTGAAAAACTGCACAAAAGAAAATAAATTATTCATAACATCAAACTATTAAACGCTAAAACTACAGAAAGAATAAAATCATAGAAAGAAATAGTTACCTAAGACATCACCGACGACGAACTTCTTCCCTTGCTCCCACGTATCCAGATTCGTGCTAATGTGCCAACCCGAGTTGTCCCCAACTATATACGTGTTAGCATCAGATGTTATTGCGAACCCAAAGGCTATGATAGCAAGAACCACAAATACAAGTTGCTTTTTCATGTTCATGCTTCAATATGACCTACGAGATTAATTCTTGTGTTGTATATATAGTTAAGGTTTGTTGCTTCTCTTATTACAAAATCTAGATGACCTAACCAACCACTATGTAACAAATGATATGTCCCTATTAAAAAATATTTGTATTTTGGAGCGTTTTGATTGATTCAAGATCGAACGGTGGATTTTAGATAATGATGTTGTACGGTGCAACTAATTAAAGCGACAGTCAACTTATATGTGGGTTGATTAAGAAAATAGTGACGTTGAGGTTTGGTGGTCTAAAGCAAGAAAATGTTGTTGCATGGCAGTTGAACATCTTTTTTTTTTCTTTTTCGGATTATAAGAGAAGACGGGGCGGGTGCGTGATACTCATCTATCACGCGTTGAACATGTCCGTAACACCGCCGCCACTCATTTGATAACGCGTGAACATTTAAACGCGTTAACCTGAGCACGCGTTAAACTTTTGAGTTTTATAGGGTATGACTTGTACATTGTGCATTAATACTTGTATATTGGAATCCCCATCACTAGTGATTCCACCCCTCCTACATTTCTATCACTAGTGATGGAAATTGGATTGATGACATGGCATTAGTTGATTGGATAGTGGGAGTGATGGAATCCATCACTAGTGATTCCACCCCTAGTCCCCTAAGGTTTAGCTTTAAAAGTAGAAATTGGGTTCAAAATGTCAAAATATCGTTTTTTTCAAAAAACTATATTTGATGTAACAATTTTTGTGAAGAAATTAAAAGGGAAATTTGATATCGTAAGGACCATATAAAAATGGCATCATTAGATTTATTTTATTTTAATTAATTAATATCCTTATTTTTTAAAAAGTATCAAAATATTAATTCTACCCTTAAAATTAGAAATGTGCTCAATGACAATTAAGGAGATTGAGCCATCTGGATGTTATTTTGAAGGTTGCTCGGTATGGGTGAGACTCATCCTTGAAGGATGACCCTCCACGTTAGTGCCACGTAGATCGGGTGTGAGGATGCGGCAAAGAGGATGGAGTTAAGGAAATGAGGGATGTGCCTAAAATATATATGTATATGTTCTAAGTATATGTGTGTGTGAGAAGAAGATGCAACAATTTTTGTCCTTTTGTGAGCGTCCATCGTCCCACACACGACGTTCTCGATGACGACGGCGCTCCGGAAATGGTGTGCAGGGCGGCGACGGCCCAGGATGGGGCGGGGACGGTCCCCATACTGTCTAGCCTAAGCTTTTCCCACATGAACAACCCAACATTATGGAATATCTTAAATAGTAAAGTTTTTAAGGTTTTGTTTGGACCAATCAATTTGTATTTGGGTTACAGGGTCACAAGTTCCATTCTTTTTACGAGGTTTATGATTGATCATGGTGAAATCAGGACGATTTTGTATTTCCATGTGGTGAGTTTTATCCTTATGATTTGATTGAAACATTGGAATTGGAATTGATGATTGTCACAATGTTTGTTGAAATCATTTTGATAGTTTAATGTCAACATAGCCATCACTGAGTATTTGAGGGTCTCGTGGGATTAGAAAAATGGACACGTGAGAATGCATTTGCCGGTCGGTTTTCGGCCTTCCATCTTTGTTGCCATTGTCAAAAACGATATTGTTACTTATTTGGTTGGTGGGTTTAAAATATTAAGTTTTCAATTGGGCTACATGTTGTTAGTTGATTTAAATAAAAAACAGGTTTAAATGGGCCGAGATTAAATATATTAATGGTTAAAAAATCATATTGGGTTGTTAAAAAAATTATGTTAATTAGGTTTTAAATTTCATAGGCTGTTGTTAATGAGGTTTCAAATTTCTTAGGCTTTTGTTAAAAAAATATGTACAAAATTTACATAAAAAATTAATAATTTAGGGCACTCGATGAAACTGGGCCTAGGCAATCGCCTACTTTTTCCTTAGGTTATGGGGTATGGTGATGGTCCTCTCTTGGAGGATGATCTGCCACAAAGGCGCCATGTAGATCGGGTGTGAGGATGGGGCAAAGAAATAAGTAAATAAAAACTTCAAATATAACGCATTGGCCCAATCACCACCAGGGGCGGACCTAAGCCCACTTCAAGGTGGGCGGGCGCACCCCCGGGGAAAAAAAAAATTAGTGTTAAATTCCGTAGAAAATCACGTCCGCACCCCTTGGAATTTTTCGTCCGCACCCCTTGGATTTTTCGACCACACCCTTGAACGCACCCCTTAGGTAAAAAGTGTTATCAATTTATATTTTAATTTTTTTTGGTAAACTCTTATTTAAAAAAAAATACTACCTAAATTATATAACTTTTAATACCTAACTAACTAAACCCAAATACCCATACTTTTACCCACTTATAATTCCTAACTAGCTAGCCCACTAAGTCTTAGCCCATTAACCAAACCCAACAATATTTCAAACTATAATAAAATAATTAAAGCCCAAAACCTTTAGAAATTATCTCCCGCTCTCTCCCTCTCTTGCATCCCTGCACGGCCAACGAACAACATCACCCAGCGACAACAGTCCAGCAGCCGGCGACCACCGTAATCAGCCACCATACCACCGTCGTTTGACACCAAATCTAACCGGAATCCGAACACGGGTAAGTTTCTTTGTTATTTTGATGATTTTGGTTGATATTATAAGAGAAAAAAAGGTAATAAAGTTGTTAAATAGGTTTGAAATTTTGTGTGTTTTGACGTTGTTTATTGTTTTTTAGATGATTTTTAGGGTGATTATGTTGTTTATATATTTTTAGGGTGATTACAACAAACATTATGATTTCTAGGCTTGAATAGTTGAAAATTAAAATTGAAACATTATGTTATGGAGCGATGAACTTATGTTATATAGAGAAAGAATTGTTTAAAAAATTAATTTTAAATGATGTTTTGTATAGATTTCAAAAAATGAAAACTCGTAGGGCGCATGGGCGGATCTTAGTGGAGCCGTGGCAGGGTCACGGCCCTGGCAAGTTTTTCGGCCGTAGTGCTAATTTTCCGCATTTCGATCGAAATTTTGTATATACACTATGTTCGGCCCTGGCAAATTTTTCGGCCGTAGTGCTAATTTAGTGTCCGTGTCTTTCAGCCCTGGCAGGTTCAACGAGCAAGATCTGCCACTGGTAGGGCGTCGACGTTTTAATTATGTTTGTAACAAAGTTTACATGTTTTTTATTATCATATAAATTTAGTTTGATGTTCGTTTGTTTTACATGACCCGACCCGATACGAACCGATTTTTTTACTCATATACCTAGGGGCCTAAAATTTTTAAAAATGTTCCGCACCCCCATGGAAAAATTCCTGGGTCCGCCACTGCTTGTTACTTGCATGAGTCAAAGTCACTAGCATGATATGTGCAACTTTTTATTACCATCATCAGGGGCGGACTTAAGGGTTGCCCAAGGTGGGCAGGCGCACCCCCGGGAAAAAAAAAATTTAGTGCTAAGTTCCGTCAAAAATCCCGTCCGCACCCCTTGATACCTAAATAACTAAACTCAAATACCCAATACCTTTAACTAGCCCACTACTAAGTCTTAGCCCAATAAACAAACCAAACAAATCAACAATATTTCAAACTAAAATAAAATAAACAACCCAAAACCTTTACATATTCTCTCCCGCTCTCTATCATCCCTGCACGCACGCCAGCGATCAGAACATCAGCGACAACAGCAGCCGCATACCACCGTAATCAGCCATCATACCACCGCCGATCGAACACGGGTAATTTTCTTTGTTATTTTTGATTATTTTTGGTTGATTTTTGGTGGGGTGGGACGGAACCGGTAGCCACCGGAAGTGATTTTTTGATGGCAGGAGACATGTGCTTCTTGTTAGTGATGATATTTTATTTTGTGGTGGGTTATATATTTATATTTTGTTAGTGATGATGGTGATATTTTGTCTTTTTTTGTGGTGGGTTATATATGATCAGACCTGATGTTTGGGGTTTTTTTTTAATGGTGTATATGATGTTTAGATGATTTTTAGTGTGATTTACATTATGATTTCTAGTGTTTGAATACTTGATACATTATGTAATATGTTATGGAGCCATGAACTTATAGATCAATTTGTTTGTGAATTGTGATAGCCGGTAGGAACCATGAGTAGGGACGTTATGGCGCGAGTTCTCAAGAGGAAAGTTGATACATCTTCCGAATTCGTTGATGTGGATACTCTTCCTTCGGATCCTTATAATCGCAAGCCGATTGAATCATATAACGTGAATCAACGAGATGAGATTAGAAGGGCATATCTACTAAGGGGACCATATCAACCATTTAGTTTAATGTTCTTTTGTTTTACATGACCCGACCCGACTCGAACCGACATGATACGAACCAATTTTTTTACTTATATACCTTGGGGCCTAAAATTTTTAAAAATGTCCCGCACCCCCATGAAAAAATTTCTAGGTCCGCCACTGATCACCACAATAAAAAATAAATAAATAATCTGCTAATCACCTCAATGTCATATGCTATTACCATAAATTGCTCCTCACCTGCTCTTAGCGTCATCGTTCGTGCAATATGATCAACGCCTCATCGGCCACAACATTTATATTATTTATAAGTAAAAATATTATGCAATGAAACGTATTTGTTTTTAAAAACAGAAAAGCTTAATATCAAATTGTCACTATTTTTCTCCACAAATTTAAATTAGATGACCCAATTATCAAAGTGCTCAAAGTTCAACAGACGCTCGCTCGAAATATTCGCTGCTCGAAAAATGCTCGCTCGAAATATTCGCTGCTCAAAAAAATGCTTGTTTGATTTAAGGCTTGCTTTTTAAATGAACCGCTCCACAACATTGGGATTGTAAACGAGTCAGACACAAGCAATGATCCGGATGGTTTGGCTTGTTACTAGCCTTACGTGAATACGGTTAAAATACCCATTTTTCTATCCTTGTATATGTCAAGATCCGTAACCATTTTTTTGGTGCATTTAATGTAGTTTTGCTGGATTACCTATTATAGATTATTAGCTTACAACCCCGTGTATTACACGGGTTGAATGATAAAAAATGTAAATTATAAACTTGTATATAATCCTTGTTAATGAAATGACTTATTTAGATAAATTAGTAAAACAAAAGAACAGTTATATTTTCGTTACTTGTACATGTGATTTGATACTTTGTTAGTAATTATTGTTTATATCCAAATAATATATTTTATCTTAACAAATATATATGGTTATGGTAAAATGAAACTTCTACGAGTTGTAAGAACTTAGTGAACTCACCTTACAAAAGGTTTTTTGAATTTTTTACAGAGGGTGTGAATGAGCGGTTAGAGACTTAGTGCGTTAAATTTTTTGATTTTAGATTCAAGTGGTTAAAACCACTAAAACATAAGGACTCAAAAAGTAATTTACTATTAATTAAAATTGAAATTATACGTTTGATCTCTAACTATATTAAATAATATTATACTTATTATATCATTTGATACATTTATATTTGTTATAGATAATTATAGGTAATCTTCCTATAATAATAAATGAAAATCCTTTTGTACTCGTTCTGGTGTCTCCTCCCTTTTAATAATAGTATTACATATTAATTTTTTTACATAAAATATAATATAATATTAATTAGAAATTAGAAATATTGTATCCTATGTTTAGAGAAGTTTAAAAAAAAAAAATTGAAGTTACACCCTTTACCAAAAACTATTAGAATTTTAACCTGTAACCTAAAAGTTTTTATATTTTTTGGTTTAATCTCACAACTTTTTTACTTTTAACTTTAGTCCCATATACATTTCGTATTTCGCAAATATTACATTTCACGGGTTAACAAGGCGCAACATTTGTGTGTGGTTCAACATTTTTATAACAGGTTCATCGCAACCCGTAAGTGCATAAAACACTTGGTTATTATTCTATATGTTTTATAGTTTCAGTCTAATTTTTCCGCTTTAACACACCAGAATTTCGTTGACGGTAATGTCGCATAGGTGATATTTGTCATGGTTTTACACTCACACCTAGTGGGAAGGCTTACTTCTAGTTTGAATAAAAAAGTAATAATATAGATAAAAAAAATTAATTAAGATGAATAGTTGGGTAAAGTATACAATTTGAAATCTAAGTAACATTAGTAAGTCTTTGATATGGTTTATTTATAAGATATTATGGGTGGGTTTGGGTAAACTAATTTAAGGCATATACACATCACATCCACCAGCCAGATTCTGTCCTGTTCAGTTAACATTTTGCTTTGCTGCAAATCGAACAAGTTTTCATCTGCCACGAATTCGTAAAGTAGATCAATATATTTGGTGTGACAATTGACATTATAACTTCATTTTATTATACACACACACACAGGTTTTTTTACTAAGATCATGATTAGTGTGAAAGTGCGACGCAAGTAACGATTTTATTTTTGCATTTTTGCATTTGAGTATGTCTACCATTTCATGACATGCCATTTTAGAGGCAGTGTAATACTGTATTAGTCTGTTATGAGTAGTTGTACAGTCTGAGATTATCGATTACATTATGGTCAGTCTGTTAGGTAGCTCCATTGTAGTTCGTTCTCCAATATATAGAATAGAGCTTCTCATCGTAAATTTTGATTGATTCGCTTTCATATGAGATAGATGAGTTCTTGGTGACTTTAAGTGTAACGAAATCCGGAGTGTAGCAATGTAAGACAACCTTTAAAACAGTAGCTGATCCAATGTTTTTCATTACGAGGGCCAAAAACAGATCATTTAAATAAGGGCCAGTTCAAAGAAGACTAGATAAGACCCTTATTTACCGACCCAAACCAAAACAACCTTTTTTTATAATTGACACGTATTGATCCAATTCTGTTTTGACCCATGACCCGTTTGCCTGGTCTAACCATAACTTGTTCGTCCCAAAAACAAAGTAACTATATCAAAATTACTGATTAACAAGATTCAGAAGCATTGTGTACATCTGTTGAGAACAAATCTCTCAGTCCAAGTGTTGGAATATGAATAAATTTAGCTTCATCATTATCTCACATAATAAAAATGTAAAATAACAAATACTAATTATATTAAAACAGAAAAACGTACTCACAATCCTAAAAATATCAAAAAACAAATCTAAACGTTAAAACTATAAAAGTCCAATTCAATATAAATCTTTTCATAAAGACGAAATTTCATAAAAATATTAAAAAATGAAAACAAAATCAAGATTTAAAAAAAATGATTTGGCGAAAGATATTACTCAGTAGGCATGAAGTTAAATTAGGTTCGATTCTGCCAGCAGAGTTTCCTCAACTTTTATATCAGAAGAGGGAGCTTTGAATCTTCATCGTAACATATTTCATTCGCCAAAGCAAAAACATCAAATTTCAATGAAAAAAAACATCAAAGTAAAAATAATTTTTGAGAAGAGATCGCTCAGTTCAGCGGGAATATCGACACGCAAACAAATCTATGAATAGAGATGCCTGCATTCCGGTCTGTTGAGCTTGAATTTTCCGAGTCGTCACTGCGATCTAACTCAATCAATTGATTTGAAAAGATTAAATAAAAATAGACGATCAAATTGAAGATAGAACTAGAGAGAAAGAAGGTAATTAGCGGCGTAGGATGATGAGACTGATGGTTTGAGTGGGTGTATAAATAGGTTGTGAAATTAGGGTTTGTTTTGACTATGGGTCAGTTTTCTAGACGGCCCGTTTGGCTAATAGAGGGCCTGCTGGTGTTGGGTTAGATAATTCAAGGGATTGGGATTATCAAAATCAAACGACGTAGTTTTGGTTATTGTATTTTTAGTTTTTATTATTTTGAGTTAATTGCCAAAATCGTCCCTGAGGTTTGAACATGTTTGTCATTTTCGTCTAAAATGACTTTTTATACCAAATAGCCCCCCACGTTTGTAATCTTTTGTCATTTTCATCCAAATGCCTAACTGGGTTAGAAACGACCGTTTGATGAGGGTTTTTTTTTTTAATTTCACAAGTACAAATATTTTATAAGGTATCTCTTTTTGGTTGTTCTGCATACCCCTATTCAAGAAATCATTTTTCAACTCGGTTTTAGAAAAAGAAGTTTTAACTTTTTGTTCTGCATAGCTATAGTTGAATCACTCAATTTTATTGAAAAGATTTGTAAACTATCACTTTTTACCAACATACTTTATGAAATATGTTTGTTAAATGGTGATGCGTGACAATTAGAATTCAAAGTCATGAATGAACACTCGATTGGTGTTGCTCAAAAATCAAGATCTGAAATTAAAAACTGATCGAATCAAATTGGGTACTAAACCTGTTTTTGTGGGTTGACTAGTCATACCTCTCATGAACCTTAAATTATACACAAACCCAACACGACTCACATATACATGATTAACCTTTATTTAGTTTCAGTCTTTAACTTTTAACATAAATACCCAAGTAGTTTAAGTTCTCGTATAAATTACATGTAAAAAAACTATAAAAATAAACAATAAGTTGACCAGACCCCTTTAGGACTAACCGTATCTTAAATACACACCCATATCTCAAATTACGTGTGAGTTTAGATGCCACTTGAGAAATACTTAACTGCAAATCCAAGCTAAGCTCCCTTTTCATTTTCTAAAGCTTTAAATGGTTTATTTGCTAGAAGTTGATAATTTTTGGAAAAAAAAAAACTTCAAATATATAAATTTGTGTAAATAATGTCTGTATGCTCCAACATTTGCATATATTTTACAAGTATGAAAGCTAATTAACGTATTTTAACTTGATAACATCTTTTTAAATATAATCTCAAAGTTGGTAAAGCTCAAAACTAGTAGGTTTCACAAGTTGATGTTAAAAAGAAATTACATTTCAGACCCTGTATTTGTGAAATTTCAAAAAAACCTCATTAAACGGTTGTTTCTAACCCAGTTAGGCATTTGGATGAAAATGGCAAAAAGTTACAAACGTGGGGGGCTATTTGATACAAAAAAGTCATTTTGGACGAAAATGGCAAACACGCCCAAACCTAAGGGACGATTTTGGCAATTAACTCTATTATTTTTTTAAAGAGTAAATTACAAAAATCATCCTTTATGTATGTCATTTATTGCAAACTGTGTCATTTGTCTTTAATAATTACAGAAAACGTACTCGATGTTTGCAAACTCCTGCAAATTATGTTCTTTAGCCTTAACTCAGTTAATTTTTTGTAGTTAAATCTGACCAAATGGACCTCACATGAGGGTATTGGTCATTTTACTCTCATGTGGGGTCCATTTGATCAGATTTAACCACAAAAATACTTTCATGTGGGGTCCATTTGGTCAGATTTAACCAAAAAAAATTAACTGAGTTAGGGCTAAAGGACATAACTTGCAAGGGTTTGCAAACATCGAGTACGTTTTCTGTAATTATTGAAGACAAAGGACACATTTTGCAATAATTGACATACATAAAGGACGATTTTTGTAATTTACTTTTTTTTAATGGGAAAGTGAATATGCAGCGATCGGTACCTTCTTCTCCAACCCTCCATCAATGAAGATATTAACTATACATGTCAAAATCCATAATTACATATTATAAGAACTAGAGCTTTCTCTAATATGTCTTTAATTCTTGATTATAAAAGAATAATAATATTTACCCTACACCAACTTGTGAAGGAATAGCATCACAATTGAGGCCTGAGGGTGCAAAATCGTTTGAGAACCAGATGTGTTGTGTTTATAAACCTATTACTGGTCAACTGTGATGATGATTGGGAAATGAAGAGGATACATAAATAAGCCCATGTGTAGTGGTTAACATCTCATTCTTTGGCGTTTTTACGCCATGTGACAGCCCAGTCAGCAATAGGCCATGTGGTGTAGAACTCAACAAAGCTTTGCATTTACAATGAAAGAATTATTGGAATGTCACAAAAACGGCTATGGAAGAAGCGAAAAGGCGATATGTTTAACTCATATTTTGTCAACATGTTGAGGGATTTGGAAAGCGAGGAATGAATGTATTTTCTCTGGAAAAAGAATCAATATAGATGCTATTTTCGGTGAGATGCAAGCAACAACCTTTATATGGATCAGAGGGAGAGTGAAGCAGAGCCAAATGGAGTGGAATAAATGGGTGCGGTTTGATATGGCAAGTTGATCTTATGTAAGTTTTATCCATGTTTTTATCGATAGTTCGGTGATGTTTTTTCTATTTTTTTAAGTATTGGATGGTTGGCTTAGTCACTTACTAACGATGTAGTCTGTATCAAACTATTTTGGTGATGAATGACATTATTTTTTGTTGTTAAAAAAACACCTTCAAAAAGTCATAAGGAGGAGGGGTAAAAGTCACTTTGTCAAACACATTTTTAACTTATAAAAGTTAATTAGTCAATAAAGAGTTTCAATAAGCAATCCCAAACATGCCCTAAATAGTGTAATAAGGGATTTAATTGGTGATGGAGGATTACTGAGGAATATGTCCGGTACAAGCTATGAAATACGATGGTGGAAATTGGGTGATGCGAAAATGATGTAGAGTCGGTCATTGAGGCTTTTAGAAGCTGGTTATCAATTTGGAAGTCGAAATTACTATCATATGGAGGAAGGATTACATTACTAAAGTTGGTATTAAACTCACTCCCAACGTACTTTTTCTCACTATATAAGGTTCTGATTCAAGTGTTGAAGCAATTGGATAGGCTAAAAATGGTATTCTTTTGGGAGGATCCAAAGATAGTCATAGTATGAGTTGGATGGCATGAAAACATGTGATTGCTTCGGTTGAATATGGCGGGTTGGGTTTCGGGATTCTCCGAGACGCTAACTTGGCCACGCTCTCGAAATGATGGTGGAGGTTTAAAACAAAATAAAAAACGGGTTGTGGAGGAAATTGGTTTGGGCTTTTCATCACAACTCTCGCTCTTGAGCGTCTATTTCGGCTAAAGTCACTCTGGCCGGACCTTGGAAGCAAATTTTAAGTATTAATAACTAGCCTAAGAACCCATGTGTTACACGGGTTGATTAAAGATAATATCTCATCATCATCGTTGTTTACATAAAATGTTATGAATAAATACACGTGTTGAAACGGATCATGTAAAAACTTTTTATTAACCATGAATATGCTGACATCACAATTCGTTGAAAATCTCTTTATACACCACATTAGTTGTTTTATCTGTAGGTTTTCCGTTGTTGTCAAGTATGAGTAGTTTGACCACATCTCTTGTTTTCATCCTTGATAAGGCAACATACAATTGATCAAACATATAATATCTAATGACATTGAGATGAACTTTGTAATAAAAAACTTTTTGATATAAACGTATAAAAATTATACTGAACTAAAAAATTATAAATATATAGGTGCACGGGTGGTCTTACAATAAATTATATTATTCAACAGTGTTGATACAGGAATTTGATGGAGAAATAGTTGATAGATTAGACGCAAGCTCGGATTCGGGTCCTCCACAATTGTCACTTTATCCCAGTTCTTTGCTAGCTCAAAAAACCAAAAATATCTATCTCCGATTTCGTTGTGGAAAGTAAAATGTTCAAAATTTGAATATCCTTCGTATGGAAATAAAAGGAGTATCAAATAGAGGACATACAATGCTTCCATGTATGGACATCCCTTTTGCTTTTAAGCTCAAAAATGCACTCCGAATGTTGGCGATCAATGTGATATTATCCCTTTTGCTTTTAAGCTCAAAAATCTCATTACAAGTCTCAGTCTACCGCTTTCTTTTCATTCCCATTCCATTTGACCCATTCAATCTTAGATCTAATTTAATATTCTTGATTTAATTAGACTATACACCGTCTCAATTTAACAATTAAGTTGACATGCAATCTGTACACATCAAGTTATAGCACAATCAATTTAGGTAAGTTTAACTCATGAGAACCATAGTATCGTATTATACAAAGCTTACTTGGTATTGTTGCTGTTAATTATATAGAAATTGGATGAATGATTGAAGTCAAGATTTATAAACTCGTTAAATAATTAGGAACTAAAATGAAAAAAAAAATTGAATAAAAAAAGAAGACATGAGAATATGATTCTTTTTTTTTTCTATCATAATGTTCAGATCAAATAGAACAGAAACCAAGCTAAAAGGCAATAAAAACTGAAATTTATTGAAACGAATCATGAATAAGAACATAATGTGAATAAATTGTTACAAAAAATATATAAACCAAACAAAGTAGTTAAATAACATTCTTTCTTTAAATTTAATCATACCATCAACCTATAATAATATATGAAAAAGCATCACATAAATGGGTACAGTAATTTAAAGACACCCATTAAAGTTAATGCATAGACCAAATCAACCTATTAATAAGTATTAGAAACTAACCGATGCTGACGATGTGGGCAGGTGTATTCCCAAAACTCGAATCCTAAGACCTCCAGTCCACCCTAGACATACCCATGCCTAGCCAAATACAATTATAGCAATAAAACCCACAACAATTATCAACCCAAAAAGCCTTGGTTTAACCACGCACCCCCTCTTTATTCCAGCCTAGCACTTTTATCTCCTTAATCTACCTCAATTATAGTATATAAATATATAAATCTCCTCTAATCAACAATATTGCATTGAAAATAAAAGTGGGCAGCCGGTTAGTAACACATACCTGATCCCGAATCAAAACTCACAAAGCTGAAACCACATCTTCCTGTCAATCAATACGATCATTAGCTTCTTCAGCAAGCTTCTATTTATTCTTGTCAATTTAATTCGCCACTTCCGCATGAATATATTGCTTACCTGGGCAGTTACAGATAACAAAGATGCGGAAAAACAAACCTTTGGACAAAAGTCACAAAACTGGCCAAACCTCAGGGACGAAAATGACATTTTACTCAATGTAATATGTTGATAACAACAAACATCAAGATTTAGAAGCCGATCAAATAAAGATCAGGCTTCAATGGTATTCAGTTCCTGACCAAAAGGAAGCTTTAGAAAAACTTACGCAAAGGATCAAACAGGTGTTTGATTTGGTGTATAGTAGTATACTTCCTCTTCATGGTTCCTTTTCTTTCCCGAGCGAATTGTTGTAATCTTTTCTATCTGCAATATATTATTAGATCAGCATCAAGATGTCTATTTTTATACAAATGCAGGCAGTTTCCATATAGAGACATGGTAAATATACATATAGCCAAGTGTAATTCAGAGCAGCAGGACAAATATAAGAAACAATCACATCTAATAAGCAACACAATTCCAGTGTTGGCCATTCAGTTAGCTAAAGAATGCAACATTACATGCTAAAAAACAATATTAACTCACCTCCTCGTTGTTTTTATACGCAGTCTTCATAAGTTTTTGAGGTTGCTACTCACTTCATCCAAGAACTTAGTCTGCGTAAAAGATTTGGAAGTAGAAATTAGGATACACTTGATATATCACAAGTCAAAAAGGAAAAGTCCATAAGACATTGTAAAAAAAACCTAAGACCAAAAATTTGTCGGAAAGAAGAAAATACATCACATCTAGGGGTCAATAGTTCATGGGTTAATGATTGGACTGGAACTCTTTTGGTCATTTTTTGAGGTACCAACACTCGTTTAGTTAAGCAATAAAACCATGTTCATCTGGAATAACCTTCAAAAGATCACAACTAACATGACATCTTAGTTTCAGTGTGATCAGCCAACGATCATCAACAATCAAATCAACATGTTGAACCAAATTCTCCCAACAATGGCAGATATAGTTCTAGCTTTTGGATATTGTATATTGTAAAAACAACAAAATCGAGATGGTACAAAGTTAAATTTAATAATAATCATAAACTTGAGATTTAAATGAACCAAAGTGTATTACCTGTTCACATTGAGAAGTCAATCCCCTGGACATTTCCCTGCACTTGCATCTATAATTGAGTTGTTTTCATTAAATATGTAACGCCCGGCTCTTTTGTACTTTCCATTTATAGAAAGTTTTGTTCGTATTTCTATTTTTGGAAACTTTGTATTCTTGTAATCGTTCCCTTCTTTGTAATCATTGGCAAACCGAGACTTGGATCATTAATGAAGCTTGTATTTTGTTACATTTATGTTATACACATTCTATGTATGCTCGTATGTTCGACTTCGTGAATCAATCGATGTTTAATCGTTATTCTTGGAAACTATGTGCGAAACTTGTAATTAGTCTAAACTTATGCATGGAACGTATTTTGAACGAGAACGACACTTGTCAAACACTTATACGCTTGATTATACTTGGTTTATACTCCTCTTACTTAATCACATCTTAAACTATGCCTTTATGGCAAATATGGCCCTTAAAATACCTTAAACGCATCAAACACACAACTTCAGGGGCCAAATTGTAAAAAAATGAAACTTATCCGGAACCACAAAGGGCTCGCGGCCCGCATGGACTTAGCCTGATACCTCAGGCGGGCCGCCTGGACCCCCAGGTCTGCAGAAAGTTGGACAGTCACGACCAGCTTCGTTTTTGGGCGGGATTCCTTGGTTTAAACCGAGTTTTAGCACTAGTTAACCCCCCAAATCAACCCTAATCACTCTCCTATAAGTACCCAAGGTCCTCCAAGCACTTGGACACTTTCATCACACTCAAATCTCTCAAAAACACTCTCAAGTTCCAGCAAGAATCTGCATTTTCGGACAGATTTATACTCTTGCACTAAACTTGGTATAACTTGCTCATTTCTTAACGAAATTACTTGATTCTTCTTCCTACTTGCTTGGTTAATCATGGAGTTTGATTCCTTGACTTCTCCTTGGAGAAATTAGACCTGGAATTGCTCTGAAATTGACCAAAAACTTTCTGTTTTGTTACATACTTGTTTAAACTTCATCCAACTTGTGTCTAACACATCTCACACCAATGTCCTAATGCTTACAACCCCTCTTATGGTTGGTTAAGCTTAAAAACATGGTTGAGACACTTAAATCAGAGGGTTAAACCTCATAAACTTTCTGTTTTGTTAGGGTATTTAACCCACAAGTCATGTAAAGCTTAGACCTTGATGAATGAGTGATTGTGGAACAACTTGGATTGTTCCAACATAAAATCCTCACATGATTTGATGATTTCTTTTAGTTTAGATTATTTGTATACTTGTATTAACCCTAGTTCGTAACCTTCCTTGGTTGTCTTTACATCAAGTGAAGTGGTGAACATTCAAGGGGTCCCTAAATGGAAGCATGTTCTTCCTACCCCATACATGACATTCATGAATGACTCGAGGTGCCTAAACGAAGATCTTAATCTTCTACCTCCTACTTGAAATATTGAACTTAATAATATGTAATACTTAAATATATATATATACACACATTCGAACCTTTAATATTAAACTTGTGTTTATATGTTAAGGTAGTAGAATGACATCTAAGACTTAACACTCCAAGTATGATTCTAATGGGCTTACTACCCATGAAATACAATATAACCCTAGTGGTTACGTAGTGTCATATAAGAGTGTAAGTTAAAGATGATTATTTTGATATCATACTTTATGTTATGTTAAACTCCAAATTTATAATCTTCCGTTATAGGCCAAACTCACACACCTACGTTTCCTTGTGTAGAAGGACTAGGTGCTCCAATTTAATCCATCCACCAAACTCGCTCGCGGGATTTCAAGTGGGAAAGCTTGCAACCACCTTGAGTATACGCGATCCCTTTTTGTTTTAAACACTTTTGGGATGCAACTTGTATTCTATATTCAAACACGTGACACTTGAAACTTATTTGAAACATGCTCTATCCATTTAAACATGAAACATGAAACTTGTGATACTTGAGACTATTTTGTGCTATGTGAACGTTTAATCCCTGTGTGTAGTTCCGCCTTAACAATAGTAGCGCTATAGGGGTAATGCACCTCCCCCATTTGTAGTCGAGGGGTATTGTTAGGATGAGACATGTTAACCTCCCGTGAAACTTTGGGATAAGCACTTTAACGCATTGGAAACTTGGGCTATCACTTGGACTGCGTGAACTAGCATGGCTGAAACTATTGTATTATGTTCATGTTGGATATGAGTTTTTATTCTATTATGCTATGTAAACAAACTTGTATACTCGCTCATTGCCTTTGCATTGAAACTCTATTTTAATACATGTTGCAGGTTGATTAATGAAGTATGGATGATTGATGAAACAAGTTTAGGGTGGACTAGATACACACCTAGATTTATCTATCTTTTGTTTGTTATGTTATTTGTTGGAACAATGTTGTTATTTCCTTTCGAATTTGTATGACATTGAGTTTTGAAATGAAATTTGAATTTAATTAAATATTGTCACATAGTGTTATGACGTCTCTAGCAATCTATACACACTTCGTCTCATCCCGATGTTTCCGCCATCGGTTGGGGTGTGACAAAATAATTCGGCATCACCGATATAAGAGCTTAACTCTTAAGCGCAATATACATCTTCAAACAAAATATGTTCACAAAGTCAGCAATTTAGTAATGCAGTACATCGATTTGCAACTATGAAAATCAAACTAATACATTCACATAACATATTCAAATGGATTAAACCATAAAAATCAGCTTTTACATTTGTGCATATTTTGCCCAATAACATAACATCATATGCATCACGGCAATACATATACAGTTAGCTTGTATACCATTCTTAAATATTAGACATTTTCAAGTATCCACATCCAAAGGCTGTGTACAACATAGAGTAACAGAAAACCAACTTCCTAATTTTCACTAACTTGCAATTTCTAATGGTGCAACTACCAAAGTGTTTCTTTCTCTTCATCCTTCTTCAATCAGAACAATAGCCGACAAACAAAACCAAACACACCGGCGACTACCAGTACCAGACCCGTTAAACTCAGTTTAAAGCCCATGAAAGATAAACAAAATCAGAGGAATCAAGATTGAAGAATCAAATTCCAAGTTCTCATATTATCATAATCAACACCATCATAAAAAACCCTAATTTCTGAACATATTCAAGATTTCATTTATAAACTTACCTGGTTTCTTTGAAGATGAAATTGATGTATCTGAAATTGTCATATGAAGGCGCCAAAGTAGGATACGGCTGAGATTTAGATTTGGTGATTGTAAGATGATTGAAAGAAAAGGGGAGAAGTAAAAAAAGAAAGTCTGGTTACAGAGATCATCCGGTCAAAAGCGTGTGATAAAAGGAATAGATTTTTAACGCCTAAACCAAAGGAATGAGGGTTTTCTGAAAATCGCCATAGATGCAATCAACAATGATGGAATGGAAGAACCCTAAAATTGGAATCGGTATTTTTTGAAAATCAAGATGAGAGAGAAAGCGGTGGAAGATGAATGTGAATAATGTGCGTCTATGGAAGATGAAATAAAAATGGGAAAGAAGAGAGATAGATGGCGGTTTGAAGAAACTTACATGAGAAGGAGTGAAGGAGCATAGAGGAAAAGAGATTGGCGCTCAAGAGGAATTCTCTGGCCTAAGAGGGTGTCCACATCAACAAAATGATTGGCTAAGAATAGGCCATGTGGCTAAGGATAATTCTTTTCGTATAGTAGATAGATAGATAAGATTCAAGCATTTGAATATTGTACATCTAAACAACCTGCAACTTTTTTTTCTCTTTAATGGAATTATTATAAGCTGAGCGTATTAACAAATTCAACCAACATGCTCATCAATCAACAGTCTACTAGTTAGCTCAGGGAGAAGAACATAAAACTTGTGCAAGCAACGTTATTATTTGATAATGGTTTCAATAGATATTCTTTTAAGTGGTCCAAGTTGGGTGCATATTGTAGGTTCACATTTTGGCCACAAATACTAATTTTACAGGTTATATCAAAACATGGCTATTGTTGCAAATTTTGTTTTATTTATTTTTTATTTTTTTTGTGAAAAACATGGCTTTAACTCTAAACATGTCTGCAAATCTTGTTGTATCTTTAACTTTTTTTTCATAGCCCAATGTCACAAGTTAAACTAAAAAAAAACTAATAAATGTTAATTAAAAAAATAGTCTTTTCTCTAAATTAAGTGGTCACCAAATCCATTATTCTGTCACATGGTTCTCTAAGTCTAAGCCTATCGAACAAACGAAGTAATCAAGTTATTCAAGTAATGTGGCATCCATACTGTAGCAGTATCTGGCCCAGATGCAATGGCATCTGGTTAAATATCCAATGTGGTGCCACATAAAAATATTAACTAACTCCACCTCCTCATTTCACACAATTTCCACAGTATAAAAAAATAGCAGAAATTCATACCATAGCTTATGATCCCAAATCTTCTATGTCAAACCTTTGAATTCGATGAGTGCTAATTATGAGACCCTCGTTTTCCTATTGATTTTTTTTAAATAACAAAAAGAATTAAATCTACCCATAAAAGTAAATATTTACAAAGTACGAAAAAAGTAACTACTAATTTTTTAATAGAAATCCAAGCATAATATCAGTACACATCCAATCATTAATTCTAGCACATTCGGATCTTAATTAAATGTATTAAAAACCAGTTGCAAATATTCTACCGGTTTAGCGGTATGGTTATTGCCCATGTAAAAAGTGGTGTTTAATGTATAGGAGTAAAAAAATGTTGTTAGAAAAAGGTATTTTATTTGTTATTCTGCAATTAAGATCCACACATTAAACAATTAGCTCGGATTAACATGGATAACGTAAAAAGAGTAAAACTGAAGATTTCATAAGTGGGAGAAATAAATAAAACAATGGTATGGTTACACAACCACCCAACAAAGATCTTATTTAACCAAAGTCTAAGGAAGGTTTTATTAACATACTGAAGATTTCTACTTTAGGATTAATGGGTTCAATAATAAAGAAAAAGAAGTACCATCAGTCCTTAAAATTGGTTGTTAACAACTTTAACACCACTATAAAACCGCTTCAGATCCATCATAGCCTTCTTGATCTGGATTGATCGTATAGAAGATGCTGCCGCAACCTCTGCCTTGAACCACTTGTTCGACCCAACTGATTCTAATGGTGAACCCTGTCCACTTTTCACCGAAAACCCACTGGTTTTGGTTTTAGGACTCTGGGATGTTGTTTTTTTCTCCTGAAAATGCAAAGACAAAATTATACTCAACAGCTTAAGAAAGTAAAGATCATTTTTTTTTTGCCAATTTCAAGAAACATAAATTTAGTTACCTGGTGTAACTGACTGCTTTTAAGAGACGGGCACCCCCGCGAGAGGTGGGATCCCTGAAGAAATCCAATAGAGATCTTAATTAACCAAACGAGCTCGAGCCTTGATCTTGATTAGGTTCACGAGTTTATTAATTATATAATATATAAATATATTTATATAATTATTACGTTATGAGAGAGGATCAAATAAAAAATTGATTTTCTTTAAATCGGCTAAAAAACCATCTTAGCCTTCCATAGTCAATTTTGTTGACTTTTTTTTAAATTCCCTTACACATTTAAAAATCATAACTTTTTTATAATACATTATTTTTTTTCCAAAAAAAATCACCATAAAATTAATTTACATTTAGTTTTCATACCATATTGCTATATACAAAATGACAACTCAAAAAATACGTAAATTGCTTTGTACTTTTATGTTAAACTTTTTGTGCTGAATTTTTTGTGTTATTTTGAGAAAAAAAAAAACAAAAGGGTGAAAATTTAAGTTTTAGGACCAAAATGCTCCTTAATCCTAGTTATGAGGTGTAACATCTGACCCCTTACTATCAATAGTGTATGCTTTGCCCTTGATAGGTTGCTCATCCATAAACTCACCAATTTGTTTTTGACCTATCCTGGTACTACTCCCACCTAAACATGCTTAATTGTGGAGTTTTCATGTGCTCCACAACCAACTGAGCCCAAAACACGTTGGTGATTTAAAATGCGGGGAATGTCTTATGAACCAAGAATCTCTCCTGTCCACGACCGATGTGGGATTTGCCTAGAGTATCAAAATGGTCAATGTTAATCTTCTCGGTATCCGTATTGGTGTCGGTATCGTTACAGAGGAGTAGAAACCAAAACTGAAAGGGGAATTTAAAAGTAAAAACCAAAAAAACTAAGGAAACCCACCATCCACTCAGGTAAAAGGTAACCTTATCCTCAATAATCCATTCACTTACTCAGACGAAGAGGTTGCACTATAGCTATAAACCTAAAGCCAGCTTTCTCTTTATAAAAACCACGTCTGTGAGAATAGAAGCACTCAAAGGCGAAACAATCTTGCATATACCTGAAAATGAATTTTAAGGAAAGCATTTAATATCAATGATGTACTAATATTAATTATTCAAAATAATATACCGACACTTATAGAAGAATGTCATTGCTCACGGTCGGAAGATAGAGTGGTAGATGTAAGATTAAATATATTATGTATTAATATTTAATCTATAGCCATTATAATCATTTACATAATATAGATCAAAATATATAATAACCTATTAAATAATTAGTTGGTAATTGTTGATGGACCATATTACCCTTATTAACTAATTAGGTTTCCTCCTGGGTGCTTATATAAGGAGACTTATGTGGAGGTTAAGGGGTTAGACAGTTACACAATCAGACACACCCCATAAGCATAACATCATCACGTTCGACCTCCTTCTCCTACGGCCGATACCCTTTTCGATTTTCTTAGTCACCATCATCAGTCAGCACCCTAAGGAGGAACCAGATCACCTTGACAAAGATGTCGAACTCCATGTTGTCTTCTCTCACTGGATTCTCCACTACACTGTCTGCGGTGACAGGTATGTTTTCATGTTTTCCATTATGTTTAAACAGAACTGATCCAACATGTGGTATCAGAGCATATGTTGATTAGTCAGTTCTGTTTTCGTATCCATAATTCTGGGATTGAAACTTGGAAAACGGATTTTTTGTAACTTTAAAACGGTGACAGCCGGTTTCGAGTCATGAAGATCGACTCGAGATCTCTGTTTTCGGGAAAAAGGATTAATTATATGTTCACTCGAATTCAACTGGGTTATGTTTGACCGAAATCTGTTTTAAAACCTTAAAAAAATTCAGGTTTCGGGTTCCAGAATTCATGTTTTATTTTTTTAGGGTTCATCATGTTCTTAGGAAAATTCGAAAATTCTGTTATGTTTTGGAATGTTTTAGGATTAATGAGTGTTTTTTCCATGTTTGATCCAATTTTATCTTTTAAGGTTATTCGAAAACTGTTATTAGATAAACAGTTATAATTTTCGAAATATGTTGATAAAATTAGATCATCTTAAAACAGGAAATAATATCTCATAATCCCTTAGAATTCGAATTTTCAGTTATGCTTTCACATTCACAGCTGTTAACAGGAAGCTTCGAGATCATCAGATTACGACTCGAGACCATCAGTCTCGACTCGAGACCATAAGGTCTCGACTCGAAATCATCAGGTCTTTAAACCTTCACAACTCGAGACCAACAGATCTCGACTCGAGACCATAAGGTCTCGACTCGAAATCATAAGGGCTCAAAAGTCTAAAACTCGAGACCATAAGGTTGCGACTCGAGACCGTGGTTGCGAATCGAGACCTCATCATGACTCGGGATCTCATAAAATATAGTAGTCGAGACCATGGTTCCGATTCGTGACAACAAGGTTGCGACTCGAGACCTCATAACTGACTCGAGATCTCATAACTCAGTCGATCCGCGCTAACAGGTGGTTTGCTACTAAATAATTGGTTTTTGTAATTACTTAGTTTAATTTAACAGAATCAGATAATGTTTTACAAAACCAAAATGGCTTTACTTGAATGAGCTTCTGATGTATCATTTCTGGCCAAAGCTGGTTTGATACATCTACTTATCATCCAAGTATTACGAAAGCAAAGTTAAGTGTGCATCATAAACATGAATGTATTAATATCTGGCCAAAGCTGATTTAATTCCTTCATAGATGGCATACTTAACAAGTGCATAACTAAAGTGATTGTCTCAATTTCTGGCCAAAGCTGATTTGTTACAACCACTTTGCACATATGCTTAAATGATTACACTTCTGGCCAAAGCTGTTTTGTCTTCGTTTAAGTAGAATTTTAACTAAGTCTATTATTTTGATGTTAGTAATAGACAATATCACAGCTTCATAATGTAAAATGGTCATTATTTATGCCTGCCTTAGTTTAACATGCCCTTAGATCACATTAGGACTTCTTCCTTAGTATCATAACTTTCTCATCTTATTTCCATTATCAGCGCCCAATTGCGGGATTCCACCTTTGACCGGTGATAACTATGCTGCATGGAAGGATGCTCTCATGCTTACACTTGGATTGCTGGATTTTGATTACGCTCTAAGAGAGAATAAGCCAGCGGACCTTACCACTCAAAGTACTGTTGCTGAGCAGTTAACTCATGAAAAGTGGACTAGGTGTAACCGCATGTCTCTCATGTTTATGAAGCAATCCATAAGCAATGCAATCAGGGGAGCTATTCCTGATTCTGAAGATGCTAAAACCTACTTGGAACATGTGGAGGCACAGTTCAAAGGGACGTCTAAGGCACACGCTAGTACCCTTATCCTCAAGCTGGTGACAACTAAGTATGATGGGAGAAGCGGCATTCGCGAGCACATCATGATGATGAATGACATGGCCAATAAGCTGAAGGGGCTAGAAATGGAAATCAGTGATGGTTTCCTTGTTCATTTTATCATCACTTTGCTTCCTTCGTTCTTTGAAGCATTTAAGATCAACTACAACACTCAGAAGGAAAAATGGACGATGAGTGAGCTGGTCGCCATGTGCGTACAGGACGAAGAGCGCATGAGGATGGATCGCACTACTGATGTTGCCAACTTCACCACCTCCAACTCTAAGAAAAGGAAGAACAAACATCAGAGGAAGGATGCTTCAAAAGTCCAAAGGCCTAATCCTAATACAAGTGCACCTTCCAGCTCTAAGAACTCCTTAGGCAGTATCCGCTGCAAGTTCTATAAAAAGACAGGACACATGCAGAAGGAATGCTCTGACTTTAAGGAGTGGCTGGCTAAGAAAGGTAACGATTATTTTATGATACTTGAGTCCTATAATTTAAGTGTTCCTGCTAATTCTTGGTGGTTTGATTCTGGTTCTATGGTTCATGTTACCAATTCAACTCAGGGATTCCTTTCAATCCGGAAGCTGGAAAGAAACCAAAGAACGCTTAAGGTTGGGGATGATTGAGAATTAGAAGTGAAGGCCATTGGAACATTACAATTAGTTATGAAAACTGGTTTATGTATTAAACTTTATGATACCTTATATGTTCCTGAGGTAACTCAGAACCTTGTATCAGGACCAAAGTTAGACATGGACAGTTTTATTGTTTCCCATGGTCATCGCAAACTCTCTATCCTCTATGATTCTGTTCTTTATGGTACTGGTGTTCTGGATGGTGGTCTCTATAGATTAGAACTAGATGATGCTTTTCCAAATCTTTGTTGTCATATAATATTAATGAATCACTCACAAAGATGGAAGAGAAACGAGACTTAGAGACTTCATCCATGTTGTGGCATCAGCGTTTAGGCCACATTTCAAAAGAACGATTAAATCGTCTAGTAAAGGATGAAGTCTTACCTCATCTCGATTTCTCTGATTTTGGAACATGTGTCAAATGTCTTAAAGGTAAAATGACATTAGCGAATAAGAAAGGTGCCACTAGGAGCTCTAATTTATTAGAACTCATTCACACTGACATTAATGGTCCCTACCAAATCGCTGGCATAACAGGACATACTTCATTTATCACTTTCATTGATGATTATTCTCGTTACATGTACTTGTATCTTATTAAGGAGAAATCTGAATCTCTAACAACTTTTAAAGATTATAAGGCTGAAGTTGAAAAGCAATTAGATCATCAGATTAAAGTTGTGAGATCAGATAGAGGCGGTGAATATTATGGAAGACATACTGATGTGGGTCAAGCTCCTAGTCCATTTTATGAGTTTTGTAAGGGCCAGGGGATTGTGAACCAATACACCATGCCTGGTACACCTCAGCAGAACGGAGTCGCTGAAAGAAGAAACCGTACCCTTATGAACATGGTGCGCAGTATGTTAGCCAACACTAATTTACCATTATTCCTCTGGACTGAAGCGTTAAAAGCAGCTGTTCATATACTCAATAGAGTTCCTTCTAAGTCTGTCCCTAAAACTCCTTACGAACTCTGGACAGGAAGGAAACCGAGTCTTAAATATATAAAAGTATGGGGCTGCATTGCTGAAGCAAAACTTTACAATCCTTTCCTAAGGAAACTTGACCCTAAAACAGTTACCTGTTTCTTTATCGGGTATCCTGAGAACTCAAAGGGTTATCGTTTCTATTGTCCTTCCCATGTCACCCGTATTGTTGAAACCAAGCGTGCTGCGTTCCTGGAGGATTTCAAGGTCAGTGGGAGCAGTACCAACCCTTACGAAGAATTGCAAGAAGTACAGGACGCGGGGGGGGGGGGGGGGGGGGAGAGACTCGTCGCTTACCATTACTCCGATTACTCCTCTTGTACCCAATGCAACTACTGCACCTGAAGCTACTGCACCAACTCCAAATTCACCTCTACAATCAGAACCCATTATACCTCATGACGAAGGCATATCAAACGCTCAAAACCAAGACAACGCTGAACCTGATAATCCACTCAGGAGGTCATCTAGGCAAAGAAGGCCTACTAATTGGGATGATTATGTTACCTACCTGACTGAAATGGATCCCGGAAAGCTCAATGATCCTATCTCTTACAATGAAGCCATTAGCAGTGATCAGTCTTCTGAATGGAATAAAGCAATGATTGATGAGCTTGATTCCATGAAGAAAAATGATGTTTGGGATTTGGTAGAATTACCACACGGAGTCAAACCGGTAGGATGCAAATGGGTATTCAAAACAAAACTGGATCCGAATGGGAACGTTGAACGCTACAAAGCGAGATTGGTTGCAAAGGGCTACACTCAGAAAGAGGGAATTGATTATCAAGAGACGTTTTCACCTGTCTCTCGTAAAGATTCATTAAGGATCGTCATGGCCCTAGTAGCTCATTTCGATTTAGAGCTGCATCAGATGGACGTTAAAACCGCTTTCCTTAACGGAGACTTGGACGAAGATGTTTACATGAAACAACCTGAAGGCTTTAAACCTGAAGGTCAGGAGCATCTAGTCTGTAAGTTGAAGAAATCCATTTACGGGTTAAAACAAGCATCACGTCAGTGGTACCTCAAGTTTGATGAAGTCATGAAGAAGCAAGGTTTTATGAAGAATCAAGTGGATCAATGCACCTACCTCAAGATGAGTGGGAGTAACTTTACTATACTTGTCCTTTACGTAGATGATATTCTATTGGCAAGTAATAGTTTAGACATGTTGCATGAGTCGAAGCGGTTCGCATAACTTCGACATGAAGGATCTCGGAGATGCTTCTTACGTCATTGGCATCGAAATTCACCGAGATAGACACAAAGGGATCTTAGGATTGTCCCAAAGGGCTTACATAGATCATGTCCTTACACGTTACAACATGCAACAGTGCAAACCCTCCGTCACTCTAGTAGTTAAAGGAGATGTTTTCGGTTCATTCCAGTGTCCGACAACAGAGGTTGAAAAGGAGCAAATGAGCCAGATACCTTACGCATCAGTAGTCGGGAGCTTGATGTATGCTCAAGTCTGTACTCGCCCAGATATCGCTTATATTGCTGGAATGCTAGGCCGTTATCAGACTAATCCTGGCCTAGATCACTGGAAAGCAGCTAAGAAGGTACTTCGATATCTGCAAGGGACGAAAGACTATAAACTGACTTATAGAAGAAGTGATCATTTAGAAGTGGTGGGCTATTCTGATTCTGACTTTGCCAAATGCAAAGATGACAAGAAATCCACTTCGGGCTATATCTTTATGTTAGCAGGTGGCCCTATCTCTTGGAAGAGTCATAAACAACAGTTGATCACAACTTCCACAATGATGGCAGAGTACATTGCTGTTTATAACGCAACCTGTCATGGAATGTTGCTTAGAAATCTGGTCACTGGACTCAAAATTGTTAATTCCATTTCTAGACCATTGAAGCTTTATTGTGATAATTCAGCTGCCGTTAGCTTCTCGAAGAGTAACAGTTCGACTGGAGCTGGTTTATATCTCGATACAAAATATCTGTTCGTACGTGAACGTGTTGAGGAAAATAATCTTTGTATCGAGTATATTAGTACTAAAGATATGCTTGCGGATCCGACGACTAAAGGTCTCCCTCCTAAGGTTTATGAAGAACATGTTCGGAATATGGGATTTAGTAAAGACCTTATTTATGCATATTGTACTAGCTTATGTTTATGATTAATTTAAGCATATTGTACTAGCTTATGTTTATGATTTTGTATGTCTGTTAGAATATGTTCAACCGGTATAATGGCATATAGGCAAATAAAGTTACAAATCAAACAAAGGGCTTATGCGTATTTTGATCATGACGATTAGGTTTTAAATTAAGGCTATAGTATGATTAATGGGGGTCCTGAGTCGCATAATGATTCAACGGCTGTATTTCTCTGCTATAGTACTTGTTTAAGGCTAAAATGAGTGTTAACTCCTGATCAGGCTTATCTAATACTCATAGTAAATGATTACTCGGATAAGTGGGAGAATGTAAGATTAAATATATTATGTATTAATATTTAATCTATAGCCATTATAATTATTTACATAATATAGATCAAAATATATAATAACCTATTAAATAATTAGTTGGTAATTGTTGATGGACCATATTACCCTTATTAACTAATTAGGTTTCCTCCTGGGTGCTTATATAAGGAGACTTATGTGGAGGTTAAGGGGTTAGACAGTTACACAATCAGACACACCCCATAAGCATAACATCATCACGTTCGACCTCCTTCTCCTACGGCCGATACCCTTTTCGATTTTCTTAGTCACCATCATCAGTCAGCACCCTAAGGAGGAACCAGATCACCTTGACAAAGATGTCGAACTCCATGTCGTCTTCTCTCACTGGATTCTCCACTACACTGTCTGCGGTGACAGGTATGTTTTCATGTTTTCCATTATGTTTAAACAGAACTGATCCAACATGTGGTATCAGAGCATATGTTGATTAGTCAGTTCTGTTTTCGTATCCATAATTCTGGGATTGAAACTTGGAAAACGGATTTTTTGTAACTTTAAAACGGTGACAGCCGGTTTCGAGTCATGAAGATCGACTCGAGATCTCTGTTTTCGGGAAAAAGGATTAATTATATGTTCACTCGAATTCAACTGGGTTATGTTTGACCGAAATCTGTTTTAAAACCTTAAAAAAATTCAGGTTTCGGGTTCCAGAATTCATGTTTTATTTTTTTAGGGTTCATCATGTTCTTAGGAAAATTCGAAAATTCTGTTATGTTTTGGAATGTTTTAGGATTAATGAGTGTTTTTTCCATGTTTGATCCAATTTTATCTTTTAAGGTTATTCGAAAACTGTTATTAGATAAACAGTTATAATTTTCGAAATATGTTGATAAAATTAGATCATCTTAAAACAGGAAATAATATCTCATAATCCCTTAGAATTCGAATTTTCAGTTATGCTTTCACATTCACAGCTGTTAACAGGAAGCTTCGAGATCATCAGATTACGACTCGAGACCATCAGTCTCGACTCGAGACCATAAGGTCTCGACTCGAAATCATCAGGTCTTTAAACCTTCACAACTCGAGACCAACAGATCTCGACTCGAGACCATAAGGTCTCGACTCGAAATCATAAGGGCTCAAAAGTCTAAAACTCGAGACCATAAGGTTGCGACTCGAGACCGTGGTTGCGAATCGAGACCTCATCATGACTCGGGATCTCATAAAATATAGTAGTGGAGACCATGGTTCCGATTCGTGACAACAAGGTTGCGACTCGAGACCTCATAACTGACTCGAGATCTCATAACTCAGTCGATCCGCGCTAACAGGTGGTTTGCTACTAAATAATTGGTTTTTGTAATTACTTAGTTTAATTTAACAGAATCAGATAATGTTTTACAAAACCAAAATGGCTTTACTTGAATGAGCTTCTGATGTATCATTTCTGGCCAAAGCTGGTTTGATACATCTACTTATCATCCAAGTATTACGAAAGCCAAGTTAAGTGTGCATCATAAACATGAATGTATTAATATCTGGCCAAAGCTGATTTAATTCCTTCATAGATGGCATACTTAACAAGTGCATAACTAAAGTGATTGTCTCAATTTCTGGCCAAAGCTGATTTGTTACAACCACTTTGCACAATGTCTAGCACTCAAAACCAACTTACGATGCACTCGAACACATGGTTAAATCCAACTCATACATACTTTGGTTAGAATTTGGAATGGAAACCAACAGAAAAGGCATCTAATGTCACATCTACAGCTAACAATATTAGCAAATGTGTTGCAAATTAATGAGCATAACGGGAGGCCTACAATGTATCATAGACAAACTTATAGAAAGAGTCGTGGTTCTATTACAAATAAATCAACTATTACCATATTTTGAAGCAATTAGGGCAATCTTTTGCAGGTACGCCAAAGGGTTCTCAAACTGTTCCTTACCTGGATAATAACCGGGCACTCCGGCATCTTATCTCTCCAATCAAAATCAGTCACCTCAAACTTTTAAAAGTTTTTTTTATATGGCATCTCTCCCATATATAGTGCCACCAGATTGTGCATTTACACCCATATTGTCAAACGATCTCACAACACCAGAACCTCTTAAAGCATCTCCATTGCTTCTAGTCATCAAATTCATCACATTTGCACCGGCATAATATATAAATAAAAACTGCAAAAATAGAAATTTATTATTCAATGGAGTTGTCTAAAATACAAGCTTCTTTAAACATGTAGCCAAAGTACATGGATGTGTTTTTAAGAAAACATCTACTGTCCAAAACAACTCAAGTAAAAATTATATGCAGACTGCATATTATAAGTTTAAAACAGAACACGTAATAAAGAAGTTTACAAAAGGTGTATGGTGTCTGGTGTCTTATACAGAAGCTTCAAAAAAACCACCTCAATGTTCATCCAATTAAGTTTAATCTTATTTTAGACAAAAACTAAATAATTATAATATGAAATATCTAAAAATCAAAAACTAATTATTAGATATCACGGTCCGGTCCGGTTTTATACAACCAGATTTTTATATAAACCGTAAGCCAAACTGTTCGTTATGGTTTGAAATTTTGAAATCGATCAACCGAAATTTAATAAAAAGGCCGACTGCGAAACCAAACCGATAACCAATTTGGGCGATTTCATGGTTTGAAACCAAATGGTGAACACCCGTACCAAAAGAACCAAACCACCATCGCTAACTCAAATTGTAACAGTAAAGAAAGTTGTAAAAGTAAACACGAAAATAAATTTGATATACAAATTCACAGTTGAAACATGTACCTTTAGGATAGAGCCTGCTATGAGCACTATTACCAACTATGATCCTGCCCGGTTCAAGAATGTATTCTAAAAAATGACACGATTAAAATCAAACCCATTTTGACTTGGTTACCCATCCAGCTGGTCTTACCACCTCTGTTGTTTACCCAAGCCGCACATATTTTCAAATAACTGAATTTGGGAACATGATTGCTTGGATTGTTACATGAACATGTCACTTAATAATGTTAAATATTCAGATTTGAAATATAGAATGAAGACAACTGGTAACATTCGATACTTGTTTATGCAGATGCAGAAAGAATAAGATAAAAGGGTAACCTGAATTGCTTGCTGAAGAAAAGAGTCTCGAAAAGTACAGTGCAAGGGATGATAGCTAGTTTGGTCATCTACAATAAAACCAGTAATAAACATTGAGTTACTAAACAAAAGCTTATCGGGATATTAGTTTTTATAAGATTATACTGATGAGATAATGATATAATTCTACATACCAAGTACCTAACAACTAACACCAAAAAATCAAATATAAAAGTACGAATGTAATTACGGTTTTGAGCAACTGTTTTTTGGCACTGCAGGAATACCTAGTAATAACCAACAGAATTGAAACCGAGGCTGAGGTTAAGAAGACCAATGGAAATCCCATTCAATACGCCAAATCCCATGACAACTCTTGAATCAAAGGGCTTGTGCTCAAAGAACTTCATCCATAACGCCACATGTAATGAACAAAATGTGACTAACAGATGCTACCCTGTCAATGTTGTAGCTGACTATCATCACCGTCCGTAATTATTTTAGGATAAAAATGATGAGACTGGGTTCAATCCAAGGAGTTACCAAGCCTTAGAGGAAATATGGATTCATCATCTAAGTGTGATTCAATCCAATCCATCAAAAACTCAATGTACTGTGGAGCCAAAACTTCAATTGGTTTCTTGATTTGCACACCATGAGCCATCGATAATCATACCTGTAAATTTTATTTACATATTTTTAAGAATTATTTACAAATAAGATGGATTAATCAAATAAGATGGATCTTAATTATTCTTATGCTTCTGTTGGGCTCATGCAATAGAGATCTTAATTAACCAAATACATACATCACACCACTATTTTGCACAACATTCATAATATCTAGAGTTCATTAGACTGAGAGCTTTTCAAGATGCTATTTTTTGCCCAAATTATTAGATCTATGTTTCAAAATCAACTATAAATTATTACTAACACTAATCACTGAAAAACATATAAAAGTATGATAACTCAACCAGCAAGGGTCCATATAAGCTACTTGAGTCCTGATATAATTGTGAGCTCGTCATGAAGCGAAACATAAATTATAACAAAATATAAATTTACCAAAGTTTTTCTTCTTTATATATTCTGCGACATCCTTCTCCACACTACAATTCTCAAACACCTGCACAAACGTAGCCAAATTATACAAAAGATAATTTCATTGAGACTGAACTAATATGAGATCATGAATTTAATGAAACAAAAGCGATTAATCACATAATTAATGACGACCTTGACGACTCTATATTGAGTTTCTTCCTTCATACCAGTACCCTTGATTATCACTTTTCTGCTACCAAAATTAGAGGTGGATAATGATCATCTGATGAAAAATGTAACAACCAACACAGATTTCTACCCCTCTTAACTCATCTCTAATGCTAACAGAGGAGTTATATTTATTTGCAATAAAAAATTTAATAAAAAACATAAAACCCCAAACATAGTGATTATACTTATCAATTGATTACCCAGGGTTTCTAATAAAATAGAGATACGCCCCTCCACATTGTATCTAACAATCTCAAATAAAACATGAACATACAATAATGCGTAATGAAGAACCTGCTTACCTATTGATTCTTCACAACTTTCCGGTCATGTGTTTCCTAAGATAAGCTTTAGGGAGAACCTGCATTATTAAATGTAAATATATCAACACGAATTATAACATAAGTACCGTTAACATATAATTATGCATTGATTGTCCAGGTTCATTGAACCCACCTCTTTAAGAACATATCGTCTTTATCTACAATCAAATCATGCAGCTAATCAATACCTAATTACATCAAACCTTTGACCCCATAATTAATTCAAATTTGAAATTTGAATTTAAAATTATGAATCATCAATCAAGAGAATCATGGTACCCACATGGAAAGTCTATCAAATAACCTCCTATACGGATTGAACCCGACCCACTAACATGTTCTATATTCAGTTCTCTTCAAAATCAAGATAAAAAACCAAACTCTCAACCTCTATATCATAATCTCAATGAACACTAATAGCATAGAATACAGAACCATATTATATAGATTTGAAATAAGAAAACTAATGAAAACAAAAAGCAAAACATATTGAATAAGAGGCAATCTGTGAATTAGGGTTTGTAATCGAATCGCCATAGTCTATTGTACATTGTATAGCATATTTGTTGTTGATAATCTTCGAAAATAGGGGATTTAATGTTTCACATAGCAAATGATGTATAATCTAAAATAATTTATATCAATAAAAAATGGAAATACAAATTACCTAAAATCTAAGATAGATGAAATTGTATACTTGATTGAGGTTATTTTCAGCAGCTTTTCGTTCAGCACGATTGGGACTCTGTTGCTTGCAGAACAACAACGACATTTGAAAGATCCATTATTCCATCGGATTGATTCAGTAATCCTCGAAGAACTGGTGTAGATTCCTTTAGGGTTTACAGAGGATAATGAAGGGGGAAGACAAAAGAAACTCGATGATAAAGAAAAGGGGCGATGATCGAAGGAAATGAAGAGTTAGGGTTTTTTATTAAAGAGAGAGAGAGAGAGAGCGCGTGTTAATAAAAAGGAAAATGAATTGCCGCCCAAAGCTAATTCTCTAGCCTAAGAGGGTGTCCACATCATCAAAATGATTGGCTAAGAATAGTCCTTGTGGCCTAAGAGAATTCATTTAGTATAATAGATAGATAACATTTGTTCATTCTGTATCAATTTGCATGATCTTATACGATGCGAGGTAGGAGATGGGTTCAACACAGCCTTTTGGATGGATTTGTGGACTGGAAACAGTCTGCTATTTTCTTGGCATATCCACTTTTTTTTTAATCGAAAGGAACAGGTGCTGCGTCATAGCGGACCGTGTAACCTGGGGGCCTGATGGGCTGAATTGTTTGTGGGATTGGGCCAGGCCACATTTGGACGCAGGGGAGGCAGCGGAAGCCCAAAGCCTCATGGCTTTGTTAGTTGGATCTAATCCGGGGGCTGGGCACGATAAGTAGCAGTGGGGTTTACATGCTTCCGGAAACTACTCGGTTGCGAGCATCAAACAAATTACTGGGAATGTGAATAGATTGGTGCCTGAGTTTGTATTTTTATGGAACTCCTAGGTCCCGAAAAAAGTGGGTATTGTATCGTGAAGGGCGGCGAAAGAAATACTTCCTACCAGGTCAGCCTTGGCCAATAGAAACATTAATGTTGACAATTTGAATTGCATTTTCTGTGACGAGTACATTGAATCAAGCGAGCATATTTTCGTGTCTTGTCATTTTGCCCAAGTGCAAGTGGTGTGGTTAGTTGTGGCACAATGGTGCAAAATCCCACAAGTCCTAGCTTTCAGCTTTTGAGACCTTCTGGAGGTTCCCAGTTTTATCTCGGGGTCGAGGAGAAAAAAAAGCGATATATGTCTGGTGCCTTTGGAGGATGCGAGACGTCTTGAAGGTGGTGGAAGAGGCCAAGTCTCTTAGCTTTCTTTGGGTTAAGAACCGTTCCAAAGAAGCATCATGGTCATGGGGGGATTAGAGGAGCTTTAACGTTAGTATGTAATCGGCTTAGGCCTCAGCCAAGTTGGTGTGTTATGTATGTTTACTTTTCACCTTGTACATTTGGTGCCTAGCATCTCGCTAGTTTATTTAATAATATTTTTATTGACCGTTCAAAAAAAAATTAGGGAGTTTTTTTTTAACATAAACTTCATTAAATACTAATCAACCCACGAACCGAGTCATCTGCTTAGGCTAGAGGGTATGGTGATGGTCCTCCAAGGGAGGATGATCCGCCACGTAGGCGCCACATCATAGTCCTCCCAAGATGGTCCATCCCACAAAACTAGAGGGTATGGGAGGATGGTCCTAGATGATCCTACCCCACAAAACTATGTACAAGTATTAATGCCTAATGTACAAATCTCATTCACAAACAAATAAACAAACAAACAAAGCCGGGCCCACCATTTGGATCGTCCTGAACGTTGACATCTCGATGCTGAAGACGGGGACGAGATGAAGACGGAGGGGGGCGGGATGGGATGACGCCGGCGCCGGTGGAGGACGGACCAGGACAAAGGCCCATACCGTGCAGCCTTAAGTAATTACAAATTTACATTTTAATCAGGGAGTTATCACCTATCTTCACCACACCAATTATGTAATTTCCCTTTTATTTTTATACCTCTAATTGCATCCTTGTAACACCTCGAAATTTTTGCGTCCAATAATGTATTGACACGTGTCATAGGTTTACACGTGGTAATAAATGCTAAATAAGGACTAAAGTTGACAAACATAGAAAGTATGTGAATCCGAGGGTTCAAAATGTCAACAAGGGATAAATTATGCTGTACAGTAACCCTAAATGATGCTCGTACCTTCAAACGAATGAATCATGGATCGTACGGGACGAAATGCGGAAGAAAGTGAGAGATTACAAACTACAGGGGTTAAAGGTGTCAACATGTTTAAGTTATACCTCTGAGTGACCCTTTAACGAACCCGAGACTTTGTAACAGTAAATTACGCTCACAAGAATGTACGATATAAATTTCACAACGTTCCGTTTTAAAACGAGAAAGTTATGATCAAATTCGTATGCGAGGGGTTAAAAGCGTCAACTTTGAAAGTTAGGACTTTTCGGGTAGTAATAAATTAACCAAGGACTTAACGGCGAGGGTAAAAGTCACGAGGCCCTTATACGTAAATTAACGAGGCCCAAAACGCAAAGTTACCCCTTCGAATCGCCAAAGGCCAGCAGTAATAATTGAAAAGATTTGAAAAATCTTACTTTTAGGTCTCAGGCGGGCCGCGTAAAAGTATCAAGGGACTTTACGCGGGCCGCATTGACAGGAAAGATATGGGCTCTGACATATGGATTCAGGCGGGCCGTGTAAATGTTAAGTGATCTTTTACGCGGGCCGCGTCAGCCTCCCAGATGCAGATAATTCGGACAGAAGCACTGTTGAGTGTTTTAACCGACTTATTGGCCATTATTGAGAGCATGGGCGCCCCCTAAACGTCCCCTGTGTTGGGATCTTGGGCCATTATGATTATATTTGTTTGCATAAAACGAATAAGTGCAGCGGAAATGAGTAGCAAACTTTGTAAACATAATCAAAAGAAAGTATAGATTGATAAACAATTGCTATTTCATTGAGTCAAAAGATTTATAATAGAAAACAAATGATTACAGCAAGCTTACAATCTAAACTCCCCCTCAGCCTGATACACCAGAGTTGGTTGCACAAGATGAAAGGATGAATTGAGGATAAGAACTCACTCAAAACAATCAAGTATAACAGTACAGAATACTGTCATATTTATAGGCAAACCAAACTACTGATCTACCTCAGCTGATGTCACCATGATAGTGACATCTAACGACCTAACAAACTACAAATACTGTTCTATACAAACTACTGACATGCAACATCTGATGATCAATAAAATGAAAAGCTAAGGAAAACTACTGCTTCACGTTCCACTGTTGTAGCCTGAGCACAGATGTTGAATCTTCAGTGCATTCCTCAAAGCCAAGGTGATCAGTCTTTGAGAGAGTAGTGCTTGGGTCTTCAGCAGTACTTAGGAAACAGCAGTAGATAGAGCATCAGTGTTTGTCTTCAGCAGTCTTTAAGGTATCATCAGTGTTTGGTTCATCAGTTGTTGTAGTTGAGCAGCACTTAAGATTCATCAGCTGTTAGAAAAACCACTGTCAAGGGGAGAGCATAGGGTAAACTGCTGCTTATTGATGGTCCACTGATGAGATCCGGTTTTGGCTTTACATTATCTGTTCCTCTGGTAGGGTTCAATCCCAACAATCTCCTCTTGGAACAGATAATGCCAAAACCCTTCCTTATACAGGACCTTTATTACTCATCAAGAGTGCCTTAGCTAGTTCCTTAAATTCAGCTTCAAATTCTTTGGCACTCTGGTCATCTTCATCCCTGCATAGTGAAAGTTCAAGGAGATCCTGCAAATCTTCAACACTTAGGCCAAGTGCTTCTTTCCTTGATATATACTTCACCTCACCATTGGCTCTGACCAAGGTCAATATGTGGGTCTTTTGATCAGACATCCACTTTAGTATTTTTAAGCCTAATGGGTTTCTTGGGAGAGATTTATTTTCAAATGAGTTGAGGGATGATGGCCTTGAAAACACATGCAAACTTTCAGACATTCTTTTGAAAGCTTCTTCAATGACTTTGTTTGCTGCAGCTATGTCTTCTGCAGTTTCTTGTCCAGTAAGCTCTTATTTTTCCTTTTCTATCATGCCTGTTGCAGTGTTTGGGGATGCAGGACTGTTTAATACCTTCTTAAAAAGGTTTTGAATTCTTGCTGATCTATCTTCTTTTAGACCCATTTTCATGATGGTGTCTTTGAGATACTCTGCTTCCTTTTCTTTGACCTCCTTATCAGACAGCGGTTTACCTTCTTCTTGGTTTGTCACAAGAGTAAGGTTGTCTGCTGATTTTAGCATTGTTTTGAGGCTTTCAATTTGTTGTTCCAGCTTCACCATTTGTTCTCTCTTTTTCCTTTTCTTTAGCCTCTCATAGGCTTCATCAGTTTGCTGCCTAGACCATTTTGATATGGCTTCAGCAGTGTCCACCTTAGCATCCACTAGCTCCTTTTTCTTTCCTTTATATTCAGCAGTGAGGTCAGCAATGAGTTTTTTGTATTTACTCCATTTTGGAGCATTTTTCTTCTTTGAAGGATCATTCTTGGTTTTTTGGATCCTTTCAGCCTCATGCTTTAAAGCTACTAAAGGCCATTCTTTAAACTGGGATTCTTCAGCAGGATAGAACTTTTCTTTCATGATGAAGGCTAGAAGTTGTTCTCTCAATTTCTTCTTTTGATTAGCCTTTTCTTTGTCTAGCTCTTGTGCAAATTCTTCCATCTGCTTAACCTTTGCAAGGTAGAACTCCAGTCTATTAGCAATGCCTTCTTCGCTTAGCCTTTCTTTTTCACTGTCAACCTTAGCTTTAACTTTAGCTTGCCTAGCCTTTATCTTGAGATAATCAGTTATATCTTCTGGAGCTATATAGCCTATGAGTGAGGAGAATTTTCTTTTTGATGGATCTGTTTCTGTATAAAACTGCCTCATTTCATTTTTAATGGCTTCAAGCTCCAGTGGATACTTTTCAGCATTCGGATCATGTATCCCTTCATCGGCAGTGATTGGCTTTCTTTTTTTGCTAAAGAGCTTTGGTTGAGATATAGGAAAGGATAGAGCAGTGGTGGATGATTGACTAACAACTGCTAAAACAACTGGTGTTTCAGCTGCTTTTGTCATTACAACTGCTGATGTGTCAGCAGATGTCTTCTGCTTTTGAGCAGGGGATGGAGGGTGTGCTGGTGGTGGTGACTCATTATCAGGAATGAAAACCCTTCTCCTTTTTAATGGAGGGGAGGCTGGTGATGTATTGGGTGGATCAGTGATTTGTGACTGTGACTGACTGACAGTAGTTGAAACAATAGTTGTGTGTGTTGGAGGTGTGTGTGTGTTGATGTAATGGCAGCTGTTTGGCTACTGTCATCAGTTTTTGTAACTACTGTTGTATCAGCTGTTGAAGTTTTTGAGGTTTTGGGTTTTTCTGGTTTAATGTATATCCCATCTTCTATACCTTTCTTTTTCAGCTTGGTTTTCTCCCCCTTTTTGGCATTATCTGCCAGGGGTGTATCCATGAAGAAAATGGTAGATGGACCTTTCTCACTTTGAGCATTCTGTTGTATGCTAGCCTTTATAGCTTTGATGTCTGCTTGAGTGTCTTTGAACCGAGATTCCACCATGTTGGTCAGCATTTGTACTTGATTTGCATGCTTTTTAGCAGCCATTTGTTGCTGTTGTTCAAGCATGGGCTGGAAGATATTCCAAAGCTCATTTGCAGCAAATGCTTGTGGAGCAGGTGCTTGAGCAGGAGGAACAGTTGATTGGTCTTTTTGAGCTTCTAACAGTTGCTGCACCATATCTTTTATTTCGGCAACAGAAGATTCTAGATTTTCAACTCTGGCCGTCAATTCATTGTATTTTGAATCATCACCTGAATTAACAGGATCATCTGAATCCCCACCAGCAGTGGTTGTATCAATGTGTGACTTAGGAGCTGTGGCCCAAAAGTCATCCATTGATGCCCCTTTTTCTTGGTACTGGGGACTTCTTTCTTCAGCACTCGATAATCCTTTGATGTTACCAGCAGTTAAAGATAACTCACTGGTGGTTACCGATGTTGCCATGGAAGAAATTGCCTTCAAGGGAGTCTTAGTTATGTAACAACTGTCCAACTGAAGATCTGTTGATCCATCAGTTGTAGTTGTTGCTCCACTTGAACTACCACCGAGAGTTACTTGTAACTCAGGGGGTGTAACCTCCTCAGCTGTTGCTGGGTTAGCAGAGGCATGAGCATCAGACCCAGTCACTTGTGGAGGTATGCTCTCAGTAATAGGTGACAGAGAGGAACTGATTTGTGTCTGTGCCATATCAACTGCATGCAACAGGGGTATTATTAATTGTGGCAATATGATTGGTGAGGGTATGGGTGTTGAAAGAGACATGTCCTTGGGATCAGGACTGTGGAAGATGGATCCGAGTGGATACAGAGCTTCATAATTTGGTGTCCCTGTGCTTACAACCTGATCCTTTTGTGAGGATGCAGGAGGAGTTTTAGGCTGGGGTTGAGATCTTTCTTCCATCTGCTGTGAGGAAGTAGCAGCAGTGGTTTCTTGTGACTTTTGTGTTGTCACTGGCATTGACTCTGGGATCTCATCTTCCAGAGTTGCCTTTGGTGTGGGTTTGGTGGGTTTTCTGGATGTTTTTCTTTTAGTCTTTTTGGTGGCAGGTGTTGGTTTCAAAGCAGTGGGTGTGCTACTTTGATCACCTGGAGCAGTGGGCTCAGCAGTGGTTGCTTGAGGATTAGTAGCAGTTTCTAAAACCTGCTCAGCCTCCTTTGTTTTTAATTTTATCGGTGCCATCATTCTTGAAAATGTTTCAATTGTTAAACAGTTTATTTTGAATGAGACACCTTGTTTGGGCAATTCTGCATCTTTCTCAACAAACTTTTGTTCAAAATAGTAGCTTAGAAATCTTGGAAAGAGCAGAAATGCTTTATTATCAACGTACTTTACCAAATCATCAAATATTTCCTGGGAGTAGTTATAGTTTTTGTCATTTAAAATTGCATACCCCAGGCATTGGATTTTCGTTGGTATCTCATTAAAAGACGTTGTTTTTTTAGAAACACACATGAGCAATGTGTGGAATAAAAATCTGGGTGCAGAAGGGAAGTAACCCTTTTGTAGGGTATCCCTATTTGGTTGTTCTGCATAGCCCCTGTTCATGAAATCCTTTACCAACTCGTCTTTTGTAAATGAGGTTTTTCCATTTAAATCATCGAGTTTAAAGGTTTCAGAGATGGATTTTGGTGAGATGTTTACCTTCTTACCCTGTATCGAGGAGTTGATGGCGGCGATGATATCTCCTTGTTTTTCAAGGGTGACATTTTTCCAGAACTCTCTCTGGGTATCAAGGTAAATAGGAGCGTCTGCTGTTATCAAAGTTTTGTACTTTGATGCAGAAAGGATGTCAAGGATGGAGTCGAAAGTGTGGTTATCGGTAGGTTTTGTGAGTATACCTACATAGTTGTGTGGAGCTTTGTAACGAATCTCCGGTGTTTCAGCGGCCATTTGAGTGGCATCTGCTGTTGTGGAGGAAGATGATGGTTTTGATTTTGATTTTGATTTTGGTTTCGTCATTTTGGATGAAGAAGATCGAAGAAGTTTTTGGAGTTATGAGAGGGAAACTGCTATGAGAAGAGAACTTTTGGAATTCAATTCGACAGTAAAACCCTGTTTGGATTTAATCAGGGTTTTATTTAGGGAAAAAGTGATTGCTGATGTGGCAGCGGTTATTTTGATCTGAAGGCTAAAAACTGACCACGTGTCAAACATCTGATGGAATGGTAAATAATGGAGGACAGTTGTTTTGACAACTACTGATGGATCAAGTATCAGTAGTTACAACGGTAATAAAATGAAACAGTGGATGTAACAGTGGATGGAACAAAGATTTTACACATCAGTGTTTTGGAGAACAGAGGTTGACACTTTAGCAGTGGACAGACTTTAGTGAGCAGATGTTAAGGCACAACAGCACTTTAGAAACAACAGTGGTAGAAGATAAAATTGGTTCAAACAACTGATAGTGCAGCAGTATTTCAACTTTTGACAAACAATGTTAGCATCTGCTTGCTCAGATGTAGAACTTGATTTTGCTTTGTGCAGACACAGTATCTTATCTAACATCTGTTGAGCATTTGAGATGCTATTCTTAACAAAATACATTTTAAATGTAAATTATCAAGATTAAATTGTCAGCGGTTATATACATGGAATTTTGTTCAAGGATTTGCCATATGTCTATTATTGTAGACAATGGTTTAGCATCCCAGATGATGAAGACATTTCTACCTGAGCTGTTCATTTTGTGTCTAATTACCTGAACTAGAGCAAGAGTATCTCAGTAGTCTAAATCAATTTGCAATCAATTTTTGATCTGTGAAAACCAAACTTGAGCTTATCATGACCTTGATATGTGTGTCATTTCCTTTTGATCAGTTTTAGGGATAGTAATTACACACAAAAATAAGGTAATTACATCCAGACCAGAGATGAACTTAAAAAAATGAGTAAAAGATCATAATATATATATATATATATATATATTTTAAAATACATCTGGTTTTTATTTAAGAGGAAAACACCTTAACAAAAATCAAAGGAAGTTTTGAAAATAATCAAAAGGATCCGACAATTTTCCAGTAAATTCATGATCATATTATTCTCAAGTTATTTTGACCATTGTTTGGGTCATTTTTTGTCAATTGATTTTAAATTTCTTTTAAGCACCATCACTGAAGATGCTATTGTTACCAGAACAATTCCTGTATTGATGTATGCACACAGTTGCAAAATGACCACTAATGATCTAATTTGAACCTCAAGAGTGTTTTATGCTTATACTCTTTTGCTTTTGATTTCAAAAGTTTTTGAGATAGCTACACTTTGAGATTTGTTCCTTTTTCTTTTTCCCTTTTTACCCTTTTTATTCATATGTTCAGAAATACTCACTAGGAGATTATATTTTGAACATACTTTGTCCATAATCACTTTGAAGCAATGTTTTGAGAGATCTGACCATATTTGATCATGTTTTATTACAGATCTCACATTTACCTATGATTAGGACAGTTTTGATACCTAATTTTCTCAATGTGTTTTGGACAAAGTTGATTTGGTCCTTTTGAAGGTACTCAACTTGCCTTTGTGCACATGAGAGATTTTGCCTAAAGTTTTATTTCCCTCTTTTCTATGTCAGCAGTATTCTAGTGTTTTGGATGAACACAAGTTCTGCTGAACTGAGGTACATACTTTAGTGTTTATTGAAAACATCACAAATATCGAAACACCAACTGAAATCAATTTTGAAAACATCGACCAATCCCATAATTTATCAGATATTTTACAGATCTGAAAACTATGAGTGACATATTCATGAAAACACTTGTTGTGTGAGATTTGTATGCCATATGACATCTTGGTTGATTTTCAGAGTTTTTTGAATAACCATTTTGACCATGATTCACTCGTTACTCTGTTTTTCAACTGAATACAACCAATCCTTTAGTATCAATAACTTTTGAGCTGAACTGTTATGTCAAATTGATTGTTAGATCGAATTTGACTGACTGTCCAAGCTCTGATACCAATTGTTGGGATCTTGGGCCATTATGATTGTGTTTGTTTGCATAAAACGAATAAGTGCAGCGGAAATGAGTAGCAAACTTTGTAAACATAATCAAAAGAAAGTATAGATTGATAAACAATTGCTATTTCATTGAGTCAAAAGATTTATAATAGAAAACAAATGATTACAGCAAGCTTACAATCTAAACTCCCCCTCAGCCTGATACACCAGAGTTGGTTGCACAAGATAAAAGGATGAATTGAGGAGAAGAACTCACTCAAAACAATCAAGTATAACAGTACAGAATACTGTCATATTTATAGGCAAACCAAACTACTGATCTACCTCAGCTGACGTCACCATGATAGTGACATCTAACGACCTAACAAACTACAAATACTGTTCTATACAAACTACTGACATGCAACATCTGATGATCAATAAAATGCAAAGCTAAGGAAAACTACTGCTTCACGTTCCACTGTTGTAGCCTAAGCACAGATGTTGAATCTTCAGTGCATTCCTCAAAGGTGATCAGTCTTTGAGAGAGCAGTGCTTGAGTCTTCAGCAGTACTTAGGAAGCAGCAGTAGATAGAGCATCAGTGTTTGTCTTCAGCAGTCTTTAAGGTATCATCAGTGTTTGGTTCATCAGTTGTTGTAGTTGAGCAGCACTTAAGATTCATCAGCTGTTAGAAAAACCACTGTCAAGGGGAGAGCATAGGGTAAACTGCTGCTTATTGATGGTCCACTGATGAGATCCAGTTTTGGCTTTACATTATCTGTTCCTCTGGTAGGGTTCAATCCCAACACCCTGGCATTCAGGGACAGTTGTTGATCATCCAAGAATACTTGTAGGCATTGTTGTCAAAGATCTAAGGTGCCTAAACTAGTATAAAAGACCTTAAGTAGCAACATTGTTCTTCACACCTTCAACTGCTTTCTTGATCACTTCTGGAGCTTAAGCACCCTCTCTTAGCATCCCTGGTCGTGCATAGGACTCTTGTAAGTATGCTCCACCCTTTCTTGGTTAAGTTTTGCTTAGATATAGCTTAAAAGTCAATCCATCGTAATTAACGATTGACTTAACGGTTAATCACAAATGGTCCAGTGATTAGCCGAATCAAAGGTAGTTATATGTTGGTAATCATGTGGGCTTTAAACCCTTAAAAGGGCACCCTCTGATTCCCACTCTAACTAGTCCAAATGTCGGGTCAAAGTTGCTTAGAAAAAGTCAACAGAATGCTAACTCTCGATTTTATGCATAATCAGTAATGTAGATGGCGTGTAACCTGTTTTAACACTCATACAACATGATAATAAGTATTAAAAGTGGTCTAAGCTTGTTTGATCCGACCATTTACTATTTTGACCCGGTTCGGAACCGAAAGTCGCAAAACTTTGACTTTTGCTTTGACTTCAGTTTTGACCAGTTATGGTATGATTTAGATATGCCTTAGGACTCTCTTAGGACCAGGTTACATGATGGTATAACCCTCCGTGACCGGTTCATTGTTTGTCCGAGTCTTTTGCACATTTCCGTTAAATGCTTAAAAGTTGACCATAACGCCCTTTTTACTTTAAAACGAGAATTTTGGACATGTGAAAGGACAATAACCTTAGTTACTGATTTCTAAGCATGTCCCTAAATTTTCATGTCAATCCGAGGTCTAGAATAGGAGTTATGCTAAATAGCGCAATTACGGAAACTTTAGTAATTAAACGGCGCATTTAGCGTAAAGCCTATCTAAACCCAAATTTCGACACCAAACCTTTTACACACTGATGTAAAATAATATTTTGGGATTTTAAAAGATTTTTAATTATTTTTAACCTGCTCATAATCTACGGTTATGGCATTGATTCGGTAAATACCGAATATACCCTTTTCGAACATAAAATGAGTTCTACAAGGTATTTTGACCCGAATCCAGTTGCTACTGATTTTAAATAGTAAATAGAGTATTTTGGACTTTATAAACTGTTCGGAAAACTCAGATTTCCTGTAGAACTCGGAAACCTCTTTTATAATCCTTAAAATGACCGAAATACCCCTACGGGGCGTATATTGGGGTTAAACTCGTTATGGGCATAATGGAAGGTATCCTACCGATACCACAACCTCTTTAGAGCATATTAACTTAGGAAACCTGCGTAGGACTCTTACGGTTACCCGTTATGTCTTTTACGCGTACGGTTCGGTTTATGTAACTAGTTTACATAAACTAGCCGAAACGGGTCAAACCTTATCGTTTTTACTTCAAAATACGAGTGTGGTTATATTACCCATATAAAACAAGTCTTCAAACTTGTTGGGTCCAAACCACAGTCCATTCACGGTTTTCGCCTTTCACCCGATTAAACCGTATTTATCCTTTGAAACTGACCAGTCTAAGCTAAGGCTAGATTAAAGACCCGTTAGGATTCTAATAGGTTGTTATAAACCTTCGTTCCAGAATAGGAGACCAGTAAAAGATACTTGCATTTGTTTATTGAGGTTATTACTTGCTCAGGTAAATACTTTTAACTTATTTTCCGTTATACGGGCTTGGGTTACGGTATATAAAATACCGCTTGGTCGGGCAATTGACCCTAACTCAATAGTAGTTGGGTATTATCAATGTGACCCGTTTAAAAAAATTGGTTTTGTTGGCTTTACGCCTTTGGGAGCTTAATGACCATGTCCCGGATATCCCTGGCATCATTTTACGAAATGGCCACGACCTCGACACGCGGGTGTAGGCCTACACCCGACGATGTGTCTATATTTATAAAGGTATAACCGTTGGTTTTCCCGCCACGGCTTTATGCTATGTGGCGTGTCTATTAACCTTAAACCCGGCATGACCCGGGCGACTGAACGCATAGTGAACATGTAATTCTTTTACAAGATTTAATTGATAAATTATCCCAAGTTATAAAGAGTTTGTGCCTTGTGCATTCAAATCAATTTTAATAAACCTTTTACAAAAGTGTCGGTTGAATGTATTTACCAGTGTAAACTGACGTATTTTCCCTAAAAAGATTAAATGCAGGTTCTACACGAAATAGGCTGGCCACTCCTTAGCATCGTTAGAGTCTCGCAAGCTTGGGATGCCACTATCTGTTGAACATTATATTTCCTATTTTATTTTGGTCCCCTATGGATTATTTTGACTATTTGTGATACTTGGATATTACATTTAATGGGTGAAATATATCTATCTTTATGCTTCCGCTGTGCATTTAAATATTGTGTGGTTTGACTATATTGTTGCCAACTACGTCACGGTAATCCCCCACCGGTGAAACGTGTGGAAATCGGGGTGTGACAGGTTGGTATCAGAGCCAACGTTGAGTGAATTAAACACTATCCTTATGTGTTTAATCTCAATGACACAATTGCACATACTCGAGTCTAGACAAGAACATAGGACAAATTCGAATTGTTGTTCTAGTTTGTCTTTTATTGTTTATTGTTGGTTTAAAAATCTGTTTAAGCAGGAAATATGCCACCAGCAATTAGAAGAGGAGGAAGAGGTAAAGGGCCGATCACTACTCATAATGATCACGAGGCCGGACCTTCACATATGCGAGCTCCTTCCAGCACAAGAAGTGAAGAACCTCAGAGGCGTAGGAGGAACCTCTTTGAGCCCGCAAGACGGTCTACCTCACACAATTCGACACCTTCATACCGTCACTCTTTTGGACCAAATTCGGAGAACGAGCCCAGTAACCCTCAACCTTCGTTTATACCTCTCCAGCGTTCTGTTTCGCACCGTTCTTATGGCGATCCCACTCCTTTCTTCCAAGGCCAGTTCAACCCGGCAGACTATGTTCGGGAACCAGTAGGTTTTAATCCTTTAGGACCCGAAGACCATTTCTCCGAAGATAATGCGGTAGATATGGACGAGGACACGGATCCCATCGAACCTACAAGAGGTACTCCCAACCATCCTATCGAGATCTCTGATGGGTCATCCTTTCATGGAAAACCCTATCAAGGTCCAGACAGTTACCAGGCGAGGTTTAACCAGTGCGAGTGGTACTTTACACCCTCCCACCATTCATCACCTCATCAGCAGCAGCAGCAGCCGGATCCTTCTGAGGATTCGCGTTTCGTGGCAGTTACGCCACCGCCACCAGTTCATCAAGCACCTCCAGATCCGCCAAGGCGTAGGAGATCAGGCGCGCGGATGTCCACACGAGGAGGGGAATTTCACTTTAGCACCCCTCGCCACTCGAGTGCAAGTCATTTTCCGCCATTGCCTGAAGAACCACAAATGGGTGAACCTTCGAGCCACCCTACAGAGGTGAATTCTGCACCAGTTGCACGACCTCCGCCACCATTCGGCTATGATAACCCGATACCTGCGTACGCCGGTTCCACCGCGTACAACCCGTTTGAGTTGCCGACTCACACTCACTATAATTATGCTGACGCCGACCCATATTTGGTATGTAACACCTCGGAATTTTGCGTCCAATAATGTATTGACACGTGTCTTAGGTTTACACGTGGTATTAAATACTAAATAAAGGACTAAAGTTGACAAACATTGAAAGTATGTAAATTCGAGGGTTAAACATGTCAACAAGGGATAAATATATTGTACAGTAACCCTAAATGATGCTCGTACCTTCAAACGAATGAATCATGGATCGTACGGAACGAATAGTGGAAGAAAGTGAGGAATTACAAACTTTAGGGGCCAAATGTGTCAACATGTTTAAGATATACCTCTGAGTGACCTTTAGGCATACCCGAGGCTTTGTAATGGTAAATTATACTCACTAGAATGCGCGACATAAATTTCGTGAAGTTCCGTTTTAAAACGAGAAAGTTATGATCAAAATCGTATGCGAAGGGTTAAAAGCGTCAAACTTTGAAAGTTATGACTTTTCGGGTAATAATAAATTAACCAAGGGTTAATAAGTTGGGTAAAAGCCTCGGGGCCCTTATACGCAAATTAACAAGGCCCAAAATGCAAAGTTACCCCTTCGAATCACCAAACGCCAGTGCAATGATTGCAAAAGATTTGAAAATCTTGAAAAATAGGTTTCAGGCGGGCCGCGTTAAGGATACAAGGGACCTTACGCGGGCCGCGAGCATAGTAGAAGATATGGGCTTGTCAGAAGGATTCTGGCGACCCGCGTAAGAATTAAGTGATCTCTTACGCGGGCCGCGTCAATGCCCCAGATGCAGAAAACGTGGACAGAAGCACTGTTTGCTGTTTTAACCGACTTTCTGAGCAATTATGAGAGCATGGGCGCCCCGTAAACGACCCCTAGCACTCAGGGACACTTGGTGATCATCCAAGAACACTTGTAGCACTTGTTGTCAATGATCTAAGGGCTTATGATTGCTATAAAAGGCCACATTGTTGCAACAAGTTCTTCACACCTCAAATCTGCCTTCTTGATCACTTCTAGAGCTCAAGTGCCTTCTTTGCTCATCCCTGGTCGTGCATAGGACTCTTGTAAGTATGCTCCACCCTTTCTTGGTTAAGTTTTGCTTAGATATAGCCTAAGAGTCAATCCGTCGTAATTAACGATTGACTTAACGATAAATCACAAATGGTCTAGTGATTTGTCGAATCAAAGGTAGTTATATGTTGGTAATCATGTGGGCATTAAACCCCTAAAAGGGCACCCTCTGGTTCCCATTCTAACTAGTCCGAATGTCGAGTCAAACTTGCATAGAAAAAGTCAACGGAATGCTAATTTGCGATTTTATGCATAATCAGTAATGTAGATGGCGTGTAACCTGTTTTAACACTCATATAACATGATAATAAGCATATTAGCTAGTCTGAGCTTGTTTGATCCGACTATTTACTATTTTGACCCGGTTAGGAACCAAAAGTCGCAAAGCTTTGACTTTTGCTTTGACTTCAGTTCTGACCCGTTATGGTATGATTTAGATATGCCTTAGGACTCCCTTAGGACCAGGTTACATGATGGTATAACCCTCTGTGACCGGTTCGTTGTTTGTCCGAGTCTTTAGCACATTTCCGTTAAACGCCTAAAAATTGACCATAACGCCCTTTTTACTTTAAAACGAGAATTTTGGACATGTGAAAGGACAGTAACCTTAGTTACTGATTTCTAAGCATGTCCCTAAAATTTCATGTCAATCCGAGGTCTAGAATAGGAGTTATGCTAAATAGCGCAATTACGGAAACTTTAGTAATTAAATGGCGCAATCAGCATAAAGCCTATCTAAACCCAAATTTCGACACCAAATATTTTACACACTGATGTAAGATAATATTTTGGGATTTTTAAAGATTTTTAATAATTTTTAACCTGCTCATAACCTGCGGTTATGGCATCGGTTCGGTAAATACCGAATATACCCTTTTCGGACATAACTTGAGTTCTACATGGTCTTTTGACCCGATTCCAGTTGCTACTAATTTTAAATAATAAATAAAGTATTTTGAACTCTATAAACTGTTCGGAAAACTCAGATTTCCTGTAGAACTCGGAAATCTCTTTTATAATCTTTAAAATGACCGAAATACCCCTACGGGGCGTATATTGGAATTAAACTCATTACGGGCATTATGGAAGGTATCCTACTGATACCACAACATCTTTAGGGCATATTTACTTAGTAAACCCGTGTAGGACTCTTACGGTTACCCGTTACGCCATTTACGCGTACGGTTCGGTTTATGTAACTAGTTTACATAAACTAGCCGAAACGGGTCAAACCTTACCGTTTTTACTTTAAAATCCAGAATGTGGTTATTATACCCACATAAAACAAGTCTTCAAACTTGTTGGGTCCAAACCACATTCTATTCCCGGTTTTCGTCTTTCACGCGATTAAACCGTAATTATCCTTCGAAACTGACCGGTCTAAGCTAAGGCTAAATTAAAGACCCGTTAGGATTCTAATAGATTGTTATAAACCTTCGTTCCAGAATAGGAGACCAGTAAAAGATACTTGCATTTGTTTGATTGAGGTTATTACTTGCTCAGGTAAATACTTTTAACTTATTTTCCGTTATACGGGCTTGGGTTACGGTATATAAAAATACCGCTTGGTCGGGCAATTGACCCAACTCATTAGTAGTTGGGTATTATCAATGTGACCCGTTTAAAAATTGGTTTTGTTGGCTTACGCCTTTGGGAGCTTAATGACCATGTCCCGGATATCCTTGGCATCATTTTACGAAATGGCCAGGACCTCGACACGCGGGTGTAGGCGTACACCCGACAATGTGTCTATATTTATAAAGTTATAACCGTTGGTTTTCCCGCCACGGCTTTATGCTTTGTGGCGTGTCTATTAACCTTAAACCCGGCACGACCCGGGCGACTGAACGCATAGTGAACATGTAATTCTTTTACAAGATTTAATTGATAAATTATCCCAAGTCATAAAGAGTTTGTGCCTTGTGCATTCAAATCAATTTTATTAAACATTTTTACAAAAGTGTCGGTTGAATGTATTTACCAGTGTAAACTGACGTATTTTCCCCAAAAGATTAAATGCAGGTTCTGTACGAAATAGGTTGGCCACTCCTTAAGCATCGTTAGAGTCTCGCAAGCTTGGGATGCTATATCTGTTGAACAATACTTATATTTTTATTTTGATCTCATGTGGATTTATTTCGACTATTCGTGATACTTGGATATTACAATCGATGGTTGAAATATAATCTATCTTTATGCTTCCGCTGTACATTTAAATATTGTGGTTTGACTATATTGTTGCCAACTACGTCACGGTAATCCCCCACCGGGCCCACCGGTGAAACACGTGGAAATCGGGGTGTGACATGGTAGCGGCCAATTACAACACCCTCCATCCCGAAGGACCTTATGGAAATCCTTGGGGATTAGGATACGCAGCTCATGGGTATCCAGCACCTGCTAGACCTCCGGTTCAACAACCGTCGCAGCAGCCACGTTTTTCCCCACTGGAGCAGGAAGAAATCCTTCACCGTTTAAATAGGGTAGAACGAGACTTTGAGCAAGAACGTAAGAACAATCGTGGATTCCTTAAAGGCTTAGCAAACCTGTTAAAAGGGAAGAAGAAGCGAGATCATTAGTCTCTAGATGTACTATTGTATTTCCTATTTTAATCAAGTCCCTGTGTGGGCATCTATTTGTTTTAGTCCCTGTGTGGACATTTATTGTGTTTAGTCCCTGCGTGGACAATTGCCTTTCAGTCCCTGTGTGGACTTATCTTTTTGTCCCTGTGCGGACATCTATCCTTGTATTTGGTCCCTGCGTGGACTTGTTTTCTGTAAGCCTTTGCGTAGGTAATTGTCTATTGAAAGTCCCGTTTAGGGCAGTGTGTAATCATTATTATGATTAATGGAATGTTAAGTTTATAAATTTCATTTTTGTCATTTTAATACATTATTATATGAAATAAATTAATAATCATTCCTTTTAAATAAGTCTGCCTAAATAAAGAATCTTAAATGGTGAGACCTAGCCTGGTGTCATTATAAGACCCGGCCAAGATGGTGAGACCTGAGTAAAAGATTCAGATTCCTGTTAACCTCTGTAAACATGTTAACATTCTTGGCAGATGTGATTCGTTAAAATCACACGCGTCATTCTTATAAGAATCTTTCGAAGGATTCCAAGACCTAAATTAATGATTTATAAATCATGGGTTTAATCATCAATTAAGATGATCACTTATCAAACATCCATTAGCGATGTAGTGCCTACGGGCCATACTTATTGTCATATAAGGCAAAAGACGGTTGTAGTCTATGACTCCCTGTCAGAAAAGGGTAAAAGAACTATGGTTCAAACCTTCATGCCTTGATTCTCTGAAATCCTGGCTAATAATATATAAAACGTCCTTGTGACTAGGCTTTTGTGCCACTAACAATATTGTTTGTAATTAGGATAAGTTATATTCAAATCCTAAATAAAAGTAACAAATTAACCAAATATGGTCTATGTTTACCATGGTTAATGAATTGCCATAAAAGACAATTCCGTAATAAACTCCTAAATAAAATTCTGTCATATTCCTTGTAGAAGATCAAGATCTCAATGGCTAACCCAAATGGAGTTAATAGTCAATCAAAGGAGGATGACAATGATAACGCCCAAATTAATATAACGGGCGCGGAATTAAAAGCTTTGGTAGACGACGCTGTTAAGACGGCCTTGGATCGGCAATATGAAGAGTATAGCGAGTCTCGAAGCAGGACCCGATCTGCACCACACTCTAAACCAAAAAACCATTCTGAGCATCACAGCAAACCACCCTCGACCCAGTCTAAGCCTAAGAAGGACGACGATCGGCACTCATCAAACGAGAATAGTGTCCGTCCTAAGAATAAAGTGTTCAAAGAGGCACCTCGCGCCAAGGGTTGCACGTATAAGTATTTTGTTTCCTGCAAACCCCGAGATTTTATTGGGGAAAAGGGCGCGGTGGATTGCATGACCTGGCTGGACGAAATGGACACCGTGGTGGACATTAGTGGTTGTGCTGAGAGCGATGTGGTGAAGTTTGTATCCCAGTCATTTAAGGGTGAAGCCCTAGCGTGGTGGAGATCATTGGTTCAAGCCTCTAGGAAGGTTGCTTTGTATAACATGTCATGGGAGGAATTTATTGCTCTCATCAAAGAAAACTACTGCGCTCAACACGAGGTTGAGAATATAGAGTCTGATTTCCTATCACTGGTCATGAAGAACCTGGATTGCCAGGCGTATCTCACGAGTTTGAACACCTTGTCAAGATTGGTTCCGTACCTTGTGACCCCGGAACCCAAACGGATCGCGCATTTCATTGGGGGTTTGGCCCCAGAGATAAAGGCTAGCGTGAAGGCTTCTAGGCCTGCTACATTTAGATCCATGGCGGATATATCTCTGTCTCTCACACTGGATGCAGTGAGGCAGAGATCTCTGAGAAATGCTGACGGTGAGAAGAGGAAACATGAAGATGATGATTCACGTAGGTCAAGCAAGAAGCACCGGGGGAATCGTGACCACAAGAAGGGATCGGAGACCAAGAAGAATGATCGACAATCGGGCGATAGGCCCAAGTGCAATGTTTGCAAGAAACACCACTTCGGAAAGTGCAGATATGAGCAGAAATCCCAGCCGAAGGCATGTGGGATTTGCAAGTCCTCTGAACATAGGACTCTTGAGTGCAAGAAACTCAAAGATGCAACTTGTTATAGTTGCAACGAAAAAGGGCACATCAAGACTAACTGCCCGAAGATAGTGAAGAAGGCTAAAGAAGGGAAAAAGACCAATGCCAGGGTCTTTCAGATGAATATTCAAGAGGCTATCCAGAACGACAACGTCATAACCAGTACGTTTCTTATCAATGATGTATTCGCAAGAGTGTTATTTGATTCTGGAGCAGATAAATCCTTTGTGGATGATAAGTTTTGTGAGTTGTTAAAACTGCCTGTTAAAACCTTGAATGTGAAATATGAAGTAGAACTAGCTGATGGGACTATGGGAACAGTCTCAACTGTTTTAGATGGATGTGTTATATCCACTAGGAATCACTCATTTCCTTTATCCCTGTTACCCTTTAAACTAGCTGGTTTCGACGTAGTATTGGGTATGGATTGGTTATCATATAACCAAGCCTAGATTGTATGCAACAAGAAACAAGTGGTGATCAAGACTCCGTCTGGAGAACCACTTACCATCCAGGGAGATACTCGACATGGATTGCCTGCGCAAGTGTCTATGCTAAAGGCATCCAGATGTTTGAAGAAGGGGTGTGTCATTTATATGGCACAGGTGACTATCGGTGAGGAGAAACCCAAGATTGAAGACATCCCAGTCATCTCTGACTATCCTGAAGTTTTCCCGGAAGAACTGCCTGGTTTGCCACCAGATAGGCAAGTGGAATTCAGTATCGACATCATTCCAGGAGCAGCGCCTATTGCAAGAGCACCGTATAGATTGGCGCCAACTGAAATGAAGGAATTGAGGACGCAGCTAGATGATCTGCTAGCCAAAGGTTTTGTTAGACCAAGTTCATCTCCTTGGGGAGCACCAATCTTGTTCATCAAGAAGAAAGATGGTTCGATGCGTCTATGCATCGATTACCGTGAGCTGAATAAAGTTACAATCAAGAATAGGTATCCTTTGCCCAGGATCGACGATCTGTTTGATCAGTTGCAAGGAGCGAGCTACTTTTCCAAGATTGATCTAAGGTCAGGCTACCATCAATTGAAGGTTAAAGACGAAGATGTGCACAAGACTGCATTTAGGACTCGCTATGGTCATTTCGAGTTCCTAGTGATGCCTTTTGGGCTCACTAATGCACCTGTCGCATTCATGGATCTCATGAATCGCGTTTGTAAGCCTTATTTGGATAAATTTGCCATTGTCTTCACCGATGACATCCTCATCTACTCAAGAAGTCAAGCTGACCACGAGAAGCATCTTCGATGTATTCTTAAATTGCTTCATCAAGAAAAGCTTTACGCCAAATTCTCTAAATGTGAATTTTGGCTATGAGAAGTTCAATTCCTTGGGCACGTAGTCAGTGAGCGTGGTATCCAAGTGGATCCCGCCAAGGTTGAAGCCGTTATGAATTGGCAGGAGCCGAAGACGCCTACGGAGATTCACAGTTTCCTAGGTCTAGCAGGATACTACAGACGCTTCATCGAAAATTTCTCAAGGATTGCTGCACCCCTAACTTCTTTAACTAGAAAGAATATAAAGTTTAATTGGGGCCCTAAGCAGCAAGAAGCTTTTGATATCCTCAAACAAAAGCTAAGCAATGCTCCTGTGTTGACATTGCCGGAAGGAATGGAAGAATTTGTAGTGTATTGTGACGCATCGCACACCAGGATGGGTTGTGTGCTTATGCAGAGGGGCAAGGTGATTGCCTATGCTTCACGACAATTAAAGGTGCATGAAAAGAATTACACCACCCATGACTTGGAGTTGGGTGCCGTTGTATTTGCACTAAAGCTTTGGAGGCATTACTTATATGGCATTAAATTTGTGATCTATTCTGATCACAAAAGCCTTCAGCATCTGTTCAATCAGAAAGATTTGAATATGAGGCAGCGACGTTGGATGGAAACTCTGAACGATTATGACTGTGAAATAAGATACCACCCAGGCAAGGCCAACGTAGTCGCAGATGCCTTGAGCAGAAAAGAAAGAGTGAAACCAATAAGGATCAATGCCAAGAGCATTGAAATCAAGAACATCCTGAATGAGAGATTGTTAGCTGCACAGAAAGAAGCTGTGTCAGAAGCTAACTATCCTAACGAAAAGCTAGGAGTAACTGAAGAGCAGTTATCCTATGGCAAAGACGGAATTCTGAGATTGAATGGAAGGATATGGGTTCCTGTTTATGGAGGTCTTCGTGACGTTATCCTTCAGGAAGCCCACAGTTCCCGATATTCCGTTCATCCTGGAGCTGATAAAATGTACCAGGACTTGAAGGCAAACTTTTGGTGGATAGGCTTGAAAAAGTCTATAGCCACCTACGTAGCAAAGTGTTTGACTTGTGCGCAAGTAAAAGCTGAACATCAAAAGCCGTCGGGCTTGCTACAACAGCCTGAACTTCCTGAGTGGAAGTGGGAAATGGTGACGATGGATTTCATCACCAAATTGCCAAAGACAAAGAAGGGAAACGATATGATATGGGTAATAGTTGATAGACTGACTAAGTCAGCACATTTCCTACCCATAAAGGAGACTCACAGCTCCGATATATTAGCCCAGTTGTTTGTAGATAAGATTGTAGCCCTTCATGGCGTGCCTGTGTCTATTATCTCTGACAGAGATACCAGATACACGTCACACTTTTGGAAAAGTTTCCAACAATCTCTGGGCACACGTTTGAACTTCAGTACGGCTTACCACCCTCAGACAGATGGACAGAGTGAGCGTACAATCCAAACGTTGGAAGACATGCTTCGTGCATGTGCGATCGACTTAGGTGGTAGTTGGGATAACCACCTACCATTAGTCGAGTTCTCCTATAACAACAGCTACCATACGAGCATTAAGGCTACACCTTTTGAAGCCCTATATGGTAGAAAGTGTAGAATGCCCGTTTGTTGGGCAGAAGTTGGAGATGTCCAAATGACAGGACCTGATATAATATTTCAAACAACGGACAAGATTTTCCAAATTCGCGATCGATTGAAAGCTGCCCGAGATAGGCAGAAAAGCTACGCAGATTTGAAGCGTAAGCCTTTCAATTTCGAAGTAGGCGACAAGGTATTGCTTAAGGTATCACCCTGGAAGGGGGTGATGCGATTCGGTAAGAAAGGCAAGTTAAGCCCGAGATATATTGGACCCTTCGAAGTTATCGAACGTGTCGGATCGGTTGCCTACAAATTAAACTTACCGGAAGAGCTCAGTGGTATCCCATAGGGGCGCCGCGTGACGCGACGGCCTACGTTATCTCATATGGTTGCCGCGTGTGTTGGGAGTTCAGCTGAGTCGACAGAATTTATATTTTTAGCAAAATATGTGGATAATCATCGAGTAGGGAATATCCCCCTTGGGTTTTAGGGGCCCTGATCCTGATTCTGAGTATTCTGAAAATTTTTAGGAGTTGTGCAGGATTACTTGGGTGTCTTAACTAGGGTTTCCTATTGAGTAAATAAAATAATAGGTATGACTTTTGATGAAAGTTGTTTACAAAATGGAATAATAAATAATAGTTTTGGGTAAATCATAAAAAAAGAATAAAATAGTGAGAAAAGAGAATGGACCCACTTTGTAACTTTTAGGGTTCAACTAGAAAATCTTCTGGTATAAATTTTGGGTATAACTTTTGGGCTATATATAAATTGCACTCGTGGTAAGTATAGTACCCCTAATTCAACCTTGTCCCGATGTTCCGAGATCGAATCCCAACAACTTAGTCGGGCAGAGCCCTGACATATGTATTATAATTAATTCAACTGCTTTACTTATTTGGCGCGTATAATTTCAAAAATATAATGTTCTAGAAAATAATAAATATGTCTTTAGGACGAGAATATTTTTGTCTACATTTGGGTCTAAGTTTCATTAAAAACAGAGTAGGTTTAAATATAATGTATTTTTATAATTTAGTTATTATACGGTTCCTAGGCCCATCTAGGAACTTCATTTTTCTAATAATCCACTTACCCGTAATCTACCTGAGTAATAATATAAGTTTTATAGACTTTTATTTTATTAGAAAGGTTACCCATATACAGGCCAATTGATTAGTATAATATTTCAACCAACTATATATAAAATAGTTTTTAAAACTATTTGGGTTGAATATTTATATTTAAAATAAACTAGTTACTAGTTACTAGTGGTTAATAAATTTAACCAAACCTATAATTTTTATATATAAAAATAGGAATGTTACATCCTCCCTACCTTGTTTTAAATCTCGTCCTCGAGATTTGGGTTACGATATTTCTTTTAGGCTTATGTCATATTTTAGTCAATAAAAACAATATTAAGGTAGATGACACAAAATTTAAAGTATCAAATTTTGTGAATACGAGTTATACCATAAGTAGGACTCAATGGTTTAACTGAATTAGTTCAAGAAATTGATGTCAAAGGAATGAGATGTAATTTCCAAAGTGACTAGGTTTAAGTCAAAAGATATATGATCAATAGATATTTTAAAATGAATGTGAAGGACTTTTAGAATCAATAAAATTATTTGTTAAAAGGAAGCTTACTTTGATTGGCAACTGAGGAAGACTTAGAATTGATATGTTTAAAATGAAATAAAAGTATGAAAAAGAATTGTCAAATATTATGATATGAGAAAATCAATGTGCTGAGATCAGTGAATTTCAAAGATATACGAAAAGACAATAGAGTTAGTGCACCATTGTTTAGAGTTGCAAGTTGTTTTGGCATGACCAACCATTATATTATATTTATAAAGCAATTGTGATATATATTATTTGTGTCCCTGTCCGAACCGTATCTTATATATCAAATAAAAAAAATACTATGTAATATATATTATTTATTACGCATTTTTACTATATGTAAAAGGGTTACCATTTTTAATTAAATATTACTTTAGTATTTTACTATACTATGTAAAATAACTTATATTTATTATGTAATATAGATTACAAATCACTGCAATGAAGTTTATTACATTATAAAATATTTTAGTATTATTATTTTGTAAAAGAAATCACTATTATTTATAACGTTAAATGAAAGTTGTAAATAAAGGTGTAAAAATATTTATTGTACAAAAGTATTTGTAAAATATTTTGTAAATATATAACACTTAATGGGTCGATTCTATGTGATTACTTATTTTCATTTTGAAACCATATAACGTTGTAAAATGTATTTACAAATGTTGTAAATAAGTGAAAACGGGGACTAATCTTTATATATTACAATGTTCTCCTAATCCAACGTTGTTGATGACTACTATATTATTCTTATATGGTTATTTTCTTGCCAGAGTGTTATGGTACATAGTTACCACAAAACATGTGATATACAATTATTTATAAAATTTTATTCGTCCCTCTACTTCTTGTATTGTTTTATGAAAATATGTTTTCTTTTTATAGTACAAAGTATATATATATATATGTATATATTATATATATATAATTAAAATTTACTAAATAAGTATGATGACTTAATTTATTAAATAGTTATTATCATGGTTGGATATTGGTTAGTGCTGCCTTGTTTAAGCATAGGTGGCCAGTCCATGCCTAACTAAGGCTAGACTATTCAATACATGCCCCTGATAATAACTCTAATATCTAAAAATAATACTAACACGTCTGTTATTTATTACTAATAATAAAATTATTAATGATAAATAATTTAAATATAAAGGTAAATGAGAGTATTAATATAATTTTTATAAAATATAAATTCTTTACCTCAATGGTTAAACAAAACTCATTAACTCGATATCAAAGAGTCATCATTTTTTTTACAATAATGTGATTCATAGTGCAAAAAGCGAAATGATATTTGAGTTTTGATAAATCGAATGAAACCCTCCAGTGGTCTTCATAAAGCAAGCGAATCATAGGCGCAATAAACAGAGTATGTGTAACGTGTGAATTTACCCAGAAATGAAATAGATCAATATTCGCTACTATGAAAGAAATCCTCATGATATGATGACTGTTAGAGGAAGTAGAAATGTGAAAGTCTATTCACAGAGGCTAAAATTTTAACAAAAGAAATTTAAGAATTTTTATCTGGAATTTTATGTGGTAACCGTTGTTAAGTGACATTACCAGGGAATGTTGAATAAAATAAAATAGGGAATTTGCAAAGGTATATGACTCCTTTTGCAGTGATAATAATTATGACTCTAATTAGACTGTGCACCGATAATTTGTGAAATCTTGTTAGAACGTACCTTAGCGAGATTTATGTCGGTTGTAGGATCATATGGTAAAGTGCTTCTTTAGTAGTTTTTCTACTGACGGAATTAGCATTGGTGTCATCGTGCCTCGTTTATATTTTCCAAAGGTCTTTGCTTTGGAAGTCGTATGTGATATACTTTGACCTTTGTGGACGTATAATTTAAGTTTCATGTGTTTTCTTGTGTATTAGTGTAGGATCGTTTGTCGACCTGACGAGTCGTTCAGAAGAGTGCTTAGACTAATTCAGAGGCGGAATTCATTGAAATAGTCTTCGTAAAGCTTGATTTCACTACTTAATGTCTCCTGTATAGATTAACTGTCAAATTACAAGCTCTTGGAGACAAACGGGCAGAGCTTCGCCTTTTCACACACACATATGGACTCTGACTTCCTTGAACCGCTCATATGATCTAGTATATATAGGCATGCTGGATCGCTTATATGGACATGTCCATATAAGCGATCCACTCATCATGTCACATAGGCGATCCACCTTAGTGACAGATAAGCGATCCAACCTTTCTACCCTATAAGCGATCCTATACAAAACAAGATTTCACGTTTATCGTTCACTATACAATCAGCCCTGCCCTAAGACTCGAACGAAGATGTAGTCGACAGACAACTGCACCAACAATTAGCACAACTTTATATGCTTCTTACTTGCGTTAATGGTTTATGGTAACGTATTGGAAATTCTTATACTTTTGATGATATCTCAACTTTAAAGGGTTCTCATTGTACGAATTACGAGGTAAATGATCAAACAAAATAATGTTTGATATTGGAAAAGAGATTCCCGATAAAGAAATCTAGACACGGATGCTTGTGCTTTATTCCTAACTGACTTTTGGAATTTCTTATAGATATACATATCTATATAATCATATATTTCACATGCTGTAATATACATACCTTCTATAAGGTCAATGTATTTAACAGATTCATATTTCCAAAAACAAGTCAGATATCAGGTCATGATATTATTTAGGGAAATCTTGTCACTTGTTTGACATACTATGTACCCTGTCTTATCCGGTTCGCGCCGGAGAGGTAATCTCAGTATACCCGGACAAGCTGGAGAATCTGCTACTCTATACCCAGTTTTGCCGGAGAAAATTTTCTATTTTCCATAAATAGTATCTTTTCAAGGTTTTAAAAGTGCCTCTTTTATTAGGGCTTTTATCCAGAATCATGGAAATTTGTATTTCCATAACATATCTTTTCAAATAAGCAAGGGTTAATAGTAATTAAATGTTATTGCTTATTTGCAATATTCTAATTACTATTCTTATGGTATATCAATTACATTATACTTATATAAGTAATTTATCTTGAAACTTATGTTAAGGCAAAATTCTTAAGTTCAAGTCTAAATATTATCCTGAGTGCTACCAGATAATATTAAGTTCCTAACTCTCCGTTTAAACTTAGGTATTATTACAACACCTAATTGCTTAAACAAATGGCTTATCTTATACTAAGGCATCTTTTCTTATGTTCAAGTCTAAATGCTATCAGATGTGCTGCCAGTTAATAGCAATCTCCTAACTCTTTTATTTAAGCTTAAGTATTATTGTCACAACACTTATAGGCTTAAAGTAGTGGCTCTGATACCACCTTTACTGTCACGGCCCCCGACCCACCTTGGACGGAATCGGGAGTCGCGAACAGCCCAGTGGTACCGGTGATTATTTTGAAAAACATTACAGCGGAAATTTCATCAGGACCGTGAGTTAGGAAAAATATCAGAGTTTAGAAAACACCGGATTTTTATTTATTAAATAGATGGGATAAACCCATGTTTTATAATGGTAGCTTTAATAAAGATAAATTTGATTTACATAAAACAATATTTCTTAATTTGATTTAATTAATAAAATAAGCCACTTCTTGAAGTCCTTTAGTGTCGGATCCAATCCTTACTCCAATCTACTGTAATTACCTGAAACGCGTTTTAAAAAGGTTTTGTCAGCGGGAAATACTGAGTGAATCATTCAGTTTTACTAAAACGACACGTTTGTTATAATTTATAGTATTAAGGGTGATTACATTGTTTCTATATCAACCAACTACCCACAGTATTTGTCACTCGACTCGTTTCTGTGACTGTGGTCATATCACCATTGGCTGCCCCAATGATGACGTATATCACTGGTAGGGCTTATTGGCCTAACCTGTGTTAGGGCTTATTAGCCTAACCCTGTGATACTTCACTGTTAGGGCTTATTTGCCTAACCTATGTTAGGGCTTATTAGCCTAACCCCGTGAGAAATTAATATTGTGCACAATACCCCACATACCGGCTGTAACTTGGTGATTACAAAGACTTAATCTCTGTAATTATAACCTTGAAAATAAACAAGCTTTTGTAAATAAATTTGATAAAAAGAGAATGACTCACTTTATAAGCATGCAGTATTGAATTAACAAGCTTCATGATTCAGATTCTTCTGAGAACTAGCATCTATTTTGATTGTAAGTGTATGGGGTAGTGTTTATCCTATGGATAAGCCTGATAACCTAATTTAAATAATAATGCACACGAAACTAGGTAATTAACTAATACAGTATTTACGATGAACTCACGAGATTAAAACCCTCACAACTAATGACAAAGTGCGATACTTAAACATCCAGCGGATTCACACCGAATGACAGAGTATAGCCCGAGTTTGGACAGCATTCAAACATTCAAGTCGAAATCACGACGAATGACAAAGTATAACCTTAATGTGGGCAGCACTTAAACATCTGTTGGATAGTTTCAATCGATCGGATATTGAATCGTAGCAGCGATCGAGTTAATACCCGGTATCGTAGCAGTACCCCGATATCTTAAATTTGAATTTTGAGTGATGAGAATTCACTTTTGTGAATTGATTTTGACACAGACGAACAGCTTGTGAACCAAGCTATTTATAGCCGAAAATTGACCCCCTCGCGTGATGCGAGGGGTCCCCATAGGGGCGCCGCATGACGCGACGGCCTACGTTATCTCATATGGTTGCCGCGTGTGTTGGGAGTTCAGCTGAGTCGACAGAATTTATATTTTTAGCAAAATATGTGGATAATCATCGAGTAGGGAATATCCCCCTTGGGTTTTAGGGGCCCTGATCCTGATTCTGAGTATTCTGAAAATTTTTAGGAGTTGTGCAGGATTACTTGGGTGTCTTAACTAGGGTTTCCTATTGAGTAAATAAAATAATAGGTATGACTTTTGATGAAAGTTGTTTACAAAATGGAATAATAAATAATAGTTTTGGGTAAATCATAAAAAAAGAATAAAATAGTGAGAAAAGAGAATGGACCCACTTTGTAACTTTTAGGGTTCAATTAGAAAATCTCCTGGTATAAATTTTGGGTATAACTTTTGGGCTATATATAAATTGCACTCGTGGTAAGTATAGTACCCCTAATTCAACCTTGTCCCGATGTTCCGAGATCGAATCCCAACAACTTAGTCGGGCAGAGCCCTGACATATGTTATGAGACTCAGATCAATCGGAAAGGGTAGCGGTGATCGGGAGTTACAATACTTAAAACGATTCAGGGCTGCTATTATTATTAGTGAAATACAATAATGAAGAGCTAGAAATTTTAGAGATATAGGGGAAAGAATTCGAGAGATGGCAGGGGAATTATTGAAGTAATGCATGCTATTTATACTACAGCATAGATGGTACACGTATCCTTTTATATTTAATATTTTAATTTTTTAATTTATGATTTAAACTCATATGCTCCATGTAGCATATATTTTGCCAGCTTTCAATTAAGTGTATACGTGTCAAATATATGCAGCCTCTCATCATATACTCATGTTCATATGTATCTTCTTTTTCTTATCAAGAAGTTAGTTTTATTTTATTATTTTATTATGTATGTTCTACAAAATTTCGATTATTTTCTTTTGATCACAAAAGCACATGTAGACAATTTTGAAATAGGACATGGAAGTTGAAAATGGAACACGAAATATGTTCTTATTTCAATTGTATATTTTATTTTATTATTATATATATTATAATTAATTCAACTGCTTTACTTATTTGGCGCGTATAATTTCAAAAATATAATGTTCTAGAAAATAATAAATATGTCTTTAGGACGAGAATATTTTTGTCTACATTTGTGTCTAAGTTTCATTAAAAACAGAGTAGGTTTAAATATAATGTATTTTTATAATTTAGTTATTATACGGTTCCTAGGCCCATCTAGGAACTTCATTTTTCTAATAATCCACTTACCCGTAATCTACCTGTCTAATAATATAAGTTTTTATAGACTTTTATTTTATTAGAAAGGTTACCTATTTACAGGCCAATTGATTAGTATAATATTTCAACCAACTATATATAAAATAGTTTTTAAAACTATTTCGGTTGAATATTTATATTTAAAATAAACTAGTTACTAGTGGTTAATAAATTTAACCAAACCTATAATTTTTATATATAAAAATAGGAATGTTACAGTAAACCTAATCACTCCTGCTTTCACGCATTAAATATCATTGTCATTCATTACTTGATGACACCCGACCTGAAAAAATCTCTCCCACATTCATTCCACATGTCTTCCTAGACTACGTGTTGACCCTTACACATGTCAGACTTACACCTAACACGCAAGACCATCCCTCACCACCCATCATTGTATTGCCTCATTCTTTTCCCATATCATGTGTGCCTCCTACGATCGCCCTAACTTGAGCCCTCGTCACTAGGGGCGGCAATTCTTAACACAACCCGTCAACCCGACACGAAAAAACAGGTTTGAGTCTACTAACATGACCTGTTTAAAAAAAGCGGGTCAGGTTCGGGTTGACCCATTAACCCGTTTAACTATACGGAAAAAAACATTTTATATTTTTGTTTTTGTTTTTACGTTTCTATTTTATATGGTTAGTTATAATAATGTTAATTTTGATACATTATATTATTTTTTTGTCACACTTATCATTAAGCATGCTATCGATAACCCGCTTAAAACTCAACAACTCGTTTATAAATCGTCAACTTATATGACTCATTTAAAAATATGGGTTAAACGGGTCGGGTTCGGGTTGAAATCTTTGACCCGAATAATAACATAGGTCAGGTTTGGGTTGAACATTTCAACCCGCCAACCCGCAACCCGCCAACCCATCAACCCGACACGATTGACACCAACACCTCCATACCACACCACACGCCTTCCATTCACCCCCTAATCGGAGTGTCACGCTCCGGTCAAAGATAATATTTATAAGCCCTAATTACCCTTAACAAATAGCTAGTAGTAGCAAGGGGTCGAACCACGAAGAGTATGTGGTTTGTGAATGGATTCGATTGAATTAGAACAAATATCACGATTCATGAAGCTTACTAGATATTTTTGTATTTTTGTTTGGTTGAAAGATGTGAATTTAAACTAATGGAATTGGTTTAATTGATTAACAACTAATAATTAACGATTGCAAGAAAACTTGGTTACTAAACAATAATAAGAAAAAGGGTTCACACCCGGTTTCGATAATTGCCAACCTAGGATTTCTACAAGTTTTAGATCCAACTCAATTGTATACGATTAACGGATTTAGTGTACCGTGACTTAGGTGCCAATAACTATCAACGTCCCGAAGAACGGACAAGAATGCACTTTGTAATCAACACAAGTAAAACCTAACCATGACACGCATAACTACACATAACCATTTCGCAAAGGCATAGCTTTATAATCGTTCGACAATTTACGAATATGAAACAAATGTAAACTATTGTCAATGGTTTCAAAAATCAACATAATTTGTCACAAAGTTGAATCAAGAAACAATTCAAAACCCTAGATTAAACAACTACCTAAACCGGGGTGAAACCAAGGTGATTAGCCGCTCATGGTGGAAGGAACTCGATCAGCGGATGCTTGAAACTTGATTGAAATCATCTCGAAGCTTGAAGGATGGAGAAAATGATGAGGTGTAATGTTGTGATGGTGAAAGGTTCAATGAGTATGGATGAATGAATGATTAGGGTTAATGGGATGATGATTATGAATGATGATGATCTTCTTGATGATTCGAGTGATGTTGTATGTTGGAGATCGAATGGAAGTGAAGTGGTAGGTGAAAAATGGCTCCCCCAATAATTCAAAACTCAAATTTTCCTGTAACTTACGAGTTCAATGGCCAATTAACCAATAGAAATCGTTCTTTTCACCAACAACCCAAAATTTTGCGTTCTGCAAACCATGGCCCGTCGCCAACGGCCCTGACACCGTCGGCGACGGCCTCTCAAATGCTGAAAAGCTAGCGACGGGCTATTTGACTGGTTACGAGCAAGTTTGGCTGACGGGTGTTTCTAGAGCCCGTCCCGGACGGCCTAGAACCCGTCGGCGATGGCCTCTCCAGCTCCACTTCTACAATTTTACATTTTGCACTCCCGTTTGATCCGTAACGCGTCCCGGTTGTCCGTTTTTCCTTCCGATAGCTCTTCAAGCTCCCAAAATGCACCTTAAACTTCATTAAACCTGCAAAACACAAATCTAATTAAAAGTAGGCTATTCAAGATTAAAACTTATGTAAAAACACTAAGTCACACAATTACGAACACCGGTTTTTAACCACATATCACATCCCCACACTTGTCTTTTGCTTGCCCTCAAGCAAATCTGTTTTTCATTTTCACGTGGGTCGAACAACGAATACACTCCCCATTCCCGAGACGGAGGTTAAGGTCAATTGTCATACTAAAGTTCAAACTCTTTACAATTTTCTACATATTTAACGGTAAAGTGAGCATTCACGTATACAATGGTTATCCAAGATTAACCCGCCTGTAAAACTAACAAGTCATGCACATCCCTCACAATGTTCTCTCCACTCAGCTTATAAATTGGCTAATGTGCATAATGTATTAGCACTTCAATCAATTAATCGCTCATAACCGATTAGAACACATACCCGCATAGGCTTGCAACTCAATCATTCTCCACCACCGAACACGAATACCAAGCACAAGTCATAAGGTCTTTGAACGGGTTGTAGCGGGGCTAGGCTAAGGGTAGGAAGTAAGATATTTTAAAGTGGCAAAGGTGATGAAAATTCGATTTTTAGTACAAAACAACTAATCTAAACAAAACTAAACTATACGTCAATTTCGAGGCAAAGATGTTTGCCTTTTATTTCTCAACTAGGAACATATAATTTTTTTTTCTTTTCTCAACAATTTCTATTCTTATATATATATATATATATATATATATATAGGATTAGGTTCAAACGTGAACAAAATCCTAAGAGTGAACTGCGTGAACTGATCTGGGCCCTTGATTTTTATAATCTTGAGATTAAATTGAGTGGTATGATGGTAATTATTTGTTTTTTTTTTCATTTAATTAAATACAAAAAGGGTATATGTGTAATTTTAATCTTAAATTGATTGCATAAATCTCTCACAAATCAAGTAATCAATTATCCTCTTAAATTGATTGCATAAATCTCTCACAAATCAAATCAAGGATTAGGAAAGATGTAACTTAATTCAATTATTAAAATAATTAATTAAAATAATTAATAAAAAAATTTTTTGTTTAAATGCGATGTACACATGTGTATTCTGATTTTGCCCTCTTTTTAATGTGATGTACACATGTGTATATGGTCTATTTTTGTGATATCTCATAATTTTTTTTGTATTGAATGTTATGTACACCTGTGAATTACTGTAGACATATGTACGATGCTGAGTACACATGTGTAGTGTTCTATTTATATCCAAGTACACATGTGTATACCGTTGAAATATGAAGGTTACGTGGATCTTAAAAATCAAATTTGAATTCTGGTGTTGAAATCTGAAACAAAATTTAAAATTGAAATCTGGTGATTTGTTGTTTGTTTTGATAATTATCTTATTAATAAATAAACATAATCTGGATAATGAATTTAAATTAGGAAAGATGTAACTTATTCAATTATTAAAATAATGATTTAAATCTAATTTTTTATATAATTACAATCCTACCCTTAACAACTAAAAAGGAAATCAAGGGTCCATATCTGTTCACGCAGTTCACTCTTAGAAGGTTGTTCACGCTGGAACCCTACCCTATATATATATATATATATATATATATATATATATATATATATATATATATATGCAAACAAACAAACACAACTATACAAACTTTACTCCTATAATCGAATTTCCATCACACTGGTTTAAAAGAAAAAGGTTTTAAGGTTATGGGCTAAAGGGTGGTCAAACGAAAGGATTAGGCTCAAAATTGGCTACTAGGGGATAATTTTTGGGTAAGGATAAAAATGGTCTAAAAGGAAAAGGTTTACCTAATGTCTTAATCATTCTCGTGCTTGTATTCGGTCTATGGTCTCGAACGTATCAAAAGTTGCAAGTTCTACAATACGCGACTAATGGTCCACTCAAACAAAGAAACATGTATATGTAAATCTATGATATAAAAGTGGCTCAAAACCTCACGTATAAGGGTATGGTATGTGATATGCATAAAACGCTAGTTCTTTAGGCGAATTATTCCCAAGTAACCACCCGCTAAATACCCGTCATGCTATTAATTTGAACTTGACCATAACAAAAGACCAAATGGGTTGTGCCATCCCTCGTTGACTTAGTTACTTATGCTTTTAAGATCGCTTTTGAAACAAGAAATTTTTGATAAATTTTTGAAATTTTCCCCCATCCCCACACTTGACGTAAACATTGTCCTCAATGTAGTGTTAAATGAACGGGTAAAACACGAAAACTTTTACTACTCCCCCATCCCCACACTTGAGGTAAACATTGTCCTCAATGTGTAAGAACTAGAGTTTTAAAACGCACAAGTGATGCGACACGGCTAATCTTCCCAAAAATTCCACCCTAGAAAAAATAACATACAATTACAATCCACTTATTACTAATCTAAGAATCAAGGTAAAAAGGAAACGCATGCACCTGATTTTTGTCACTTGAAGCCCATATCTTCTTCTTCTCTTCACAAAACGGTCGTCCCTCGAACATAATGTACCTACAAATTCTAACCCTTTTGTAGAAGCATGCTTCTCACAACTATTGAAATTTGTTAGCTACTTAGTTCTACCATTTTTATGAAAGTGTTACCAAGTTATGCGTTAATTTACCTTGATTTATGTGGAAAAATAATTTACAACAATAACAATCTTAACTCACTTTCGTAGTAATCACGGTTGCATTTAGCTTATGCAACAAGCCCCTTTAAACCCCCCAATAGCTTGGGAGGACGAGAGGTCTTGTGAGGGTTATATAGGGAATACACCCACAACGTTCATTTAACTAGGCAAAAAGAAATAATAACAGAATAGAAATAAGGAAAACCAAAATATACAACAACAACAACACAAACATACCTTGCCCTCACCGCTGATATCTCTCGTTGGGGTCAACTGGCGGGTTTGGCTGGTATGGATAACCAGTGAGGGCCTCAAACATCTCCCTGTAGTTATCGAGAGGACCCGGCTCCCCTTGGGGTGGTGGCTAATAGGGTATCGGAATGAAGTTGGACCCAACTGCCTCGGGCCAGTGAGGGGATGGATCAGATGGGCCTCGTGGAACTGGGAGGTTGGGGTAGTCGGTCCAACCCGAGTGTTCGACGTAATGAAGGGCGGCTTCATAGTCCCTCTAATGTCGCTCCTGGTCATGGAGAACCTTGGAATTATTAATAGCCATTTGATTAGAAACATATAAAGCACTCCATCGGCGTCGTTCCAATTCATTTCGCTCGTTTTGACGCCTCTCCTCATCTGCCTCTCATGCCCGTCTTCGGGCTATCTCATCCTCCTGCATCTTTATCAAACGCTCCATTTGGGATCTTTGGAGCGCTTGTTGCAACTGCTGCTCTTCCATATGTTTTTCCATCCTCTCCCGATAGGCTGTCTGGAAGGCCCACTGCTCCTGCATCTGGGATCCATGTGTTTCCTCCCTGTTCTGTTTCCTCTTATCATACTCTCTGCCCTTGCCTATACACGCAGAGACATTGTCAAATACTTGTTGTTGGCCTCGATTGAAATCCTTGTACGAGGGCACCCGCCTGATGTTCACAAAACCCACCACATCTGCATTCAACTCCCGATGTGGCCTCATATATCTCTGCTTTGGTCCTCGTGGACCAGGAGGCTCGGTTTCGTCTTCTTCATTAACCATTTCTACAGCTTCAACCTCCCCTCGTTGCACATCTGGGTCAACGAATTCATAACTGTGACCCAATTTATCGGTCACCGCATATTTGCTTCCCGAAAGCTTCACATGTATCTTCAAGTTTTTCTTTATCGTGGCGAAACTGAATTCTTCCAACGGCTTAGATACCCAGAGCGATTCCGGAGGAAGACAGTTTTGCTGGAGGATCATGGCACTAATGAGGCGCACATATGGAATCATACGCCTGTGAAACGACTCTCGCGTGAACCATGTATTCATCATTATAATATGCCTCCATGATAAAGTCGGTGTCCCGTACAACAAGGAATGAACAACCCGAAATTTCACGCCCAGAAATCTTGCAAATTAGCAAGAATTGATGAAAACCGTGATGGGGGTTTTGTTCCTCTCAAAAAATTACACAAGATGGACTCAAGAATCAGAAGATTTGGTGGAGATTTGAAAGAGTTATGAAAGCTTGAAAGTTAGGGTTTTGGAGTAGAAGATGAAGAAGGAGATGGAGGGTGAACGATGAGAGAGAACGAATTTGGAATTTGTGAGGTTGAAAGGAGTTAGGATAGGGTAAAAATTATTTTTGGGGAAGTTGGGTGGCTCAAAATAAGGTTTAAATTGAGTTTAGATGGAGAAAATTGGAGTTGGGTTCGAGTTTGGCACCTAAAAAACGAGCCAGCAGCGGAGCAAAATTGACAATCCGTCACTGACGGGCAAGGAAAACGAGGCCTGGTGCTGACGCCTTAATCGTCTGGATACGGGCTATATTGGCCGACGGCCTTAACGGGAGCCCATCCCGGACGGGTATATACCCCGTCGCCGACGGGTGGTGGATGTTCCATTTTTTAATTTTTAATTTTTTTTTACGAAACATAGTGAGAAATTATGAACTTTTTGTAAGGGGACTATATACAAATAAAAATCCTAAAAATTATTAAAAATATTTTTGTAAATTTTTATAACTTCAATTTTTAAAGCATAAAACCGTTTAACGGTCCTACCACCCCCCGAAAAGTCGTGTATTGTCCTCAATGCACATAACAAAGTCTAAAAACATACGTTGTGTCTTCATGACCCGTTCGGAGTATCCGGACTTCACACAATCAAATGGGTTAGTATGAACCAAAAACGATTATACACAAATTACTCATTCAATTAAATAAATTATACATAACTTTACACAAAATGTTACCGGTCCTTTTTAGTCGTCCTCATAAACCGGGATGCTTACCACGAAGCTTACCGATTCCTTGTTTTCATCCACCTTTTCATAATTACCATCGAGGAACGGTTTTAGCCGATGACCACTGAGCGTTTGCCGTGACCCATCCTTCGGGTCCTCGATTGTAACATCATCCAATTGTCTGACCCGGGTGATCACGTAGGGTCCCATCCATTTGCTTCGGAGCTTTCCGGGGAAAAACTTGAGCTTTGAGTTGTAGAGCCATACCTTTTGCCCAATCTCGAACTCTTTCTTCCTCAACTTGGCATCATGCGCATTCTTCATCCCATCTTTGTACTTGGACGCGCATTCATATGCCATTTCCCTTAGCTCCTCCAACTCGCATAACTTAAGCTTCCTTTCCTTACCTGCATCATCATATTTAACATTGACTTCTTTAATAGCCCATAATGATTTATGCACAAGTTCAACCGATAAATGACAATTTTTACCGTAGACCAACCGGTAAGGTGTAGTGCCAACGGGTGTCTTATGTGCCGTACGGTAGGCCCATAAGGCAACGTTCAACTTGATTGACCAATCCTTACGGTCCGCCCGCGCAGGCTTTTGCAAAATCTCTTTGATTTGTCGGTTTGACACCTCTACTTGCCCGCTTGTTTGCGGGTGATGGGAGGTAGCAATTCTATGGTCAACACCAAACCGTTTTAAGAGTTTAACAAACCGAAAATTTTTAAAATGAGATCCTCCGTCACTTATGATGACACGAGGGATCCCAAACCTTGAAAAAATATTGGTTTGAACAAAATTACAAACTACGTCGGAATGGTTGTTCGTCTTGGTGGCTATTTCTTCGACCCACTTTGACACGTAGTTAACGGCCACCAAGATATATAAATTGCCATAAGAATTGGGGAATGGGCCCATGAAATCAATACCCCACACATCGAAAATGACAACTACGAGTATTGGTTGCATGGGCATCTCATCCCTTTTTGAAATACCCCCTAATTTCTGGCACTCTACACAATTCTTGGAAAACTCGAATGCATCTTTAAAAATAGTTGGCCAATAAAGACCACTGTTCAACACTTTGTGCCCCGTTTTGTGGCCACTAAAATGGCCACCACATGCAAACGAATGTAGATGCTTCAACACGCTTGGAAGTTCCTCATCGTCTATGCATCTTCAAATCACTTGATCCACACACTCTTTCCACAAGTGCGGTTCTTCCAACCGGTAATACTTGATTTGAGACATGAAATGTTGCCTCCTCCGTCTATCCCAATGTGGCGGTAAGTCACCTATAAAAAGATAATTTACAATGCTAGCATACCACGGTAACTTATCTAATTTTATAATGTGCTCATCGGGAAACGACTCATTGATCTCTAAAGCTTTAGGTTCTTCCTCAACCATCAATTGGGACAAATGGTCCGCTACCACATTCTCGGTATCCTTTTTATTCCAGATCTCCAAATCAAACTCTTGGAGCAATAACACCCATCGAATCAATCTCGGCTTAGCATCCTTTTTCTCCATGAGGTACCTGACAGCAGTGTGATCAGAATAAATAATCACTTTACTACCCCATATATATGACCGAAATTTATCCAATGCATATACCACCGCGAGTAGCTCTTTTTCGGTGGTGGTGTAATTCAGTTGTGCATCCGAAAGAGTCTTACTCGCGTAGTATATGGCAACGGGTTTCTTGTCATCCTGTTGTCCCAACATGGCCCCCACCGCATAATCACTTACATCGCACATAATTTCAAATGGTAAAGACCAATTTGGCGATTGCAAGATTGGGGCCTCAACTAACTTTTCTTTAAACTTGTTAAATGCATTTTGACAATTTTCATTAAAATCAAACGGTTGATCTTTTAACAAGAAGTTACACAAAGGCTTGGTTATGTCAAACGGTTGATCTTTTAACAGTACAGGGTACTGTTACATTTATAGGCAAACCAAACCACTGAGGCATCTCCGCTGACGTCACCATGAAAGTGACATCTAACAAACTAACAAACTCTATCTATTGTTCTATAACAACTGACCATACAGACACTGACTGCATTCTAAACACTGATGTATAAACACTGATTCTTCATTCCACTGATGTAGTCAACCACTGTTGTTTGAGCAACAATGCTTTCTTCAAAGGGTGATCAGACCTTGAATGGGCAGTGCTTTAACTCTTCAGCAGTACTTGGATTCCGTCAGTAGATTGAGCTTCAGCCTTTAAACTTCATCAGTGCTTTGGCTTAACAGTAGATTGAGGATCAGCAGTTGTTGATAAGGGCAGTACTTTGGAGCATATCAGATGTTGGAGCCACTGTCAAGGGGAAAGCTTAATGTAAACAGCTGCTTATGACTAATCCACTGTAGTGATCCGGTTTTGGCTTTCATTATCTGTTAGTGATCTGGTTTTGGCTTTCATTATCTGTTCCTCTGGTAGGGTTCAATCCCAACAATTTCCCCCTGGAACAGATAATGCCAAAACCCTTCATTATTCTGGATTTTTATTCCTCATCAGAAGTTCCTTTACTTGTCTTTTAAATTCCACTTCAAAGTCCTTGGAACTTGAGTCATCCTCATCCCTACACAGTGTAAGTTCAAGGAGATCCTGCAAATCTTCAACACCAAGACCTAGTGCTTCTTTCCTTGATATGTACTTCACTTCACCATTGGATCTGACCAGGGTCAATACATGGGTCTTTTGATTAGACATCCATTTTAGTACTTTTGAATCCAATGGGTTTCTTGGGAGAGATTTATTCACTGATGAGTTTGGAGATATTGGTCTTGTGAAAAGTTGTGTACTTTCAGCAGATATTTTATTGAGGGCCTTTTGTATGATTTCATTTGCTGCAGCTATGTCTTCTGCAGCTTCTTGTTCAATCAGCTCCTGCCTTTTCTTTTGATCCAGCTCAATGGCAGTCATGTCTGCTGAAGTGTTTGGTGATGCAGGTTTGGTTAATACCTTTTTGACAAGGTTTTGAAGTTTCACTGAGCTATCTTCTTTTAGATCCATTTTCTTGATGGCTTCTGTAAAGTACTCAGCTTCTTTTTCTTTTTCTTCTTCACTGGTCAACAGTTTTCCTTTTTCTTAGTTTTTCACAAGGATAGGGTTATCTGTTGATGTGATCAGTGTTTTAAGAGCATTAATCTGCTGTTCTACCCTTTTGTAGTCAGGCTTCTTTGAAGTGTCTGAGACAGTTATCCTCCTTTTCTTAAGCCTTTCATAAGCCTCATCGGTATACTGCTTTGTCCATTTTGCTATGGCTTCAGCAGTATCCACCTTAGCATTCACCAGCTCTTGCTTCTTTCTTTTGTACTCAGATGTAAGGTCAGCAATGAGCTTTTTGTATTTATTCCAATTTAGAGCTGTTTTCTTCTTTCTTGGATCATTTTTGATCCTTTCAATTCTGTTTGCCTCATGCTTTAAAGCAACTATTGGCCATTCCTCAAATTGTGTTTCTTCAGCTGGATAGAATTTTTCTTTCATGATGTATGCAAGATATTCTTTTCTCATTTCTTTTCGTAGATCTGCCTTTTCTTTGCTCAGCTCTTGTGCATAGTCTTCCATCAGCTTGACTTTTGTGAGCAAGAATTCCAACTTTTTCAGAAATGGCTTCGTCACTTTGACCTTCACATTCAATTTTGGCTCTTATCTTAGCCTGCCTTGCTTTGAGCTTGAGGTATTCATCCATATTTTCTGGGACTATGAAGCCTATGAGAGAAGGAAATCTTCTTGTTGAAGGATCATCCTCGGTGTAGAATTGTCTCATCTCATTTTTTACAGCTTCCAGTTCCAGTGGATGTTTTGCAGCAGTAGGATCATATTTGTCCTCATTTGGCTGAGTAATTTTTCTTTTTCTGGTGTAAAGCTTTGGAGAATGAGATTTTGGTTCTGATGTAGAAACATTGAGAGCAGTGGTGGATGGTTGTTGACTAACAGTGGTTGAAACAACTGGTGTTTCATCCTCTGTTGTCATTACAACTACTGATGTGTCAGTAGATGTCTTCTGCTGTTGAGCAGGTGTTGAAATGGTAGTGATTTGAGTGGTGGTTTGTGATTGACTAACAGTTGTTGAAACAACTGGTGTTTCAACCACTGTTGTCATTACAACAGATGTTGTAACATCTGTTGTCTTCTGCTTTTTGGCAGGAGGAGATGACGGGGTGGCTGTTTTTGGTGGTAAATTTGGTTTTGGTAGTGGTGATGTAATCATAGATGATAATGATGGTAGGGCAGTGGTTGTGGTGGTGTGTGGTGATGTGGTGTGTATTGATACATCAGCTTTGGTTTGGCTATCTTTGTCAGGTTCAATATAGATACCATCTTTAATTCCCTTTTTCTTCCACTTGATCTTCTCCCCCTTTTTGGCATTATCTAGAAAGGGATTATTCATGAAGTGAACAGTGGGAGGAACCTTTCCAGTGGTACTTTGTATGTGAGCCTTGATAGCTTTGATATCTGACTGAGTATCTTTAAACCTTGACTCCACCATGTTTGTCAGCATTTGTACTTGTATTGCATGCTGCTGGTCAGCCATTTGTTTTTGTTTTTCAAGCAGTGGTTGGAACATATTCCATAACTCATTTGCAGCAGGTGCAGGTTGTGCAGGTGCTTGAGCTGGAACAGCGGTGGATTGTGCTTTTGAGCTTCTAATAACTGTTGCACCATATCCTTTATTTCAACAACTGATGTTTCAAAATTTTCAACTCTGCCCGTCAATTCCTGATATTTTAAATCATCACCTAAGTTAATGGGATCATCTGATTCCTCACCAGCAGTGGTTGTACCAATTTGTGACTTAGGAACTGAATCCCAAAAGTCATTCATTGATGCCCCTTGTTCTTGGTACTGGGGACTTCTTCCTTCAGCACTTGATAACCTTTTGAAGGTACCAGTGGGCATAACAAACTCACTGGTGGTTCTCAGAGGTGCTATTGAAGAAATTGCCTTCAAGGGAGTCTTATGAATGTAACCACTATCCAAATGTAAACTAGTGGTTCAACATTTGTAGTGGCTGCTCCACTTGAACTACTGTTAGGAATTACTTGTAATCCCTGCAGTGTAACCTCCTCAATTGTTGCTGGGATAGCAGAGGTATAGACATCAGACCCAGTCACTTGTGGGAGTATACTCTCAGTGATAGGTGATTGAGAGGAACTGGTTTGTGTCTGAGCTATGTCAATTGCATGCAACAAAGGTAGCATGGATTATGGTAATGTGAGGGGTGAAGATATGGGTGTTGAAAGAGACATGTCCTTGGGATCAGGACTAAGGAAGATGGATCCAAGTGGGTCCAGAGCTTCAAAATGTGGGGTCCCTGTGTTTACAACTTGATCCTTTTGTGAGGATGCAGGAGGAGTTTGAGGCAAGGGTGGAGATCTTTCTTCCATCTGCTGTGAGGAAGTAGCAGCAGTGGTTATTAGTGATATTTGTGTTGTCACTGGCAGTGGCTCTGGGATCTCATCTTCTAGAGGTGCCTTTGTTTTGGGTTTGGAGGGCTTTCTGGATGTTTTCTTTTTGGTCTTTTTAGTAATGGCAGGTGTGGGTTTCAAAGCAGTGGTTGTGCTGCTATGATCACCTGGAGCAGTGGGCTCAGCAGCCGATACCTGAGGAGCAGTGTTATCTGCTAAATTCTGCTCAGGCACCTCTGCTTTTGTTTTTGAAGGTGCCAACATTCTAGAGAATGTTTCAGGTGTTAAACCATTTATTTTAAAGTAAACACCTTGTTTGAGCAAATCTGCATTTTCTTTTTCAAATTTTTGTTCAAAATAGTAGCTTAAAAATCTTGGAAAAAGCAGAAATGCTTTGCTATCAACATTTTTCACCAAATCATCAAAGATCTCCTGGGAATAGTTAAAATTTTCATTATTTAAAATAGTATATCCCAGGCATTGGATCTTTGATGGTATTTCGTTAAAAGCAGTTGTTTTATTAGAAACACACATCAAAAGGGTGTGAAATAAAAACCTAGGTGCAGAAGGGAAATAACCTTTTTGTAAGGTATCTCTTTTTGGTTGTTCTGCATACCCCCTATTCAAGAAATCATTTTTCAAGTCGGTTTTAGAAAAAGAAGTTTTACCTTTTTGATCATCGAGTTTAAAAACTTCTGAAATGGATTGTGGAGAAATTTGAATCGTTTTACCCTGTATGGAGGAGTTGATGGCTGTGACAATGTCTCCTTGTTTTTCAAGGGTAGCATTTTTCCAGAACTCTCTCTAGGTTTGTTGGTAAATGGGGGCATCTGCTGTTAACAAAGTTTTGTACTTTGATGCAGATAAGGTGTCGATGATGGAGTCGAAGGTGTTGGTGGTAGTGGGTTTTGTGAGTATACCCAAATAATTGTGAGGGGCTTTGTATGGTATTTCGATGGGTTCAGCGGCCATTTGAGTGGCGTCTTTGGAAGCAGATGAAGAAGATGATTTTGATTTTGACTTCGATTTTGATTTCGTCATTTTGATGAAGAAGATCGAAGAAAGATTTCGGAATGAAGAGTGGGAAACTGCTTTGAGAAAGGAATTTTTGGAATTCAATTCGACAGTGTGAGCCCCTGTTTGGGTTTAACCAGGGTCTTATTTAGGGAAAAAGTAAGTGCTGATGTGGCAGCGGTTACAACGATCTGATGGCTAAAAACTGACCACGTGTTAACCTCTGATGAAAAGATGAATAATGGAGGACAGTTGTTTAGAGAACCACTAATGAAGCAAGTATCAGTGGTTACAACGGTAACAAATGAAACAGTGGGTGATTTTTACTATCAGTGGATAGCATATCAGTGGATAAAACACTGATTCTGAACAACAGTGCATATCATGAAAATGAGAGAACAGAGGTTGACTTTCAGCAGTGGACAGTGTTTAAGAACCAGATGTTTGATCACAACAATGGTAGGAAAATGGTGAGGTTTTGAAAAGCTATTACATCAGCAACTGTTAGTGCAACAGTGGTTGAACTTTTGACAAATATTTTGAGCATCTGCTTGTTCAGATGAGGGGATTGATTTTGTCTTGTGTAAACACAATATCATGTCCAACATCTGTTGATCTACAAGAATGCTATTCTTAACAAATTACATTTTAGATGCAAAATGTCAAGTTTATGTCTGCAGTTTTTACAGAAATTTGTATTCAAGGTTTTTGCCACATATCATTTACAAGATTTGAAGCTTTTATAAGTTCCTGATAGTGGTTTAGTATCCCAGATGATGAAAATCTTTTTACTAAGGCTACTCATTTTGTGTCTAATTATTTGAATTAGAACATGAGTATCTCAGTAGTTTAAAGTCTGTTAGCAACAATTTTTGATCTGTGATAAAACAAACTTGAGGTTGATGTGACCTTGGCACTAGTACCTTTTCCTTTTGATCAGTTTTTAAGGATAATATTACCAACAAAAATAGAGGTTCTATATCCTGACAGGACATTGATATTTTTACTTATCTAAAACAAGTAAAAATACAAAATATATTATTCCAAAAAAAAATAAAGAATAATATATCCTATTTTATTGAGAAAAACCTTTTCAAGAAAAATAATTAAAGGTTATTCTGAAAACAACATCAAAAAGAGATCTAGAATATTTTCCAATTAAAACTCATAGTCACATCAGTCTCAAGTTTTTAGGAAAATGGTCAATGATTTGAAATGACTATTTTGTGTGACCATTTCCTTGTTAATTGATTGCAAAAAGAGGAGACATGTGAGGAAATTTGTCTAGTCCTCTTATCAGTTTCATCATTGGTGATACCAATGTTACCTGAACTTTCTTGAATCAATGAATGCACAAAATTGCTTGATGACCACTATTTACCCAACTTTGTACTCTTAGATGTTTTATATTTATACTTTTTTCTTTTGACTTCAAAAGTTTTGAGATAAACACACCTTTGAGTTTTGTTATTTTTCTTCTCCCCCTTTTACCCTTCCTATTCATAAATACTAGAATACTTACTGGGAGGTTTTTATTGAGGAGATATCCAGACCAGAATCAATTTACAGCAATGTTTGGAGAAACTTGGACATTTTTGCATAAGCTTATGTCAAATCTCACATCACGTATGATTTAGTCCGTTTTTCATCAGATTTTCTCGATGTGTTCTTAACAGAATTGATTTGATCCTCTTTAACAGGATTCTCAACCTGTTTTTCAACACATAAGATGTAATAACTAAAGTTTTAATTTCCCTCCTTTTATGTTAACAAAAACACTATTGTTTTATGAAACTAGGTTTTTGTTGACAGGAGGTTCATACCTTAGTATTAAACATGATGGAAACAGCACAAACTTCATATAACACTTGAAATCAATTTTGTAAACGAAATGATTATACCATAGTTATCAGACATATTTTCAGATCTGAGCACTATAGGTGTTTTATGCAAGATATCACTTGTTATGTGAAGTTTGTGTGTCTTATGACATCTTAGTTGTTTTACAGAGTATCTGAATAATCATTTTGAACATGATTTCTCGTTGCTCTGTTTTTCAACTAAATACAATTAACCTTAGTATCAATGAACTTTGAGCTGAACTGTTATGTCAAATTGACTGTTAGATCGAATTTGACTGTCCGAGCTCTGATACCAATTGTTAGGATCAGAGGCTGTCATGATTGTGCTTGTTTGCGTGATTTAAACATTAAGTGCAGCGGAAATGAACAACAAACTTTGTAAACACAATCAAGGAAGAAAATAGTTTCAATAAACACATGATTTGCATTAGTCGAAAGATTACAAATCAAAGCAAAAGATTACAAAGCATGCTTACAAAACTAAACTCCCCCTCAGCCTGATGCTCCCAGGTTGATTGCACAAGATGAAAGGATTAGACATGAGGAGAAGAACTCGCTCAGTCAATCAAATGTAACAGTACAGGGTACTATTACATTTATAGGCAAACCAAACCACTGAGGCATCTCAGCTGACGTCACCATGAAAGTGACATCTAACAAACTAACAAACTCTATCTACTGTTCTATAACAAGTGACCATACAGACACTGACTGCATTCTAAACACTGATGTATAAACACTGATTCTTCACTCCACTGATGTAGCCAACCACTGTTGTTTGAGCAACAATGCTTTCTTCAAAGGGTGATCAGACCTTGAATGGGCAGTGCTTTAACTCTTCAGCAGTACTTGGATTCCGTCAGTAGATTGAGCTTCAGCCTTCAAACTTCATCAGTGCTTTGGCTTAACAGTAGATTGAGGATCAGCAGTTGTTGATAAGGGCAGTACTTTGGAGCATATCAGATGTTGGAGCCACTGTCAAGGGGAAAGCTTAATGTAAACAACTGCTTATGACTAATCCACTGTAGTGATCCGGTTTTGGCTTTCATTATTTGTTCCTCTGGTAGGGTTCAATCCCAACACGGGAAGTACTCGGCCTTGGAGACCTTTTTTTACAACCATGGGTCATACAAACTACCCGGTAGAATGCTCACGCTAGCACTAAGATCTAGAAGTGCCTGTTTGATTTTAAAATCGCCTACTTGAATTGAAATGATAGGCGCACCTGGATCTTGGAGCTTAGGTGGAAGTGCACCTGAAAGAATAGAACTCACATTCTCGGTTAAATCTATTTTTTTTTGGAAATTTATGAGTTCGTTTCTGGGTACACAAGTCTGTCAAGTACTTAGTATACGACGGTACTTGTTTGATTGCATCCAAAAGAGGTAAATTAATTTTTACTTGTTTTAAAATTTCCAACAACTCTTCTTGTTGTGGACCTCTTTTGTTAACAACCTTCTTCACGGGTCCCTTCAATGCTTCAGGATAAGGGGCGGTATTAGCCTCCACACCCTTTTCCTTAGCTTTAGGGACGGGGATGGTCACAACGGGAGTGTCATTTTTAATTTTTAAAATATTTTTGTTTTGACCCGTTTGACCATCCTCACATTCATCCTCACTAGCATCTTCCACCACCCCTTCAACAAACTAGGGTGATGGTGTTTTGACACCATTATCTACGACTTGACCACTACGTAAAGTTATTTTTATTAATTGGTACCTCACGTGTGTTCTTCGAGCTTGACCCTTGATGCTTAGGGTTCACCGTAGTGTCACTTGGAAGCTTTCCCATGCTTCCCCTCATTTGAGTCATTTCCTCCGCGAGTTGGCCCACTTGCTTTTCCAACGCCTTATGGGATTTATCTCGTACCTCAAACTCTTTCTTTATCTCTTGATTTGAATGGTTGATAACATTCATAATAGCATCAAGTCTAGAGTTTAATGAATCGTCACCTTGAGAGTTTGAAGCACCACCCCCATTTCCACCTTGGTTGTAACCACGTTGATAATTGCTTTCACGGTTTTGATACCCTTGGTTACCCCCTTGATTGTAATTCCTTTGGTAACCCCCTTGGTTACCACCTTGACGATTGTTATAGGAAGAACCACCTTGACCACCTTGATTGCCTGATTGAAAATTCGGGTTCATTTGATTCGAAGCATTACCATACCGGAAGTTAGGGTGATTTTCTCAAACCCGGGTGGTAAGTGTTGGAGTTCATGTCATATTGCTTTCGATCCCCATACACTTGATTTACCTCCTCGGTGTATTCTCCCGATCCTGTTTGACATTGATCGGTCCTATGACCAATCTCCCCACAATCTTCACACACCGCGAATTGAACCGGATTCACCTCCTTCTTCTTCATACGAGCCAACTCCCGTTCTAGAGTAGAAATCTGATCCTTAGAGTTAGAGTCAAGATCGGGAAGTGACCGGGAAACGGGCTGTTTTTAGCTCTATCGGCCGACTCCTTTGCCTTTGACTGCTTACTCATCCTCTCGAGGAATTCCCAATCATCATCTTCATGATTGCTCAATAGGGTTCTGTTGCTCGTTGACTCGAGGAGATTCCATGTCTCATTGATGTGCGTAAGTGTGTATATGTTTTTAGATGTTTATTTAAGCCCTTTTTACACTTTTAGCCAAGTTTTAAATTTATAAAACACGATATTTACTAACACTAAACACACATATGGGCAAGTGCACCCATCGTGGACGTAGTATAGTGTTGGTAAGATACCGAGGTCGTCCAAGGACACAAGAGCTTTTAATACCGGTTTATCCTCAACGTCTAATCAAATCAAAAAGTTAGAAAAATATTTTAAACTAAGAAAAATAAAAACTAACTAAATGCTGAAAAATAAAATAAAATAAAAAACAGATAGACAAGATGAATCACTTGGATCCGACACGTGTATTAGTATAACCTTTGATTATTTTCGCACTTTTGCACTTGTTTAAGAGATTATCTTAGTTATTGTAGTAGGCCCCTCTTTTGAAGGCGACGTTACCCTCAACCCAGTAGTTTGAGTCAGCAAGGATACAATCCTAAAGGGTCGGATTATTGAAAGATAATGAATTAAGTTATTAATGCAAATTATGGTAGGCCCCGTTTTCGGCGGTGACGTTACCCTCGACTAAGTAGTCTGAGTCAGCAGGGATACAGTCCTAAATAGCCGGGTTATAGTATTAATAGTAGTTAGCTTATGAGGGGGTCAAAGAGTTTGGATCCCCGCCATCCAATACCCATGGGCATTGAAGGCGGTCCTATTAAATTTGACCCAGGTCCCAAGCAGGACCTCTAAACGCTGAACAAGGGCAAGACCTTTACCAAACCGTTCCCTTAACCCCCGACCGGGTAGCCAACATACCTCCATATAGACCGTGGAGATATGAATGGTGAAAATCTTTTATTTTATATAGACAGTAAAATAATGCCAAGACACCACGGACAAATGATAAGGAAAGATCACCTTCAACATAAGTAACTAGTTATTAAAGTCATTAATACAAAACCAAATAAAAAGTGCAAAAGATTAAAAATAAAAAGTATTATACTAAACACTTGTCTTCACCAAGTGATGTAAGAGACTTAGGCAAACATGGCCTTGATTGTCAAGAACTCTTACGATCAATCTTGGATCCCGAGACGACTCACACACTCTATGATGGACAATGGATGATGGTGGTGGATGATGGTGTTATGGTGGTGATGGGTGGTGGATGAAGTGTGAGAGAGGTGGTGTGCCAAGGGATGAGAGAGAATGGAACCAAGCTCCTCTATTTATAGGCTGAACAGAACGCTGGACACGGCCCCGTGTCCGCTGGACACGGCCCCGTGCCCGTCTGACATTCTCTCTCTTCATTAATTGTAATTGCGAATTACAATTAATGCGCCTGCTGTACTTTCAACACGCCCCCGTGTCCGCTGGGCACGGCCCCGTGGTGAGCAATGGAAGCTTCTACTGGTTTGTCTTTTCTGCTGCTTCCTGGGCACGCCCCCGTGTTCACTGGACACGGGGCGTGTTCAGACTTCTGTTCTCTTCTCTTTGTCTTGGGAGATGCCGTTGAGGGTCCGGGCAGTTTACTTTTGTCCCTTTTCTTGTATTTATGGTAGAATTAGTGGTCTTTTTGCTTCTTTTGTGATTTTGAGCTCATTTCATCCTGAAAATACAAAAGGAAGACAAAAACACTCTTTTTCCAACATTAGTACTTAAAAAGGGTTAGTTTTATGCCTTAATTGATGTGTTTTATATGTTGCATTTTACACACATCAAATACCCCCACACTTGAACTTTTGCTTGTCCTCAAGCAAAACTCTTTTAATGTGGCTTTACACTCCCAAATGGAATAGGTAGAAGAGAAGTTTTTTAACTTGTCCTAGAGTGTCGGGAATCCAAGGTTTGTATAGGTTCTATTTTTATTTTATTTACAATCTTATTCGTCATGGTTTATTTTGAACTTTTCATAAGACAAACTACTTAATTGGGCATAGCATGCCTTATTAAAATTCCATTTATATACAAGTTCACATACCTCACGGGAGATCACTCAATCACTCGGCCGAAGGTGTATATTTAAGTGAATCGCTCGAGAGCGGCACGGATTTACATTCTCCATATGCTTGCCAAGCGATCAATCCTCCTCCTTTTTAACTTTTTACCTTTGTAAATATCAAGAGGTCTTTTGGGGTGAAGGCTTGGGTTTAAAGGTGGGTGGTTGGTTAGTGGTTAGTAAAAAGGGCGAAAATCGTAACAAGTGTCGGTTTTCGTGAAATACCTTATTTTTGGTGACATTTATTTTTGAAGTATTTCTCCAAACAAGCTTTTTGTAGCTTATGTTTGTTTTTGACTTCATCATTTTTTTTTTTTTTTTTTTGATCACCTTAAATGGTATGTTTATGAAAAACCGAGTTTGTTACTAAAATAAAGGTAAAAAAATGAAAAAGGTTTTTGGTGGGTAAAAAAAATTGTTTTGGGGGTAATGAAATGAAAGGTTTAGGCTCAAAGGGGTTTTCTAGGGGGATTTTGGGTAGGTAAAAAAAATTGAAAAATAATGGTTTTGAAAGAAAAATAGTTAGTCCTAATGCCTCCATCATTTACTTACTTGGGTTTAAGTTGGTAAGGACCGGGAATGTATCGTCGTGGCAAGTTCTAGATTTGTAAAGACCGAGCGGCTATTCACACAAGAAACGAAAAATGAGCATTTAATCTAAATATGTGTATTTTTATGCTCAATAAAGGCTCAAAACTCACTTTTTGTGGGAATGGGTTTTTTAATGTGATCAAGCATATATAATCGAATTTTAGCTAGACTTGTTATACCGGTTCATAATTTTCTTATGTTAGTTCTTTTTATCACGACGTTATCGGTTGTAAGTTTGTAAAAATATAACCCTTTTATAACTTGTTATTCCCAACTTAAACTAAGACAAGTAAATAATAAAAATGAAAAAGTTTTTGAAAAAATTTGGGGTGTTTAGCGGTTCCAATAGAGTTTTGTGTAAGGCTTGTTTTAGGATTTTGCAAAATTTCAAGGTTTTAGCATCCCCCCCACACTTAAATTACACATTGTCCTCAATGTGTCCAAAAATAAAGTTTTTGGTTGATTAGAATATGTAAAAGTGTGTTTAAAACAAAGATTTGTGTTACTGGCGCTCTGGACACGGCCCCGTGTCCATTGGACACGGCCCCGTGGCGAACTGCCAGTAACGAAAAACTTACAGAGGGTGAACACGGGGGCGTGTTGGGTGAACACGGCCACGTGTCCGACAAAAATCTGCAGGTCAGTAGCCAAACAGCAGAACTGGGAGATGGACACGGGGGCGTGTCGGCTGGGCACGTCCCCGTGTGGACAGTCTGTTAGCCAGAAAAATAGGGTTTTCTCCCGGTTTCTTCCTCCTAGGGCTGCGAGTGCTAATGTTTAGCATTCTAACCCTTGCTTTGCACCTGTTCAAGCATTCAATACCATCCAACCAAGCACAAACCATCCTAATCTTACCATAGTCAAATATTATCCAAACATAAAACAAAATAAAGATAAAAAGTAGTTAAGGAAAGTAAATTGTCTTGACAAATGGCACGCAGGCCATGAATTGTTCGATGGATAAGAAGGGTAACCAAACCTGTGGGCTCATCACCAGCTAGCCCTTTGCTCCTCCCAGCCTCCTACTCCATATCTTCATCACTGTCTTCACCTCCGCCTCCCTGCCTCGCCATGTACTCCCGGATGCTACCGATATCATCTTGTATATCGTTGACACTGCGTTCGATAGCTCCTACCCGGAGGTGTGTGTTGTTGGCGAGGTTGTAGGTGTTCCGGGTGCACATGAGGTTTTCCTGCAAAAGATCATGTAAACTTTGGAAATTAGGAAAACCGCCTCCTTGAGAGGAGGATTGACCCTGTTCGCCTTGGGGAGGGTATTGGTACTGTGGAGGTGGTGCATGAAGAACTAGAGCCTCTTGCGGGTTCCATGCGTAGCCTTGCGTCCTCTGAAAGCTCACCGTCCCGTCCTCCGCTTCTTCGTCTTTGTACAGCCCAATGATTGATCCGAACTGCGCCATGGAGGTTCTATAGGTCGTACCCCCACATCGAAACTCGACCGCCTCGTGATCAAACGGGTCGCGTCTCGAGCTGAAGATGAACGTGCTATAGAACTCCAATGTGCATTGGTGGACCGACCGAAGTCGGGTAGTCAGTGCAACGTGCAGTGGACCCGTCACTATGTTGTTGAAGCGGTCCAGTTGGTTTACCATTGTCAGAAGATCGGTACATGCTCGCCTTGGATACTCTTCGGGCCTTGTTTGTAAGACCTCGTAGCGAGCCCTGGCGTCAAGTTCGCTGGCATTGAACCGTGTGAATTTGGACATCTGAAAAGAATACAGCAAAAGTTAGTGCGAAACATGGAAATTCGGGTTGAAAACTGCAAACAGTGGGCTGGACACGGCCCCGTGTTCAGCGAACACGGCCCCGTGTTCAGCGAACACGGCCCCGTGTTCAGGCGTCTGTAACACCTAATTTTCATTTTTTCGTCCCGGTTTCGAAAACCTGAAAATTTTTAGCCTAATAGCAGCGGTTTCCCCCGAAAATGAAACCCTAAGTGTCATTTTTCCAAAATCAAACCATTTACCCTTTCAATTTTGTGTTTTTCGGTTCAAGAACAAGGGTTTGTGTTTTTAGTTGGAAATCGGACAAATCTATCAACAATACATGTCTATTTACTTCCTACTACTCTATTCTAAACTATTACTAACAGTTTTCATCAAAAATTTTGAGTTTGATCCGGATGAACATGAAGAACCCTAGATTTCCCCCAATTTTTGATGTTTTAACTACATGCAAGTAACTAATCTAACTACTAAGAAGGATAGAATCATACCTTGACGTTGTTAGGCTTGGTGGTAACGTTCGAAATCGGCAGAAAATCGCTCTAAACCAGAGAGTTTTCGGCGAAACGGGGCGTGTGGAATGGTGTAACTGATAGAAAAAGAGGGTTTTATCCCGACAGTCGCCTCGACACGGCCCCGTGTTCAGCGAACACGGCCCCGTGCCGGGTGAAATTTTTGAATTTTTTTTTTTTTTTTTTTTTTTTTTTTAACGATGCTCGTGTGCATGCCCCTTATCTCCGAATAATGGTTAGATGATTTTACCAGTTCCGAATGTATACTTACCTGTAACATGTCGGGTATGAGTTTATTCGTTGACCGTTTGAAGTGCGATTTCCTCTTCCTCATCCTCAATGGATCCTCTGTAGAGTTTCAGCCGTTGGCCATTGACTTTAAATGGTATCCCATTTCGAGTTTTAATTTCTACTGCACCGTGTGGAAAAACATGGGTGACTGAAAAAGGTCCCGACCACCTAGATTTTAACTTACCAGGAAACAATCGAAGTCGTGAATTGAACAATAGAACTTGGTCTCCAACCCGAAATTCATTAGATTTAATATATTTATCATGCAAATTTTTCATTCTTTCTTTATAAATTTCGGAGTTAGAATATGCATAATTCCTAAGTTATTCTAATTCGTTTAATTGACAAAATCGATTCTTACCGGCAACTTCTAAGTCTAAGTTTACGTTTTTTATTGCCCAGTAGGCTTTGTGAGCGATTTCTACTGGCAAGTGACAACTTTTTCCATAGACTAGTTTATATGGGGTTGTGCCTATAGTGGTTTTATAAGCAGTTCGAAAAGCCCATAAAGCGTCGTCTAATTTGTCAGCCCATTCTTTTTTATTTATCCCTACGGTTTTCTCAAGTATTCGTTTTAAACCTCGATTAGTCACTTCGGCTTGCCCATTTGTTTGAGGATGATATGCTGTTGAGACCCGGTGATAGACCCCATATCTTGTTAATATTTTTTCGAGTTGATGATTGCAAAAATGGGTACCTCTATCACTTATTAAGGCTTTTGGTGTCCCGAAACGAGAGAACAATTTTTTTAGGAATTTTACCACTACTCTTCCATCATTTGTTGGAAGAGCTTCGGCCTCTGCCCATTTAGACAGGTAATCGACTGCCACAAGTATATATTTGTTTCCTTTTGAAGGTGGGAAAGGTCCCATGAAATCGAGTCCCCACACATCAAAGATTTCACAAACGAGAATGCCATTTTGGGGCATTTCGTTTTTGGAAGAAATATTACCTGATCTTTGGCAGGCATCACATATCTTTACAAGGTTTTGTGCATCCTTGTAAATGGTTGGCCAGTAGAATCCCGAATCAAATACCTTTCTTGCGGTACTTGCGGCACCATGATGTCCTCCGTATGGACTTTCATGACAATGACGGAGTATTCTTCGTGCTTCATTACCATGGACACACCTTCGGATGAGTTGATCGGCACACATTTTGAAAAGATAGGGGTCTTCCCAAAAGTAATGCTTTACATCAGCAAAGAATTTTTTCCTTTGATGATGTGGCCATCCTTTGGTGACTATACCGCTGGCTAAGAAATTAGCGTAGTCGGCATACCATGGTTCTTGTCTGCTTTCCATCATTTCCAGGGACTCCGTGGGAAATTTTTCGTTGATTTGCTCGTCCCTGGTTGTCTCCAAAGCTGGGTCTTCTAAGCGTGAGAGGTGATCTGCAGCAGTGTTTTCTGCTCCTCTTTTGTCCTTGATTTCAATGTCGAATTCTTGGAGGAGTAGAATCCACCTTATCAAACGGGGTTTTGCGTCTTGCTTCTTGAAGAGGTACCTGATGGCTGCATGGTCTGTATAAACTATTGTTTTAGAAAGAACAAGATAAGAACGAAATTTATCAAAAGCAAACACCACCGCTAGTAACTCTTTTTCTGTAGTTGTATAATTTTCTTGTGCATCATTTAGAGTTTTACTAGCATAATAAATTGGGTGGAAATGTTTTTCTTTTCTTTGTCCCAATACTGCTCCAACAGCAAAGTCGCTTGCATCGCACATGATTTCGAAAGGAAATTTCCAATCTGGTGCTATCATGATAGGTGCATTGACTAGCATTTCCTTGAGGGTTAGAAATGCTTGATTGCATTCCTTGTCAAAGATGAAGGGTGCATCTTTTTCAGGTAATTTTGTTAGAGGTCTTGAGATTTTCGAAAAGTCTTTGATAAACCTTCTATAGAATCCGGCATGCCCTAGGAAACTTCTGATCGCTCGCACGGAGGATGGAGGAGGTAATCGAGATATAGTCTCAATTTTTGCTCGATCAACTTCCATTCCTTCGCTTGAGATTTTATGTCCGAGTACTATTCCCTCTGTTACCATGAAATGACACTTTTCCCAGTTAAGGGCGAGGTTAGTTTCCTCACATCGGGATAGCATTCGTTCAAGATTATCGAGGCATTGATCATATGAGTCTCCAAAGATGGAAAAGTCATCCATGAAGACTTCCATGGTTTTTTCAATCATATCATGGAAAATGGCGACCATACAACGTTGGAATGTTGCAGGCGCATTACATAGACCGAATGGCATGCGTCGATATGCAAAAGTTCCGTAGGGGCATGTGAAAGTTGTTTTCTCTTGGTCTTCTGGTGCTATCGGTATTTGGAAGTAACCTGAAAAACCATCTAAGAAACAATAAAATTTATGACCGGATAATCTTTCTAACATTTGATCAATGAAGGGCAAAGGAAAGTGGTCTTTCCTTGTTGCTTCATTTAATCTCCTATAGTCTATACAGACTCTCCATCCTGTGACGGTTCTTGTGGGTATTAATTCATTTTTCTCGTTGGTTATTACCGTCATACCTCCTTTCTTTGGGACTACTTGGACGGGACTTACCCACGGGCTATCGGAGATAGGGTAGATTAGTCCGGCGTCAAGTAGTTTGATGACTTCATTTTTAACCACTTCTTGAACATTGGGGTTCACTCTTCGTTGTGGTTGAATCACCGTTTTGTAGTCATCATTCATTAAAATTTTGTGCGTGCACATGGAAGGACTTATTCCCTTAATATCTACAAGCTTCCAAGCGATCGCATTTTTGTGTTTTTTAAGTAGGTTAACTAATTTTTCTTTTTCTATGCTAGTTAATTTAGACGAAATAATTACAGGTAAACTACCATCTTTGCCTAGAAAAGCATATTCCAAATCCTTAGGGAGTTCTTTGAGCTCGATGGGTGGGTCTTTAGGAGACACCTTATTTTGTGGCTTATCTAGATCAAGAACTTTAAAAGTTTGTTCTATGGCTACCTCTTCTTCGACAAAGTGGTCTTCCTCGTGGTTTGTATCAGGTGGTTCAGCTTCATCTTCAATTAGGGGGTCATTGTTGCCAAAAGGATATTTCATTGAGCGCTCAAGATCTATGCTCCTTTTGAATGCCCCTAATTGAAGAGTTAGATTGTTGAATTTCCGGTTTTTCAAAGCCTTGTGAGTTTGTACAAAAGGTTTTCCCAAGACTAGGGGGGCATCATCTAAGATGACGAAGTCGGTTGGGATTACCATTTGATTTGTTTGAACCAAAATATCTTCGACTACACCGATTGATTTCATTACTTTTCGGTCGGATAGAAAAATGGGTATTTGAAGTGGAGTAAAATCACTAATACTTAACTTTTCAAAAATGTAGTTGGGCATTATGTTAACACAAAGATCTTTATCAATAGTTACATTACTAATAAACGAATTTTGAAAGAAACATGGAACCGGTGTGATGTTAATTTCAAAAGGATCTTCCTTTATTAGTGAGGTTTGATCATTAGTTAACTTAACACTTACTATTTCTTTGATTTTAGCACTAGTGTTTAACTCTTTTAAAAACTTGGCATGAGGGGTTATTAAACAATGGTTTTCGAAAGTAGGTGACAAGAGATTAATTTCCTCTAAATTAGACTCTTCTTGAATTTTAACATTATTGGACTCACCATTTTCGTTGTTTAACTCATGTGTCTGTTTTTCACTTTCTTGTTCTTCCATTTTTACACTTTCAACTATCTCTACGTTATTATTACTTTTTAACTCTTCTCCCGCGCGGGATTCCTCTTCCCTTGCGCGAGATTCTTTCATGCAACGTTCGATAGTTTTAATGTGTTCTAATATCCTATTAGTTACTTCGGTGAGATTGAAAGAATTTGGATCCTCTAAGCTTGAATCCGGTTGTTTGATCCTTGGTTCCTCATAGTACTCATATGAAGTAGATGGTTCACACCATTGTTCTTCATTATAAGTATATGATGGATAAGGGTCGAAACTTTGTTCTTCATAGTACTCATATGAGGTGGGTTGTTCACGCCATGGGTCCTCATAATAAGTATATGAAGGTGGTGGCTCATATGTTGAATCTTCAAAGTATGAGTATGAAGGCTCATACCTTGGTTCATCAAAATATGAGTATGAGGAAGGAGGTTCATACCTTTGGTCTTCATAGGATGTGTATGAAGTTGATGGCTCGTACCTGGGCTCCTCATAATGGTTGTATGAATTGGATGGTTGATATGAAGTATTATATTGAACCGAGCGTGCATTACGACAATTAGTGCAATAATTACCTCTATAATCATCCTCATCATAGGTGTAGTTGTAATCTCTTGAGTATTGATCCATAGGAATCACTCAACAGACTACAACTGAGTCTCGGGACCAGAAAACAAAAATAAAGACGGAAACAGAAGCTGGACACGGCCCCGTGTTGAGTGAACACGGCCCCGTGTTCAGGGACTGTATCTGGGCGTTTTAATTAAATTAACTGGTCACGTTGAGCACGGGGGCGTGTTGAGTGAACACGGCCCCGTGGTCAGACTCTGTATCTGGGTATCTACTCTAAAAATATGCAGCACGGGGGCGTGTTCAGCGAACACGGCCCCGTGTTCAAGCTACTGTAAATGCAAAACTAAGCTAAAATGCAGAAAAAATGCGCGCGTTTTGAAAAGGTTTTGAAAAACTGATTAGGCCGTCGATTTTAAGCTTTCTTAAAATCCTTGTGTCCCCGGCAGCGGCGCCAAAAACTTGATGTGCGTAAGTGTGTATATGTTTTTAGATGTTTATTTAAGCCCTTTTTACACTTTTAGCCAAGTTTTAAATTTATAAAACACGATATTTACTAACACTAAACACACATATGGGCAAGTGCACCCATCGTGGACGTAGTATAGTGTTGGTAAGATACCGAGGTCGTCCAAGGACACAAGAGCTTTTAATACCGGTTTATCCTCAACGTCTAATCAAATCAAAAAGTTAGAAAAATATTTTAAACTAAGAAAAATAAAAACTAACTAAATGCTGAAAAATAAAATAAAATAAAAAACAGATAGACAAGATGAATCACTTGGATCCGACACGTGTATTAGTATAACCTTTGATTATTTTCGCACTTTTGCACTTGTTTAAGAGATTATCTTAGTTATTGTAGTAGGCCCCTCTTTTGAAGGCGACGTTACCCTCAACCCAGTAGTTTGAGTCAGCAAGGATACAATCCTAAAGGGTCGGATTATTGAAAGATAATGAATTAAGTTATTAATGCAAATTATGGTAGGCCCCGTTTTCGGCGGTGACGTTACCCTCGACTAAGTAGTCTGAGTCAGCAGGGATACAGTCCTAAATAGCCGGGTTATAGTATTAATAGTAGTTAGCTTATGAGGGGGTCAAAGAGTTTGGATCCCCGCCATCCAATACCCATGGGCATTGAAGGCGGTCCTATTAAATTTGACCCAGGTCCCAAGCAGGACCTCTAAACGCTGAACAAGGGCAAGACCTTTACCAAACCGTTCCCTTAACCCCCGACCGGGTAGCCAACATACCTCCATATAGACCGTGGAGATATGAATGGTGAAAATCTTTTATTTTATATAGACAGTAAAATAATGCCAAGACACCACGGACAAACGATAAGGAAAGATCACCTTCAACATAAGTAACTAGTTATTAAAGTCATTAATACAAAACCAAATAAAAAGTGCAAAAGATTAAAAATAAAAAGTATTATACTAAACACTTGTCTTCACCAAGTGATGTAAGAGACTTAGGCAAACATGGCCTTGATTGTCAAGAACTCTTACGATCAATCTTGGATCCCGAGACGACTCACACACTCTATGATGGACAATGGATGATGGTGGTGGATGATGGTGTTATGGTGGTGATGGGTGGTGGATGAAGTGTGAGAGAGGTGGTGTGCCAAGGGATGAGAGAGAATGGAACCAAGCTCCTCTATTTATAGGCTGAACAGAACGCTGGACACGGCCCCGTGTCCGCTGGACACGGCCCCGTGCCCGTCTGACATTCTCTCTCTTCATTAATTGTAATTGCGAATTACAATTAATGCGCCTGCTGTACTTTCAACACGCCCCCGTGTCCGCTGGGCACGGCCCCGTGGTGAGCAATGGAAGCTTCTACTGGTTTGTCTTTTCTGCTGCTTCCTGGGCACGCCCCCGTGTTCACTGGACACGGGGCGTGTTCAGACTTCTGTTCTCTTCTCTTTGTCTTGGGAGATGCCGTTGAGGGTCCGGGCAGTTTACTTTTGTCCCTTTTCTTGTATTTATGGTAGAATTAGTGGTCTTTTTGCTTCTTTTGTGATTTTGAGCTCATTTCATCCTGAAAATACAAAAGGAAGACAAAAACACTCTTTTTCCAACATTAGTACTTAAAAAGGGTTAGTTTTATGCCTTAATTGATGTGTTTTATATGTTGCATTTTACACACATCACTCATCGTCTAATCCTCTCACAAAACATTTAACCAACTCCCACTTTTCGATTTGATGGTGTGGGCACTTTCGAATCAATTCCTTGTACCTTGTGAATGCTTCATGCGGCGGTTCACTCGATAGTTGGCGGAAAGACCTTATTTCATCTCTAGCATCATCGGTCTTTGCCATCTGGTAATATTCGTCGAGGAATACTTGTTTCATCTCACCCCATGTCCGAATACTATTCGTCGGAAGTGTAAGAAACCATTGTTTCGCCTTGTCTTTTAGCAAAAACTGAAATAACCGAAGCTTGACTTCTTCCAACGCAAATTTATGCCCCCCGATTGTGCTACATATAGATGAAAACTCCGCCAAATGGGTGTATGGTTCATCATTAGACCTCCCATTGAAGTGGGGAAGAATATTGATGTAGTGGGGTTTGCAATCGAACATCCTTCTTTCACAAACTATTGGAGAGTCATTGTCAGTGACTACCAGTCGAAAACGGTCATTTACTCCCCGTGGAGGTTGTTGACGACGCCTTGATCAACCGACCTTCGATTATGCCTTCTATCACCTCTCCTATCACCTCTTCGGTTTCCAACTTGATTAACTCTTTGATTACCTCCTCCCACGAAATGAGGAATCCGGTTAGGGTTAGCATTGTTGTTGTTATTGTTGTTGTAAAACCCATCATTCCAGTTCCTTTGGTTGTTGTTCCGTGGTTGGCGGTTGTTTTCGTAACCGTCATTTCTCATATTCCCGTACCCGCAGTTGTCGTTCCCCACAAAATTGGTGTTTTGGTAGCCAAACTCATCATCTTCAAAACCTCTATCATTGTAGACATTACCCCTATTCACATACCCCCAATCTTCATCATCGACCCAATCATCATAGTTACCCCCATCATCCAAATATTCCGTGTGAACACTCACATGTTCCGGCGATTGGTAACCGGGAACACTAAACGGCTCATCATCGGGGATAACGTTTCTCAAATCATCTATATTAAAGAACGGGTCTTCGTTCGCGGGATTGCCACGATCTCGATTGCCTCTACGGTCAGAATTGACATTCCGGTCATCGAGGTGAATGGGTAAGGAATTTTGTCGGTGAAGGTTTTGTTGTTGGGGTGTTCTTTGGATGTTGTTGGGATTTTGGGTTCGAAAAGGTGGTGTGGGTGGCCTAGAGTTGTTATTACCACCCGGTTGCTCTTGAGGTATAGGTTGGACATTTTGAGCAGGATTGAAGTTGCTTCGGTATTGGAATTGGTTCGGATTTTGATTTTGGTTAAGGTTTTGGTTTGAGTTTTGATTTTCCATTGCATCGGTTTCAATGGATGGTGTGAGTTGTGGTGTTTGGGTGACTTGGTTAGAAGCAAGTGTTGCCTCCAACCGACTTGCTAAATTCCTTCTTGCAACTCTTTTGATTTCCGGTTCTTAGACTAACGGTGAAGTCCTCCCGGAGTTCCGCGTATGCATGCACTACCTGTAACCTACACAAGTAACACACCCCGCGTAACAAAGAAAAAGACAAAGTACAAGAAAAGAAATTATGCAAATTAAACAGTTAATCACACAAATTCAAACAATATCCAAACACAAAGCGCACGCACTCCCCGGCAACGGCGCCAAAATTTGATCGGAATGTCGCGCTCCGGTCAAAGATAATATTTATAATCCCTAATTACCCTTAACAAATAGCTAGTGGTAGCAAGGGGCCGAACCACGAAGAGTATGTGGTTTGCGAATGGATTCGATTGAATTAGAACAAATATCACGATTTATGAAGCTTGCTAGATATTTTTGTATTTTTGTTTGGTTGAAAGATGTGAATTTAAACTAATGGAATTGGTTTAATTGATTAACAACTAATAATTAACGATTGCAAGAAAACTTGGTTACTAAACAATAATAAGAAAAAGGGTTCACACCCGGTCTCGGTAATTGCCAACTTGGGATTTCTACAAGTTTTAGATCCAACTCAATTGTATACGATTAACGGATTTAGTGTACCATGACTTAGGTGCCAGTAACTATCAACGTCCCGAAGAACGGACAAGAATGCACTTTGTAATCACACAAGTAAAACCTAACCATGACAACGCATAACTACACATAACCATTTCGCAAAGTCATAACTTTATAATCGTTCGACAATTTACGAATACGAAACAAATGTAAACTATTGTCAATGGTTTCAAAAATCAACACAATTTGTCACAAACTTGAATCAAGAAACAATTCAAAACCCTAGATTAAACAACTACCTACACCGAGGTGAAACCAAGGTGATTAGCCGCTCATGGTGGAAGGAACTCGATCACTGGATGCTTGAAACTTGATTGAAATCATCTCGAAGCTTGAAGGATGGAGAAAATGATGAGGTATAGTGTTGTGATGGTGAAAGGTTCAATGAGTATGGATGAGTGAATGATTAGGGTTAACGGGATGATGATTATGAATGATGATGATCTTCTTGATGATTCGAGTGATGTTGTATGTTGGAGATCGAATGGAAGTGAAGTGGTAGGTGAAAAATGGCTCCCCCAATAATTCAAAACTCAAATTTTCCTATAACTTACGAGTTCAATGGCCAATTAACCAATAGATATCGTTCTTTTCACCAACAACCCAAAATTTCGCGTTTCTGCAAACCATGGCTCGTCGCCGACGGACCTGACCCCGTCGGAGACGGCCTCTCAAATGCCGACAAGCTGGCGACGGGCTATTTGACTGGTTACGGGCAAGTTTGGCCGACATGTATTTCTAAAGCCCATCCCGGACGGCCTAGAACCCGTCGGCGACGGCCTCTCCAGCTCCACTTCTCTAATTTTCCATTTTGCGCTCCCGTTTGATCCGTAACGCGTCCCGGTTGTCCGTTTTTCCTTCCGATAGCTCGTAAAGCTCCCAAAATGCACCTTAAACTTCATTAAACCTGCAAAACACAAATCTAATTAAAAGTAGGCTATTCAAGATTAAAACTTATGTAAAAACACTAAGTTACACAATTACGAACACCGGTTTTTAACCACATATCACCCCCCAGCTTTAAAAACATTATATATTAATTATACATTTGTAATTATGTTTGACGTAATTTTGTTAATTATACAAAATTTAGTTTGACTATCGTTTTTAATATGACCGACCCGATTTGACCCGACCTGAATCCGGCCGAAAAAGATTATTATATAGCAATAGACAAACGACCCAAAAAATTTCGCACCCCATAAAAAATATTATGAGTCCACCACTGGTTCTTATTCCACTCTAAACCTAATCATTCCTACATTCGCATATTAAATTGTCCTTGTTATTCATTACTCGGTGACACCTAGCCTGAAAAACTCTCCCACATTCATTTCACGTGTCTTCCTGGACTATGTGTTTGATTATTACATATACCCCTACCAAGACCCTCACACATGCCGGACTTACACCTAACACGCAAGACTATCCCTCATCACCTCATCCTTTTCTCAAACCGCGTGTGCAATCTACGGTCTCCCTAGACGACTCACTTGAGTCCTCGTCACCAAAGATTAACACCTCTATACCACAACCCACACCTTCCATTCAACCCCTCCCCCACCCCTAACACACACACTCAATGCACCTGCACCTTTTCATCTTATGGTCACTCACACCCCTTGTGCCCACTCACATCAACCCAAAGGATCTTCCCATATCAAATCCCCCTTCATGCCACATCCGACCCCCTACCACTAATAGTTAATTCGGTGGGATGTATTGCACACGGGGATTATTGCTCTCAACTATAATCACACTAGATTGGGAAGGGGAAGGTCTTGGGTTCAAATCCCATAGACGACAGAAGATTAAAAAAATTAGCCTTTCAAAAAAAAAAAACCATAATCACACTAGGTTATAACCTCGTGTATTACACGGGGTTGAATAAATAAATTTTATATACTAATAATAAAACAATAGATCTTTAAAAACCTCATTTCTTTAAAACCACGTGTATTACACGGGTTGAATAAATGTAATATTATCTACCAAATAATAAAATAATACATCTTTAAAAAACCCCATTTATTACACGGGTTGAATAAATGTAATTTTATATACCAAATAATAAAAAAATTACATCTTTAAAAATATGCGCATTACACGGTTTGAATAAATGTAATTTTCTGTACTAAATAATAAAAAAAATATACATCCTTAAAAAACCTCATGTATTGTACGAATTGAATAAATCTAATTTTATATATCAAATAACAAAAAGTTATATCTTAAAAAACCTGATGTATTACATGGGTCGAGTAAATGTAATTTTGTATAGTGAAAATAAAAATAGTTAATATATTAATACAAAGTTTAGTTTTCGTGATAAAAATAGATTATTCTGTTGTTGCAAAATTTATTGACGAAGTCTCAATAAAGTTGACTCTTTATTTAAAACTACGTAAATGTATAAATGATAAATAATATTAGTTAATTTTATTTTAAGTTTCGTAAAATCTATTTGATACCAAACTAAACAAAACGTTCAAATATAATTAATTCAAATAAATAATATTATAAAGAGTAAATTACGGTTTTGGCCCCCTGTGGTTATATCACTTTTACCCTTTTGGCTCAAAAAAGAATCTTTTAACATCTGAGCCCCCACCTTTTTTTTCTAACCCTTCTGGCCCCTAAAAGTAAATGGATGGGGTTAGTGTTAGGGGCCAAAAGGATTAGAAAAAAAGACGTTGGGTGCTCAGATGTTAAAAAATTTCTTTTTGGGCTAAAAGGGTAAAAGTGATATAACCATAGGGGTCAAAATCGTAATTTACTCTATTATAAATGAGAAGGAGATTAAACTAAATAATAATTATCTATAAGATATTAAACTAAAAATATTTAGTAAGAGGGTTATCTATAATATAAGATATTAAGTTAAATAATATTTCGTAGGAGGGTTATCTATAATTAATTAGAAAAGATTAAATTAAAATAATAATTATCTATAAGAGATGGCCTAATATGATGACAAGTGTCCCGAAAGTGATTTCTTTTATTATATAGTATAGATTTAGTTGAGAGCAAATAATAGATCACACTTTTCTCATTGCCGAGTAAGTGGGTGTTTGGGTTAGCTTATTTTGGAGCAACTTATAACTTATTGACTTATAAAAGTTAATAAGTTTTTTTTTTATGGTGTTTGGTTTAACTTATTTAAGTTCTTTTTGTGTGTGAAAAAGTTGTTTTTGAAAAGTTAGAAATTTTAACTTATAACTTATATAAGTTGGGGGGGTAGGGGTGGTCACTAGTGATAGAATTCTATCACTCACAAGCACTCAATCAAGTTCCGCCATGTCATCAACCATTTTTCCATCACTTACAACCTTTTTTGGTGGCAATGGTCATCACTCACCACCACACCCAACAATTTCCCCCCAACCAACAATTATCCTCAAAAAAGAAACCGTCACGGGCCGTGAAGAAAATAACGAAATCAGAATTCCGTGATGCTATAACGCGTTGTCATTTAGGTGGCGGTGGAAGTTTTGGCTATCACGGGGGATAACGTTCCACCTCCTGTCCCCTAAGTTGTTTTTGAGAAGGAATCCCAAACATCCCTTAATTCCCTTAATTGTCAAAATAATTAGCTATAACTGGAACAAATAACCCAGACCAGACGGTTTGGATATCATCAAATAACTAATCAAGATTTGTAAAACCTAAAGACAAAAACCCGCGTTCAGAACTCATAAATTCAGAAACTAGTAGTAACCATAACAATGTTGGAACATATATTTAATATTTACAAAAATGAACACACTTAACTCCGTTATACAACAAAGACCTACAAAAGTCCAAATAAAGATGGGTCAATGCCTCAGTTGGCATCAAAGACCCAGATATGACTATTCAATACGGTAATAACATGCAACAATCATCTCATAATACCGTTAATCCATCATAAATCGAAACAATTTGGGTGTGTTAACGACTTTCCTGATCAATTTGAAAATTCGATCAGAGTCCAGGTATAGATTCAAGATTGTATTTTTCTGAAGACTGCGACTCGGGTTCTTGGTTCTGTGAACTCGGCTTTTTAATAGCGTCTAGGGTTTGTAAGTAGTTGTAAGAGGAATTTCGAGTTGATGGTGGGCCCGGATTGCTAATTCTGCTGGCAAGAAACCGGCGGATTAAGCCTCTTAGAAATGGAGACATGGTGTCGGGTTCGTGTTCCAAGTAGTACATCATTCCACCCATGCATGCACAGAACAGAGCCACCTTCGATAGATTACAAACGATAGTCAGACAATAAGAAAATAAAACCGAACGATTAAGTGGTAAATGATTTAACATAACATGTACCTCAGCATTCTTGATATTTGGAAGTATACGACGGTTGACTAATATATACCACAGAGATTCGCTAGCGCGTGGAAGAACATACAATCCAAGTTCTCCTCTTCTACCTTTTTTCTCCAAAAGTACAGATAATGCAGCTAATCCACCTGCAAACCAATATACAAGCTTGTGGTCTTGTGATGCCACTTTTCTGTGCATGCATATGGCTCCCTGCATTACAAAATGAAATTAGTAAGGTGTGTGTGTGTGTGTATATATATATATATATAATGATGACTCTTCATTCATGAGTGAGTACTGATATGAACATGAGCTACCTGAAAGATTCCTACAAAACAAGACAAAAAAGCTGTTGACCGAACAGCTCCCGTGACTGCATGCCAGCTGGTTCTAAATGGAGCTTCCATAAACTGAAAACATGACAGATATAAATTCATTCATTTAAGAAGACGCGGAAACAAATGGTTCGGATTTAGTACGGGACAAAACGATTTGACCAGCAAACCTTTTTGCCCCAAATTCATAAAGAATTAACATGTTGCGGCGGGGGGTGTAAAACCGTGCCAAACAGCACCAATGTCACACCACCGCCAACGATCACCAACACCGGAAAAGCTAGTATAGGTACAAAAAAATTAACTGAACAAAAAGTAGACGTAAAAACATTGAACCACACACGCGAAAGGTAAAACATATAAACAATAACCAAGTCGATTTAGAACCCACGCGTTGCGACGGGGCCATTAAACGGGGAAAAATAGACATAAAAATTTTAAACCACACACGCACGTTGCGGCGTATTAACTCGCAAAATTAAGACCAAAACGTAAAAACGGAAAATTTGTAACACACGAAAAGTATAGGGGACCAAAATTGAAAGTGAAAAATTGTTGGGGTGGAACTGTAAAAGATGTAAAAGCATTGGGTTGAAACTAAAAAAAATTAAGGATAAAAAAAGAAATCAAAAGTGGATTCAACCCACAGTGCCAATGGTAACCCATGATGCAACACAAAGTTGATCATTAATAATATAATTATGACTAAAAAATATAATAATATTACGAGTTAAATGCCTGGTTGGTCCCTGTGGTTTGCGAAAATTGCAGACTTGGTCCTAATGGTTCACTAATTACAGAGTTGGTCCTAATAGTTGTAATTTTTGCACTCAGGTGGTCCTTATCACTAACCTCTATTAAATTTCTGAGTTAAGTTGATGTTAAATGACTAAATTGCCCACAACAATTAAAAAATAAAAGTAAAAGTATAAGGGGGGGCCACCCCATCATCTCACAATTAAATTTCTTTCTCTCTCGGTTCACCTGCATCATCAACGTTTCCACTCTCTAACCTGGACATCATCATCGCCCCCAACCAGCACCACCACCGGCAACGAAAGATCAATCCACACCATCATCATCTCCAACCCCGACATCATCATCATTCCTAACCAACAACCTTCTGCCACCGCCAGGTATGTTCATATCTCGTCTCTACAGCAGTACAACCTACATCTCCCCGTACACCCTCTAACGACCCGTCACCATCCGACACCATCCGACACCATCGGACTACCGAGCGTTAACCTAAACCATCTGCCACGCCTCCATTGGTTTCAATCGTCTTGTCGGTGTCTTTTAATAACTTAATTAACGGTATAATCCATATGGGAGTTTGTGGACGGAGAGTTTAGTTGACTCCACAACAGAGAGTTCCTCATGGAAAAAGAATCCGATTATCCGAGTCGACTCACCGGTAAATCAAGAAGGTTGCAAATTTTCCTCATGGCTCAACTGATAGTCGGAATACGAGTGTTCGAGTCGACTCACCGGTAAATCGAAGTGGTCTCCTGTCAATTTGGTGTTAAGGTAGATGGAGGTGGGGTGGGGCTTCTTGGGGGATTAAGTTATATTTATATTTAAATGAATTAAATCTTTGTTGGTGGAATTGAAGATGTGAAGTGAAGGTGTTGATGATTGAAATCTTGAATGATCGGTATATATACATATATGGCTGGAGAGTTAAAAATAAGTATGTGAGAATTAATTGTATTAAAGTGTAGAGGTGGAGGTTGAAGGAGGTGACTGTAATGGTGGTTTGTAGTGGTGGTAGTGGGTGTTCGGTGGTGGAGGTAGGTGTTCAGTGGTGGTGTGTTTGTTTGAGAAGAGAGAGAGATCTGGGTAGAGAGAGATATAGGGGGTAGTAGTGACATGGTGATTTGGGAAAGAAGTGGGGGTGGGACCACAAAAATATTTGTTTTAATTAAACTATTTTCTATTTATTGTTTTTCTTAATAAGCAGGGGTACTTTGGTAATTTAATACAAACTTAACTGAGAAATCTAACCTAAGTTAATGATAAAGACGGCACGAGTGCAAAAATTACAAACATTGGGACCAAGTATGTAATTATTAAACCACTAGGACCAAGTCTGCAATATTTGCAAACCACAAGGACCAACCAAGCATTTAACTCTAGTATTACATTAATAATTAGTACTTTTGATTAAAATGATTTAGGAAGTTGTATGCATTAGAAATGGACATTTTTGATCCGTTCCTTTTGGCTAATCTTTCTATTTGACCCATTTTTAATGATAAAAATACAACCCAAATCAAACTATTCATAAGTAAATAAGTCAAAATTACCACTTAGGTATTTGATAGAGGTCACACTTCGAGGCCGTATAACAGAACTTGCTTAGTAGAGCCAACATGAGTGAATAGAAAAGCTAACCTTCTGTAAACGGAGAACAACGAAGGGTACAAAAGTCAGAGAGAAGTACAGCGGAAACGTTTTCTTAAACGTGTTCGATGTAGCATAAGCATTTTGAGCTAAACATGATTTGGTGCCCGGATGAATTATTGAACAGGGTATGATAGAAGGAAATTCTTGCAAAGCAGCAAAATCGGCACCCTTCACTGTTGATAAGTAAGAATGTAGTGATGCAACATCTACTGGAGAGCCTCTGCAGCATTCCCTGACAGCTTTGTATACAGGCTTAGCAACGGGCCCTGTTTTTTGAATAAAATCTTGATATGATTTTGGTAAGCTCTCAGGTCGCATCACAAAAGCATACATGACCTGCAATGGTTGACCATAATGTATTAAAAACGTGTGTATAAATGGTTAAAATGTCAATAGACAACAAAGATGTACCTGAGCACATGATAAAGCAAAGAGTAACGAATCCCCATGTCTCCATGAGCTTCCCCATAGGTGGAACTTGTTCTTTGATTTTGCAGAATTGTAAGCACACTGTTAAAGAGCAAATTAATTAGAGCATCGTATCTTTAACATTCTCACTCTCTATTATGGGAATTGAAGATCATGATTAAAAAACAGGTAAAAAAGCATGCTTAATAACACACCTGAGCAAGCCTAGCCAGGAGATATAAAGCAAGCGTACGCCTTCTGTTGGAATCATCTAATGCTAGAATAGACAAACTTGCAACTGAACCTGCTAAAATTCTGCTCCATCATCACCTTTAACAAAGTCATATGTGTGAACTAGATACATTGGGATATATTTAAAAAGAAAAAAGAAACATACTTTTTTTACAGTACAAATGTAACAAATAGTACTAATCTTTATAACAAAGAAGATCAAAAACAAGAATGTTATTACTTATATACAGGGTAACTTACACATTGAATGGTGTTTCTTTCTTTCTCCACTTCCTCAGAAAACATCTAAGAGCATGGTACGATCCTGTAAACCCTCCAAAAAGTAACCCGACCCGACATGCCTCCTCTCTCACTATCAAGTCCTTCTCCGATACAAGTTGCTGCATATAACTCAGCTACTTAATACAAAGAATAACCTTCAAATAAAGCTCTTAACAAATGAACTGACGGAGAACAAAAACGTATCCTAACAAAACGATAACCAAGAAAAGAAAAGGCAAAATAATCATCCTCCTTGGAGAAGCGGATTCCTCTCTTTTCTCCTATGAATTTGCAACTTCTATCACCTCAAACACAGCCACAGTTATTTTATAGCCCTTGAACTAACATCATGTGTCTATCTATCCTATTCCTCCCATAAACACTATAACTTAGACTCTTCTGGCCCGGAAAAAGAAATATGTCCATAGCTAAAACTAAACATGTGATGCAAATACGATGGTGCTAAACCTAATTCATGTACCTAACGTTTACTAAAACCAAGTGGTGCATTATTGATGTCTCTATTTAATCGTTGAGTTACTCCTTTGTACAACAGCCAGCGATGAATGAATCTGGATAATACAACTAGGGTTTATAATATAATATTGGAGCTTAACTACTTAATATCTAGTGATTTGCTCATATACAGGTCCAGAATGATGGATCATTTGTGCAGACGACAGTAGTCATTAAGTGTGGTATATGATTCGTATTTAATACAACAACACACCAAAATCAAACGTAATCTGGAAAAATACATGAAGGGGTATGGTCCCAAAAAGCCGGCGCAGACCAATCAGGTCGCGCGCTGGACCATACTCCTTACTCAGTAAGCTGATTAATCTGCAGACCCCGCGCGGGCTGCTTGGGTAAAACCTGAGCCCCGTGCGAGACCGAAACAAGATATAACATCAGCGTCACACTTAGTATCCTGAATAAGAGCCCTCAACTCCTACGCCTCGCGCCGGCTAGTTGTACACACTTCAAAGGTCGCGCAAGAGTTACGGCGCAGGGCCATTTCAGGAAGTAGCAAAGGTACGAGTGGCAGAAGAGCGAGCCAATCAGCGTCCAGCAGGCTGTACTCTATCGTGCTCCACGATTAACAATCGTGCAGGAGACAAAATGTACACAAGGACCAGTGGCGGATCTTGCCCGTTGAACGTGCCAGGGCCGAAAGACACGGGCACTAAAAAAAGCCCGGGCAAGCCCGGGCCAAACATAGTATATATAAAAAATTTCGATCAAAAAGCGGAAAATTAGCACTACGGCCGAAAAACTTGCCCGGGCCGTGGCCCTGCCACAGCCCTATTAAGATCCGCCCATGACAAGGACGCCTACGTGGCACCAATCAGGGGGCGGTGACAACTGCCCCATGATCTCCACTCACCTGCTGATGTCAGAAGGGCGACAGGGACGACAACCTGGACACGTGGCTCCAATCAAGGTGCGCCAGCACCAAGGATCTTCTAGAAGCCACTAACTGTCGACACCAGAGAGACAAAGAGGATATCCCCTGTTGTCGCCTTCCGGCCCAAGACCCATCAGCCATCTCCTCCTACACCACTCCGGCTATAAATAGGGACCTCCATACTCAGGATAAACATTCTGCTCTCTCTAATCTCACTCTTAACACACACTTATTTTCCTCAAAGCAGTTACTTATTCTCACGCCGGAGAGTGGTTAAGAGAGAAACCCCCATGTTCCCCTCTTAACGAGCTTAACGGTGTTGCTGTTTTGCAGGAAAGATCATCATCACACACAAGCTCAGGAAGGATTAAGAAGATTAACCCTCATGTTTGAAACATACACCCAACTAATAATCTTAAAATTAGTTCCGTGTTTCTTCAATACAACATACTTAACAAACTAAACTGAAGCTTAATTATTAATATCAAGTGATTGGATACCGTTAAATTTACTATGTATTTAGATGATACGATTCATGTTTTAGAAACAAAACTGGATCATAATTACTTAATATCAATTGATTTTGCTAGCATACAGGTTCAGACTCATGAATCAACATTATATGTGGTATATAATTCGTATTAAATACAACAAAACGCCATAAACATAAGGTAATCTGGAACAATAGAATATACAAATTATCGATTCAATAACCTAATCAAAAACAATAACAAACATATTCAAACCTTAAGATCTATAAGAGACGAATAGGATTTCCGACGAGCGAGCTTAAACGCACGGAGCAATATTCCAATGCCGACACGAACACCGTAGGATAAGAGAAAACTTTGACAGAGATTACCGATGGCGTTGGCAATACATGACTCGTCGGCGTGATCGCACGGCGGATGGAGCATCTTAGCGCGGCGTTGACGGCGTTGTAACTCCTCGATTGCCTCTCTCAGACGTTCCTCCGCCTCCCGTAGGCGGCGTTCGGCGGCGTCGCCGTCGAATGCGTCGGAAGACGGTGGCGGAGAGGCAACGGAGGGATTCGAATCGGAGAGAGGCATTTTGGGAGTAAGGGTTTCTGCATCGGCAGAGAGAAAAGGATATGGTGATGTATTTTATTGCTAAAATCGAGAAGAAAGAAAGTGGTATCATTCATCCACTATCGGGTCGATTAATTATATCATTTTATGTTTTATCAACTAGTGTGTACTGTCGTGTCGATTAATTTATTTCATTTCATGTTTTATCAACTAGTGTGTGCGTTACGTTATGTTTGGGAGTATATTTAGACCGTGGAGTGTGGAGCGTGTGTTGGGACGGCGGTTGGCAAATAATACTGGCTAGATTATACCGGGCTAACGTATCTCTTTATTTACTATCACTTCTCTCTGCTTCTTCTACCATATCTTTTTATTTTATATAAAATCAACCCACAACATCCTACAATGAAATTTTTTAATCTAAGTTACGACCCAAACAACTTCTTTATTTGCTTTTTAAAATAGAGTTAAGTGTCATTTTAGGCCCCGTGGTTTGAGTCATTTTTTCAGTTTAATCCAAAGATTGTATTTTTCTCCTGTGTGTCCAAAAAACTTTCACCGTTGCCATTTTAGTCCACTGAGTTAACTTCATCCATTTTTTTTGTTAACCAGAAGGGGAATTCGGTCATTTTATATGTAATTATGTTAACTAGAAAGGCAATTTAGCCATATAAAATGACCAAATCGCCCATTCTCGTTAACATAAATAATAGATGAAGTTAACCCAATTGACTAAAATGGCAACAGTGAAACCTTTTTGGATCCATAGGTGAAAAATGAAACCTTTAGACTAAATTGACAAAATGACCCAAACCACAGGGACTAAAATGACATTTAACTCTTTAAAATATTATACTGAAATCTTCTTTTCTATTTTAATTAGTGTGTTATTTTCATTAAATGGAATTTAAAATAGTTTAAACAAAAAAAAATTCACATGGCTGGCCACGCCAGCCAAAGCCACGCCATACCACACCCCTTGTTTTTGTATATTACCTTGTGGATCTCACACTCGTTACGTGTCGAGCAATGCCCCCAACCCAATCCCCTTTTTTTTCTTTCTCTTTCTCTCTCATCTTTCTTTATCCATCAACACTCACCTCCATAACCACCACTACCACCGCATTGCACCACCTCCGCCATCGCACTGCACCATACCTGAATCTACAACCCGAATCCAACTTTCAGTTCATTCAAATTCAACAACACCCCCCCCCACCCCCCGTTTCATTTAGATCTCATAAATCTATCAACAAAAGCCATAAAATAAAACCTAAAATGATATTATAATCATACGAATTATCTACCAAAACTTAAAATCTCAACACATCAAACACGAATAATCCATTAAGCATACACCTGTGTGTATGCTTACAAGTATACAACCTCAAAAGTCACTTAATGAAACGTAACAAAGTGTGATTCATGTTACATTTTGGCAAAATCTGTCAAGGGCGTGTGTATCTTCTACAATACTCGGCTAATTGAGAGCTACGGTGAATCGGTGATGTAAAATCTCTTTTCTCTCTCTACGCACACACAATATACAGAAACACTAACATTTCACACCATAACCTGGGTAAAATTCTTCAGGACTAGAACAAATTGTTTGCGACCGGAATGGATCCACCGAACCGCTTGGAATCAGATTACCCTCTAACATATTGTTTGCAGCATAAAATTCCAACAGGTTCACTCAAGTTATTCGACCCGTTAAGTTATTCGAACCATCAAGAACTATCAGCAAGAGCTTCAGCTGCTCCAGATCTAGTAGCATCCTCTGCTTCCTCAAACATTGCGGTTGTAACGCTTTGCATTTTGGAACTTTCCTTATTTAGAAAGTTTATCTGTATTTTTATTTTTGGAAACTTGTAATTTCTTTGTATTCGTATTTCATTTCCAAACATTGTAATCCGAGGCTTTAATCATAATAAAACTCGATCATTTTATACATACTTGATACATACATCGTTACATACTTATGATACATGCAAACAGTGATACATGCTCGAATACGCAAACTCATACTTGTTATACTTGCAATCTCAGTTTATACATGCATTTATTTATACATTATACATATACATTGCACTTGTATGCTTCAAAACACTTAAAACCGGCTAAAACATGTGAAAACAGCAAACTTAATCCTTCGTGCAACTGAACCAGCCTCTCGTGCGAAGGGACCCTCCCACTCGCACGAAGGGGCATTCGCACTAGGGTTGTTCACGAGCCGATCCGAACCGAACCGAACGGACCATTACTCATGCTTGGCTCATTTACAACCGAGCGAAATCCGAACAAGCATATTCGAGCGCGTAATTTTCCGAGCTAGCGGCAAGCGAGAAGCGAGCAACGAGTAATTTGGACAACCATAGATTTAGCATGTTTCCTTTGATGTCTCCGCTATCGGGTCACGAATAAGGTCCAACTATCCGAGGATGACACTAAGATTGAGATCGGATCATCCGAGGATGAGGATTTGGTTGAGGCAGGTGAGACAATGAATATACAACAAAGAACAATTGCCGCATTGTGGCGTATGGTGAGAGCGAGAGACGATTGACGATTAATGAGAGAAAGATGTCATATCTTTTATTGGTTTGAATAAGCTAGTATGGATAAATATAATTGTATATTTGAGTATAGTGGTCCAAATCTAGTAGAGTAGTATGTATAAAATATGAATATACATGTAATTTGTGTGTGCATATTATAAAAATTCATTCGAGCCGAGCGAACCTTTGCTCATGCTTGGCTTGTTTACAATGTCACACCCCAACCGATGGCGGAAACATCGGGGAGTGGCACTGAGCGAAACAGATTGTCCAAGAGAATCCATAACAACTATTAGTGACAATATATTTAACGTTAAAGTCTCATACCAATAACATATAAAGCATAAACAGCCATTACAGATATAAGTCTCATAAACAAAGTACTGTTCCGACAACTCAGATTTATTTAGTTTGTTTCTAGACCTCCTACTCGTTTCACCAAGCAAGCATCCTATCAACCTGTCACATACGTTAAAATATAGTCAATACATAGAATGTAAAGGTGAGTACACAAGTTTGCATAGTATATAGTAGCGAAAGAGTTTACGCATAACCAGTATGTAACACGTAGAAATGTGAATCAAGTAAGCTATCGACAATGACATATGCAACCGACATGACTGCGAGTGTGGAATGCGCAACACATTATCACCACTGTGACCATGTGAAGTAATACCCTTAACAACCCCTATCCACGACAGGTGCCGAGTCCAAACTATAGTACTATCATTGCTAAGGTGTCAGGCAACAATCACTGTGTAAACATAACATACAAGCATTCATCAATTCACTTATAACATGTAAGAGCGGTTAGCGTTAAAAGTGTTCGCGTTATGTGTCGATGTGATTTAATATAGAGAACGTATGTAACACCTAAAAGTGCGTTAAGCAAAAAAGGGTTCGAGTATACTCATTGTTGGTGTTTAGCTAGTAAACACAGTACTTTGATTGAAGGGAGCGCGTGGAGATTAGCCTGAGCATAAAACAGTAGCATAAGCGTTGAACAACATGTAAACAGTGCGTCAGATGAGATAAGTGTCGAATGGTGAGTCGAACGAATAGATACCCATTCGATCGGATGGTCATCCGGATGGATGGTCATCCGAGCGGATGACCATTCGAACGGATGGCCATTCGAATGAGAAGTGAGTGTTGTGGATTGTTTCAAAACTTTGAAGTTTTCTTTGTAGCATTTTGGAAAAGGTGAAGTATCTCTAGATGTCAATTCATCTGGTCGGATGGTCATCCGGACGGATGGCCATTCGATCGGATGGCTATTCGATCAAGGTGTTGAAGTTTTTAAAGTTTTGTCAAATTGTTTAAGTGTTGGAAATTGTAAAGGACAAGTCACCTGGTCGAATAGTCATTTGATCGGATGGTCATCCGATCGGATGGTCATCCGATCGGATGGCTATTCGATTGGGAGATATGATGTTTTGAAAACTTTGTAAAATTTTCTAAGTTCGGGGTTTTGAGTTTGACGGAGATGGCGTGATGACGTGTCAAACAACGGGAATCCACACCAAGCCCAGCTCAGTCGATCGGATGGGAATCACCCCATTCGATCGGACTAACTGTCCCCGATGGAGTTTCATGTTCGGCCCGTGAATCGGTCGTCTTCTCTGATGGAAATTCGTTTTCAGACCGGTTATCAACTAGAGAATGAGTAGAGAGCCTGAATGAGTCTAGATTCCATCGGTTTTGAGTGAAAAGTGAAGAAAAGTTGAAGAAAAGTATGAAAACTGTTGAAAGTGTTTTAGATCTTGTGGAGATTTGTGTTAAAATGTGTAGAAATCCTTTAGATCTGGACCATTCTCAATAAGATGACGTCACACAACCGATTGCATAAGCAACCGTGATGAGATAACCACATAATATTAAACAAGTAATCACCCAATTAACACACATAACACTTAAATGCATAAAAGTAAATCTGCGTTTTGAGTTTGCGATGAGATTGCGATGTGATAGCGTTGTGATAACGTTTAATCCAACATGCAGTGTAATATACGAGAAAATGCGTTAAATAGTATGCGTTGTAAACTGCATTTAAATGCGATAACTGCATTTTGAATAAGCGTTGTGAACGCGTTGTAAAACATAGTTTAAAATATAGTGAAAACCCTTGGCGATAATCGGAATCTCGAGAGTACAACATAATTAAGCAATAAATGACAGATCTAAGTAATGACCCGAAAAGTTGGGTTGTTATAGCCTCCCCTACTTTAGGGAATTTCGTCCCGAAATTAAGGTACAGGCGTAACGAAGAGATGTGGATATTTAGCTTTCATATCACTTTTGAGTTCCCAAGTGAACTCGACGCCGCGTTTGCCTTCCCAGCGAACCTTCAAAATGCGTGAGCGTCGGAGTTTCTTGGTCTCTCGGTCCATGATTTCTGCTGGCTTTTCAACGAAGTGTAGAGTTTCGTTAACTTGCAAATCCTCGAGAGGGGCATGAAGGTTCTCTTCGGCTAGGCATTTCTTGAGGTTCGAAACGTGGAAAGTCGGATGTACGTTGCTAAGTTCCTCCGGTAATTCGAGTCCGTAGGCTACTTTGCCAATTCTTTCCAGAATCTTAAAGGGTCCAACGTAGCGAGGCGCTAGCTTTCCTTTCTTGCCGAATCGGATCACCCCCTTCCAAGGTGAAACCTTTAGGAGTACGTGATCACCAACTTCGAACTTAAGGGGCTTGCGGTGTTAATCGGCGTAACTTTTTTGACGACTCCGAGCTTTCAAGAGATTGTCTCGTATCTGGAGGATTTTGTCAGTCGTTTCTTGCAGTAACTCAGGACTTGTAATTGGCGTGTCTCTGATCTCGTGCCATAAAATAGGCGATTGACATTTTCTTCCATATAATGCCTCAAAGGGTGCCATTTGAATGCTATAGTGATAACTGTTGTTGTATGAGAATTCGACTAAATGTAAATTCGAATCCCAATTACCACCAAAATCTATAACGCACGAACGAAACATGTCTTTAAGGGTGCGAATCGTGCGTTCAGTCTGACCGTCGGTCTGGGGATGGAAAGCGGTACTTAGATTAAGAGTAGTACCCAGAGCGGATTGAAACATTTCCCAAAGGCGCGAGGTAAATCGACCATCGTGGTCAGAGATGATATCACGAGGTGTCCCATGTCGACAAATGACTTCGTCGGTATAGATCCGTGCTAATCGTTCAACCTTATAGTCTTCTCGTATCGGTAAGAAGTGAGCAGATTTCGTAAGACGATCAACGATAACCCAAATGCTATCATGACCTGATGTCGTGCGAGGGAGTTTCGTAATGAAATCCATAGCTATACTCTCCCATTTCCACATCGGAATCTCAGGTTGTACGAGTAAGCCAGAGGGTCGTTGATGTTCAGCCTTAACTTTCGAGCAAGCTAGGCACTTTGAAATCTAGAGAGCGATATCCTTCTTCATTCCTGGCCACCAATACCTGGCATGAAGGTCCTGGTACATCTTGTCGGCACCTGGATGAATGGAATATCGAGATTTGTGGGCTTCGATCAGCAATATCTCCCAAAGGTTATTGCGAATGGTGATCCAAATGTGATCTAGATAGTAATAGATACCGTTCGATTTGGTGACAAGCTGAGTTTTAGCACCACACTTCATTTCCTCTTTCAAGGTATCCTCAAGGAAGCATGCATGCTGAGCGTTGTGAAATAGGGCTTCGAGGTCGTGTTGGGCTTGGACATTACGAACACTATGTAAATAGCTTCGTTGGCTAAGAGCATCGACAACGACATTTGCTCTGCCTGGGTGGTAACGTATCTCACTGTCACACCCCAACCGATGGCGGAAACATCAGGGCGTGGCACTGAGCGAAACATATTGTCCAAGACAATCCATAACAACTATTAATTACGATATATTTAGTTGTAAATTCCCATACCAATAACATATAAGTTAAAAACAGTTATTAAAGACAGAGTTTCTCAAAAACAAGTAAACTGTTCCGACAACTCAGATTTCTTATTTGGTGGGTTTCTAGACCTCCTACTCGATTCATCAAAGCAAGCATCCTATCAACCTGTCACATACGTTAAAATAAAGTCAATACATATAATGTAAAGGTGAGTACACAAGTTTGATAGCATATGGTATAGCGAAAGCGTTTACGCATAACCAGTATGTAACACGTGGAAATGTGAAGCAAGTAAGCTATCGACAATGACATATGCAACTGACATGACTGCGAGTGTAGAATGCGCAATACATTATCACCACTGTGACCATGTGAAGTAAAACCCTTAACAACCCTTGTCCACGACAGGTGCTAAGTCCAAATTATAGTACTATTATTGCTAAGGTGTCAGGCAACAATCACTGTGTAAACATAACATACAAGCATTCATCGAGTCACGTATACATGCGAGAGCGGTTAGCGTTAAACATGTTTGCGTTGTGTGTTGATGTGTTTTGATATAGAGAACGTATGTAACACCCAAAAGTGAGTTAAGCGAAAAAGGGTTCGAATATACTCACAGAGCGTGTTTAGTAAATAAACACAGTCTTGGATTGAAGGGAGCGTGTGGAGATTATCCTGAGCATAGAACAGTAGCGTAAGCGTTGAACAACATGTAAACGATGCGTCGGATGAAATAGGTGTTGGATGGTAAGTCGAACGGATGGTCATTCGGACGGATGGCCATTCGAACGACTGATCATTAGAATGAGTTAGTGTGTTTGTAAATCGTTTTTAACTTTTGTAGTTTTCATAGTAGTGTGAATCAAGTCATTCGATCAGATGGTCATCCGGACGGATGGCCATTCGATCGGATGGCCATTCGATTGAAAGTGTGATATTCTTTGAAGTTTTGTCAAATTATTTAAGTGTTGAACTTATAAAGGACAAGTCACCTGGTCGAATAGTCATTCGATCGGATGGTCATCCGATCATATGGCTATTCGATCGGCGATCTGATGTTTTGAAAATTCTACAAGTTTTCTAAGTTAAAAGTTTTGAGGTTTAACAGAGACGGTGTGACGACGTGTCAAACAACGGAAACCACACTAAGTCCAGCTCAGTCGATCGGATGAGAATCACCCCATTCGATCAGACTATTTGCTCACGGTGAAGTTTCATGTTTAACCCATGAATCGGTCGTCTTCCCCAGTGGAAATCTGTTTTCAGACCGGTTCTCCACTAGAGAACGAGTAGGGAGCCTGAATGAGTCTAGATTCCATCAGTTTTGAATGAAAATTGAAGAAAAGTTGAAGAAAAGTTTGAAAGTTGTTTGAAAACATTTAGATCTTGTGGATATTTGTGTTAAAATGTGTAGAAATCCTTTAGATCTTGACAAATCTTGATGAGATGATGCCATACAACAGTTTGCACAAGAAACCATGATGACGTCATCTTCAAGTAGTCCAAATCAGGTGATTTCATGGTGAAAACCACTGATTTTCATGGAGAAGATGATGAGAAAGTGTGTAGTGATGATGGAAGTACAAGATTTAAGAAGAAAACTTACGAAAATAGCCTTGAATCGAGTGAAAAGTGCTTGAGAACGAGCTGGGAGCGAGTTGGTCAGATAGATCTGTCACATCAGTCAACAGTGATGTGACAGGTGAGTATTTATAGTGTGAGAGAGGATAAGGCGGTGCTGAAGTGGGTCGGATGGCCAGTCGATCGGATAGCCATCCGATCAGATGGTCATCCGGACGGATGGTCATTCGATCAGACGGCTTGTGCAAGTTGGTTTTCCGACTTTCGTTTCGTGCGTTAAGCATTGCGTTGCGTTTAAGCGAGTTGCGAGTAAGCGTTGTGATGAGATAACCACATGACATTAAACAAGTAATCAAACAATTAACACACATAACACATAAAGTGCATAAAAGTAAATCTGCGTTTCGAGTTGCGAAGAGATTGCGATGCGATAGTGATGTGATAGCGTTTAGTATAGACATGCGATGTAATATGTGATAAAATGCGTTAAGTAGTATGTGTTATAAACTGCGTTAAATGCGATAACTGCATTTTGAAATAAGCGTTGTGAATGTGTTGTAAATCATAGTTTTAAAAATATCATTTAAAATCGTTTACCAATGTATCGATTACCGCAACGGGTTAAACTATTTATCGAATCTTGAGAGTACAAGTCAATTCAGCACGAAATGTCAGGTCTGAGTAATGGCATGACTTGACCTTGACTTTGACTTTCCGGGACGTCGGGTTGTTACAGCCTCCCCCACTTTAGGGAATTCCGTCCCAAAATTAAGGCACAGGCGTAACGAAGAGATGTGGATATTTAGCTTTCATATCACTTTCGAGTTCCCAAGTGAACTCGGCGCCGCGTTTGCCTTCCCACTGAACCTTCACTATAGGAATGCAAGAGCGTCGGAGTTTCTTGGTCTCTCGGTCCATGATTTCTACTGGCCTTTCCACGAAGTGTAATGTTTCGTTCACTTAATCCTCGAGAGGGACATGCAAATTCTCTTCTGCTAGACACTTCTTGAGGTTCGAAACGTGGAAAGTCGTATGTACATTGTTGAATTCCTCCGGTAATTCGAATCTGTAGGCCACTTTGCCAATTCTTTCCAGAATCTTAAAGGGTCTAACATATCGAGGCGCTAGCTTACCTTTCTTGCCGAATCGGATCACCCCCTTCCAAGGTGAAACCTTTAGGAGTACGTGATCGCCAACTTCGAACTCAAGGGGCTTGCAGCGTTTATCGGCATAACTCTTTTGACGACTCCTAGCTTTCAGGAGATTGTCTCGTACCTGGAGGATTTTGTCAGTCGTTTCTTGTAATAACTCAGGACTGGTATTTTGCGCATCTCCGATCTCGTGCCATACAGTCGGCGATCTACACTTTCTTCCATATAATACCTCAAAGGGTGCCATTTGAATAATAACGTGATAACTGTTGTTGTACGAGAATTCAACTAAAGGTAAATACGAATCCCAATTACCACCAAAATCTATAACGCATGAACGAAGCATGTCTTCAAGGGTGCGGATCGTGCATTCAGTCTGACCGTCGGTCTGGGGATGGAAAGCGGTACTGAGATTGAGAGTAGTACTGAGAGCGGATTGAAAAGTTTCCCAAAGGCGCAAGGTAAATCGACCATCGCGGTCAGAGATGATATCACGAGGTGTCCCGTGTCGACAAATGACTTCGTCGGTATAGATTCGTGCTAATTGTTCAACCTTATAGTCTTCTCGTATCGGTAGAAAGTGAGCAAATTTAGTAAGACGATCAATGATAACCCAAATGCTATCGTGACCTGATAGCGTGCGTGGGAGTTTTGTAATGAAGTCCATAGCTATACTCTCCCATTTCCACATCGTGATCTCGGGTTATACGAGTAAGCCAGAGGGTCGTTGATTTTCAGCCTTAACTTTCGAACAAGTCAGGCAATTCGAAACATAGAGAGCGATATCCTTCTTTATTCCTGGCCACCAATACCTGGCACAGAGGTCCTGGTACATCTTGTCGGCACCGGGATAAATAAAATATCGAGATTTATGGGCTTCAGTCAGCAATATCTCCCAAAGGTTATTGCGACTGGGGATCCAAATGCGATTTAGATAGTAATAGATACCATTCGATTTGGTGATAAGTTGAGTTTCAGCACCACACTTCATTTTCTCTTTCAAGGTATTCTCAATGAAGCATGCGTGCTGAGCGTCGCGAATGAGAGCTTCGAGGTCGTGTTTGGCTTGAACGTTACGAACACTATGTAAATAGTTTTGTCGGCTAAGAGCGTCGGCAACAACACTTGCTTTGCCTGGGTGGTAACGTATCTCACTGTCGTAGTCGTTGAGAAGTTCAACCCATCTGTGTTGGCGCATGTTCAGTTCTTTCTGGTTTAGGATGTGTTGTAGGCTCTTATGGTTGGTGAAGACCGTACGCTTGGTACCATAAAGGTAGTGTCGCCAAATCTTTAACGCAAAAACAACTGCACCGAGTTCGAGATCGTGGGTTGTGTAGTTTTTCTTGTGGACTTTGAGCTAACGAGAGGCGTACGCGATAACCTTGTCCCGTTGCATAAGGACACAACCAAGACCTCGGTTAGAGGCATCGCAATAGACTACGAAGTCATCGTTTCCATCGGGTAGCGTGAGTACGGGAGCGTCGCAAAGCATATGCTTGAGAATTTGAAAGGCATCCTCTTGTTCGGTTCCCCAAACAAAAGTCTTGTCTTTATGCGTAAGAGAGGTGAGAGGAACGACAATTTTAGAGAAATCAGCGATAAATCGATGGTAATAACCCGCCAATCCGAGAAAAGAACGAACTTCGGACGGGGTTTTTGGTGTAATCCAACTCTTAACTGCTTCAATCTTCGCGGGATCGACGTGAATACCTTGACTGTTGACAATGTGACCGAGGAATTGAACCTCCTCGATCCAAAATTCACACTTGGAGAACTTGGCGTAGAGGCGATTCCCTTGGAGAAGTTCAAGAACTAGACGTAAATGCTGCGCGTGCTCAGCTTTTGACTACGAATAGATAAGGATATCATCGATAAACACGATGACGAAGCGGTCGAGAAAGGGTTTACACACGCGATTCATCAAATCCATGAAAACCACGGGTGCGTTGGTAAGACCAAAGGGCATAACGACCAATTAATAATGGCCATAATGGGTGCGAAAAGCGGTTTTTGGGATATCTTCCTCCTGAATTCGTAGCTGATGATAACCAGATCGTAGATCTATCTTAGAAAAGCACGCAGCGCCATGCAATTAATCAAACAAATCGTCGATTCGAGGTAAGGGATAACGGTTCTTGATGATAAGCTTATTGAGTTCCCTATAATTGATGCACATTCGGAACGATCCATCCTTCTTTTTGACGAAAAGGACAGGTGCGCCCCATGGAGATGTGCTAGGGCGTATAAAGCCTTTATCAAGTAATTCTTGGAGTTGACTAGAAAGTTCACGCATTTCGGACGGAGCGAGACGATAAAGGGCTTTAGCGACAGGGTTAGCTCCAGGAATGAGGTCGATACGAAAATCAATATCTCGAGAAGGCGGTAGACCAGGTAAATCGTCAGGAAAGACAGCAGGAAAATCACGAACCACAAGTACCTTTTCCATCGGCTTCTTTTCCTTCTCTACTACTACGATGTGTGCCAAGAAAGCCGTGTATTCCTTTCGGAGATACTTGCTTGCTTGAATGCACGACATAAGTTTAAGCTCCTTCGATGATACTTCGCTATAAACACATAGTTGGTCGCCATTAGCAAGAGAGAAAGGAATCGTCTTTTCGAAACAAACGACTTCGGCACGATTTTCGCGAAGAAAGTCCATGCCTACTATGATATCGAAACTACCGAGTTGCATCGGAATGAGATCGATCGGGGAAACATGATTGTTGAGTTCGAGAGTACAATCACGGTGAACAGAACTATCGGTGACGGTTCTTCTGGTGGCAATTTCTACATCGAAGGTCGTTGGGAGGTTAGCGCGTTTACGGTTTAGGAGCTTTTTGAATTCAAACGACACAAAACAGTTATCGGCTCCAGTATAAAATAAAAACAAAGCATAAATACCGTTAACGAGAAACATACCATTGACAACGTTGTTATCAGCCTGAGCCTGGCAAACATTAATGTTGAATGCTCTTCCGCGGGCTGCTGGTTGTGGTTGCTGCTGCTGCTGAGGCTGCTGCTATTGATGTTGTTGCTGTGGTGGTTGTTACGGCTCTTGTTTCACCACACTATTCAGGCAAACATTGGAAAAATGATTCGGTTACCACAAGAGAAGCAGGCTCGTGCATGAGCAGCGGGAGCAAGAGCTGCTTGGTTACCCTGAGGAGCGGGGAGTGGAGCTGGTAGTGCAGGAGGAGCTTGACGGACGAGGACCAGTGCGACAGTTTGAGGTAAAGTGTCCGTAGAGATTGCAGTGGACACAGAAATGGCAAGCTTACCCAGTTGGGTGATGATAGGTGCATGTATGGCACAAAGGATGAGGACCAGTGTACGCACGCTTAGCAGGCGGTGCGTTGGTCACATGTGCGGCAACTTGGCGATTCAGCGTTGAGAGTAGTGGCAGTCGCAACACAGTTGTTGTTGTTGTTGTTACCCTTGCATTTGCGGTTCTGACGTGATGACTTCGAGACTTGAGGTGTTGCGGTTTCGGTAGCGGGAGTAGCAGTGACCTGGTGGAGATTCTTGGTTGAGGTTTTGAAATAACCAGCCAAAACTCACTTATCATTGATCTTAGTTGTGAGTTAGAAGGTTTCCTCAATGGTAGCAGGTTTAGCTGCTTGAATAAAATCGGCAACGCAATCGGGTAGAGCGTGAATATATTTCTTGATTGTGATGTCGGGTGTTGACACTTGACCAGGACAGATGATGCTGAGCTGCTTAAAGCTAGCGGTGAGACCGGTATTATCACTACTTCTTGCTTGATACCCCAGAACTCGTTTCCAGCTTCTAGAATTCATGTGGGGGACAGAATTCTTTCATCATGACTTCCTTCAGTTCCTTCCAGGAGAGTCCATAGGCTGCGTCGTTTCCACTCCTGTTTCGCTCCGCAGTCCACCAGTCCAGAGCCCTGGACAGAAAAACTCCAGTAGCATTAACAGTGCGGAGGTTGTCTGGGCATCCGCTTTAACGAGGGGTGACTTCAATCGAGTCAAACCACTGAAACATGGCGCTGGCCCATCTTCACTAGTGAAGTTAGCGGGACCACAGGCCTTGAATTGCTTAAAGCTGAAGGGAATTTAGGCGTGTCGCTCTTAGATTCGACAGACGACTTGCTGCTGACCTCGTTGATCTCACTGACGATCTGAGGTATGACTTAGCCATTTCCTTGGCGACGAGAGAAGCGATGCGCTTGTTATCTCTGCTTCTCTGAGCATTGCGGCGAGTGTGAGAACCAAGGGAAGACATTGTCTGTAGCAGACATGTTGGTGCATCCGTCTGTCGACTTCGTCTTGTATTGAGTCTTGTATAGATATAGGTAGATTAGGGCTCGGGAATCAAGAAATTGGTATTTGTAAGTGATTCCGCTTGAAATGATCTCTTGTCATTTCAAGCGAAATCTCATTCATTCCTGATTCCGCTCGAAAGTATTAGACCTAATTTCGCTTGAGTTGAAACATTTGATTCCGCTTGAAAAGTGTTCAAGCAGAATAAGGTCGCCTATATATAGGGCTGTTGGAGTGAAATCAGTAACATTGTCTTCCGGTTTGCAACGAAGTGCTGCCGAAGTGTCGTCGTGATTGTAAAAGGCTTTTATATCAATAAAATCAACAAGTTAAAGTGAATACGGCTGAAATAACATCAGTACATTAGTTTCCGCCTCTTGTATTGGTGAATTACTCTTCTGATCGACTCATTCGGGTCTGAAAACGATCCTACAAGTGGTAAAATCAACTAAACTGATTTTCCGGAAAAACCATTTTTATTCAATCAAACTTAAGTGTTTTGAAATCATAATGGGAAAATAGTTTGTTATGAGGGGGAGTTCTGACTGTTTATGCCAAGTGGATGGAGAATTGAGGTGATTCATATCAGTTGTCATGTTCTTGTATAGTTTATTTTTAAATTTTCTTTATAGGTATTTGAATTTTAGGGGGAGTAAAATTTTAGAAAATCCAAAAACATTAGAAAATTTGAAAAAGCCAAAAACATGATAAAATCAAAAATGAGTTTTGTTGCATAAAAGAGGAAATGATAGTACATCAGTGGACTATTACAACATGCTAAAGAAATGTATAGTAAAAATGTGATAAACAATCTCACTGTGGATGTGCCAGTAGGTTTTTACACATTTAGTAGATTGTAACGAGATATAAACCGAAAATTCAAACTTGCTTATATCGTGGGTAACATTTCTTGGATATATGGGTAACCCCCGAAATCTTGTTTGAAAGGTCCCTCTTTCTGAAATACTAGGTCTTTATACTCAGTGATATCTGGGGTATTATCCCGGGACTTCTGCTGAATGGAAATTCTGACCTAGTCCCCGTATAATACTTTCTACAAATGCTTGAAAAATAGCGCAGCCCTCAGCATAAAAATGATGAAACATTGCAAAATGCTAATCATGTGCTGTTGAAGAAAAGATCCTCTAAAGGGGACACACCTAAAGTCGAGCCGTCATCTCTCTGCTGAACGGAAGTTCTGACCTGAGCTCTCACGGTTTCGCATCTAACCCCTTACAGATATCATCTGTGGTATATTCACCTGTAAGACTGAATATTGGGATCTGGATACGGGAGTATATTCAAGTGGTGGGACGCACGAATAAGTTTAAGCATCTAAGACATTAATCTCATATCTCAGAACAGTTGAAATTTGTGTAAAAATTTAAGTGGATCAATATACTGACAATCTAGGTGAATTGTTCAGAACTTAAAATGAAATCAAGCTTAACGGTGTTAGTGATTTGTCTCAGAATCTGATATGATCCTCTTGCACAAACTCGCAAAAATATTGTCTGTAAATATTTCTTTACTGCATTTCTTTACATTTAAAAATCCAAAAAGATTTTAATGTGTTTTAGCATAAACTTTTGAAAAATTCAAAAAGATTTTTGACAACTGGTGTTGAAAAGCTGATTTTCAAAATTCCAAGTGCTAAACTTGATGAACAAGTTTGGGAGAGAGTGTATGAAGAAGTTATGTTTACAAGTGGTCATTAAAGTATAAATCATTTTGAATGTTTCTTGCAAATGGTTTCTAAATTTTAAAAGGATTTAACCTTTGAGAAACTTATGTGTGTGGTAGAGAGTTTGCAGGAATAAAGATTGACCTAAGCCAGATTCCGATATCTGAGCGGATAATAATTTCCAGACTACGATCCCGTTGTATGTTTTTGTCGTTGGTTGTGTTCTTGGATGTTCTAGTCTTGGTTTGTCTTGACTAGTAGTGTGTGTCAATGTCTTGGCACACCCTGTTTTATTTGGTTTGGTGATTTATAAAATTTACCGGGGTAACCCTTTACCCAAAAAAAAGGATGCTTACAATGGAGAATACTTCGAAGAGAAGCACGAAGACTGATAAAGACTGAAGGTTTGACAACCGAAGACTCGACACTGAAGCCTCCGTCAACATCCGAGGGGGAGTTTGTTGGTGCATCCGTCTGTAGACTTCGTCTTGTATCGAGTCTTGTATAGATATAGGTAGATTAGGGCTCAGGAATCAAGAAATTGGTATTTGTAAGTGATTCCGCTTGAAAGTATTAGACCTGATTTCGCTTGAGTTGAAACATTGTGATTCCGCTTGAAATGTGTTCAAGCGGAATAAGGTCGCCTATATATAGGGCTGTTGGAGCGAAATCAGTAACATTGTCTTCCGGTTTGCAACGAAGTGCTGCTGAAGTGTCGTCGTGATTGTAAAAGGCTTTTTTATCAATAAAATCGACAAGTTAAAGTGAATACGGCTGAAATAACATCAGTACATTAGTTTCCGCCTCTTGTATTGGTGAATTACTCTTCTGATCGACTCATTCGGGTCTGAAAACGATCCTACAAGACATCGTCGAGATTCGATTATATCGGGTGTTCGATAAAGTTTAGCGTTCGTAAAACATCCTTATTATTATGTAAAGCACAGGAACACGTCCAACACATAGGCATATAATCCACATAGGCACATAAGCACATGAGCACGTAATCCACGTAAGCACATATTTTGCACGTATTCACCTATCCTTCAAGGCTGCGATTCACGTTTTGAGAGTTGCAAGTGCGAGTAGCGATAGCGAGTAACACAGCGAGTAGTGTAGCGTAGCGAGAATTCATAGTTTGTCTGCGATTTGTTAGCGTTTTGAGCTAAAAGTGCTATGCGAGTTGTGAGCGTTTTAGTAAAACGATGAGCGGAAAAGCGTACAGAGTCTCTAAAATCAAACATATAAACATTAAAAGCACATAAAATTGAAGAATCAGTGGCTGCGAGCTCAGAATTGAAATAGAACGTCTTGGGTGTTAGACATCGACTATCCAAAGTGATTCTACTATTCACAACAACCTCGAGTATATGCTTTGGCCTAATAGACTGTGCTCTCGCCAAAATATGGCAAACGACATGCATCCTTTCGGCTACTACGTGATTCAAATCATTGAAATCCATCGAGGCTTTGGTGAGAGTTTTGTAAAATCCAAATAGAGAGTGGAACTAGTCGTTAAGGTGCGGGTCTTACCCCTAACTTAACAATTCGTTCCCATAAGTGTGGCAGAACCACGAGATAGAGATGGAGATTCTTGTCAAGATATGGATGTCACTCCTAGCTTAACAAAGATTCTCGTGCTGAAAGTAACAAACAAATTCACGTAGAGTGAGCAATTTATCAAGAGTTCTTGGTTATCAGACCTAATCTCGACCAAATCACTCGTTTGTGTTATGTGAGTGTTTTCGAAAACGTGTGTGTGTTGTGTTAGCTTTAGGAAAAACAATAGTGAGTTTTCAGCTTTAAGAAAAGCTGTCTTTGCGCGAAGTTGTAGTATGCGGTGTTCGCATAAAGATATAGTTTCCAAGCGAGAGTATTGAGAGTAAGCTTGCACAAAACCCCTACAGGGTTCGCACAAGGATCTCTGTTGGTACTTAGACTATAGACTAGGTCAATCGTAAGATATCAAACCTGGACTAGGTCGTGTCTTTCCTAATTCCCTATAGTTATGGCCCTGATACCAATCTGTCACACCCCAATCGATGGCGGAAACATCGGGGCATGGCACTGAGCGAAACAGATTGTCCAAGAGAATCCATAACAACTATTAATTACGATATATTTAGTGTTAAAGTCCCATACCAATAACATATAAGGTAAAAACAGTTATTGCAGGCAGAGTTTCTAAAAAACAAGTAAACTGTTCTGACAACTCAGATTTCTTATTTGGTGGGTTTCTAGACCTCCGACTCGATTCATCAAAGCAAGCATCCTATCAACCTGTCACATACGTTAAAATAAAGTCAATACATACAATGTAAAGGTGAGTACACAAGTTTGATAGCATATAGTATAGCGAAAGCGTTTACGCATAACTAGCATGTAGCACGTGGAAATGTGAAGCAAATAAGCTATCGACAATGACATATGCAACCGACATGACTGCGAGTGTAGAATGCGCAACATATTATCACCACTATGACCATGTGAAGTAAAACCCTTAACAACCCCTGTCCACGACAGGTGCTGAGTCCAAACTATAGTACTATCGTTGCTAAGGTGTCAGGCAACAATCACTGTGTAAACATAACATACAAGCATTCATCGAGTCACGTATACATGCGAGAGCGGTTAGCGTTAAAAGTTTTTGTGTTGTGTGTTGATGTGTTTTGATATAGAGAACGTATGTAACACCCGCAAGTGCGTTAAGCGAAAAAAGGGTTCGAATATACTCACAAAGCGTGTTTAGTAAATAAACACAGTCTTGGATTGAAGGGAGCGCGTAGAGATTAGCCTGAGCATAGAATATTAGCGTAAGCGTTTAACAGCGTGTAAACGGTGCGTCGGATGAAATATGTGTCGGATGGTAAGTCGAATGGATAGTCATCCGGACGGATGACCATTCGAACAGTTGATCATTCGAATGAGTGAGTGTGTTTGTAAATCGTTTTAAACTTTTGAAGTTTTCATTGTAGTATGAATCAAGTCATTCGATCGGATGGTCATCCGAACGGATGGCCATTCGATCGGATGGCTATTAGATTGAAAGTGTGATATTCTTTTAAGTTTTGTCAAATTGTTTAAGTGTTTAACTTATAAAGGACAAGTCACCTGGTTGAATAGTCATTCGATCGGATGGTCATCCGATCGGATGGCTATTCGATCGGCGATCTGATGTTTTGAATATTCCACAAGTTTTCTAGGTTAAAATTTTTGAGGTTTAACGGAGACGGTGTGACGACGTGTCAAACAACGGAAACCACACTAAGTCCAGCTCAGTCGATCAGATGGGAATCACCCCATTCGATCGGACTAACTGCTCCCAGTGAAGTTTCATGTTTAACCCGTGAATCGGTCGTCTTCCCCGGTGGAAATCTGTTTTCAGACTGGTTCACCACTAGAGAACGAGTAGAGAGCCGGAATGAGTCTAGATTCTATCGGTTTTGAGTAAAAAGTGAAGAAAAGTTGAAGAAAAGTTTGAAAGCTGTTTGAAAACGTTTAGATCTTGTGGAGATTTGTGTTTAAATGTGTAGAAATCCTTTATATCTGGACAAATCTTGATGAGATGATGCCATACAACAATTTGCATAAGAAACCATGATGACGTCACCTTCAAGTAGTCCAAATTAGGTGATTTCATGGTGAAAACCACTGATTTTCATGGAGAAGATGATGAGAAAGTGTGTAGTGATGATGGAAGTACAAGATTTAAGAAGAAAACTTATGAAAATAGCCTTGAATCGAGTGAAAAGTGCTTGAGAACGAGCTGGGAGCGAGTTGGTTGGATACAGCTCTCAAATCAGTGAACAGTGATGTGACAGGCGAGTATTTATAGTGTGAGAGAGGATAAGACGGTGCTGAAGTGGGTCGGATGGCCAGTCGATCGGATGGCCATCCGGACGGATGATCATTCAATCGAATGGTCATTCGATCAGACGGCTTGTGCGAGTTGGTTTTCCGACTTTCGTTTCGTGCGTTAAGCGTTGCGTTGCGTTTAAGCGAGTTGCGATGAGATGACCACATAACATTAAGCAAGTAATCACACAATTAACACACATAACACATAAAGTTCATAAAAGTAAATCTGCGTTTCGAGTTGCGATGAGATTGTGATGCGATTGCGATGGGATAGCGTTTAGTATAAACATGTGATGTAATATGCGATAAAATGCGTCAAGTAGTATGCGTTATAAACTGTGTTAACTGCGATAACTGCATTTTGAAATAAGCGTTGTGAATGCGTTGTAAATCATAGTTCTAAAAATATCGTTTAAAATAGTTAACCAATGTATCGATTACCGCAACGGGTTAAACTATTTATCGAATCTCGCGAATACAAGTCAATTAAGCACGAAATGTCAGATCTGAGTAATGGCATTACTTGACCTTGACTTTGACTTTGACTTTGACTTTCCGGGAAGTTGGGTTGTTACACTCACAGTCGTAGTCGTTGAGAAGTTCAACCCATCTGCGTTGGCGCATATTCAGCTCTTTCTGGTTCAAGATTTGTTGTAGGCTCTTATGGTCAGTGAAGACCGTACATTTAGTACCATAAAGGTAGTGTCGCCAAATCTTCAACGCAGAAACAACTGCACCGAGTTCGAGATCATGGGTTGTATAGTTCTTCTCGTGGACCTTGAGCTGACGAGAGGCGTACGCGATAACCTTGTCCCATTGCATAAGGACGCAACCTAGACCGAGGTTAGAGGCATCGCAATTGACTACAAAGTTGTGGTTTCCATCGGGTAGCGCGAGTACGGGAGCGTCGCAAAGCATCTGCTTGAGAGTTTGAAAGGCATTCTCTTGTTCGGTTCCCCAAACAAAAGTCTTGTCTTTATGCATAAGAGAGGTGAGAGGAACGGCGATTTTAGAGAAATCAGCGATAAATCGTCGGTAGTAACCTGTCAATCCGAGAAAAGAACGAACTTCGGATGGGGTTTTCGGTGTAATCCAACTCTTAACTGCTTCAATCTTCGCGAGATCGACGTGAATACCTTGACTGTTGACGACGTGACCGAGGAATTGAACCTCTTCAAGCCAAAATTCACACTTGGAGAACTTGGCGTAGAGTCGATTCCCTTGGAGAAGCTTGAGTACCAAACAAAGATGTTGCGCGTGTTCAGCTTTCGACTTCAAATAGATAAGGATATCATCGATAAACACGATGACGAAGCGATCAAGAAAGGGTTTACATACGCAATTCATCAAATGCATGAAACCGCGAATGCGTTGGTAAGACCAAAGGGCATAACGACGAATTTTTAATGGCCGTAACGGGATCGAAAAGCGGTTTTAGGGATATCTTCCTCCTGAATTCGTAACTGATGATAACCAGAGTGTAAATCGATCTTAGAAAAACACGTAGCGCCTTGCAATTGATCAAATAAATCGTCGATTCGGGGTAAGGGATAACGATTCTTGATAGTAAGCTTGTTGAGTTCCCTATAATTGATACACATTCGGAATGATCCGTCCTTCTTTTTGACGAAAAGGACAGGTGCGCCCCATGGAGATGTGCTAGGGCGTATGAAGCCTTTATCAAGTAATTCCTGGAGTTGACTTGAAAGTTCACGCATTTCGGATGGAGCGAGACGATAAGGGGCTTTAGCAACAGGGTTAGCTCCAGGAATGAGGTCGATACGAAAATCAATATCACGAAACAGTGGTAGACCAGGTAAATCGTCAGGAAAGACATTAGGAAAATCACGAACCACAAGTACCTTTTCGGCTTCTTTTCCTTCTCCGCTACTACGGTGTGTGCCAAGAAAGCCTTGTATTCCTTTTGGAGATACTTGCTTGCTTGAATGCACGACATGAGTTTCAGTTCCTTCGAAGATACTTCGCCATAGACACAGAATTGGTCGCCATTGGCAAGAGAGAAACGAATCATCTTTTCGAAACAAACGACTTCAGCACGATTTTCACGAAGAAAATCCATGCCTAATATGATATCGAAACTACCAAGTTGCATCGGAATGAGATCGATCGGGAAAACGTGATTGTTGAGTTCAAGAGTACAATCACGAAGAACAGAATTTACGGTGACGGTTCTTCCGGTGGCGATTTCTACGTCGAACGTCGTTGGGAGGTTAGCGTGTTTACGGTTTAGGAGCTTTTCAAATTCAAACGGCACAAAACAGTTACCGGCTCTGATGTGCACAAAATGCAACATATAAATTACATCAATTGTGGCGTAAAACTAACCCTTTTTTAGTACTAATGTTGGAAAAAGTGTGTTCTTGTCTTCCTTTTGTATTTTCAGGATTAAATGAGCTCAAATGAACAAAAGAAGCAAAAAGGCAACTAAATCTTATATAAATACAAGAAAAGGAACAAACGTGGCATGCCCGACCCCCCGACAGCATATTCCCAAGCAAAATCAAGAAGAAAGAAGGCTGAACACGCCCCGTGTCCAGTGGACACGGGGGCGTGCCCAAGTGTCAGCAGAAAAGACAAAGTTGTAGAAGCTTCCATCGCCCACCACGGGGCCGTGCTCAGCGGACACGGGGTCGTGGTCAACTATAAGATTCGCAGAATCCAGGCAAATCTTGATAGTACAGATACGCTTCTGCACACGGGGTCGTGCTCAGCGGACACGGGGGCGTGGTTAACTAATGCAGACAAACTGCAATTAATGAAGAGAGAGAGAGAAGATGGACACGGGGCCGTGCCCAACGGACACGGGGCCGTGCCCGAGCTTCTGTTCAGCCTATAAATAGGAGTGCTTGGATCACTTGCAACTCATCCCTTGGCACACCACCTCTCTCACACTTCACCCACCACCATCACAACACCATCATCCACCACCATTATCCATTGTCCATCATAGAGTGTGTGAGTCATCTCGGGATCCAAGATTGATCGTAAGAGTTCTTGACAATCAAAGGCCATGTTTACCTAAGTCTCTTACATAACTTGGTGAAGACAAGTGTCTAGTGTAATACTTTTTATTTTTAATCTTTTCGCACTTTTTACTTGGTTATGTATTAATGACTTTAATAACTAGTTTCTTATGTTGAAGGTGATTCTTCCTTATCGTTTGTCTGTGGTGTCTTGGTATTATTTTACTATCTATATAAAATAAAAGATTTTCACCATTCATATCTCCACGGTCTATACGGAGGTATGTTGGCTACCTGGTCGGGGGTTAAGGGAACGGTTTGGTAAGAGTCTTGCCATTGTTCAGTGTATAGATCATGCAAAGGACCTAGGTCAAATTTAGTAGGACCTCCTTCAATACCCACCGGTATTGGATGGCGGGGGTCCAAACTCTTTGATCCCCTCATAAGTTAAACTACTATTAATATTTTAACCCGGCTACTTAGGACTGTATCCCTGCTGACTCAGACTACTTAGCCGAGGGTAACGTCACCTTCAAAAGAGGGGCCTACCACAATATGCATTAATAACTTAAATTAATTATCTTTCAATAATCCGACCCTTTAGGATTGTATCCTTGTTGACTCAAACTACTGGGTTGAGGGTAACGTCACCTTCAAAAGAGGGGCCTACTACAATAACTAAGATAATCGCTTAAAAAGTGCAAAAGTGCGGAAATAATCAAAGGTTACACTATACACGCGTCGGAGCCAAGTGATTCATCTTGTCTATCTGTTTTTATTTTTATTTTTCAGCATTTTAGTTAGTTTTTATTTTTCTAGTTTAAAACCTTTTTCTAAATTTCTGATTTGATTAGACGTTGAGGATAAACCGGTACTAAAAGCTCTTGTGTCCTTAGACGACCTCGGTATCTTGCCAACACTATACTACGCTCACGATGGGTGCACTTGCCCATATGTGTGTTTGGTGTTAGTAAAATATCGTGTTTTATAAATTTAAAACTTGACTAACGTGTAAAAAGGGATTAAAATATACTTAATTCCATATACACACCAACCCGCATCATGTTTTTGGCGCCGCTGCTGGGGACACAAGGATTTTAAGAAAGCTTAAAATCGACGGCCTAATCAGTTTTACAAAACTTTTTCAAAACGTGCGCACATTTTTCTGTATTTTAGTTTAGTTTGCATTTACAGTAGCCTGAACACGGGCCGTGTTCACTGAACACGGGGCCGTGCTGCATATTTTTCATAAAAACGCCCAGATACAGATCCTGAACACGGGGCCGTGTCCACTGAACACGGGGCCGTGTCCAGCCTCTGTTTCCGTTTTTATTTTTGTCTTCTGGTCTCGAGACTCTGTTGTGGTCTGCTGAGTGATTCTTATGGATCAATACTCAGGAGGCTACAACTACACCTATGAGGAGGATGATTATAGGGGAGACTATTGCACTAATTGTGGTAACCCGCACTCGGTTCAATGTTAAAACTCACTTCAACCATCCACTTCATACACCCATTATGAGGAGCCCAGGTACGAGCCATCGACTTCATACACATCCTATGAAGACCAAAGGTATGAACCTTCACCCTCATACTCATATTTTGATGAACCAAGGTATGAGCCTTCATACTCATACTTTGAGGAACCAAGATATGAGCCACCACCTTCATACTCTTATTATGAGGAACCATGGCGTGAACAACCAACCTCATATGAGTACTATGAAGAACAAAATTACGACCCTTATCCATCATACACTTACAATGAAGAACAATGGTATGAACCATCTACTTCATATGAGTACTATGAGGAACCAAGGATCGAACAACCGGATTCAAGCTTTGAAAATCCCGATCCTTTCTCTATCACCGAAGTAATCGAAAAGATACTAGGACACCTTAAAACTATTGAACGTTATATAAAAGAGTCTCGCACAAGGGAAGAGGAGTCCCGCGCACGAGAAGAATTAACTTGTAATAATAACGAAGAAATAGTTGAAGAGTTAAAATGGAAGAACAAATAAGTGAGGAACCGACACATGAGTTAAACAACGAAAAAGGTGAGTCCGACAACGTTAAAATCCAAGAAGAGTCTAATTTTGAAGAAATTAATCTCTTGTCACCTTCTTGAAAATCATTGTTTAGTACCCACTCATGCTAAGTTTTTAAAAGAGTTAAACACTAACACTAAAATTGACGAAACAATAAGCGTTAAGTTAGCTAACGTTCAAACTTCGCTAATAAAAGAAGACCCTTTTGAAATCAACATTACACCGGTTCCATGTTTTTTTCAAAATTCATTTATTAGTAATATCACGATTGATAAAGATCTTTGTGTTAACATAATGCCTAATTACATTTTCGAAAAATTAAGTATTAGTAATTTTTCTCCACTTCAAATACCCATTTTTCTATCTAATTGGAAAGTAATAAAATCAATCGGTATAGTTGAGGATGTCTTGGTTCAAACAAATTAAATGGTAATCCCAACCGACTTTGTCATCCTTGATGACGCTCCTCTAATGTTGGGACGGCCTTTTGTAAAAACTCATGAAGCTTTGAAAAACCGGAAGTACAACAATCTACCTCTTCAATTAGGGGCATTCAAAAGGAGCATAGATCTTGAACGCTTAATGAAATATCCTTTTGGCAATAATGACCCCCTAATTGAAGATGGATATGAACCACCCGATACAAGTGAAAAGATGGACCACTTTGTTGAAGAAGAGGTCGCCATAGAACAAACTTTTAAGGTTCTAGATCAAAATGAGCAACCAAATAAGGAGTCTCCTAAAGACCCACCTCTTGAGCTCAAAGAACTTCCAAAAGGTTTGGAATATGCTTTTCTAGACAAAGATGGTAAATCACCTGTAATTATTTCGTCTAAGTTAAGTAGTTTAGAAAAAGAATAATTAATTAAACTTTTGAAAAAGCACAAAAATGCGATCGCTTGGAAGCTTGTAGATATTAAAGGAATAAGTCCTTCCATGTGCACGCACAAAATTTTAATGAATGATGACTACAAATCGGTAATACAACCACAACGTAGAGTAAATCCAAATGTTCAAGAAGTGGTTAAAAACGAAGTCATCAAATTACTTGACGCCAGACTTATTTATCCTATCTCCGATAGTCCTTGGGTAAGTCTCGTTCAAGTAGTTCCAAAGAAAGGAGGTATGACGGTAATAACTAATGAAAAGAATGAATTAATATCAACAAGAACTGTCACAGGATGGAGAGTATGTATAGATTATAGACGATTAAATAAAGCAACAAGGGAAGATCACTTTCCTTTGCCCTTTATTGATCAAATGTTAGAAAGATTATCCGGTCATAAATTTTACTGTTTCTTGGATGGTTTTTCAGGTTACTTTCAAATCCCGATAGCACCCGAAGACCAAGAAAAGACAACTTTCACATGTCCCTATGGAACTTTTGCTTATTGACGCATGCCATTTGGTCTATGTAATGCCCCCGCAACATTCCAACGTTGCATGGTGGCCATCTTCCATGACATGATAGAAAAGACAATGGAAGTCTTCATGGACGACTTTTCTATCTTTGGGGATTCATATGACCAATGCCTCGATAACCTTGAACGAATGCTATCCCGCTGTGAGGAAACTAACCTCGCCCTTAACTGGGAAAAATGCCATTTCATGGTAACGGAGGGAATAGTACTCGGTCACAAAATCTCAAGCGAAGGAATGGAGGTTGATCGAGCCAAAATAGAAACTATTTCTCGATTGCCACCCCCATCCTCCGTTAGAGCCATCAGAAGTTTCCTAGGGCATGCCGGATTTTATAGACGGTTTATCAAAGACTTTTCTAAAATTTCAAGGCCTCTAACAAAATTACTTGAAAAAGATGCCCCTTTCATCTTTGACAAGGATTGCAATCAAGCATTTCTAACCCTCAAGGAAATGCTAGTCAATGCACCTATCATGATAGCGCCTGATTGGAAATTACCTTTCGAAATCATGGGCGATGCAATTGACTTTGCAGTTGGAGCTGTCTTGGGACAAAGAAAAGAAAAGCATTTTCACCCAATTTATTATGCTAGTAAAACACTTAACGATGCACAAGAAAATTACACAACAACTGAAAAAGAATTACTAGCTGTGGTGTTTGCTTTTGATAAATTTCGTTCTTATCTTGTTCTTTCTAAAACTATAGTCTATACAGATCATGCAGCCATTCGATATCTCTTCAAAAAGCAGGACGCAAAACCACGTTTGATTAGGTGGATTTTACTCCTCCAAGAGGAGCAGAAAACACCGTAGCAGATCATCTTTCACGCCTAGAAGACCCAACTTTGGAGGCAACTAGGGACGAGCAAATCAACGAAAAATTTCCAACGGAGTCCCTGGAAATGGTGGAATACAAAGAAGAACCATGGTACGCCGACTATGCTAACTACCTAGCTAGTGGTATAGTCGCAAAAGGTTGGCCACATCATCAAAGAAAAAAATTCTTTGCTAATGTAAAACATTATTTTTGGGAAGATCCTTATCTTTTCAAAATGTGTGCCGACCAACTCATCTGAAGATGCGTACATGGTATTGAAGCACGAAGAATTCTCCGCCATTGTCATGAAGGTCCATACGGAGGACATCATGGTGCCGCTAGTACCGCACGAAAGGTATTTGATTCAGGGTTTTATTGGCCAACCATTTACAAAGATGCCCAAAGTCTTGTCAAGACATGTGATGCTTGCCAAAGAACAGGTAATATTTCTTTCAAAAACGAAATGCCCCAAAGTGGCATTCTTGTTTGTGAAATTTTTGATGTATGGGGACTCGACTTTATGGGACCCTTCCCACCGTCAAAAGGAAACAAATATATACTTGTGGCAGTCGACTACTTGTCTAAATGGGCCGAGGCCGAGACACTTTCAACAAATGATGGAAGAGTCGTGGTAAGATTTCTGAAAAAAATTATTCTCTTGTTTTGGAACACCTAAAGCATTAATAAGTGATAGAGGTACCCATTTTTGTAATCATCAACTTGAAAAAATCTTAACAAGATATGGGGTCTATCACCGGGTCTCAACAGCATATCACCCTCAAACAAACGGACAAGCCGAAGTGACTAATAGAGGTTTAAAACGAATACTTGAAAAAACCGTAGGGTTAAATAAAAAGGAATGGGCTGATAAATTAGATGACGCTTTATGGGCCTTTCGAACTGCTTATAAAACAACAATAGGTACAACCCCATATAAGCTTGTCTATGGAAAAAGCTGTCACTTGCCGGTAGAAATAGCTCACAAGGCCTACTGGGCAATTAAAAACGTAAACTTAGATTTAGAATTTGCAGGTAAAAATCGATTTTGTCAATTAAATGAATCAGACAAATTAAGGAATTATGCATACTCTAACTTCGAAATTTATAAGGAAAGAATGAAAAACTTGCATGATAAACATATTAAACCTAATGAATTTCGAGTAGGAGATCAAGTTCTTTTGTTTAATTCACGACTTCGATTATTTCCTGGAAAATTAAAGTCTAGGTGGTCAGGACCTTTTTCTATCACCCATATTTTCCCACACGGTGCAGTAGAAATTAAATCTCGGAATGGAATTCCATTCAAAGTCAATGGCCAACGGCTGAAACTCTACCAAGGATTCATTGAGGATGAGGAAGAAGAGATCTCGCTTCAAATGGTCGAAGAGTAAAAACATCAACATCATACCTGGTAAGTTACGAACAAGCGGATAAACATCGAAACCGGTAAGTCTTCTAACCAAGTTTTAGGAAAGCAGGGCACTCACACGAGCACTTAAAAAAAAACGTTGCTCGGCACGGGGCCGTGTTCACGCAACTGTCGGGATAAAACCTCTTTCAAAACAGTTTCTTCATTTCAACACGCCCCGTTTCCCCACAAAACGCTCTGGTTCAGGCGATTTTTCGCAGAAATTCGACGTCTCCTCTCACTCTAACAACATCAAGATGTCGAAGAAATTCACGAGGTTCAACGCAAATGAGCTCGATGCTAGGGCAAGATACGAAGTACTTCAGACAAACCGGAAGAATACCCAAGAAAAGTGTACACGGATCTTTTAGCCATGGTGAACCAACTTGACCGGTTTAACAACCTCGTTACCGGCCCACTAAGAATCGCCCTAACCACTCGACTTCGCTCAGTCCACGAGTGCACTATGGAATTCTATAGCACCTTCACGTTCAATTCAAGGTGCGACCCTTTTGACAATGATGGGGTGGCATTCCGATGTGGTGGAACTAGGTACTCGATTTCGATGGCACAATTTGGGTCGATAGTTGGGCTGTATACGGAGGAAGATGCGGGTAATGAAGAGAACACCGGAGGGGTGCGAGAATTGGATGAGATCGAACGCCAAGCCGCGTGGGCTCAGATTGGTGAAGGGTACTACAACCCAAGCAGTACTAAGAGCACTAAGCTAAGGGACCCATTCTACCGATACATCCATAGGGTCCTCGGTTACTCTCTTAGCCAAAGGCATGATAGCGGTGGCGTTGTTGGGTTGAGAGATTTGATAGTCCTTCACTGTATTCATACCCGCAGACACCTCGATGTTCCGTATCTCCTGCTCCGAAACATGCATTGGAACCGGCTTACTACTCCACCAACCCCTATCTTCTTTGGGGGTAGATATACCGTCTCTTCAAGCACTTCGTGAATATACCTAGGTCTTTCGAAAGGAGCCCATGGTCGGGAAGAGTGGATGTACACATCTGCCGATCCATGAACCTAATTTATGAGGCTGAAGATGGGTCAGTTAGCTTCCAGAGAATGAAGGGGCATGCATGGAACCCGCAAGAGGCACTAGTCCTTCACGCTCCACAGTTTCAACAACCTCCCCATTACCAGTACCAGCCTCACGGTGATCCGGGCCAATCCTCCTCCCAAGGAGGTGGTTTTCCTAACTTCCAAAGTTTACATGATTTGTTGCAGGAAAACCTTATGTGCACTAGGAACACCTACAACCTCGCCAACAACACATACAACCGGGCCGGAGCCATTGAAAGAAACATCTCCGATATCCAAGATGACATCGGGAACATCCGGGAGTACATGGCGGGACATGGAGGAGGAGGTGATGACGAGGATGAGGACATGGACTAGGCGGGTGGAGTAGGAGCAGGAGCAGCTGGTTGGTGATCCCACAGGTTAACCCCCTTTTCTATCGAACAAATTCCGGCCTGCGTGCCGAGTGTTGAACAATTTACTTTCCCTTTTACTCTTTTTATTTTCTGCTTTTGTTTTTATTTTTAACTTTGTGGTTTGGATGTTGAACTTGGTAATCTAGGATGTTTGCTATGGTTTGGTGTGGTGTTTATTGATAAAACAGGTACATATGAGGCTTAGAGTACTAAATATTAGTACTACTAAAGCCGGGACAGGAAAACCGAAGCCAAAAACCTGTTTTTCACCATTGTAGATTGTCTACACGGGGTCGTGTCCGGCCGACACGCCCCCGTGCCCACCTCCCAGATCTGCTGTTTGTTTAAATTCTGCAGATTTTTGCCAGACACGGGGTCGTGCCCAGCCAACACGCCCCCGTGTCCACCTTCTGTAAGTTTTCGTTACTGGCACTCTGAACACGTGGCCGTGTTCACCCGACACGGGGCCGTGTCCAGACCACCAGTAACACAAATTTTTGCTTTTTCACACCTTTTCACACATTCAATCAACCTAAAAACTTATTTTTGGGACACATTGAGGACAATGTGTAATTTAAGTGTGGGGGGATGCTAAAACCTTGAATCTTGCAAGTCCTAATTAACAAGCCTTACACAAAACTCTATTGGAGCCGCTAATCACCCCATTTTTTTTCAAAAATTTTCCATTTTTTTTACTTGTCTAGGTTTAACATGGGAATTTCAAGTTCTAAAAAGGTTATATTTTTACAAATTTACAACCGATAGCGTCGTGATAAAAAGAACCAACATAAGAAAATTATGAAACGGCATGACAAGCTTAGTTAAAATTTGATTATATATACTTGATCACATAAAAACTCATTCCCACAAAAGTGAGTTTTGAGCCTTTATTGAGCATACAAATACATATCTTTAAACTAAATGCTCATTTTTCGTTTCTTGTGTGAATAGCCGCTTGGTTCTCATGACTCTAGAACTTGTGTAGGATCGTGAAACGACCTGATGAGTCGATCAGAAGAGCGCTCAGACCAAATCAGAGGCGGAATACATTGATTTGGTCTTCGTTTAGCTTGGATTCACTAATAAATGTCTTGTTTATTGATCTTGTAACAGCTTTACAGTACAGAGACACTTCGACAGCACCCCGGCGTCGGAAACTAGAATGTTACAAATGATGACAGTTTGAAACCTATTTATAGTAGATGACACTACCGTTTGAACATGCTCAAACGGTCAACACTTTCAAACGAAAGGCCTCTCAAACGGACATGACTATTCAAACGGAAGTCAACATCTTCAATCAACTTCAAACGAAAGCCTCTCATTGGACCACTTTCAATGAGAGGCTATCGTTTGAACATGCTCAAACGGTCAACACTTTCAAACGAAAGGCCTCTCAAACGGACATGACTATTCAAACGGAAGTCAACATCTTCAATCAACTTCAAACGAAAGCCTCTCATTGGACCACTAAAGATTTTGTCTTATATGTGATGATACAATGATGATGTCCCTATTGTGATGTCATCATCAAAGATGATGACATAATGCATGATCAAATCCGCAACGCAACCCAGACTCGACATAAGACGAAGACGACAAATGAATGCACCAACAGACTCCCCCTCAGATGTTGACGAGTCTTAAGTGTCGAGTCTTTGCATCTTCAGTCTTTATCAGTCTCTTTTCTTTCTTAGCATATACCAGGATCTTCTCTTTGGCTCTAGCCTCATCAGACTCCCCCTTTCATCATTATGGGATCGCTATTTGGAATTAGCTATCACCTTGAGATCAAATCCAAGCTTTATCTCTGTTTAAGCTCATCTCAGGTTCTGATGTATCTCCTGACCTTCAGTAGCAGCAGGATCAGAAACCTACATATCTCAAACACTCTATTACCAACCAACAAAATTGTGACTCAACTTAATGAATCAACTAAACATTCGAGAATTTTTCACATTTAAAATTTATCAAAATTTGAAATATTTCAAACTCTGATTTAATCATTACAAACCAATTAACCAATCCAACTGTTCATCTTGTTTAGCCTTTGAGATTTTGAATATCAACTTTTCAACATCAGTTGTCGAAAATCTTTTTGGATTTTCAAAATATGAAACATAAATGCAAAAATTTAAATGCAGAAATAAAATATGTACAAACATATTTTTGTGAGTTCATGCAAGAGGATCATATCAGTTTTTGAGACATATCACCAACACCGTTAAGCTTGATTACATTTTAAGTTCTAAACAATTTACCTAGATTGTCAGTATATTGGTCCACTTAAATTTTCACACAAATTTCAATTGATTCGAGATACGATATTAATGTTTTAAAAACTTGAACTTAATTGAGTATCACTCCACTTGAATATACTCCCGTATCCAGATCCCAATATTCAGTCTTACAGGTGAATATACCACAGCTGATATCTGTAAAGGGGTTATGTGCGAGGGCCGTGAGAGCTCAGGTCGATACTTCCGTATACGCAGAGAGATGACGGCTTCGACTTTTGGTGGGTCCCCTTTAGAGGATCTTTTGATTACAACAGCAGCGACTATCAATTTTATTGTTTCATCAGCTTGCTGAGGGCGAGCTTATATTTCAAAGCTTTTTGTAGAAAGTATTATTCGGGGACTAGGTCAGTATTTCCATACAACAGAAGTCCCGGAATAATACCCCAGATATCACTGAGTATAAAGACCTAGTATCTCAGAAAGAGGGACCTTTCAAACAAGATTTCGGGGGTTACCCATATATCCAAGAATAGTTACCCACGAATTAAGCAAGATTGAATTTAGGTTTATATCTCGATTCAATTTACTAAATGTATAAAAATATACCGACACATCCTCAGTAAGATTGTTTATCACATTTAAACATTTCATATCTTTAGCGTGTTGTGATAGTCCACTGATGTACTATCATTTCCTCTTTTATGCAACAAAAACTCATTTTTCAGTTTTATCATGTTTTTGTCTTTTTCAAATTTTCTGATGTTTTTGGATTTTCTAAAAATTCTTACTCCCCCTAAAATTCAAACACATCTAATGAAAATTGAAAACAAACTGTACAGAACATGACAACTGATATCGAATCGCTTCAATTCTCCATCCGTTTGGCTTAAACAATCAGAACTCCCCCTCACAACAAACTATTTTCCCATAATGATTTCAAAACACTTAAGTTTGTTTTAATCAGAATGGTTTTTCCGGAAAATGAGTTTGGTTGATTTTACCACTTGTAAAATTTGGGGATCAAATCATCACATTGTTTTACCAATCTTTTGAATGAAAGTTAACTCAAGTTCAATTTAATGACCTTGATTTAACCACTTGTAAAATCAACCTAGTTCAAATTCTGAGCCGCTTATAACAGTCACAAACATACAACTCAAACCTGTTTTTCAACCAATTACCATCTGTTGGTTGAATTCTCAAGGTGCCGATTCCTACTCCACGCTTACTAACCTGGGAGTTCCGGCAAATCAGGTTTTTCTATTTGAACAGATTCACCCAAGCCTGACGATCCTTGGGTGATTTTGAATTCTTGTTCAACAATGGTGGAAAGTTTGCATCATCCATTGTTAAACCGGAATTCTCCTTTTTTACCTTAACACCAGGCTCTTCTGGCTTTGACGAACCAGAATCATTGCCTGCACATGGCTTGTCTGACTTTAATCTGTCAGATTCATCACCTAAAGGTGGCTTGTCTGACTTTGATGTGCCAGAATCATCGCCGACAACTTTCTTTTTCTTCTTACTCTCTTCTGTCCTCAGATTTGTATCTGATGAATTCATCTTGCTTGACTTTGCAATCGAAGGAGTTGATTCATCAGAACTCTTATTCTTACCAACAGATGAACCCGAGGACAAAATCTTTTCGAGATACTCTCTCGCCTTCTTTCTCTTCTTCCTCAGTCTGTCTTTCTGCCCCTGTGAAAGTTTAACTTTCTTTTCTTGAATTGTCTGTTCTTGAACTTTAGGTTTTAGAACCTTCTGTTCATGGGGCTTGACATTGACTGGAATCTTTGCCAATTTTTGAGACTTAGCCCTCAATCTGTCATTCGATCTCCTTGGGCATTCTCTGGCAATGTGACCTTTGATGTTGCAGTTAAAGCATCTTCTCATCTCATAATTCCAACTTTGGCAGTTGACAGCAATGTGTCCTTGATAACCGCATCGGTAACACATTCTGTTATTGTACCATGTACCACCTTCACACCAAACGCTCAGATCATAGCATTGTCTGGCTTTGTGATATTCCTTCCTCATGTTTGCTGGATTTGGCTTTTGAGCACTGTGGTCCGACCTGCACCACTTATTACCAACAATTTTTGAGTTTTCATTTTTCAATTTTTGTGATTTTTGATTTTGATAGGATGATCGATCTGATGAGCTTTTATTATCTTTTTGAACATTTTTCAAATTTTTAATTTTTTGTTTTTGTTCCACTTTCTTCTTCAAAGGTTTCTGCTTAGAGTATTCTCCCTTTTCAGTCGATTGCAGAACAGTTTTCTGAAATTTTTCTTTTAATTTCAAAAACAATTTTTGTTTTTCAATTTTTCCATTTTCATCATCAGATTTCTCATCACAATCTTCAACTTTGACATTGTCAAAGTTTGTGACATTGTCACTTATTGGAACTGAATTGATCGGTTTTGGACAAGGAAAATTCAAACTATATGATGAAGTCACAAAACCTTTCAATTTCTTTTCAAGTACATCAATCTTGTTTTTGGAATTCTCAGCTTCATTTTCAAGCTGAGATATTTTTTCAAGATGAGACTTGATTGAATTTTCATTCTCATTCTTCATGTTTTCAAGAACAGACTTTTCATTTTTCAAAACTTTTATCTGTTCTTGAAATTTCGTTTCATTTGCTTTCAGATTCTTGTTTTCCAGCTTAATCCAGAAATCCTCATCTTCTGAAGATTTCTTTTTTGCTTTCAAACTCTTTTTCTAACTCTTTGATTTTCTTTTGAGCACATTCACCTTCTTTTTCCAATTTTATAATTTTTCTGAAGATGGGAATTTATCATTTTTTGTTTTTCAATGTTGTTTTTGCTAAACACATCTCTCCCATCTTCAAGAATTTTCATTTGTTTTTGAAATTCTTTTTCAATTTTTGATTTTTCAATTTCAAAATTTTTAATCTTCTCTTCAAAAATTTTTGCCTTTTCTTTCACACTTTTGTTTTCAGATTTCAAACTGTTCAAACCATTCAACAGTTTGTCATTTTCAGTTTTCAACTTCTCACAATTTTCTTTTAACATAAGAATCTGCTTATCATCGGTCTGCTTCTCGTCTTTCAACTTCTTGATCTCCAATGCCAAACTTTCCGCATCTTTTACGAGTTTGTCATTATCAGTCTTAAAGTTGTCACATTTGAAACACACTGATGCAGAACTTGAAGATTCATTCTTCACAAATTCTTCATTCTTTGCCTTTTTCTCTGTCTTGTATGTTCCTGCACAAATAATTTTAACAAAATCAAGAGGATTTGAATTTTCATCAATATAACATCCCCTTTTAAAGTCATATTTCATGTTCTGTTTTGCAGCAAAACACATACATATTCTTCTATCAATTTCAGAAATTACATCCAAATTGATTTTATCTAGATTTCCCAAATTCATTTCATTTAGATTTCCTATAATTTTATTCATCAATAGCTTCTTCTTATCAGAATTTTCATAATGACGCTTTTGAAGTTTACTGATGAAATTAGATGGATGTAATTTCAAAAATTTAGGCTTTTGTTTTAATTTCTCTAAAACCTCATCCCATTCGGCAGGTAAAGCGTCTGCCAACTTCGATACTTTTTCAGTATCTGTCAATTTTATTCCAAATGATTTTAATTTGTCCATCAAGTAATCAAATCTCTTTCCCATCTCTTTCACGATCTCATCCTGTTGACAAGCAAACCTTTCAAGTCTAAGAGTCCAAATCTTCTTATCATCTTTTTCATACATACTCGTATGATACCAACCAAATCTATTTAACCTTTCAACCAACTCATTCTCCTTTTCATCAAACATCTTGTCCATCTTTCAAAAACAACCTGTTCAAACGAAATACCAAGTTCAAACTAGATCCCCTTTTCAAACTTTTCCGAAATCTGAGTATGAAGTAGATTACTCTAAACAGTGATTAGGCCGAGAATTTTAATCACACAACAATTAATTGGGCCGATGTTAATGAAACTTGGGCCGATGATTTTAACTCTTGAACCAATGAAAGTACATGCAAATTCTGATCACATGCAACTAGACAAATCCAAAACAAATAGCCGACAATTTTACCCTTTCAAAACTTTTTGATTGGACCGAATACTAAAGTCACATGGGTCAAAAACCTTTATCTCATGAGATCACATGGGCCAACTACAAAACAACTGATGGGTCGGCAACTACTAGTATCAAGATGATTATGATTGGACCAAGAATTTGTGTTATCAATTCAATTATCAACTTGCCAACAAAACTCTCATGCACAACTCAATGGTGGCCGACAACTATACTTCATACCACATCATCATTGGGCCGTTCAGCTGTAACAGTGATTGGGCCTTCACTTGATTGTGGCTGACAATGTATTAATTACACTTCACTGTGATTGGGCCTTAAACTCATCAAATCATGGGCTGCCACTTGTAGTGATTCTTTAATCAATAGGACCGAACTTTAATTGATCAATTTATTATCAATTGATAAACCGTGTATCAGACAACATCAGACATTTGATACATTCTCATTGGGCCTTATCATAAAAGTAGCCGACACCTTCACGTGACTACTTAGGGCTGCACACTTAACACATGGATCGATGATAGCACATGCAATTCTTGGGTCAAAACAAACAACCGATTACTTTGTATGTCGACACACTTTTAATCAGATCACATGCCAATCTCATTTACTCAACTAAATTTGATTGAACCAATTCCCTCCACTAAGCCGACACTATACACATGCACTATGCCCTCACATGTGACCGACTGACATCCTCAGATTTAATGTTACACACAACACAATGCACAATCACCTGAAATACTGACACACTTTCAAACGGTAACCATGTTTCAAACGGACAATGTCAATTTCAAACGGACAAGATCAGTTTTCAAACGGACAGGTCAGTTTTTCAAACGACAACTTCAATTTCAAACGGACAAGATCAATTTCAAACGATAAGATCAGTTTTCAAAAGGACAAGTCAGATTCGTTCAAACGGTCACCAATTTTCAAGTCATTTTTACCAGTTTTACGTCGAGTTTTGATCTGATATTTTCAAGGGTTTGTTAAAACACTGTTATGTATATAATATGTGAAAATCAGCCGTTTTTAACCGTGAAAAGTATCAAATTTTTGAAAGAAGGTGTAGAAAATCAGAATTTGCTAGCGAAAACGAGCTAAACAGTAAGAACTCTTCCTCCTGAGCTCTGATACCACATGTAGGATCGTGAAATGACCTGATGAGTCGATCAAAAGAGCGCTCAGACCAAATCAGAGGCGGAATACATTGATTTGGTCTTTATTTAGCTTGGATTCACTAATAAATGTCTTGTTTATTGATCTTGTAACAACTTTACAGTACAGAGACACTTCGACAGCACCCCGGCGTCGGAAACTAGAATGTTACAAATGATGACAAGTTGAAACCTATTTATAGTAGATGACACTACCGTTTGAACATGCTCAAACGGTCAACACTTTCAAACGAAAGGCCTCTCAAACGGACATGACTATTCAAACAGAAGTCAACATCTTCAATCAACTTCAAACGAAAGCCTCTCATTGGACCACTAAAGATTTTGTCTTATATGTGATGATACAATGATGATGTCCCTATTGTGATGTCATCATCAAAATGATGACATAATGCATGATCAAATCCGCAACGCAACCCAGACTCGACATAAGACGAAGAAGACAAATGAATGCACCAACAACTTGCCACGACGATACATTCGCGGTCCTTACCAACTTAAACCCGAGTAAGTAAATGATGGAGGCATTAGGACTAACCCTTTTTATTTCTACACCATTATTTTTCTTTTTCTTTTTTACCACCTACCCAAAATCCCCCTAGTTAACCCCTTTGAGCCTAAACCTTTTCGTTTCTTAACCCAATTCAAACACCCTTTTACCCACCTAAACCTTTTTCCTTTTAAAACCTTTATTTTAGTAACAAAGCTCGGTTTTTCTTATGACTTGAAAAAAAAATTATAAGGATGAAGCCAAAGAAATAAACAAACAAGTTTATCAAAAATAACTTTGTTTGAAATGCTTCATCAAAATAAAAAGTTTTGAAAAATATCAAGTCTTATGAAAACCGACGCTTTTTACGCCTTTCGCCCTTTTACTAACCACTAACCCAACCACCCACCTTTAGCCCAAGCCTAACCCTTCACCCAAAAAGTCCTCTTGATATTTACAAAGGTATATAGTTAAAAAGGAGGAGGATTGATTGCTTGGCAAGCCTATGGTAGAAGTAATTTCCATGCCGCTCTCAAGTGATTCACTAAAAATACACCTTCGGCCAAGTGTTGAGTGATCCCCTGTGAGGTATGTGAACTCGTATATAAATGGAATTTTAAAAAGGCATGTTATGCCCTAATAAGTAATTTATCTTATGAAACATGTTCAATAAATCATGACGAATAGGATTGTAAATAAATAAAAATAAAACTAAATAAAAAATCTTGGAAATCCCGACACTCTATGACAAGCCCAAAAACCTTCTCTCCTACCCATTCCATTTGGGAGTGTAATGCCACATTATAAAGAGTTTTGCTCAAGGACAAGCAAAGATTCAAGTGTGGGGGTATTTGATGTACACAAAATGCAACATATAAATTACATCAATTGTGGCGTAAAACTAACCCCTTTTTTAGTACTAATGTTGGAAAAAGTGTGTTCTTGTCTTCCTTTTGTATTTTCAGGATTAAATGAGCTCAAATGAACAAAAGAAGCAAAAAGGCAACTAAATCAAACATAAATACAAGAAAAGGAACAAACGTGGCATGCCCGACCCCCCGACAGCATCTTCCCAAGCAAAATCAAGAAGACAGAAGGCTGAACACGCCCTGTGTCCAGTGGACACGGGGGCGTGCCCAAGAATCAGCAGAAAAGACAAAGTTGTAGAAGCTTCCATTGCCCACCACGGGGCCGTGCTCAGTGGACACGGGGCCGTGGTTAACTATAAGATTCGCGGAATCCAGGAAAATCTTGATAGTACAGATACGCTTCTGCACACGGGGTCGTGCTCAGCGGACACGGGGGCGTGGTCAACTAGTGCAGACAAACTGCAATTAATGAAGAAAGAGAGAAGGATGGACACGGGACCGTGCCCGAGCTTCTGTTCAACCTATAAATAGGAGTACTTGGATCACTTGCAACTCATCCCTTGGCACACCACTTCTCTCACACTTCACCCACCACCCACCACCATCACAACACCATCATCCATTGTCCATCATAGAGTGTGTGAGTCGTCTCGGGATCCAAGATTGATCGTAAGAGTTCTTGACAATCAAAGGCCATATTTGCCTAAGTCTCTTACATCACTTGGTGAAGACAAGTGTTTAGTGTAATACTTTTTATTTTTAATCTTTTCGCACTTTTTACTTGGTTATGTATTAATGACTTTAATAACTAGGTTCTTATGTTGAAGGTGATTCTTCCTTATCGTTTGTCCGTGGTGTCTTGGCATTATTTTACTGTCTATATAAAATAAAAGATTTTCACCATTCATATCTCCACGGTCTATATGGAGGTATGTTGGTTACCTGGTCGGGGGTTAAGGGAACGGTTTGGTAAGAGTCTTGCCATTGTTCAGTGTATAGATCCTGCAAAGGACATGGGTCAAATTTAGTAGGCCCTCCTTCAATACCCACCGGTATTGGATGGCGGGGGTCCAACTCTTTGGTCCCCTCATAAGTTAAACTACTATTAATATTTTAACTCGGCTGCTTAGGACTGTATCCCTGCTGACTCAGACTACTTAGCCGAGGGTAACGTCACCTTCAAAAGAGGGGCCTACCATAATATGCATTAATAACTTAATTAATTATCTTTCAATAATCCGACCCTTTAGGATTGTATCCTTGCTGACTCAAACTACTGGGTTGAGGGTAACGTCACCTTCAAAAGAGGGGCCTACTACAATAACTAAGATAATCTCTTAAAAAGTGAAAAAGTGCAGAAATAATCAAAGGTTACACTATACACGCGTCGGAGCCAAGTGATTCATCTTGTCTATCTGTTTTTGTTTTTATTTTTATTTTTCAGCATTTTAGTTAGTTTTTATTTTTCTAGTTTAAAACCTTTTTCTAAATTTTTGATTTGATTAGACGTTGAGGATAAACCGGTACTAAAAGCTCTTGTGTCCTTGGACGGCCTCAGTATCTTGCCAACACTATACTACGCTCATGATGGGTGCACTTGCCCATATGTGTGTTTGGTGTTAGTAAAATATCGTGTTTTATAAATTTAAAACTTGACTAACGTGTAAAAAGGGCTTAAAATATACTTAATTCCATATACACACCAACCCGCATCAGCTCCAGTATCAAATAAACACGAAGCATAAATACCGTTAAGGAGAAACGTACCATTGACAACGTGGTTGTCAGTCTGAGCCTGGCGGACGTTGATGTTGAAAGCTCTTTCGCGGGCTACTTGTTGTGGTTGATGTTGCTGTTGCTGAGGTTGCTGCTGTTGATGTTGTTGCTGCAGTGGTTGTTGCGGCTCTTGTTTCACCACACAGTTTGGGCAGACGTTAGCGAAGTGGTTAGGGTCACCACATGAGTAGCAGGCTCGTGCATGTGCAGCGGGAGCAGGAGCTGCTTGGTTACCCTGAGGAGCGGGGAGTGGAGCTGGCAGTGCAGGAGGAGCTTGAGCTTGTTGACGTGGGCTAGTGCGACAGTTCGTTGTGAAGTGTCCGTAGAGATTGCAGTGGACACAGAAACGGCAAGCTATCCCAGCTGGGTGATGATAGGTGCAAGTAGGGCACAGAGGATGAGGACCAGTGTACGCACGCTTAGCAGGCGGTGCGTTGGTCACGGGTGCTACGACTTAACGATTCTGGTTCTTGTTAGGTTGGACAGGAATACCGTTGAGAGGAGCGGCGGTAGTAGCATAGTTATTGTTGTTGTTACCCTTGCGTTTGCGTCCTTGACGAGAAGACTTTGAAGCTTGCGATGCTGCAGGTTCGGTAACGGGAGTAGCAGTTGCTTGATTCAGACTCTTGGTTGAGGTTTTGAAATAACCAGCCAAAACTCGCTTATCATTGATCTCAGTTGCGAGTTGGTAGGTCTCCTCAATGGTGGTAGGTTTAGCTGCCTGAACAAATTCAGCTACACAATCGGGGAGGGCGCAGATGTACTTCTTGATCGTGATGTCTGGAGTTGTCACTTGACCAGGACAGATAATACTGAGCTGCTTGAAGCGAGCGGTTAGACCAGCATTATCACCTCCTTCTTGCTTGATACCCCTGAACTCATTTTCCAGCTTCTGGAGTTCATGCGGGGGACAAAATTCTTTCATCATGACTTCCTTCAGTTCTTCCCAGGAGAGTCTGTGGGCTACGTCGTTACCTCGCCTGTTACGTTCAGCAGTCCACTAATCCAGTGCCCTAGACTGGAAGACTCCAGTAGCATTAACAATGCGGAGATTGTCTGGGCATTAGCTTTGACGAAGGGTGATTTCAATCGAGTCAAACCACTGAAAGATGGCGCTGGGCCCATCTTCACTAGTGAAGTTAGCAGGACCGCGGGCCTTGAATTGCTTAAAACTGAATGGCAATTTAGGCGTGTTGCTTTTTGATTCGACGGACGATTTGCTGCTGACCTCGTTGATCTCACTGACGATCTAAGGTATGACTTTAGCCATTTCCTTGGCGACGAGAGAAGCGATTCACTGGTCATCTCTGCTTCTCTGAGCATTTCGGCGAGTGTGAGAACCAAGGGAAGACATTGCCTGCAGCAGACATCGTCGTATGATTTAGACGAGATTCGATTATTTTTAGATTTTGAGAAAGTTAGCGTTCATAAAACAACCTTTATTACTATTAGGTAAAGCACAGGAACGCGTCCAACACACAGGCACATAGTCACGTAGGCACATAATCCACATAGGTACATAAGCACATAAGCACGTAGAGCACATAAGCACATATTTTGCACGTATTCTATATTTTGCACGTATTCTATATATTGCACGTATTCACCTACATATTTTGCACGTATTCACCTATCTTTCAAGTTCCGCGAAGCGCGTTCGAGAGTAGCGAGTGCGAGTAGCGATAGCGAGGAGCGTAGCGTGCGAGAGTTCTTAGTTCGAGTTGCGAGTAGTTAGCGTTCTAGATTCGAGAAGTTCTGCGTGTTGTGCGCGTTTTGAGCGGTAAAGCGAATAAATCTCCAGAATCGAAACATATAAATATTTAATCACATGAAACACATAAAATCGATAATTTACAGAGTTACCGGTTGCGAGCTCAAAATCGAAACAGAGTGTCTTGGGGGTTAGACATCGACTACCCAAAGTGATCCGACTATTCACAATGACCACGAGTGCACGCTTTGGTCTAATAGACTGTGCTTCGCCGCAATCAGGGCGAATGACATGCATCCATTCGGTTATTTACGTAAGTCAAGCCATTGGAATCTATCGAGACTTTGGTGAGAGTTTTGTAAAACCAAAGTAGAGAGTGGGACTAGTTATCAAGATGCGGGTTGCACCCCTGACTTAACAACTTCATCCCCGAGATTGTGGTAAGACCACGAGAGAGAGAGAGGGAGAACTTCATTGGGATATGGATTTCACTCCTGACTCACGAAAGATTCTCGTCCTGAGAGTAAAAATGCGCGTTGAGTGAGCGATTTTATCAAGAGTTCTTGGCTTTCACACCTAATCTCGACCAAATCACTCGGTTGTGTTAGGTGAGTCTTTTTGAAAATGTGTGTATTGTGTCGGCCTTAGGAAAGGAGGGTATACATTTTTAGCCTTAGGAAAGGCTTTTCTTCATGCGAAACTATAGTATGCGTGTTCGCACGAAGATGTAGTTTAAGCGAGAGGATCAAAAGCGAGTTCGCACGAAACCCCTACCAGGTTTGCACGAAGCGGTCTGTTGGTACTTAGACTATAGACTAGGTCATTTCTAAGACATCAAACCCGGAATAGGTCGTGTCTTTCCTAATTCCCTATAGTTATGGCTCTGATACCAATCTGTCACACCCCAACCGATGGTGGAAACATCGGGGCGTGGCACTGAGCGAAACAGATTGTCCAAGAGAATCCATAACAACTATTAGTGACAATATATTTAACGTTAAAGTCCCATACCAATAACATATAAAGCATATACAGTCATTACAGATATAAGTCTCATAAACAAAGTACTGTTCCGACAACTCAGATTTATTTAGTTTGTTTCTTGACCTCCTACTCGTTTCACCAAGCAAGCATCCTATCAACCTGTCACATACGTTAAAATAGAGTCAATACATAGAATGTAAAGGTGAGTACACAAGTTTGCATAGTATATATAGTAGCGAAAGCGTTTACGCATAACCAGCATGTAACACGTAGAAATGTGAATCAAGTAAGCTATCGACAATGGCATATGCAACCGACATGACTGCAAGTGTAGAATACACAACACATTATCACCACTGTAACCATGTGAAGTAATACCCTTAACAACCCCTGTCCATAACAGGTGCTGAGTCTAAACTATAGTACTATCATTGCTAAGGTGCCAGGCAAGAATCACTGTGTAAACATAACATATAAGCATTCATCGAGAACGTACGTAACACCCAAAATGTGCGTTAAGCGAAAAAGGGTTCGAGTATACTCACTGAGGTGTTTAACTAGTAGACACAGTACTTGGATTGAAGGGAGTGCGTGGAGATTAGCCTGAGCATAGAACAGTAGCATAAGCATTGAACAGCATGTAAACAGTACGTCGGATGAGATAAGTGTTGAATGGTGAGTTGAACGAATAGATACCCATTTGATCGGATGGTCATCCGAGCGGATAACCATTCGAACGGATGGCCATTCGAATGCGAAGTGAGTGTCATGGATTGTTTCAAAACCTTGAAGTTTTCGTTGTAGCATTTTGGAAAATGTGAAGTATCTCTAGATGTCAAGTCATCCGGTCAGATGGTCATCCGGACAGATGGCCATTCGATCGGATGGCTATTCAATCGTGGTGTTGAAGTTTTGTCAAATTGTTTAAGTGTTGGAAATTCTAAAGGCAAGTCACCTGGTCGAATAGTCATTCGATCGGATGGTCATCCGATCGGATGGCTATTCGATTGGGCGATATGATGTTTTGAAAACTTTGTAAAATTTTCTAAGTTCAGGGTTTTGAGTTAATCGGAGATGGCGTGATGACGTGTCAAACAACGGGAATCCACACCAAGCCCAGCTCAGTCGATCGGATGGGAATCACCCCATTCGATCGGACTAACTGTCCCTGATGGAGTTTCATGTTCGGCCCGTGAATCAGTAGTCTTCTCTGGTGGAAATCCGTTTTCAGACCTGTTCTCAACTAGAGAATGAGTAGAGAGCCTGAATGAGTCTAGATTCCATCGGTTTAGAGTGAAAAGTGAAGAAAAGTTGAAGAAAAGTATGAAAACTGTTGAAAGTGTTTTAGATATTGTGGAGATTTGTGTTAAAATGTGTAGAAATCCTTTAGATCTGGACTATTCTCGATAAGATGACGTCACACAACCGATTGCATAAGCAACCGTGATGATGAAACCTTCAAGGAGTCCAAATCAGGTGATTTCAAAAATCAGTGATTTTGATGGAGAAGATGATGAGAAAGTGTGTAGTGATGATGGAAGTACAAGATTTAGGGTGGAATACTTACGGAATAGTCTTGAATCGAGTGAAATGTGCTTGAGAATGAACCGGGAGCGTCTGGGTCGGATAGAGTTGTCACATTAGTGAACAGTGATGTGACAGGCGAGTATTTATAGTGTGAGAGGGAGAGAGGCGATGCAGGTTAAGTGGTCGGACGGACGGACAGTCGATCGGATGGCCATCCGATCGGATGGTCATCCAGATGGATGTCCATTCGATCGAATGGTCATTCGATCAGATGACTGGTGCGAGTTGGTTTTCCAACTTTCGCTTCGTGTGTTCGGCATTGCGTTGTGTTTAAGCGAGTTGCGAGTAAGCGATGCGATGAGATAACCACATAATATTAAACAAGTAATCACCCAATTAACACACATAACACTTAAATGCATAAAAGTAAATCTGCGTTTCGCTGTTTGCGATGTGATAGCGTTTAATCCAACATGCGGTGTAATATGCGATAAAATGCGTTAAATAGTATGCGTTGTAAACTGCGTTTAAATGCAATAACTGCGTTTTGAATAAGCGGTGTGAATGCGTTGTAAAACATAGTTTAAAGTATAGCGAAAACCCTTGGCGATAATCGGAATCTCGAGACTACAAGATAATTAAGCAATAAATGACATATCTAAGTAATGACCCAAAAAGTCAGGTTGTTACATACAAACCGAACCAAACCGAGCGAGCATATTCCGAGTGTTTTCCAAGTGATCGGCGAGCAAGCGATTTGAACAGCCCTAATTCGCACAAAGCCCAATCGTACCAGCCCATTCGCTCCAAACCCTAATCCAGCCTATAAATACGAACCTTAACCCTCATTTATCACCTTCTAAACTCTGAAATTCTCTCAAACTTACTAATTTCGTGCACTTCCAGCTGAGAATTTCCAAAAGCTTCTAAGTGAGTCTTAGCTCATGAACTTTACATTTCTATCTTATTCTTCTACTTTTTCTTATAATCTTCCAATCCTAGCAACTTGGTTATCCTCTAGGATGCAGTCACAGATTTGCCATGGCAGTATAACAACCGTCTATAATTCTATTTTAAATTTAATCAAAGATGCAAGATTTTATATAAAAAGTACACTACTTCTTAACAAAATCAAATCAAAGTTTAAAGTAACCAACTACTAGCCATCTACAAACTAGTTTAGATATTCATGACATGATTAGTAAATTTGTTTACATCAAAACATTGTTTGAACATAGATTAAATTAACGCGGAAGCTTGCAAAGTTGTGTTCGGTTCTTCAAAACATGCTTGATCGCCATCCGGAGAGTCCCTTTTTGTCACCTAAGGTCAAAACCACTTAAAATGTTAGTTTTGACAATTTTTTAGGGTGTATAAACAAGTTCCTGCATCAAATTATGAAAAATAAAATAAAATTTGAAATCGGCTACGTCGCGTGTCGCGACAGTTCCTCGCGTGGCGCGACGGTTCTCGCGTGTCGCGCCAGACCCTAGTGGTCATGTCGCGTGGCGAGGGGGGAACGATTTTCTAGCAGATGCAGGTTAATGACCTGCATTTCCTGCCAGCTCTGGATTTTACCAATTTCGACTTCAAATGGTCATAACTTTCAATCCATAGGTCCGTTTTAGGTGATTCTTTTTCCTACACGACTGTAATTTAATTACCGACGCGTCTATAATGATTATCATACCGAAAATTTGGTTTACGGACCTAATGACTAAAAATCACTATGCATTTATTCGACCCATTCAAGTTACACTCATTTTACTAGCTTTTTAATAGTAAACATATGGCGCTTTTTACCCAACTTCCGGGGCTTATTATCACCGGCATTTCATTACCAATCTTATGGCTTCATGCTCGTATGATTGTAACCGCCTATGCTAACTATTAAATAACTCTAACGCTACTATTACACCATTATTCAACCCGTTTGGCTCATCTACGGAATCCTCCATTATGATGACTACCAAACGACTTCTAACCAATTATTTCAAATAACGAACATTGTCGCTTCAATCAACACAACCTTTATTCTACAACGCAACTATACATATGCTAGTTATCAAAATTACTCAATGTAACGAATCAAGTTACACACCTTCAAAGCACACCTTTCAATCGTGCTCAACACCGTCTTGTCCACTCGATGCTCCGGCTTCCTTTCCTATAGAGTTCAATCACATTACATTTTAGAACTCTTTGTTTCACATGTAACGCATAGTTTACCATTTAGTAAAATTTATGCGTTTTTGTTTATATCTCAATAATTGGCCTTCTATTCGGCATTTTCACAAACACTTTAAGGGCAGGATTTAATACCATTTATATTCAAGTTCATGGCTTGATACTTAGCCGAAATTAACATCAATTGAGCTATCACATATACAATTAAACATCAATATTTCAGAATCACTTTCTATGAACCATATTACACTAGAATAACACTCAAGACCCTAGTGTTTATCAGTTTCTCACAAAACCCATGATTCACCTTCAATGTGTTCAGGAAATTTTCAGAAATTAGACATGATTTCACATATCGTTGTCTAGGGTTTACTCCTAGACACCATATCGTTCCTATTCTATCCATATAACAATCATGCATCATCAGATTTCGAATTCCCTAAATTCATGAGAATTTAAATTAGAGATTTTGTATCAAATTTAACATACCTTATGACCCCCTTGCAATGGAGATCACTAATCTTAACTCGGATTTCGTTTTTTACCAGATTTGAACCTTCAATCTATGAGATTTATGGAAGTTAGGGTTTTGAAGAACCCTGGTCCCCCCCCCCCTTGTCTGGTTCAATCTCAGCACACATACACAAGTGTGTTTTGAGTTTTAAATTTTGTTTTATTAATATTAGTTTCAATTCAAACACTTTTGGCCCCTCAACTATCATTAAATTCTTGTTTTTGGTGTTTTAACCCATTTGTAAGTCACTATATGACTTTTTCCTAACTAGGTTATTTTAATCCTAGTTAGTTCACTTGTTTATTTACCAACATTATATTTAAAATAAATGATTTACGTTTTCGGGGTGTTACAAGTCCACCCCCTTTAAAAGGGTTTTGTCCTCGAAACCAGAAATACGTACCAAGTAATGCCCGGTAGAGACGCCACATCTCCTCTTCGGACTCCCATGTAGTGTCCGAACCCTTCCTATGTTCCCATTTGATCTTGACTTGATCGATTCTCTTATTTTGCAAGTCCTTAACCTTTCAATCTAGAATCTCTAATGGCTTTACTGCGTAGTTGAGGCTATTATCCACTTCGATATTGTCGTGATGGATATAAGTTGTTTCCTCCGCTACACATTTTCGCAACTGTGATACATGAAATGTGCCATGTATTCCACTCAACTCTTCCGGTAGCTCAAGGCAATAAGCTACCTTGCCAACCCGTTCAATGATTTTAAATGGCCCGATAAACCTCGGGCTTAGTTTCCCCCTCTTTCTGAACCTGATAACGCCCTTCCATGGGGAAACTTTGAGCATAACCATGTCGCCCACCTGGAAATTCAATTGGTTTTCGTCTTTTGTCGGCATAAGACTTTTGCCTATCTTGGGCCGCTTTCAAGTGAGCTGGAACCACGTCAATTTTCTCATTAGTGGCCTGGACAGCATCCTTATGGGCTAGTTCACGTGGCCCCACTTCACCCCAACACACCGGGATTCTGCACTTCCTACCATATAGCATCTCGTAAGGTGCTATACCGATGCTCGAATGGTAACTATTGTTATACAAAAATTCGGCCAAAGGTAGATAAACATCCCAACTTCCGCCGAAGTCGATGATCCATGCCCGTAACATATCTTCTAGCGTCTGTATTGTTCTTTCACTCTGCCCATCCGTCTGAGGATGGTAGGCAGTGCTAATGAAAAGTTTCGTTCCCATCTGTTCTTGAAAATCCTGCCAGAAGTTTGAAGTAAACCGGGTATCTCTGTCCGACACAATTGTCACACCCCGACCACGTAAAACAACAAAACATGGCGGAAACGTCGGGGAGTGTTGTCACAGAATCATTGTTTCACAACCATGGATTAAACAAATTTCGTTTTATTGAATTAAAGGTATTACAATGTCTTAACAAACAAAGAAACATAACATAATCAACTAGTCTTGCATCTTTTAATGTCACTAAGGCCTCGTCCAATCCTATGTGAGCATGCATCAATATCATCATCAAATATCATCAACTATTGTACCTGAAACACATGTGAAAATACGTCAGCATAAAAATGCCGGCGAGTACATAGGTTTTATCGACTTAGGATTCATGACTTATAAGTTTAGAAAAAAGTTGTTTAACAAAAGTCAGTTATGATCCTTGTAAAATGTTTTGTTTTATAAATCGTTTGAAAAGCGATGATAAATATGTATAGTAAAAAAAGATGATGTAAGGTTAAATGAATAACCAAGTAAAATGAATTTGTATAAAACAAACTGTTTTGTAAAACAATGTCTTGTGAAAATATGTTATTTGTATAAAATGTATAAGTCCAAATTGAATGATTTAAATAACGCTACGACATGTAATATAATACAATCACTTATATATAGGAAGTACCAGCGGCGTATCCACCATGCTTGTATCACATTACACACGTCTCATTACTTAAATCACTAACCCAAACAAACCACCAAGGTAAATTGCCCATGTCTAAACCAATTGTCAAATGTCTTTGTGAAAACCATGTCAAAATGTTTATGTCAAAATGTAGTCCATGAAATGTGTATATCAATACCAAAATGTCTATGTCAAATGTCAATCAAGTAATGTGTAAACATAATGTCATGTATGGCAAGTGAAATATGTATCAACTAAACCATAGGTAAAAATGCACAAACAATGTACTAAGTATGCGACAAATGGACATACATAGCATGTGATGTAAAATGTACTAAGTATGATGAACATACATAGCATGAAATGTCATGTAAAACGATGTACTAAGTATGCACACAATGGGCATACATAGCAAAAACATAATGAAATCATGTACTAATAGTGTACTAGTGAACATAGCAAGTATATGATATGAAAACATGAAAACACGAAAGTAACAAGTAGGCACATGTGTTTCACCCCAAAATGTTTGAAAAACAGTAAAAGAGGGGACTATGTACTCACTTGAGGGTGCTTAGAAGTCTTGAACAACAACCAAGCAAAGCTAGAGGGATCACGGAATCAAACGACACCCTATATAGATAACTACATAAATAACCGGACCTAAATCTGGGGATTGGATAGTATGAGGTTTCGTAAACCAAATGAGTATTGGAACTCTTATGATATGGTTAAACAAAGCCCACATACTAAAATGAAACCTAACCTAAGTGCTTACGACCCATTACGACCCGTTTAGGTAGCTTATGCTATTTTAACGCGTCGTTCGCGTGAAACGCGTTTGGACCGCCTAACTAGTAATATGACAAGTAATATATGCCTTAACATGTCTAATATAGTTGCCTAATTAGTTTAGATGTCAAAATTTAGGTTACATATGCTTAAAATGAATTTATGCGTAAAAAGGGTATTTTGGTAATTTACCTAAGGCATATAAACTACCTGTCATACAACTAACTAAACGACGTGACCATAAGGTATAACCTCGGAAGGTTATTCCCTATACAACTATGGTCACCTAATGTGTTTGATCGAATCCTAAAGATTGACCAATTGGGTCGGGTTTGAAAGCATAAGCGATTGTTTAGATCGCTTACCCTTACGACCCTAGACAAGCACAAAACTAAAAGCGACGAGCTAAACATGCTAGAACATGTTTAGTAAAGTTAGAAAACAGGTTTGGTATTAAAACAAACGGTTTTAATACCCTAGAGTAGTTTGGTTACAAAATACGCGAGAAAACGCATTTTGGCCGAAACTACGACTCGTCACTGAGCCTAGATAATGTGGTAATCAGTAGGTATAGTCACTAGGGACTATAACCATCGTGATTACGCTCACGTTATGAAGTTCAACCGAACTTCGCGTTGCTCATAAACTGGTCAATGCAGGAAGTCAAACAAAGTTTGACTTTAACGCTAAAACGAACAAAAGAACGAAAGAATACTTACAACGGGTCCAAGCCTTAAACATTTGAACCCAAAATTTCTCAGGTATGAAGTTCCACAAGGGGATCTTCAACTTAGAGAAGAAGTTGAGAGCAAATGTGTGAAGAAGAAGTGAAGAGGAGGTGGGTATTTATAGTTTTTGCACAACCGTTAGGATCGTTCCTCGATAATTGAGCTTCGATCTGGATCGTACACATGTGGCCCATGGTTTTGGGATACTAGGGGTGCCCCAAAACCAGCTAACGGTATTGAAAAACTTACAAAATAAACCCTAAACTTCAAGAGAAGTGCTGAAAATGGACCTGCAAGTGCAAAAATGGAGTTTCTGCCCAGATCAGTTGCTCGCGTAGCGCCACAAGGTAGGCAGGAGTTGCTCGCGCAGCGCTAGCAAGTGCCAACTTCAGAAAAGTTTCAAAAATGACAGTTTTGGTCCCTGCACGTGTTTAAGGCCTTTTTCGATGCGTTTAAACCTCGTTAACCTCATTTCAAGGCTCTAAAATGAAGTTAAAGTATAGGGAACTCAAAACATGCTCAAAAACATCTCGGATGTCGGTTCGTTTGGTCGTACGGTTGCGTTGTTCGGTTAATTACGACGGAAGTCGTAACGGACGCAAAAACGATCCAAATTAAGCGACGAATGGAATTTTATCATGCCAATCACTAAAACATAATATTTTAATGATTACATAAATTTTTGGTTGTCCGGAAGTATTCAGAACGTAAGTTATGCGCGAAAATGCAAACTTATGCACTTTTTGACTCTTTTAGTCCCTGAATGAGCATAAAGTTTATTTTAGCACACCGAACACCTCAAAGCCTATTTCTAAGCTATTTAAAGGATATTTAGGGTGTGTTTAACTTATGATCGAGTTCCGGAAGGTCTGTTACAGTACAAATTGACATACTTTCGCAGTTTGTCGAATTTAGTCCCTGTAAGCGAATAAACTTGATTTCGGCATACCAAACCATCCAAAACTTATTTCTAAGTTATGTAAGGGTTATTTAAGGTATGTTAAGCCTATTTCACTGTTCCGGAGTGTTTGTTGCATTAAACTGGTTATATTTACGCATCAGATCGCGTATAACCTTCCAGAAAGCGATTTAAAGCCCGAAATCGATCAAGAATTAATATGTGCAAACGATACACATATTTATACAAATCCCAAGTATGAAATACAATATTTCATTGGTTTGGTATTTGTTTGATGGTTGAAGTGATACAGGTGTCACAACAATGGATACCGGCACTCCATGACGTGCCACTATTTCGTTTGTATATACCTCAGACATCTTTTCCGAAGTATATGTCTCGCGTATAGGAATAAAATGAGCACTCTTCGTCAATCTATCCACAATCACCCATATAGCATCGAATCCCCGAATCGTTTTAGGTAGTTTGGTCAATAGGTCCATGGTGATATGTGCCCATTTCCAAACCGGAATTCCCAAAGGTTGCAGTTTTCCATATGGTTTCTGGTGTTTCGCCTTGACTTGTAAACAAGTCAAGCACTTTTCCACGTATTTTACTACATCCCTTTTCATTCCAGGCCACCAATAGTTTTGCTTCAGATCGTGGTACATCTTGGTCGCACCCGGATGAATAGAATATCGGGATTTATGAGCTTCATCAAGTAGAAGCGTCTTAACCCCACAAGAATTTGGAACCCATATTCTTCCTGATCGAGTCTTCAACCCGTTCTTTCCATCCGACAAATCCTTTAACTGACCGATTATTCTTTCCTTTTTCCAGTTCTCCTCTTTCACTGCTTCTATTTGCGTTTCTCGGATACGCTCAAGTATACCCGAGGTCACAACAAGCTGCATCGACCTTACTCGTATTGGGACATAGTCCGCTTTTCTGCTCAGGGCATCCGCCACCACATTTGCCTTTCCGGGGTGGTAGTGTATTTCACAGTCAAAATCTTTCATCGTTTCTAACCATCGCCTTTGTCGCATATTTAACTCCTTCTGATCAAAGAAGTATTTTAAGCTCTTGTGATCGGTAAATATGGTGCACTTTACCCCATATAAATAATGCCTCCATATTTTTAACGCAAACACCACCGCAGCCAATTCGAGATCGTGCGTGGGATATTTCTTTTCGTGTATTTTCAGTTGCCTCGAGGCATAAGCTATAACTTTGCCCCATTACATCAAAACACATCCGAGCCCCGATAGTGAGGCATCCGAATAAACCACCAAGTCTTCGACCCCGTCCGGCAATGTTAATACCGGAGCTTGAGTTAATTTCTCTTTTAGCGTTTGAAATGCTCTTTCTTGTTCGACACCCCAAACGAATTTCTCCTCTTTCCGGGTTAACTTAGTTAGCGGCGACGCAATCTTGGAGAAATCTTGAATGAATCTCCTATAGTATCCCGCAAGCCCTAAGAAACTTCTAATTTCCTAAGGGTTCTTCGGGGGATTCCACCTTGACACGGCCTCAATCTTTGACGGGTCTACCAATATTCCATCGGCACTTATGATGTGGCCGAGGAATTGCACCTCTCGTAACCAGAAGGCGCACTTAGAGAATTTCGCATACAACCTTTCTCGTCTGAGTGTCTCTATCACCTCTTGTAAGTGGTGTGCATGATCTGCTTCACTTTTCGAGTACACCAGAATATCATCGATAAACACGATTACCGATTTATCCAACATCGGCTTGCAAACCCGGTTCATGAGGTCCATGAAAGCCGCGGGTGCATTCGTCAGCCCGGATGACATCACGAGGAACTCGTAATGCCCGTATCGCGTGCGGAAAGCCGTCTTTGGTACATCCTCTTCCTTAACTTTTAATTGGTGATACCCCGATCTAAGGTCGATTTTAGAAAACCAATTCGCACCTTGTAATTGGTCGAATAGATCGTCTATTCTCGGAAGCGGGTATTTTACCGTGAGTTTGTTCAACTCCCGGTAATCGATACACATTCGCATGCTTCCGTCTTTCTTTTTCACAAATAATACCGGCGCACCCCAAGGAGATACGCCCGGCCTTATAAATCCCTTGTCAAGCAAGTCTTGAATCTGTGACATCAATTCTTGTAACTCCGATGGCGCGAGTCGGTACGGCGCTTTTGCTACGGGTTTCGCGCCCTGAACCAATTCGATTCCGAACTCTATTTCCCATTCAGGCGGTATCCCAGGTAGATCTTCCGGAAATACATCTTCGAAGTCACGTACTACCGGCACATCTCCTATTTTCAGTGACTCTTTCTCTGGTTCATTCGCGTATATCATAAACGCCTTACATCCACGCTTCATGAGCTTGTGAGCTTTCAACATCGAGCATATTATAGGGTTACCTCCTTTTTCGCCATAGATGGTGACGTGTTTTCCGCTCGGAGATGTTAGCTTTATCTCCTTACGAAAACATACGACCTTTGCGTGGTGCTGAGATAGCCAATCCATCCCAACAACTACTTGAAACTCCCCCATCGACATTGGGATTAGATCTATCAAGTATTCCTCATCATCGATGCTTAATTTGCAGCCTCGACAAACATCACAAACTTTAAAACTTTTGTTGTCCCCTATTTCAACTTCTAAGGGCACAGATAATTTCGTCAATACAAATGAAGGATGTCGAATAAATCCATGTGAAATAAAGGATTTATTCGCACCCGTATCAAATAATACACGTGCAGGAATTGAGTTTATTGCGAATATACCTGAGACCACATTGGGTTCTGTCTTTGCTTCGGCCGCGGTAAGTTGGAAGGACCTAGCCTTCGCCTTTGGAGCTTCTGTTGGAGATTCTTTAATGTCTCTCTTTCCAACTAAGTCTGGGCATTTGGACTTTTTGTTGCTGGGCTGATAGCATTTGTAACAGATTGAGACTTTACCCGGACATAGAGATGTCGTGTGCCCCGTTTTCCCACATATAGGACATGGTTTGTCCTTGAAGCGGCACTCACCCTTGTGCCCCTTTCCGCATACCTTGCAACTCGGCGACCCGCCTTTCACATTCGCCTTCTTTCCCGATTCAACAGTTCGAGCTTTCTTTGTAGGGTTTGGGTTCATATCTTGTGCCCTTTGCTCGCCCCTCTCAATTTGTTTCTTCAACTCGATTTCCCGCTCCCGGGCGGTGTTGATAATTTCCGTGAGGGTTTCATACTTTGAGGGAGTCATGAACTCCCGGTATTCAGCACTCAGCATGTCGTAATAGTAGTATATCTTCTGCTCTTCAGTGGTGACTAACTCGTCATAGAATCTCAGCTTATCCATAAAGATGCCCGTGATTTTATCAATTGTTTCACCCTTCTGTCTTAACTAGATGAACTCTTCCTTGATCCTGTTGATTACTGCCTTGGGGTTGTGATGCTTAAGGAATGGCACCTTAAACTCATCCCATGTTATGATCTTTGCCACTTCGGCTCCTATCTCCTTCTTTTTGTTATCCCACCAATCCTTCGCTTGACCCCTCAATTGACCCGTTCCGTAAGCAACAAAGTCACTTACGTCACAATGGGTCCTTTCAAACACTCCTTCAATATCGCTTAACCATCTCTGGCATATTATCGGGTCGACCTCCCCATTGTAGATTGGCGGTTTACACGCCATAAATTCTTTGTACGAACATCCTTTACGTTCTCCCGATTTCTCTTTCATAAGGTTGACATTATCTTCCAACCTTTTGACTCATTCTTCGACTAGTGATAACACCGTGTTTTGTATTTTGTCTATAAACCCGGATAGACTACCTTCAATTGCCTTCCCCACTTCTTCGGCAATTATCTCTTTCATTTGTTCGGTGCTTGTCGGCACTGGATCATCATCGTTTCTTTCCGTCATCTTGAAACTGAAATGTTTACATTAATGATTAAACATCTCATTTATAACATAGCTTTATTTGCTTTGGTTTAACCAAGTTCGTAACTTGCTTTTACCGTTCACATTTGGTGCACTTTCCGGGTTTGAGTGTGTTAACACGCTCTTCCCATGCACATTAATTCGCATCTCACTTCTTACATAAGAAAGGATCTATTAAAATAATTAACTAATTCTTACCGGACGATCGATCAAGCTTGAACCGAACACTTTGTTGACAACCTTGGGCTCTGATTACCAACTTGTAACAACCGTCTATAATTCTATTTTAAATTTAATCAAAGATGCAAGATTTTATATAAAAAGTACACTACTTCTTAACAAAATCAAATCAAAGTTTAAAGTAACCAACTACTAGCCATCTACAAACTAGTTTAGATATTCATGACATGATTAGTAAATTTGTTTACATCAAAACATTGTTTGAACATAGATTAAATTAACGCGGAAGCTTGCAAAGTTGAGTTCGGTTCTTCAAAACATGCTTGATCGCCATCCGGAGAGTCCCTTTTTGTCACCTAAGGTTAAAACCACTTAAAATGTTAGTTTTGACAATTATTTAGGGTGTATAAACAAGTTCCTGCATCAAATTATGAAAAATAAAATAAAATTTGAAATCGGCTCCGTCGCGTGTCGCGACAATTCCTCGCGTGGCGCGACGGTTCTCACGTGTCGCGCCAGACCCTAGTGGTCCTGTCGCGTGGCGCGGGAGGGGGGGGGGATTTTCTAGCAGATGCAGGTTAATGACCTGCATTTCCTGCCAGCTCCGGATTTTACCAATTTCGACTTCAAATGGTCATAACTTTCAATCCGTAGGTCCATTTTAGGTGATTCTTTTTCCTACACGACTGTAATTTAATTACCGACGCGTCTATAATGATTATCATACCGAAAATTTGGTTTACGTACCGAATGACTAAAAATACTATGCATTTATTCGACCCATTCAAGTTACACTCATTTTACTAGCTTTTTAATAGTAAACATAAGGCGCTTTTTACCCAACTTCCAGGGCTTATTATCACCGGCATTTCATTACCAATCTTATGGCTTCATGCTCGTATGATTGTAACCGCCTATGCTAACTATTAAATAACTCTAACGCTACTATTACACCATTATTCAACCCGTTTGGCTCATCTACGGAATCCTCCATTATGATGACTACCAAACGAGTTCTAACCGATTCTTAACCTATTATTTCAAATAAAGAACATTGTCACTTCAATCAACACAACCTTTATTCTACAACGCAACTATACATATGCTAGTTATCAAAATTACTCAATGTAACGAATCAAGTTACATACCTTCAAAGCACACCTTTCAATCGTGCGTCAAAACCGGCTTGTCCACTCGTTTCACATTACTCAATGTAACGAATCAAGTTAGAACTCTTTGTTTCACATGTAACGCATAGTTTACCATTTAGTAAAATTTATGCGTTTTTGTTTATATCTCAACAATTGACCTTCTATTCGGCATTTTCACAAACACTTTAAGGGCAGGATTTTATACCATTTATATTCAAGTTCATGGCTTGATACTTAGCCAAAATTAACATCAATTGAGCTATCACATATAAAATGAAACACCAATATTTCAGAATCACTTTCTATGAACCATATTACACTAGAATAACACTCAAAACCCTAGTGTTTATCAGTTTCTCACAAAACCCATGATTCACCTTCAATGTGTTCATGAAACTTTCAGAAATTAGACATGATTTCACATATCGTTGTCTAGGGTTTACTCCTAGACACCATATCGTTCCTATTCTATCCATATAACAATCATGCATCATCAGATTTCGAATTCCCTAAATTCATGAGAATTTAAAGTAGAGATTTTGTATCAAATTTCACATACCTTATGACCCCCTTGCAATGGAGATCACTAATCTTAACTCGGATTTCGTTTTTGATCAGATTTGAACCTTCAATCTATGAGATTTGTGGAAGTTAGGGTTTTGAAGAACCCTGGTCGCCCCCCTTGTCTGGTTCGATCTCAGCACACACACACAAGTGTGTTTTGAGTTTTAAATTTTGTTTTATTAATATTAGTTTCAATTTAAACACTTTTGGCCCCTCAACTATCATTAAATTCTTGTTTTTAGTGTTTTAACCCATTTGTAAGTCACTACAAGACTTTTTCCTAACTAGGTTATGTTAATCCTAGTTAGTTCACTTGTTTATTTACCAACATTATATTTAAAATAAATGATTTACATTTTCGAGGTGTTACAGGCAGGCTGAATAATGAAGCTCACCATATTGAGGACCAAGTTGAAGATTGAAGTTGATATTTTTCAAAACTTTTATAAATAACTTTCTGATATTAAACTTGGCAAAATCTAGAACCCATCGAGCTCACAAGCTAAGTCTATAGTTGTGGGATAGTGTTGAGGTTGATTCCAGCCAAGAAAACGAGTCTGTTCAAACAAAACTAAACTGAATCGTTCTAAAAAGAAGCCAATCGCACGAAGGGACAAGCGCACTCGTGCGAAGAGTTCTGTTTACCCCCATTCCGGCAATTCTCTAAGGGTTGAATGTAACTCAGATCCCCATTCTCAATATGGACGATTCTGAGTTTAACAGAGTGTGAACCGTGGAAGCTTGACTTCCAATCTAGTTCCACCACCTTAGACTTGCAAACGAACACCCCAAATGTAACGCCCTGTTTCTTCGTACTTTCCATAATTAGAAAGTCTTGTTTGTATTCCTATTTTTGGAAGTCTTATGTTCTTGTAATCGTTCTTTCATTGTAATCATTGTAAAATCCGAGACTTGGATCATAAAAAAATTCGTATTTCTTTAAATTCGTGTTATACATACTACATACTTGTTCATACGTTTGAATTCATGAAACACTTGATATATTATTCGTAATTCTTGGAAATGTGTGCTAAACTTGCAAATTCGTGAAACACATGAATCATAGATCATTTGGATGCGTACGATACTTATTTACGACATACGTATACTTAATCATACTTGTCTACACTTGTTTATATGTTAAAAATGCTTAAGCATCCCCTATACTATGTTTATATGTCATAAAATACCCTAAAACTCAACTAAACCTAACTAAGTTAAACATAAAGGACCTAAAGTGACAAGTTTCAAACTTAATTTCGCCAAAACCTATGCTCGCGTCGCGCCACAGCCACCCCCATTTGAGTCGCGGCCCGTGAGCCCTTCAATCCGTCAGACTCATGCTTCCAGCTCAACTATTGGGCAAATGTGTGTTTCTTGCACTTAATGACCACCTAACTAAACCCTAATCACCTCCTATAAAACCCCACTCAATCCCTCAGTTCTCCCACTTTACAAACTCACTAATCTACTCTCTAAACACTCCAAATCTGGTGCAAAAACAGTAGCAGAGTCAGAATCATCACAACTTACTATAGTGAGCATAACTTCCTCATTTCTTCACCTTTTTCAATGATTCTTCTTTCTAAACACTTGGAACAAACTTAGGTATGTTTTCCACAGGTTTTCCATGGAAAACTAAGGCTGGAACACCACCATATAAGGCTCCAAAATGCAACAAACTTTCTGTTTTGATTAAACACTTGATTAACTCACTTAAACTTGAGGTTTCTCATACACATTCCTATGTCCTTATGCTCATAATCAAATCTATGGTTAGTTGGGCTTAAAATCAAGGTTGTGACATGTAAATCCAGAGGTTTAATTGTCACACCCCTAATTTCCACGTGTCACCGGTGGGCCCGGTTGTAGGACCGGTTTTGACGCCGTTCGATTGCGTAACAAACGTTTCACGTGCGAAATCCGTGAACGAACGTGACCGAACACACGATAACGTACTACTAATGTGATTCCATTGCTAAATTTGACGTGTACGGTACAAGAATCACAAATACAATACTTTCTCTCTCTACTTTCTCTCTCTAGAAAGTCTTCTCCTCCAAGTCTCCTCCTAAACTCTTTCAAGAACTTACAAAACTAGTGACATAATCCCCTATTTATATGGTCAAGGCTATTTAATGAAGTTCACATTCATTACAAGTTTGCCACCTTGCCATTTCTAACTAAATATGACATTATGCGCTTGATTTCTTCCGGCTTCTCACTACGACTCGGATTGACGAAGGTGATAGACAATAAATGCATCAACAATCTCCCCCTTGGATATTGCCGTAGTCAATCTCGTAGTGAAACTCATAGCGACTTGACTTTCTCTCTCTCTTGAGTTCCTCTTGCTTGAACAGAATCCCGGTGGATCTGTCTTCAGCTTCCGTTGCTCTTTTTCTTCAGACTCTTCAGGCTCCCCCTTTCGTCAAGCTTCCGTGCTTTTGGGATCGACGCCTGGCTTTCCGTATCAACAAATCAGAAACCTGCATATCTCAAACACACAATTATAACAAACCATATTGTGATTCAACTAAATGAATCAACTAAACATTTGAGAATTATCTGCATTTACAAATGATCAAATATTTGAAACATTCCAATTTCTAATTCAAATTAATGAATTATCTTAAACATTTCAAACCATTTAACCAACTTGTCTGTTCATCAAGTTTAGCCTTTGAGATTTTGAATGTCAGCTTTTCAACATCAGTTGTCGAAAATCTTTTTGAATTTTTCAAAATATGAAACGTGAATGCAAAGACAAAAATTAAATGCAAAAATGAAATATGTACAGACATATTTTTGTGAGTTTGTGTAAGAGGATCATATCAGTTTTTGAGACACATCACTAGCACCGTTAAGCTTTTAGACATTTTAAGTTCTAAACGATTCACGTTGATTGACGATATAGTTGTCCTCTTAAATTTTCATACAATTTTCAATCTATTCAGGATACTATTTAAGTGTTTTATGAACTTAGTTCAATTCATGTGTCCCACCTCTTGAATATACTCCCGTATCCAGAATCTCAATATTCAGTCTTACAGGCAAGAATACTACAATGATATCTGTACATAAATTAGGGGTTAAATGCGAGAACTGAGGGATCTCAGGTCAAAACTTTCGTTCAGCAGAGAGATATCAGCTTCGACTTAGCAGTGTCCCCTTTAGAGGATCTTTTCAGCTACAACAGATGATTATCAATTTTATTGTCCAATCAGCTGAGGGCTTTATGCTATGTTTCAAGCATTTTGCGGAAAGTATTAGCCAAGGACTAGGTCAGAACTACCGTTCAGCAGAAGTCCCGGAATAATACCCCAGACATCATAGAGTATAAACACCTAGTATATCAGAATACGAGACCTTTCAAACGAGATTTCAGGGGTTACCTATATATCCAAGTAGTGTTCCCCACGAATTTCACAAGTTTGAAATTTTAGGTTTATATCCCGAATAAATCTACTAAATGTACAAAAACCTATCGTCACATCATCAGTGAGACCGTTTATTACATTTGACATTACATTTCTTTAGCGTGCTGTGATAGTCCACTGATTTACTATCATTTCCTCTTTTTCACAACAAAACTCATTTTTAAATTTTTATTGTTTTTTGACATTTTCAAATTTTCTATTTTTTTTAAATCTTTCTCCCCCTAAAATCAAAAGATGTTTCAATTTTGATTTTCTGGGAAAATTTGAAAACAAACTATACAGATAAAGTGACAACATGATATCGAATCGTTTCAATTCGCCATCCACTTGGCGTAAACAATCAGAACTCCCCCTCACAACAAACTATTTTCCCATTATGATTTCAAAACACTTAAGTTTGTTTTAATCAAAATGGTTTTTCCGGAAAACTCAGTTTGTTTACCAAACATTTTAGGTACGGGGATACTTCATCATCTTGTCTTGCAACCATAATTAGGAAAATCCAAGTACAAGTTAATGTCCTTGATTTACCATTTGCAGTTCAGAATCCTTTGTACCACTTGCAAAACATAAACTCGTCTAATAACTCTTGTAAGAAAAACACAAACAAACCTTTTTACCGTTTGTTTGATTGACGTTACCGATTATTTTCAATTTTGAGAAAAATGCCGATTCATGATCCACGATACCATCTTGGGATCTCCGGCAATTCCTGCAAAATCTCAAACACTGATTTAGAAGGATGCCGATTCATGCTCCACTCTTACAAACCTGGGAGCTCCGGCAAGTCAGGTTTTTTCTATTTGAATAGTTTCACCCAAGCCTGACCAGCCTTGGGTGATTTTGAATTCTTGTTCAACAATGGTGGAAAATTTTTCTCATCCATTGTTAAATCAGAATTCTCAACTTTTACCTCAACACATGGCTCTTCTGGTTTTACCATACCAGAATCATTGCCTGACTGTGGCTTGTCTGACTTTGATGAGCCAGATTCATCGCCTGAAGGTGGCTTGTCTGACTTCGGCACGTCAGATTCATCGCCGACCTTTTCCTTCTTCTTCTCCTCTTTTGTCCCCAGATTTGTATCTGATGAATTCTTTTTGCTTGTCTTTACAGCTGAGGGAGTAGATTCATCAGAACTTTTATTCGATCTGTCGGGCGAACCCGAGGACAAAATCTTTTCGAGATATTCTCTCGCTTTCTTTCTCTTTTTCCTCAGTCGATCTTTCTGCCCCTGAGAAAGCTTCACTTTTGTTTCTTGAACTTTAGGTTCTTTGACCTTCTGTTCTCTGACGTTTTGGCCCGAAGCATTCAATTCTATGGGCTTGACAACGACTGGTATCTTCTTTGCCATTTTCTGAGAATTGGCCCTCAATCTTTCATGCGATCTCCTTGAGCAATCTCTTGCAATGTGACCTTTGATTTGACAATTATAGCATCTCCTTGTCTCAAATCTCTGTCTCTGGCAGTTAATAGCAATGTGTCCTTGATAGCCGCATCTGTAACACACTCTGTTATCGTACCAATCACCATTTTCATACCAAACACTCAGATCAAAGCACTGTTTGGCTTGGTGATACTCTTTCCTCTTCTTGATTGTTGGATTTGACTTTTGAGCACTGTGGTCAAACCTGCACCACTTATTACCAACAATTTTTGAGTTTTCGTTTTTCAATTTTTGTGATTTTTGATTGCGATTGGATGATTGATCTGATGAGCTTTTATTATCTTTTTGAACAATTTTCAAATTTTTAACTTTTTGTTTTTGTTCTACACTCTTCTTAACAGGTTTCTGCTTTGAGCATTCACCGATTTCAGTAGATTGCAAAACAGTATTTTTGAATTTTGCTGTTAATTCCAAAAACAATTTTTGTTTTTCAATTTTTCCATTTACATCATCAGATTTCTCATCACAATCTTCAACTTTGACATTGTCAAAGTTTGTGACATCGTCACTTATTGGAACAGAATTGATTGGTTTTGTACAGGGAAAATTCAAACTGTCTGATTTAGTCACAAAACCTATCAATTTCTTCTCAAGTTCATCAATTTTGTTCCTCGAATTCTCAGCTTCACTTTCAAGCTGAGATATTCTCCCAAAATGAGACTTGATTGTTTTCTCATTATCATTCTTCAAATTTTCAAGAACAGATTTTTCATTCATCAAAACTTTTATCTGTTCCTGAAATTTTGATTCATTCGCTTTCAGATTCTTGTTTTCAAGCTTAATCCAGAAATCTAAATCTTCTGTAGATTTCTGTTTGCTTTCAAGCTCTTTTTCCAACTCTTTGATTTTCCTTTGAGCCCATTCACCTTCTTTCTCCAATTTCATAATCTTCTGAAGATGAGAATTTATCATTTTCTGTTTTTCAATGTTGTTTTTGCTAAACACATCTCTCCCATCTTCAAGAATTTTCATTTGATTTTGAAAATCCTTTTCAATTCTGGATTTTTCAATTTTCATCTTCTCACACGTTTCCTTTAATAGAAGGATCTGCTTATCATCATTCTGCTTCTCGTCTTTCAACTTCTTGATCTCCAACGCCAAACTTTCTGCAACTTTTACGAGTTTGTCATTATCGGTCTTAAAGTTGTCACATTTGAAACATACTGATGCATTCTTCACAGATTCTCCAACTTTTGAATCTTTTTCTTCCTTTGCTCTTTGGACCTCATTCTGAATTTTCTTCTTCATAGCATTACTCTCCATTTGTTCTTCAAGTTTCTCAATGAATTGACCAATTGTCAAACTAGAATATTCTCCAGTCCTTTTTAAATCAAAAAGATATGTACCCCATTCTTGTTGAGGTATAGCATTGACCAATTTTTCAACCCATTCAGCTGGACTTTTATTGATACCAATTTTAGACATTGAACGAACAAGAAGTCTATATCTCCCAATGATATCCTTAGTGTTTTCTCCTGGATAACCTGAAAATGAATCAAATTCTTTCTTTAATATTTTTATTCTATCAAATGTTTCTTGAGTCATATTAAAGAAATTGATATCCATGATGTGGAAACACGTATTTCAAGACAATCTCGATAAGCGAAATATCAAGTTCAAATTATATCTGCTTTCAAATGAAATGATTCACCTCGTGAAACACCTGAAACAAACAAACAAAACACAATCAGTTTAAAACACTTATCAAAGCAACTGAATCAAACTGATACTCTATGCGAACTGAATCACTCGAACTGATGACAATTCCGTACAGACTGAAGATTGACAAACTGTGCAAACTGCTATGACTCAGATCAAACTCAATCAATCAGACTCAGTACGTGCAATCTGATAAACTTTCGGACAACGTGATAGACCTTTGAAAATTTTTGAACTCCAAATCGTACAAACTGAGACTAATTTCCAATCGAAATGATTTCTTTCACACGATTTCACGCGACCGGAACACACTCAAGAACTGGAACAAGCTTTTAAGTGTAACCTTCACTATGATCACATGGGCCGCAAATGCTGATTGGGTCACAAGTGTTGGGCTGGGATTGGGCCTTCTTGCTGATTGGTGAAAATGGGCGGTGTAACAAAAGTTTTGATTGGGCCAATAGTGTAACAACAACAACCTGCCAAACTATTGTGGGTCTTAGTTTTGATTGGACCAAACTTAAACAAGTAGGGGCGGTGATAAAACGTGTTTTTATTGGACCGGTATCTTAGTGGGGCTGTGTAATGAATAAATCGAAGATAAAACACACTTCAGCCAAAATATATTTAAACCTCAAATCAATAGGGCTGACATCACATGCAAACACCTTAATTTGATTGGGTAGTTTTGGGCGGTTGGGCGGTGCACTTATCAACTTGGATTTGTTTTTGTGGCTGGTGCACTAAATCAAAACAACCTGCAACTCAGCCGACACCATTAATAACCCACTTTTCTTAAACACTTTTGATTGGACCGAAGTTTTAACATGCAATCAATATCCCATAACTCCAAGTAATCACGTGTAATGTATCACCTTTAAATGTCGACAACTGTTACAATATCAGGCTTTTTGAAGAAGACGACATATGAGCGGACCAACATGTAACAATTATGAGCGAACCATAGACTGACTTATCAGCGGACCTCAATTAAAACCTTAGGAGCGGGCCACACTTGTCACAATGAGCGGTTCAGAAAATTGACTTAAGAGCGGACCATAACAATTGCCCTATGAGCGATCCAACCTGTTTGTTTGAGCGAACCATACACTTGTTCGTATAAGCGACTGTCACACCCCAATTTCCACGTGTCTCACCGGTGGGCCCGGTGGGGGATTACCGTGACGATGTTGGCAACAATATAGTCAAACCACACAATTATATAATGCACAGCGGAAGCATAATTTAAATATATAATTTCAACCTCTGATTATAATATCAATGTATTACAGAAGTTGGATATCCACAGTGGATCGTAAATAAAGGTAAAGTATTGTTCCATTAGATACTGCAATCAAGCTTGCGAGGCTTATCCCGACGCTAGGGAGCTAATACCAGCCAATTACGTTTAGGTACCTGCACTTAATCTTTTTGGGAAAATACGTCAGTTTACACTGGTAAATACATTCAACTGACACATTTGAAAATGTTGATTTAAAATTGATTTGAATGCACGAGGCACAAACTCTTTTATAACTTGGGAAAATTCATAATGATCTTGTGAACGTTTTACATGTTCTTTTATGCGTTCAGTAGCCCGGGTCGTACCGGGTTAAAGATTTATAGACACACCACGTTTGCGTAAAACCGTAGTACAGAAACCAACGGCTACGTCTTTTAGTTTTAATGTCGACACTTTATACCGGGTGTACGCCTACACCGGGATGTCGATGGTCGTGGCCATTTCGTAAAATGATGCCAAGGATATCCGGGACAACGGTCATTAAACCCCCCAAAGGCTTATAAGCAACAAAACTGTTTAAATGAGCCGATCATATTTAATTAATTAACCACCTAAGCGATGGAATTATATAATGCTCAATCAAGCGGTATTAATATACCGTAACCCAAGCCCATATAGGGGAAATAAGTTAAAGTATTTACCTTTGCAAGTATAAATCCTTAATTTAGATCAAGTCACCGATAGCTTTTACTGGGGCTCCTAATCTGGAACGAAGGTTTTAATTAACCTCTTAGAATCCTAACGGTCCTTGTATTAGCCGTAGCTTAAACCGGTTGATTCCGATATATAGATATGGTTAATTCGCACGAAAAGGCGAAAACCGAGAATGGAGTATGATTTGGACCCAACAAGTTCAGTGACTTGTTTTATATGGGTTTATAGTTCATACTCTGGATTTTGGGGTTCAAATAATATAATTTGACCCATATCGGCTATTGCACGAAAACTAGTTCCATGGGCCGTACCGTGTGCGCAAATAGGCGAAACGGTTAACCATAAGTGTCCTACGCTTATTTCCTAAGTCAATATGCCTTAAAAGTATTTTGGTATCAGTAGGATACCTTCCGTAATGCCCGTAACGAGTTTAAGTTTATGTTATGCCCTGTAGGGGCTTTTCGGTCACTTTAAAGACTTTAAAAAGGGATTTTCGAGTTCTACAGGAAATCTGAGTTTCCCGAACAGTTTATAAAGCTTAAAATACTTTATTTATTATTTAAAACCAGTAGCAACTGGAATCGGGTCAAAAGACCTTGTAGAACTCCCGTTTTGGCCAAAAAGGGCATATTCGGTATTTACCGAACCGTAGCCATAACCGCAGGTTATGAGCAAGGTAAAAATTATTAAAAATCTTTAAAATTCCCAAAATATTATTTTACCACAGTGGGTAAAAGTTTTGGTGACGAAAACTTGGGTTAGATGGGCGTTATGCTAATTGCGCCGTTAATTACAAAACTTTCTTAAAAGTGCGCCTTTTAGCATAACTCTCATTCTAGACCTCGGATTGACGTGAAACTTTAAGGACATGCTTATAATTTAATAAGCAAGGTTTTGGTCCGTTCACACGTCCGAAATACTCGTTTTAATTTTAAAAGGCCGTTACGGTCAATTTTTAGGCGAATGACGGAAATACGTAAAAGACTTGGATAACTCATGAACCGACCACAGAGGCGTATACCAACATGTGACCTGGTCCTAAGAGAGTCTTAAGGTATATTTATACCTCACTAAAACGGGTCAGAACTGAAGTCAAAGCAAAAGTCAAACTTTTGCGACTTTCGGCTCCGAACCGGTTCTATATAGCAAATGATCGATTCAAACGAGCGCAAACATGTTTATATACTTATTATCATGTTTTATGATTGTCAAAACAGGTTTCATATCATATATATTACAGATTATGCATAAATCGCTAAAATAGCTTTCTGTTGACTTTTTAACCGCACGTTTGACTCGACATTCGACATAGTTAGAGTGGTGATCAGAGGGAACCATTTTAGAGGTTTATTACCCACGTAAATACCAACTCATAACCACTTTTGATTCGTCATAAGACTGAACCATTTCTGATTTATCGTAAAGTCAAACCGTAGTTACGACGGTTTGGTTTTTAGCTAAAAACTAAGCATAAACTGAACAATGGATGATCAAGGTAACTTACAGAAGTTAGAACTTGAATATGGAGCAGAAGAGAATGCTTGGGAGCACTTAGAATGATCAGTAGTTGTGTGTTTTGATGTTGTGAATGATATGAGCCAATGTAGCTTATTTATAGTGCTTAAGAGCCTTCAAGATCATTACACAACAAGCTACAATTGATCATGGATCATGGGCAGGTGTCCCTAAGTGGTATGGGTCGTGTAGGGGGCACCCATGCTCAATTAAATGGTTGTTTGATCGTTCAAAAGCTCCAAAAGCCAAGTAGTTACAACCATTCTGCATCTGGGCACTTTACGCGGCCCGCATGGGAGTTCCCATGCATTTTAATGCGGGTCGCCTAAAGGTTAGAAATCAGGCGAGTTAGTGAGGAGGCTCGCGGCCCGCCTCGACTTATGTCTAAACCTTACGCGGGTCGCGTGAGGTTATATTTTCTGAATTTTTCAAATCTTTTATAATGATTACAGAATCGGGCCATTAATAACGAAATCTTTCGTAATGATTCGCCTGACCTTTCGGAATTGAAGGGGTAACTTTGCGGTTTGGCCCTCGGTTATTTACCGATAGGGGCCTCGTGTTAATTACCCGCATTATTAAGTCCCCGGTTTATTTATTAATTATTTGGAAAGCCTTAACTTTCACTGTTAACGCTTTTAACCCTTCTTCTACGAGTTCGATCGTAACTTTCTCGTTTCATATCGGAACTTCGCGAAATTCATATGCATTATTTTAGTGAGGGTATAATACCGTTACAAAGTCTTTGGAACGTTAAAGGGTCACTCAGAGGTATTATTAAACATGTTGACACAGTTAACCCCTGTAGTTTGTAATCTCTCACTTTCTTCCGCGTTTTGTTTATGTACGATCTATAATTTATTCGTTTGAAGGTTTAAGCATTATTTAGGGATACTATACAGTATATTTACCCTTGTTGACATTTATAACCCTCGAATTTATATACTTTCAAGGTTTGTCAAAATTAGTCCTTTATTTATTATAGATGCCACGTGTAAACAAATGACACGTGTTAACACATCTTTGGACACAAAAATTCGAGGTGTTACATCCTCATCCCCTTAAAATAAATCTCGACCCGAGATTTACTCAAATAAATAGGGGTATTTTTCTTTCATTGTAGCTTCGACTTCCCACGTATATTCAGGACCTCTACGAGCATCCCATTTGACTTTTACAATCGGTACGTGCTTTCTGCGAAGCTTCTTCACCTGTCGATCTTCAATCGACAAGGGTTTTTCTATGAACTTTAAGCTCTCATCTATATGCACATCTGTGTGTGGAATCACCAACGATTCGTCGGCGAAGCACTTCTTGAGATTGCAGATGTGGAACACATTGTGAATTCCATTGAGCTCTTCAGGCAAGTTTAGTTTATAGGCAACTGATCCGACTCGTTCAATGACCTCAAAAGGCCCTATGTATCTCGGACTCAGCTTGCCCTTCTTGCCGAAACGCATCACCCCCTTCCAGGGCGATACCTTAAGTAATACCTTTTCACCCACTTCGAAGTGAAAATCCTTACGCTTTGGATCAGCGTAGCTCTTCTGCCTATCGCGGGCAGCCTTGAGACGTTCCCGTATCTGGACAATCTTGTCCGTTGTCTGGAAAACAATCTCTGGTCCCGACAATTGGACCTCTCCTACTTCCGCCCAACAAACAGGCGATCTACATTTCCTACCATATAATGCCTCAAAAGGCGCAGCCTTTATGCTGGTGTGGTAGCTATTATTGTAGGAGAATTCGATCAGGGGTAGGTTTTTATCCCAGTTACCACCTAAATCGATCGCACATGCACGAAGCATGTCTTCTAGCGTTTGGATAGTACGCTCACTTTGACCGTCCGTCTGTGGATGGTAAGCCGTACTAAAATTTAAACGCGTGCCCAAAGATTGCTGGAAACTCTTCCAGAAGTGAGATGTGTATCTAGTATCCCTGTCGGAAATAATAGACACAGGTATGCCGTGTAAGGCTACAATCTTATCAACATAAAGTTGGGCTAACATATCGGAGCTATACGTCTCCTTGATGGGTAGAAAATGAGCTGATTTAGTCAGCCTATCGACTATGACCCATATTGTATCATTTCCTTTCCTGGTCTTGGGTAACTTGGTTATGAAATCCATAGTTACGCATTCCCACTTCCACTCGGGAAGTTCAGGCTGTTGTAGCAAGCCAGACGGCTTTTGGTGCTCGGCTTTGACTTGAGCACAAGTCAAGCACTTTGCTACATGGGCGGCTACAGACTTTTTCAAGCCTATCCACCAATAATTTGCCTTTAAGTCTTGGTACATTTTATCAGCACCAGGATGGACTGAGTATTTGGAGCTATGGGCTTCCTGGAGAACAACATCTCGTAGTCCCCCATAAATCGGAACCCATATACGTCCATTCAGCCTAAGAATTCCATCCTTGCTAAGAGTCAACTGCTCCTCAGTTACTCCCAGCTTTTCATTAGGATAATTAGCTTCCAACACAGCCTCTCGCTGTGCAGCCAAAATCCTTTCAATCAAATTATTCTTAACTTCAATGCTCTTGGCATTGATTCGAATGGGTTTTACCCTTTCCTTCCTGCTCAATGCATCGGCGACTACATTCGCCTTGCCGGGATGGTACCTGATTTCGCAGTCATAATCATTCAGGGTTTCCATCCAACGGCGTTGTCTCATGTTCAACTCCTTCTGGTTGAACAGGTGCTGGAGGCTTTTGTGATCAGAATAAATCACAAATTTAATACCATAAAGGTAGTGTCTCCATAACTTCAGTGCAAATACAACGGCACCCAACTCCAAATCATGGGTGGTGTAATTCTTTTCATGCACCTTTAATTGTCTTGAAGCATAGGCAATCACCTTGCCCTTCTGCATAAGAACACACCCCATGCCTGTATGTGATGCATCGCAGTAAACTACGAATTCATCTGTACCCTCAGGTAAGGTCAACACAGGTGCGTTGCTTAGCTTCTGCTTCAGTATTTCAAAGGACTCTTGCTGCTTCGGGCCCCAAATGTACTTTTCTTTCTTCTTGGTCAAGGAAGTCAAGGGCGCAGCAATCCTTGAAAAATTTTCAATAAATCTCCGGTAGTATCCTGCTAAACCCAGGAAGCTACGGATTTCGGTAGGCGTCTTTGGCTCTTGCCAGTTCATGACCGCCTCTACCTTAGCGGGATCCACTTGGATACCACGCTCACTCACAACGTGTCCTAAAAACTGGACCTCTCGTAGCCAGAATTCACATTTCGAGAATTTGGCGTAGAGTTTCTCACGTTGTAGTAATTCGAGAATGCAACGGAGGTGCTTCTCGTGGTCAGCTTGATTCTTGGAATAGATAAGGATATCGTCGATGAAGACTATGACGAATTTGTCCAAGTATGGCTTGCAAACGCGATTCATGAGATCCATGAACGCAGCCGGTGCATTTGTGAGCCCAAAAGGCATCACTAGGAACTCGTAATGACCATAGCGAGTCCTAAATGCAGTCTTGTGTACATCTTCATCTCTGACCCTTAGTTGATGATAACCCGACCTTAAGTCGATCTTGGAAAAGTAGCTTGCTCCTTGCAGCTGATCGAATAGATCATCGATCCTTGGTAAAGGATATCTATTCTTTATGGTAACTTTATTCAGCTCTCTATAGTCGATGCACAATCGCATTGATCCGTCCTTCTTCTTTACAAATAGGACAGGAGCTCCCCAGGGAGATGAACTAGGTTTGATAAAACCTTTCGCCAGTAGTTCATCCAACTGGGTCCTTAGTTCTTTCATTTCAGTTGGAGCTAATCTGTAAGGTGCTCTTGCTATCGGAGCTGCTCCAGGAATGATGTCAATTCTGAACTCCACTTGTCTATCTGGTGGCAAACCAGGTAGTTCTTCAGGAAAAACCTCGGGGTATTCAGAAATGACAGGAAGATCCTCGATCTTCGGCTTTGGTTCTTCAATTATCACCTGAGCCATGTAAATTACACAGCCTCTGTTCAAACACCTTGAAGCTTTCAGCATAGATACGTCTTCGGGCAATCCGTAATGCGTATCCCCTCGAATGGTAAGAGATTCACCACTCGGAGTCTTTAAAACTATCTGCCTCTTGCCGCAGATGATTTGGGCCTGATTATGGGATAACCAGTCCATGCCTAGCACAATGTCAAAACCCGCAAGTTTGAAAGGAAGTAGAGATAAAGGAAAAGAATGGTTCCTAATGGATATTTCACATGTAGAGACGGTTTCTATCGTGCCGTCTGCCAACTCTACTTCGTATTTCACGTCAAGGGTTTTGATTGGCATATTTAGTAAGTGGCAAAATTTCTGGTCTACAAAGGATTTGTCAGCGCCAGAATCGAACAGTACTCTTGCAAATATATTATTTACGAGAAAAGTACCTGTAAGCACATTGTCGTCCTTGACCGCTTCCTTTGCATCTAAGCGAAAAACTCTCGCATTTGATTTCTTCGTTTCTTCCGTCTTCTTGGCATACTTCGGGCAATTACTCTTTATGTGCCCCTTTTCATTACAATTAAAGCAGGTTGCATCCTTTATCTTTTTGCACTCCACTGTCTTATGATCCTTGGACTTGCATAGCCCACAGGGTGGAGTCCTTTGTTGCGACTGCGAACCAGACGCAAACCTACACTTCCCGGAGTGAGGTTTCTTGCAGACCTTGCAGTGGGGTCTTCCATCAGCTTGCCCCTCCTTCTTTGCCTCCGACCCTCTCTTGCCTTCACCGTTTCCACGGTGCTTTTTCCCAGACTTTCGTGAGGTATCATCCTCACGCTTTCGCTTTTCAGCCTCCTTGCTCCTTTGTGCCCTCAGACGGACAGCATCAAGTGTAAGAGACAAGGAGAGGTCAGTAACTGACCTGAAGGTCGTCGGCCTAGAGGCTTTTACGCTGGCCTTGATCGCCGGCTCTAAGCCCCCAATGAATCGGGCAATTCTTCGTGGTTCTGGTGTCACAAGATATGGCACCAGGCGTGACATAGTGTTAAAGCTTGTCAGATAAGCTTGACAATCCAGGTTTGTCATCACTAGTGAGACAAAATCTGCCTCAATCTTCTCAACCTCGTGCTGAGGGCAGTAGTTTTCTTTTATGAGGGTAATAAACTCCCCCCATGACATTTTGTACAAGGCAGACTTACCTGAAGCCTGCACCAGAGCTCTCCACCATGTCAGGGCCTCGCCCTTGAATGACTGGGACACAAACTTAACCACGTCCCTCTCAGCGCACCCGCTGATGTCCACAATCGTGTCCATCTCGTCCAGCCAGGTGATACAGTCAACCGCACCTTTCTCCCCTGTAAATTCACGGGGCTTACATGATACAAAGTATTTGTAGGTGCAACCCTTAGCACTGGACGCATCCGTATATTCTCTATCGCGGTGAACGCTGTGCTCAGTAGACGAATGCTTGTCGTCATCTTTCTTGGGTTCAGAGGGTGGTTTGGAGTGTGTCTTTGGTTTAGAGGGTGGTTTTGACACAGTTCTGCCTTGAGACTCAGTATGTTGACGATCAATAGCTGCCTGGACAGCATTGTTGATCAGAGCCTTTAGCTGTGCGCCTGTCAAATGTACTGACGCGTTGTCATAGTCATCTTCATTCGTGTGGCTGTTCTCTCCATTGGGATCCGCCATTGTAACTTGAATCTGTTACAGAAGATAACAAAATTTTAATTTAGGAGATTATTATGTGATTGTCTTTTATGACAATTTGTCAACCATGGTACAGAGACCATATTCGGTTAACTTATTATCTCATTACATTAAATATTAGGATTTGAATATATCCTATTTTAACTATATAAATAGTACTGGCGGCATAAAGCCTAATCATGATGATGTTTTATAATATTACCGGGATTTCAGAGAATCAAAGGCATAGAGAATTGAACCGTAGTTCTTTTATCTCTTTCTGACAGAGAGTCATAGACTACCACTGCCTTTTGTCTTTATAAGACAATTATTATGGCCCATAGGCACTACACCTCTAATGGATGTCTTAATATGGTTGGCCCGTAGGCACTACATCACTAATGGATGTTTTAATAGTTCTGGCCCGTAGGCACTGCATCACTAATGGATGTTTTTATAATACTGGCCCGTAGGCATTGCATCACTAATGGATGTCTTAATAGTTCTGGCCCGTAGGCACTGCATCACTAATGGATGTTTTTATAGTTCTGGCCCGTAGGCACTGCATCACTAATGGATGTTTTTATAATACTGGCCCGTAGGCATTGCATCACTAATGGATGTCTTTATAATATTGATCACCTTCATTGGTGATTTAACCCGCGATTTATAAATCATTTAGTTGGGTTTTGAAATCCTTAAAGGATTATTGTATAGGAATGACGTGCGTGATTATAACGAATCACATCTGCCATGAATGTTAACATGCGTACAGAGGTTAACAGGGAATCAGAATCTTTTCAGTTAGGTCGTACCATCTTGACTAGATCTTAAAAGACCCCAAGCTAGGTTTCACCTTTTAAGATTCTTTATTTAGGCAGATCAATATAAAAGGAATGGTTTTGATTTATTTTTATATATATTAAAACAAAACTCATAACATACATTCCAAAAATCACAAATACAATTACATATTGCCCTAAACGGGTCTTTCAAATAATACATACCTCCATAGAGGTTTTAAAATAAGTGACAAGTCCACGCAGGGACTAATATAAGATAGGTGTCCATGCAAGGACTAAAGATAAGTCCACGTAGGGACTGAAATACGATAAGTTGTCCACACAGGGACTTATTTTAAAGTAGAAATTACAGTAGTACAGCTATTAAGGGCTAATGGTCACGTTTCTTCTTTTTGCCCTTTAGTAGGTTCGCCAAGCCTTTGAGAAATCCTCGGTGGCTTTTCTTTTCTTCCTCGAACTCTCTCTCCACACGATCTAGTCGATGGAGTATTTCTTCCTGTTCAGGAGGAGAAAATCGTGGTTGTGGCGCTTGATGCGGAACTGGAGGTCTGGGAGGTATTGGATACCCATGAGCTGAGTAATCCGGTGGTCCCATGTTTCCATGTGCTCCGTCAGGGTAGCGCGCATTATATCTTGCCGACACCACATATGGGTCGCGCTCATAGCCGTAGTTGTATTGTGCTTGTGACGGTTCAAACGGGTTGTAAGCCGTTGGACCTGTGTAAGCTGGTATGGGTTGGTCATACCCAAATGGTGGCGAATTTCGTGCAGTAGGTGCGGAGTTCGCTTCTTGTATAGGACTTGAAGGTCCTTCTTCTTGTAGTGGCGGATAGTGGCTACTACTAGAATGTCGAGGAGTGCTGAAGTGGATACCCCCTCCTCCTCGTGTAGACACACGAGCATTTGTCCTCCTACGCCTCGGCGGATCAGGTATTACTGGTTGTGCCGGTGGCGGAGGTGGTGGCGTAACTGCCTCAAAGCGTGAATCCTCAGAGGGATCCTGTGGATGTCTCGGTTGCGATGTCTGATGAGGTGGTGTGTTGTACCACTCATGTCGGTCAAACAAGGCCATAAAGCTGTCTGGGCCTTGATACTGCGGTCCATGATATGAAGATCCATCAGATACTTCTATCGGATGCGTGGGCGTACCACGAGCTGGTTCAGTTGGATCCTCATCTTCCTCCATGGGATCTTCAGAAAAATGGTCTTGTGGCCCTAGTGGAACAAAACCTGAAGGTTCCTGTATGTAGTCAGCCGGATTAAACTGAGCTACGTAGTATGGAGTAGGGTCGTCATAATTCCGGTGCGAAACCGAACGTTGCAGAGGTATGAAGGAAGGTTGTGGATTGTTGGGATTATTTTCCGAATCTGGCCCAAAGGAGTGCCGGTAGGATGGCGTTGAGCTGTGCGAAGTGGAATGCCTCGCGGGTTCGTAAAGATCTCTTCGTCGTTGTGGCTCTTCGCTCCTTGTCATCGAAGGATGTCTTGTACCAGATGGTCCAGCTTCTTGATCGTGATGTGTCACGATTTCTCCTCGGCCTCTACGTCCCCTTCCTCTTCCTCAGAATATAACAGGTGGCATTTTCCTGCTCCAAAACTTATAAAAATCAAATCGAAAATAAAGACAAAAAGGAGTATTAATCCGAATTTGTCCTAAGTTCTTGTCTAGACTCAAGTATGTGCAATTGTGTCACTGAGATTAAACACATTAGGATAGTGTTTAATTCACTCAATGTTGGCTCTGATACCAACCTGTCACACCCCAATTTCCACGTGTCTCACCGGTGGGCCCGGTGGGGGATTACCGTGACGATGTTGGCAACAATATAGTCAAACCACACAATTATATAATGCACAGCGGAAGCATAATTTAAATATATAATTTCAACCTCTGATTATAATATCAATGTATTACAGAAGTTGGATATCCACAGTGGATCGTAAATAAAGGTAAAGTATTGTTCCATTAGATACTGCAATCAAGCTTGCGAGGCTTATCCCGACGCTAGGGAGCTAATACCAGCCAATTACGTTTAGGTACCTGCACTTAATCTTTTTGGGAAAATACGTCAGTTTACACTGGTAAATACATTCAACTGACACATTTGAAAATGTTTATTTAAAATTGATTTGAATGCACGAGGCACAAACTCTTTTATAACTTGGGAAAATTCATAATGATCTTGTGAACGTTTTACATGTTCTTTTATGCGTTCAGTAGCCCGGGTCGTACCGGGTTAAAGATTTATAGACACACCACGTTTGCGTAAAACCGTAGTACAGAAACCAACGGCTACGTCTTTTAGTTTTAATGTCGACACTTTATACCGGGTGTACGCCTACACCGGGATGTCGATGGTCGTGGCCATTTCGTAAAATGATGCCAAGGATATCCGGGACAACGGTCATTAAACCCCCCAAAGGCTTATAAGCAACAAAACTGTTTAAATGAGCCGATCATATTTAATTAATTAACCACCTAAGCGATGGAATTATATAATGCTCAATCAAGCGGTATTAATATACCGTAACCCAAGCCCATATAGGGGAAATAAGTTAAAGTATTTACCTTTGCAAGTATAAATCCTTAATTTAGATCAAGTCACCGATAGCTTTTACTGGGGCTCCTAATCTGGAACGAAGGTTTTAATTAACCTCTTAGAATCCTAACGGTCCTTGTATTAGCCGTAGCTTAAACCGGTTGATTCCGATATATAGATATGGTTAATTCGCACGAAAAGGCGAAAACCGAGAATGGAGTATGATTTGGACCCAACAAGTTCAGTGACTTGTTTTATATGGGTTTATAGTTCATACTCTGGATTTTGGGGTTCAAATAATATAATTTGACCCATATCGGCTATTGCACGAAAACTAGTTCCATGGGCCGTACCGTGTGCGCAAATAGGCGAAACGGTTAACCATAAGTGTCCTACGCTTATTTCCTAAGTCAATATGCCTTAAAAGTATTTTGGTATCAGTAGGATACCTTCCGTAATGCCCGTAACGAGTTTAAGTTTATGTTATGCCCTGTAGGGGCTTTTCGGTCACTTTAAAGACTTTAAAAAGGGATTTTCGAGTTCTACAGGAAATCTGAGTTTCCCGAACAGTTTATAAAGCTTAAAATACTTTATTTATTATTTAAAACCAGTAGCAACTGGAATCGGGTCAAAAGACCTTGTAGAACTCCCGTTTTGGCCAAAAAGGGCATATTCGGTATTTACCGAACCGTAGCCATAACCGCAGGTTATGAGCAAGGTAAAAATTATTAAAAATCTTTAAAATTCCCAAAATATTATTTTACCACAGTGGGTAAAAGTTTTGGTGACGAAAACTTGGGTTAGATGGGCGTTATGCTAATTGCGCCGTTAATTACAAAACTTTCTTAAAAGTGCGCCTTTTAGCATAACTCTCATTCTAGACCTCGGATTGACGTGAAACTTTAAGGACATGCTTATAATTTAATAAGCAAGGTTTTGGTCCGTTCACACGTCCGAAATACTCGTTTTAATTTTAAAAGGCCGTTACGGTCAATTTTTAGGCGAATGACGGAAATACGTAAAAGACTTGGATAACTCATGAACCGACCACAGAGGCGTATACCAACATGTGACCTGGTCCTAAGAGAGTCTTAAGGTATATTTATACCTCACTAAAACGGGTCAGAACTGAAGTCAAAGCAAAAGTCAAACTTTTGCGACTTTCGGCTCCGAACCGGTTCTATATAGCAAATGATCGATTCAAACGAGCGCAAACATGTTTATATACTTATTATCATGTTTTATGATTGTCAAAACAGGTTTCATATCATATATATTACAGATTATGCATAAATCGCTAAAATAGCTTTCTGTTGACTTTTTAACCGCACGTTTGACTCGACATTCGACATAGTTAGAGTGGTGATCAGAGGGAACCATTTTAGAGGTTTATTACCCACGTAAATACCAACTCATAACCACTTTTGATTCGTCATAAGACTGAACCATTTCTGATTTATCGTAAAGTCAAACCGTAGTTACGACGGTTTGGTTTTTAGCTAAAAACTAAGCATAAACTGAACAATGGATGATCAAGGTAACTTACAGAAGTTAGAACTTGAATATGGAGCAGAAGAGAATGCTTGGGAGCACTTAGAATGATCAGTAGTTGTGTGTTTTGATGTTGTGAATGATATGAGCCAATGTAGCTTATTTATAGTGCTTAAGAGCCTTCAAGATCATTACACAACAAGCTACAATTGATCATGGATCATGGGCAGGTGTCCCTAAGTGGTATGGGTCGTGTAGGGGGCACCCATGCTCAATTAAATGGTTGTTTGATCGTTCAAAAGCTCCAAAAGCCAAGTAGTTACAACCATTCTGCATCTGGGCACTTTACGCGGCCCGCATGGGAGTTCCCATGCATTTTAATGCGGGTCGCCTAAAGGTTAGAAATCAGGCGAGTTAGTGAGGAGGCTCGCGGCCCGCCTCGACTTATGTCTAAACCTTACGCGGGTCGCGTGAGGTTATATTTTCTGAATTTTTCAAATCTTTTATAATGATTACAGAATCGGGCCATTAATAACGAAATCTTTCGTAATGATTCGCCTGACCTTTCGGAATTGAAGGGTAACTTTGCGGTTTGGCCCTCGGTTATTTACCGATAGGGGCCTCGTGTTAATTACCCGCATTATTAAGTCCCCGGTTTATTTATTAATTATTTGGAAAGCCTTAACTTTCACTGTTGACGCTTTTAACCCTTCTTCTACGAGTTCGATCGTAACTTTCTCGTTTCATATCGGAACTTCGCGAAATTCATATGCATTATTTTAGTGAGGGTATAATACCGTTACAAAGTCTTTGGAACGTTAAAGGGTCACTCAGAGGTATTATTAAACATGTTGACACAGTTAACCCCTGTAGTTTGTAATCTCTCACTTTCTTCCGCGTTTTGTTTATGTACGATCTATAATTTATTCGTTTGAAGGTTTAAGCATTATTTAGGGATACTATACAGTATATTTACCCTTGTTGACATTTATAACCCTCGAATTTATATACTTTCAAGGTTTGTCAAAATTAGTCCTTTATTTATTATAGATGCCACGTGTAAACAAATGACACGTGTTAACACATCTTTGGACACAAAAATTCGAGGTGTTACAGCGACCCATGAGTTGTTCACAAAAGCGGTCCACAACTCATCTGATCGTATGACGCGAAATTGGACCGAAAAATTGCGATTACTCCTAAACGACTTGGAGTTTCGAGCTGAAACTTGGTAGGTTTGTAGATCGGGTCTATACGCACAACATATCCAAAAATCAGACGAAACGGACCGTATTTACCTGTTCAATTTGATGAAAAACGATGAAAAACGTGAAGAGTAGGTAGAAGATGAAGAAATAGATGAAATCGGATCTGAATCGCCTCTGAAATCGCTGAAATCTGTACGAGAACGATGTGTTTGATCAAGCAATCGAGCTCCTAGCTCTGATACCAATTGTAGGACCGGTTTTGACGCCGTTCGATTGCGTAACGAACGTTTCACGTGCGGAATCCGTGAACGAACGTGACCGAACACACGATAACGTACTACTAATGTGATTCCATTGCTAAATTTGACGTGTACGGTACAAGAATCACAAATACAATACTTTCTCTCTCTACTTTCTCTCTCTAGAAAGTCTTCTCCTCCAAGTCTCCTCCTAAACTCTTTCAAGAACTTACAAAACTAGTGACATAATCCCCTATTTATATGGTCAAGGCTATTTAATGAAAGTTCACATTAATTACAAGTTTGCCACCTTGCCATTTCTAACTAAATATGACATTATGCGCTTGATTTCTTCCGGCTTCTCACTACGACTCGGATTGACGAAGGCGATAGACAATAAATGCATCAACACCGGTGGGGGAGTAACGTGACGTAGTTGATATCATCATAGTCAAACAACACAAATTATAATGCACGGCGGAAGCAATAAAATAGATTTATTTCAACCAAACGTATTGTAATATCCAAGTATCACATAGTAACTGACATAGATCCACAGGCGGATCAATATAAAAAGGAAAATTGTTCAACAGATGAATGGCATCCCAAGCTTGCGAGACTCTAATGATGCTAAGGAGTAGCCAGCCTATTACGTGTAGAACCTGCACTTAATCTTTTTGGGGAAAATACGTCAGTTTACACTGGTAAATAAATTTTAACTGACTCATTTTGAAAATGTTGTAAAAATTGTTTTAAATGCACATGGCACAAAACTTTTTATAACTTGGGGATAATTAATCAAGTTTAATCTTGTAAAAGAATTACATGTTCGTTATGCGTTCAGTCGCCCGGTTCGTGCCGGGTTTAAGGTTAATTGACACACCACATAGTATAAAACCGTGGCGGGAAACCAACGGTTATACCTTAATAAACATGGACACATTGTCGGGTGTACGCCTACACCCGCGTGTCAAGGTCGTGGCCATTTCGTAAAATGATGCCAAGGATATCCGGGACATGGTCATTAAGCTCCCAAAGGCGTAAAACAAACAAAACCAGTTTTCAAACGGGTCACATTGATAATACCCAACTACTAATGAGTTAGGGTCAATTGCCCGACCAAGCGGTATTTTATATACCGTACTCCAAGCCCGTATAAGGGAAAATAAGTTAAAAGTATTTACCTGAGCAAGTATAAAACCAGAATAAGCAAATGCAAGTGTCTTTTACTGGTCTCCTATTCTGGAACGAAGGTTTATAATAACCTATTAGAATCCTAACGGGTCTTTAATTTAGCCTAAGCTTAGACTGGTTAGTTTCAAAGGATAAATACGGTTTAATCGCATGAAAGGCGGAAACTGGAAATGGAATGTGATTTAGACCCAACAAGTTTGGAGGCTTGTATATTATGGGTAAACTAAACACATTCTGGATTTTGAGACAAAGATGATACGGTTTGACCCATTTCGGCTAACATGTGTAAACTAGTTACATAAGCCGATCCGAACGCGAAAATGCGTAACGGGTAACCATATAATTCATATACAAGTTTCCTGAGATTATATGCACTAAATATGTTGTGATATCAGTAAGATATGTCCTATTATGCCCCAAATGATTTTAAACTCAATATACGCCTCATAAGGGCATTTTGGTCATTTAAAAGGGTGTAAAAGAGTTAAACTAACATTCTGAGTTATATATCTGAATAAATCAGTAAATATACTTAGTTAACTTTGTTATAACAGTATATTATCAAATATGTGTGAATTTTATTAATTATAACCATCTTATGCACCAAAAGGGCATTTTGGTAATTTCACATAACCCTAAAGGTCAAAACTGGGAATCTGAGTTTCAATCTTTAGTTTACTGTTATAATATAGAATTCTACTAAATATACCAGTAGGTATTGACCCTTATACATGTAAACTAGTTTTGACATAGACTATGTCGTAAAAATGCCTAAAAAGGCGATTTGGGCCATTTCCGGGTTTTAAACGAAAAGCTGATATTTTTATAATTCCAGAAGACTCAAAATAATACATTTATCATAATAAATCAGTAGAAAAAGGTTTGAGGCCAAAAGGATTTATAAAACCCATTTTATAACCAAAAAGGGCATAACCGGCAATTACCGAAATAAGTTTGGAACTCTAAGTTATATTCAGCCTAAAAATAAATAAAAATCTTTAAAAATCCCAAAATATTATTATATATCAGTGGGTATAAAGTTTTGATATAAAATTTGGGTTTAGTTAGGCTATATGCTAATTACGCTAATTAATTATTAAGAAAGCTTCTAATTACGCTAATGAGCATAACTCTTACTCTAGACCTCAAACTGATGTCAAATTTTGGGTACAAGTTTATAATTCAGTAACTAAGATGTTTACTCTTTTACATTTTCAAAAATCACATTTTATGGATATTTGGGCATAATAGTCAACATATGGCATTTAACGGAAACTTGCATACTAATTAGACAACTAGTGAACTAAGCCGTATAATCACAGGAGGTTATACCAACATGTTACTAGGTCCAAAAGAAGCTCTAAGGAATTCCTACTCTTGGCTAAAACGGGTCAGAACTGAAAGTCAAAGCGAAAGTCAAACTATGTGACTTTCGGTTCCAAACCGGGTCTAATCAGAAAATTGTCGAGTTGAACATGTTGGGACATGTTCTTACGTTGGTTACCATGTTATATTAATGATCAAACAGGTTGCATGTATCCTACATTGCTAATTATGCATTTATTTGGATTTAAACATTCTGTTGACTTTTTAAAGTATACTTTGACTCGACAATTAACATGGTTAGAGTGGGAATCTGGAAATACCCTTTTACGGGTTTGTTACCCACATAATTACCTACTTATAGGTATTTTTAATTCGAGATTTAACTGAGTAATTATGGATTAATCTCGAAGTCAAACCTTAATTACGATAGTTTGACTTTTAGCTAATTAACTAAGCTAAAATGGATTAGGGATGATTAGGATCACTTACAAAGATCCTAAATAGGATTAGAGACTTAATGAGAACTTGTTGCTGTCCAAGGAAGCTCCAGAGAATGCTCCAAGTGAGTGACACAAATGAATGATCAAAGTTCACTACACTTCACTCCCTTATATAGTGACCAAGATGCTCTAGGATCAAGACATGGAAGTCTAGGATGGTTACAAGATCACCCCAGGTGTCCCTAATAGGCTAAATACTGCCTAGAAAGTCCCTTGTTTCGAAAACCATCTCAATAAGGCGGTGCAACAGGCTGAACAGGCAGCTGTCCATTTTCTGCTGCCAGCGACAGGCTTACGGACCGTAAGCCTAAGCTCTTGCGGTCCGTATGCAGCCCTTGCGGACAGTATGCTCAGATGGTTGCGGTCCGTAACCGACCTTTGCTAAATCGCCCAGATATGCATCTTACGGACCGTAAGCCATGACCCTTACGGTCCGTAACCGTTGGTCAGAGGACAAAAGTTTGTAAACTTTCAAGCCTTGACCATGCAATCATACAAGTCCGAATCCATGCCATCTTTCTTAGTTGTGGGGCCTTTTTGCACAGCCATTGCATGCTTGTAAATGCCTTACATGTTTCCCACTTTACTTTGGATTCTTGTGGGAAGATAGAATTGACGGAAAATACAAGAACAAGTCTTGGATTCTTAATAGTTGGACATGTTTTAATTATTTATTCTAATTTCCATTAGAATAGCATTTAAACTAGCATTTTCTTGTAGTAACATTATTAATAGTCTAATCTCCATATAAAGATGGAATTTTATTTATTTAAAAACAACCGGTTAATATATATAAGATGTTTATCAAATGATTTAAGGATCTTGGGATTTATGATTTGGGTCGCTCAGAGATATTTTAATAACATGTCGCCCTTGGGCCGTTCAGAGGTATTTTAAATAACATGACGCCCTTTCATTTAAAATCCTACCATACATCTTTTTGTTTAATCCGGTTTTCCTGACACGTTTGTCTCTCATGGCACGTGTCTTTATTTTATTGGACATGAATTTCCGAGGTGTTACATTAATCCTCATAAACATTCTGTTTTGATAAGGTTTTAGCCTACAAGTGATGAACAAGTTTAAAGCTTGAAGTTTGTGTGATTATAAGGTTAGCTTGGGCTATCCTACTTGAAAATCCACACATCACTTGATGTTTTAGTAGCTAACTTTTAGTTATTTCATTCCTTATTGTATGTATTCATGACCATCCTTGTTGTCCATGACAACTTGTGCCTTGGTGAAACACAAGAGGTTCCTAAATGGAAGATTTATCTTCCTACCTCCTACATGACTTGTATGACATCCTTGTGATAATCTTGGACTAATAACTTATAATATAAACTATATAAGATATATAATACTTATAATAACCAAACTTTTGATGATAACCTAATGGTTATTTGTCAAAATAGTAGGTTACACCACATAAGAACATAATACTCATCACGATTCTAATGGGCATTTTGACCCATGAAAATATTTAAACTCTTTTGAGTTTCATAGTGTCAAGAATGAGTATTTTGTGATTAGATGGTTATTTTCTCATATGTTACTTTCCATATTCCTTTTTATTCCGAATCCTTAATCTTCCGTTATCCTCCAATACTCATACACCTTCGTTTCTTCGTGTAGAAGGACTTGGTGTTCCAACCTCCCACAACAACAACTCTCTCGCGGATTAACAAGTGGAAAGCTTGCAAAAGCGTGAGTATACTTGAACCCCCTCTTTTCATTTACCAGTTTTTGGGGTGTAACATATTTATCTATGAAACTTACGCTTAACTTTATTCGTAAATGCACAAACATTCCTTATACATGCTTGCATACTTGATTACTTGATACATTGAACTTGGGGTTATACGTTTTGTGTTAGACTTATCAGCTTCGATCGAGCCTATCCTTGACATATATAGCAATATAGGATTAACGCACCAACCGTATTCTTGAGGTTATGTTAAGAGCTTATTGCGTTTCATCATTGGTTTGATTTGTTAAACACATGCCGATTTTAATGTTTGTCTTGTATCAATAGCTTGCCATATGGAATCGTTTAAACTCATTTTTATGCTATGTATGTATGAAAACTTGTATACTCACCTTTGCTTTTGCATTGAACTTTATTTTAAACATGTTACAGGTTGAGGATAACGATGCTATGAAATTGAAGTAGCGATGATGCTTAGATACACATATAGATGCCTTAGGTTTTAATATGTTGTATCAATTTTGTCTTTGTTGTTATGTTGTTTTCTTGTATTCAACATGTTGTATTTAAATTTCCATGTAATGTTTGACAATTTGAATTATGAAATGAAAACGGTTTTGATTTAAATATTATCACAAGTAGTGTTATGTGTGATGAGCAATCTTTCTTCGTCCCACTTCGATGTTTCCGCCATTGGTTGGGGTGTGACAGATTGGTGTCAGAGTCATAACTATAGGGAATTAGGTAGAATTTCCATGTTCGACCTAGTCTATATTAGGTACCTCATTTTTTACCATTCTTGTTTCATGCTTAAAATATCCTTCTTCCTACTTTGCTTCTTTTCTCTTCTTCTTGGTCCAAATACTTACATTATGTCTTTCCTAAGACATTTTACACAATACACTTGAAGACTTGAAGACACTCTTAATACAAAAGAGGCGAGTTTACCAAAATAGGCGCGAAACCCATAATTTGGTGAACGACTCTCATCCCGCTTATACTTTATTTTTGCATGAAATTACGCCATTAAGTTAGGAGTGAAATCCACATCTTAATGATAAATTTCCAATTCAAACTCTAGTTGACCCTCGTCAAAGTGTCGAAATTATATTTTGACCCGACGAGTACCAACCACATTAGGGTACGAAATCGTCAAGTTAGGGGTAAAACCCGCACCTTGTCGATTAAGTCCCATTCCTCGATTTTCAATCTCGCCAAAGTTTCAATTGTTTCAATCGATTAGAGACGTGTAGTAACTGGAAGGGTAAGATACCGTTAATTGCTTCTCGATGAGAGTATCTTACCTATAGGCCAAACAAGCCAGTTGCTACTGACCAAACTCCAATTGAAAGAGAAGAAAAGAAGAAAGTCAGAATTACTAAATTATTCGACTCCAGTGTACAAGCCAGAGAATGGTGGTAAACAAAGGGTAGATCTGAAAGAAGAGAGCATCGAGAAGAGCAGAAAAGGAAGAAGAGAAAGAGATAGAGTCTTGGAGACTGAACGTGTTGATTGCGGCTACATCAAAGAGGGAGTTTGTGAATGCATATGTCTGCAGCCTACATCCACGTGTCGTGTCGTGTCGTGTCGTGTCGTGTCGTGTCTAGGTCTATTGTATGTGATTGTATAGATTAGTTTTGATAGTTTAACGCAAGAAAAGGTCGGATTGTTATGTAAAAGACCCTTTCTCACGAAAGAGTCTTTCATGCGAAAGGGACTTAAACCTCTTTCATGTGAATGCGATCCTCTCATCCCTATGGTTTCAGACGACTGGGTTTGTCTATAATTAGGGGCTTGGGGTTCCTCATTTGTAACTTTTGTACTTTAGAGGGGAGACTCTGTCCAATTGGATTCTCGGCATTGTACTTTCAATCTATCAATAGAATCAGTGTTTAAACAGTGTATCTTTGTGCTTGTCAACTTCATACATATATTTCGCACGTGATATGAAGATTACATGACCGACCGGAGCATTCGAGGACCCGAAACGGTCCTCACAATTTCATTTCTAACTCGGAAATGCAACGTTTGAAAGCAAAGTACAACATCTTGAACAAGGAAAAACAAGTACAAAACATAAACAAAATTTAAACTGCATTTCTAGTCTTCCTACTAGATTTCTTTCAATGTAACATCATCAAGTTCATGCAATACATATTAAAGTACATGTCAACACATGAAGTATTGGCAAGCATACAAGGTTGAATTACTAGCAGAAGTATAAAACGGTTTAAATGAATCCACATGGCATAATTGTAAACTAAGACTTATTATTACAATACTAGCATGCAACTTATAATTGTCAACCCAAAGTTACCCACTAGCGTAATGTTGTCGTCGCAACGACAAGACCGTTTTTGTATAACTTAACATGACCTCAAGAATACGGGCGGTGTGTTACTCTTATAGCGCTATACATGTAAGGGATGCTTGTACGAAGTTAATGGTAAAGTATAGAGCAAGTAAGCTTTCTAGCATGTATGAGTTCTAAGCATCACATATTAAGCATGTATAAAGGATTATTCGTATGTGTTAAGTATGTTCGTAAGTGATTGTGTGAGTTTAATAAATCATAAGTATTGCACCCGAAAGTGTTGAAAAATAAAAAGGGGGTTATGTACATTCACGGTTTGCTAAGCTTCCAAAGATAAACGTGAGTTGGCGAGTCGTTGTGGGTGGAGCACCAAAGTTACCCAACATTGGGGAAACGAAGGTGTATGAGTATATGAAGTTCGTAGTGAGTTTGTATTCGGAATTAATATGAAAAGTATATGTGCATGAAAGTATATCTTGCCTAGATACTCGTTTGGACACTAAGTTTTCATGTGTTTTCATAGGTCCTAACTTGCCCACTAGAATCACAAACGAGGAGCCTAAGAACGAAGATGATTTAACCTAAGTCCTTGACATCTAACCATGCCCAGTTAGTATCAAGAATTCGGCTAAAAAGTATATATTATACATTATATAATATAAGTTATAATTTGGTCCATCATGTATTATCATGTAAGTCAAGCATGGAGGTAGGATGATTTCCATCCATTAATCCTCATTATATGATTCAACAAAGCACAAACTTATCAACTTAGTTGATGAGTTCGGTTGGTCATGAATGTCAGATTAAATTTAACTAACTAACTAAAGCAACCAACTGAGCAAACTAGATGCGTACATCTCGAGCATGGAAAATGTTCGAGGACGTGATGTAGCCTTGTCACTTTGCGGAAGTTGTTTTCATACCAAAACGTACAAGTGAGGTAGTGGAACAAGTTTGGAGAGCCAAGGCTTCCATAGTTTACACATTACTCATACACAAGTCTTCCAACATTGAAGGTTGGAAGCTTGGATGGTTTCAACACTTAGAACATTTTGGGCAGAATTTTAAAGAGGTTACAAGTTTTGTTTCTTGGTGAGAGTCAACCACAACACAAACCCACAACTATGATTTACTTAGGAGCAAGGTGGGCATAAGATTTCACCAAGTTTCTAACAAAATACATGAGAAATAAGAATGTAAAGTAAAAAAGTAAGTTAAAACTATCTTGGACCTTAAATATTATGAGGTTCCACCTTATTTTGCCATAGCAAGCTTGTGGAAACCTTCATAGAGATTATCCAAGAAGTTTAGAAAAGAAAATAAGGAGAAAAATGTGACATCTGTGCTTGTGTAATCTTTGTACAAACTCAAAACAATTCTATATCAATAAAATAACGTGTTTTGATCCCAATATTTGTTTAATGATACTTGACATTTTGCACGTTTTGATTTTTGATCGATTTTAAACTCTATATCGCTTTCTGGAAAGTTATACGCAAACTGATGCGTAAACGTAATCAGTTTAACGCAACAAACACTCCGGAACAGCAACATAAGCTTAACATACCTTAAATAACCTTTACATAACTTAGAAATAAGTTTTGAAGGGTTTGGTATGGCAAAAACAAGTTTGTTCGCTTACAGGGACTATTTGCATCAAACTGCAAAAGTCTGTCGTTTCGTATGGCAACGTACATTCCGGAACAGGATCATAAGCTAAACATACCATAAATAACCTTAACATAGCTTAGAAATAAGCTTTGAGTGGTTTGGTGTGCAAAAATACGCTTGTTTGATCATGCAGGGACTAAAAGCGTCAAAAACGGCGTAAGTTTGCATTTACGCGCATATCTTACGTTCTGACCACATCCGGACATCCAAAAATTTTTGTAGACATTAAAATATTTTATTTTAGTGATCGGAATGCAAAAATACCATTCGTCGCGTAATTTGGATCGTTTTCGCGTCCGTTCGAGTTTCGTCGTAATTAGACAAATAACGCGACCGTACGACCAAACGAACCGACATCCGAGATTTTTCCAAGCATATTTTGAGTCCCCTATACTTTGGCGACCTTGTAGAGCCTTGAAAATGGCTTAATGGGGGTCAAACACGTCAAAAATCAGCTTAAACACATGCAGGGACCAAATGTGTAAAAAATGAAACTGTTGCTGAACTGAGGGGATGTCGCAAGCCGCGTAAGCCAGCCCCAATTCCTACGCGGGGTGCGACAGAACCCCCGGTGACAGAAAACTCATTTTCAGCTGCTGTTTGATAATTCAGGGGTTGTTCTTGTAATTTCTTTGTGTAATGACCAAGTTAACACCTCTCCAAGCAAAGGATAGCTGTCATTAACACTTGTATGGTTCAGATTTCTTGCTTGGAGGCCAAATGAACACTTGTAATGATCTTGTTCATCATCCATAAGTATAAATAGCTTGGTCTTTTCACTTGTTTCATTGCTCATTCTCATTTTGGGACTCTAAGCGGAGGATTTCATGCTAAGGAGCCACCTACCTGAGTTCTAAAACCTTCTCTTCAGCCTTTGAACACCTTGTAAGTGTTCTTTCATGGCTTAGTAGTTATTTGCAGCCATTTAGAGCTGAAAGTTAAACAGTTTGACCAACAGTTTGACTTTCGGTTTTGACCATCAATTGGTCAAGTCAAAGTTCAATTGAAATTTGCAACGTGATTGTAATCACGATGGATTCCTGATTACCACGTTGATTAGGCGTAGTGACGAGTCAAAGTTTCGGTCAAAATGCGTATTTACGCGCATTTTGCAACGGAACTACTTTTAGGTATCAAAACACTTTTTTTTGATACCAAATCAGTTTTCTTAGTTAGTTAAACATGTTTTTACATGTTTAACTCGTCACTACTAGTTTAGTGCTTGTTTAGGGTCGTAAGTTAAGCGGTCTCGACAACCGCTTAGACTTTCGAACCCAACCCATTTGGTCGATCATTAGGATCCGACCAAGCATGTTTAGTGATCATAATTGCATAGGGAATAACCTACTGAGGTTATACCTTATGATCACATAGGTTGGTTAGTTATTTGTTAAGTAGATTATATGCCCATAGAAAATGACCAAAATGCCCTTTTGAAGCATAAATTGATATTTGCATATGTGATCAAGTTTTTGACATATAATCTGATCTAGTAACATATTTAGGCATAATTGGTCATGTAAGACTTGACATAGGACTTAGATAACCATCTGACCTTAGTTTTACGCAAACGACGCGTTAAAGTAGCTTAAACTACCGTAACGGGTCGAAGCAGGTGTAACACCCCGTGTTTTTGAAAGTCAAAGTCAAAGTCAAGACTGAAGTCAAAGGAAGAAAAGATCGCTAATTGTGATCTGTCACTCCTTGTTCAGCTATTTTTTTGACTTCTTTGACTGTAGTTAATCTATTTTCATGTTACGTTGGTTGTATTATGTGGAGTATTTATTAAAATCGAAGTAATCGAATGTTTATTGTGCGAAACGCTTTACGATTGTGAATAATAGGAAGTAACAATGCGATAAAGTCAATTAATCAAAAATCGAGCTAATCAAATCATCATCGGACTCGAAACTCGAATTATGCAACTTTGGTGTTATTATACGTGTGTGTGCCTTATGTGTTACTTGTGCGTGTTTACTTTATGTGTGGTAATCAATCGAATCGAAACTTGAAACTCAATCGACTCAATCAGAATCGAATTATCATAATTAGTGGATAAGAGATAGCGCGAGATATAGATGCTTGTATGTTAGATATAGTAGTTGGGATTAAAAGTAATTTGAATAGGAAACTCTATCGTATTCGCATCGTCTTCAATCAAAATCGAAATATCAAAAATCGTCGCACCGAACACTCGAATCAGGCAGCTGAACGATCAGGCTCTCGGCCGATCGAACAGCCCAGCCGATCGGACTGTTGTCCGATCGGACAGGCTGTCCGATCAGGATGCCTAGCCGATCGGCCAGCCCTTTCCTCTTTTGGCAGCCTATAAATACCCCTGTCATTGTCATACTTACCACTTTTGGAAAGCTCTGACCGACCAGCTCGTGCTCTCACCCTTTTTCTCAGATTTCTCTCGATTCCGGTAAGATTTCATCCTAAATCTTGTACTTCCTTGATCTATACGCACTCCTACACCTTTCTATCTTTCAAATCTTAACTTTTAACCGTGAAATCATCAAGATTCAAGTGTTCTAGGATGATGTCATCATGGTGTTCTTGAAGAACTACATGTTTTAGCCTCAATCCACCAAGAATAACTTGGATCTAGCCGATTTCCACATAAACAAACAAAGATCTATGATAGATCTAAACATTCACACGGTGAAAAGGATTGGAAGAAGGTTTTCCAACTTTCTTTCAACTCTTTTACACTCAATGCCTTCAAACCGATAGAGACGAAGCATGGGCCAACTTACTAAACGTTCTAGTAATGGTGCGGTTCAAGATTCAGATTCTAGCCATGAGGTTAACCGACTTCGGGTTAAACATTAAACTCCGTTCCGAACAGTTCACCGACCGGACTTGGGTGATTCGTGTCCGATCAGGAGAAAAAAGTAAGAACGAGAGTCCTATGGTTCAACTCGTTGTCAAAACACCTCAATATAACGACAAACAAATCAGAACAGCCAAGTGATAGGCGAACAGGTCGACCAGGTCAGGAAGCTGACAGATCAGACTGCTGTCCGAACGGACAGCCCAGCCGATCGGTTAGCACATGGCCCCACACTTGAACAATTTCATGAAGTCTAGTATTGAACGAACTACTGTTCGATCGGACTACCGTCAGATTTGAATTACTCTTCGGATCATGAGATACTATGCTTCAACACTTAATCGATTTTCAACTGGTTCGATGCATTTGGAGTGCCACCCGATCGCACAGCCGTCCGATCAGGTGACACCCTACTAAGAACTTGGTTACTAAAGTACCTAACCGATCGATTAAGCCGGCCGATCGAACAGTCCGTTCGATCGATCGACCTGAAAGGTAAGGATACTTCAATAATTTCAAATACTGCAACAAAAACCTCAAAAGGTCAAACCATCATACACAAACACATCCTACTCAAAGGAAGAAACAATCCACTCGAACAGCCATCCGATCGGCCTACCGACCGACCGGACAGGCTGTCCGAACGGAATGCCAACCGAACGGTCAAGCCATTCGATCGGACTACCGTCCGATCGACCAGCTGTCCGACCCTCCAACACTTGTTTTCGTTTTAAGCGTTGCTTATCGTTATGCTATCGAACTATTCAGGCTAACTTTACTCCCAAGCGCTCCCTTCAATCCATCAACCGCTGTGACTATACTCGAACCCTTTTTGCTTTAACACTTTTGGGTGTGACATACGTTACTTATTCTAAATCACAAGCGAACACACACTACTCAATTACTTAAACGCTAATCGTTACCGCATGTATTACGTGACTAAATGAATGCTTGTTGTTATGTTTACACGTGGAATGTTGTCTACCTGCCTTAACGACGATAGAACTATAGTTTGGACTCAGCACCCGTTCACACGGGGGTTGTTAAGGACAATTACTTGCATGGATTACGGTGGTAAACATGTATTGTGAACTGCCTCGGGCAGTCAACCCGCAGTCATTGGTATCGATAGATCCATGTCGATAATTAACATGCTTCATTTTCCTCTGTGTACGTGCTGGTTATGCGTAAACTATTTCGAACTCTATATGCTAATATCAAACTTGTATGCTCACCTTTACATTTTATGTATTGACTTTATTTTAACGTATGTGACAGGTGTTTAAGATGCTTATCTGCTAGGAAGGCGAAGCTAGAATAAGAGTCTAGAGCATAGTTGTCTGTAGATCTTACAGCTTGAGTCTCTAGACACAGATAAACAATATTTATATTTAAATCTGAGTTGTCGGAACAGAATATTTGACTATATGTTATCTGTAATAATTTGTTTGCTATTTTAGGTACGGTATGGGACGTATTACCTAAATTGAATAGTAATAATAATTGTTGTGGAAACTTCTGGACAATCTGTTTCGCTCAGTGCCATGCCCCGATGATTCCGCCATCGGTTGGGGTGTGACAGATTGGTATCAGAGCCATAACTATAGGGAATTAAGCTAGACATGACCTAGTCCAGGTCGATGTCTTAGAGACCTAGACTATAGTTAGGAACCAACAGACCAACTTTATGTGCTATATCCTGTCATATCTCGCTACTCTACACTATCACTGCACTCAAATTTTCAAGAAAAGACAAGCGATTAAGTGGAGATTAGGTGTGAAAACCGCAAACTCTCGACTAAGTTGCTTGATCAATGCTGTTTTACCAACTTATCAATGATTTCTTCATTATTTTTCAATAACGAACGCTTGTTTAACAAGGGGAATTATACCAAATCAGGAGTGAAATCCGCATTTTAATGAATAACCTCCTCAATTTTACTAAAAACAAGGAAGAAATTGCTAAGCTAGGGGTGAAACCCTAACCTTGACAATTTATTCCGACTTTTGCTTATCTCACCAAAGCCTCGACGGACTCCAACGATCTGAACTCATGAGTATGACCTAGGGAATGCGTGCTGAATGACCAAGAATCGAGGCAGGAACACGATCCCGAAAGTCAAAATGTAACGACAAGTCTATTGAGAATAGTCGAATCGCTTTGGGTAGTCGATGTCTAATAGCCGCAGACAATCTACTTCCCGATTTTTATGTGTTTCGATTCTGAGCCCGCAACTGCCGACTCTAATAATTCGTCGATTTTATGTGTTTTTTGTGTAATTATCTGTTTATATGTTTAAATTTTGAAATTTTGAAGAATTATTCGATTTTTGCCATCACTTCGATCGACACACACGACTCGCATTGCACTTCTATCTCAATATGCTAACAAGTCGCTACAAATCTAGACAACACTATGATATGCTATACGACTAAACTCTACTACTCGATATGCTATACGCGACCGATATATACGAACGACTCGCGAACTTTGAATGATAGGTTTCTGTATTCTGACTGCCTCTTAAATGAAAAAGGAACACGCATAATCACAGGAAGGGGGATACATGCAAAATATGTGCTTAGGTGAAATATGTGCTTATGTGATTCTGTGCCTTACGTGAATATGTGATTCTGTGCTCTACGTGAATATGTGTTTCTGTGCTTATGCAATTACGTGGTTATGTGTATATATGACTGTGCTCCTAAGCTTTTGTTATAACTAGACGTGTGCGGTGAGATTCGATTTTGTTGTGTTGAATCCTGAGGTGATGTCTGTTGCAGACAATGTCGTCTAGATCCCGATACCTACTTTCTCACCAAGAAAAGAGAGACAAGCGTCTTGCTGCTATCATCGCCAAACAAGTAGCAAAAGCTGTGAGCGAGGTTTATGAAAACGTCAGCAAATCGTCTGAGGAGTCGAGAACCGAAGCTCCTAAAGATGCTACCAAGGCTGTTTTCAGCTTCAAACAGTTCAAGGCATGCGGACCAAAGGAATTTATCGGAGAAGATGGCCCTGCCGCCATGTTTCAATGGTTTGATTCTGTCGAAGTCACTCTGCGCCAAAGCGGTTGTCCAGAAAATCTCCGTACCCTAAACGCAACTGGCGTCTTCCAGTCCCGAGTTCTAGACTGGTGGACGGCCGAACTGTAAGTCCCGAAAATACGGATCAAACAACGATATCAAACAATCACCAAGGATGGGCGGAATCCAAACTTGATGATGATCAAGAAATCAAGAACAAAGATGATGAAGATTTGAATGTTTATTGATTCAATGCTTAAACTTGCATACAAGGAGCTTGTCTAATACAAGTTTCTAAAACAAGGAACCAACCTAAACCCCTAATTTTCATTAACTATTTATAGGGAGGGTTTCCCCCTAAACCCTAGGCCCATAATTACCCCTAAGCCCACTCTAATACCCACCATCTTCTAGAAGCTTGGTCCATTTAGCCAATCTAACTAATCCATAAACCTATAGGGCCTAACAATCTCCCCCTAGGTTTACTGGATTAGTTGTTGAATCCGTTTGGAGAACCACCTTGCAACGGAGCCGGATCAGCAAACAGACGATTCTTGATTACGTTATCGAGCTTCTTTTCAGCTTATCTTTCACCAGATGTCAGCATACCCGCATCACTTTGTAGTTGTTCGATCGCCTGATCTTTGCTTGATTTTTGAGCTTGCAAAGATGAGATCTGAACTTCTTTCAGGGCAGCGTCGTGTTCCAACACAATCACTCTTCTCTGCAGCTTCGCTACATCAACAGCCGAATCATCATCACTATCTCTTTCTTCAACAAATTCCATCTTGCTGGCGGCGAAACGCATGGCTGCTTCATCATGCTCAGAGAAATCGGCACCACTGGAACTTCCTTCATTGAACCTTATGCTGCTTGAGCTTTCTGGTTGCAAATGAGTTGTTTCAGGCAGATCGAGATCGACATCGAATTTTAAATCAAAATCGAGATCTTGTGTGCTTGTTTCTTGAGTAGCAGCAGTAACTTGTGGATCGGTGGGCATAGTAGGCTATGGTTCTGAGCTTGGGCCAGAGAATGAAAATCAGGGGCAGTTTCGGTTCTTCGTTTCTTGTTGGATGCTTCTTCAGCATCATCTGTCAAATAATCTTCAGTTTCAGGAATAGATACGGAAGGAGGGTTTCCGATACTATCCTTCAAGAATTCAATCAGGGCTTGAACATCTTCAGTCGTCATTTACGTTGATTCTTGAACGGGTTCCTCAACATTTACAGAGACAATAACATCCACATCACTGTTGTCGTCAGATTCTTCTTCATCCATTTCTAACACTTCAGCTTCTATCTCAGCTTTATCAGCAACACTCATGAGTTGCTCGTCATGTTCTTCGGCAACTGTGGCATTCAAAGGCTTTGGTTTGGAAAGTATGAGAACCTGAAAAACCTTGTAATTCGAATAAGTGGTCCGGTAATACAATGAGAGGATCCGAAATGCTTAAGAAAAGAGATTAGTCCGAAATGTGACTCGAAGGAGAAAGTGATTGCCAGTTAATAGTGTTTCGGATTGGGCCTGAGATCAAACGGCCAAGCCCCAACTCGGAACGATGGTCCGAATTACATTCAAGAGCAATGGGCCGGATCTGATTCGTTTTATCCGAAATAGTGGGCCCCAATCCGAAATAGTGGGCCAGATTATTACTTTAATGATTTGCATTTTCAGGACAGAAAATATCTTTATCAAAATCAACGATCCAACCAACCGAGCAACCTTTTTTTAGCAAAGAGATAATCAAAACAAAACAAATTAATAATAGAAAACTAATGGAGGAGTAATATAGGGAGAACCTGCCATGGGATCAAAATCGTTTTCGAACCGATTAAGGGACACTTTTCAGCTCTTCGTTTACTTAGGCTGGTCCACGCAATTGTTGATATGTTTGTCCTCTTAAATCCACCGCTCAAACTTCAACTTTTTGCTTTGTGATACGCTTTTAGGTAGTTTTATACTGTGACATCTGTGTGTCCCATTCCAAGGCATACCCCCGCGATCAAGGTAAGCACAACGGTTCATCGTAGCAGGTGAGTATACTGAGATCATCCTTTTATTCTATTTTTGTATTATTTTTTTTTAATGCCAGACTTCCTGGTGAACAGGTCAGTACTTCCGTACAGCAGAGAGACCAAGGAAGATCCGACAAGAGCCCTTTTATTCTATTTTTTTTGTTTTTTTTTATTTTACAACGCCAGACTTCCTGGTGAACAGGTCAGTACTTCCGTACAGCAGAGAGACCAAGGAAGATCTGACGCGGGCTCTTTTAGCAAGATATGACTGTGCCCAGGTCTGCATATAATCTGGATGCAACAGAGGGACAGTCAGGATGATTTCTCAGTATAAAGACCCGAAACTTCAGATGTTGGCTATCTATCAACGCAGGATTTAAGACCATGAAATCATACACCGTTGGTCTGTTACCCACGAGATGTCCAGTCCATTATGTTTGTATCACTTTTGCTTCTTTTGCTTTTCGAGCGGCAGACCTATCAACACATCGCAGTGGAGCCGAACCTGTTTAACATTGAAACCTTACGTGTGTTAATCAAGTTCTTTAACACGAAAGCTCATTTCATTTCCCTAGCAACTATTTCTCCCCCTCAAACGATGCGTATGTACATATATGTTTTTTTTGTTTTTTTTTTGTTTTTTTTTTTTTTTTTTTTTTTTTTTTTTTTTTTGCTTTTCTCCCCCTCAAACTATGCATATGTACATATATGTCCCTCTTCCCCCCTAAATTTGTGCATCACACTTTATGCGCAAATTTACTTATTTATTTACATTAGTATGAAACCGGTTTTTTTTTTTTTTTTTGTCGCTCAGTCGGTGAAACGTGTCATTTTTAAAAGATCTACTAGCACATTGAATCTCGAGATACTGACAGGTTTAGTAAAAGATCTGCTGAATTAGCATCAGTGTGGATCTGTTTAAGTTTAAACAATCCTCTGTCATAGCAATCTCGAATAAAACGCACCTTGATATCAATGTGCTTGGTTTTAGAGTAATAGACAGGGTTTTTGATAATCTGGATAACGGCAACCTTATCAAAATAAGTAGTAGAGTTTAGATAAGTCAAACCGTAATCCTTGAGCTAGTGTTGTATCCAAAGAACCTGAGAGCAGTAGGCAGCAGATGCTGTAACGCACTTTGCTTCCGCTTCAAAAGTGAGCTGTTGCTTCTTGCACTGCCATGAGGTGAGACTGTCCCCCAAGAATTGGCATCCAGCTGATGTACACTTCATATCCCTGTTTTGACGAACTTGTGTGCCCAGAAACATTTTCACTTCTCCCAACGAGCTCATTTCGAACTTCTTTCTCATCACAAATGCATGTTCCTCATCATAATCCGGACCTTTAACTTGCTCGAAGCAACTTTCTCATACCCGATTCGCTGTGGGATTGTGCACCAGCAACTTCCTTATGCTATATCAGAATGCTCCCCCTCATTTGATGCAGTAGAGTTTGTTGATCACCGGTGGATCTACAGTGCAGTCTGAGAGAATTGCTCCCAGAAACAAAGAAGTTCCTTAAATGTTTGAGAGTCCTGAGGAGACTTCAGTGTTACGTACTCCACCATCAGGGATAGCTATAGCAGGTTCAGAAATCGGCTTCTGAACAGTCGAAAAATGAAGTTGCGAGCCACTCTTGGTGAAGAGAACCTCCATTCTTTTGTCGCACATCAGAGATACGCTCAAAAGGTTGTGCTACAGATCAGGGACATAATTGACGTCTGGGAAGGTGAGAACCCCGTTTCTGGCAGTGCCCTTCATGGTAATTCTTCCAGTTTCCTCTCCCGCGAAGTTGACAAATCCATCGTCGAATACTTTTTTTTTTGTTACTCAACTGGGATAAGTCTTCTGTCACGTGTCTGGAACAACTACTATCGATAAACCAAGGTCTAACGATTGCCCTCCATAGCTGTTCCTGCACACTTAGCGGGATTAATTAGAAACTAGAACCCAGGCCATTGTTGACCTGAGTTGACCATCGCTATCAGTGTAAGAAACCTCACGAAAAATCATGCAACTCTTAACATCGCCGGTGGTTTTTGGCGATGGAGTGGATGTTGATGGTTGCGAACACTGAGACTGGGATCCAGCAAGAACCGTGGGCTTCCAAATCTTAGAGTCAGTGTTGTTGTTTGACATATTTTTCTTTAAAGATGAGACTTTTGACTCCATATGATGTCTTTGGAACCCATTTGTGTTTGAAAACTTTTGATTGTTCTTTTTCGCTAGATTCCAGTCTCCATCAGAAGGCTTAGCTTGAGAAAATCGATTTCCGTCCGATCGATAATGCATAGCCTTTTGATGATGTGTGTTACCAGAGTAGTGAGGCACGAAAGGCCGATTAACACAATTTCTAGCTATGTGCCCCGGAATTCCACAATTAAAACACGTCTGTCTTTTTGAGAAAAAGACATTCAGTTCTGCTTGTGTTATTCTAGGGAACTGATCAAGTCCTTTCCTTTCCTTTGATGATGATTGCTTGTGCGTATGTTTGGTCTTGGAAGAACCCTGCTTACAGTTATCAGCACAAGAGCAAGTATCGACAGCTTTACCCTTCAGCTTAGATTCAGTTTGCTTGAGAGACGGGTTTTCCTTTTGAATTTTCTTTTTCCGTGGTCTTCTATTTTTACGTGACCGTCTTTTCTTTAAAGGAGCAGATTCAGTAGACTTTGCTTCATTTGAAACACTTTTTTCAGAATCTGATCCTTTGGGACCGGGAGTTGAATCATCTGTTGAATTGACTTCCATAGATTCATTTTCCTCAGAAACTATGTTCTCAGGAGTTTCTGCAGAATTGATTTCCACAGATATCTCTTCTTCAGTTTCATCAGTTGAATCAACTGTTGAATTGATTTCCGTGGATCCCTTTTCTTCAGGCTCCAAGATCTCATGAGTTTCCTCAGAACTGGTTTCTATGAATATCTCTTCTTCAGCTTCATCAACCTCTGAGTTTCTGACATCAGCTGATTCTGGTTTCTCAGACGAAGAGCAATCTGTGTTTGAAACTGTTTGGCTCTCTTCGGGCGTTGCACTACTTGAATCTGAGTGTTTGTCACATTCAGAATTTTCAGAAACGCTACGCTCATTATCTGAGGTACCAGAATCTGCAGCTTGAACGTCAGATTCATCAGATGATCCCTGTTCATCAACTTCTTTACTAACACAATCAAACATATCAATTTTCTCATTTTTCTTTTGTTCATGAGTTTCTGATGTATCGGTTGATGTTTCAGACATACTAGAATAGTTGTCTGAATCACCAGAACACATTTCTGAGTCACTTGAAACAAGTGTTTCAAGTTTATCAATCAATACATCAGATTTCCCTGTTAAAGCACTTTCGTCACGATCATAATCTAAAACCACAGCACCTGAATCATCAGTTTTAATTGGAATACCCCGACTCTCAGCATACCAAGACATAACACTGTTCCAAGCATAATGATCGGGTTTGGTAGCATCTGAATCATCAGCAACATCAGCAACGATTGAATGTGGTTCATCATCCACTGCAGACTGCTCTTCAACTGTCATTGATTCTGCACATGAACTAGAACAATTATTATTTTCTAAAGAATCACAATCAGAATTTGACAAAATTTCTTGTGGCTCATTTGCGGATGTTTTCACTGATTCTGTTTCATTCTCTGGTTCATTTTCCTTTTCATATTCGCCAGCTGATTCGTTTGAGCAATTTTTATCCGCATTTTTAACAAAATTCATTGGTTTTTGAAAATCAGTTGGTCTGGCATTCTTTGGTCTGAAGGGCTCCCATGGAACATAGTCACTAGGTTTGCCATACATCATAGTGTCATAATTTTCCATTTCTTGCTCAGTGATTGGCAATCTGGAATAATTATGATTGTATGGTGGCGAAACCTTTTTATACCCCAAACCCTTACCCTTGTTTTCTTGATAGGCCAGTTGCACATCGCACAGATTACGAACAGTGTCACTGGAAGTATCAAACTTTTTAATGTTTAACTCGTTTTGTTTATACTTTCCAGTGAGGAGCTCTAGCTCACCCTTCACAGAGTCACATTCAAGAGTTTTAACTGTGAGTCTATGTTTATAGTCGTGAACCCAACATTGCTGTTGATTCACGTCTCTGTGAAGTTGAGCTATGTCCTTCTTAAGTGCGTCAATCTTTTCATAGAGAATTTTATTGTTCTCTCGAAGACCGATGTACTTTGCCATGACACTGTTGTAATCATCCATCATTTTAGAATTGAGCGCCCTCAGTTGTGCAACCCTATTCCTGCAAGGTTCAGTACACAACAGATAGTTGACAGTGTCAATGAGCGATCTTGGTTTATCTAGCTGACTTTGTGCTTGGGGTTGGGGTGCTGGACTATTGACTGCAGCTTGCTGGGCTTGAGGTTTCTGTTTCACCACTTCATCGGGATAAGATTCTTTTGACTGTGCGTATAAATCTTGGTTTGATTGTAAATGATCCCACAGCCAAGAAACAAAGGAGTCTTTATCATTACCCAAAAAAGTATTCATCCCATTTCTTACTCCCTCTTTTCGTCCCCCTCTTTTAAGCGAGCGCATCACAAATTCCACGACAGGATCAACATTGTATTCTCCTATGAACTCATTTAGCTTTTCTTTCACTCGATCCTGCAACCTTCCAGCTCCATCTTCAGAAATAATGATTTCAAACCGCGAATCGTCAGCATTATCCATCACGTTCTGGTTCGGGTTTTGGTTTTGTTTTTGTGTCTGGGGTGCAGTGCTGTTAACGGTAGTTTGGATAATTTGACTGAAGACAATGTTCGGATTTGCATTCGTCTTTGGATTACATACTGGACTGAAAACAATGTTTGAGTACTGAGTTTGGGCTGTAGACATCTTCGAACACTTTGCAATCGAACGATCCCGCTTTGTGTACCGAATCTCAAATCCTGTCAAAACTAATACCGCAAAACAAACAAACCCTTTTTTTTATAAAAATGATTTTTTTTTTATTATTTTTATACTAATATAGGTTATATATTATAATTTTTTTATTTTCTAAATAATAAATTTTTTTTTTTTAACTTTTAAACTAATAAGATTTAACCTTTTTTTTTAATATATTATATAAACCTTTTTTAATTAATTTTAAGATATATATTAAAGAAAACTAATTTATATTTTTATATTATAATTATATTATATTAATAATTATGTAATGATTACCTAATGATTTATAATTATTATATAATTAATAACCTAAACGACAAAACAGTGTCGTTTGTTATCTTCAATCCCAAAACCCTAATTTTTTTTTTTTAAAACGCCGCCGCTAAAATGGTTAACGACCGGAGAACAAGTGATGGCGGACCGGAGATGGATGAATGCGGTGAACGGCGGAGAACGATGGATCGGAGTCGGAGTGGGTGATTGAACGGCGGTGATCGATGGATCGGAGAAGATGATCTGAAACGGAACGTCGAACGGAGGTGAAAGTGGTGATCGGAGACGATGCACAAAAGTGGTTGTCGGAGAAGTTTATCGGAATGAGACGGAGATGGCAGTGGGACGATGACGGCGAACGGCGGTTGTAACAGAGGGTGTCGGAACGATGGATGAACGGAGGTTTAAGTTCAGGTGACCGGAGGTTTATCGGAACGATGATGACAGATGATGATGGATATGGAGAATGGTTAACGGTTTATGGAGATGAAGGTGACTTGAACAGTGATGATGATGGAGCTAATGTTTTCCGGTGATGAACGGATGATGATGATTGTTGTTGAGGAAAACGATGATAGAGACGATGACGGTGATAAATGATATAACGGTGGTCTTTAACCGGAGATAAGATGGATGATTACGGATGAAGGAAATCGATTACGGATGAAGGAAATGATTCCGAATGATAAACGTTGAAAGATTACGGATTAATTTCGGATATGATTCTGGATGAATACGGATGGAAGGAAGATGAGCATACGATGATGTACAATGATGATTACGGATGATGAATGTTGAAGATTACGGATGAAGATGCGATCCGAGATGCGAGTTGTTGATTACGGATTAATCACGGATGAAATCGACAACGATGTCTGATTGAATGTTATGAAAAGATGATGATACGGATCGATTACGGATAAGCATCAGATTGTGAAGGTGGTTGACTCGAAATGAAGGTTGTTTGATTGTGGATGATTTCGATGTACTGATGAAGAATTAGGATAAGATGATGTCTGCTGTACGATGATGATTATGTATGATGACAGATGAATTGCAGTCCGTAATGATGATGTCGGATAAGATTAATGACTGGATGATTTGTACGATGAAGACAGAATCAATTTTTGATTGATTTTAAACAGTAAAAAAAATCAACCTCAACTTTTAACACTTTTCTAAATAGATTAAGAAGCAAAATATGATGGTTTTTGAAGATTTTGGATGAACAAAATGAAGAACACGAAGAACGAGATGAAGAACTTCAACAAAAATGCAGAATTTCTTGATGTTTGATATCAAATTGGCTCTGATACCAATTGTAAGTCCCGAAAATACGGATCAAACAACGATATCAAACAATCACCAAGGATGGGCGGAATCCAAACTTGATGATGATCAAGAAATCAAGAACAAAGATGATGAAGATTTGAATGTTTATTGATTCAATGCTTAAACTTGCATACAAGGAGCTTGTCTAATACAAGTTTCTAAAACAAGGAACCAACCTAAACCCCTAATTTTCATTAACTATTTATAGGGAGGGTTTCCCCCTAAACCCTAGGCCCATAATTACCCCTAAGCCCACTCTAATACCCACCATCTTCTAGAAGCTTGGTCCATTTAGCCAATCTAACTAATCCATAAACCTATAGGGCCTAACACGAACGAAACAAACACGGGAATGATGCAGCTTATGAGCTGACTTGGGAAGAGCTGAAAGCCACCATGATGGACGAATTCTGCCCTCCCCATGAACGCCAAAAGCTGGAGGACGAGTTTTGGAACATCAAGCAGAAAGATGGAGACAACGCTGCCTTGACTGCTCGCTTTAAGCAGCTCAGCATTATCTGTCCCGACCAAGTCAAGACGCCCGAGATAGCGATCAAGAAGTACATTCGAGCTCTACCCGATTGTGTTGCCGACTTTGTTCATGCTGCCAAAACATCATCGATCGAGGAGACTTACTTGCTTGTTGCCGAGATCAACGACAAGCGGGTAAAATCTGGTTTCTGGGATAAGCCCTCAAAGTCTCTGCATCAAGCTACAACTGCACCGACCGCCGACACCGGCACTACTCAACCATCCAAGTCATAACGCCGAAAGAAGAAGCACAACAGCAGCTCCAGCAACAAGAACTGTGCTATCACTACCACCACTGCTCCTCTGCAAGCCATAACGGCTCAACAGCAGTCTCACCATCGACCAGCACGAGTGACATATGCACCGCCAGCAAAGCGTGCATACACAGGCCCCCACCCGCTCCGCCCGACATGTTCGTATCATCATCCGGTGGGTCTCGCCTGTCGTTTCCGCGCTCATTGCAATTTGTACGATCATTTCACTACCAACTGTCGTTATGGTCCCCGTAACACCGCAACTCCTGCCAATGCTCATCAAGCTCTACTCCCAGCCCCGCAAGGCCAACATGCAGCTCAAGCACCCGCGGACAATGCTCGAGTCTGCTTCACATGTGGTGATCCTAACCACTTTGCAAACATGTGCCCGAACAGGGTTGTAAAGCAAGAGCCCCAACAGCAGCAGCAACAGCCTCAGCAGCAGCAACAAGCAGTACACGCCAGAACCTTCAACATCAATGCTCGACAAGCCCAGGCTAACAACAACGTGGTTAATGGTACGTTCCTTGTGAATGGTATTTATGCATCGTGTTTGTTTGATACTGGAGCCGATAACTGCTTTGTGTCGTTTGAATTCGAGAAGCTCCTTAGTCGTAAGCGCTCTTATCTCCCCACGTCATTCGAAGTTGAAGTCGCTACTGGAAGAACCGTCGCCGTTAACTCTGTTCTCCGTGATTGTACACTCGAGCTCAACAATCACATCTTCCCAATCGACCTCATTCCGATGCAACTCGGAAGTTTTGACGTCATAGTAGGCATGGACTTTCTACACGAAAACCATGCCGAAGTTGTGTGCTTCGATAAAATGATTCGATTCTCGCTCGCGAATGGTGATTTATTATGTGTGTATGGCGAAACAGCTTCAAAAGGTCTCAAGCTTATGTCATGTGTCCAAGCTAGCAAGTATCTCCGCAAGGAATATAGAGCTTTCTTGGCCAATATTGTAGTAGCGGAGAAGGAAAAGAAAAAGAAGGCAGAAGTTAAGAATGTTCCAGTGGTCCGTGAATTTCCTCAGGTGTTCCCTGATAATCTTCCTGGACTACCGCCAAGTCGTGATATCGACTTCCGTATCGACCTCATTCCTGGAGCTAATCCTGTCGCCAAAGCCCCTTATCGACTCGCGCCATCCGAAATGCGGGAACTCTCGAACCAACTCCAGGAATTACTTGAAAAAGGCTTTATCCGCCCGAGCACCTCTCCTTGGGGCGCGCCTGTCCTTTTCGTTAAAAAGAAGGATGGGTCGTTCAGGATGTGCATCGACTATCGGGAATTGAATAAGTTAACCATCAAGAACCGTTATCCCCTACCTCGTATCGATGACTTGTTTGATCAGCTACAAGGTGCTACGTGTTTCTCGAAGATCAATCTACGTTCAGGCTATCATCAATTACGCATTCAGGAAGAAGATATTCCTAAAACCGCTTTTCGCACTCGATACAACCACCACGAGTTCGTTGTTATGCCTTTTGGCTTAACCAACGCACCCGCGATTTTCATGGATCTGATGAATCACGTGTGTAAGCCATTTCTAGACCGTTTCGTCATCGTGTTCATCGACGATGTCTTGATCTATTCCAAGTCGAAAGCCGAACATGCGCAACATCGATGTTTGGTTCTCGAGCTACTCCAGGGGAACCAACTCTATGCCAAGTTCTCCAAGTGCGAATTCTGGCTGAAGGAAGTTCAGTTTCTGGGTCACATCGTTAATAGTCAAGGTATTCATGTCGATCCCGCGAAGATTGAAGCAGTTAAGAGTTGGATTACGCCCAAGAACCCGTCTGAAGTTCGTTCCTTTCTCGGATTAGCGGGCTATTATCGACGATTTATCGAAGGATTCTCTAAAATCGCTGTGCCGCTTACCGCTCTTACCCATAAAGACAAGCCTTTTGTTTGGGGAACTGAATAAGAGTCTACCTTTCAAGCCCTCAAGCATATGCTTTGCAATGCTCCTGTTCTCACATTGCCTGATGGAAACAACGACTTCATTGTCTATTTTGATGCTTCCAACCTTGGTCTTGGTTGTGTTCTTATGCAGCGGGACAAGGTTATAGCTTACGCATCTCGTCAGCTCAAAGTCCACGAGAATAACTGTACAACCCATGATCTCGAGCTAGGCGCGGTTGTTTTTGCGTTAAAGATATGGCAACACTACCTGTATGGTACCAAGTGTACGATCTTCACTGATTACAGGAGTTTACAACACATCTTTAATCAGAGAGAACTTAATATGCGTCAACGCCGATGGATAGAACTTCTTAACGACTACGACTGTGAGATTCGTTATCACCCAGGCAAAGCAAATGTTGTTGCCAACACACTCAGCAGACGGAGTTATTTGCTTAGTATTCGCAATACTCAAGCCCAACTGTCACACCCCGAATTTCCACGTGTCACCGGTGGGCCCGGTGGGGAGTATCGTGACGTAGTTGATAACATCATAGTCAAACAACACAATTTATAAATGCACAGCGGAAGCAAAAGATAATATTTTACAATCCGAATATAAAGTAATATCAAGTATTACAACGGAAAGTAGAGGATCCACAGGCGGATCTTAAAAATTAAGTATTGTTCAACAGACTTTAGACGCCTAGAATTTGCAAGATTCCTTATTAACGCCCTGAGCAGCTTCCACCCTATTACGTACTTGTACCTGTCACTTAGACTTTGGAAAATACGTCAGTTTTCACTGGTAAATACACTCAACTGACTCATTTGAAAAGAGTTTATGAAAATTGGTTTAGGCGCACAAGCCACAAAACTATTTTGACACTTGATTAAGATGCACAAGGCAAGATTAATCTTTTATACTTGGGACAAACTATATCTTATGTTATCAGTTTTACATAACTTGCTCTACATACGGGGCCCGGTCCTATGCCGGTTCAAGATTAACCGACACACCACTATTCCCCTATTGGGAATCCCTTATTGGGTATAATCAAATAATAAGCATAAAGCATCTGTCAGGTGTATGCCTACACCCCGTGCTTAGGTCGTGGCCATTGCAATTAATGAGTCAAGGATATCCAGGACACGGTCGCATTAACCCCCAATGTTTCAGTCAAGCAATACGAATTAAAAACAGGTTATTTGGATTTCCCGACACATTGGTCTTCGAATCCCATACCTGACCATGCGGTATTTATATTACCGTATCCCAAGCCCGTAATAGGGAAAATAAGTTAAGAGTATTTACCTGAGCTAGCTCCTGTCTTAAATAGCAAGAATTATAATAACTCAGCCGTATTCACTTAAGTAAGCGTAGGTACAATTTACCGGAAGGCTCTAGTCTGGAACGATGGTATAAATAACCAATTAGAATACTAACGGGTCTTTAATTAAGCCTAAGCTTAGACCGGTTAGTTTTAAGGAAATATACGGTTCAAGCGCATGATTAAGCGAAGACCGGATAGAACGTGATTTAGACCCGACAAGTTTGAATACTTGTATAATATGGGTATACTAAATACATTCTGGATTTTGAGACAAAAATGATAACGTTTGACCCGTTTCGGTCAACTTACGCAAACTAGTTACGTAAACCGAACCGAACGCAAAAAGGGCGTTACGGGTAGCCAAAAGAGTCATATGCAAGTTCCCTGAGATAATATGCTTTAAATATGATATAATATCAGCAAGTTATGTTCTATTATGCCCCGAATAAATTTAAACTCAATTTATGCCTCATAAGGGCATTTCGGTCATTTAAAAGATTATAAAAGAGTCAAATTAGCAATCTGAGTTTTGGGTCTGGTTTATACCGTAAATATACTTCATTTAACATATTATAACAGTAGGGTATGACCCATATACCAAACTTAACATTTAAAATCAAACTATGCACCGTAGGGGTATTTTAGTAATTTCACAAGGGCTAAAAATGCTAAAACTGGAAATTTGAGTTCATATACTTATACTTACTGTTATTATATGAAATTATACTAATTACATCAGTAGGTATAAGTCTTATATGTTAAAAATAGGTATAACGCTTACTATGCGTTAAAATGCTAAAAATGCGATTTAACGCCGTTTCCGGGTTTTCAAAAGAAAGCTGAGATTTTTATATTTCCAGAATGCTTAAAATAATTTATTTAACAAATAAAATCAGTAGAAAAAGGTTTCGGGTCAAAAGAATGTATAAAACTCATTTTATGGCCTAAACGGTCAAAATCGGCATTAACCGAATTGACTAAGCGATCTAAGATACGATCAGCCAAAAATTTAATAAAAATCATCAAAAATCCCAAAATAATATATAACATCAGTGGGTAAAAAGTTTTATACCAAAACGTGGCCTGAAATGGGTTATACGCAAAATGCGCCGATTATGTAATAATAAGATATAGTTTTACGCTATTGGCCATAACTCAAAATCTGGACCACCAACTGGTCACAAATTTTCGGTGCAAGTTTATATATTAGGAATAAGGATTTCTACTCTTTCACTTTTCCAAAAATCACGTTTTATATCAAAAAGGGCAAAATAGTCAACTTTATGCATAAATCGGAAACATGCAAATGAATCGGCTAAGCATAGACTCAGGCAACAAAAATTCCAGAAAGTTTTACCAAAATAAAAATGGTCAAAAATACTCTCCAATACAGATCTCAAACATGCATGTACGAATCCGAATCGATGGTCTACGAAATAGTCGTTTTACAAGACTTTCGGTTCCGATTCGTATCTATACTAAAGATTGTCGAGTTGATCATAGTAAAACACATTCTTATATTCATTATAAAGCTATTTTTAATGATCAAACGGATTGCATGTCATCAACATTACCATTTAAGCTATTTTTCACAAAAATCATTTTTGTTGACTTTTTAGAAACAAGTTTGACTCGACAATTAGCATGCATAAAGTGGGAATCAGAGAATACCCTTTTGAGGGTTTGTTTCCCACATAATTACCAACATAAGTGTGGTTTCAATTTGAGAAATGACTGAGTGAAACTCGTTTAATCAGAAAGTCAAAGTGTATGAACAATCAGTTTGACTTTTACTAATAATCGATGCAAGAACGAATTAAGGACTGAATTAGAAGCTTACAAAGGTCCTATTGATGCTTAGTTAACACTAGGATGTTGCCTTGACGTTCAGATTTGCTCCAGGAAGTTGTCTTGAGAGTTTTACAAGTTGGATGTTCTTGATCACAATGTATGAGCTCAAAGAAATGAGCTTTTGATCTGTTTTATGGATGAAATCAGAGGTAGTAGCAAGTTCTCAGTAGCCTAGGCATGCAAGGACTTTCATTGGATCAAAAGAGAGGTGATAACAGCTGTTTACAACTTCAAATTCGGACCCAAAATGGTCATTTTCGCGATTTCTGTTACTGGTAGTCCCACGCGGCCCGCCTGGGCATGTCCAGGCGGGTCGCCTGACCCTCTGATCAGCCAAACAAGTTTCAAACATGGCAGCTTTGGTCCCTGAACTTGCATGCGATGTTTCGGCTGCTTATTTTGACTCGTAAACCCCCAAACTTGGTTTTTAAGAACCTTGGGACATTTACCTACATGGTAATGTCCTCGGATAACTTTGCGCTCAACCGAAAAACCATGAAATTCGACGTTGACGCTTTTAGTCCTTCAAGTACGGTTTTGGCCATAACTTTCTCATACGTTGACGAAACTTCATGAAATTTTTACCACAGATTCTAGTGAGTATATTTTAGCTTCTCAAAGCTTCGGGTCTGCCAAAAGTTCACTCAGAGGTATAAATTAAACATGTTGACACTTTTGGCCCCTATAGTTTGCAATTCCTCACTTTTGTGCAATTTCTGCGTCGTATGATCCATGAACCACCCGTTTAAGGTTATGAACATTATGTAGGGTTATCATAGAGTCTATTTATCCATTGTTGACACTTTGGACCCTTACGTTCCATAGTTTTCACTGTTTGTCACTTTTAGTCCCTCTAAAGTCTGTTTTCACATACCGGAACCTTATGACACGTGTCAAGACATTATTGGACGAAATTTTTCGAGGTGTTACACCAACACGATCTCGAAACCCTCATCCGCGAAGCCCAGCATGCTTGTTTTAATGAACGTACATTGAAGAAGGAGAGAATCTATCACGATGGAGCTCAGCTTGTAAGCAAATCAAATGGGATCTTCTATTTTCTGGATCGAATTTGGATCCCTAAGAGGACCGAATTGTGAAAGATTTTAATGGATGAAGCCTACAAATCCCGATATTCTATTCATCCCGGTGTTGATAAAATGTACCAGGACCTTCGCTACAAGTACTGGTGGCCGGGTATGAAAAAGGATATCGCTCTTTATGTCGGAAGTTGTCTGACTTGTGCAAGAGTCAAGGCTGAACATCAAAGACCCTCTGGCTTACTCGAACAACCACCAATCCCAATATGGAAATGGGAGAGTATAGCTATGGATTTCATAACCAAACTTCTACCCATGCCATCAGGTCACGACAACATTAGGGTTATAATCGATCGTTTGACCAAATCAGCTCACTTTTTTCCAATACGAGAAGACTACAAGGTAGAACGATTAGCCCGAATCTACACCGACGAGATCATCTGTAATCATGGTACACCTCGTGACATCATATCTGACCGTGATGCTCGGTTTACCTCGCAATTGTGGGAAATGTTTCAGGCGGCTCTTGGTACGTCGATTAACGTAAGTACCGCATTCCATCCTCAAACCGACAGACAGACTGAAAGAACGATCCGCACCCTTGAAGACATGCTCCGTGCGTGTGTCATAGACTTCGGTGGTAATTGGAATAAATACCTGCCGTTAATCGAATTCTCGTATAATAACAGTTATCATACCAGCATCCAAATGGCACCATTCGAGGCTTTATATGGAAGAAGATGTCGATCGCCGATTGTATGGCATGAGATCGGTCATTCACAACTAACCGGTCCCGAGTTACTACAAGAAACGACTGACAAAGTCCTCCAGATCCGAGACAACTTGTTGAAAGCTCAATGTAGACAGAAAAGTTACGCCGATAGAAGACGCAAGCCCCTTGAATTTGACGTTGGTGACTACGTACTCCTAAAGGTATCACCTTGGAAGGGTGTGGTCAGATTTGGCAAGAGAGGGAAACTAGCGCCTCGATATGTTAGACCTTTTAAGATTCTGGAAAGGATCGGAAAAGTCGCCTACAGACTCGAACTACCAGAGGAACTTAGTAACGTCCACCCGACTTTCCATGTGTCAAACCTCCGAAAGTGTCTGGCTGAGCATGATCTAATTGTACCCCTCGACGACCTTCAAATCAACGAAACGCTACACTTCGTGGAGAAGCCTGTCGAAATCATGGATCGCCAAACCAAGCAACTCAGACGCTCGCGCATTCCTATCGTGAAAGTCCAATGGGAAGGCAAACGAGGCGCAGAGTTCACTTGGGAACTCGAAAGCGACATGAAGGCGAAGTACCTGCAGTTGTTCAAGTGAAAGTCTAGAGAGAGAAAGACCTCAAACGTGATTCACGGTGTTGTGCAGCTTTCAGCCTAATTTCGGGACGAAATTCCCTAAACAAGGGGAGGCTGTAACACCCCGTGTTTTCGAAAGTCAAAGTCAAAGTCAAGACTGAAGTCAAAGGAAGAAAAGATCGCTAATTGTGATCTGTCACTCCTTGTTCAGCTATTGTTTTGACTTCTTTGACTGTAGTTAATCTATTTTCATGTTACGTTGGTTGTATTATGTGGAGTATTTATTAAAATCGAAGTAATCGAATGTTTATTGTGCGAAACGCTTTACGATTGTGAATAATAGGAAGTAACAATGCGATAAAGTCAATTAATCAAAAATCGAGCTAATCAAATCATCATCGGACTCGAAACTCGAATTATGCAACTTTGGTGTTATTATACGTGTGTGTGTGCCTTATGTGTTACTTGTGCGTGTTTACTTTATGTATGGTGATCAATCGAATCGAAACTTGAAACTCAATCGACTCAGTCGGAATCGAATTATCATAATTAGTGGAGAAGAGATAGCGCGAGATATAGATGCTTGTATGTTAGATATAGTAGTTGGGATTAAAAGTAATTTGAATAGGAAACTCTATCGTATTCGCATCGTCTTCAATCAAAATCGAAATTTCAAAAATCGTCGCACCGAACACTCGAATCAGGCAGCTGAACGATCAGGCTCTCGGCCAATCGAACAGCAGTCTGATCGGACAGGCTGTCCGATCGGGATGCCTGGCCGATCGGCCAGCCCTTTCCTCTTTTGGCAGCCTATAAATACCCCTGTCATTGTCATACTTACCACTTTTGGAAAGCTCTGACCGACCAGCTCGTGCTCTCACCCTTTTTCTCAGATTTCTCTCGATTCTGGTAAGATTTCATCCTAAATCTTGTACTTCCTTGATCTATACGCACTCCTACACCTTTCTGTCTTTCAAATCTTAACTTTTAACCATGAAATCATCAAGATTCAAGTGTTCTAGGATGATATCATCATGGTGTTCTTGAAGAACTACATGTTTTGGCCTCAATCCACCAAGAATAACTTGGATCTAGCCGATTTCCACATAAACAAACAAAGATCTGTGATAGATCTAAACATTCACACGGTGAAAAGGATTGGAAGAAGGTTTTCCAACTTTCTTTCAACTCTTTTACACTCAATGCCTTCAAACTGATAGAGACGAAGCTTGGGCCAACTTACTAATCGTTCTAGTAATGGTGCGGTTAAAGATTTGGATTCTATCCATGAGGTTAACCGACTTCGGGTTAAACATTAAACTCCGTTCCGAACAGTTCACCGACCGGACTTGGGTGATTCCTGTCCGATCAGGAGAAACAAGTAAGAACGAGAGTCCTATGGTTCAACTCGTTGTCAAAACACCTCAATATAACGACAAACAAATCAGAACAACCAAGTGATAGGCGAACAGGTCGACCAGGTCAGGAAGCTGACCGATCGTACTGCTGTCCGAACGAACAGCCCAGCCGATCGGACAGTCAGCCGATCGACCAGGCCAGCCGATCGGCTAGCACATGGCCCCACACTTGAACAATTTCATGAAGTCTAGTATTGAACGAACTACTGTTCGATCGGACTACCGTCCGATTTGAATTACTCTTCGGATCATGAGATACTATGTTTCAACACTTAATCGATTTTCAACTGGTTCGATGCATTTGGAGTGCCACCCGATCGAACAGCCGTCCGATCAGGTGACACCCTACTAAGAACTTGGTTACTAAAGTACCTAACCGATCGGTTAAGCCGGCCGATCGAACGGTTCGTTCGATTGATCTACCTGAAAGGTAAGGATACTTCAATAATTTCAAATACTGCAACAAAAACCTCAAAAGGTCAAACCATCATACACAAACACATCCTACTCAAAGGAAGAAACAATCCACTCGAACAGCCATCCGATCGGCCTACCGACCAACCGGACAGGCTGTCCGAACGGAATGCCAACCGAACGGTCAAGCCGTTTGATCGTATAAGCATTTCATAGCAGCCCAATAGTAGACACGTAAACAAGTCCAAGTATCCGGCCCAATCAGTTGGGCTCGTGACAGTGCAAGTCCGATAAAATGTGCAAGTGTTCATGGCCTCGAGTCGAGACTAACGATCTCGAGTGGTATTGGTTTCGGGGTCTCGAGTCGCAACAAGGAGGTCTCGACTAGTGCATATATCACTCGAGACTGGGTGGTCTCGAGTCAGGTCTCGAGTCGCAATAGGACTCGCAATAGGGGTCTCGGGTTGTGCTGTTTTGTGTCGGTGTTGAGGTCTCGAGTCGAGACTAGGAGTTCTCGACTCGCAACCTGTGTCGAGACAAGCATGTAACAGACTTCCTGATTTCCATAATTTGCAGCTCAATCAGTTCCGTAATATTAGCAAACAGATTTAGCAGTTTCACAATTCAGATCTATCAACATAATTTTCAACTATCCATCTAGCATACCATCGATCAAACAGGGCAATCTATTCGTTAATTTACATGAACTCTATTCACATTCGAGTATAAACAATTACTTAACAAATCATACTTGGTTCGAATACATGAACATACAGCCGATTACCTACATTCGATACTAAATCATCATGCAAATAAATCCGAAAACAAGACATGATAACCGATTAACATCATCGTACAAATCCGGTTCACAAGAACATCATTACATAAACATTATTATTCATCCTACCATTATATCGAATCATGGAATCATAACAACATGTGACCAAGCATAAATAGTGAAATACTAACCGATTAAGAGTAGGAAAGGGTGATCCGAATAAAGATCTTCGATAGCACGGGTGTGCTTGCCGTCGGGTATGTGAGGGAGAGAAAGAGGGCACTAGGGTTTGAGTGTGTTATTGCTTTACAAGTTGTGAAAGGTAAAACCTTTTCCTCCTAAGTGTTATACGCTCAAGGAGAGTGCCGACCCATCATGGGATGCCCCCCTTCGGTCCGAATACAAAGAATACGACCCCTAGTGGGCTTGTGCGATTGGGTGTAGTGTTGTGCGATTGGATCATGTTGTGCGTTTAATACAAACATTCAATAATGTACATACATGCACATAATAACATGCAATAAATCAAAGCTCGTATAATCGCAACACGTTCACATATGTTACACAAAGTAGGTTCGAAACACGAGTTGTCACATTATCCCCAACTTAAAAGAAATTTCGTCCCGAAATTTGGTACGCACTCACTGAGGAAGCTAGGTAGGTTATATCGTTCACTGGTTTTCCTGGGGTGTCACATCCTCCCCCCGTTGATCTGGAATTTCGTCCCGAAATTCCGCAGTAGTAGCTTCAGCCTCAGTAGTGGTTGTATTGGTTCCGAATAACTGGGGATACTTTTCTGTCATCTGGTCTTCGCGTTCCCAGGTGTACTCTGGGCCACGTTTGGAGTTCCAACGAACTCGGACAAGAGGGATTCTCTTGTGTTTGAGGACCTTAACATCCCGGTCCGTGATTTCAACTGGTTCCTCCACGAAGTGCAGCTGTTCGTCGATAGTGAGCTCTTTCAAAGGAATTACGAGGGTCTCATCTGACAAGCATTTCTTCAGATTCGACACATGGAATACGTTTTGAACTGCCCCGAGTACAGCTGGTAGGTTTAGCTTGTAGGCCACTTTGCCAATCTTCTCAATGATTTCAAATGGTCCGACGTACCGCGGATTTAGTTTGCCCCGTTTGCCAAAACGTACCACACCCTTCCAGGGTGAGACTTTAAGTAAAACCCGGTCCCCGACCTGAAATTCCAATGGCTTTCTACGCTTGTCCGTGTAGGCTTTCTGACGGTCGCATGCTGCCGCCATGCGTTGTCGTATTTGTGCAATCTTTTCCGTGGCGTCCACTACAATCTCTGGACCCGTGATCTGACTATCCCCCACCTCTGCCCAACAGAGAGGTGACCGGCATTTACGCCCGTACAATGCCTCGAATGGAGCGGCTTGTATGCTGGTGTGATAACTGTTATTATATGAGAACTCCACCAAAGGGAGGTGCTTTTCCCAGCCGTTGCCGAAATCAATAACACATGCCCGAAGCATGTCTTCAAGAGTTTGGATCGTTCGCTCAGACTGCCCATCCGTCTGAGGGTGATACGCTGTACTCATGTCTAACCGTGAGCCGAAAGATTTATGCATCGCTTGCCATAGCTCTGACGTGAATCGTGCATCCCGATCCGAAATGATAGAGGTGGGCACCCCGTGCCTCGAAACGACTTCTTTAAGATAAGCGTCTGCGAGAGTGGAGAACTTATCCGTTTCCTTTATGGCTAGGAAGTGTGCAGACTTGGTGAGTCGATCCACGATCACCCATATGGTATCATTCCCACGCTGGGATCTGGGTAGGCCAGTAACAAAATCCATGGAAATTTCTTCCCATTTCCACTGCGGTATTTTGGGTTGCTGAAGTAGGCCCGCTGGTTTCTGATACTCCACTTTGACTTTTGCACATGTCAAACACTTGCCGACGTAAGTAGCGATGTGGGCCTTCATGCTAGGCCACCAATACGTCGTCCTGATGTCGTGATACATCTTATCCGAACCTGGATGTATCGAGTAGCGAGACTTGTGTGCTTCATCCATCACCAGTTCTCGTAAACCGCCATATAGTGGGACCCAAATACGCCCTGTTACATAGTAGGCGACGTCTTCCTTTTGTTCCATTTGTTGCCTTGAGCCGCGTAAGGCTTCAGCCTTGACGTTTTCGGGTTTTAATGCTTCTATCTGAGCAGTTCGTATCTGTGCAGGAAGACTAGACTGAATAGTGAGCTGTAAGGCTCGTACGCGCCTAGGTGTAGTATCTTTTCGACTGAGGGCATCTGCCACAACATTGGCCTTGCCTGGGTGGTACTTGATGGCGCATTCGTAATCGTTCAGTAGCTAAACCCATCGACGTTGACGCATGTTCAATTCCTTCTGCTTGAAGATATGCTCGAGACTCCTGTGATCGGTGTAGATTGTGCACTTGGTACCGTATAGGTAGTGTCGCCATATCTTAAGCGCAAAAACAACAGCTCCTAGCTCTAAATCGTGCGTCGTGTAGTTCCGTTCATGAACCTTGAGTTGGCGCGAAGCGTAAGCAATGACCTTGTCGCGCTGCATTAACACACATCCAAGACCCTGGATGGATACATCACAGTAAACCACGAAGTCGTCTGTGCCCTCTGGCAATGAGAGAATAGGTGCACTGCAAAGTCTATCCTTTAGGTGCTGAAAAGCGGCTTCCTGAGTATTACCCCAACGATAGGTGACACCCTTCTGTGTCAGTAGTGTAAGCGGCTGAGCAATCTTTGAAAAGTCCTTGATAAACCGTCAGTAGTATCCCGCCAAACCCAATAATTGGCGGATTTCAGTTGGTGTACGCGGTGCAGGCCAGTTCCTGATCGAATCTACCTTGGATGGATCGACATGAATCCCATCCCTGTTCACCACATGGCCTAAGAAGTGGACTTCACGAAGCCAGAAGTCGCATTTGGAAAACTTGGCGTACAATTGCTCCTTTCGAAGAAGTTCCAAAATCAATCGTAGGTGCTGTTCGTGCTCCTCTCGACTCTTGGAGTAAATCAGAATGTCGTCGATGAAGACAATCACAAACTTGTCTAAGTACGGCTTGCACACCCTGTTCATCAAATCCATAAATACGGCAGGCGCATTCGTTAACCCAAATGGCATGACTAGAAACTCGTAGTGACCGTAGCGAGTTCTGAATGCGGTTTTGGAGACGTCCTCATCCCGGACTCTCAGTTGATGATACCCTGACCTCAAGTCTATCTTGGAGTAGTAACTCGACCCCTGCAACTGGTCGAATAAGTCGTCTATGCGTGGAAGAGGATAACGGTTCTTCACCGTCACCTTGTTGAGTTCTCGGTAGTCTATGCACATCCTGAAAGTGCCATCCTTCTTTTTCACAAAAGTACTGGAGCTCCCCAAGGCGATGAGCTTGGACGAATAAAGCCCTTTTCCAAGAGCTCTTGTAGCTGCTTCGACAGTTCTTCCAGTTCGGTTGGAGCTAAACGATACGGTGCTCGAGCTATGGGTGCTGCTCCAGGAGCGAGCTCGATTTGAAATTCGACCTGACGATGAGGAGGTAAACCAGGTAAATCTTCAGGAAACACCTGAGGAAAGTCGCGTACAACTGGAATGTCCTCTAATCTCTTTTCCCTTGCTGATGCATCAGTAACGAGTGCCAAAATAGCGGTGTGACCCTTGCGCAAACATTTCTGCGCCTTCAAGAAAGAGATGATGCCAACCACAGCACCACTCTTGTCGCCTTGAACTTCGAGAGGTTTTTGACCAGAACGTGGAATACAAATGATCTTCTCGCTGCATAAGATTTCTGCCTGATGTTGGGATAACCAATCCATCCCAATCACGATATCAAAACTACCCAAGACTATGGGAATAAGGTTAATCGAGAAAGCTTGACCGGCTAAGACAATACTACAACCCTTGACTACTTGCGTGGCTTCTAGACTCTTACCATTAGCTAATTCTACTACATGTTTGGTGGGTAAGAGTGTTGGTGCACGTTTTAACAATTTACTGACTTTTAGCGATATATGGCTTGTATCAGCACCCGAATCAAACAAAACAGTAACATAAATATCGTCGAGGAGAAACTTACCCATAACCACATTGGGATCGTTCACTGCGTCTCCTCGCCCCAGCACGAAAGCTCGACCCCTTGCCTCGTTGCCATTGTTGTTGTTGTTTCCCCCGTTGTTGTTGTTGTTCCCGTTGCCCTGGTTATTGTTGTTGTTGCGATTCTGGTTCTGGTTCAACTGAGGGCAATCACGTTTGAAGTGGCCTTCAGCCCCACACTGGAAACATCCCCGGTTTCCACGCTGTGGCTGCTGCTGCTGGTTCTGTGGAGTTGGCGGTGGGAGTTGCTGGTTCTAATTTGCTGGTCGTGAGCTTCTACAATCCTTGGCCTCATGACCCATCTTGAGGCATCTTTGACAACGTTCCCTGCGACATCTTCCGCTGTGGTGTTTGTTGCACCTACTACACCATGGGTGAATTCCCCGATATCCACCCTGTCCCTGACTGCCTGATGACTGCTGATTCGGACTCTGGTAGTCATTTGTCTTGCGCTGCTGTGCTTGAGACTGAACAGAAACTGATCCCTTGCTGGAATCCCCCTCCCATTTTCTCTTGTTGTCACTGGGAGTAGCAGAAGTAGTGACAGCAGTAGTGGTAGCACTGATGCGTTTGGGCAGCTTGTTCTGTTCCACCGCCTGATCCGTAAGGCGATGAGCAAGACGCTGAATGTCTTGGATGTTGTCGAGGTTTGCCGATGTAACATGGCTCTGAATCTCTGAGGCTAGACCCTTGAGGTACAATTCGATACGCTTGATTGGAGGGTCCACCATGGTTGGACACAAGATGGCCAATTCGTTCGACCGTTTCGTGTAGGCTTCAATTTCTGACCCCGTCATTTTCAGGTGGTAAAACTCATCTTCCAGCTTGTGGATGTCACCCCGCGTGCAGTATTCACGTTTGATGAGTTCCTTAAAATCGTTCCAAGGGGTGGCGTTAGCAGCTGCCAACCCTAGAATCTGAACTTGCGCGTTCCACCAGGTTAGCGCGATTCCTTCCAACGTACCAGTGGCGTACTTGACCCTGCGAGCCTCAGGGCATTCACACATCTCGAACACTGAGTCGAGCTTCTCAAACCAATGGAGTAGTCCCACTGCTCCTTCCGTGCCACTGAACGTACTTGGACGACAGTCCATGAAGTTCTTGAAAGTGCAAACTGGTTGCGGTGCGTGTTGACCTATTGTGTACGAATAGGACAAGGTTAAACACAAGAGTTGGTTTAGGAGTGTAGGATCTAAAGATCCTAGTGTGAGTTATGACTACAGGATATACCTCCTGCTTGTGCGGCTGCAAATGCCGCAGCAACTTATTCGTTGATGAGAGCCGTCAACTGGGCTTGTGTCATGTTAATTCGTCCAGACATGATCTTCATAGCAAAGATAACATCGGTAAGAGAGAGGTTCGCGTAAAGTGCGATGACAGAAGAGTGTAAGCACATAGGTATTCTCATGTAATAGGGTCATGTGCATCTAGGCATACTACGAGCAAAGTTCTATATAGTTCTAGCATGTAGGCAATAAACATAAACCATATTACCTAGGATGTCGAGTCTTGCACGTGGAGCGAAGCGTCGTTGTGGATCGTTGAGAGCATTGTTCTGGTTATAGTCTGGTTTTAATAAAAACGTTTTCCCCCATATTAAAACCAAGTTCTCTATAACCAATGGCTCTGATACCAATCTGTCACACCCCCCCCCCCTAAATCCACACGCGGAGTACCACCGCTTTGAGGCGTGACATGACCAGGATCAAGCCATCAATCATATTGAACATAGCATAATATAAATAAGATAGTTCGTAAAACCCAATTCAATACAATTGATGTTCTAAACCAAACATAGTATCAATAGCGGAAGTGTAATAATGAAAATCCAAAGTATGTAAATGTAAACCCAAAGTAATGTTAAGTTTGATTGTTTAAACGCTTTAACATGGCATCCACGATCCATGTTCCACAACGACCTGCTCCTCCCTGTGCAAGCTCCATAAGTACCTAAGGTCCTGCAAGGCATGCAGCAGAGAGTCAACAACTAGTTGAGCGGTTCACAGAGTATAGTTCAGTACTTGTAACAGTATGAGTAGCATTATGTTCGTTCGTTAAGTCATGTATCGTATTAGTTTCCATCGCGGCCTCCCAGGCAGGTATGCGAAGATATTAGGGGATGTTTTTCCCACGTATTCTAGACTAGGTTTATTCGTATCGCGGCCCCCAGGCAGGTGTGCGAAGATTAGTAAATTTAGTTCGCGGCCTTCCTAAGGCAGGTATGCGAAGTCAGTCATAATATCGCGGCCAACCCTTGGCAGGTGTGCGAAGATCAGTTCAATAAGTGGTACTAGTCTAGCCGTATCTTGTCGTTAGGTTCTATCATCCGAGTATATACAATAAGTCATCCAATCCCATTCCCACCCGGGAACCCATGCCTTGGCTGTGTGAACTCACCTTGGTTTGCTCGGCAGATACACAGAAAGTCGGTTAAACTATATAGCGATCAACCACGTCCTAGCATGGTTATGATACAGGTCAGGTTCGTATTTGAATATAGCACGTATGTTCTTCACGCAAAGTACACAAGTATAGTCATGGCAATTCACGTATAAGCATTTCATAGCAGCCCAATAGTAGACACGTAAACAAGTCCAAGTATCCGGCCCAATCAGTTGGGCTCGTGACAGTGCAAGTCCGATAAAATGTGCAAGTGTTCATGGCCTCGAGTCGAGACTAACGATCTCGAGTGGTATTGGTTTCGGGGTCTCGAGTCGCAACAAGGAGGTCTCGACTAGTGCATATATCACTCGAGACTGGGTGGTCTCGAGTCAGGTCTCGAGTCGCAACAGGACTCGCAATAGGGGTCTCGGGTTGTGCTGTTTTGTGTCGGTGTTGAGGTCTCGAGTCGAGACTAGGAGTTCTCGACTCGCAACCTGTGTCGAGACAAGCATGTAACAGACTTCCTGATTTCCATAATTTGCAGCTCAATCAGTTCCGTAATATTAGCAAACAGATTTAGCAGTTTCACAATTCAGATCAATCAACATAATTTTCAACTATCCATCTAGCATACCATCGATCAAACAGGGCAATCTATTCGTTAATTTACATGAACTCTATTCACATTCGGGTATAAACAATTACTTAACAAATCATACTTGGTTCGAATACATGAACATACAGCCGATTACCTACATTCGATACTAAATCATCATGCAAATAAATCCGAAAACAAGACATGATAACCGATTAACATCATCGTACAAATCCGGTTCACAAGAACATCATTACATAAACATTATTATTCATCCTACCATTATATCGAATCATGGAATCATAACAACATGTGACCAAGCATAAATAGTGAAATACTAACCGATTAAGAGTAGGAGAGGGTGATCCGAATAAAGATCTTCGATAGCACGGGTGTGCTTGCCGTCGGGTATGTGAGGGAGAGAAAGAGGGCACTAGGGTTTGAGTGTGTTATTTCTTTACAAGTTGTGAAAGGTAAAACCTTTTCCCCCTAAGTGTTATATGCTCAAGGAGAGTGGGCCGACCCATCATGGGCTGCCCCCCTTCGGTCCGAATACAAAGAATACGGCCCCTAGTGGGCTTGTGCGATTGGGTGTAGTGTTGTGCGATTGGATCATGTTGTGCGTTTAATACAAACATTCAATAACGTACATACATGCACATAATAACATGCAATAAATCAAAGCTCATATAATCGCAACACGTTCACATATGTTACACAAAGTAGGTTCGAAACACGATTTGTCACATTATCCCCAACTTAAAAGAAATTTCGTCCCGAAATTTGGTACGCACTCACTGAGGAAGCTAGGTAGGTTATATCGTTCACTGGTTTTCCTGGGGTGTCACAGTATGGGACGTATTACATAAATTGAATAGTAATAATAATTGTTGTGGAAACTTCTGGACAATCTGTTTCGCTCAGTGCCATGCCCCGATGATTCCGCCATCGGTTGGGGTGATAACAGGTCAAAAGCACTTAGGTTCACTTCCAAATCAGAATGTTAGCTCTATTAAATCATGCTATATGAGTTCAAATACTCATTTGATTTATAGAACCTCATTCTATCCTATCTCCCGATTTAGGATCCAATTATTAACGTAGTTACCTATATTAGGTGCCGCTTGATTCCGTGATCCTTGAAGCTTTATTTGGTTTTATTCTCAAGACTAATAGGCAATCCCAAGTGAGTACATAGTCCCCTCTTTTACCGTTTTCAATTACTTTGGGGTGATACACATGTGCATACTTGTTACTTTCGTGCTTTTCATTGCTTTTATGACATAAACATGCTAGTTTCACCTAGTACACATAGAGTACATGATTTCAATTATGTTTTTCTATGTATGTTGACTGAGCATGCTAGCACATTGATTTCATAGACACCTTTGTTGCATATGTTTACTCAGCATATGGACACATTGTTTTACATTACATTTCTGCTATGTATGTTTACTGAGCATGCTAGCACATTGATTTCATGAACATTTCTACTATGTATGTTTACTTATCATACTTAGTACATGGTTTTCACATGACATGCTTACACTGGTTATGACATTTGGTATGTTTAACGGGACAATAATACATTCATTAACACTGATCACGCCGCTCGGTAGTATGTAATGGTACCATAGGACTTGACAAATCCCGTTTCTGACTTCCTAGGTTTGTTTGGAAGTTGGGAATGACAGAATCTGATATACATAAATTGATAAACCTTTAATTCGTTTAAGGGTTTGTCCAAACAGTCGCAAGGCTTGAATGTATGCGATAAACATTACGCATAAATGTTCGTATCTATAAAGCATTGTTTTCTGCAAAACATAACCTTTGATTTAAACTTAGGTTTATTCAAAAACATTGTTTTGTACATTTTCCTATGGGGTTGAGTAAATACTATTTATTCACCATACATGACATTTATTTTCACATTGACATTATCATATGGTTTGAGTAGATACTTTCTACTTGCCATACATTACATTTGGATATACATGATACATTTTACACATGACATTGAACATAGTTTACACATAAACATTTTGACATTTGTTTTAAACAAGACATTTTGGTTGAATATTGATAAGTGACTTATATAACGAGGCTATGTGTTATATGATAAAAGCATGGTGGATACGCCGCTGGTACTTCCTATATATAAGTGCTTTTATTGTATTACACATAGTAGCGTTATCTAAACCACTTCGACAAAGACGTGAAACATTTTATACAAAGACATGACACTATTTTACAAATTACATATTTTATACAAATTCTTTTTACATGGTTATTTATTTAACCATGCATTATTCTTTTATTATCATTTGATTTTCACTTCGATTTTCATATGATTTTATAAAAGAAAACAGTTTTACAAGGTTCATGACTACTTTTTGTTAAACACTTATTTTAACTACAAGTCATGAATCCTGCATAAACATAACCTATGTATCTCACAGACATTTTTATGCTGACGTACCTATTTTCACATGTGTTTCAGGTGCTAATGCATGATGATGTTTGTGCAACACTTAGGCGGACTCTTAGTGACTTAAAAGACAGTTTAATTATGTTATGTTTTCATTAATTTCCAAAACAATGTAAACACTCTATTCTAATAATACAAAACTTTAATTACCATGGTTGTGGAACAATAATTCTGTCGCTCCACTCCCCGACGTTTCCGCCGCGGTTTGTTGTTTTACGCGGTCGGGATATGACAAAAAAAGAAGGAAAGTGAGTGAAAACTCACTGAGAATGCTTGGAAGTATTCTGTTCAACTTGAAGAACTTGAGAGAATGTGAGATTTCGAGAGAGATTTAGGCGAGTGGAAAGGATTTAGGGGTGTATGGAGGCTCCTATTTATAAGATAAGATTAGGGTTTTGGGAGTTAATGAGGTTGGTGGTAGTTGGGAGTTGGAAAAAAGTGAAACATAAGTTTTAAGAACATACTGCTGAAAAGGTCCATGTACAACATGTTCCACGCAAAGTCAAAGTTTTGACACGAAGGCTACCTTTATGTGGCACGAAGGCCACGAAGGTGGGCCTTCGTGTGGGTGTTTCGCGAAAAGGAAGGGGCACGAAGGTCACCCTTCGTGTCTATGTGTGTCTTTCGTGTGGGGAGGCCAGGCCTCCTTAGTGTGTGGGCTTGAAGGCCACGAAGGTGGCCTTTTTGGGCTGCCTTCGTGTGTCTTTGGCCCAACGGTTATAGGCTGGGTTAGATCATGCCAGTTTCTCGTATTTTTAGCCCGTTTAAGTATACTAAGATGCATCAACGTATTGTATTGGTACAATGCACACACAATTTATAAATCCAAGTATTTTAAGTATCGTTTTCGCGTATAAGTATGCATTCAAGATTTTAGCGTATAATACAAGTATGTAACATGTATTTTTTTTACCAGTATGTAGCATGTATACAAAATAGAATTTTATTATGATCGAAGTCTCGGATTACAAAATTGAAAATGAAATCACGAATACGATACGATTACAAGATTCCGAAAATAGAAATACGAATACACTTTCTAAATAAGGAAAGCTCAGAAAATGCGAAGCGTTACAACCATCTAAAAGCAACAAACATTTTTTTCTTTTTAGTTTTTGAGATAGTTTGTTTAATGGTAAATTTTTTTTAGTTTCTATCGTATCGTCCGTAGGACTTAAACCCAAGATCTTTACTCTTTACTCTCAAACCTAGATGTTTAAAAACTGTCTTACCTATGGTAATTTTTGAGTTGGTTAACCCGGTCTAGCCCTTGGGTTTAAGTTTCATTAACCCCAACCCTAGACCCCCCGGACTTGAATCCGTTTCATGGGTATACAATAAAAACCCTAATTTCACTCGCTCACTCACAGAACCCCTGTTCCGTGTGATCCTCGTGTCGACAGAGAACACCACATGGATCTCACGGCGGAGCAAGATCAAGAACACGAAGTTTATGGCGGAGAGATTCCCGACGAAGCTGAGATGGACGCCGATTTCGAGGTTCCGAGAGACGAAACGGAAGACATTGAACACAATAACTCGAAGGTCTAATTTCTTTTTCTATTATGTGTGTGTCTATATATGTATATAGATACGATTGTTTGATGATTCTGTATGCGTGTAATTTAAAGTTGAACCTTGATTTTAGGGTTATACTAGTGTTATGGCAGTGTTGTTGTGTTAATTTAGGATTTTAGGGTTAAATTATTTTTAAATTAGAATTTAGGGTTAAAATATGTTTAATATACGATTTTAGGGTTACAGTGGTGTTTAATTTCGGATTTTAAGGTTATAACAATGTTTTGGCTGTGTTGTTTTGTTAATTTAGGATTTTAGGGTTATAATAGTGGTTTGGTTGTGTTTTTTTTTTGTTAATTTAGGATTTTAGGGTTATAATGGTGTTTTGGCTTTGTTGTTTTGTTAATTTAGGATTTAGAGGATATGAAGAAGAGATTGAAGGAGATTGAAGAGGAGGCAGGTGCGCTTCGTGAAATGCAGGCGAAAGTTGAGAAGGAAATGGGCTCAGTTCAAGGTATTAGTTTTAATTTTGATTAGTTTGTTGTTTTGTGAATATATTTTAGTTGTGTTATGGAAATAATGATATGTGTGTTTTAATGTGAGATATCGGATGGTGTTTGTTGGTTAGGGTTTAGGTGTATTTAAGTGTTTTATATGTTTTCGGAGGGAGATACTTACGTCGAAACGTGATTTAAGTGGTGTAGCATTATTACGCATGTGTATATAGGGCTTTTTGAGAAAGAATTATTGCACTTTCACTTTTGCCCCCCGATGGTATATATGTGTGGGCCAGGGGGGGTGAAAGTGCAATAATTTTAACGTTATTTTACTAATTTCGTGAAAATAACGTTAAATGCTGAGGACGGTTAATCATGCATCATGTGGTGGCGTTGATAGCTAAAAGGCAAAAGGGTACATGCACTAATCGGTCTTTGTCCCGATTGCTAAGTGTTATGTGCCTTATGTCCAAGGCTTGATGCAAAACTACTATCGAGCCGGGGGTCTCACTGGAAGCAGCCTCTCTATTCCTACGGGGTAGAGGTAAGATTGTCTACATCTTACCCTCCTCAGACCCTACCTTTGCTTTGCTATTGGTGGGATTTACTGAGTATGATGATGATGATGATGATGATGGACTTGATATTAAATATCAAAGCTTTAGTGCATAATCTTTGTAGCTTGCAGTTATACTGATCATAGAATCATGTGTGTTGGTAATTTTAGCTGGTACTACTAATGCTACCATTCCAAAGAAGCATACAAGCTAAGTTTTTCTTTATCTTTTTTTACTTGGTATATATAATCAAACAACGTCAACAGTCACGAGTCACTATGACGAAAATGTAAAAAATGTTTGGTTTCATTGGTCTCAATTCATATTTGAATTATAAATTCCGAGGGTTTTCTATCCTTTCTACCGAGTGTACGGATAACGGATTTTTGCTCAAAAATTCCGATTCATCCTACTTGTGTATAATTCTTCCCCAAGAAGGTTGACGTTCATTGATTTCCATAAGGAAAGGCCAGATCTTGGCAAGTTACAAGGGAAAAGAGGAAACGAATTTAATGGTTTATAGTAATGTACGCATGTATTGTGAGTTTTATTCAAAAGCAATACACAGAAATATTTTTCTTTGTAGGTAAATAACTTTTTATGATCAAGATTTTTAAGGGATTTGCGTTTTTATATGACCTGTAGAAATACGTTCGTCAAGCTTTTTAGTATATACTTCTGTTTTCTTAGTGTTTTTGTCTTCTTTATCTTCAAGTATCGGGTATAGCTTCTTTTATTCACCTCATACCAAATTTTTATGTATTTTTTATCTGCAACCATTTCTGGTGCTGTGTTTCCAATATTATAGTTTATCAGTTTTCTTTATTTGAATTTTGTTAACTGATTATTAATTTTTTTATATGATGAATGTCTAGAAGATCCAGGTGCTTCTGCTACACAGGCTGAGAAGGAAGAGGCTGATGCTCGTTCGATATATGTTGGCAATGTGAGAATTACGATCCCTTAACTTATTTCATATTTTTTTTTTTTCAGAAATGTGACAGCTTTCTAAAACAGGATAATACTGTATTTTGTACAAATACTACTTCCTTTAGAAACTTTAAATGCTATGTGATATTGCGTGCTAATAATATCTCGTGTATCAATGTGTTATTGTGTTCTGGTTTTTAACCTCGTTTTACTCATTATGAACTTCAGGTAGACTATGCATGTACACCTGAAGAGGTTCAGCAGCATTTTCAGTCATGCGGAACCGTAAACAGGGTGACAATATTAACAGACAAATTTGGTCAACCGAAAGGTTTCGCATACGTGGAATTCGTGGAACCTGAATCTGTTCAGAATTCTTTGCTTCTGAACGAATCAGAATTGCATGGGCGCCAACTCAAGGTCCTAATTCTTATAGTTTCCGGTTCAACACATTCCCACTTTTTTTAATCAAACTCTCATTCATAAACTTTGTTGTTGTGCAGGTTGCCGCCAAACGGACCAATGTTCCAGGCATGAAGCAATTCAGAGGAAGGCGTCCAAACCCATACCTTGGTTCTTATCCACGAAGGCCTTACATGCCTGGCCCATCATACTATTCTCCATATGGCTACGGGTACGTATCAGAAATTTAAATGATCTTTTTATTGTAGTAATTATGTAGCAACTTTTTGGAAGCTAACATACATTGTTATATTGCAGAAGGTTTCCTAGGGCCAGGAGGCCAGTGTGGTACATGCCATACTGAAGACAACAACCAAGGCTGGAACCGTTGATCTAAGTTAGACGATTTTGTTTTGTTGCGTACCCTTTTGTTTGCGTGACCTAACATCCCCGGTACTGATTAATATTTTCATACCCCGTACCGAGTTCCAATGGATTAAAAGACTTATGTAGCCTTTAGTTATGGGGTGTTTTGTTATAGTTGGAAAAATTGTGAGCGATTTTTGCCCAACTGATGATTAGTTTCATGTGTGTTGCACAAAGGAATCTTGTTTTACAATTTCTTTTATAACATATAGGGGCGTTCAAGGTTCCGTTAGGATGCGTTTGGCAATAATTCTGGGTGAACCGCTATTTTGGGGAACAAACTAAAATAATGTTGTACTCTCCGCCTAGGCCGAGTACTTCTATAGTACTCTTAACTCTGACTAGGGAGCGCCTAGTGACTTTTACGACCATGAACCGAATCAACTGGGTTGAGCGGGTCAGGCATGGGCGGATCTTAATAGGGTTCTGGTAGGGCCACGGCCCGGGCAAGTTTTTCGGCCGTAGTGTTAATTTTCCGTATTTCGATCGAATATTTTTTATATATACTATGTTTGGCCTGGGCTTGCCCAAGCTTTTTTTAGTGCCCGTGTCTTTCGGCCCTGGCACGTTTAGCGGGGTAAGATCCGCCACTGGGGTCAGGCGGACTGGTCCGGTTTAGTGGTTTGACGATCTAATGATATGGTTGTATTAAATATTTTACAATGATAAATATGATTTTTTATTATAATAAACAGTCAACTGCCTTATTTAAAAGTGAAGAAAAGCTGATTTGCTTTGGTTTTGATGATTAAAGTTTATAACAGCCTAGTATTCTAAATCTTTATATCTTTCATTTTCTATCTTCTTATAGATCTGTTAGAATTTTAACAAAGAGTGAATTGCAAGGATTGTCCTTTTATCTTTATATCCATTTGCAAACACTGTCCTTTATGTTTAAAATTGACGAGTTTTGTACTTTATGTTTTCAAATAATACACGTTTTGTCCTTTAGCCCTAACCCAGTTAGATTTTTCTGTCAAATCTGGTCATGTGCAAATGTACAATGCATATGAGGGTAGAATTGTCTTTTCACCATCTTCTTCCCCAAAACAATCCCATTTCAAAACCCGAATTTCTCTTCAACAACCTGCAACAATTCACACCCATTTCAACTATTAATCACAAAAGGATCCACTACTACCACCAAGTTATTAAAAAATAATCACACAGATCTAAGACACTTCTATACAACATCAAAGAAAGCGAAGTGGAAGACAGAAGTTGTGAATCAAAATCGAAAGCTACAAAATCAAAGATAAGAATCTATACACACTACTGTTACCCATTGAAGTGAAACTTCCGACGACCCTTGATGAAGACCATCACCACCAACAAAACCCCTTAACATAAATCAAACACTAGTTTCTGACGACGATTTTATTTGGGGGTTTTAAGAAACCGCTTGATTCAGACCTTATTAGACCACTTCAGGTACATCCATTTCAGACCCTAGCCGCTGCCTTTTTCTCCTTCGTTGGAACCCTAACCCGTCACTAACCTGTTCGATCACCATGGTCGCCGCCATCGGTGTTCCTTCACCGCAAAGTCATCCGCTTCTTGTCTCCTGTCTTCATCATCGGAACATAAGTGATGGTGGGTGGTGCAATCTGGTGGTGGTAGGTGGGGGTGGTTGTGGTGGCCTTTTAGTGTAGAGAGAGAGAGAGAGGTAGAATGAGGAAGAGTGGCGGTGGAAGGAGGTTGTGGTGTGGTGGTGGTGGTGCAGAGAAATTGAAGGAGCAGAGAGAGTGTTTGGTTGATATATACATACAATATACGTATATACTATATTAATCTTTGTTTAATTTGTTAAATTAATTTTAAATAAAAAGGTAAAAAGACTAAAATGCCCTTATGTAATTTGAGTTAACAGAAAAATTTAACTAGGTTTGGGTTAAAGGACATAACATGCAAGAATTTAAAACATTAAGTACAAAACTTGTCAATTTTAAAGATAAAGGATACCGCCTGCAATTGGGCATAAAGATAAAAGACAAAACTTGAAATTCACTCTTTTAACAAATGAAAAAAAACTTGAAAAGGGGTGTGCCCAAAGGGCTTTTGAGACTGTATCAAGGTTTTTATATAGATTCTTTATTATGTAAGGTGTGGTTTGGACTAGTTTTGTTTCATACCTTTATTTTCATGGTTAAATAACTCGTTGGTACATTCACTTGATATTGTGTAACATAAACGTCACAATGCAGTTCGACAAAAAATGTAAGAACCGGTAACTATAGCATTGTAAATAAGCAAACCAAACCAGCATGGTTGGTTGGTTTGTCGGATTGTCCAAAATAGTTTGGTTTGAACAGATTTTTCCACTTTTAGTTGTATTGGCTTTAAGTTTTTTTTTTTTTTTTTTTTTTTTTTTTTTTTTTTATAAAATAATAAAAATGGTTAATAGATATCATATGTATAGTGACGACTAGGCCCACTCGGTATTATGCTGTCTCGTCTTGGGCTCCCCTTTTTTATCTACGCTTTTTAACAGGCCCAAAGCTAAAAGCTAGCTTCTGACTCTTCTAAAAGAGAACTTAAGAAAAGACGGGAAAGAAGGATGTTTTATTCCTTGCAGGTAACATTAATTGCCCAAGAAGAAGTTATCGCCAGAAAAGTACAATGAAGCAGCTGGATTCATTTAATGACCAAGACATCGAGCCGATGGAGATCAGACACGTGTCCGACTCTCCCGAGGATCAACAAAGCTGTTATATGGCATTAGAGCTCTCACCAGGAAGATAAGTGATCCTCATTATATAAGAGGGGTCTAATGTCGTTTAAGGTAAGCATTCAATTCCGACTTCATTGATTATATTCTCACTACACATTTACTCCAAACATTTTTTGGATCACATTTAAGGCTCCACGCCTAGGGTTCACACCAACAAGGATATTCCGACGACTACGTACTCGTCGGAATAATCTCCTTTTTCTCCGGCAAGCTTTCTTATTCTTACCCTGGGATCCTTCATGGCGAGGCTAACTGTGTTCTTTTTTGTAGGAAGACAAGACCGATCTATTACAACGTTGACGAGCCTTGTTGACTTCAAACCGGAATTCAGGGACTCGACATATAGTTATACCCAGTATTAGGGGAATTGACCTGTAATAATCTCACCTAGACCTTATTGGCCATTAATAATCCCATCTCAGAACATTCCCCCACCAGTCCCACCTTTCACCTATTTTTCCTACAAAGGTCCCCCGTTAAAAAAACTTAACGGAGTTAAGCTTTTTTCCAAATTACAAACCGATTTTTTAGGGCTTTTGATTAGAACGACGATACGAGTTCATTGATGTAAAACTTGTCTCGAAATGGTGCTCCAAACGATGAAAACGACGCTTCAATTCGGGTGTTTAAATTTCCAATTAACCAAAATCAAGTCACTTGGAGCACCATTTCGAAGTAAGTTTTACATTAATGGACTTGTATCAATGTTCTGATCAAAAGCCTTAAAAAAATATGTTTGTAATTTGGAAAAAAAAACTTAACTCCGTTAAGTTTTTTTAAACTTAACTCCGTTAAGTTTTTTTAAATGAGGGACCATTGTAGGAAAAATAGGTGAAAAGTGGGACTGGTGGGGGGATATTCTGAGGTGGGATTATTAATGGCCAATAAGGTCTAGATGAGATTATTACAGGCCAATTTCCCACCAATATTATATATGAAAAATGAAAAATAAAAAATAAAAAATAAAAAATAAAATGATAGTTGAATTGTTAAACTGTACACAACTCAAATTGACCGATTTGCTAAAGTTTGAATGATATAGTTGTGTAATCGGTTTTAATAGTTTATGAACATCCAACTCAGACATACACCATTGTAACGTGTTAACACATGATGGATCGATGGCTAGCCGCCCGTATCATAAGTTGTTGCAAGTATATGAAGTCGATTTTAAGCTTCACTTTCTAGAACTACTAATAAAATTATTCGAACCCTTAAAAATATTATTTAAAAAGTTGAAACTTTTTAATACTCGATCATAATTGAGTGGATGACGTCCATTGTTTTAGTAAATGGTAATAAGAGAAGAGATACATTTATATTTCTTAATAGCATGTAACATTCAAATTAGATCCATTAAAAAATATTGGATTTAAATAAGGGTGTGACTAAGGGTGTGACTAAATGCACCTCCATTACCCCAACTTTCACTAATTGGTCGATAATACTCTCAACTTTTGATTTGTACACCAACACTCTCAACTTTCAACTTATTGGCCGATAACACTCCCTAACTAACTGAACTCTAACCTAGTTAGATTTTGCTAATGTGGCATCTGACATGGCATTTTTGCTGACATGACACATGACGTGGCAGTTGATGTGACATTTTTTGATGACATGGCAATTGATGTTGCATTTTTGATGACGTGGCAGCTGACATGACATTTTTGATAACGTGGTAGCTGACATAAGCTAACTGTGTTAGGGTTCTGTTAGTTAGTGAGTGTTATTGGCCAATAAGTTGAAAGTTGGGAGTGCTGGTGTATAAATCGAAAGTTGGGAGTGTTATCGACCACCTGATGAAAGTTAGGGTTATTTAAATCTAATATCTCTTAAAAAGAAATCTAATCTAGTTACCAACTTTTTTATGCACGTATATTTTAGAAATTACATCCTAAAATAAATACAATTGTCCTATATCTCACTAGTAGGCGTTTTCATATTTCTAAAAGCTGTATTTAGGGGGTGAGAAAAACGGCTTAACCAAACCGGAACCAAATCGACCGAGGTAATCGATTGGACCGAAATATACAAACAAAACAAAGAGCTGATATATGTGTTAAGAGTTATTTTTAAAAACCAAATTTTGTGGTTCAGGTTTGGTTATGCTTGTTCTCATCACCGGTTAATCAATCTCTGTTAACTGATCCGTTCTTGTTTCACCAAACGAATGGGGTTAACAATAATGTTTTTATCACCTTTATGAGTGTTAAATGGATAGATATATTATATATAGGCACATAGCTAATAATAAAGCTTCAAAATTTGAGCCTAAATGTGCATTATCAAGTGGTTAAGGAAAAAAGTTGAAACCCAAAATTTTAGCCCAAGGTTAATTTGAGTCCGTTTTTGCCAGACCCACATAATTTAGGCTCAAATACATAACTAGTTAATCAAATCATAACTGGACCAAACCAATTTCCAGGACCTATTAACTAAAAACAACCAGTTAGCATTCTGTTGTAACCGAAAACTCCATTGGTTAGTTTCGGCTTAAAATCAGTGGCGGACCCAGAAATTATTTGTTGGGGGTGCGGATAAGATGTTCAACCATATTTTCAAGGGGTGAAGTCAGATTTTTTGCCTAAAATATACACTAAATTTTTTTTTTTTTCAAGGGGTGCGGCCGCCCCCGCTGTCCAAAGGGTAGTCCCCCCCTGCTTAAAATTGAAGGAAGTTCATATTTGTTGTTATAAGTTTCGTTTCGTACTAATCAGTTGTACTTAGTGCTATTAGATTTTTCGGTAAAGAGAAAAAAATCTAGCGTTATACAATCGAGATGTAAATTGAACAGGTAATGACCCTATTGGCCGTACCATTTGATACGGCTAACCTCTCCAGATGGTATGTATCTATGCTCTGGAACTGTGGGCCCCACTACATAACTATATACGGTAGCAACATGCTTGGTGGGGACCACAGATGTACGTCATCACCAAAACCGTGTTATGGTTCTTGATTAATTCACCAAAGAAAATAGATAGAAGTCAGACTAGAACATAGAGAGATAATTAGACTTTGATAACTTACATTCATAATACCAATTCAAACAATAATAGCCTTTTAAATAGGCATCCAACTACATCATGTGAACTGTAAATCATGGGAATCATGGACTAATGGATTGCTAAAATCATAATAATACATGCTAAATTAATGGAAGTAGTGGGTAAGACTGAGAAGAATTGGAACGTGTCTTGTATTATTGTGTGGTTCTTCACGAGGCACATAACAAACCGCCCCTGAGGATTTAAGTGCGTTAGCCGAGTCGAGAAAAAGGCCCTTTGGCCTAACGAATTATATTAGCTGTTTTTTTAAACGATGATTAACGTTATAGCAATAAACATAACAAAAAATAGTATTAGAATAATAGAATTACATAGTGTAATAGTTAACCGATGATTCGTGAAACTATCCTAGCATTCTTGAAAGCAAGCTGCTTGATCACCTCTTCGCAGTTTATATTCTCTAAGATTGCATTCTCGATGGCTACCATTACCAATCCACTAAGTGTTTCTTGGGACATTGAGACTTTTTCATTGCTTTATCTAGTTTTCTCTTTTTACATGTTTGAGCACCGAGTGGTTGTTTAGGATGCATAATTTTTAAAATCAAATCCAAATTCAAAAATCAAAACCATTACTCAAACCTATATTATTATCTTATAATACAAAAAGCAACATGGGTTGCGTTTTACATTTAAACCGTCGCACCCACCAAAAACAACCGTCACGTTTACATTCAAAAGTAACTTAATACATAACCCTGCAGTCATAGATCACTTAGATTGCCGCACTTATCCATTAACCGTCACAAAAACAGCGGTTGCATCCCCTCCGACTTTCGATCGGGAAACCGTCGTAAATATGAACAGTCAACCATCATATCCCTTCACATTCATATATAAATAAACTTACATGCAAATTTTCAAACAAAGAAATTGGGATATACATAACTTGCGGCATAGAAGAAACCAAACCGTCTTCATAACGAATTCGCGAAGAAGATTATCGTTTTCAGGCGATAGAACACCGTCCTCATCGTTTCTAGCCATGGGAGTAAAACCTGCAACCATGTTTCTATCGGCCCTTTTTGCAAACACATGTTGATCACCAACACTAGAATTGAAGCGGCCAATCCTAGATCTGATGGATTTTTGTGTGACATCTACCAGCTGGTACAACCGTACAATCATCATGGGTTTTGACGTTTTGTTTTTTTGTCGGAAAAAAACGTCATTTGACCAGAAAACAACGACTTTGAGGGGTTCTTCTATGACTTTGTTTTTGTGCGCACGTGGTGGCGAAGAGGTTAGTGTTGGTGGCCTTGAGAGAGTTTTGATTTTTGAGAAATGGAGAAAGGTTATCATATCGTTGAAGGGAGTGATTTTCTGTGGGTGGTTTATTGTTGTGGGTATTGTCTTTAATTTAAGCATTATAATTTTCATCCAGTCATATGTCGTTCTGATCCTTTTGTTGAAAAAAATTACATATCATTGCTATAATGCATTATATACTTTTTACATAAGAAAAATGACGATAATAGATATCCATTTACGTGAATATGTATGTTCATCCTTCTTTACAACCGTTTCAGACAAGATCAACAAGAAGCGTATGTGAATTTAGTTAATAAATATATAAATAAGCATGTTCAATTGCAAATAACGTAAAACAATGATTTCGATCCATCTCGGAACTTACCAAACCGGCGGAGAGAATAAGGGCGGAGCAACGTAGATCGATTTCTGTGGGTTCGAATCTTCACGTAATAACCGTTTCGCCCCCGTTTCTGTGCCTATTAGAATATTCAACACCGTTTTCTTCGTCTTTACATTGGGTTTCGTCATCGTCGGTCCCTTCGAATCGAAGAGTTGCATCACCTTGTTGTTCTTTACGTCGTATCAATATGAATCGTGTTGCCTGACTGCTTCGCATACGTCGTTCACCAGAAGTTTCATATTGTATGATGTTGTTTTCCTTAGTTTTTATTAGAATTACGTGAGGAAATAGAATGAATATCAATGTTGCCGACTCCGACTTCGAGTATAATGTGATGTTTAATGATTAGTGGGTGTTGGCTTTCCGGTCGATGAAACGCTATGACGGTTAGCCGGAAGTCTACATTTTGAAAGGGAGATTATGAAACAGGGTTAATATTTGGAAGGGATAGAGGCATTAAAGTTGCTAATCATATTTAGAACATGCGCAGTGGTAAGGGTGAATAATGCCCCGACCCTTGGGCGTTTTCCGCCATGTGACAGTACAGTCAGCAAGGGGCGTTATTGGGCGTTTTTTTAAGTGGGTGTAGTGGAGATGTGGACATTATGTTAAAAGGGTATAAACAATTAAATAAAATAAAAAAACTAACAAAAAAAAGTATTGGTCAAACCTAATGAAGATAGATTTGATTGGTGGGGGCTCGGTGGAATTGGCGTGTTTTAAATCACGCCGGAAAGTTTTTTTTTTTTTTTTTTTTTTTTTTTTTTTTTTTTTGTAAAACCACACCGGAAAACGCCCTAGGGGGTGGGGGCTCGGCGGAATCGGGTCTTATTGGGGGAGAATCAACCCGGAATCTCGCCCATTACGGGTGGTCTTACAGGACGCGATGTTTGATGTTTAAACAACGACTATATGGATTTCTTTATTAATATAAATTAGCAATAACACCTGCGCGCGTTGCGGCACGGTACATCGCAAACATCAAATGGATTAGTCCAAATGTTATGTGATACGTTAACCATAAGAAAACACGCGTTTCGACGTATCCGATTGAACTCAACGTAACCTCAATAAGTATTGTAATTGGATCAAACATAAAGTAATCAAATATACCGTACAATCATAACTTATTATATGTGACCTGATTCATACATAGAAAATGTAGCGGGTATAATGGAAAAGATGACACGTATAACCAAAAGAGATAAATTAGAGCTTTAGTATAAATAGAAAAAAAGAAAATCACAATTTGACTCCACTTAGTTACAAACAAAATTTACAAAACATCACCTAACTCGTTTCCCAAAAAAAAAAAATACATCGAAACATACACCAACTCAAATTAAACCGAAACTTACATAAAAATATGCACATAAAAATGTTTTTTTTAAACGAAAACATGTTATATTTGACCTGACTCGTTTCCAGAAAAAGTTTATGTCGACATATAGAGCATATCAAATTTACACCAGCACGTACATAATAATATGTACGTGAAAAAAATAGTTTTTCTTAAGTAGAGTAGGTATATTGGTAAACTCAAAACAAATTATTAGTACAAAACTTAATAGGTCAATAACATTTGTAAAACTGTGCCAAGTAGCACTAATGTCAAACCATTGCCAGCAAACACCAACATCAGAAGAGCTTGTAAAAATAAAATAAATAAAAGGGTAAAAAATAACACCGAACAAAAACATACGTAAAATTGTTGAACCACGTACGCCCGTTGCCGCGTGTTAATGCGATGAAATTAGACAGAAACGTAAAACGTATAAAAGAATAACTAAGCTGATCTAAGATTCGCGCGTTACGACGAACTTGTCAAACGGATTAAAATAGATGCGTTGCGATTGGCCTGTCAAACGGGAAAAAACAGACAAAAAAACGTTGAACCTCACACGCACGTTGCTGCGTGTTGACTCGCAAAATTTAGAACGAAGTGTGAAATGAAAAACTTGTGAAAATGAAAAGTATTGGGGACCAAAGTTGAAAATTAAAAAGTGTTGAGGTTAAATTGACTAGTTGAAAAGCTTAGGGTTAAAACTGAAAAAGTCAAAGGGGTTAAAAGTGAAAAATGCAAAAAAATTTTGAAAAACTCCCCATCCATATCTTACAACCATATAAAACAACTAATTGTGCTAATTTATAGTTTTTAAATTATATTGATATAGTTGATAACATATTGCCGTAAAAATGAATGATTCAAGGGATTGGAGAGATTCGAAGTTTATTAAATTTCACCGCTACGGCCTATGGGTGTTAGTTTACCAGAAGTGTTCTAAATCAAGTGGCAACTAGCATTTCATGTGAGAATGTGTAATGTGTTATGTTGCATATTGATGACGGGGGTAGCCCAAGACTAAATAAAATGACTAAAATACATGAGTGCTCAAAGGGTTAAACAGTTCAAAGGTTGAAAAGTTGAGGAGGTGAAGTAAAGCAGTGTGAGAACGGTAAATGGTCACATCTCCGAATCACTTCACCAACCCACCAGCCGCAAAAGCAATGCAGGTCCACGGAGCACACTCTATTATCCAGGGGTCAAAAGGCTTTAACCCCCGAAAGGGTAAGCCCCTCACTGCAAGCAGGGTCACTAGTCAAATGCATTCCTCTTTGGGAAATGTCTCCTCCTATATATTTGACACTTCATTTACTGAGAAGGACATTCCAGGCCAGCCTTGATTTCTTGAAATCTCTGGTCATACATCATTAATACTTGCTTCTCGCAAGATACTTCCTTTCACATCCAACACACACATTCTGTTTGCTCCTTCATCCGAATCTGAACACATTTCAGAGGATGATCCATAGCAAACAACAAGAACAAACTAGTGAACCTCCTTCCACGTCTTGCAAACGTGGGGGGACCCCACGACCTGCGTTAGGCAAAGTTGAACCATTCAACCCTTTTGCCTAACCGACCCCGCTACTATCCTTGGTCTATTATTTGTTGCATCAACAAGTTGGCGCCCACCGTGGGGCTACGCCACTATTTTTCTCCAAAAGACCTAGTAGTATAGCTCCATTCTCTTGAAATTGCCATGTCAGAAAGTGGATCTCCTGGAGAAGTGAATCAGGTCCCTAACGCTTCCACCCCAGGTGCTAGTCAAGCCCATGCAACTACACCTGCTTCCTTTTTGACACCAGGAGGCACTCCTGAGTTCCTGACTTTCAGTACACCTACTCCGTCCAGATCAGGGGTCCCATCCCCTAATGTTGGTGTCACTAGTGCTCCGTCACACGTCAAGCTTACCCCGGAGGGGGTCGCTAACAATTTCCTCGAGTTGAGATCTCTCCTCAACCAATATGTGAATAGAGAAAGGGACAAAGGAGTGAGGATCCGTTTAGACTATGACGAGCCAGAACCAACACTATCTCCTGGACCTCCTATCCCTCCTTTTACATCTAGGGATGAGGCAAGTCCCAGTAATCCTCCAAATCCTAACCCGTATCTGTCTGCAAGGCGAAATCCTACAGTATACCCTCTCTTCTCGTCTCAACCTGCTGCAAGTGGTGATCCACTGGGCCATGAGCCGACCCTTGACCAGCTCCTGCAGTCCCCAGTGACAAGTCTTCCACCCTCGACGACAACTTCATGGGAACAGGCCTTGTCGGTACTCCCTTTAGCACAAAGTGCCGTTATGAGCACTCCCTTGGGAGTTAGCTGTTCTGTTGCACCCGGAAGCCTTCAAGGCTTCAACCTCATGCCCCAGATGATGGCCAACTTCCTGTGGCAACACTTTATTAATCAAGTGCTAGCCACTTAAGGGAACAATAATGGTAACAACAATATGGGTGCAAGGGTTGAAGAAGATTTGGCCAAACCTTATAAACCAAGTAACCTCTCATGCTTTTCACAGCAGATAGCCGATTATGACTTCCAGACCAAGATCAAAACGTCGGCCCACATCAGAACATATAATGTGACTGAAGATTCCGAAGACCATCTTCAGATCTTTACAGGTGCCGCGAGAATCAAGAAATGGTCAAATGCTGAATGTTGCTTGATGTTCATGCAAACCCTCGTCGGATCAGCAAGAATCTGGTTCAATGACTTACCTGCTCGAAGCATTCGAAGCTTCGATGACCTCAGCAAGGGGTTCCTAGCCAATTTCTCCCAACAAAGGCGGTATGTTAAAGATGCTACAGTAATCTTTCAGATCAAGCAAAGAGATGATGAAAGCCTTCGAGAATTCATAGAGAGATACAAAAAAGAAGGTCTAACCTATGTGGGGGCAGGCGAAAAAATGAGGGTGGCCGGTTTTATGAACGCCATTACATCTAAATACCTCACAAGGGATTTCAACAAATCCCTCCCCAAGACCTTGGAAGAAGCTCTTGAAAGGGTTGAGGCCCACATTCGAGGGGAGGAGGCAGTAGATATCAAAGAACAAAGGAATAAAGGATCCATCTGGCGAGGTAGCAGTCCAGCCAGAAAGAGAGGAAACTTTAACTCCTATGACAGACGCCAAAAGGGTTCAGACCATCGAAGGTCTGAAGGTCATAACCCTCTCAGCAGGGAAAAAGGCATGAGTTTCATACCTCTCACCAAGACTCCTCAAGAAATCCTAGCAACAGAAGAAGTCAAGCAAAACTTTCGGCCTCCTAGGCCTCTCCCCAAAAGCAGAAAGAACGAGAACTCCACACAATATTGTGAATTCCATGAAGAAAAGGGTCACCACACCAATGATTGCTTCCAACTTAAGAAAAGGATTGAAGAAGCTGTTAAGTCCGGAGAACTTGCTCACTTGGTGAAAGGAGTAAGGGACAAAATGGCTGAAGGAAAGGGCAAGGAAGTCAATATGGTGGATTTTGATGGAAGGGTTCCACAAAAGGGACAACGGTTGGAAGCTTGGGAGCTTCAGTGTGTCTGCTTTTCCCCCAACGGAGAAAGACCCTCTTTCAAACCCTCTTGTGATAGATGCAACTGTGGGAACGTTACAAACAAGCAGGGCATACATAGACACTGGGGCGGCCACCGAAATCATGTTCGAGAAATTCTTCAACCGCTTGAGCAATGAAGAACGTTCAAGGCTTCAACCCTCTGGACATAAAAGGTATTGCCGATATACCCCTTAAGCCTTTAGGGCAACTGATACTTAACGTTCGTTTCAGCGAAGGTCAAAAGGAAAGAATCCAACCACTCACCTTTGTGGTTATCAGCATACCTTCAAGCTATGATGTAATCATTGGAAGGCCAGGACAATGTGCATTCTACATGGCCGTGTCTGTTGGCCATGGCACAGTCAAGTTTCCCACCGAGAGGGGAATAGCAACCCTTCAACCTTCTCATGAAGCCTACCTGACTGAAGGTGAAAGTTCCAAAAGTGAAGAGGACAAGCAAAGGCTGGTCATAAATCCTAAGTACCATGAACAGAAAATAAGGGTCAATCCAAGCCTTTCACAAGAAACCCTCTCATATCTCGAAAAGTTGCTAACACACTACAGCGATGTCTTCGCTTGGTGTCCAGAAGATATGACAGGGATCCCTCGAAACATTGCTGAGCATGAGTTAAGAATACCACGGGATGTCAAGCCCGTGGTTCAAAAGAAAAGAAGTTTGGCGCCAGAAAGAAGTTTGGCTGCATGCCAGGAAGTTGAGAAGCTTGTGTCAGCCGGCGTTCTCCGAGAAGTCAAGTACCAATCATGGGTTGCCAACCCGGTTATGGTCAAAAAACCAGACAACTCTTGGAGAATGTGTATAGATTTCAAGGATCTTAATAAAGCTTGCCCCAAGGATTGCTATCCACTACCAGAAATTGACCTCAAGGTAGACTCTGTGACAACTCGTATTTCGAACCTACTTTTGTGTAACGTTACGTGATTATGTGAACTCTATTTGAATAACATGTTATACGTGCCTTGTGTGGAATTGTGAATGTATGTTTATATGTTGCATGACCCGATTGTACATAGCCCACTTGACTACATAACCCATTCGGCCCATATACATCCGACTCGAGACCTAGAGGGCAGCCCGGTAAAGGGTCGGCCCACTCCCCTTGTTCGCAAACACTAACCCATTAGGGGGGTTTTGTTTCTCACAACTTAAAACATAAGGAAAGCACTCAAACCCTACACACACACTCTCTCTCTCGTTTTCTTTGAAACCGACGGCAAACAAAACCCCATCGGAGCTCTTTATCTTCGAAACATCATCTCTCGGATCCTTGTATTTGATCGGTATGATACCTCGTTATTCATGAGCATGACTGTAGATTAATTATGTGTGTAGTATTCATGATACTAGGTTATTATTGCATGATGATATAGGGTTTTTGTTAGCATAATTGACTATGTTGATAAATCCTTAGTATTCATGAAATCGGCTGCATGTATGATTGGCAATATGATAATGTAACACCTCGAATTTTTGTGTCCAATGATGTGTTAACACGTGTCATTTGTTTACACGTGGCATTGATAATAAATAAAGGACTAATTTTGACAAACCTTGAAAGTATATAAATTCGAGGGTTATAAATGTCAACAAGGGTAAATATACTGTATAGTAACCCTAAATAAATGCTTGTACCTTCAAACGAATAAATCATAAATCATACGGAAGCGAAACGCGGAAGAAAGTGAGAGATTACGAGCTACAGGGGTTAACTGTGTCAACATGTTTAATATTACCTCTGAGTGACCCTTTAACATTCCCAAGGCTTCGTAACAGTATTATACGCTCACTAGAATATACTGTATAAATTCCGCGAAGTTCCGTCTTAAAACGAAAGAGTTATACTCAAATTCGTATAAGAAGGGTTAAAAGCGTCAGCAGTGAAAGTTAAGGCTTTCCCAAATAAATAATAAACTAACAAGGGACTTAATAGCGCGGGTAAATAACACAAGGCCCCTATCGGTAAATAACCGAGGGCCAAACCGCAAAGTTACCCCTTTAAACCCGAAAGGTCAGGTAAATCATTACGAAAGATTTCGTTATTAATTACCTGGATTTCGTAATCATTTCAAAAGATTTTAAAAATCTGAAAAACAGGCTTCACGCGACCCGCATTGCATTATGGTTAAGTTGAGGCGGGCCGCGAGCCTCCCCTTTTACGCGTCTGATCTTTAAATCCCAGGCGGCCCGCATTGTAAACGCATGGAACTTCCATGCGGGCCGCATTAGACGCCCAGATGCAGAAAGTTGTTGTTTTCTTGACTTTTGAGCATGGTGAACGATCAATCTCCAATAAATGAGGCATGGGCGTCCCCTACTCGACCCATAGCCCTCTGGGACACCTACCCATCATCCCTAGACTGTTGTGGGTGGTTGTAATGATCATTGGTGCTTGGCATTGGCTATAAATAGCCACATTTTTGCACATAACATTCACACAACTTAAACATACACCTCTGGTCATTCTAAGGAGCTCCCAAGCACCCTTCTCTGCTCTCTAAGCAAGAATCAACTTCTGTAAGTGATCTAACCCTTTGTGGTTTCACATTTCCTTAGTAAATGGCTAAGAACCAAACCGTCGTAACTACGGTTTGACTTTACAATAAATCAGTAATGGTTCAGTCTTATGACGAATCAAAAGTGGTTATGAGTTGGTATTTATGTGGGTAATAAACCTCTAAAAAGGTTCCCCCTGATCACCACTCTAACTATGTCAAATATCGAGTCAAACGTGCGGTTAAAAAGTCAACAGAATGCTATTTTAGCGATTTATGCATAATCTATAATGTATATGTTATGGAACCTGTTTTGACAATCATAAAACATGATAATAAGTATATAAACTTGTTTGCGCTCGTTTGAATCGATCATTTGCTATATTGAACCGGTTCGGAGCCGAATGTCGCAAAAGTTTGACTTTTGCTTTGACTTCAGTTCTGACCCGTTTTAGTGAGGTATAAATATACCTTAGGACTCTCTTAGGACCAGGTCACATGTTGGTATAAACCTCTGTGGTCGGTTCATAAGTTATCCGAGTCTTTTGCGCATTTCCGTCATTCGCCTAAAAGTTGACCGTAACGGCCTTTTAAAATTAAAACGAGTATTTCGGACACGTGAACGGACCAGAACCTTGCTTACTAAATTATAAGCATGTCCTTAAAGTTTCACGTCAATCCGAGGTCTAGAATGAGAGTTATGCTAATTTGCGCAATTTAAATAAACTTTTGTAATAAACGGCGCAATTAGCATAACACCTATCTAAACCAAGATTCCGTCACCAAAACTTTTACCCACTGTATTAAAATAATATTTTGGGAATTTTAAAGATTTTTAATAATTTTTACCTCGCTCATAACCTGCGGTTATGGATACGGTTCGGTAAATACCGAATATGCCCTTTACGGCAAAAACATGAGTTCTACAAGGTCTTTTGACCCGATTCCAGTTGCTACTGGTTTTAAATAATAAATAAAGTATTTTAAGCTTTATAAGCTGTTCGGGAAACTCAGATTTCCTGTAGAACTCGAAAAGCCCTTTTAAAGTCTTTAAAATGACCGAAAAGCCCCTACGGGGCATATTACTAACTTAAACTCGTTACGGGCATCACGGAAGGTATCTTACTGATACCACAACCCATTTAAGGCATATTGACTCAGGAAATAAGCGTACGACTCTCATGGTTAACCGTTTCGCCTATTGCGCGCACGGTTCGGCTTATGAAACTAGTTTTCATACATTAGCCGATACGGGTCAAATAATATCATTTGAACCCTAAAATCCAGAGTGTGAACCATTAACCCATGTAAAACAAGTCCCTGAACTTGTTGGGTCAGAATCACACTCCATACTCGGTTTTCGCCTTTCGCGCGATTAAACCATATCTATAACTATCGGAACCAACCGGTCTAGGCTACGGCCATTATAACGACCCGTTAGGATTCTAAGAGGTTAATTAAAACCTTCGTTCCAGATTAGGAGCCCCAGTAAAAGCTATCGGTGATTTAATCCAATTAAGGAAATATACTTGCAAAGGTAAATACTTTAACTTATTTCCCCTATATGGGCTTGGGTTACGGTATATTAATACCGCTTGATTGAGCATTATATAATTCCATCGCTTAGGTGGTTAATTGATTAAATATGATCGGCTCATTTAAACAGTTTTGTTGCTTATAAGCCTTTGGGGGGTTTAATGACCGTTGTCCCGGATATCCTTGGCATCATTTTACGAAATGGCCACGACCATCGACATCCCGGTGTAGGCGTACACCCGGTATAAAGTGTCGACATTTAAAATTAAAAGACGTAGCCGTTGGTTTTTATACTACGGTTTTACGCAAACGCGGTGTGTCTATAAATCTTTAACCCGGCACGACCCGGGCTACTGAACGCATAAAAGAACATGTAAAACGTTCACAAGATTTTATTATAATTTTCCCAAGTTACAAAAGAGTTTGTGCCTTGAGCATTCAAATCAATTTTAATAAACATTTTCAACTGTGTCAGTTGAATGTATTTACCAGTGTAAACTGACGTATTTTCCCCAAAAAGATTAAGTGCAGGTACCTAAACGAAAATTGGCTGGTATTAGCTCCCTAGCGTCGTGATAAGTCTCGCAAGCTTGATTGCAGTATCTGATGGAACAAATACTCTATGTTTATTTACGATCCACTGTGGATATATTCAACCCCTGTAATACATTTGATATTACAATAAAAGGTTGAAGTTTATATATTTATCTTATGCTTCCGCTGTGCATTATATAATTGTGTGGTTTGACTATATTGTTGCCAACATCGTCACGGTAATCCCCCACCGGCCCACCGGTGAGACACGTGGAAATCGGGGTGTGACAGGTTGGTATCAGAGCCAACATTGAGTGAATTAAACACTATCCTAATGTGTTTAATCTCAATGACACAATTGCACATACTTGAGTCTAGACAATAACTTAGGACAAATTCGGATTATTACTCCTTTTTGTCTTTATTTTCGATTTGATTTTTAATAAGTTTTGGAGCAGGAAAATGCCACCTGTTATATTCCGAGGAAGAGGAAGGGGAAGAAGAGGCCGAGGAGAAATCGTGACACATCACGATAACGAAGCTGGACCATCTGGTACAAGACATCCTTCGATGACAAGGAGCGAAGAGCCACAACGACGAAGAGATCTTTACGAACCCGCGAGGCATTCCACTTCGCACAGCTCGACGCCATCCTACCGACACTCCTTTGGGCCAGATTCAGAAAATGATCCCAACAACCCACAACCTTCCTTCATACCTCTACAACGTTCGGTATCGCACCGAAATTATGACGACCCTACTCCATACTACATAGGTCAGTTTAATCCGGCTGACTACATACAGGAACCTTCAGGATTTGTCCCACTAGGGCCACAAGACCACTTTTCTGAAGATCCCATGGAGGAAGATGAGGATCCTACTGAACCAGCTCGTGGTACGCCCACGCATCCGATAGAAGTTTCTGATGGGTCATCCTTCCATGGAACGCCCTATCAAGGACCTGACAGTTTCCAAGCGATGTTTGACCGACATGAGTGGTACTACACACCACCTCAACAGACATCTCAACAACCGAGACATCCACAGGATCCCTCTGAGGATTCACGCTTTGAGGCAGTTACGCCACCACCTCCGCCACCGGCACAACCAGTAATACCTGATCCGCCGAGGCGTAGGAGGACAAATGCTCGTATGTCTACACGAGGAGGAGGGGGTATCCACTTCAGCACTCCTCGACACTCTAGTAGTAGCCACTATCCGCCGCTACAAGAAGAAGGACCTTCAAGTCCTATACAGGAGGCGAACTCCGCACCAGCTGCACGAAATTCGCCACCATTTGGGTATGACCAACCCATACCTGCTTATACAGGTCCGACGGCTTACAACCCGTTCGAACCGTCACAAGCACAATACAACTACGGCTATGAGCGCGACCCATATGTGGTGTCGGCTAGATATAATGCGCGCTACCCTGACGGAGCACATGGAAACATGGGACCACCGGATTACTCAACTCATGGGTATCCAATACCTCCCAGACCTCCAGCTCCACATCAAGCGCCACAGCCACGTTTCTCTCCTCCTGAACAGGAAGAAATACTCCATCGACTAGATCGTGTGGAGAGAGAGTTCGAGGAAGAAAAGAAAAGCCACCGAGGATTTCTCAAGGGCTTGGCGAACCTACTAAAGGGCAAAAAGAAGAAACGTGACCATTAGCCCTTAATAGTTGTACGAATGTAATTTCTACTTTGAAATAAGTCCCTGCGTGGACACTTATCGTATTTCAGTCCCTACGTGGACTTATCTTTAGTCCTTGCATGGACACCTATCTTGTATTAGTCCCTGCGTGGACTTGTCACTTATTTTAAAACCTCTATGGAGGTATGTACTATTTGAAAGACCCGTTTAGGGCAATATGTAATTGTATTTGAGATTTTGGAATGTATGTTATGGGTTTTGTTTTAATATGTATAAAAATAAATCAGAACCATTCCTTTTATATTGATCTGCCTAAATAAAGAATCTTAAAAGGTGAAACCTAGCTTGATGTCTTTTAAGATCCAGTCAAGATGGTACGACCTAATTGAAAAGATTCTGATTCCCTGTTAACCTCTGTACGCATGTTAACGATCATGGCAGATGTGATTCGTTAAAATCACGCACGTCATTCTTATACAATAATCCTTTAAGGATTTCAAAACCCAACTAAATGATTTATAAATCATGGGTTAAATCATCAATGAAGGTGATCAATATTATTAAAACATCCATTAGTGATGTAGTGCCTACGGGCCAATATTATTAAAACATCCGTTAGTGATGTAGTGCCTACGGGCCAGTATTATAAAGACATCCATTAGTGATGTAGTGCCTACGGGCCAATATTATTAAAACATCCGTTAGTGATGTGGTGCCTACGGGCCAGTATTATAAAGACATCCATTAGTGATGCAGTGCCTACGGGCCAGTATTATTAAAACATCCATTAGTGATGTAGTGCCTACGGGCCAATATTATTAAAACATCCATTAGTGATGTAGTGCCTACGGGCCAGTACTATAAAACATCCATTTAGTGATGTAGTGCCTACGGGCCAACCATATCAAAACATCCATTAGAGATGTAGTGCCTACGGGCCAACTATATTTAAACATCCATTAGAGGTGTAGTGCCTATGGGCCATAATAATTGTCTTATAAAGACAAAAGGCAGTGGTAGTCTATGACTCTCTGTCAGAAAGAGATAAAAGAACTACGGTTCAAATCTCTATGCCTTTGATTCTATGAAATCTCGGCTAATATTATAAAAACATCATCATGATTAGGCTTTATGCCGCCAATACTATCTATATAGCTGAAATAGGATATATTCGAATCCTAATATGTAATGAAAAAAAAAATAAGTTAACCAAATATGGTCTCTGTACCATGGTTGACAAATTGTCATAAAAGACAATTATATAATAATCGCCTAAATAAAATTTTGTTATCTTCTGTAACAGATTCAAGTTACAATGGCGGATCCCAATGGAGAAAACAGCCACACAAATGAAGATGACTATGACAATGCGTCAGTGCATTTGACAGGCGCACAGCTAAAGGCTCTGATTGACAATGCTGTTCAGGCAGCTATTGATCGTCAAAATACTGAGTCCCAAGGCAGAACTGTGTCAAAACCACCCTCTAAACCAAAGACACACTCCAAACCACCCTCTGAACCCAAGAAAGATGACGACAAACACTCGTCCACTGAGCACAGCGTTCATCGCGATAGAGAATATACTGATGCATCCAGTGCTAAGGGTTGCACCTACAAATACTTTGTATCATGTAAGCCCCGGGAATTTACAGGGGAGAAAGGTGCTGTTGATTGTATCACCTGGCTGGATGAGATGGACACGATTGTGGACATCAGCGGGTGCGCTGAGAGGGACGTGGTAAAGTTTGTGTCCCAGTCATTCAAGGGCGAGGCCCTGGCGTGGTGGAGAGCTCTGGTGCAGGCTTCAGGTAAGTCTGCCTTATACAAAATGTCATGGGGGGAGTTTATTGCCCTCATAAAAGAAAACTACTGCCCTCAACATGAGGTTGAGAAGATTGAGGCGGATTTTGTCTCACTAGTGATGACAAACCTGGATTGTCAAGCATATCTGACCAGCTTTAACACCATGTCACGCCTGGTGCCATATCTTGTGACACCAGAACCTCGAAGGATTGCCCGATTCATTGGGGGCTTAGAGCCGGCGATCAAGGCCAGTGTGAAGGCCTCTAGGCCGACGACCTTCAGGTCAGTTACTGACCTCTCCTTGTCTCTTACACTTGATGCTGTCCGTCTGAGGGCACAAAGGAGCAAGGAGGCTGAAAAGCGAAAACGTGCGGATGATACCTCACGAAAGTCTGGGAAAAAGCACCGTGGAAACGGTGAGAGCAAGAAAGGGTCGGAGGCAAAGAAGGAGGGGCAAGCTGATGGAAGACCTCACTGCAAGGTCTGCAAGAAACCTCACTCCGGGAAGTGTAGGTTTGCGTCTGGTTCACAGTCGCAACAAAAGACTCCATCCTGTGGGCTATGCAAGTCCAAGGATCACAAGACCGTGGAGTGCAAAAAGATAAAGGATGCAACCTGCTATGGTTGTAACGAAAAGGGGCACATAAAGAGTAATTGCCCTAAGTATGCCAAGAAGGCGGAGGAGACTAAGAAGTCAAATGCGAGAGTTTTTCGCATGGATGCAAAGGAAGCGGTTAAGGACGGCAATGTGCTTACAGGTACTTTTCTCGTAAATAATATATTTGCAAGAGTACTATTCGATTCTGGCGCTGATAAATCCTTTGTAGACCAGAAATTTTGCCAACTACTAAATATGCCTATCAAAACCCTTGACGTGAAATACGAAGTAGAGTTAGCAGACGGCACGATAGAAACCGTCTCTACTGTTCTAGAAGGATGTGAAATGTCCATTAGGAACCATTCTTTTCCTTTATCTCTACTTCCCTTCAAATTAGCGGGTTTTGACATTGTGCTAGGCATGGACTGGTTATCCCGTAATCAGGCCCAAATCATTTGCGGCAAAAGGCAGATAGTTTTAAAGACTCCGAGTGGTGAATCTCTTACCATTCGAGGGGATACGCAGTACGGATTGCCCGAAGACGTATCTATGCTGAAAGCTTCAAGGTGTTTGAACAGAGGCTGTGTAATTTACATGGCTCAGGTGATAATTGAAGAACCAAAGCCGAAGATCGAGGATCTTCCTGTCATTTCTGAATACCCCAAGGTTTTTCCTGAAGAACTACCTGGTTTGCCACCAGATAGACAAGTGGAGTTCAGAATTGACATCATTCCTGGAGCAGCTCCGATAGCAAGAGCACCTTACAGATTAGCTCCGACGGAAATGAAAGAACTGAGGACCCAGTTGGATGAACTACTGGCGAAAGGTTTTATCAGACCTAGTTCATCTCTCTGGGAAGCTCCTGTCCTATTTGTAAAGAAGAAGGACGGATCGATGCGGTTGTGCATCGACTATAGAGAACTGAATAAAGTTACCATAAAGAATAGATATCCTTTACCAAGGATCGATGATCTATTCGATCAGCTGCAAGGAGCCAGCTACTTCTCGAAGATCGACTTGAGGTCGGGCTATCATCAACTAAGGGTCAGAGATGAAGATGTACACAAAACAGCATTTAGGACTCGCTATGGTCATTACGAGTTCCTAGTGATGCCTTTTGGGCTCACAAATGCACCGGCTGCGTTCATGGATCTCATGAACCGCGTTTGCAAGCCGTACTTGGACAAATTCGTCATAGTCTTCATTGACGATATCCTTATCTATTCCAAGAATCAAGCTGACCACGAGAAGCACCTCCGTTGCATTCTCGAATTACTACAACGGGAGAAACTCTACGCCAAATTCTCGAAATGTGAATTCTGGCTACGAGAAGTCCAGTTTTTAGGACACGTTGTGAGCGAGCGTGGTATCCAAGTGGATCCCGCTAAGGTAGAGGCGGTCACGAACTGGCAAGAGCCAAAGACGCCTACCGAAATCCGTAGCTTCCTGGGGTTAGCAGGATACTACCGGAGATTTATTGAAATTTTTTCGAGGATTGCTGCGCCCTTGACTTCCTTGACCAAGAAGAAAGAAAAGTACATTTGGGGCCCGAAGCAGCAAGAGTCCTTCGAAATACTGAAGCAAAAGCTAAGCAACGCACCTGTGTTGACATTACCAGAAGGTACAGATGAATTCGTAGTTTACTTCGATGCATCACACACAGGCATGGGGTGTGTGCTTATGCAGAAGGGCAAAGTGATTGCCTATGCTTCAAGACAATTAAAGGTGCATGAAAAGAATTACACCACCCATGATTTGGAGTTGGGTGCCGTTGTATTTGCACTGAAGTTGTGGAGGCATTACCTTTACGGTATTAAATTTGTGATTTATTCTGATCACAAAAGCCTCCAGCACCTGTTCAGTCAGAAGGAGCTGAACATGAGGCAGCGCCGTTGGATGGAAACCCTGAATGATTATGACTGCGAGATCAGGTACCATCCCGGCAAGGCGAATGTAGTCGCCGATGCCTTGAGCAGAAAGGAAAGGGTAAAACCCATTCGAATCAATGCCAAGAGCATTGAGGTTAAGAATAATTTGATGGAAAGGATATTAGCTGCGCAGCGTGAGGCTGTGTTGGAAGCTAATTATCCTAATGAAAAGCTGGGAGTAACTGAGGAACAGTTGACTCTTAGCAAGGATGGAATTCTTAGACTGAACGGACGTATATGGGTTCCGATTTATGGAGGACTACGAGATGTTGTTCTCCAGGAAGCCCATAGTTCCAAATACTCGGTCCATCCTGGTGCTGACAAAATGTACCAAGACTTAAAGGCAAATTATTGGTGGATAGGCTTGAAAAAGTCTGTAGCCGCCCACGTAGCAAAGTGCTTGACTTGTACTCAAGTCAAAGCCGAGCACCAAAAGCCGTCTGGCTTGCTACAACAGCCTGAACTTCCCGAGTGGAAGTGGGAATGCGTAACTATGGACTTCATAACCAAGTTACCCAAAACCAGGAAAGGAAACGATACAATATGGGTCATAGTCGATAGGCTGACTAAATCAGCTCATTTTCTACCCATCAAGGAGACATATAGCTCCGATATGTTAGCCCAACTTTATGTTGATAAGATTGTAGCCTTACACGGCATACCTGTGTCTATTATCTCCGACAGGGATACTAGATACACATCTCATTTCTGGAAAAGTTTCCAGCAATCTTTGGGCACGCGTTTAAACTTTAGTATGGCTTACCATCCACAGACGGACGGTCAAAGTGAGCGTACTATCCAAACGCTAGAAGACATGCTTCGTGCATGTGCGATCGATTTAGGTGGTAACTGGGATAAAAACCTACCCCTGATCGAATTCTCCTACAATAATAGCTACCACACCAGCATAAAGGCTGCGCCTTTTGAGGCATTATATGGTAGGAAATGTAGATCGCCTGTTTGTTGGGCGGAAGTAGGAGAGGTCCAATTATCGGGACCAGAGATTGTTTTCCAGACGACGGACAAGATTGTCCAGATCCGGGAACGTCTCAAGGCTGCCCGCGATAGGCAGAAGAGCTACGCTGATCCAAAGCGTAAGGATTTTCACTTCGAAGTGGGTGAAAAGGTATTACTTAAGGTATCACCCTGGAAGGGGGTGATGCGTTTCTGCAAGAAAGGCAAACTGAGTCCGAGATACATAGGACCTTTTGAGGTCATTGAACGGGTCGGATCAGTTGCCTATAAGTTGAACTTGCCTGAAGAGCTCAATGGAATTCACAATGTGTTCCACATCTGCAATCTCAAAAAGTGCTTCGCCGACGAATCGTTGGTGATTCCACACACAGATGTGCATATAGATGAGAGCTTAAAGTTCATAGAAAAACCTTTGTCGATTGAAGATCGACAGGTGAAGAAGCTTCGCAGAAAGCACGTACCGATTGTAAAAGTCAAATGGGATGCTCGTAGAGGTCCTGAATATACGTGGGAAGTCGAAGCTACAATGAAAGAAAAGTACCCCTATTTATTTGAGTAAATCTCGGGTCGAGATTTATTTTAAGGGGGTGAGGATGTAACACCTCGAATTTTTGTGTCCAATGATGTGTTAACACGTGTCATTTGTTTACACGTGGCATTGATAATAAATAAAGGACTAATTTTGACAAACCTTGAAAGTATATAAATTCGAGGGTTATAAATGTCAACAAGGGTAAATATACTGTATAGTAACCCTAAATAAATGCTTGTACCTTCAAACGAATAAATCATAAATCATACGGAAGCGAAACGCGGAAGAAAGTGAGAGATTACGAGCTACAGGGGTTAACTGTGTCAACATGTTTAATATTACCTCTGAGTGACCCTTTAACATTCCCAAGGCTTCGTAACAGTATTATACGCTCACTAGAATATACTGTATAAATTCCGCGAAGTTCCGTCTTAAAACGAAAGAGTTATACTCAAATTCGTATAAGAAGGGTTAAAAGCGTCAACAGTGAAAGTTAAGGCTTTCCCAAATAAATAATAAACTAACAAGGGACTTAATAGCGCGGGTAAATAATACAAGGCCCCTATCGGTAAATAACCGAGGGCCAAACCGCAAAGTTACCCCTTCAAACCCGAAAGGTCAGGTAAATCATTACGAAAGATTTCGTTATTAATTACCTGGATTTCGTAATCATTTCAAAAGATTTTAAAAATCTGAAAAACAGGCTTCACGCGACCCGCATTGCATTATGTTTAAGTTGAGGCGGGCCGCGAGCCTCCCCTTTTACGCGTCTGATCTTTAAATCCCAGGCGGCCCGCATTGTAAACGCATGGAACTTCCATGCGGGCCGCATTAGACGCCCAGATGCAGAAAGTTGTTGTTTTCTTGACTTTTGAGCATGGTGAACGATCAATCTACAATAAATGAGGCATGGGCGCCCCCTACTCGACCCATAGCCCTCTGGGACACCTACCCATCATCCCTAGACTGTTGTGGGTGGTTGTAATGATCATTGGTGCTTGGCATTGGCTATAAATAGCCACATTTTTGCACATAACATTCACACAACTTAAACATACACCTCTGGTCATTCTAAGGAGCTCCCAAGCACCCTTCTCTGCTCTCTAAGCAAGAATCAACTTCTGTAAGTGATCTAACCCTTTGTGGTTTCACATTTCCTTAGTAAATGGCTAAGAACCAAACCGTCGTAACTACGGTTTGACTTTACAATAAATCAGTAATGGTTCAGTCTTATGACGAATCAAAAGTGGTTATGAGTTGGTATTTATGTGGGTAATAAACCTCTAAAAAGGTTCCCCCTGATCACCACTCTAACTATGTCAAATATCGAGTCAAACGTGCGGTTAAAAAGTCAACAGAAAGCTATTTTAGCGATTTATGCATAATCTGTAATGTATATGTTATGGAACCTATTTTGACAATCATAAAACATGATAATAAGTATATAAACTTGTTTGCGCTCGTTTGAATCGATCATTTGCTATATTGAACCGGTTCGGAGCCGAATGTCGCAAAAGTTTGACTTTTGCTTTGACTTCAGTTCTGACCCGTTTTAGTGAGGTATAAATATACCTTAGGACTCTCTTAGGACCAGGTCACATGTTGGTATAAACCTCTGTGGTCGGTTCATAAGTTATCCGAGTCTTTTGCGCATTTCCGTCATTCGCCTAAAAGTTGACCGTAACGGCCTTTTAAAATTAAAACGAGTATTTCGGACACATGAACGGACCAGAACCTTGCTTACTAAATTATAAGCATGTCCTTAAAGTTTCACGTCAATCCGAGGTCTAGAATGAGAGTTATGCTAATTTGCGCAATTTAAATAAACTTTTGTAATAAACGGCGCAATTAGCATAACACCTATCTAAACCAAGATTCCGTCACCAAAACTTTTACCCACTGTATTAAAATAATATTTTGGGAATTTTAAAGATTTTTAATAATTTTTACCTCGCTCATAACCTGCGGTTATGGCTACGGTTCGGTAAATACCGAATATGCCCTTTACGGCCAAAACATGAGTTCTACAAGGTCTTTTGACCCGATTCCAGTTGCTACTGGTTTTAAATAATAAATAAAGTATTTTAAGCTTTATAAGCTGTTCGGGAAACTCAGATTTCCTGTAGAACTCGAAAAGCCCTTTTAAAGTCTTTAAAATGACCGAAAAGCCCCTACGGGGCATATTACTAACTTAAACTCGTTACGGGCATCACGGAAGGTATCTTACTGATACCACAACCCATTTAAGGCATATTGACTCAGGAAATAAGCATACGACTCTCATGGTTAACCGTTTCGCCTATTGCGCGCACGGTTCGGCTTATGAAACTAGTTTTCATACATTAGCCGATACGGGTCAAATAATATCATTTGAACCCTAAAATCCAGAGTGTGAACCATTAACCCATGTAAAACAAGTCCCTGAACTTGTTGGGTCAGAATCACACTCCATACTCGGTTTTCGCCTTTCGCGCGATTAAACCATATCTATAACTATCGGAACCAACCGGTCTAGGCTACGGCCATTATAACGACCCGTTAGGATTCTAAGAGGTTAATTAAAACCTTCGTTCCAGATTAGGAGCCCCAGTAAAAGCTATCGGTGATTTAATCCAATTAAGGAAATATACTTGCAAAGGTAAATACTTTAACTTATTTCCCCTATATGGGCTTGGGTTACGGTATATTAATACCGCTTGATTGAGCATTATATAATTCCATCGCTTAGGTGGTTAATTGATTAAATATGATCGGCTCATTTAAACAGTTTTGTTGCTTATAAGCCTTTGGGGGGTTTAATGACCGTTGTCCCGGATATCCTTGGCATCATTTTACGAAATGGCCACGACCATCGACATCCCGGTGTAGGCGTACACCCGGTATAAAGTGTCGACATTTAAAATTAAAAGACGTAGCCGTTGGTTTTTATACTACGGTTTTACGCAAACGTGGTGTGTCTATAAATCTTTAACCCGGCACGACCCGGGCTACTGAACGCATAAAAGAACATGTAAAACGTTCACAAGATTTTATTATAATTTTCCCAAGTTACAAAAGAGTTTGTGCCTTGAGCATTCAAATCAATTTTAATAAACATTTTCAAATGTGTCAGTTGAATGTATTTACCAGTGTAAACTGACGTATTTTCCCCAAAAAGATTAAGTGCAGGTACCTAAATGAAAATTGGCTGGTATTAGCTCCCTAGCGTCGTGATAAGTCTCGCAAGCTTGATTGCAGTATCTGATGGAACAAATACTCTATGTTTATTTACGATCCACTGTGGATATATTCAACCCCTGTAATACATTTGATATTACAATAAAAGGTTGAAGTTTATATATTTATCTTATGCTTCCGCTGTGCATTATATAATTGTGTGGTTTGACTATATTGTTGCCAACATCGTCACGGTAATCCCCCCACCGGCCCACCGGTGAGACACGTGGAAATCGGGGTGTGACAGATAATTGGTCCGAATATATGCTTGTTAAACCGGCTATGATATTATGATTTCGGGTTAGGATGGCATGATTAGTCTAGAATCCGGTTACATGATAGTTAGATGTTGCGGTTATGTTTTGTATGATTATAATAATAAGCTGATGATGATAATATGAACATGTTTGACGATGATATGAAACTGTGAATATTGTTGATTGATCTGGTTCGAAACTGCCTAACTTGTTAGCTGAAAATACGGAATGATTGTTGCTAATAATTAAGGAAATCTGTTACACTTTGTCTCGACCAGGGTTGCGAGTCGAGAACCCTTAGTCTCGACTCGAGACCACCTTACAACACAAACAGCACAAACCGAGACCACGGTTGCGGGTCCGGTTGCGACTCGAGACCGTGTAGTCTCGACCAGACCATGACAACTCGAGATCTCCATTGTTACGACTCGAGACTTGGAGGCCAGCACAACTCGAGACCACACTGTCTCGACTCGAGATCTATAGTCTCGACTCGAGACCATTTACACGAGCACACTGTTTTGGACATTTTACACTGTTACGAGCCCGATTGATTGGGCCAGATACTTGGACTTGTTACGTGGTTGCTATTGAACTGCTGCGAATACTTATGCATGCCATGTTTATAACTGTGTACAATACGTGTAGGGCATACGTGTTATACTTGAATACGAACCTGACTTGTATGGTAACCCTGTTAGGACGTGGTTGAACACTCTTAGTTCAAGAAACCTTTTGTGTATCTGCCGAGCAAACCAAGGTGAGTTCACACAGCCAAGGCATGGGGTTCCCAGGGTGGGAATGGGATTTGGATGATTTATTCGTACATACTTAGTTAATAGAACCTAGTGATATGGTCCTCGGGCGAGGAAGAGTAATGATAAGATACGGCTAGACTAGTATACCAATTGAACTGATCTTCGCACACACGCCAGGGATTGGCCGCGATATTATGACTAATCATTCGCACACATGCCTAGGAAGGCCGCGAACTATACATACTAAAACTTCGCACACATGCCAGGGTGGCCACGATACAAATATACATAGTCTAGGATATTTGGGGAATATTTCCCCTAATCTTCGCATACATGCCGAGAGGGCCGCGATGGAAACTAATACGAGACATGACTTAACGAACGAACATAATGCTACTCATACTGTTACAATTACTGAACTGTACACTGTGAACTCGCTCAACTAGTTGTTGACTCTCTGCTGCCTGCCTTGCAGGACCTTAGGTACTTATGGAGCTTGCAAAGGGAGGAGCAGGTCGTTGTGGGCATGGATCGTGAATGCTTATTAAACGTTTATGACATAACACACTTAATACTTATGTTTGGGTTTTTACATTTATGCTTCCGCTACACTTGATTATGTTGGTTTTGAAAACACCTTTCGTATTGTTGAATAACGATTACTACTTATTTACATGTTCAATATGATTGGTGGCTTGATCCTGGTCATGTCATGCCTCCAAGTGGTGGTACTCCGCGGGTGGTTTTTGGGGGTGTGACAGACTCCCTCACCAGCTACCCTTTTAAGTGTTTTCTTGATGCCTACAAAGTGTACCACCAAATACTCATGAAAGAAGAAGATGAGGAGAAGACAGCGTTCCACACTGATAGAGGGATCTTTTGTTACCAAAAGATGCCTTTTGGCCTCAAGAACGCTGGAGCAACCTACCAACGTCTAGCGGACAAGGCCTTTGCAAGCCAAATTGGCAAAAACATGGAGGCATATGTCGACGACTTGGTGATCAAAAGCAAGACGGAGTATCAAATGCTCGATGATATTCAAGAAACTTTCCAGAATCTCAGAAAAGTTAACATGAAGTTCAACCCTGAAAAATGTTCATTCGGGTTCGAGGAAGGAAAGTTTTTGGGTCATATCGTTGGAAAACAAAGCATCAAGGCTAATCCAAGCAAGGTGAAAGCTGTTCTTGAAACCAAGTCACCAAAACCCAAGAAGGAGGTGGAAAGCTTAAACGGGAAGCTCATTGCCTTGAAGCGTTTCACGTAAAAGTTGGCAGAGAGGTCTCTCCCCTTCTTCAAAACGCTCAAAGGTTGCACTGATAAGAAAGACTTCAGATGAACAGAGGAAGCTGAAGAAGCCTTTAAACAAATGAAGCAACACCTAGCCTCCCTGCCTGACATAGCAGCCCCAGAAACGGGAGAGTTAATCTCAGTATACCTCTCAGTTGCTGAAGAAGCAATAAGCGCGGTCCTCACCATTGACAGGAACAAAACCCAGGTACCCGTTTATTTCTTCAGTAAATCTCTAAAATTGGCTGAAACCAAATATCCTCCTCTTGAAAAAATGGCCCTAGCCCTAGTGTAAACAGCTAGGAGGCTTCTAAGGTATTTTCAAGCGCACCCTATACAAGTGGTCACTGACCAACCTATCAGAAATGTGCTTGAAAAGCTAACAAACTCGGGACGGCTGGCCAAGTGGGCAGTGGAACTGGGTGGACATAACATCACCTACGTCCCAAGGAAAGCCATTAAAGCCCAAGTCTTGGCTGACTTCATTATAGAAGTCCCTAAACAAACCGTCACTGAGGTAAACACAGCTGCCACTGAACCCTCAAACCCCGAAGCCTGGAAGCTTTTTACTGATGGAGCTTCAAGCGTTGAGGGGTCGGGGGCTGGGCTTATTCTAATCAACCCAGAAGGGTTAGAATTCACGTATGCTCTTCGCTTTGATTTTAAGACAACCAACAACGAAGCCAAATACGAGGCACTGATAGCCGGTTTAAGGCTGGCTAAAGAAATGAAGGTCTAAAAGCTTGAGGTATTCACAGATTCGTTGCAGGTATCAAGCCAAGTGAATGATAGCTACATTGCAAAAGAGCCCAACATGAAAAGGTACAAAGAAAAATCCAAAGAATTGATGAACACCTTCCAAATGTGTACAATCAAACAGATTCCAAGATCCCAAAACAAGAAGGCAGATGCCTTAAGCAAGCTTGCATCTCTCACTTTTGCTCACCTAACAAAGAAGGTGTTAGTAGAAGTGTTAAAAGCTCTATCAATTGATGAGTTGGAAGTTCAAGACGTAGTCACTAATGAAGATCCAAATTGGATGACTCCAATCAAGAAGTTCCTTAAAAATGGTGAACTACCCAATGATCAAGTAGAAGCTGAAAGGATTAAAATCAAGGCAAGGCAGTACGTACTACAAGGAGAAACCCTTTACAAAAAGGGTTACCTTGCCCCCTTGCTAAGATGTGTTGGTCCTGAGCAAAGTCAGTATCTGATCAAAGAGATTCACGAAGGCATATGCGGAGCTCATTTTGGAGCTAGGTCGGTGGTTGCAAAACTCATGAACCTTGGGTATTTCTGGCCCTCAATGCATCGTGATACCGCTGAGCAATTAAGAAAAGTGATGCTTGCCAGATCCATGCACCGATCCCAAAAAGTCCTAAGCATGACCTTGTCCCAATAACCTCGGCATGGCCATTTCATAAATGGGGAATGGACATTGTTGGTCCATTTCCCCCAAGCAAAGGGGGAGTAAAATTCTTGCTGGTGGCTGATGTGTGTAAAATGCAACATATAAATCACATCAATTAAGGCATAAAACTAACCCTTTTTAAGTACTAATGTTGGAAAAAGAGTGTTTTTGTCTTCCTTTTGTATTTTCAGGATGAAATGAGCTCAAAATCACAAAAGAAGCAAAAAGACAACTAATTCTAGCATAAATACAAGAAAAGGAACAAAAGTAGACTGCCCGGACCCTCAACGGCACCTCCCAAGGCAAAGAAGAGAAAACAGAGACTGAACACGCCCCGTGTCCAGCGAACACGGGGGCGTGCCCAGGAAGCAGCAGAAAAGACAAACCAGTAGAAGCTTCCATTGCCCACCACGGGGCCGTGTCCAGCGGGCACGGGGGCGTGGTGAAAGTACAGCAGGCGCATCAATTGTAATTGCGAATTACAATTAATGAAGAGAGAGAATGTCAGACGGGCACGGGGGCGTGTCCAGCGGACACGGGGCCGTGCCCAGCCTTCTGTTCAGCCTATAAATAGGGGTGCTTGGCTTCATTCCATTTCATCCCTTGGCATACCACCTCTCTCACACTTCATCCACCACCCACCACCACCATAACACCATCATCCACCACCATCATCCATTGTCCATCGTAGAGTGTGTGAGTCGTCTCGGGATCCAAGATTGATCGTAAGAGTTCTTGACAATCAAGGCCATGTTTGCCTAAGTCTCTTACATCACTTGGTGAAGACAAGTGTTTAGTATAATACTTTTTATTTTTAATCTTTTGCACTTTTTATTTGGTTTTGTATTAATGACTTTAATAACTAGTTACTTATGTTGAAGGTGATCTTTCCTTATCGTTTGTCCGTGGTGTCTTGGCGTTATTTTACTGTCTATATAAAATAAAAGATTTTCACCATTCATATCTCCACGGTCTATATGGAGGTATGTTGGCTACCTGGTCGGGGGTTAAGGGAACGGTTTGGTAAGGGTCTTGCCCTTGTTCAGCGTTTAGAGGTCCTGCTTGGGACCTGGGTCAAATTTAGTAGGATCTCCTTCAATGCCCATAGGTATTGGATGGCGGGGATCCAAACTCTTTGACCCCCTCATAAGTTAACTACTATTAATACTATAACCCAGCTATTTAGGACTGTATCCCTGCTGACTCAGACTACTTAGCCGAGGGTAACGTCACCGCCGAAAGCGGGGCCTACCACAATTTGCATTAATAACTTAATTCATTATCTTCCAATAATCCGACCCTTTAGGATTGTATCCTTGCTGACTCAAACTACTGGGTTGAGGGTAACGTCGCCTTCAAAAGAGGGGCCTACTACAATAACTAAGATAATCTCTTAAACAAGTGCAAAAGTGCGAAAATAATCAAAGGTTATACTAATACACGTGTCGGATCCAAGTGATTCATCTTGTCTATCTGTTTTTATTTTATTTTATTTTTCAGCATTTAGTTAGTTTTTATTTTTCTTAGTTTAAAACATTTTTCTCACTTTTTGATTTGGTTAGACGTTGAGGATAAACCGGTATTAAAAGCTCTTGTGTCCTTGGACGACCTCGGTATCTTACCAACACTATACTACGTCCACGATGGGTGCACTTGCCCATATGTGTGTTTAGTGTTAGTAAATATCGTGTTTTATAAATTTAAAACTTGGCTAAAAGTGTAAAAAGGGGCTTAAATATATATCAAAATTATAACACACTTCACGCACATCAAGTTTTTGGCGCCGTTGCCGGGGACACAAGGATTTTAAGAAAGTTAGGAATCAACGGCCTAATCATATTTTTATTTTTCTTTAATTTTTTTAGATTTTTTCTTAAATTTTCAGCTTCTGCAGAGCTCAACACGGGGCCGTTCCTGCTGAACACGCCCCCGTGCTCAATCATTGGAACTGGCAATCCTGGTTTAAGTCAGATAGTAAGCTGAACACGGGGCCGTGTCCACTCAACACGCCCCCGTGCCCAAGATTCAGTTACTGAAAACAGAACCGTTAGATCCCGGCGGTTGGTAATTTCTGACACAAACATGAGTGATAGTAATTCTTTTTACTTTCGGCACTCTTATGGTTTGTGGTGTCGATTATGTGGAGGCGAACATGAGGAATTAAAATGTTATTTTCTCAATTATAGGCCCCACTATATAGACCCACCGATTCCTTGTAACCTTAAGAGGGGCGAAAGTAAAAATAAGCACTATCTCTCCCTTGAATGCGCCCAGCCAGATATTCTAGGAGAAATGCTCCTTGACGAGTTATTTCAACTAGAAGAACTAATTCTCAATTGGTCAAAAGAACTTAGGAAAGATTTTATAGATCCATCCCAAGATGATGACCATGAGGAAATGTTGGAACCGCATTCCGACAACCTCGTTGCTCCCGAAAATACCTTCATACCTAGAAAAGACGTGGACGATAGTCGTCCCTGTGTCGATTGTGCCGTGAAGGACTCCCCATCGACTTCGTTCGATGCATACATAGACCTGAGCGATTCGGCATACACCTTCTTTAACGAGAGCCCGGAAAAGGGTTGGACTTGTCCACCTAGAATGAAAATAGGAATTACCCTCACCGATAACCTCTTGCGTTCTCGCCTTAGTATAGGACAATTAAGGTATCTTAGGCACTTTGGGGTTGTTCCAACAAATCAAGAGCCACCCGATATAAATTAACTCCTTAGTAAGAGACAAAACTTCATAAAACAGCTTTCCGACACGGGGCCGTGCCCGGCCAACACGCCCCCGTGTCCACCAAAAGATTCCCTTCTGATCAGAACGTCAGAATACGGACAAACTGTGTCAGAATTTCATCTGCACACGGGGCCGTGTCCAGCGGACACGGGGCCGTGTCCAGAAGGCTGTCATTTTCTATAAATGCAGCCAAAAATCCTGCACATTTGGACCAACTTGGGACAGAGATTTGAAGGAATCTTCTCTCAAACAATCCTAGGTAAGTCTAAAAGAAGTTTCCAACAACCCATCTTGTCCTTTCCTCTTCTAGACATTTCCTTCTTTTTCATCTTTCTTCAAGAACTACCATGAAAAGTTTGAATTCTTCAACCTTTGTGGTAGGAAACAATGAGTTTTGATCATGGAATCTTGGTAAAAACATGTTGTGTAACATTGTTTAAAGTTATTTATTGCCGAAAAGTCTACATAAATTCAGGAAATAACTTAAAAACCCAAGATTCCTTGCTCCAAAATTCTGCAGAAAGATGAACACGAGGCCGTGCTCAGTGAGCACGGGGCCGTGTCCAGAAACTGTTTCGTCATATAAACTGCTTTTGGTTTATTTTTCGTAGAATGGCGAGTGAGAACAGTGAAACATCATCCGTTCATTCCTCAAACAGCCGAAGGGGAAGAAGGCCCTCCGTTGAAGCTACACTTGTGCACTATGTGATAGCACTGAGGGAAACTCTCGACGAAATGACGTCAGTAGAGGAGGTCCTCATTGACCGTATTAACGATCTTACGATGGGACTTAAAAGCAGCTTCCAAGAGATTAACCTTTTGCACCAAAGGTTAAACATTCTGGTAGCACCTCCTATGGAACCAGTCCTTCCACGACAAGACTGGAACTTGGCACTCGGGGTTAACAACCCTACCGGGTGGGAAGACTTTCCCGCAGAACCTCCCATGGAAAACCCACAAGAAATTCCAGCGGAAGTTGTAACTCCTCAAACTAATGCAAATGAGCCCTCTTTTCTCCTTCCAAGGGAGGTAGAGGAGTGGCTCGCCGACATATGAGGAGAACCACACCCGGAAGAAGGAGTTCTAAAAAGCCTTATCTAACCAAGATTAGTAGTTTCTTGGAAATTTTGCTAAATTAAAATAAAACATAGGGCTAGAACTCCATAGTTTAATATTTATGTACTTTCATCTTTAACTTTATGTAATGTCTCTCTATGTTCGCAATGTTATGATGGTTGTTTTGCGAATAAAACACACTCATGGTGGTAATGGATGAAAAAGGGAACGAGAAAAAATGGAACCATGCACGAAGAACAGAGCAACCCGACACAAATCTCCATCACAGAAGGCTCAACACGGGCCGTGCCCAACCAACACGCCCCCGTGCTGAGCCCCCTGCAGAAAAACACCCAGTTCAGGTAACTGGACACGGGCCGTGTTCAGCGGACACGCCCCCGTGTCCAGGCTTCTGTTTCAATTCTCTAATTTTTGTTACTGGCACTTGACCACGGGGCCGTGCCCGGTCACCACGGGGCCGTGTCCAGACTGCCAGTAACAAAAATCTTTGCTTTTTAAACCACTTTTACACATTCTAATCAACCAAAAACCTTATTTTTGGACACATTGAGGACAATGTGTAATTTAAGTGTGGGGGGGATGCTAAAACCTTGAATTTTGCAAATCCTAAACACAAGCCTTACACAAAACTCTATTGGAACCGCTAAACACCCCAAATTTTTTTTCAAAAAACTTTTTCAATTTTTTTTATTTACTTGTCTTAGTTTAAGTTGGGAATAACAAGTTCTAAAAAGGTCATATTTTTATAAGTTTACAACCGATAGCGTCGTGATAACAAAGAACCAACATAAGAAAATTATGAAACGGCATAACAAGTCTAGTTAAAAATTCGATTATATATACTTGATCACATTAAAAACCCATTCCCACAAAAGTGAGTTTTGAGCCTTTATTGAGCATAAAAATATACATATTTAGACTAAATGCTCATTTTTCGTTTCTTGTGTGAATAGCCGCTTGGTTCTTACAAATCTAGAACTTGCCACGACAATACATTCCCGGTCCTTACCAACTTAAACCCAAGTAAGTAAATGATGGAGGCATTAGAACTAACCATTTTTCTTTCAAAACCATTATTTTTCATTTTTTTTATCACATACCCAAAATCCCCCTAGATAGCCCCTTTGAGCCTAAACCTTTCATTTCATTACCCCAAAACCCTTTTTACCCACCAAAAACCATTTTTTATTTTTCACCCTTTATTTTAGTAACAAGCTCGGTTTTCTTCGTAAACTCGCCTTTTTATGTGATGAAAAAAAAATGATGAAGTCAAAAACAAACAAAAGCTATATAAAAGCTTGTTTGGAGAAATACTTCAAAATAAAAAGTCGCTAAAAATAAGGTATTTTACAAAAACCGACGCTTTTTACGATTTTCGCCCTTTTACTAACCACTAACACAAACCACCCACCTTTAACCCAAGCCTAACCCTTCACCCCAAAAGTCCTCTTGATATTTACAAAGGTAAAAAGTTAAAAAGGAGGATGATTGATTGCTTGGCAAGCCTATGGAAGGCGTAAGTTCCATGCCGCTCTCGAGCGATTCACTAAAAATATACACCTTCGGCCAAGTGTTGAGTGATTCCCCGTGAGGTATGTGAACTTGTATATAAATGGAATTTTAATAAGGCATGCTATGCCCAAATAAGTAATTTATCTTATGAAACGTTCAAAATAAATCATAACGAATAGGATTGTAAATAAATAAAAATAAAACTTACAAAGACCTTGGATTCCCGACACTCTAGGACAAGCTAAAAACTTTCTCTTCTACCTATTCCATTTGGGAGTGTAAGCCACATTTAAAGAGTTTTGCTTGAGGACAAGCAAAAGTTCAAGTGTGGGGGTATTTGATGTGTGTAAAATGCAACATATAAATCACATCAATTAAGGCATAAAACTAACCCTTTTTAAGTACTAATGTTGGAAAAAAGAGTGTTTTTGTCTTCCTTTTATATTTTCAGGATGAAATGAGCTCAAAATCACAAAAGAAGCAAAAAGACAACTAATTCTAGCATAAATACAAGAAAAGGAACAAAAGTAGACTGCCCGGACCCTCAACGGCACCTCCCAAGGCAAAGAAGAGAAAACAGAGACTGAACACGCCCCGTGTCCAGCGAACACGGGGGCGTGCCTAGGAAGCAGCAGAAAAGACAAACCAGTAGAAGCTTCCATTGCCCACCACGGGGCCGTGTCCAGCGGGCACGGGGGCGTGGTGAAAGTACAGCAGGCGCATGAATTGTAATTGCGAATTACAATTAATGAAGAGAGAGAATGTCAGACGGGCACGGGGGCGTGTCCAGCGGACACGGGGCCGTGCCCAGCCTTCTGTTCAGCCTATAAATAGGGGTGCTTGGCTTCATTCCATTTCATCCCTTGGCACACCACCTCTCTCACACTTCATCCACCACCCACCACCACCATAACACCATCATCCACCACCATCATCCATTGTCCATCGTAGAGTGTGTGAGTCGTCTCGGGATCCAAGATTGATCGTAAGAGTTCTTGACAATCAAGGCCATGTTTGCCTAAGTCTCTTACATCACTTGGTGAAGACAAGTGTCTAGTATAATACTTTTTATTTTTAATCTTTTGCACTTTTTATTTGGTTTTGTATTAATGACTTTAATAACTAGTTACTTATGTTGAAGGTGATCTTTCCTTATCGTTTGTCCATGGTGTCTTGGCGTTATTTTACTGTCTATATAAAATAAAAGATTTTCACCATTCATATCTCCACGGTCTATATGGAGGTATGTTGGCTACCTGGTCGGGGGTTAAGGAAACGGTTTGGTAAGGGTCTTGCCCTTGTTCAGTGTTTAGAGGTCCTGCTTGGGACCTGGGTCAAATTTAGTAGGATCTCCTTCAATGCCCATAGGTATTGGATGACGGGGATCCAAACTCTTTGACCCCCTCATAAGGTAACTACTATTAATACTATAACCCGGCTATTTAGGACTGTATCCCTGCTGACTCAGACTACTTAGCCGAGGGTAACGTCACCGCCGAAAGCGGGGCCTACCACAATTTGCATTAATAACTTAATTCATTATCTTCCAATGTATCCTTGCTGACTCAAACTACTGGGTTGAGGGTAACGTCGCCTTCAAAAGAGGGGCCTACTACAATAACTAAGATAATCTCTTAAACAAGTGCAAAAGTGCGAAAATAATCAAAGGTTATACTAATACACGTGTCGGATCCAAGTGATTCATCTTGTCTATCTGTTTTTATTTTATTTTATTTTTCAGCATTTAGTTAGTTTTTATTTTTCTTAGTTTAAAACATTTTTCTCACTTTTTGATTTGGTTAGACGTTGAGGATAAACCGGTATTAAAAGCTCTTGTGTCCTTGGACGACCTCGGTATCTTACCAACACTATACTACGTCCACGATGGGTGCACTTGCCCATATGTGTGTTTAGTGTTAGTAAATATCGTGTTTTATAAATTTAAAACTTGGCTAAAAGTGTAAAAAGGGGCTTAAATATATATCAAAATTATAACACACTTCACGCACATCAGTGGCAATAGATTATTTTACCAAGTGGCCCGAGGTTAAACCACTTGCGAAGATCACGGGCAAACAGGTCATCAACTTTGTTTGGGAGAACATTATTTGCCGTTATGGATTGCCGGGAGTACTTGTCACTGATAATGGGAAGCAATTTGTTGAGAAGCCTTTCAGCATTTGGTGTAAAGAATACAGGATCAATCAGGTCTTCAGCTCAGTGGCTTACCCACAATCAACTGGTCAGGTCGAAAGGACAAATTGAAGCATAGTGGAAGGTATCAAAACAAGATTGGGAAGGTACGAAAACAACTGGCTCGATGAATTGCCTAGTGTTCTATGGGCCATAAGAACAAACGAAAAGACAAGCCATAAGAGAACACCCTATAGCTTGGTATTTGGATCCGAGGCCGTGATCCCAGCCGAGGTAGGAGTTGTAACACAACGAATTGTCAACATGGATCCCGAAACAAACCAGAAAGAGACCATGTTGAACTTACAACTCCTAGAAGAAGCACGAGACCAAGCCGCAATTCAAGAAGCCAAGTACAAGCAACAAATGGAAGCCTACTACAACAAAAAAGTCAGGAACGAACGTTTCAGACCAGGAGACCTGGTCCTAAGAAACAATGAAGCTAGCAAAAAGGAAAATCAAGGAAAGCTTGGCCCAAAATGGGAAGGCCCATACACCATCCTTGAAGCATATAAGGGTGGATCTTACAAGCTAGCAGACTCAGAAGGTAAAAGGCTTCCAAGGCATTGGAATGGAAAGACCCTGAAAAGGTTCCATGTCTAAAGAAGAAAAATTGGTTTATATTTCACAAGTTGTACTTCGAGAATGACACTATGAAAACCTTTTGTAAGAACAAGTATCTGTTGAATGAATGAAATCGTTTTATCAAACTTGTCTTTCTATCCTAAGGTCAGGTTGAGAACCTAGCAAAAAAATCCATGGCAGGGGCCATGTAAAGGGATGAGCTCCCAGGCCACATCGCTCAATAGGTTCAAGGGTTGAATGAACCTATATGAAGGGTGAGTTCCTAAATCAATACAACTCCATGAGACTTATTGATTAAAAATAAAATTGTCTCATAGACGGGTGTGAACAGCCTACACCAAATGTTCCTTAAGCCTTAGAAAAATAATCAACAAACAGGCTTACAAAATCAAACAAAAACAAGAAAACAAATAGGATAGGTGCTATGCCTTCTTGTTAAAAATACCAAGGCTAAGTGACTGCAGCACTGAACCCTTTAAGGTATAAAAAACATAAGGGCAACACAAACTCAACAAAGACAAAGTTATGAGAAGACAAAAATAATGCAACTTGAACGAAAAATTTTAAAGACGCAAACAAAGTCAAGCCAAAACACTAAGAAGCCTTCAAGGCTTCAAGCCTCCGAAGTGACAACTTGAAACCTAAATGGTTTCAACCTATCTACAGGTAGCCAAAAAGCTTAAAAGCTTAAAAACAACCAAGCTTCCTTAACAAAATAGGCACAAGTATAAAAACATAACGCATAAAATAGCTAAGCATAATATCATAACCAAGAAAGCCCCGAAAGACTTTCAACCATTCAAACGCAAGTTAGAACAAGCCCTAGTGACTTGAAAGTTAAGATATTGTTCAAACGGCCATGCAGGCCTAATGTAACACCTCGAGAATTCATGTCCAATATCATATCGACACGTGTCATGGACTTAAAACGTGTAAAGGAATGAATTAGAGGGACTAAAGTTGACAAACGGGGAATCTATGTGTGTAAAAGGATTCAAAATGTCAACGATGAATAAATATGTCTTTCAATAACCCTACATGATGTAAATACCCTTAAACGAATAAATCATGGATCATACGAAGCTAATCGTGAAAGAAAGTGAGGAATTACAAAGTTTGTTTATGACTTGGGGTCCTTAAAAGTCAAGTTTGGGGGTTTATAGTGCAAGAAATGAGCCAAAAATCAAGTTTGGAAGGACCAGGGACCATTTGTGCAATTATTGAAATTTTGTAACTGGATCAGAGTACCCATGCGGGGCGCGTAAGATCCTTATGGATCCTTACATGGGTCGCCTAAGGTCCCCAGATACAGAAAATGTTGACAGCTGCCTGTTAAAGCCTTGTAACCGACTTAAAATGGTTGTTTTTGATTCTATGGGCTTGTTTGCTGGTATATTAAGGCCTAGGGACACTTGTAATGATCCCATAACATTCCTAGACTTGTTTGGCATGATCCTAATGATCCAAGAAACCTATATAAAGCCATGAACTTTGGGTTTTCAATTACTCATTCATTTGTAACCATCACAACTCACTTCTTGGAGGTTCCTGGAGCTCAAGCATCTTTTCTAGTGATCATTAGTTGTGCTTAGGACTATTGTAAGTATGCTTAACCTCCTTTAATTCAGTTTTGCTTAGTTTATTAGCGTTTAGTCAAACCGTCGTAATTAAGGTTTGACTTCGTCATTAATCTTAATTGCTCCAGTCAAATTTCATTATGAAAGTACCTATGAGTTGGCAATTATGTGGGCATTAAACCTCTAAAAGGTCACCCTCTGATTCCCACTCTAATTAGGTCAATTGTCGAGTCAAACTTGATTATAAAAAGTCAACAGAAAGCTAATTTTCAAATAAATGCATAATTAGCAATGTAGAAGCTATGCAACCTGTTTTGACATTAATATAACTTGGTAACTAATGTAAGAACATGTCTAAACATGTTCAACTCGACAATTTTTAGTTTAAGCTTGGTTCGGGACCGAGAGTCGCATAGTTTGACTTATGCTTTGACTTTCAGTTCTGACCCGTTTGAGCATGATTTAGGAATGCCTTAGAGCTCTAATAGGACCAAGTTACCTATAAGTATAACCCTCTGAGATTATACAACTTGGTTCATTAGTTATCCGATTCATATGCATGATTCCGTTAAATGCTTAAATGTTGACTATTATGCCCTTATGACCTTAAAACATGAGTTTTGAAAATATAAAGGAGTGGAAACCTTAGGTACTGATTTATAAACTTGTCCCTAAAATTTGACATCAGTTTGAGGTCTAGATTTGGAGTTATGCTCATTAGCGTAAATAAGAAGCTTTTTAGTAATTAAACCGGATAATTAGCATATAGCCTATCTAAACCTAATTTTTGATACCAAACTTATTACCCACTGATGTAAAATAATATTTTGGGATTTTTGAAGATTTTTATTTATTTTTAGGCTGAGCATAACATAGAGTTCTAAGCTTATTTCGATAATTGCCGGTTTTGCCATTTTGAGCTATAAAATATGTTTTACAAATCCTTTTGACCCCAAAACTTTTTCTACTGATCTAATATGATAAATAAAGTATTTTGAACCTTCTGGAATAATAAAAATATCAGCTTTTCTTTAAAAACCCGGAAATGGTTCCAAATCGCCTTTTAAGCGTTTTTAACGCATAGTATATATTAAAACCATTTTATAAATATAAGGTTTGATGCTTACTGATATTTTTAGTAAATATTTAGATTCTAACAGTAAGCAAAGGTCTTAAGCTCAGATTTCCGATTTTGACCTTTTAGGCTTATGTGAAATTACCAAAATGCCCTTAAGATGCATAGTTTGGTCATAAAGGATAGATTTCACATATAAGTTATACCTTACTGATATAACTTAGTAAATTGAGTATTTTTACTGATTACATCAGGTCCGAAACTCAGAAACATGTTTAAACCCTTTTATAACCTTTTAAATGACCAAAATACCCTTATAAGGCGTAATTCGAGTTTAAAATCATTTGGGGCATAATAGAAGATATCCTACTGATATCGCAACATATTTAAGGCATATTAACTTGTGGAACATGTTCATGACTCCTATGGTTAACCGTTACGCATGTCTCGCGTTCGGATCGGCGTATGTAACTAGTTTGCACATATTAGCCGAAACGGGTCAAACCATATCGTTTTTGTCTCAAAACCCAGAATGTGTTTAAGGTACCCATTTTAAACGAGCGTACAAGCTTGTCGGGTCAAAACCACATTCTAAACCGGTCTTCGCTTTATCGTGCGTTTGAACCGTGTTTTCCTTTTGAAAACTAACCGGTCTAAGTATAAACTTAATTAAAGACCCGTTAGGATTCTAATAGGTTATTAAAAACCTTCGTTCCAGATTAGGAGCCCAGTAAAAGCTACATGCACTTGCTGTAATTGATATATACTTTGCTCAGGTAAATACCCTTAACTTATTTTCCCTATACGGGCTTGGGATACGGTACTATAAAAGTACCGCTTGGTCGGGTGTATGTAGTCATTTAAATCGTATTGTGATTGATGTATTTACATAACCTGTTTGATATGTATTATTTGGTGTATGGCCCTTGGGGGTTAAATGACCATGTCCCGGATATCCTTGGCATCATTCATGAAATGGCCACGACCTAAGCACGGGGTGTAGGCGTACACCTGACAGTTGCATTGTAAAAACTGGTATCCCACTATAAGGAATCGACCTTGTGGGCATTATACCTGTGGCGTGTCAGTTAACTTAAGTCCGGCCCTACAAACCGGCCCTAATGGACGACAAATGAGTAAAACTGTATACAAGATTATTTTGAATAATTGTCCCAAGTTATAAAATATTTTTGCCGAAGTGCATTTAAATCAATTTTCAAACTCTTTTCAAAATGAGTCAGTTAAGTTGTATTTACCAGTGCAAACTGACGTATTTTTCCAAAAAGGCTAAGTGCAGGTACTAAACGAAATAGGCTGGCTACTCCAGGCATCAGTACTCAAGTCTCGCAAGCTTTAGATGTCAAAGTCTGTTGAACCGTTTCCTTTTTATTTGATCCGCCTGTGGATCTGTTTCGACTGTTTTGTGATACTTAATATTACAATTTATTCAGTTGAAATGAATCTATCTCTTTTGCTTCCGCTGTGCATTTATATGTTGTGTTTTTTGACTATGACGATATCAATTACGTCACGATACTCCCCACCAGGCCCACCGGTGACACGTGGAAAATAGGGGTGTGACACCTAACACAACCAACAGGAACCTTAAGGGTTCCTAAAAACCTAATATTGTTTAAGGTTAACATCACAAACCATAAATTGTTTTTAAGTGCTAAGAAAGCTACGAATATCCGTTAAGCATCGGCAGAAGGCTTGGAAACCCCGGAACCTTCGCCCTTAGCCTTCTTTGCTTTCTTCAGCTTCTTCGCTTTCGCACCACCATCACCACCTACTACTGAAGTCTCCAAGCTTGCATCCTTCGAAGCATTTGGTCCGCCTGAAAGGGTGTCATCACTATCTCCAGAGTAGGATCTCTTCCTCGAAACAGAATCCAAGACTTCAGAGCAGACTTTTTCATTAAGGCCTTATCCTGCAAAACAGTAAGAGGCTTACCAAAACAAGCAGAAACTTGATGGATATAAGGATAGGTCAGCTTCTCCATCTGTTCAACGGAGCCCTTGAAAACATCGGAAGCCTCAGGACGAAACAAAGGAGACTTCTCCAAAGGATGTCCAGACTCATGAAGCTTATACCCAACAATGAGGCCTTGATGTTTCCCCAAGTTAAGTAATTTTGTGTAAACTTCGCCAAGTGCAGAATTAAACTCCTTGGAGTGGAGAAGGTAGGTAACAACCTGTTGAACGCCTTGCTCAATCAACCATTGGTATCACCGGTGGTTCGAGCAACCGCAGCCTTCAAACCTTCCTTCTCTGCATCAAAAGCCCTTTGTTGAACAAACAAAGCTTCCCTGTCTGCCTTTAGCTTTTCCCGATCGGCCTCAAAGCTTTTCTTAAAATCACTCATTTCAATCTCATGCTGCTTAGATAAATCATCAACCTTTTTTGACCATGCTTCTTCCTTCTCAACAAACCCAACTATCTCCTTCTTCATCGCGGCAATCGAAGCTTTCATTTTTTCCTTTTTCTTGGAAGCTTCTTCATATTCCTGCATCCCTTTAGCAAAACGAGTGACACCTTCAGCCAAAAAGGCAGAAAGATTGCAAGAACTGAGCATCATCCTAGAAATAAGATGATCAGCCTCCATCTCAGATATGGCACTTCGAACGCTGGGAGGAGCAAAATGAGCTAGGGCTTCAGCACAAACAGCCGGATCTTTAAAATTATCACCAACCTTAACCCCTCAGTTAGGCACATAAATTTCTTGACCCTCTGAACCTTCGAAGCTCTCAACGCTTTTGGCTGACGAACCTTGAATAACAGGAGTGGTACCTTTCTTAATCAATTTCTTCTTCTTGCTTGAAACAATCAACTCCTTCTCCTTACCCTTGCCAACATCCATAGCTTGATCCGTTGATACCTCAATATCATCACTAACATCGATAGGCTCCGAACCAGAAGGCTGATCAACACCTTTCAGATGGCGTTGGGAACGACGAGTGGAAACCTTGGAAGCAGTAGCCTTGGTAAAGCCTTTAACATTCGGAACATTCACATACCCGGAACCCTCAAACCTATAATCAGAACCCTTAACAACCGCATTCTCGCCAGGAGTAGCAGCAACATCATCAAAGGCAACGTCAGAGGTATCATCGCTTTTGATAAAATCAAGAGCAGACATAACTGCAACACAAATGAAAAAGCACATAAGCAAACAAAGAAAAAGGAACAAAAGAGCAAGAAAAGAATAAATGCATACCCTTCCCATCTCTAATAAGCACCGGATCCCGGTTGGCCTTTTCCCACAGTTTACTTATACCCAACAACACCAACAAATGCTCAGCGAAGGGACGAAGCCTCGAAGGGCACTCCCTAAGAGTTTCTAAAAAACGAGTGTTTATGCCAAAAGCAGAAGGCTCCGGTTCGTTCAGAACGGCATCCGGGTGTCTCCAAACAAGTTTGAAAGGAACAATCTCCTCCGACACCCAGAAAAACCGGTCCTTCCAGACCCCAAGTGTAGAAACCATGGACGAGATTAAACAAGTATCAACTTGAGTGGTCTCAAAGGTGAACCAATCACCATTCTTAGCAAGCCGGAAAAAGCGACAGAAAGACAACAGAGATGGGTCATACCCGGTGGCCTGACACAAAATTTCAAAATGTAAAACCCTAGCCATACCAAGGGGATGAATCTGACCAAAAGACACTCGGTAATTCTCCAAAATATTCAAAACAAAGTTTGAAAAAGGGTAACGAAGATTGGAGAACTCAAAATGACGACAATATAAGGCAATCATACCAGGAGGACATTTATTGATATATTTATCACAGGCCGGTGCAACCGGTCTATACTTCGTCCCTATACCCCATTCCATACAAAACAAATCGACTTCCTCTTGAGTCAGTCGAGAAAATGATTTTGCCATATCCTTACGAGCACACATGATATGAACAATTAACAAGAAAATAAGCAAAGCGAAACTGACCTGATATGAAAAAGGGGAGAAAACTTGAAAGAAAAAGGAGCAAGTAATGATCTTCTAATAAATTATGCAAATAAATGAGATAAAGGATAATTATTAAAAGGCAGAATTAATAACCGCCGCCTAACAAACTGCCACAGGTCTTGTCAACCGTCTTGTCAAAATTCCGAAATTCAAAAACCCCAACCGTTTCCAACCTTCAAACCTTCGAACCTCCGAAGCTTTTGAGCAGTAAAATACACGTATAAAAGTCAGACGTCTTTGAGCTCATTTCCCAAAAACCTCTGACTTGGGGGGCTGATGACGGGGGTAGCCCAAGACTAAATAAAATGACTAAAATACATGAGTGCCCAAAGGGTTAAACGGTTCAAAGGTTGAAAAGATGAGGAGGTGAAGTAAAGCAGTGTGAGAATAGTAAATGGTCACATCTCCGAATCACTTCACCAACCCACCAGCCGCAAAAGCAATGCAGGTCCACAGAGCACACTCTATTATCCAGGGGTCAAAAGGCTTTAACCCCCGAAAGGGTAAGCCCCTCACTGCAAGCAGGGTCACTAGTCAAATGCATTTCTCTTTGGGAGATGTCTCCTCCTATATATTTGACACTTCATTTACTGAGAAGGACATTCTAGGCCAGCCTTGATTTCTCGAAATCTCTGGTCATACATCATCAGTACTTGCTTCTCGCAAGATACTTCCTTTCACATCCAACACACACATTCTGTTTGCTCCTTCATCCGAATCTGAACACATTTCAGAGGAGGATCCATAGCAAACAACAAGAACAAACTAGTGAACCTCCTTCCACGTCTTGCAAACGTGGGGGGACCCCACGACCTGCGTTAGGCAAAGTTGAACCCTTCAACCCTTTTGCCTAACCGACCCCGCTACTATCCTTGGTCTATTATTTGTTGCATCAACACATATTAATTTATTTATTATAAGTATTATTTTTCTTTATAATTATTTATAAAAATAGTTTATAGTTTCGTTTTATTTTTATGTTGCAAATAGACTTGAAAACAAATTGAATTGCTTATAAATTGATAGTTTTCCTGAACAAATAATAAATAAGTCCAATCTTTCAAAATAAAACCAAAAACAAGTGTGTTAAGGGGAAACAAATATTTACATTAAGAGACTAGGATATAATCTCTAAAATATTTTGACCGGCAAACATGAAAGAAAGATTTAAAGATTGAACACTCAAGCTACACATGAGTTTTAATCATACACAAATAACACAAACGACTTGAACCGTAAATTGTAAAGATTTTCTTGCATTAAGCGACTTGAACCGTAAGTTGTAAATATTTTCTTGTATTAATAGACTGGAACTCATTAAAATGATGATTTCAATCCTTTAATCTTTGCTAAAAGACACATATACATCAACTTAGTATTTAATTGTAGTAATAGCTATGACATCAATGAAGGAAAATGTGGCTATAAGAAAGTTTGCCAATAAATTTACTCTTACACTTCTTGCATAACCATTTATTCTAATGATAGGAACACCTCAATCATTTATTCTAATGATAGGAACACATCAACTTGGATCTACCTACGTAAAAACTGTTACTATGCAAAATTTGTCTAAATTATATTCCAACTTCCAATAGAGGCCTTTTGGTTTGAGGCTATAACATATAACATATAAGAAATTACAGACAACATCCCGCTGCAACGCGCGGGTTAGCGTAAACTCGTTATCATACAATTAACAATTACTCATTTTAAGTCTAACAACTAACAATTACTTAGTTCTAATTTCTAAGTCTAACAATCAACAAAACACCCGATTTAGGGCTCAACATATAACAACAAACCTAATTTAGGGTTCAACATTCAATAAAACACCCAAGTTAGGCAAAATTAACAATTATAAATTAGGAAAAAAAATGTGTGAATTAAGAAAGAGGAACAAAAAACATACCTTGATTGGGTTGTGATGGTCACTGACGATGTAGTGGTGGTCAGCTGGTGGTGGGTCAAAGTTAGTCGCTGGAAGCCTGTCAAACAACGTAGTAGTAACGTAGTCTTTTTAGATTTTTGTTTTTTTTTAACTTTTTATTATTAATTAAATTAGATGTTTGGATAATGGATATAGATCAAAGAAAACTATTGGCCCAACATGTTATAAGACTTTAGATATGGATAAAAATAAAATTATTTGGGCTAAATAGTTGTAAGATTGAATTTTATAAAGGGGGTCCAATAAATTTTTCAGTTTCATATATATATATTTTTTTTAAATATACAAATTTATTTAAAAAAAGGTTATGCCCTCGGATAAATTGGGCCTTGGCTCCCAGGCCGACCCTGATCATCACAATTCCCCAAAGATGTAAATACCCCTTCATAAGTACAAATAACATACGTACACTCCACTCACCAAATCACAATATCTCTTTCAATTTCAGATACTTATTCTTACAACGGAGGGTTGGCAAATGGTAACCTTTCCTCTATCGGGATCCAAATCTGCTCTCTAGAGCCTAGAGGACCAGTTTTTGATCTTCATATATCATTTCTAAATCAGTGAGTAAAAACTTTTGGTTCTACTTTTTTTATTTAAAAATTAAATATACTATAAATATAAATGTTGGATTTTAAATACTCCTATACTATACTATAAATGTTGGACTTTTTATTTTTGAAGGATTGTGAGGGGCCAAGGTTATACCGAAGGTTCTATGACCCACGGTTGTTAGAGTCAACGGTGGCCCATTTGTGACATCATACGAGGTTTGGGGGTTGTAAGTTATCATACATTAACACAAATGCCCTCAAAGGTTCGAGTATATGCAAATCACCCCTTATTACAACCAACAATTTGATTCTTACTTCTTTAGTTATTTAAAATAAAAATTTTAATTATATAATTAAATAAATACACAGTTTTAATTAGAAAAATTATGTAAGATAAATAGTAGGGCCGTTTAAATCGCTCGCTGCTCGTCGCTCGCTCGACGCTCGTTCGGAAGTTGCTCGGAAAATGCTCGTTCGATTTGACGCTCGGTTGTAAACGAGCCGCTCCGCTCGGTTCGGTTTGTAAACGAGCCAAGCATGAGCAAAGGTCCGCTCGGCTCGGTTCGGCTCAAATTATTATTTTTAATTAGTATATATATACATATACATATACATATACACATACATATATAAACATGTATATACGCATATATATACACAAATATAAATTATACATACACACACACCTATATATATACACACATTACACATACATATATACTTAAATATAAATTAAATTTATAGTTTTATATATATGACTATATTAGATTTTGGTCCACAAAATACAAATTTACAACTATATCTATACATACTAGCCAAACCATGTCAATAAAAAAAATTAATATCAAATCTAAAAGATAAACCCGAAACCAATAAACGACAAGCTACTCATCGCCTCAGTGTTTCGTGTTGTTACCCTAAGTTAATCATCTCCTGCTCTCAACGTGATTGTTCGTGCAATATGATCATCTCCTCGTCGGCCACAGCATTGTTATTCATAAGAAAAAAATTATACCATGAAATGTGCATGTTTTTAAAGACATAAAACTTGAGACCACACATTGTCACTATCTCTCTCGACAAATTTAAATCGGGTGACACGGTTGTCCAAATTGCTCGAACTTCGCTCGACGCTCGCTCGGAATATTTACTGCTCGAAAAACGCTTGCTTGATTTGAGGCTCGGTTTTAAATGAGCCGCTCCGCTCAGTTCGATTTGTAAACGAGCCAAGCACGAATAAAGGTCTGCTCGGTTCGGCTTGGCTCGTGAACAAATAGAGGGGAATTTAGATACTGCTTTAGCTATAGTAGTTGTTTCTTATTAACAACACGAACATGTATTATAGATATAAGCATGTAGCAAAAAAGTAATATAATGCAAGATATGAGTAAAAAAAGTAGAGAAATGTGAAATTTAAATAAAATAAATAACTTGGTTAAAAATGAAGTATACGTGCCTCTAAATTCATTAAAAAGATATTTTTCACTCATATTTGTTAAAAATTGAACTTTAACTCTGAATTTAAATAAAAATTAAATTGAACACTAATTTTACGAGAGAAAATCGTCCATACCAAACAACTTCAAATTTGATATATGATTACGTTTATTGATATACTAGGTTATAACCCCGTGTATTACACGGGTTAAATAAATAAATTTTATATACTGAATAATAAAACAGTATATTTTTAAAAACCTTCTTTATTGCACGGGTTGAATAAATATAATTTTATATATTAAATAATAAAAAGTTCTATCTATAAGAAAAATATTGTACGGATTGAATAAATGTAATTTTTATACCAAATAAAAAAGTTATATCTTTAAAACACGTGTATTACACGAGTTGAATAAATGTAATATTGTTTACCAAATAATAAGAATAATACATCTTTAAAAACCTCATTTATTACACGGATTGAATAAATATAATTTTATATACCAAATAATAAAAAAATTACATCTTAAAAAATATGCGTATTACACGGTTTGAACAAATGTAATTTTCTGTAATAAATAATAAAAAAATATATATCCTTAAAAAACCCTGTGTATTGTACGAATTAAATAAATCTAATTTTATATATCAAATAAAAAAAGTTATATCTTAAAAAACCTCATGTATTACATGGGTCGAGTAAATGTAATTTTGTAGAGTGAAAATAAAAATATTTAATATATTTACACAAAGTTTGGTTTTCGTGATAAAAATAGATTATTCTGTCGTTGCAAAATTTGTTAACGAAGTCTCAATAAATTTAACCCTTTATTTAAAACTACGTAACTCGTGGTTATATCACTTTTACCCTTTTAGCCCGAAAATAATTTTGTAACATCTAAACCACCAACGTCTTTTTTTTTCTAAACTTTTTGGCCCCTAACGTCTTTTTTTCTAACCCTCTTGGCCCCTAACATTTAATGGATGAGGTTAGTGTTAAGGGCCAAAAGGGTTAAAAAAGAAGACGTTGGGGTCTCAGATGTTAAAAATAACATTTAATGGATGAGGTTAGTGTTAGGGGCCAAAAGGGTTAGAAAAGAAGATGTTGGGGGCTCAGATGTTAAAAAATTCTTTTTTGAACTAAAAGGGTAAAAGTGATATAACCATAGGTGCCAAAAGCGTAATTTACTCTAAATATTATAAATGAGAAGAATATTAAACTAAATAATAATTATCCATAACATATTAAACTAAATAATATTTAGTAGAAGGATTATCTATAATTAATTAGAAAATATTAAATTAAAATAATAATTATCTATAAGAGATGCCCTAATATGATGACAAGTGTCCCGAAAAATGGTTTCTTTTATTATATAGTATAGATAGATATAGATTATAAGATGGAAGCTACATCTGATAATTAATCTATGATATACCACTTGAAAAATATGAAACAAGTTCAATATTTTAAGTTATCTTAGCAAAACTCAAGATTTTAGTGGCTTATCCAAACTTCAAATGAATAACAACACAAGAAGCATGTAAATACTAAATATCGTGATCTTTTAATTATTTTATTTTTATTTTTCTCTAGTCTAGTATCTTACGCCCCACTTGCGGTATCCGAATATAATGTATATATGTGTGGGCGTTCAGGGGGCAAAAGTGAAAGTGCACTAATTTTAATGTTATTTTACTAATATCATGAAAATAACGTTAAAAGAGGGGGGTGGTTAATCATGCATCATGTGGTGGCATTGATAGCCGAAAGACAAGAGAGTACATACACTAATCGTCCTTTGTCTTAATTGCTGAGTGTCATGTGCCTTATGTCCAAGGCTTTATGCAAAACTACCATCGAGCCGGGGGTCTCATTAGAAACATCATCTCTATTCCTACAGGGTAGAGGTAAGTCTGTTTACATCTTACCCTCCTCAGACCCTACCTTAACTGTTCTATTGGTGAGATTTACTGAGTATGATGATGATGATCTAGTCTAGTATCTAAATTTAGTTGATAATTTTGAATTTTCAAGTGTTTTACTCTATAAAACATATGTAACAAAAATCTCTATGATTTGCTTGTCAATAATTCTACAAATAAAAGTCGATAATGTACTAGATAAAATAATTTTATATCTTTCAAAGATCACACAGACCCTAAACACGTTCACAAATTTTTTTGACAAAAGTTAGAAACCATTTTGCAAAAAGGTCCAAACAATAGGGGGTTAGGTTGTAATTTTCATACTATAAATTAATAACCGAACTCATGATTTCTATAACCAACTTTTGAAACTCTTCAGCAGTTCAGCAAATAACAATCAAAACTCACCGGAAAAAAAAATCCAACCGGAGGAAATGTTGATGCTAACTGATTGTTCAAGCTGCCGGACTCCGCTACAGCTGCCATCGGGAGCTAGTTCGGTTAGGTGCACCGTCTGTCGAGCTGTTACGCCTGTGGCTCTAGCCCCAGCTCCAGCTCCATCGCCGGACAATGGATTATTGTCGTTTGGTCAAACACCGTCGGTCAGCGGGCGTAAGCGGGCTGTGATCTGCGGAGTATCGTACAAGGGAACCAAGTTCGAGCTGAATGGTAGCATCAATGATGCAAACTGTATGAAGTACTTATTGGTTAACACATTCAAGTTCCCGGAATCCTCTATTCTCATGCTCACCGGTAAGATCTATGCAAATTTTTACTTTACAAGTCAAGCTTTACATTTCTATAAGAATTAGTAGGTCGAAAATGGGCAGGTTGGATGTAAGGATAAGCACGGTACCCGTTTGGAACCGGTGCCGATACCGGTACCGAAAGTACCGTTACCGAAAAATGAGAAAGTGGGTATCGGTACCGAATATTTACCGGTGTTTTACCCATAAATACCGGTACCATATCGGTACCGAAAAACGGGACAAGTGGGTACCGGTACCGAACATACTACGATTCAGAACTGGTACCCGAGATCTAATGCTCATCCCTAGTTGGATGGATCTAGTAATGGGACACATAGCCCTGTGCGACTAGAAAAAAAACTCAACCTAAATTCATGGGTTTATATGAAAATTGGCCCCTAATTTCATGGGTTTCAATTGGGTTACACATGATTGGTTGAGTTAATGAAAAATGGGTTTTAATGGGCCAAAACTAAATAAACTATTAGGTATTAGGTTATTTTTTAATAAAAAAATATTGGGTTTTAATTTTATAGGTTTTTGTTCAATTATTTTTTTAAAATATTGCCCCCCCCCCCCCCCTAAGGAAGTGGGCTATGGACGGAAGCCCACTTTACCCAGCCCATGGGCCAGCCCTGATGGGTAAAAATGGATTGGATGAGTTGAGTAATGGATTAAAACAAATTAAAGTTGAGCTGAATCATTTTTAAGTATGGGTCAAAACGGGCTGGCTGGGACATGCCACGTTTGGTTGACTCGTGACCACATTTTTAAATTTTGCTTTTCTTGTAATTTTCTGTGAATAAATAGTGTACTTTACTAATTTCGCTATGACAACGAAAGGCATATTACTAAAATAATAAAATGAAGATTCAATAAAAACGATTTAGGTGGTTGTGTGTATTCAAACTAAACTTTCATCGACGCGTTCTTTGATTTGACACGTTCATCTTTAAGCTAAACCTTTCGGGTTATGCAATTCGCCCTAATATCGTTTAAGTAACCGAGTCAAAGTTGTCACATCTAGACGATCATTTAACGCATCAATTCAAGGCTAACGTCCACTTAACTGATATTTTAGAAGAGGAAACTGATCCGAAACAGATTCCAACGAAACAAAACATTAGAACAGCCATGCAATGGCTAGTACAAGGTTGCCAGTCTGGAGATTCCTTAGTGTTCTATTATTCGGGTCATGGTTCGCAACAAAGAGACCCAACTGGTGATGAAGTTGATGGATATGATGAGACATTGTGCCCAATGGATTTTAAAACTAAAGGAATGATTATTGATGATGAAATAAATGCAACAATAGTGAAGCCAATTCCTCATGGTGTCAAACTTCATGCCATTATTGATGCTTGTCATAGTGGCACCATGCTTGATTTATCATTTCTTTGTAGAATGGACAGGTATCATATCATGCTAACATTGTATCGTTTTCGCGTGTTTTGTTGGGCCCACTTCTGTTTTTCGGCCCGTTTCTGTACAGGTTATAAGTAATGTTGTATTAATGTAGGAATGGGAGGTATAAATGGGAGGACCATAACCCGCCTATGGGACATTTTAAGGGAACAAACGGCGGGGAAGTCATCTGCTTTAGTGGTTGTGATGATCATCAAAGTTCGGCTGATACAACTGTAATTTCCTATGCATTCACCTTGTTAATCTTTATGTCAACTGTCAAATTCTTATGTACTAATTTAACAAAGTTAGAATTAAGGTAATCTAACAAGTTACCACTTAAAAAAGATGACATGGCAGCTGATGTGTCAGCCTTTGACCATGTTGACTTTGACTTTATTGTTTACAAAGTTGAGGATTACTTTGAATTGATATGTGATATAATGAGTTGATTCATATGAGCAGTGCCTATCAAAAGTGACTTCAACCGGGGCGATGACATATGCATTTATAGAAGCGATTGAAATGGGACATGCGAAGACGTATGGTGATATTTTGACTTCAATGAGAACCACCATACGCAAAATCGAAAGTGGCGGTGCTCACTCGTCTCTCCTTGGTATGCTTTTTACTAGAGGAAGGCATGGTGGTGGTTGGAAACAGGTATAGTTTCATCTTTACTCTAAATCTTTTACTTGGGTACTACACGGGTCCAAACGGGCCACATTTGGTTGGGTCGGGTCAATACAAAACACTTTAATTCAGAAAATAGATATAAGCCAAGAAAAATGTGCGGATCGGTCTGGTTAGGTATGAGGTAAAAACGCGACGTTTTAACAAATTATCAATTTGAGAATTAATATTACTGTTGTTATTGCAGGAACCACAACTTACAGCCAGTGAACCATTTGATGTTTTTACCAAGCGATTTTCCCTCTAGCATATTCTTGGTTTTGGGTTTTTTTGTCCGTACGGAAATTCAAATGTTGGTTTTAAGCTAGTATATCACATGGCCTTATGATACATCCGATGTGTGATTGATAGTGAACTCTTTCTAATTCATATTGTACTAAAATGTTGACTCGCGCGCGTTGCGCTGCGATCAACGAAATTGACATGTTGTTGATCAGATTCACATTTACAATGTGTTAAAGATGGTTTTGTCGGTTAAGTCTGTATTACTATCTTATACAAATAAGTAATTCACCAAATAAGCTCACACAATTAATGGTATCATAATTACTACGTTACATGACTTGTATCCATATAAATAACCTATCGTATTAAGCTCCCCGCGTTGCGGCGGGGGCGTAAAACCGTGACGAATAGCACCAATGTCACACTGTAGCCAACGACCACCAACATTGAAGTTGCGGCGTCTTAATGTGGAAAAATTAGACCGACATATAAAACATAGAAATAATAACTAACTCGATTTAGGACTCGCGCGTTGTGATGAACTTATTAAACAGGAAAAAATAGACGATGTAAACACACTGAACCACACACGTACGTTGCCCCATGTTAAGTCGCAAAATTTAGAACGAAGTGTATAACAAAACATAAAATCGTTGAACCACACACACATTGAAAGTAAAAAAGTTGTGCGGTTAAATTGGAAAAAACTAAAAACTTTTGGGTTAAAACTACAAAATCAAGTAGTTTTGGGTTTAAAGTGAAACATTTTTTTTGAAAAACCCTTCAAAACATGGGGTAAATTTATATTATGTAAATAAATATAAATGTCAAACAAAAAGTACAACAAATAAATCAAACAATAGAAACAATCCAAGCATAAAACAACAACTATGCAAAAAGTACAACTAAGTATTGCACAAACATATTCCAAATTAATAGTATATAAATGTACCATATTAACAACATTATATAGAAATATTGGATTTCAAATCACTTTTAGATTTTGAATATTTATTAACAGGCTTAGTGTAAAAATAATGGTGCACGCCACCACTAGGCATCGCCATCGACCAGTTCCACGACCAAAATAAGAGAAGTAAATCATGGGTCTTAGAGTAAAATGGGTGGTATCGGGGTTTGATCCCCAACCCTCCATAACAAATTCCTACATCCTTACCATTAGAGCACTATCGTGGGGACCGGCTAATCTGTTAGGATAGCTTGTCATGGGCTCATTAGTGTAGTGGCGCCAACTCCAGACTACTGGGATTTGAGAAGTGCAAGCATTTACGCCATACATTCTCGTTTAAAAAATGCAGGACTAGCTCGAAATTCATGCTATTAAACACAACTTGAGTTGATGTGATATTCAAAGTTCAAACATTGACTCATCTGCATAAAGACATCTTTAACAATAAGGCTACAAGGTATGGAATGGAGCCCTTATGGGCTCCATTGTGCCATCTGAGTGTCACCTTAGCCACATTATGCCAAGTCAACCAATAGTACCCTCTCCTTTAGCGCCCAAGGTATTGGATAAAGCCCCCAAAAGGTCAATAACGCCCCCTTTAATGATTTTAATATTCACCTGGCCTTACAAACATCTTGTTATTACTCGTTATTGCACTAGCGACCATTCAAAAGCGCCCCCACAATAGCGCCCATGGTATGGTGTGGGGGGCGCTAGTGATAAAGAAAATGTTGAGGTGGATGGTTAATCACGCCTCATACCGTGTAGCCTAAAAGATAAATTTTGTCCCTTGACTAATGTGAGTATAACTAGTGTGACAGTGTTTTAACATCGGAATGAGTGGACTTGTTGTTGGAATTGGTGATGTCATTAGTTCTATTGGACCTACAAAAGAACATATGATATTCAAAAGTCAAAACATGAACAAGAGATTAAGAAATAAACAGTTGAAGAAGCAATTTCCTCTCAAAGATAGTGTATCTTGAACACCTAAATCAGAGCATCTGTTGAAGACCAGCTAACATTTGTTTGAAGCCTTGGAACCGTTGTTCATGAAGAAACAAGGTCTGTTCAAGTCTTAAAGTCTGTTGAAGCAAAGGTCTAATGAAGAAGACCAAACATATGTCTGGCCAAACAACAAAGCAACTGAGAATAGCTTAACAGTTGTTTCCCAATGTAACAATATTTACTTTTTAACAATGTTCAGTATAGTTAGATCAGTTGTTATGTTTGCAACAAGAATACTTAATTTTTTTTATAAAACTTTGCTAGAACGATTAATTGTGACATTTGCAAATTTTGAACATTGTACAATTTCGATCATTTTCGTATTCAATAAAATATTATATTTTATTTACGAAATACGTAATCGTATGATCGAGCAAAACGATATTCACAACATATTCGGAACAAGATCCAAGTTTCATATGCTCTTATGCCCTTCATATAGCTATAATTACCAGTTAGAAGGGTTAAAAATGTCAAACAAGTGATAATACAAGTCCAGGGCCAAAACTGCCAAAATGTGAAAACTTTTTGTCTGCAGAGAGCCTACACTTTCAGCCTGAGTACAAACTTCAACAATAATTATAACAAATGACATATAAACCATATCATGTAGTTTGGACCCGTACTTAATAACTCAGAAGCCCAATAACATAAGTCAGGGGCCCATATGAATGATTGATCCAATACAAGTCAAACACAACATTTCAACAGTTGATTCTTGAGGTCAGAGAATGGTTTTCGTGTTGGTGCATAATTGTGACAACAGCTTAGATTTGGTCTTTGGATATCTTGTAATTAGTTATACGATAAACAGTTAGCGGGTTTAGCTTTGTAATAGTTAGTTGTATTGTTTGGGCTAACTAAACCCAAAGAATTGGGTGTATGGGGGCGAATTGGGCCTGTCCAATTCGCAGCCCAAGAGTGTTTGACCTAGCCCAGTTGTAACCTTGTATTATATAAACAAGGTTAGGCTTTAGGGTTTAGGTAAATCAGCCAAAACAGTGTTTGTGAGAGAGTATTTTCGTGAGAGCATAAGCTTGGACGAAATTAGGGTTGGTTAGGGATCTTGATTGATTGTAATCAGTTTGATAGATAATCAATAAAGATCCGGATTGAAAGTGAACTGTTGTTTTTTGTTTCTACACGTTTTCTGCTTATTCTGATCAAGAGGATTCCGCACTCTTGATTGGATTGACAATTCTGTGAAAGATCCATACATCAAGGGGACCTACAATTGGTATCAGAGCATTAGGCTCTTGAAGGCTCGGTTCAGAATTGTGCTTGGCAGAAGGATTTTCGAAATTGTGAAACCTGAAAATTAGGGTTTTGAAATTTCTTGAATTTTGATAGTTTTCAGCGAATTTGTTTGTGATTGATCAGTTTGTTTGTTTGAGTTTGTTGATTTGCAGGTTTTCGGGATAGTATTTGGTAGTTTTTGAAGATTATTTGGCTGGAATTCGAAGACTGTTCTTCGTGTTCATCATATTGTTTTTGAAAAATTACTGATATTTTGCCTTGTGATTTTAAGGAAACTGTTAAAAGAATCTGGTAGATCATCAGAATTTTCGAGAAGATTGAATTTCCTAAATTACTGGCTGGCGAAATTACCTATATCTGCGAAATTAATAGACCAGCAAACTTATTGGCGAATTTAAAATCCAAAGGCGACTTTGGTAACCGTGTAAATTGTCCACAGCGAAATTATCACGGTTTCAGTGAAATTAAGCAGCGAATTTGATCAGCGAAAGTAAACCAGCGAAATTAGCCTTTTCAGCGAGATAACCAGCGAATTTAAACTGACCAGCGATTTTAATTTTGACTTACCAGCGAAATTGCTAGAGAAATTGAAAAGGTGGAAAATTTTTTGGCAAGCGTAAGGAAAAATTAACGTTTTCGTGAATAGAAAGTGATTCGTAGCTCGTTAGACAAAATCGTTTGCACCTTTGAAATCCTTGCATTTTTAGGACCAAAAAAAAAAAAAAAAATCTGGAAAATCTCGAAATCAGTTTTTGACATTATATATCATTGGATTCGTCTTTTCGATACGATTCTAAGGGTGTAATTTGGTAACCACTGTTTTCGGAGATATTTTGTACGGTTTTACCAGTCTGTTGCGTTAAAATGTCGAACATGAAGAGTTTGAATGCTCCTAAGATGATGAAGGTGGAGAATTATCTTACATGGAAGGACAGCTTCAAATCCTTCATTAAATCTCAGGATGCACGCATGTGGATATGTATTGAAGATGGGTACATAAACCCAGTACATGATTTTGAGGGCAGACCACGAGTAACAGCCTATGTGAACATGAAAGAGGCTGATAAGAAAGTGTATGAAGCTGAAAAGAGAGCCTTGGCTGCAATAAAGACATCCTTACCTGATAGCATCAAGCATATCTTCAAGAAGTACACAAATTCAAAGGATATGTGGGATGCATTACAAAAGCGATATCAGGGAAATGAGAGTGTCACTCAGGCATTTATGGCAGAGATAGTGCCAGTTGATGAGGCTGAAACTACTGTGAGTGATGCTGAATCTGAAGTGAAAAATGCTGAAGAAAAGGTGGATGCTGAAGTAGAGAAGGAGAGTGAAGCTGAAAAGGATGTTGCTGATGAAACTACAGAAGTTCATGAGGAAGAGGTAAAATCTAATTCTGTGTGTTTGAGGTGTCGTGAACTACATGGTGAGGTTGACAGGTTGTCAACACAAAATCAAAGTCTAGTAAGCGAGCTGTCGAGCATAAAAGAGTCAAACTTTTCGCTAAAAGAAACGAAACTTCATACTTGAAAAAGATAAAAGGGTATGAAAGTGAAATTGAAGCTTTAACATGCAAATTAAATGAAAAGCTTCAAGTCATAGACTTAGCTCATGAAATGATGGCTGAGAAAACAAAAGAGATTTTTGATAAATGCAAAGAGTTGTCAGATGCACAACTCAAAATTGTTGAACTTGAACAGAAATTAAGTCAATTCAGAGATTCGTCTTTTGTTATGAAACACATGATGGGTAGGTTAAAGAAAAGTAATGACAAGACCACTGTGGGCTTCCAGGGCTTTAATGAAGTCCCACCTCCTCTTAGTCATGACTATTCTTTCCTGCCTGATGAAGATGAGCTAGCAGCCTATATGTCAACTGCACCAAGTAGTTTCGCATCTACATCAAGTCAAGGTGAAGGGTCTGAGAGTGGTGATGCTAAGAAGAACAATAACAGGGAACATTTGAAAAGGCAAAATTCACCTCCTAAGAATAAAAATTCAACTTTTGTTAAAAAGATAAATTTTGTTCAAGGAAGTGACATGAAAAACGAGACAGCTGTTATTGAAAATGAATCGAACGTAGAGTTTGCTAAAAATAAAAACAAAGAAAAATCTGAAATTAAGCAAACTGAACAAAATTCTTCCAAGGCATCATCACCATCAGATAAGGGATCTACCTCAGAGACTCCAGCTAAGAAGTCTTTGAAAAGGAGATCGTGCTTCCGCTGTCACATTAAGGGACATGTAGCTAGCTGCTGTCCTAACAAAAATAGTGAAGCACAAATGAGTGACAAACAGAGAGGGAAATTACCAGAGAAGAGTGGTGATAATACTGAGGAGAAAGTTGCAAATTTTCCAAAGAAATATGCTCCTAAGCAACCACAGAATGTTGTTGTTGGTGTAGATAAGGCTGGAACAGGAACTCCACAAGTTCCACGTTTTCAAAGCAATCAACCTAGATTTCAGCCTAGATCTCCACCAGGCAGATATCAGAGACCTAGAAGCAGTTCACCAAGAATGAACAATTATAATTCTAATAATTTCATAAGTCAAAGTCAATATCAAAATCGATACCAGAATAATGGTGGTCGAACTTTTTATAACAATAGCTTTAGAAATTATAACAATCAAGCTTCTTGGAATCAAAACTCAAGGTTTCAAAATCAAAAATTTCAAAGGTCAAATAGTCCAAACACACATAGGAACCCTCAGGACCAAAGACCTAGTGGAAATCAAAATCAAATTCCAACAGGTTTACGATCCAAGACTCCAGTTAGGAGTAATGGATATTGGATGGATGTTCCGGTGGTTGGTGAATTTGGACGACCCAAGACCATTAAGGCTTGGGTCCCCCAATTGTTAGTTGCATTTTTAGGCATGTTTTATAGCACTATAATATTAAAATAACATCACATATCATGCATATTTCATAATAATACCTCATTATTTTGCGAAACACTTGTTTTTGTGGAATGGAATCTACTTTGGATGGTTTTAATGTTTTTGTAGGTGCGGAACGATCACTAAGGATTACAATGGGAGTTGGAAAGAAGTGGACGGATTCGCGACGACAAAGTTCTCAAAACGAGTAAAACGACATGACGATATAATGTTTGGAGTTCAAGTTCACAAAAGAATATAAAGAAGTTTTGGTTTGTGATATCTCAAGAAGTGAAGTTGGGCCACAAATAATAATTGCTATGAGGAAGCCATTTGTTTGGGCCTGATCGTAACAACACCCACATTTTGATGCAATCTATTTGTTTAATGGGCTGCCAACAACAACAAAAAGAACGAAAAAAGGGGGATCAAAGGGACTGGACTACTGGCATTGAATCGAAAAAAAAAAAAGGATCCATCTTTGGCATTGAACGACAGCAGCAAGAAAAAAAAAGAAGGCATTTTCTCTTTTGTGATTTTTGAGAACAATTTGTTTAGTAAGTTTCGGATGTTTTCTTTCATATTTGTATTGATTGAACTAGCCATCATGTCTGGCTAGACTTTTTTAGTTTCGACATCGGGGTTTATTTTCTTTGATTTGGTTCATAAACTTATGTGAAACGATCACGTTTGATTCGATTATTTTAGTGGTTTGTTTGTGTGATTCTTGTTTTTACTACGGATTCGATCCGGAAAATATTAGATTGTTAATAAACCTGATCAACTTATTAATTTTTCTAATAAAGTTCAATCAATTTTTAGAACCCTAATAAAGTTTTAATCTTTGATACAAGGAACAAATAATATTTTGAGTTTGTCTATGAACCCAAAATTATTATAGAATCATACAATATAATTAGGCACTCCGAACGGCGTGAGTGTTTGATTGTAATTGATACTTCTATCCCGCAACCCGCACGCTAAGATCCGAACGGCGTGAGCTTAGAGTAGCGGGTTGGCTCTAATCAACGAACTGCGCTTGGTTAGACATTAGATAGAGTGGATGTCCGAACTGCGTGACGTCTAGTATTGATACAAACTATTATTTCAAAATGATCATTGCACCGTGACCGTTAATGATCGTAAGTCGAACCGAATCAAGAAATTGCCCTGGTGTTGAAATTAGTTTTTAACATCTGAATTTTCACAACCACTTTAATTAGCTTTTCTTTTTAATCTAAAAATTATAAATTGTTTTTACATTTAGTTAAATAAAAACCCCCCTTTTAAAACGACCGTATCTGTATCTAAAACGTTTTGGTATAATTCGTTAATCTGTATCCCTGTGGACACGAACTCTACTTCCACTCATACTAGTAGTTTTCTTATTATTTTATTTGTTGGATTCGACACCCAACAAATTGGCGCCGTTGCCGGGGATACGGCAAATTTAATCGTTTTATGCCAAGATCTTTGCGTACAGGTACACCACTCGAGATTGACCCGGAGATCGAGAAAACAGCAAAGAGATTAAGGAAGCAAGCAAAACAACGAAAGAAGTTAGCAAGCTCCTCATCCTCTATATCTTCACCTCCGGTCACCAACATTTGGCAAGACATACTCTTGTCAAGTGAATCAGAAACCGAAACGGAATCACAATCCCATCAAGAAACACCCATCACTCCACCACACTCACCTACCCATACCCACCAAGAACCAAACTCACCTAAACCACAATTTCCCGCAGTTACAATGGCAAATGAACAAACCCTTAGACAGTGGGCGACTCGTGATGTCCCACAACAGCCCCTTTGCATTAACTACCCTACTGTGGAAAACTTTGAGCTGAAATCCGGACTCATTCACCTATTACCACTTTTCCGCGGGCTAGAGAATGAAGACCCACACAAGTTCCTCAAAGAGTTTCACGTTGTGTGCTCCGGTATGAAGCCACATAACGTCACGGAAGACCAAATCAAGCTAAGGGCATTCCCCTTTGCTCTTCAAGACTCAGCAAAAGAATGGCTATATTACCTACCACCGGGGTCGGTAACTACTTGGAACGAACTTGCAAAGCTGTTTCTAGACAAATACTTCCCAGAAGTTAAAGCTTCAATCCTACGCAAGGAGATCATCGGAATCAAGCAACTCAAAAGAGAAGCCTTGCACACTTATTGGGACAGGTTTAAAAAGTTGTGTGCTCGTTGCCCACAACACGGCATAACTGATCACCAACTCCTTCAATACTTTTGTGAAGGATTGGCACTGATGCGTGTTAGTGTGTATATATTTTTGATGTATTTTTAAGCCCTTTTTACACTTTTAGCCAAGTTTTAAATTTATAAAACACGATATTTACTAACACTAAACACACATATGGGCAAGTGCACCCATCGTGGACGTAGTATAGTGTTGGTAAGATACCGAGGTCGTCCAAGGACACAAGAGCTTTTAATACCGGTTTATCCTCAACGTCTAATCAAATCAAAAAGTTAGAAAAATGTTTTAAACTAAGAAAAATAAAAACTAACTAAATGCTGAAAAATAAAATAAAATAAAAAAACAGATAGACAAGATGAATCACTTGGATCCGACAAGTGTATTAGTATAACCTTTGATTATTTTCGCACTTTTGCACTTGTTTAAGAGATTATCTTAGTTATTGTAGTAGGCCCCTTTTTCGGAGGTGACGTTACCCTCAACCCAGTAGTTTGAGTCAGCAAGGATACAATCCTAAAGGGTTGGATTATTGAAAGATAATGAATTAAGTTATTAATGCAAATTATGGTAGGCCCCGCTTTTGGCGGTGACGTTACCCTCGGCTAAGTAGTCTGAGTCAGCAGGGATACAGTCCTAAATAGCCGGGTTATAGTATTAATAGTAGTTAGCTTATGAGGGGGTCAAAGAGTTTGGATCCCCGCCATCCAATACCTATGGGCATTGAAGGAGATCCTACTAAATTTGACCCAGGTCCCAAGCAGGACCTCTAAACGCTGAACAAGGGCAAGACCTTTACCAAACCGTTCCCTTAACCCCCGACCAGGTAGCCAACATACCTCCATATAGACCGTGGAGATATGAATGGTGAAAATCTTTTATTTTATATAGACAGTAAAATAATGCCAAGACACCACGGACAAACGATAAGGAAAGATCACCTTCAACATAAGTAACTAGTTATTAAAGTCATTAATACAAAACCAAATAAAAAGTGCAAAAGATTAAAAATAAAAAGTATTATACTAAACACTTGTCTTCACCAAGTGATGTAAGAGACTTAGGCAAACATGGCCTTGATTGTCAAGAACTCTTACGATCAATCTTGGATCCCGAGACGACTCACACACTCTATGATGGACAATGGATGATGGTGGTGGATGATGGTGTTATGGTGGTGGTGGGTGGTGGATGAAGTGTGAGAGAGGTGGTGTGCCAAGGGATAAGTTGAAATGAAGCCAAGCACTCCTATTTATAGGCTGAACAGAAGCCTGGGCACGGCCCCGTGTCCGCTGGACACGCCCCCGTGTTCGCTGGACACGCCCCCGTGTCCGCTGGACACGCCCCCGTGCCCGTCTGACATTCTCTCTCTTCATTAATTGTAATTCAGAATTACAATAAATGCACCTGCAGCACTCTGACCACGCCCCCGTGTCCGCTGGGCACGGCCCCGTGGTGGGCAATAGAAGCTTCTATAACTTTGTCTTTTCTGACCATCCTGGACACTGCCCCGTGTTCGCTGAGCACGGCCCCGTGTTGAGCTGGACACACCCCGTGTCCGCTGGACACTGCCCCGTGTTCAGCTGGGCACAGCCCCATGCTCAGCTGGGCACAGCCCCATGCTCAGCTTTCTTCTTGTTTTTGCTTTGGGAGATGCTGTCTAGGAGTCGGGCATGCCACGTTTCTTCCTTTTCTTTGTATTTATGTTGGATTTGGCTGCATTTTTGCTTCTTTTGTTCATTTAAGCTCTTTTAACCCTGAAAATACAAAAGGAAGACAAAAGCACACTTTTTCCAACATTAGTACTTAAAAAGGGTTGGTTTTATGCCTCATTTGATGTAATTTATATGTTGCATTTTACACACATCAGCACCAATGGAGAGACGCTTGATAAATGCATCTAGTGGAGGGGCTCTACTCGACAAAACACCTACTCAAATTAGAGCCTTGATTACCTCCATTGCTGAAGACACCAAGCACTCAACACAGGATGAAGAGTGGTACACGGATGTTCCACGAACAGTCAAGGAAGTGAGCACTCCTCACATTGAAACTCAGCTAGCTGAGTTAACCAAAGCGGTCATGCAACTTACTAAGGACAAGAGTGCTGAGCCACAGGCCCGAGCTTGTGGAATTTGTCTACAATTTGGACACCCCACTGATATGTGTCCCACACTGCAAGATGATGTTGAACAAGCACAAGCACTTGGAGGTTATCCGGGGCAAAATTCAAGACAATATGAACAACCTCGAGGCAATCAAAATTGGGGACATCCACCCAACATGAATTTCCAGCAAAGGTCTCAACAATATCAACAACGCCCAACCTTCCAAGGTAATCAACAACCACAAAACTTCCAACCTCGACAACAGCAACCCGTCCAACAACAAACGAGCAGCTCGGGAATGTCTTTAGAAGATATTGTGAAAAGTTTGGCAACCAGCACACATACGTTCCAACAGGAGACAAAAGCTAGCATAAAGAATCTGGAACAACAAATGGCTCAACTCGCCACCTCGGTGAGTAAGATAGAGTCTCAAGGTAAACTACCTCCACAAACCGAGGCAAATCCTAAGCATAATGCTTGTGCTGTTACCTTGAGAAGCGGGAAGAGTTATGATGGTCCGACAATGCAAGAAGAGGAAGAAGAGGTCGTTGTTGAGAAGAAAGATACGGAGAAACCCGAGGCTCCAAAATCAGATGAAGTCAAGGCAAAGTTCACCACTCCTCCTCCATTCCCCTCAAGACTAAGAAGCACACAAAAGCAAAGAGAGGAACAAGAAATCATGGAGACCTTTCGGAAGGTAGAGGTAAACATTCCCCTTCTTGATGCTATTAAACAGGTTCCACGATATGCAAAAATTCTTAAAGGAACTGTGCACCTCAAAGAAAAAGCTAAAAGGTAATGAAACTGTCAAGGTAGGTGAAAACATATCGGCCGTTTTACAAAAAAGACTACCACAAAAGTGCAAGGATCCGGGTGTTTTCACGGTTCCTTGTAAATTGGGAAATCTAAGCATACCACGAGCCATGCTCGACCTTGGAGCCTCTATTAACGTCCTACCAAATTCTATTTTCAAAACACTTAATGTAGGACCGTTAAAAAGAACCGGGGTGGTCATTCAATTGGCCGATCGATCCTTAGTATACCCAAAAGGTGTATTAGAGGATGTTTTGGTCCAAGTGAATGAATTGGTATTCCCGGCTGATTTTTATGTGTTGGATATGGAGGATGATGATTCTCCACACTCAAGTTCCATTTTGTTAGGGAGGCCATTTTTGAAAACTGCAAAAACAAAAATTGATGTTTATAGTGGCACCCTATCAATGGAATTTGACGGAGAAGTTATCAATTTTAATATATATGATGCTATGCGTTACCCAAGTGATGTTTCATCTTTGAATTGGTTAGATGTTATTGAACCCTTATCTGATGATTGTTTTGAGTTATCTAACCACGATGTTCTAGCGTTAGTGTTAAATAGAAGCATTGATGAAGCTGCAGCAAAAGAACTTACTGAAAAGTTCAAGCTTGGGGAGGATTTGATGGAAGTAGTAGCGTTTATGGATGCACAAAAGAAAACCAGGTATGAAGCTCCAAAAACACAATTACCAACTACTAACCAGAAACTTCTTCCATCTGTTGTGCAGGCACCGGAGTTAGAGTTGAAGACCCTCCCCGATCACCTTAAATATGTGTATCTTGGGGAGAAGGATACATTACCGGTAATCATATCCAACAAGTTGACGAGCGGGCAAGAAAATGAGTTAGTCAACACACTCAAACGCTATAAGGAAGCAATTGGGTGGACTATTGCCGACATAAAAGGTTTGAGCCCATCACTTTGTATGCACAAAATCCTCATGGAGGACGATTATAAGCCAACACGGGAAGCACAAAGAAGGTTAAATCCTCCCATGATGGAGGTGGTGAAGAAGGAGATATTGAAGTTGTTGAATGCAGGTATGATCTATCCAATTTCTGATAGTAAATGGGTAAGCCCGATACAAGTTGTGCCAAAGAAAACAGGTATCACCGTAACTGAAAACGAACAAGGTGAGTTGGTCCCCACCCGTGTACAAAACGGGTGGAGAGTGTGCATAGACTATAGAAAGCTTAACGCCTCGACCCGCAAGGACCATTTCCCGCTTCCCTTTATTGACCAAATGTTAGAAAGGTTAGCGGGAAAGACTCATTATTGTTGCTTGGACGGGTATTCCGGTTTTCATCAAATACCCGTCGCGCCGGAAGACCAAGAAAAAACTACATTTACGTGCCCCTTTGGCACGTTTGCATATCGGCGTATGCCTTTTGGACTTTGCAATGCTCCCGCCACCTTTCAAAGGTGTATGGTAAGCATTTTTTCAGATTATGTGGAGGAAATAATTGAAGTGTTTATGGATGATTTCACGGTTTATGGAAATTCTTTTGATGAATGTTTGAGAAATTTGACTAAAATTTTGGAAAGATGTATTGAAACCAACCTTGTTTTGAATTATGAAAAATGTCATTTTATGGTTGATCAAGGCATCATTTTAGGTCATGTTGTCTCTTCAAAAGGGCTTGAGGTAGATAAAGCGAAAATTGACATAATTAAATCTCTACCTTATCCTAATAGTGTCCGCGAGGTACGTTCTTTTCTTGGTCATGCAGGATTCTACCGAAGATTTATCAAGGACTTTTCCAAGATAACTCGACCAATGTGCGAGCTCTTACAAAAAGATGTCGAATTTGTCTTCTCCGAAGCATGCAAGCAAGCCTTTGACACTTTGAAGAATCTGTTAGTCACCGCACCCGTAATCCAACCACCGGATTGGAGTCTACCGTTCAAGATCATGTGTGACGCAAGCAATCATGCGGTAGGAGCGGTGTTGGGTCAAAGAAAGGATCGAGTCCCACATGTGATCTATTATGCTTCGAAGACCTTGGATCATGCTCAAAGCAACTACTCGACAACAGAAAAAGAGCTTTTAGCCATTGTTTTTGCTTTAGAAAAATTTAGACAATATTTATTGGGCACTAAAGTAATTGTTTATTCTGATCATGCAGCTTTGAGATATCTTATGACAAAGAAGGACGCAAAACCGAGACTCATTCGGTGGGTGCTTTTACTCCAAGAGTTCGATTTGGAGATTAGAGACAAAAGTGGAAAGCAAAATCTTGTGGCAGATCACTTGAGTAGGATCATCAACAACGAAGAGCCAATGTCTTTGAATGACTCATTTCCAGATGAGCATTTGTTTGCTGCTGAAGTAACAACTCCTTGGTATGCGGATATCGTCAATTACTTGGTAACAAACACTTTTCCTTTCGAACTTTCCCGTGCTCAAAAAGACAAGATAAAGAAGGAAGCAAGACGATATGTTTGGGACGAGCCATACTTGTGGAAATACTGTGCCGACCAAGTCATCAGAAGATGCGTTGATAAAAGTGAGGTACCTTCCATTTTAGATTTTTGCCACTCACAAGCTTGTGGAGGGCACTTTGGTCCTAAACGTACAGCGCATAAGGTACTTGAATCAGGTTTCTTTTGGCCAACTATATTTCTTGATTCATACATGTTTTGCAAATCTTGTGAACGATGCCAGAAAACCGGTAATTTGAGTTCTAGAGATCAGATGCCCCTCACACCCATCTTGGTGTGTGAGATTTTCGATGTATGGGGCATCGATTTTATGGGTCCATTCCCATCGTCTTTTGGTAATGTTTATATTCTCTTGGCGGTGGACTATGTCTCTAAATGGGTGGAGGCGAAAGCCACAAGGACTAATGATTCTAAAGTTGTGTCAGGGTTTATAAAAGCTAACATCCTTAGCAGATTTGGAACACCAAAGGCATTCATAAGCGATAGAGGGTCGCACTTCTGCAATAGAACAATCGAAGCACTTTTCAAGAAATATGGGGTTGCACATCGAGTATCGACGGCATACCACCCACAAACGAATGGACAAGCTGAGATTTCCAACCGGGAAATAAAGTCAATCCTTGAAAAGACAGTTAACCCAAACCGGAAGGATTGGAGTTTACGATTGGATGATGCATTGTGGGCGTATCGCACCGCCTACAAAACACCAATAGGTATGTCACCTTTTCGTCTCGTATTTGGGAAAGCTTGTCATCTTCCTGTTGAATTAGAGCATAAGGCTTTTTGGGCCATTAAGCAATTCAACTTGAAGATTGACGAAGCTGGTGTTCATCGTAAGCTACAAATTCAAGAGTTAGAAGAAATTCGTAACGAGGCTTACGAGAATTCCCGAATTTATAAAGAAAAGACAAAAGCTTTCCATGACAAGGTAAATACACGAAAAACTTTTATTGTAGGTCAAAAGGTATTGCTATTCTCTTCTAAACTTAAACTATTTCCTGGTAAACTACGATCCCGTTGGGTCGGGCCGTTTGTGGTTACTAATGTTTTTCCTCATGGTGCAGTAGAGATTACAAGTGAAAAAACAGGAAAAACGTTCAAGGTGAATGGGCACCGCTTGAAAGTGTTTTATGAAGCATTCCAACACGAACATGATTCCACGGTGGAGTTGGAATGCGTGGATTACAAAGATTAAACACGTTCTATGTCTAGCCAAAGACGAGAAAGAAAGGCGCTTCGCGGGAGGCAACCCGTGGTTTCGTATCATTTTGCATTGAAAACAAAAAAAAAACAAAAAAAAAACAAAAAAAAAATATATATATAGATTTAGCTTGAAGGTTAACCCGGCCGTGTTGAATTTCCTTATAAAAATGGCCCGGTCATGTGAAAGATAGTTTTTTAATTCAGAACCATGACCCGGCCGTGTCAAAAATTCTATAAAAAGTGACCCGGCCGTGTTAAAATTTATTAAACTTATTCAGAACCTTGACACGGGCGTGTCAAAATCTCACCCGGCCGGGTGAACATTCTGTGAACAAAGAGGGTGGATGTCAACTTTCAAGCTAAAATATAATAATTATAATAATAATAAAAAACCCAAAGGATAAAACAAAACAAATCGTTTCCTCTTTTCTCTCAACCATGAGCCAGTATCTTCATCTCCAAAATTGCCTCCCCTGCTCCCTCAATACATCAGCAACCCTAACATCACCCCATCTTTTCCTCCTCTCACACGACAGCCTCCAACCACAACCACACCCCTCCATCCGACGCCGGTCATCCCGCACCACCGTCCTCAACCGCCGCCTGTCACCTTCCGACCGGAACCCTAACGTCGCCACACCCCTGTCGATCTTCTCCGTCATCTCCGCCTTGATACCTCAACCCTACTCCGCTGACCCGCTACTCGACGCCGTCGCTCACCTCCACTTCATCAATCGCCGACCACCGCCACTTCTCCTCCATCTCACGCCGCCCTCTGGAACCACAAGTCACCAAGCCCCACTACCGGCCATCGTCTTCAACCGCCGGCTGCCGCCTGAACCGGCAACCCACCACAGTCGAACGACTGCCGTCGTCGGTCACCTGTATCATCCTTCTACGTCACCGCCATCAAGTTGTTGATATGCGGACGAAGAAACGACATGGCGAAACCGCTTCGCCATTGCCACCCGCAAAGCGTGCAAACAAAAAGTCTTCAAGTCACGCCTCGTCTCCTAGCGGTAAAAATGAGAAGGAAAAGTCACAAACCCTTAAAGAAAAAGAGAAGCTGGCGATTCTTAAGGAGCGGGATTTATGTAACACCAAGTTCGCACATGAAGAATCACTGAAAGATCTTGGTGTGCTAGAAGGTGTGAAGACATTGTTTGACAACATCGGTTGGGTAAAGTTACTGGAATGGTTTGATGTTGGCTACGCACCCACAACCGTTGAATTTCTGAGTTCTCTTTACCTCGAGGAGGAGGAACTACACTTCCATTTGTTTAAAAAGGCGTGCGTTCTTTCAACGAATACTATTTGCCGGATGATAGATGCTCCCACCGCGGAAACCTTCGGGCCTAATGATCCAACTCATGTTGACTATCAGGCTAAGGCATTTTGGAGATCTATCACGAAAGAGGAAAAGTATGACACCGGTAGACTAAAGGCCACGCACATCATCCATCCAGTGTTACGGGTGACGCACAGACTGTTATCCAACATCATCGACAGTCGTCATGACACTGGAAATGTCACCCAACAGGAGCTGTATTTGTTATGGTGCATGATCCATCCGCAGTCTTCACGACCCAATTTTGGGAAGTATTTGTGCCACAAGTTGTTGCAAGTTTCTAATGCAACAAAAGGAAAAATTTGTTGCGGGTCTGTGATCACCATTTTGGGCCGCCATAAATCCTTAAATCTTCGGTTTCCGCAAAACATGGGCGAGTTAAAAGGTTATCAGTACCTAGACATGGTTCAATTAGCTAAAATGAAGTTATTCGAGCTATCGGAAAGGGGCCCCGGTATTCGTTGGTTAAAGGGCACGAGGAGAACTGTCTATATCACCGAATCAAATCAGGACATTTTATCCTTAGAAAGCCCAGTTGAAGAAACAAATTGGACACTTGATTTTGAAGATATTGATTCTGAAGCAGATGTCGATTCCGAGGATGCTGATACTGGGGATGATGCTCAAGACCAAAATGAGTATATGGCTCGATTCAACACTGTCGATACGGAGCTCACCAGCTTACGGGCTGAAGTGGTTCACCTTCGTGGTGAGCTTACTGATCAGCGAGCGACGTCTCATGTATGCTCATCAGCGTGAGATGGGCCGCACCACCGTCTCTCTCCGTGACCACATAGAGCGACTTGGATCTCCACCACCCACGCCGCCTTTGTAGATGCCTTCCACATATTTCTCCGAGCCTCGAGGACGATGCTACATCTTAAGCTTGGGGAGATTAGAGGTAATTTTTATGTTTTTATCATAGCATGCATTACTTAGTTTGTAAATAGTTGCATATAGTTGCATTTTTCATGTTCATTGCATTTAGGGTGTATATACGTGCATAAAAAAAATAAATAAAAAAAAACCCGTTTCTGTTCCGCTGAAAATGGTTTGTGAAAAATGAGAAATGATATGATTTTTGGCATGTCGAAGCTTATGCGTGAAATGGTAACTTTGGGGAAGAAAACATAGATAATTCGGGATATGTTGATAGGCTCGGCCCTAACTTAGGAACGCCAATGTTGTATGCAATAACCTTAATTGAATATATGTGTTTAGTTTCCCATCTTAATGCTTGTGGTCAAAGATTGATCCCGACCAAAAATCGGTTGAGTTGCATATCCTCTATCACACACCATGTTCTCCATATCATGACACCTCCGTAATAAAGAGGTGAAAAATTGACCTCAAAGAGGTGAAAAATTGACCTCATAGGTTATTATAGTTGAAAAAAAAAAAGAAAAAAAAAGAGAAAAAGGAAGGGGTAAAAGAGCACAATGTATGCCAAAAATTTGAAAAAAAAAAGTTGAAATAAAAAAAAATATTTGAGCAAATTAGGGAGAAAAGTCCCGACCCCTTGAAAAACGGAAAAAAAAAAGATAATAGCTATCGTGTCATGGTTTGGATGCATGGTCGCATCAAGTGTGGTTTTGGATATCTTCAAAAAGTCGTGAGGTTGGGTAGATGTTGCCATAGGTGTTGGGCGTGGGGACGATTGAACCATGTTGGTAAATTTGTATATTATTAAGCAGAAAGCATTTGGTTGTGATTAAGCGGGTTTGAGTTTAAAGGGACACAAAATATCAACAATCGCGGTTACACGTGTAAGTATTTCCCGGGTTCGAATGAATGTAATAGGAGTTGATATTGTTAGATATGATCTCATTACAAGTTTATTTTCCGGAATAAAAGAAGCGGGTTGAAAAAAAATATATTAAGCATGCATATGTGTATTATTTTTCGTGTTTATTTCTCGCTTTATTCCTATTCTTGACTTCCTTGAGGACAAGGAAAGGTTTAAGCTTGGGGAGATTTGTTAGTTGCATTTTTAGGCATGTTTTATAGCACTATAATATTAAAATAACATCACATATCATGCATATTTCATAATAATACCTCATTATTTTGCGAAACACTTGTTTTTGTGGAATGGAATCTACTTTGGATGGTTTTAATGTTTTTGTAGGTGCGGAACGATCACTAAGGATTACAATGGGAGTTGGAAAGAAGTGGACGGATTCGCGACGACAAAGTTCTCAAAACGAGTAAAACGACATGACGATATAATGTTTGGAGTTCAAGTTCACAAAAGAATATAAAGAAGTTTTGGTTTGTGATATCTCAAGAAGTGAAGTTGGGCCACAAATAATAATTGCTATGAGGAAGCCATTTGTTTGGGCCTGATCGTAACAACACCCACATTTTGATGCAATCTATTTGTTTAATGGGCTGCCAACAACAACAAAAAGAACGAAAAAAGGGGGATCAAAGGGACTGGACTACTGGCATTGAATCGAAAAAAAAAGGATCCATCTTTGGCATTGAACGACAGCAGCAAGAAAAAAAAAGAAGGCATTTTCTCTTTTGTGATTTTTGAGAACAATTTGTTTAGTAAGTTTCGGATGTTTTCTTTCATATTTGTATTGATTGAACTAGCCATCATGTCTGGCTAGACTTTTTTAGTTTCGACATCGGGGTTTATTTTCTTTGATTTGGTTCATAAACTTATGTGAAACGATCACGTTTGATTCGATTATTTTAGTGGTTTGTTTGTGTGATTCTTGTTTTTACTACGGATTCGATCCGGAAAATATTAGATTGTTAATAAACCTGATCAACTTATTAATTTTTCTAATAAAGTTCAATCAATTTTTAGAACCCTAATAAAGTTTTAATCTTTGATACAAGGAACAAATAATATTTTGAGTTTGTCTATGAACCCAAAATTATTATAGAATCATACAATATAATTAGGCACTCCGAACGGCGTGAGTGTTTGATTGTAATTGATACTTCTATCCCGCAACCCGCACGCTAAGATCCGAACGGCGTGAGCTTAGAGTAGCGGGTTGGCTCTAATCAACGAACTGCGCTTGGTTAGACATTAGATAGAGTGGATGTCCGAACTGCGTGACGTCTAGTATTGATACAAACTATTATTTCAAAAGGATCATTGCACCGTGACCGTTAATGATCGTAAGTCGAACCGAATCAAGAAATTGCCCTGGTGTTGAAATTAGTTTTTAACATCTGAATTTTCACAACCACTTTAATTAGCTTTTCTTTTTAATCTAAAAATTATAAATTGTTTTTACATTTAGTTAAATAAAAACCCCCCTTTTAAAACGACCGTATCTGTATCTAAAACGTTTTGGTATAATTCGTTAATCTGTATCCCTGTGGACACGAACTCTACTTCCACTCATACTAGTAGTTTTCTTATTATTTTATTTGTTGGATTCGACACCCAACACCAATCTAACTAATTTTTTGGTTGGTGTGTGCAGGAGCTGCTAAGGAGGATTATCAACTTGTGGTATGTTGATAGTGGCTGCTCCAGGCACATGACGGGGGATGCGAGGTTGTTGACTGAATTTGAAGATTATGATGGAGGACATGTGAATTTTGCGGGTGCTAAAGGTGGTAGAATTACTGGACGAGGAAAGGTGACCAATGGGAAGATCACACTGGACAAAGTGAACTATGTGGAGCAGCTTAAACACAATCTGATGAGCGTGTCACAAGTCTGCGACAAGGGTCACTCGATCCATTTTACCAAGAATGAAGCATTAGTGTTGAAACCAGGTTTGGAGATACCGGACGATTGGATAGTAATGCGAGCGCCAAGGAGGAATGACACTTATGTCATGGACATGGGTGCTAAGGATCCAACTGCTGTGGTGGCGTGTTTACTATCAAAAGCATCTGAAGCTGAATCAATGTTGTGGCACAGACGCATGGCCCATATTCACTATCGAAAAATGAATTACCTTGTGAAAAATGAGCTAGTGAAAGGGGTTCCAATGCAGAGGTTTCAAGTGGAAGACAAATGTCTTCCATGTCAAAAGGGAAAACAACATAAGAAACCTCACAAGTCTAAAACAGTAAATTCCATAGATGCCCCTTACGAATTACTTCACATGGATTTATTCGGTCCAGTGAATGTGAGGAGCATAGGTGGAAAGTACTATTGTTTAGTTGTCACTGATGACTACTCACGTTATTCATGGGTTTTCTTTTTAGGTACAAAAGATGAGACGGCAGAAATGTTGATAGATCTTTTTACAAAATTGGAAAACGTCCATGATGCAAAGATCAAGAGGATAAGGAGTGATAATGGCACGGAGTTCAAGAATCGTATTCTGGATCTCTATTGTCTTCGTAAGGGAATTGAACATCAATATTCTGCTCCTTATACGCCTCAACAGAATGGAGTAGCTGAGAGGAAAAACAGGACGTTGATTGAAGCCGCTAGGACAATGCTTTCAGATTCTAAGCTACCAGTTCTTTTCTGGGGAGAAGCTGTGAATACAGCTTGCTATGTCCTAAACAAAGTTTTGACTGTTAAACGTTTTAACAAAACTTGTCATGAGTTGATGTTTAACAAGAAACCAAACTTAGAAGGCTTTGAACCATTTGGATTACCCTACACCATTGTGCGTAATAAAGATAAACAAAAATTCGGTGAGATGGCTGACGATGGCTACTTTCTAGGTTATGTGCCTGGCACACCGAATAAAAGGGTTTTTAATCTAAAAACTGGTAAAATTGAGGTTGTGTTTAATGTTGAAATTACTTCTTACAAACCTCAACAGTCAACGAGTGGACCTGCTATATTATATGATTATGAAAGTGTTTTTAAGTCATTTAATATTCCTGAGTTTTCCAATGCAGTTGAGTCTCAGCTGATTCAAACAGTGATAAGTGGAGATGATGAAGGCGAGTTCATGCCTAGATCGAAACAAACGAATTGCCTCCAACCTTGCCACTGGTGCAAACACTTCATTGTAATCTATCCCTTCTTGCTGATTGAAACCTTTGACCACCAATCGAGCCTTGTTTCGCGTGACTATGATAGTGAAGTGATACTGATTCAAGTTGCTGATTGTAATCTATCCCTTCTTATGACAGATGCTGATTGTAATCTATCCCTTCTTCCTTGAATCAGTATCGAGCCTTGCTGATTCAAAAGTTGCTGATTGTAATCTATCCCTTCTTATGACAGATGCTCATTGTAATCTATCCCTTCTTCCTTGAATGAGTATCGAGCCTTGCTGATTCAAAAGTTGCTGTGAAGTGTGAAGATGAGAGTTTGATTGGATGCATGGTAGAACCTCCTTTCTATATTGCAGACAAAGTTGAAGAGTTTGAAGATTGCTTTGCAAATGCTAAAATGGAGTTTACTCAAGTGCTAACGTTTTGAAGATTGGTGATTGGATGCATCACCTTAGGGGGAGTCTGTTGCTGACAGTGTGTTGCTGACAGAAGCTGTTGAAGCTAAAGCTATCCAAAGACCAAAGACAGTGCAAGACTACATGAAGATTGCAAGAAGACTGAAGACAAAGTTTTGACTGAAGACAAAGTTTTTATGAAGTTATTGTCAAGGGGGAGTTTGTTGGTGCATAATTGTGACAACAGCTTAGATTTGGTCTTTGGATATCTTGTAATTAGTTATACGATAAACAGTTAGCGGGTTTAGCTTTGTAATAGTTAGTTGTATTGTTTGGGCTAACTAAACCCAAAGAATTGGGTGTATGGGGGCGAATTGGGCCTGTCCAATTCGCAGCCCAAGAGTGTTTGACCTAGCCCAGTTGTAACCTTGTATTATATAAACAAGGTTAGGCTTTAGGGTTTAGGTAAATCAGCCAAAACAGTGTTTGTGAGAGAGTATTTTCGTGAGAGCATAAGCTTGGACGAAATTAGGGTTGGTTAGGGATCTTGATTGATTGTAATCAGTTTGATAGATAATCAATAAAGATCCAGATTGAAAGTGAACTGTTGTTTTTTGTTTCTACACGTTTTCTACTTATTCTGATCAAGAGGATTCCGCACTCTTGATTGGATTGACAATTCTGTGAAAGATCCATACATCAAGGGGACCTACATTTCGCGTGATCCAAAACCGATGAAGGTATGGTTCATGTTTAATAGGTGGCAAAATATGCAGGGTTGGATGAATTAACATGTCAAAATAAGTCTTTGGTATAAAGCACACAATCTTTGTATGTATGTCAAAATGGTTAATAACAATGAAAATTGAAAAACTGGCCTAGAGATTTCATTTTGAATTGAGACTCCAAAAAGGTTTACTATTCTAGCATAATTATTACTTGTACTTTATGCATAAAGTACTTGTATACACAGTTAAGACTTGCTTTGATTATACATAAAGCTTCTTTGATAGTTGAAGGGGTAAGGTCCCAAAAAGCCGCGCAGACCATTTTTAAGTCGCGCGCTGGACCATACTCCTTACTCAGCAAGATATTCAATCTTTAGACCCGCGCGGGCTACTCAAGCAGTGCCTGGCCTCGCGCGAGGTCCAAACAAGAGGTAATATCAGTTTTCACACTTAGTGTTCTGAATAAGAGCCTTCAGCTCCTACAGCCCTGCGCGGGCCAGTTATGTGCACAACAAGGGTCGCGCAGGAGTTACAGCGCAAGGCCACTTCAGAAAGTACAAAAAGTACAAGTGGCGGGAAAGTGAGCCAATCAGCGTCCACCAGGCTGTGCTCTTTCGTGCTCCACCATCGTCTGACGTGCAGAGGACAGAGAGTACACAAGGACGCCTACGTAGCACCAATCAGGGGGCGGCGACATCTGCCCCATGATCTCCACTTACCTGCTGATGGCAGAGGGATAACGAGGCCGACAACTGGGACACGTGGCTCCAATCATGGTGCGCCAGCACCGGATATCTTCCAGAAGACACTAACGGTCGATACCAGTGAGACAATGATGATATTCCCTGGTTATCGCCTTCCGGCCCAAGGCCCATCAGCCCATCTCCTCTTACACCTCTCCGGCTATAAATAGAGACCTTCATGCACAGGTTAAACATTCCACACTCTCTTCTCTCACTCTTAACACACACTTATTTCCTGAAAGCAGTTACTTATTCTCACGCCAGAGTCTGGTTAACAGGGAACCCCCATATTCCCCTCTTAACGAGCTAACGGTGTTGCTGTTTTGCAGGAAGAACGGATCAAATCGGAGCTCAGGAAAGTTTAAGAAGATTAACCCTCATGTTTGAAACATAAACCAAACTAATAACACTAAAATTAGTTCCGTGTTTCTTCATTGGCGCCCACCGATTTTTACAATCACTTCCATCTTCTTTTTTCTGAGTTTTTTCTGTTCTCTTGATCATGGCTGGTCAAGGGATAATTCCTGATTTTGGTTTCGGCATAAACTCTAACGTAGGTGATGTGCTAAAAGTGGTCTAAATAAATTAACTAAATTAAACCCTAAACTAGACTGTCTAAGTTTTAAATTTATAACTAAGACTCTCTAAACTGTAACGTTTCCATTTTTATCATATAAGAGTTATAGGTTGTTTAAATTTATTAACCACTAGTAACTAGTTTTATTTTTAATATAATTATTCGACCCAAATAGTTTTAAAAACTATTTTATATATAGTTGGTTGGAATGTTAGACTAATTAATTGGCTTATATATCTGTGACATTTTTATTTTCTATATTAAAATAAAGTATATAAAACTTATATTATTAGACGGGTAGATTACGGATAAGTTGAATGTTAGAAATATGAAGTACTTAGACGGGCCTAGTGACCATCTAATAATTAAATTATAAAAATACATTTTATTTGGACTTACTCCATTTTTAATGAAACTTGGTTCAAAATGTAGATAAGATTATTCTCGTTCTAATGATATACTTATTGTTTTATAAAATGTCATATTTTAGAAGTTATAAGCGCCAAATAAGCGAAGCAGCTGAATTAATTATAATATATAAATAATAAATAATAACAAAAAATCAAAGTGATGTCGACGTGTGTGGATAAGGTGTGTGTGCATTATGATGTCGACGTGTGTGGATAAGGTGTGTGCATATGGCTACCTTTTTCCTTGCACTCTAAGAAGTGTGATTAATATAAATAGAATCATTTCTCCCACTTCTTTTGTGTTCATGTTTCTCTCGACAGCTTTCCCCTCTCTTTCTCTAAATTCAATTTTTTTTCTTTTATATTCTACCTATAATAATAATAAAGCCCTGCCCCATTTTAAGTGTTTTAACCCCGATCACTGATACCCTTTCCGATTGATCTGGAGCCCCATAACGCATGTCAAGGCTCTGCCCGACTAAGTTCGTTGGGGTTCTGTCTCGTGACATAGGGATAAGGTCGAATTAGGGTTACTATACTTAACACGAGTGCAAATATATATATATATATATATATATATATATATATATATATATATATATATATATATATTTAAAATAGCTCAGAAGTTATACCCAAGATTCTACCAGGAAGCTTTCTAGTTGAACCTTAAAGTTACAAAGTGAGTCCATTCTCTTTTCTCACAGTTTTTACACATTTTTGTGATACAGTTATATTTAAAAATCCTTTCCAAAATCCTAAATGTTTATCAGTTATACTTACAGTGATTAGGTTTTTGTATTCTGCAATTACTATCGGTATGTGGGGTTTTAACTGGGTTCAAGATTGAAGGGGTTAAGTTAAAACACATGTATTACTAATATATTTCTATAGAAACTGGTTGTGAATATATTTAGAGCCTATTATGTTATAATGTTCGACATCTCATTATAATTAACTAGTGTTTTTGCGTAGCGTGAAAACTTAAAGCAACTTGAATTTATACTGTCAAATATTTGGCCTAATTGTTTTCGAATAAGTTTACGTCAAATATATTTCACCGTTACGTATTTGGTATATACAAATTTCGTATATATGCTACTTGAATAAGAGAGATGCTTTAAAATATAAAAATGTCTTATAAGAAACAGTATCTCTGTCAATTTTATTTGATCAACACAATACAAATATTTCAAACACCAATATTAAATCACACCATTAACAGTTAACAATCAAGTAGCAGGCATTTAATCATAATTCAAATCATGCCAATTATAAGCATCCAATTGAATTTCAAATGGGAAAAGCCTATCATAATATTTACAACTACAGTTTCAATCTCATTATGCAAAGAATTCGAGATCATCTAATTATTCTCCAAACTTCAACATGTCAGCTAATTAAAACTAATATACAATATAAGAACATATCTGTAGCTCACTCTCCATCAAAACAGTTTAACCAATATCTATATATACCTGAGAATCACAAAAATGCAGACAATCAATGATGAACACATACTACAAAAGCCATATCATATCTTCCTTTTTGAATCATATGCAAAGCAGTTAAATATCACCACCACTCATTACATCAAAACTCAACGGTTAACTAACTAATCCAATATATAGTAGTTTACAAGAATTTTATTAAATCCCATCTCCTCGCAAGCATTAGTTATTAACAGAAACCTACACTACATCGACAAACATTCATAATTCTTTCAAATAATCTCGAACCTCAAAGCACAATCATACTTTGTTTTTTCCCATCTTGTGATCCAGTATTACATATATGCCCTTAGTGGTCCACAAGAAGGGAAATATACATATCAAAGAAGACAATACCACAAGCTACTTGTTTAATGGTCTCCACTGTCACACCCCGATATTTCCACGTATTACCGATGGGCCCGGTGGGGAGTATCGTGACGTAGTTGATATCATCATAGTCAAACAACACAATCTAAATGCACAGCGGAAGCAAAAGATAAATATATTACAATCCGATATAAGTAATATCAAAGTATTATAAACGGAATGTAAGGGATCCACAGGCGGATCAAATAAAAGATAATTGTTCAACAGATTTTAACATCTAAGCTTGCGAGACTCTTTATTGATACTAGGAGTGGCCAGCCTATTCCGATTAGTACCTGCACTTAGCCTTTTTAGGAAAATACGTCAGTTTACACTGGTAAATACAATTTAACTGACTCATTTTGAAAATGTTTTAGAAAATTGATTTGAATGCACATGCACAAAACTTTTTATAACTTGGGATAATTATTTGTATATAAACTTGTAAAAGAATTATATGTTTCTTGTACGTTCAGTAGCCCGGGTTGAACACCGGGTTAAAGATCAATAGACACACCACATGGTATAGTCCCACGGCGAGTTATGCTCGTAACCCGCAGTTATACCTTATTAATTATAAATGCACTGATGGGTGTACGCATACACCCGTGTGCTAAGGTCGTGGCCATTCTATGAATGATGCCAAGGATATCCGGGACATGATCATTAACCCCCCAAAGGCTTTAAGCAAACAAAACAATTTAAACGGGTCATTTCAATGAATTAACCATCATATAAATTTACTTAAAACATTAGTAAGTATTAAGTTTCAGATGCCAAAAATAGTTTTAACTCATACTATGCGCTTAAAACGCGTAAAAGTCAGTTTTAAGCGATTTTCGTGTTTAAATAGGAAATCCAAGTTTTTGATCAGCTTATAAAGTTCAAGATATTTTATTTATGATATAAAATCAGTAGCAAAAAGTTTGGTATCAAAATATTATGTAAAACTCATTTTATGGGTCAAAAGGGCAAAACCGACAATTACCGAATCAAAGCTATAACCCTATGTTATGCTCAGCCTAAAAATAAATAAAAATCTTCAAAAATCCCAAAATATTATTTTACATCAGTAGGTAAAAAGTTTGGTATCAAAAATTGGGTTTAGATAGGATATACGCTAATTACGCCGTTTAATTAATAAAAAGCTTTTCATTTACGCTAATGAGCATAACTCCTAATCTAGACCTCAAACTGATGTCAAATTTTAGGGACAAGTTTATAAATCAGTAATAAAGATTATTGTCCTCTCACATTTTCAAAATTCTCGTTTTAGGGTCAAAAGGTCATAACGGTCAACATTTTAGGCATTTAACGGAAACATGCATGAACTAGGATTTCTATGGAACCAAGTTGTATAACCTCGGAGGGTTATACTAACCTATAAAATGGTCCTAATGGAATTCTAAGGCATATCTAAACTAAGCTAAATCGGGTCAAAACTGAAAGTCAAAGCAAAAGTCAATTTTGGCGACTTTTGGTTCCGAACCGAGCCTATACTTAGAATTGTCGGGTTGAATCATGCTTAGGCATGTTCAACTAATATTTACCAAGTTATTAAAGTGAGAAAACTGATTTTATGGCTTTAATATCAATAGTTATGAATTTCATTTAAAACTAACCCGTTTGACTTTTATTTGACCCGACAACTTAACTAAGTAAACGTGGTAATTAGGAGGTGCCCTTTTGAGGGTTAAACACCTACCTCATTACGGTCACGTAGCCATGTTCGTTGCGAACAATGACTTAACCGTTTAAAAGTCAAAACGTTTATCGCAAACGCTTGACTTTTCGGCTATAAACGCTAAATAATAAAACTAAGCACGAAAGGATACTTACAAAAGGGTCCAAAGGATAGAAGATTACTCAAAAGGAGGTTCCCCAAGGTTAGGATCCTCAAATTTGAGTAGGAGAGCAAGATTGGAAGCAAATGAGCAAGGGAAGCCATGATCAAAAGGGGTATTTATAGGTTTTTGAGAGCCGTTAGGATCGTTCATCGATAACCGTGATTCAATCTCAGCCCTACAAGTATGCCCCTTGTTTTAGAAAACTATGGGTGCACTAAAACCAGCCCCTAGAATCGGATATGTGAGACAAAGAGCAAAACCACAGCTGGTTTTTAGTTTTCCTGTTACTGGGCATGGTATACGGACCCTAAGAGGTCCTGTATATGGTCCGTAAGGACCAGGTCTGCTCAGACATACTTTCATTTGTTGACAGTTTTGGCCCCTGCACTTCCAATTGTCATTTCCGACACATCTAAGGCCCGTTAAACTATTTTTAAGGCTCTACAATGATGCCTAAGCATAGGGAACATGAAACATGCTCAAAAACATGCCGGATGTCAGTTCGTTTGGTCGTACGGTCACGTTGTTCGGCTAATTACGATGAAACACGGACGGACGCGAAAAACGAACCAAATTACGCGACGAATGGAATTTTATCAAGCCGAACACTAAAATAAAGTATTTTAGTGCTTACATAAATTTTTGGATGTCCGGAGATATTCAGAATGTGAGATATGCGCGAAAATGCAAACTTGTGCACTTTTTGACAATTTTAGTCCCTGCATGACTTAAAAGTTTATTTTTGCGCACCAAACATCTCTAAGCCTATATCTAAGATATATAAAGGATAAATAGGGTATGTTTAACTCATGGAAATATTCCGGAAGGTCCGTTACCAAACAAATCAGCATACTTTAGCAGTTTGACGCAAATAGTCCTTTAATTGCGCAAAGTAGCATGAAATGTCGTTTACTGACGTCCAAGCCTTCCATGGCCCATAATGGGCATTCCCAAGAATATACTTAAATATTACTACACTTCTGATTGCTTAAATGATCACCGAAAGGCGTATATTCAAAAGTTGACGTTTTAGGTCCCTCTATTGCGCAAACTCGCGCATCTCATCATTTAATAGCATTGAAGCCTCATCTAATCCATATTAGGAATTCTTGAGAGTATTATTAAACATCATGATGCTTCGGGTTCGCTAAAAGGTCACTTAGAGGTATAATTAAACATACTGACACTTTTAGCCCCTCTAACTTGCAAAGTTGTGCGAAACTTTACTTATAGGCATAAAAACCTTAATCGGCCAATAATTGGCATTCCCGAGAGTATAATAAAATATCATGAAGCTCCCGGTTTGTTAAAAGGTCACTCAGAGGTAAGAATTAACATGTTGACGCTTTTAACCCTTTATTGCACAAACTTTCAATAAATTACGCAAACGGCTATACTCGATCGACAAGTGGCTCATTTGTGAATATAAATATCGCGAGAGGTTATTTAACTTATTTTTGGTATGCTAACACTTCCAGTCCTTTCATAATCATTGGACATGATTTTACGAGGTGTTACATCCTCACCCCCTTAAAACAAATCTTGACCTCGAGATTTTGCTAAAATGCTGGAAGTACTTCTCGTCGCATAATGGACTTAATTTTTTTTGTAGCATATCTGGAGCCTCCCCAAGCTCCAAAGTTGACCTCTATAATATGTACATATATCCTTTTTGGAGCTTCTTAACCTGTCGATCCTCAATCGATATAGGTTTCTCATCATATCACAAATCTGCATATCATTATGTGATAATGCTTCTTGACTTATTGATGAAACATGTCCTTAGATTATTACTGTATAATACATTACGAGCTCCGCCAAGCTTCTTAATTAGGTTTTAGCTTATAAGCTATTTGATCTTGATACATTCGATTCCCTCGAATGATTCTGTATATTCAAAGCTTGACTAGCCTGATAATTAACAAATTGGCACACCCTTCCAGGGTGATACCTTTTGTTGAACCTTATTTTCTTAACACGAACTTAGGAGGCAAAAGCGTCCTAAAATGCTATTTTATAGGACCTTTCATTTAATAGGACCAACGGTAAAAGCGTTTCATGTAAAGGGGTCGTAATAAGTCCCAAAACTAAAAAAGCGTCCTAACATCGCAATTAAGATTATGAAACCAATTTTTATGGTCGCGTAATATGTCTTTGAACAACCAAAATAGTGTCCTAATAAAAACATGTTAGGACACTTTTACAATGTTCTAACATGTGCTTACATACTTTTAATCTTTTGATACACTTACAAGGGTCCTTAGAAATTAATTGATAGAACCCTTATGATGTAACATCATAGCTAATTTAGTACCAAGAAAAGGGTCCTAATATACCAAATAAGATTATGGAACCAATTTTATGGTCGCATAATATATCTATAGACAATTAAACAGCGTCCAAAAAAGAACATATTAAGACACTTTTATAATGTTCTAATATGTGATTACATACTTTTAATCTTTTGATACACACCCAAGAGTCCTTAAAAATTAATTTATAGGACTCTTATGATATAACATTATAGCTACTTTAATATCAAGGAAATGATCCTAATATCCCAAAAAAGATTATAAAACCAATTTTATAAATAGACCATCAACATATCACATCATAATAGTTATTGTATAACATCAACTAATAAAAGAAATAAAACTTCATTATACTTCAAATAATCATGTTCATAACAAAAACACTAACCATTATAACATTATCTAACATAAAGTCTTAACATTTAACAAAGAAATTAAAAGCAATTAAAAAAATAAGAAACATAAAATCCTTTGTCATCATGCGTCCTTAGTCCTCATAGACTACCTACAAATAAACCATCCATGTATAAGCATTAAGTTCCTTGATATTAAAATTATTTGTATCACAAGTTTAACAAATACATACCGAGATGAATGAATAGGGGCCATGCGATGGACGTACCAATACAATCTTGAATTGTAGAAAATAAACCATATGGTCTTACCAAGTTTTCATCTTTTTTATTGGTACTTGAACGTTTACCTCACACCATTCTGGTCTCTGTACCACCAACTAGATCATTTGGGTCCAAGCTCTAGAATCTTACTCTTGCTATAGTCTCGGTCGAGTTTAGAATGCTTTTGAGGAAAACTTCATCTCCGACCTAGATTTTAGTTTTCAACAAATATTTATTAAACACTAGTCATAATAGTGCAAAAAATCATTTTAAAAAAAAATTAATAAAGTTTTACACTAGCAGGCCCACTTGACAATGTACGGTCCACTAAAATTGTGACCCAGCTGTGCAAGGCTGTACATAGTGCATTATGTGATCAAACACAATACAATTATTTCAAACACCCAACGTATATTTCATCCAAATCAAACACACTAAGGCACCTTTTCATTTTGCGAAATTTAAAGCCACAAAGAATTTAATCGCAACCAATCGGCCAACATTAGACTTCTTTTAACATTTTGTCTTTTATCAATATATCCTACACCATCATATAAAGAGTTCGTACACAATTATCCTAAAACATGCTTTAATCTTATTTCTACCAAACAATGCACAATATATAGTTCTAATAAAAAAAACCACAACATGTAAGGGAATCAAAGTTATTATCATGCCATCCGACATATTTTCACAGCCAAGACTTTTATATATTTATAAAAGTCCAAAATAAATCAACAAACAAACATATGTGCAGATCGATTTGTCTCGAGAACATTGTCGACTTTTATCATCATGTATGATCAAACAGTATACATTTTTCTTCTATTTCAACTATAACTAACAAGATTCTAATCAGGCTAAGCGACAATCACATTTTCAGCAATCATTTTTGTACTACCAAATAAGTATTCCAACAATCAGCCATATTCACAGCAAGTTTCAATATTCTTTAACATACTTTGAGCTAATTTTCACCCAAAACAGTTTACAAATCGACCTAACAAAGGAAATCTCAGAAATGTAAGGCAAATCAAAATACATACCTATTGTGCGACGAGCTACGAAACGAGGGGGGTACAGAATCCATCGGAGTCGCGTGAAAAACCGTCAGTGGCCGTCTTCTAGGGTGGCCGTCGTCGCCAGCGGCGCCGTGAAGTGTGGTCGGCCTAATTTCTCTTCCGATTACACCGCTCTACAAATCTCTCTCGGTGACTGACCCTAAACCCGGTGATTTGACAAAGCTTGCAGCCGTCAAATTTGTGCTGAAGCTTCACTGTGTGGCATCTGAGCACAATCATATTGTGTACTCCCTTACTATACTGGCCACCTTGTGCGGCCACCAGGTGAAGGTGATCGGCCGTTTGGTTATCTGAGCACGAGAAGAGGTGGGTAGTGACAGTACGGTGCTGGCCAAAGGAGGGTGTAAGTCAGTGCAGAGGGAAGAGAGGGTTTCAGAGGCGCAGGTGTCTTGCCGGAAAGTTGGCCGGAGAAGAGAAGCTCCGGTGACTAACTTGCAGAGAAAAGGGTGTGCGGCTGTAGTGTATAGTTTAGGGTTTTTGACTTGATTAAAGGTGAGGGGTGGGGTATACGGTTTAGGGGAGTTAGGTTGGGCCAAGCCCATGGTATAAACCCGTCAATTTCCGTGTTCCATTAAAAAGGTTAACATAGCGATCTCGTGTTTATGTTAAGTTATACATGTTTGGCTCGGGCTAGTCGTTAAACGAAACGTTTCTTTCGATGCGGTTATTATTATTTAAACACTAATAATAATAATAATAAAAATAATAATGACGGCAACAAAAATAGTAATAAATAATATCATATCCTTCTCTCGACGATTAGGGTCGAGAGTACAGGTTGCCACCACCACTACTCACCACCACCACTCACCACCACCACTCACCGGCCAACACCACCACCACTCACCGGCCACCACCACCTCTCACCAGCACCACCACTCACCGACCGGCCACCACCGCTACTCACCGGCCACCACCACCACTCACGACCACCACTCACCGGCCACCACCACCACCGGCCACCACCACCACCACTATTCACCACCACCACCACCACCACTCACCACCACCACTCATCGGCCACCACCGCCACCATTCACCGGCCACCACCACCTCTCACCACCACCTCGCACCATCACCACCAGTACCACCACCACCACTCACCGGCCACCACCACTACGCACCACCACCACTCACCACCACCACTCACCGGCTACCACCGACCACCACCACTACTCACCACCACCACCACTACCACACACCACCACCACTCACCGGCCACCACCACCTCTCACCAGCACTATCACCTCTCACCAACACCACCACCACCACCACCACTTACCGGCCACCACCACTACTCTCCACCACTCACCGGCCACCACCATTACTCACCACCACCACCACTCACCGGCCACCACCACTACTCACCACCACCACCACCACCACCACCACTTACCGCCACCACTCACTGGCCACCACCACCACTCTCACCAGCACCACCAATACCACCACCTCTCACCACCACCACCACCACCACTAACCGGCCACCACCACTACTCACCACCACCGGCCACCACCACTACTCACCACCATCACTCACCGGCCACCACCACTACTCACCACCACCACTCACCAGCCACCACCACTCACCACCATCACTCACCGGCCATGATTAAGCGGGTCAATAACCTAGTGTTATTATAAAAATCTAGCGAATAAACGTCCTATAAAACTTATGTTTTACGACTCAAATATCAAGTGTCCTATTACGGTGTATTATAATAACACCATAATGATTAAGCGTTCTATAAAGGTTAAAGTTATTAGACCCTGGTGTCAAGTGTCGTATTAAGTTATGTTATTATAGAACTTTAGCGAATAAGCGTCCTATAAAACTGATGTTTTATGACTCAAATATCAGGTGTCCTATTACAGTGTATTATAATAACACCACAATGATTAAGCGTCCTATAAAGGTTAAATTTATAAGACCCAAGTGTTAAGTGTCTTTTTAAGTTATATTATAATAAAATTTTAGCGAATAAGCGTCCTTTAAAACTAATGTTTTATGACTCAAATATCAAGTGTCCTATTACAGTGTATTATAATAACACCACAATGATTAAGCGTCCTATAAAGTTTAAAGTTATAAGACCCAAGTGTCAAGTGTCCTATTAAGTTAAGTTCTAATATGACTTCGACTAGAAAGGGTCCTATCACACTGAACATTTTATGACTGAACTACATCTTGTCCTATTAAGTTATGTTATAATAGGACCTCAGATGATCAAGTGTCCTAATACAGTACCACATAATGGGACACCAACAACTAAATGTCTTATAAAGTACTTTATTAGGATCTACATTTTAAGTGTCCTATTAAATTATATGATAATAGGACCCCAAAAAATCATCCATCCTATTAAATAGTTTATTAGGACACCGGTTTAGTAGAGTATATTATAAAAGGACTCCAAAAGCTCATTAGTCCTATTAGATAGTTTTTTAGGACCCTCTTTTACAAGCGTCCCACAGAAAAGGTCCTAAAAAGCCATTTTTGTTGTAGTGAGGGTTGCTATTTTCATAATCCTTGATTTTCTGCCTAATACTGGCAACCTACAGATGATTATGGATTTTGTTTGATCTTATTCGTTGCTTTCAAGGCAACTCTCAGATCCTGATAATTGGACTTACCAATCCTTTGTCTAACAATAATTGTTTAACATTCCATCTATACAAGGTCTCCAACGAAGCAGCCTTGATACCTATATAACAACTATTACAAAAAAGCTTATTTTAAGGTGAAATGGTTATTCCAACCACTGCTTAAAACTAATCTTAAGGAATAGCTAATCCTTGTCGCTAGTCGAACAAATCGACGATCCTGGGTAGCTGATGGAAATTCTTAATTGTTGCCTAAATAGGTTGCGGTAATCAATGCATAAGCAAGATGAACCGTCTTTCTTAATTAACAATACCGAATTCTCAGAATATTGAGTTAGGCTATACGAATCCTTTATTTTAAAACTTACTTAATCAGGGTTTCGATTCTTCCAATGATGGTGCTAGCCGTCTTGGAGATTCCATAATAATACAGCCCTAAATGGAATATAAATCTTAACTCTACTTGCCTCTCAGGAGGTAAACAGGGTAATCTTAGGAGAAGATAATCAAGATACAAGGAGGTTACAGAGATTTTCCAAATCTCAGGCTCCAGCTCATCCATCATTGCTTGTGTCAATTAAGTGACACATTTATGTTACAAATCCACGAATTCCTTAACCGGAAACATTCACTTGGATACTTCCATTCTGGATATCTTCTTTGAATACCTTTAGCTGACTTTAGTACCATATGACCATTGGAACATCTTTGTGGCTCCATGTATTAAACCTCCATACTGATCAGGCATGGAAGCAATCTATGGAACATATTAAGATACAACAATCCCCATATGGCGCTTTTATCATACCGTCTGGTATTCACAATCGATAAAGATCAAAGAGATATCAACTATGTATGATGACGCACTTCCTCTAGAGAGAGGATACTTCTAAAATTTTACGACTGAAGGTTTCTGACAGGAATAGAAAGAATGGTTCTTATGATTTCGCTTGTAAGTTTTACCTTACACTTAATATCTGGGGTTCTTACGGGAGAATTTCTAAAAGTTTGCTAAACTTATGGTCTTATGAGAGACTTAGCAGCATCTGAAACCAAACGTAACTCCTAGCAATAAAAGCACAATTAGGGATTTACCTGGTGTCATTATTAATGTGAACTGCCTCTAGTCATTCATCAGGAGGGTTAAACGCCTCCATTCTTAATCCTTTTAAACTTAGCTGCGAAATCTTTGATAATTCTTAGGGCAGTCTTAGCTTTGACTGGTTATTTCTTAATCTATATAACATGAGTAACTGAGGTAGATCCATTTTGGATTTATAATAAGCAGGCTTAGAAACCTTAATGTGCCCTCTTATTGCTGATGCTAACCACCAATAATGATTTGCATTAAGCTTAGATTTTGGGTAATTGGAATAGGGCACTATCTCAGCCAATGAATTAAAATTTGTCACATACTGTCGACAGCCTAGAACTTTTATGGCGAGAGTCAGAAAATTCTTATTCCATCTTTTTCCATTTCGTGAAGCAGATAATAGGTTCTTCTAATAAGGTCCTTAAAACTTGGTCCATCCCATAATGTATAAGAGGATCTTTCTTGTGGACTTCATTAATGTCCTCACTAATTAAGGGTATTGCCATCGAATGACTGTGGTGCATACCTCACCATGTCCTTTCCAGCATAACCGCTGATACACCTAATGGTTTCTACTTCATCCAACAATTTCCTGCAATCGATGGCCCCTTTTTTTACTATTGAAGTTTCTTGACTTTCAAGAGACGAAGTACTTTTAAGTACATCCTAAAAAGAATGGGGTTCCTTGCCATATATGATTTTGTTTGGTTTATTCTTCGCATTTGAAGTATGAATATAACTCTTCTCATGAGTAGCGACATGTGTTTTAAAGCGAACAACATTCGGCTTCTTGAACCTTTTCATGACTTTTCTCATAGCCTTCCTAACAGCTGTGTTAATTACAGTTTTGGAGATTAACTCCTTCAATATTGAGGTTCACATTTGATGCACCATTAACATTTGTCGCCTCTCTAGCATCGCGACTGTTGTTTGTCCTTTCTGAGTTTTCCATACTCGAAGCTTTGGTATTAAATGCCAAATTCAACAAGTGCTTAGGCAATCCTTACCATGTGTATTCTTGAATTGTCAAAAGGTTCACCATAAGGAGTCTTGATAACTACTTGCTTCTTATCACCCATAATATGGGCTTGGTTACAAGACGACCAATCCATTCCTATCACTATATCGAGTCCCTCTATTTTAACGGAAACAAGAACAGCGAAAGAGAATCATTCCTAATGGATCGGAAAATTTCATAGTTCATTGTCTGGACAAGAAGTTATGAAATAAAACTATCTTTTTCATGTATACATCTTTGCCCGTAGGTATACATCCCAAATGGATGTTTTGATGTGTACATTATGTTCGACGTTTATTAGCCATGATTCCTATTGATCATTTATGCTAAATAAGGGGTTTGGAAGTTCCTAATATAAAGATGACAAGTGTGATTTTATCGCATCACCTTTGTCAGGAGTGTTAACATGTTTTCAGATGCTAACAAGGATCTGAATCTCTTTTAAACAGGCTTTACCATCGTAGCCAGGTCGTTAATGACATTCAAGCTAGGTTATACCCTTTAAGATTCTTTTTAATATGAATACTGGCAGGAAAGGAATGATATTTATTTTATTCAAGATTTTCATTATAATTATCCTAGATTTAATTAAAATATAACTATGGCACAAAAGGCCAAGTCATAAGGGCAACTTCAAATTATAATCCATGATTTTGTAGAATTAAGGTATTTAGGCTTGAACGTTGTCCATTGCCTTTTCTTGACAGGGAGTTGTAGGCTACGACTGTCTTTTGTCTTATATGACAATGAATATGGCCCGTAAGCATTACATCCCTAATGGATGCTTAATTCACAAAATAAGAAAGGATTTCGGGAGAATCCAGTATAAGGATGATTTATGCGATTTTATCGAATCACATTTGCCAGGAATGTTAACATGTTTACAGATGTTAACATGGATTTGAATCTTTTGAATAGGTTCTACCATCTTGGCCTTGTCTGAATTGACATATAGGCTAGGTTGTACCTTTAAGATTATTTTTAATATTTGTCGCAGAACAATCCTAAATTGAGATGTTAATAAGGATCTGAATCTAATTGAGGAACTACCATCTTGGCCTTGTCTTAAGATGACACATGGGCTAGGTCTTGTCCTTTTTAGATTTTGCCATTTTATTATAATGGCAGATCTTATAAAAGGAATGATACTTTTCATTTATTTCATATATTATATTCATATATATTGATAAAATGAAATTTTGACAAAGCATTCCAATGATTTTAAAAGAGGTACAGAATTGCCCTGAACGGGACTTGAAAGGAATAGTGTTGTCCTCGAAGGGACTGAAAGATAAGTATGTCCTTATAAGGACTACTAAGGAAACGATCTTCAGCAAAAGGAGTTTCTTCTTCATTTTATTTCTGAATGCATTCTCCTTGGTTGCACGTTAATCCTAGTCGCAGTACGAAGCTCGGCCTTTCCTAGGCTTCAAATGGGGAGAATTTCCACTATGGCTTCTTTGCTTGGCGACATATTAAAAATATATAGAATTTGAAAGCAATAATTCTCCGAATAGAGATGAGAGTATTCCTATATTAAGTCTAGACTTAGAAGGTCAAGGAATATGCTACTGTGTCATTGAGATTAAACACAAAAGGCTAGTGTTTAATTCACTCAATGTTGGCTCTGATACCAACCTGTCACACCCCGATATTTCCGATGTAACACCTCGTAAAATCACGTCCAATGATGTATTGACACTTGTGATAAACCCTAATGGAGTCAGACATTGAATTTAAGGGACTAATTTTTTTGAAAAATCGAAAACTTTGATTATGAAAGGACTGGAAGTGTTAGCATACCAAAAATAAGTTTTTAAATAACCTCTCGCGATATTTATATTCACAAATGAGCCACTTTTCGATCGAGTATAGCCGTTTGCGTAATTTATTGAAAGTTTGCGCAATAAAGGGTTAAAAGCGTCAACATGTTAATTCTTACCTCTGAGTGACCTTTTAACAAACCGGGAGCTTCATGATATTTGATTATACTCTCGGGAATGCCAATTATTGGCCGATTAAGGTTTTTATGCCTATAAGTAAAGTTTCGCGCAACTTTGCAAGTTAGAGGGGCTAAAAGTGTCAATATGTTTAATTATACCTCTAAGTGACCTTTTAGCGAACCCGAAGCATAGTGATGTTTAATAATACTCTCAAGAATGCCTAATATGGATTAGATGAGGCTTCAATGCTATTAAATGATGAGATGCGCAAGTTTACGCAATAGAGGGACCTAAAGTGTCAACTTTTGAATATACGCCTTTCGGTGACCATTTAAGCAATCAGAAGTGTAGTAATATTTAAGTATATGTTTGGGAATGCCCATTATGGGCCATGGAAGGCTTGGACGTCAGTAAACGACATTTCATGCTACTTTGCGCAATTAAAGGACTATTTGCGTCAAACTGCTAAAGTATGCCGATTCGTTTGGTAACGGACCTTCTGGAATATGTCCATGAGTTAAACATACCCTATTTATCCTTTATATAGCTTAGATATAGGCTTAGAGATGTTTGGTGCGCAAAAATAAACTTTTAAGTCATGCAGGGACTTAAAGTGTCAAAAAGTGCACAAGTTTGCATTTTCGCGCATATCTCACATTCTGAATATCTCTGGAGATCCAAAAATTTATGTAAGCACTAAAATATTTTATTTTAGTGTTTGGCTTGATAAAATTCCATTCGTCGCGTAATTTGGTTCGTTTTTCGCGTCCGTCCGTGTTTCATCGTAATTAGCCGAACAACGTGACCGTACGACCAAACGAACCGACATCCGGAATGTTTTTGAGCATGTTTCATGTTCCCTATGCTTAGGCATCATTTTAGAGCCTTAAAAATGGTTTAACGGGCCTTAGATGTGTCGGAAATGACAATTGGAAGTGCAGGGGCCAAACTGTCAACAAATGAAAGTATGTCTGAGCAGACCTGGTCCTTACGGACCGTATACAGGACCTCATACGGTCCGTATACCATGCCCAGTAACAGAAAAACTAAAAACCAGATGTGGTTTTGCTCTTTGTCTCGCATATCTGATTCTCGGGGCTGGTTTTAGTGCACCCATTGTTTTCCAAAACAAGGGGCATACTTGTAGGGCTGAGATTGAATCACGGTTATCAATGAATGATCCTAACGGCTCTCAAAAACCTATAAATACCCCCTTTGATCATGGCTTCCCTTGCTCATTTGCTTTCAATCTTGCTCTCCTACTCAAATCTGAGGATCCTAACCTTGGGGAACCTCCTTTTGAGTAATCTTCTGTCATTTGGACCCTTTTGTAAGTATCATTTCGTGCTTAGTTTTATTATTTAGCGTTTATAGCTGAAAATTCAAGCGTTTGCGATAAACGCTTTGACTTTTAAACGATTGAGTCATTGTTCGCAACGAACATGGCTACGTGACCGTAATTAGGTAGGTGTTTAACCCTCAAAAGGGCACCTCCTAATTACCACGTTTACTTAGTTAAATTGTCGGGTCAAATAAAAGGGCACCTCCTAATTACCACGTTTACTTATTTATTTTTAGGCTGAGCATAACATAGGGTTATAGCTTTGATTCGGTAATTGTCGGTTTTGCCCTTTGACCCTTAAAATGAGTTTTACATAATATTTTGATACCAAACTTTTTGCTACTGATTTTATATCATAAATAAAATATTTTGAACTTTATAAACTGATCAAAAACTCGGATTTCCTATTTAAACCCGAAAATCGCTTAAAACCGACTTTTACGCGTTTTAAGCGCATAGTATAAGTTAAAACTATTTTTGGCATCTGAAACTTAATATTTACTGATGTTTTAAGTGAATTTATATATTTTAACAGTAAAGAAAAGTTTTAAACTCAGATTCTCTAATTTTGACCTTTTAAGCTTATATGAAATTACCAAAATGCCCCTACGGTGCATAGTTTGGTTATAAATAGTAAATTTCACATATATGCTATACCATACTGCTATAACTTATTAAATTAAGTATTTTTACTGATTATATCAGACCTGGAACTCAGAATAATATTTAATCTCTCTTATAACCTTTAAAATAACCAAAATACCCATACGGGGCATAAATTCGTTTTAAATTCGTTTTGGGCATAATGGAAGGTATCCTACCGAAATCAAAACATATTTAAGGCATATTAGGAAACCTGTTCATGACTATTTTGGTTACCCGCTACGCATTTCTCGCGTTCGGATCGGCTTATGTAACTAGTTTGCATAAATTAGCCGAAATGGGTCAAACCTTATCGTTTTTATCTCAAAATCTAGAATGTGTATAGTTTACCCTTATTACACAAGTATACAAGCTTGTCGGGTCTAAACCACATTCTAATCCGATTCTCGCTTAATCATGCGTTTTGAACCGTATCCTCCTTTAAAACTAACCGGTCTAAGCATGGGCTTAATTAAGACCCGTTAGGAATCTAATAGGTTATTAAAAACCTTCGTTCCAGATTTGGGAGCCCAGTAAAAGATATATGTACTTGCTGATTTGATATACGGCTGGGATTGAATTTATATTTAGCTCAGGTAAATACTTTTAATTTATTTTCCCTTATACGGGCTTGGGGTACGGTATATAAAATACCGCTTGGTCGGCATTGAATCTTTAATTGTATGATGGTTAATTCATTGAAATGACCCGTTTAAATTGTTTTGTTTGCTTAAAGCCTTTGGGGGGTTAATGACCATGTCCCGGATATCCTTGGCATCATTCATAGAATGGCCACGACATTAGCACACGGGTGTAGGCGTACACCCGTCAGTGCATTTATAATTAATAAGGTATAACCCCCGGTTACAAGAATAACTCGTCGCGGGACTATACCATGTGGTGTGTCTATTGATCTTTAACCTGGTGTTCAACCCGGGCTACTGAACGTATAAGAAACATATAATTCTTTTACAAGTTTATATACAAATAATTATCCCAAGTTATAAAAAGTTTTGTGCCATGTGCATTCAAATCAATTTTCTAAATCATTTTCAAAATGAGTCAGTTAAATTGTATTTACCAGTGTAAACTGACGTATTTTCCCAAAAAGGCTAAGTGCAGTTACTAATCGGAATAGGTTGGCCACTCCTAGCATCAGTAAAGAGTCTCGCAAGCTTAGATTTTAAAATCTGTTGAACAATTATCTTTTATTTGATCCGCCTGTGGATCCCTTACATTCCGTTTGTAATACTTTGATATTACTTATATCGGATTGTAATATATTTATCTTTTACTTCCGTTGTGCATTTAAATTGTGTTGTTTGACTATGATGATATCAACTACGTCACGATACACCCCACCGGGCCCACCGGTAATACGTAGAAATATCGGGGTGTGACATCCACTGACATGAAATAGACTCACGACACAACAGGATTCAGGAGGATTTGATAATCAAGTTTTCATATTTGAGAAGGGGGTCAACGTACCGGTACATCGGAGCTCTACCGGATCTCCCCTGCCGCCACCGCCCGCGGTGCCGCCGTCATCATCACTTGCTCCTGCTGTCTCTCTCTCTAACTTCAGTCTCTATCTCCCTCTCTCTCTAAAATTGCTGGACGTGAGTGTACGAAGATCGGTGAAATTAGAGGTGAGGTTGTGAGTTAGGTGTGTACAAGAAGGAGGGGTGTTCTGAGTGTGGTGTTCTTGCCTGATGAATGGTCGCCGGAAGTAGCTCCGGTGATCGGTCAAGTGGGAAAAGGGGGAAGAGTGAGTGTGCGGCTCTTCATGTAGGGTTTTGGTTTTAATAAAAGCTTGCTAACGGCCGTTACCGTTAAAGCACTATTGCTCAGTTATGTTATGAAGTGATAATATATATATATTACAATGTATAAATAATATATTATTTATTGTATATAAACGTAGTATGAAATATTAATATATAATATATTAATTAATATATATTATAAAACAATGCTTTACAAATGATGTAGTTGTAAATATCTACTAGCCTATTTAAATATTAATCACCTTGATATATAACCACTTTATTAAGAGCTGTTTTACCTTAATAATTAATGTCAATTGCTAACAGTATCCTTCCAGGTGAATAAATAACTGTCATCATATTCAAAACTTAGTTTCATATGAAATTGTTTGAATAATTAGTCACATTATTATACTCCCCTTAAATAACATGTAATTAACGTTTAAAATAGATAATAATAAGAATAATAGTAATAGTAAGTAGGTCTAAGAATCTAATTTATTATATTTAGAAAAGTTATAGTTACTAGTTTAACAGAAAATAATATATTTCATTTTCTAGGCTAATTGGTTTTATGCCATAGAAAATATATTTGACAAAGTAATGTCATGGGACAGTATTAAGTCCAGAGTCACTAGTTGAGAGAATGATCAACAGTGACATGACCAAAGGCACTAGTTGAGAGAATGATCAACAGTGTTATGACCACATGCACTAGTTGAGGGAATGATCAACAGTGTTACGACCAGAATCACTAGTTGAAAGAATGATCAACAGTGATATGACCAGAGTCAGTAGTTGAAAGAATGATCAACAGTGATATGACCAGAGTCACTAGTTGAAAGAATGATCAACAGTGATATGACCATCATCACAGGAATCGCTTAGTGACAGATACTTTGAATAATAATAAGATATATTAAATATTTATACTTGATAAAACTACACTATTGGACGAAAGTTAGCCAATGAGTGATATGACCACCGTCACATCGAAACTGCCACCATGTGACAAAGACTGATTGAGTTTTTGGGTAAATAGAACAAATATAAAAACCTTAATGCTGTAAAGTATAACAATATATTTTTATAAAAATGAAATGAACTCGCCAGTATTTATTACTGATAAAATATTTTCAAAACGTGTTTCAGGTAATTTGCTGTAAAGATAATAGTAGCCAGCTATGGAGCACTGAAGACTTAAATAAAGTGGCTATAAATACCTGAATAAAAGAAGAAATTATGTTTTATTTATTTGGGTTTATCCCTATAAAAACAATTGAATGAAATATGGGTTTTAGCCTATTTATTTAATTTTAAAAGTTGGTGTTTTTATAAACTCTGAAATTATTTCCTAACTACGATCCTGATGAAAAATTTTCCGCTGCGTAATTAATAAACACCGATACCATCTGGCTGGTTCACGGCTCTCGCTCCCAGGGTGGGGTCGGTGGCTGTGACAGAAGGTGGTATCAGAGCCACTTGTTTAAGCTAATTAGGTGTTCTTTTAATACCTAATCTGAAACAATAAAGTTAGGAAATTAATACAAAGTAACATATGTGTTATTTTTGTAGATTTAAATATATATATATATATATATATATATATATGTAGATATGCACATATGATTCCTGGAAGTATTATTTTGTTTTAATTACTCTGGGATATTAATAATTGAAAATTGTTTATAATTCAGATGTCGATTGAAGTATCACATAATCCAGAAGTTCATGCTAATAATGAAAATCCTTGGATAAAAATGCTATAGAAAATCTAATAGCCCAAGGAATAGCTAATGCTTTACCTTTAATAATTAAAGTTGTTAAAAACTCCGTAGAACCCACCAAAGTTGTAAGTAGCAAGCATACTCGCGACGACAGTTTTAGCCATAATGTCACTGGAGACAATGATGATATTATCAAAACCCCATTTTCCAAGAAAATGAAGGCGGTGACTCTCGGGTGTACCTACAAAGAATTTCTAGCTTGTAAACCAACTGAGTTCGCAGGCAGTGAAGGCGCCACAACTGCTTTGCGATGGTTGGAAAAGACGGAAGTTGTTCTTAAAATCAGCAATTGTGTCGAAGAGGACAAGGTGATGTACGCTTCCAACCTTTTTAAAGAAGAAGCTTTAGAATGGTGGAATACAATTCTTCAGGCAAAAGGAAGTGACATGGCTTATGCTCTGAATTGGGAAAAATTCAAGGAAATGGCAGAAAGAAAATTTTGTCCCCCTTATGAAAAAGAACGAATGGCTAACGAGTTCCTAAATCATAAAATGATAGGCGTGAATTGTCGTGAATATATGACAACGTTCTTCGAATACGCAAGAATGGTACCAACTCTGGCCTCGCCAGAACCCGTACTAATTTCTCGTTATATTTGGGGATTAGTTAGTGAAATCCGAGACCTGGTGAAGGCCCCTAGACCACAGACTATTGAAGAAGCTGTTGAACTAGCTAACACCCTGACAGATGGACTAATCCGCACAAAAGAAGAAAACAAGAAGAAAGAGTTAGCCCAGAAAATTTCCCAAGAATTCAAGAAGACAGGAACTGAACCACCATTGGAGCAACCTATCTACAGAAGCTGTAACAAATAGCATTCAGGAAGATGTCGTTTTAGGAAAACTCCCTACTGTGACTTCTGCAAGATGGCCGGGCATATAGAGGAAGAATGTAGAAGGAAAACTAATATTTGTTACAATTGCGGAGATACAAGACAAATCAAACCATATTGCCCGAAACTGACCAAAGCATCCGACAACAAGGCCAGAAAAACAGACAGAGCTAAGAAGAACGCGCGAGCATTCGTACTTACTACGCAAGAAGCAGAAATGATTCCAGATGTAATCGCTGAAATGTAATATCTAAGTTAAGTTATTATTTAACCCTAGTATAGATCAAAGTTTTTAAATAAATACATCCTGTCAAGTACTTCATCCATTCAAACCCATAACAGACTTGTTTGGTCTTCACTTTCATTGAATCATTTAATTGGTTACGACACCTTATGGTGGAGTTTTCTTTAATTTGAAGCTTAAGCTAATCTCATTTTCACACCTGGTGTACGGATTTATTTTATGTTGGTTCACTATCCTAAACAGTCTTAATACAATTATGTGTTAAGATAAGAGTACACAAATTCGTATTATATTCCGGTGTACTTCTAAAGATTCTTTCATCATTGATCGAAAATTCTATGATATTCATTTGGTCTTTTCATCATCAATTAAAAATCCTATTCGAAATGAATATCCAAAATTACTTCATTAAAGCTTTCAGTTGATTACACGATGAATTTGTTCGGTCACCGTAATTATTGAACTATTTCAATCATTACAACACCTTGCGGCGTCGGTATAAACTTGTAGCTTGGGCTAATCATAATCATACGAACCACGAAAAACCATGTAAGTCTTTCGTTTGACTCATCATTTAAAATTAGTCTTAATGCAATTATGTATTAAGGCAATGATACACTAAACTTTGTTGTATCTCGGTGTATCCTTGCAATTCAATAAATGTCAACATATTGATTTTTCTCATGTTATGATTCGATAATTGACCAATCATTTTCGTGCCTCTATTTCATTTGAGCTTGTTGATTCTGAATCTTCCTCAGTTAACAATCAAAGTAACTTTTCTTTTGACAGTGAATTCTATTTGATTCTAAAAGTCATTCACAACTTGTAAACATTCGATTTAGACGTCTATTGATCATATATCTCTTTTGGCTTGAACCTAGTCACCTTGGAAATTAAATCATTCATCTCGTTCGTTTGACATCGATTTTTTTTAGTAATTCAGTTAAACCATTGAGTCCTATTTATTGTTAAACTCATATCCACAAAATTTGAACAGGTCTTGATTCTGTGTCATTTACCTTAATATTGTTCTTATCGATTAAGACATAACTTTAAGAAGACATCGTAACCCAAATCTCGATGACGAGATTTAAAACATGGTGGGGAGGATGTAACGTTTCCATTTTTATCATATAAGAGTTATAGGTTGTTTAAATTTATTAATCACTAGTAACTAGTTTTATTTTTAATATAATTATTCGACCCAAATAGTTTTAAAAACTATGTTATATATAGTTGGTTGGAAAGTTAGATTAATTAATTGGCTTATATATCTGTGACATTTTTATTTTCTATATTAAAATAAAGTATAAAACTTATATTATTAGACGGGTAGATTACGGGTAAGTTGAATGTTAGAAATATGAAGTTCTTAGACGGGCCTAGTGACCATCTAATAATTAAATTATAAAAATATATTGTATTTGGACTTACTCCGTTTTTAATGAAACTTGGTTCAAAATGTAGATAAGATTATTCTCGTTCTAATGATATAATTATTGTTTTATAAAATGTCATATTTTAGAAGTTATAAGCGCCAAATAAGTGAAGCAGCTGAATTAATTATAAGCGTCAAATAAATAATAAATAATAATAAAAAAATCAAAGTAATTGAATTCAAAGAAGTGGACGTGTGTGTGCATTATGATGTCGACGTGTGTGGATAAGGTGTGTGCATATGGCTACCTTTTTCCTTGCATTCTAAGAAGTGTGATTAATATAAATAGAAGCATTTCTCCCACTTCTTTTGTGTTCATGTTTCTCTCGATAGCTTTCCCCTCTCTTTCTCTAAATTCAATTTTTTTTTCTTTTTATATTATACCTATAATAATAATAAAGCCCTGCCCTATTTTAAGAGTTTTAACCCCGATCAATGATATCGTTTCCGGTTGATCTGGAGCCCCATAACGCATGTCAAGTCTCTGCCCGACTAAGTTCGTTGGGGTTCTGTCTCGTGACATAGGGATAAGGTTGAATTAGGGTTACTATACTTAACATGAGTGCAAATATATATATATATATATATATATTAAAATAGCTCAGAAGTTATACCCAAGATTCTACCAGGAAGCTTTCTAGTTGAACCTTAAAGTTACAAAGTAAGTCCATTCTCTTTTCTCACAGTTTTTATCACCTTTTTGTGATATGGTTATATTTAAAAATCCTTTCCAAAATCCTAAATGTTTATCAGTTATACTTACAGTGATTAGGTTTTTGTATTCTGCAATTACTATCGGTATGTGAGGTTTTAACTGGGTTCAAGATTGAAGGGGTTAAGTTAAAACACATGTATTACTAATATATTTCTATAGAAACTGGTTGTGAATATATTTAGAGCCTATTATTATGTTATAATGTTCGACATCTCATTATAATTAATTATAATGTATAAATAATATATTATTTATTGTATATAAATGTAGTATGAAATATTAATATATAATATAATAATTAATATATATTATAAAACAATGCTTTACAAATGATGTAGTTGTAAATATCTACTAGCCTATTTAAATATTAATCACCTTGATATATAACCACTTTATTAAAAGTTGTTTTACCTTAATAATTAATGTCAATTGTTAACAGTATCCTTCCAGGTGAATAAATAACTGTCATCATATTCAAAACTTAGTTTCATATGGAATTGTTTGAATAATTAGTCACATTATTATATTCCCCTTCAATAACATGTAATTAACGTTTAAAACAGATAATAATAATAATAATAATAATAATAATAATAATAATAATAATAATAAGTAGGTCTAAGATTCTAATTTATTATATTTAGAAAAGTTATAGTTACTAGTTTAACAGAAAATAATATATTTCATTTTCTAGGCTAATTGGTTTTATGCCATAGAAAATATATTTGACAAAGTAATGTCATGGGACACTATTAAGTCCAGAGTCACTAGTTGAGAGAATGATCAACAGTGACATGACCAAAGGCACTAGTTGAGAGAATGATCAACAGTGTTATGACCACATGCACTAGTTGAGAGAATGATCAACAGTGTTACGACCAGAATCACTAGTTGAAAGAATGATCAACAGTGATATGACCAGAGTCACTAGTTGAAAGAATGATCAACAGTGATATGACCATCGTCACAGGAATCGCCTAGTGACAGATACTTTGAATAATAATAAGATATACTAAATATTTATACTTGATAAAACTGCACTATTGGACGAAAGTTAGCCAATGAGTGATATGACCACCGTCACATCGGAACTGCCACCATGTGACAAAGACTGATTGAGTTTTTGGGTAAATAGAACAAATATAAAAACCTTGATGCTGTAAAGTATAACAATATATTTTTATAAAAATGAAATGAACTCGCCAGTATTTATTACTGATAAAATATTTTCAAAACGTGTTTCAGGTAATTTGCTGTAAAGATAATAGTAGCCAGCTATGGAGCACTGAAGGCTTAAATAAAGTGGCTATAAATACCTGAATAAAAGAAGAAATTATGTTTTATTTGTTTGGGTTTATCCCTATAAAAACAATTGAATGAAATATGGGTTTTAGCCCATTTATTTAATATTAAAAGTTGGTGTTTTTATAAACTCTGAAATTATTTCCTAACAACGATCCTGATGAAAAATTTTCCGCTGCGTAATTAATAAACACCGATACCATCTGGCTGGTTCACGGCTCTCGCTCCCATGGTGGGGTCGGTGGTTGTGACATAAACCTAGACCACGCAACCGGCAAGTGTACCGGTCAATGTAGTATAGCCTAAGTAAGTCTGAGTTTCGAACCCACGAGACTCTAATGATTACGCTAATGACTCTATCTAGACTTAGACTGACACAAACTCTAACTTCAGATTGGGGGGTTTCTAAAAATCCTAAAAAATGCAATTAAATTAAACTAATTAACTAGACTAACTAGATGCGACTTTGGACGAAGGTTTTAACTCAGTGGTGATGAAGACTACCTAGGCTAGACTCATGTTTAACTTGGAGTGGATTTCTATTCGAAGCTAATGTGGTATGGAACCGGGATCTTTTGATACTAAACCTATTAAGACACCAACTAAGCCCCTCAACCCTTCTCGAGGTGAAACTTATGGCACTACTTAGGTCGTTACGACTACCGGTTGTTAGATTTCCTTACAGTCCTCTAACTTCTTGAAAAGTGCCTTAATATGACAATCTACCTTACAGCGCGAAAGTCTAAGGCAACTATGGATTCTAACTTGGTTTAATAGACACGAGATTGATTAGGGAACTAAGACCGATTTCTTACAAAACCTAATCCTAGCTATATACCAAACCGAGACCTATTAATAACCCCGAGCCTTACAGCGACAAGATTGGTAGAACAATTGATTTTATAAGATTACCGAATATTACTTCTAAGGTTACTTCACATGATTTCACCCTAAAGAATTAAAGAGTTATTACGTGATATAGACACTCACCAAAATCTAAAACTCTAGCATGACCCTATTATGTGATAAAGACCGTCACCAAGAATAATACGAAGCAATAATCAATGATCAAACAATATCAAGTATGCATATACACCAAATCACAATATCATAATCGTTTACTTTTCAAGAAAACCCAAGAACCACATTAAAACCGAATAAAAATCCAAACTTTATTAAACCTTTGACTTAGCCTAGCCTAGGTAGTTTAATAGAACTAGCCAATAATCATAACCACTAAAAAGAAACAAGTCTCAAATAAATAACAAATCATGTTCATTAGTTCAAATAACATAAAGTAAATTAAAACCAAAACACTAACTCAATGTGAACCCGGACTTGAATCTTGATCGCCGCTTTGAATATTCAACCAATCCTCTTCTTTATTTTCCTTCCTGTTCGTCCTCTCCCTGCCGTCCAGAATAATGTCCAATTATCTTCTATTCTCGTCTAGTGTGATGTTGTCTTTTAATTCCCTAAGTTGGTTCCTTGTCTGATGTTCTTCGTTTGCGCCTATGTCCTCCTTTTAAATAATAGGCTGATGTATATATTAATATTCTCCCCTTGCTTGCGTCCCAAGTTTTTGATTGGCTCCTCCCTTTTTTCTATCTCCAGCCGCCTCAACGTATATACGGCCCAATACCATGTTTTCATTAAATTTGATTGGGCTTTAATTCTTTCCAACATGCATTTGAATTTTGTCCAAATAGATCACGTGCATCTCCAGGCTAATTAATATTCTTTTGCTTTTCATTCCTTATTATATATGCATCAAAGTTTGATATATTTATCTCCTGTTACTTTTATAGTTCAAGTAATAATATAAGTGATCCACATGGCCCCCTCCCAATTCATGTAAATAATGCTGGGCTTGAACATGTTTGGTTCTGATGAAACACATGTTAATACTGAGGTTAATCTGTGGAGTTATTTCTTCTGTGGGTTCACCCTCTTTCCTGACTCGTGACAATAGCTTGAATCCTTCAAAACAGTAGCACCGTTAGTCTCGTTAAGAGGGGGAGATGGGGGTTTTCCCTCTTAACCAGGCTCCGGCGTGAAAATAAGTACTGTTCTGAGAGAATAAAACAGTGTGTGTATAGAGTGAGTGAAGAGAGTAAAAGATCCTGAACCTGAATGATGAAGGGTCCTATTTATAGCCGGAGGGTGAAGAAGGGAGGAGCAGCTGTGCCAGCTGTGGGCGCGCGCCAGCTGTCCGACCAAGGGGAATATCCTCTTGGTCTGCTCTGTCACGGCAGGTGTAGTGATACACGTGGCGCTTTTACATTTCCCATGCTGGAAACCTTGTACCGGTGTTGTCAACTCTGCCCCCTGATTTGCCGCAGGCCTATGTGGCGTTCTGCGAGTGGTGACACGTGTCGTCCTTTTTGTCTGGTAGAGCATCTTTGGTGCCACCTGCAGATCTTCCAGAAGTTTCTAGAAGCTTCTGGATTGCTTTGCTGATGTGGTCGCCATGTATGCTCAAAAGTGGTGTGGTTCCTGCCATGCAGGCAGGGAATTGGGACCATACCTCTTCAAGTCCCTCTAGTCCAGTGTGCCTTCTAGTTGAGTTGATCGTCTAGGAGGGATTCTGGACTTATAAGAGTAGTGGTTTTTATGGCGTGTGGAGTTTGGTGATTTTTATAAAAGGTGAGCCAAATGGACGCATGGCGCGTGGGTTTTGGCCTTTTGTCAAAGGTGAGCAAAATGGACGCATGGCGCGTGGGTTTTGGCCCTTTGTAAAAAGTGAGCCAAATGGACGCATGGCGCATGGGTTTTGGCCTTTTGTAAAAAGTGAGCCAAATGGACGCATGGCGCATGGGTTTTGTCCCTTTGTAAAAGGTGAGCCAAATGGACGCATGGCGCATGGGTTTTGGCCTTTTGTAAAAAGTGGGCCAAATGGACGCATGGCGCATGGGTTTTGGCCCTTTGTAAAAGGTGAGCCAAATGGACGCATGGCGCATGGGTTTTGGCCTTTTGTAAAAGGTGGGCCAAATGGACGCATGGCGCATGGGTTTTGGCCCTTTGTAAAAAGTGAGCCAAATGGACGCATGGCGCATGGGTTTTGGCCCTTTGTAAAAAGTGAGCCAAATGGACGCATGGCGCATGGGTTTTGGCCCTTTGTAAAAAGTGAGCCAAATGGACGCATGGCGCATGGGTTTTGGCCCTTATTGTTTCCTTCTGGTGGAAGTTTTGTGGACTTGGGGAAGGTTTTGATGTGACTGTCTGATGTCTTTGTCTTATCGGAGGTGAACAGGCGCCTTTTCAGTTACTTTCTGTCACGTCGTCAGGCCCTGTTACCCATGCTTCCCGAAAAAAGAGGTGATGTCTTCTCTCTCTTCTGACGTGTCACTCCCCTATTGCTTGCTTTTCCTAGACTCTGACGGTCCCTTACCCCTCGCATTAAATGCGATGGGTATAAATAGGAGGCGGTTTCTCCCTCTTCTTCACTTTTTCAAATTTCCCAAGTTTGGTTTTCTCCATCTCTTTCGTTTCCTTCTTTCGTTACTCGAGTATTTGTTTAACCTTTCGTTATCGTCGTCATGTCTGGTACAAATCCTACTCAGAAGAAAAGAAAATATAAAGGTAGAGCTCCTCCTGGTCCTAACCAGGCAGTCATTGGATGGAAAGAGGAAGAGTTCAATAATCTTGTTCAAGGGATGGGTTTTCGCCCTGAGTGGGGAGCCCAAAATCCCCTTGTTGGTTCCACCGCCCTGGATGCTCCTCCGGGTTATATCACTCTGTATGCTGCATTTTTCCGAGAGGGTAGCTTTAGGCTTCTGATTACGAAGTTTACTGCCTCCGTGTTGAGGAATTATGGGTTGCATATTTCGCAGATCAACGCGATTGGACTTCCACGTATTACTCATTTCGAGTATATTTGCAGGGCTTACCGTATCGAGCCGACGTTTGAGATGTTCAACGTCTTTTACAGCGTTACCTATACCAGTGGGTTTTATTCGTTTCAAGCGCGGACCGGTGTTGCTCCGGTGTGTTCTGTTCCGTTGAAGAGTTTGCATGACTGGAAGCAAAAATTCTTCTACATCCGTCGTGGTGTGATTCTGGTGGATATGCATTATCGGATGGTGAGTGAAGGGATTCCAAAGGTTGATGTTATGGGGGATTATGCCGCACAAGACTGGTATAAAAAGATAACACAAAAAGCGACTGCCATTTCACAGTTGGAGGAGATGGCTCTGGTTGGTGCCGGAATAAGTCTGCTGTGGGTACCGAAGAATCCTCTGGGTCAACCCGTTTATAGTTATCAAGGCAAATGTATGTTATTTTTATAAGTTTCTTCTGAATTATCCTTCTTTATATTATATTTTTATGTGTTTCCTCTTATCTTCTTGTCCTTTTTCAGTTGGTTATAGTTTGATAAATGTGTTGGACCCGAAGGCGGCGGGTGCCATGGTTGAAGCTATTCAGGAGGATGGAAAGCCAACGTGGTTAGACCAGATTTGGGGCCACTTCCTGCACCCGACTGGTGAAAGCTTCAGTAAATATGCCAACGATGTTTTAGGTGAAGATGGTGAGGGTGACCCTGTCGATCCTGCTCGAGAGGAAGTCGTTGTTCTTTCGAGTGGGAGTTCTGACCAAACCCTTGAAGGTCTAACCTCTCGTTGCGCGCGTGCAGGTACCGCACGGGGTAATGTTGCAGAACCTGTGCATGAGGTTCTTGATGATGCTGCTAATGCAGAGATGCCTGTTGATCCTTCTGCATAGTTGGAGACAAGAAAGAAGGCGAAGACTGATAAGTCTGAGAGGAAAAAGGAAAAGGCGGAGGGCCGAGCTGCTGGTACTTCTCGTAAGCGACCCTCTACTCTTCGTTGTCTAGATTATGTGGTTGTCTCTGACACGTTGTCTGGTCTAGGAGTCAGTGAGAAAACTCGGGAATCTGACCCGGATGATCAATCTACTTTGACTGATCATATGAGGAAAAAAGCGCTTGAAGATAAAAAGCGCAAGCTTGATGAAAGCTACTTCACTTCACTTCTTGCGGCGAAGAAAGCTAAGCTCCAGAAGGAGGCTTTTCCTGCGCCTTCTGAATCAGAAATTGGCATGGGTATTTTTAGTGAGAACCGCGGGAATCTTTTGGAGGAGATCTTTGCTGCTTCCGCCCCTCCTGGTAATGATTTTATAGATGCACTTTTCTTTCATGTTTCTTCTAGTTTCTTCTAACTGTTGAGGTTGCTTTATGGCAGTAGTCAAGACTGGCAAAAAACCGCGTGGGGTGGATATTTCACAGATTACTCCCCCTGCTTCTCCTCCATCAAGGACGGTTGGGTTAACCCCTCCGCGCGATGGAACCGGGGAGAAGGAGAAACCGACTAAGGTTGTTGCAGAGACTGTGGGTGAAGGTGGTGGTGATGTTGCTGGTGATGAAGGTGTCGAGGGTAAGGGTAAGGGTGTGGAGACTGAGTTGGAGTCTAGTGAAGCTACTCCGCGCCAAACTATTTATACCAAACGTGCCCCTGGTGGTGATTAGGGGTGCAAACGAGCTGAGCCGAGCCCGAGCTCGACCAGGCTCAAGCTCGAGCTCGTTTAACATATGAAAGCTCGAGCTCGGCTCGATTCGAGCTTTATTTCTGAAGCTCGAGCTCAGCTCGAAGGTAATTTTTCAAGCTCGAGCTCGGCTCGTTTAGTATTTTTTAATTAATTTATATTAATTATAATTATTATTATACATATAATTTAGTTATTTTTTATATTTATATAAATGGTAATTATTATTATATAAATATTTGTTTAATATATTAATAAAAAATATATAAAGAGAAAGCTCGATTAAGCTCGCGAGCCGGCTCGAGCTCGATAAGCGAAGCTCGGGCTCGGGCTCGTTTACTAAACGAGCTTGTTTTTAGGCTCGGGCTCGAGCTCGAGCTCGCTTAAGCTCGGCTCGTTCGAGCTTTTTTCTGAGCTGAGCTCGAGTAGCTCGCGAGTAGCTCGGCTCGTTTGCACCCCTAGTGGTGATGGTGCTACATCCGGTGTTGTTCGTAGCCCTCAATTTGAGAAAGTTCATGCTGATTCGTGGGATACGCGCAATCCGGCTTGTGATGACCTCTCGCATGTTCCTCGGTGGAATCTGACTTAAGGTTCCCGGATGAGTGACTTGGCTAATTGTCATGACTTCTTCTCTATGTCTCTTCCCCTGCGGAAAGAATGTTTCAAAAAAGGCGTAATCGGTTTGAGTTGTTGGACGATCATGTCCATGCTGGAGTTAATTTCTTTGCCACCTTTCAAGAGATTCTGCGCGAATGGCGATTGATGGGAGAAGAGACATCCGAGTTTGAGAATGCGAAGAGGGCGTTAGCTGAGGAAAGGGAGAAGTTTAATGCTGAAAAGAAAGGTTTACAGTGGAGGGTTTCTGATGCTGAGCGGAAGCTTGAGGAACAGAAACAACTTAATCTTCAGAAGCAGAAAGATTGGGAAGTTGCGTGTGAGCGCACCAATGTTGAGATGCAATCTCAGCGTGATGCAGTTATACGCTTATCTAATGAGAAGAAGGAGTTAGCAGATGAGGCTAATAAGGCGCGCCTTGCCGCTGAGAAGAAGGAGAAGGAATACGTTGACCGGATTGATAAGTTGGAACTCCTTGCTCAACGGAAAGCTTCTGAGCTCCTGGCTGAGGAGGCATCTGCTGATTGCAAATGGTTGCTTTCTCGCGCTGTTCACTTGGTAAGCTTTTCTTCCCTGTTTTCGTCTTTGTTGTTTTTGTTAATGTCCTTCTGATCTTTGGCGTTTTCCTTGTGCAGCTTGCTGACCGTATCGTAAATTCTCCCGAGCTTGCTAGGTATATGTTCGAGTTGGGCCAAGCGGGGTATAACAGTGGTCGGAAGCATGGCTATGCAGAGGGTAAGGCTGCAGCTGTAAATAAAGAAAAAGATTACCATTTTCAGCTTTACAAAGAAGATTGTGATGGTGAGTATGCTGCAAAACGTAAGGAGTTTTCGTCTTTGGAGTTTGCTGTTGTGAAGGGTGCGGAGAAGTTAGCAAGGAAAGGGAACGGTGTTGCTTTGTTGAAAAAAGCTCTCGGGGATGGCGGAAGTGCGGCAGGAGGTGCTGGTACTAGCCATTCTTGATTGGGGCGTCCCGGCCTGCGAGCCGCGTATGGCCTTTGGTGGCCTTGTAATTTGATGACTTGTTTGAACAATTTCCTTTTATTTTACCTGTTATGTTTATGAACAACTACTTACCTGATTTTTCGTATGTAATTTGTCTATGTTTTTACGCAACTTTGGTTATGCGAATTTTGTTATCGTCATAATATGTGCATGTGCAATTACTTTGATTAGGTGTCACGAATGAATAATGGCGCTGACAGGTTATATTGTGTTAGCTACAATGTTTATTCTGTCGTATTTGCGCATGAGTATGTTCGTGACTACGAAGTGATCGAGTTGCAGGTTATTGTGTGAGCTCAGCTGTGTTCAGCTTTGGGAGCATTACAATGTTTATTTACCTTGCCATCGATGTTTTCGTGTTTGTGTGGGCACAAAGTTTTTGTTTTGGCGTTTATAGGCTTTAGTTGTGTTTTTAACTCAGCTGTGCACTTGATTGTGGCGAGCCTTGGGGATCTACAACGTTTCCTATGGTCGAGCCATTGATGTTTTCGTGTACGCCCAAAGTAATAAATGCAGTTGTGACAAGAAATTTGCATGAAATAAAAGTAGCCAAACACTTCTTGTATTATAGTAAATGTGTTGGCGATTCGGCCTTTACGATTACATAGTTGTTTTACATGTAGCACTTTCTAAGTTGCTGAGCGTTCCAGGTTCGTGGAACCTCTTTGTCGTTGATGGTGCGCAGTTTGTAAGCTCCCTTGCCGAGTACTGCATCGATGACATATGGGCCTTCCCATTTGGGGGCCAGTTTTCCGGGCTTTTCTGCGTTGGAAGCCTCATTGTCTCTTAGGACGTAGTCTCCCGGGTTGAAAGTGCAGACTCGGACTCTGGAGTTGTAATATTTTTCCAGCTTCGTTTTGTACTTTGCCTCATTGATTGCTGCCATCTCTCTCCTTTCTTCTAGGAGGTATAGATCAATCCTCATTTCTTCTTCATTGTTGATTAAGTTCATGGAGAGCATTCGTGGAGACGGCAACCCGATTTCTGCTGGTATTACTGCTTCAGACCCATAGACTAAGCTGAACGGAGTCTCACCGTTGCTTGTCTTTGGCGTTGTCCTATGGGCCCACAGTATGCTGGGCAGTTCGTCTACCCAACCTCTTCTTTTCTCGCCTAGCCTTGCCTTGATACCATCGACGATGCTTTTGTTGACTGCCTCTACTTGACCGTTCCCTTGCGGGTGCGCAACCGAAGAGAAGGTGTGTTCGATGTGTAATTCTTTGAACCATCGTTCGAGGTCGTCTGCTGCGAAGTTCGTTCCGTTGTCGGTGATGATTCTGAGAGGTAGGCCAAAACGGCATATGATTTGTTCCCATATGAATCGCTTAACGACTGTTGACGTGGTTGATGCAAGTGCCTTCGCCTCTACCCACTTGGTGAAATAATCGACTGCGACTATTATGAACTTGACCGCCCCTGGTGCTTCTGGGAAAGGACCTACCATGTCTATGCCCCATTGTTGAAAGGGCCATGCAGTTGTGACTGGTACTAGTTCATTTTTGGGGCGCATGGTCTTAGGCGCATGTCTCTGGCATCCACTGCACTTCCTCAACTCTTTTACAACGTCTAAATGCATCCCGGGCCAGTAGTACCCGGCGTTCATCACTTTTGCCACCACCATTCGAGGCCCGGCATGAATACCACAAATTCCTTCATGAACTTCCCGGATTAAGTAGTTTGCGCCTTCAGCGTCTACGCATCTTAGCAACGGGCCTAGGTATGACTTCCTGTATAAAATTCCATCGGCCATCTGGTAGTGCTCGGCCTTGTATTGGATTTTTCTTGCCTCTGCTTTGTTTTCCGGGAGAATCCCAGACTGAAGGTACATGATTATTGGGGTCATCCAAGAAATTGTCCCTGTCTGGATGACGCTTACTTCTCTGAGTGGAACGGATGGGTTGCTCAAAACTTCTATGCGCACATCCTTTGCTAGGTGTTGAAAACTTGTTGATGCGAGTTTACTCAGCGCGTCCGCTGGCTTGTTCTCGCTTCTGTTTATGTGGTGCACCTTGTAGGAGTAGAAGGTTTGTAGCAACGTTTTTGCTTGGCTGAGATAGAGTGCCATTACATCCCCCTTGGCTTCGTATTGGCCGTTGATTTGCCCCGCTACTAGCATGGAGTCCACATGCGCTTCGATATGTTAGACTCCCATTTTGATCGCCAACCATAAGCCAGCCAGGAAAGCTTCGTACTCGGCTTCGTTGTTCGTACTTTTAAAATCCAGGCGTATGGCGTATGTGAATTCATGTTTGTCGGGGCTTACCAGCCTAAGCCCTGCACCTGCTCCGTCTTCGTTAGACGCGCCGTCTGTGTATAACAACCATGGCTCTTCTACTTGCTTTTTCTCAGCTTTTTTCCATTGCTTTACATTCTCGATCCTTGTCATCTGGAACTTCCGTCATAAAGTCTGCCAAGACTTGGCCTTTGATTGATGGTCGTGGTCTGAAAACCACATTGTGACCTCCTAGTTCTATCGCCCATTTGGCTAGTCTTCCTGATATTTCTGGCCTTGCGAGGATGTTGCCAATGTTGTAATTTGTTAACACATGGATAACGTGGTTGGCAAAGTACCTGCGCAGCCGTCTTAAAGCATGAATCAGCGCGAGGACTAGTTTCTCCATGATGGCATACCGAGTTTCTGGGTCGGTCAAGGTTCGTGACACATAGTAGACTGGTGTTTGGATACCTTGACGATCGACAAGTAACACTGCTTCGACTGCCCTATCAGAAGCTGATAGATATAGTACCAAGGGTTCTCCTTTGTTTGGTGCGGTTAGTGTTGGCAACTTGATGAGGCAACCCTTCATCTCGCGGAATGCACTCTCTGCTTCCGGAGTCCATTGGAACTGGCTTTTCTTCATACAATTGCGCAATGTTTTGATGAACGGAAAGGACTTTGCGGCGTGATTAGCTAGGAAACGATTGAGCGCAGCTAAACGTCCTGCTAATTTTTGCATTTCTTTGATGTTTGATGGGGAAGGCATCCTTTCAATTGCTTGGACTTTTTCTGGATTCACCTTGAAACCATCTTTTGTGACAATGAAGCCTAAGAATTTCCCTTCTTCCATACCGAATGAGCATTTTGCTGGGTTCAGTTTGATACTTACGCTGCGCAGCGTGTTGAAAGTCTTTTGGATGTTTGCTAGCATCATGCCTTCTTCTTTGCTCATAATCACCAAATCATCCCTATATACTTCTATGTACTTGCCGATGGCATCGCTGAACGTTTCGTTCATCAATCTTTGGTAGGTCGCACCCGCATTCTTTAGGCCGAAAGGCATCTTGGTGTAACAGTACAACCCTGTCGGCGTGCGGAATGCGGTTTTGTCCTCGTCTTGGACAGCCATCTGGACCTGATGATATCCCTTGTAGCAGTCAAGGAAGCATTTCCATCTGAATGTGGCCAGAGAATCGATTTTTTCGTCTATGTCTGGTAAGGCGTAGCAGTCGCGTGGACATGCCTTGTTTAGATCTTTGTAGTCGACACACATTCTCCAGCTGCCATTTGGTTTCTTTACCATCACTGGGCTTGCCACCCATGTTTGGTATCTGACTTCTCTAATGATGCCCGCATTCAGCAACTCCAGTACTTGCTCTTTCATGGCGTCGTGCTTTATATCGCCCAGGTGGCGTTTGGCGTGTACCACTGGTTTTGCTTCGTCTGAGACGTTTAAACGGTGTTCTGCTATGTGCCGTGGAACACCTACCATATCAGCTGGTGTCCAGGCAAACACGTCCATGTTCTCGTGTAACAACTTCTTGAGCGCCGCGCGCGTTAAATCGGACATCGCAGGTCCTAGGGTAACTGTTTGCTCTGGGTATGCGCTGTTCAATACCCATTTTTATGCCTCTGCGCGTGGTGCTGGTTTACTTGCTTTTGTAGGCCTGACCTCATCTGTTGCTAAGACTTCTTTGCTTGCGTATATTAATGTTATGCCTGTTTCCGTTGGGAATCCAACGGCTGAATGTGGCGCAGAGCATATCATACTGAAGTCTCCTTGGGATTCTCTTCCTAGGAGGATGTCATGTCTTGAGTATGCTGGTAACACCATGAATGTGACCTCTTCTGTTCTTGAATTTCTTCCATCTGAGAGTAACATCGGGAATGATATCTGTCCCAGGGGAAAGACGGCTTCGTTGCAGAAACCAGTTAGCGGGTAATCAACCGGTTCCAAGCGCGCCTTGTCCTCCTGGTCAAATTGATTGAAGCATTGTTCGTATATGATATCCGCGGTGCTCCCTGGATCGATGAAAATGTAGTCTGTCTGGTAGTGACCAATCACACCTGGAATGACTATTGGTCGCTTTTCCCTCGGGCCCCCTCTAACAACTGGAAAAATAACTTGCCTCTCGCGCCATGAATCGTCTTGCGTGCGCTTGTTGTAGTTTTTCCTGGGCCTTCGTGGACCTCCCTGAACCATGTGGGTTTCTAACCTTCTGAGTTTTTTGTTATCTGGCCCTTCTTCTCGTCTTTGGATTTGGCGGTAGTCGCGCTTTCCGCCTTTTACCAAGTGAGTGAGCTTTCCATCTCTCAGGGCCCTTTCAATTTCTTACTTTAGACTGAAACAATCATCGGTGAGGTGACCCGTGTCTTTGTGGAATTCGCAGAAGAGATTGGGATCTTGACCCCTTTTGTTGCGCATCTGCAGGGGTGGTTTGAATTGGTGATTTTCAGTGGCCAAGACCTCAGAAGGGGTCTTTGTTAATGGTGTCCACTGTTTCTCTCTGTTTTCTCTTTTTACTTCTTTTCGGTAGGCTATCTGATTGATTGTGTGTCGCGCGTCTTCTCTTGGTGGGCTTCTTTCTCTGTGACTGGGATTCTTCCATGGCTGGCCTCTGCTTTTTCTGCCGTGTCGGTCATTAGGGGTGTAAACGAGCCGGGCCGATCCCGAGCTCGACCAGGCTCGAGCTCGACCAGGCTCGAGCTCGGCTCGTTAAGTTTTAATGAAGCTTGAGCTCGAGCTCGGCTCGGTTCGAGCCTACTTCTTTGAGCTCGAGCTCGGCTTGCGAGTAAAACCCAAAGTTCGAGCTCGACTCGACTCGGCTCGAAAGATTTTGAGAACAACCTTAAACGAGCTAAAAGCTCGGCTCGAGCTCACTTCAACATCGCTTAAACGAGCCAAAGCTCGGCTCTAGCTCGGCTCATCAATGTTATCATCATTACTAATATATTATATATAAAAAAATTAAAATTTTGTATAGGCTCGTTTAGGCTCGCGAGCCTAAACAAGCTTTGTATTTCAGGCTCGGGCTCGATAACAAAACAAGCTCTATTTCAGGCTCGAGCTCGGGCTCGGGCTCATTAAGGCTCGGCTCGTTCGAGCTTTTAACCGAGCCGGTCACGAGTAGCTCTCGAGCCTCTGGGCATGTTTACACCCCTATCGGTCATTAGAGTTATGCGCACGTTGACGGTGGTCGTCACCGGTCAACTGTTTATCTGTTTGTGCTATTGTTTTGGCTGCCTCAATGAAGGTTTCCCAGTCTTTGGGTCCTCCGTCTCTTCCCTTCACACGTTTGATTAGATCATCACACTTGACTGCCCTCATGAAGTGCGCGCGCATCATCTTTTCACCTACGTCTCCGATCTCCAGACATTCCTTGTTATATCTTGTGATAAAATCTTCCACGCTTTCGTGGTCTCGACGCCATATATTCAGACAATCGGTCGGGTCTCTGGTGTGTCTTCGCTGTTGAGAGAAGTGTGCAAGGAACTTCTCTCTGAAGTCGACCCATGATTTAATTTTTCCTGCTGGTAAGCTATCGAACCAGACGCGCGCTGCGCCCACAAATGTTTGTCGAAAAGATGACACCAAGTTGGTAGGTTCCAGCCACCTGTTGCTCCTGCGCCTTTGAAAAATTGGAGGTGGTCATCTGGGTCTGTCAGGCCATTGTATTTGCCCACGTTGTGCGGCAACTTTGTCTTGTCTATAGCAGCTGTGGCGATCTCCCTGATGAATTTTGAATCTTCAGCCATGTCGTCTGGACGATAACTTAAGGTATAATCATGCTCTGCCTTTGGGTTGTACCCTGCGCGCTTAGCAGGCTTGTACGACGCGTGTTCCGGATGTAGTCTGCTGAACACTGTGCTTTCCTTGTACGTTGGGTCTTCCTCTTCGTCTTCCCACTCATTGTTCATATTGCGCGCGCCCAGGCGGCTTTGAATCGGCCTTCGTTGTAAGTTGGAGTGCTGCACATAATTGCTTTCTGCTTCGCCGTAGGTGTCGCGCGTGTCGTGCGCGCTGGGCTTTCTAATGTTTGTTGCGGGTCCTTTTTCTGGGCGTAAAGTCCACGCATTGACCTGTGCTTGGAGCAGGGCTTGTTGCGCGCTCAGTTGTGTGTAAACGAGGTTTACAGATGCCATCTGTTCGGCGTACCAGGAAGCCAGAGTTTTTCTTTCGGGTAGCCCTAATAGTGCAGAGAAATTTAGTTGTGCCTGTTCCGATGGAGCTGAGGGGCCAGCTCCATGGCTTGATGTGTGCACCGGTGGAGGTGTTTGTTGAACCAACCCGGATGGAGGTATTTGTTGGACTACCCCTGGTGGAGGTTGGAAAGTGGCTCCGTTTGTGGTCTGGGTGATTATCCTGGTGGGTGTTTGGAAAATGGATCCAGTTGTGGTTTGGCTAGCGACCCTGGACGCACTTCCGAAAATGCTAGGAAAATCGTTGTTTTGTTTGCCCTTCCTGGATGATTTCGTTCCTTTGACCCCTTTGGATGTGTGCTGTGTCCGAAACGAGTTCAAAGGAAGAAACTTCTCCATCTACATGGTGTAAGGGTTTTGTTCAGCCATTTTTACGAGTGTTTCTTGAAAAGAAAAGAGATGAGATTGGTTTTGCAAAAAAGCTGATGGCGCCAATGATGAAACATAGGTTAACACTGAGGTTAATCTATGGGGTTATTTCTTCTGTGGGTTCAACCTCTTTCCTGACTCGTGACAATAGCTTGAATCCTGCAAAACAGTAGCACCGTTAGTCTTGTTAAGAGGGGGAGATGGGGGTTTTCCCTCTTAACCAGGCTCCGGCGTGAGAATAAGTACTGTTCTGAGAGAATAAAACAGTGTGTGTATAGAGTGAGTGAAGAGAGTAAAAGATCCTGAACCTGAATGATGAAGGGTCATATTTATAGCCGGAGGGTGAAGAAGGGAGGAGCAGCTGTGCCAGCTGTGGGAGCGCGCCAGCTGTCCGACCAAGGGTAATATCCTCTTGGTCTGCTCTGTCACGGCAGGTGTAGTGATACACGTGGCGCTTTTACATTTGCCCATGCTGGAAACCTTGTACCGGTGTTGTCAGCTCTGCCCCCTGATTTGCCGCAGGCCTATGTGGCGTTCTGCGAGTGGTGACACGTGTCGTCCTTTTTGTCTGGTAGAGCATCTTTGGTGCCACCTGCAGATCTTCCAGAAGTTTCTAGAAGCTTCTGGATTGCTTTGCTGATGTGGTCGCCATGTATGCTCAAAAGTGGTGTGGTCCCTGCCATGCAGGCAAGGAATTGGGACCATACCTCTTCAGGTTCTACCAACTTTAGTAATAATTGCCTCCTACTTTAATAATACATAGATAGTGGGCTCGGCCCACTCACAGAAAATAGCGGCAATTTTACTACGGTCACTGGTAACCCACTCTGCCCAACTGGCTGGTTATTTTCATATTACTCGTTTTTCCTCCATTTGCACCAGGACCTGCCAAAACACAAAATAGTTTAATATAACACTAAAACTAAATAAGAACTATACAATAATTATACATTTTACACGGGACATATATGTGTATTTTACCCCACATCAAATATCTCCACACTTAACCTTTTTTCGTCCCCGAAAAAGAATTATGCAAAACGGAATCATAGACGAAATAATTATTCGGGACAAAAGCTTAGTTACTTATTAAAATCGAAAATTGTGTTAGCCGCGATTGCAAGTATTCGCGTCCGCTTAAACCCAAACTCGGTTCCAAACCCTTATCATGCAATTTAAGTTCAAGTGCGGTCAATCTACCTAGGGTCTCACGCTAAGAGTCACAAGTCCACCTAATCCCCCCTCAAGCTTATAGGACAAAAGGAAAAACCACTGGGTTATTTCCTAACCGTTTTATATCAAGATCAAGAGAGTTTAAAATCAAATCTTTTCTCATTTTTTTTCATTTTTTCATTTTTTTTTTCATTTGAGCTTAGACGTTGCTTTACCTAACACAGAGGCAATCCGGTTGTACAGTCGCTATCCCCAACCAAGATTACAATAGGCTTCGGTAATTTTTTTTTTTGCAATTCCGATTTCACACATCCTAGAGGCATTCCGGTTGTAGAGTCACTATCCCCAACCAAGATTACATAGGCATGCGCTACTTTCCTTTAGTTTCTAGCTCATTTTTTTATTATTTTTTTTCTTGTCAACGAGATATGATAAGAAACTCTAACGATCTTAACTTATAACGGCATCCCTTATACTATTATTGGCGGTTTCAGTTTCCCCACTCTCCCTAGATGAGAACCCACTAGTAGACCTACAATTAGGTATAATTAAGATCAAAGGAACCTAGAACCGAATCAAGTCTACCCGCACATCCCAAACTAGACACAAGCTCAATTATATTAATCTCATATTATTATTATTTTGAACCCGAACAAAAACCCATCTTTTCTATCATTTTCGGTATTAATTTTGCAAACTTCTTTATTCAAAAAACATTTTCTGATTTTTTTAATTTTTTTTTATTTTCAAAATTTTTTTCTTTTTTTTTTTATTTTTCGACTTTTATGACTCGACTAACTATACTAACGACACTAAACCATAGTTTCCCATCCTCACACTTAAACTCTACATTGCCCTCAATGTAGGATGGAAACCGACTAAAAAAACTAAAATAAATAAGAAATAAAAGCAAAGGGCATAAATGGAAAGGACTTAGCTGGTTAATAACGCGTAAGCTTCCGAATCTCTCATCCAATCCAGCTCGATCGTATAGCATTTCCGTCGCGATCGGCTTTACTCTAACTGGTACACTTAGTAAATGCCTGATATCTGATAAGCAGCTCCAAAATCACCCGAATGGAGATTGAGTACGGGTGGTACTATTCAAACCTGCATAAATAAAAACAAGCAAAAACCAAAGCAGTATCGACTCTAAAAAAACTGACTCAAAACTACAAACTAAGACTCAATATACAAAAACTATGACTCTATACAAACTCTACAAAACCTCCCCACACTTAAATTTAATCAGGAGGCTTTTCTTTGATCTGGACCCTATCTAACCCGTTTAATTCCACCCGATCCTCAAAAATAATTAAAAATTTATTGGCGGAATTATAAAATATTTTTAAAATTTGAAACGGGTCAAACCACCAAAACTTAAACTTACCTGGCATTAACCTGATGCGTGTCATGTAATGAGAAGACTGATCATGTTTGAAATTCAAAGGCTCTTCCTTCTTCTTCTTCTTGTATAACCCTTCGATCCTCTTCCATTTTTGATCTTTTCTTTTTCGTTTCTTTGCCCTCTCCTGTGGTTTTATTAATTCTGAAGTTTCATCTATCACTAATACTTCCACGGGCCAGCTGTGGTGTTCTTCCTCTTCCACCACTTTCACGGGATGATCCCCACACTTAATTTCTTCGTATGGTCTAGGTTCAAACACCTTCGTCGGTTTACCTTCAAGTAGGGCATCCAAGTATGCTATATCCCCCTCGGGGTCTAACTCTCCTACCTCTTCATAGATTGGTAAACCATCTAATTCTAAATCTAAAGACTCATCCTCCCCAGATAACACATTCTGTAAGTCCTTATCTTCTACCTCTTCAACAAACATAAAATCCAAGGACTCTCCCAAGTCTAACTCCTCTTCATTCACTTCTTTCTTTACTAACGACCTCTGATACGCTACCCATTCTTCTTCATCTATCTCGTCATCAGAGTCACTCCCGAAATCATATATAATACCCTTCAGAACCGGAGGTGGGACTTCGTTGTCCATTTTCATCTCCGTGACTGGAATGATCTCCTCAACTGACTCCTCTTAGTATGGCAACTTTTTCCCCGGTTCTGGAAATGATGGGATTAATTCTCCAGTAGAAAGCATGTTACCGAGGTAGTTACCTTCCGCATCATATGTATAATCGGTCGTCGACTTCTCTGGCTGCACTTTCTCCTTTTCTACCTCTTCTTCTACTTCCTCTAGGTCTTCTCCCTTCCATCTCTTATATCCAGCCAGTTGCGCATCTATCTCTTCATTACTACACGAGAAATCAATTATGAACTGACCCGTATTCTCTTCTCGGTCTTCCTGCTGAACCGGAGGTGGGACTGAGATATACATTGTAGTCTCTGGTTCTACCTTTGCTTTTAGGGCGTTCAGTGTTTTCTATATTTTAGCTGATTCAACTTCAAAAACTTCTTGCTGTCGAAGCATTTCCTAAAAAATAGGCTCCTTTCTGCTCGATGTGACTGCTGATACGGGTCATCATACTGATATGTGGAATACCCCTGCGAAGGATATGGTTGCGGCTGCACAAAAGGGTTAGTATAATAATCTGCAGAGGACCCCTCATATTGTGGACATTTAACTGTAAAGTGGGGCCCTCCACAAATTTCACACATATTTACTAAACTCAATATAAATATAATAAATAAATGAAACTAAAAGACACGGACAATTAGACTCCTACGACTCAATATACAAAAGCAAGTAGCACTATGATGTCAACAAATCCAAACAAAGTAATTAACGCAATTGCCAAAGAGTCCCCGGCAACGGCGCCAAAAACTTGATGTGCTAAAAGTGGTCTAAATAAATTAACTAAATTAAACCCTAAACTAGACTCTCTAAGTTTTAAATTTATAACTAAGACTCTCTAAACCTGGACCAAACAACTGGCAAGTGTACCGGTCAATGTAGTATAGCCTAAGTAGGTCCGAGTATCGAACCCACAAGACTCTAATGATTACGCTAATGACTCTATCTAGACTTAGACTGACACAGATTCTAACTGCTGATTGGGGGTTTCTAAAAATCCTAAAAATGCAATTAAATTAAACTAATTAACTAGACTACCTAGACGCGACTTTGGACGAAGGTTTTAACTCAGTGGTGATGAAGACTACCTAGGATAGACTCATGTTTAACTTGGAGTGGATTTCTATTCGAAGCTAATGTGGTATGGAACTGGGATCTTTTGATACTAAACCTATTAAGACACCAACTAAGCCCCTCAACCCTTCTCGAGGTGAAACTTATGGCACTACTTAGGCCGTTACGACTACCGGTTGTTAGATTTCCTTACAGTCCTCTAACTTCTTGAAAAGTGCCTTAATATGACAATCTACCTTACAGCGCGAAAGTCTAAGGCAACTATGGATTCTAACTTGGTTTAATAGACACGAGATTGATTAGGGAACTAAGACCGATTTCTTACAAAACCTAATCCTAGCTATATACCAAACCGAGACCGATTAATAACCCCGAGCCTTACAGCGACAAGATTGGTAGAACACTTGATTTTATAAGATTACCGAATATTACTTCTAAGGTTATTTCACGTGATTTCACCCTAAAGAATTAAAGATTTATTACATGATATAGACACTCACCAAAATCTAAAACTCTAGCATGACCCTATTATGTGATAAAGACCGTCACCAAGAATAATACGAAGCAATAATCAATGATCAAACAATGTCAAGTATGCATATACACCAAATCACAATATCATAATCGTTTACTTTTCAAGAAAACCCAAGAACCACATTAAAACCGAATAAAAATCCAAACTTTATTAAACCTTTGTCTTAGCCTAACCTAGGTAGTTTAATAGAACTACCCAATAATCATAACCACTACAAAGAAATAAGTCTCAAATAAATAACAAATCATGTTCATTGGTTCAAATAACATAAAGTAAATTAAAACCAAAACACTAACTCATTGTGAACCCGGACTTGAAGCTTGATCGCCGCTTTGAATATTCAACCAATCCTCTTCTTTATTTTCCTTCCTGTTCGTCCTCTCCCTGCCGTCCAGAATAATGTCCAATTATCTTCTATTCTCGTCTGGTGTGATGTTGTATTTTAATTCCCTAAGTCGGTTCCTTGTCTGATGTTCTTCGTTTGCGCCTATGTCCTCCTTTTAAATAATAGGCTGATGTATATATTAATATTCTCCCCTTGCTTGCGTCCCAAGTTTTTGATTGGCTCCTCCCTTTTTTCTATCTCCAGCCGCCTCAACGTATATACGGCCCAATACCGTGTTTTAATTAATTTGATTGGGCTTTAATTCTTTCCAACATGTATTTGAATTTTGTCCAAATAAATCATGTGCATCTCCAGGCTGATTAATATTCTTTTGCTTTTCATTCCTTATTATATATGCATCAAAGTTTGATATATTTATCTCCTGTTACTTTTATAGTTCAAGTAATAATATAAGTGATCCACATGGCCCACTCCCAATTCATGTAAATAATGCTGGGCTTGAACATGTTTGGTTCTACCAACTTTAGTAATAACTAGCTAGTTTTAAGCCCCGCGTTGCGGGGCGGGGCGTTAACCGTGCTACCAAGATTTAGGGGTAGAATCGTGCTAAGTGGCAAGTCAAAAACAACCAAAACCGGGAAAAACGTTAAAGAAAAACACGAATTTAGCACACCAAGTAACTCACACGATGTAAAACGTAAATGAACTCGAAATTATACCGACAAGTATTAGAAAGTCGAGAGGTCAAAAGAAACTTTTAGAAAATGAAGTGACAAAGGTGACAATTTAAAACTTAAAAGAGGTAGAGCAGATTACTTTTTGAGTCCCTATGTGTTAGTGCTTTTAACCACTTGAATCTAAAATAAAAAAGTTTAACGCCCTGAGTCCCTAACCGCTCATTTTATAACATTTTGAGTCCAATTTTTTTAACACTTGTACTTTGATTTTGGACTCAAGTGGTTAAAACAAATAAAACACAAGGACTCAAAACGTTATAAAATAAACGGTTAAGCTTTTTGATTTTGAACTCAAATGGTTTAAACTACTAAAACACGAGGACTTAAAAAGGAATTTACTCAAGGAGTTAAAATAAACTTTAAGTAAAAATAAAAAAAAAAGCTTAAAGTTTGGCGGTGGCCAAAATTGGCTAGGTGAGGTGATAAAATATTAGTGGCAAATTTGTAAATAACATTCCATTCTTGTCTTAATAATACACTGTAGAGAAGAATCTACCATAAATGTTATATTTAGTAATTGCCTCCTACTTTAATAATATATAGATAGTGGGCTCGGCCCACTCACAGAAAATAGCGGCAATTTTACTACGGTCACTGGCAACCCACTCTGCCCAACTGGCTGGTTATTTTCATATTACTCGTTTTTGCTCCATTTGCACCAGGACCTACCAAAACACAAAATGGTATAATATAACACTAAAACTAAATAATAACTATACAATAATTATACATTTTACACGGGACATATATGTGTGTTTTACCCCACATCAGTAGGATTGGGGAGGATAATCTGAATGTCCAAGTCCAGCCTGCTGAGGAGATAGGCGAAATCGAAGCAACAAACACTATGTGACCCCGCGCGTGCATCACTTGCATCACTCAAACGGGAACCCCAGTAAGTCATGTCGCTGGTCCTTCAAACCCAGCTCCAAACCCGAACATTTCGGCGCTACTAGGGCTACCAGAAGGCGAAACTTTAGCTTCCTGGTACGCCAAACAGATTGCTACCATAAATGTTGCGTATTAGTCTTTGAGCGCACAACAAGCAATTCTACAAGCAGAACCATTCTTGGTTACTCCTCCGGGTCCATGTCAGGGGGCGTGCCAGACACCCCCACAGCAGAAGATTCAAGGAAGGATCAACAGACCTCCTCCCCAGAGAAGGCCAAGCGTGCATGACACGCACGACACACAAGCGGAGACAGGCAGTTATTATGACCATCCGTCAAATGTGCAAAGGGGTCCAGTTCATAGCCGGTTGGGGCCGCGCAGCATGAACAATGAATGGGACGACACAGATCCCTATGATTATACTTGGCAAGAGGACGAAGGTTCCTCAGTCTTCAACCGTCTACAGAAAAATCATGAGTCTTACAGGCAAAAGCAGCGCATCGGATACAACGAAGAAGCAGAACGAGATTTCAGCCTCGTCTATAGACCAGCTGAAGTTGCCGAACACTCGAAGTTCATCCCAAAGATTGCTCTAGCCCCGCTATCAAAAGAGAAATTGCCTCTAAAAGTGGGAAAGTTCAATGGTCTCACTAACCCCGACGATCATGTTCGAGTATTTACAAGCGTTGGTGTTATGGGAGGATGGAACATGCCAATGTGGTGCCATCTGTTTATCCAGACTTTCACAGGGGCTGCTCGCGCCTGGTTTGACAGCCTTCCACTGGAAAAATCACGTCATGGGTCGACTTTAGAACCCAATTTGTAAACCATTTCAGCCAGCAAAGACGTTATCAGCGCGATACGTCTGAAGTAACAGACATCTGGCGTAGAGACAACGAGGGGTTAGAAGATTTTATCACTCGCTTCAACAAGGAGTGTTTTGAGATCGGTGATGTAAACGAGCAGTTGATGCGCGCTCACTTCAAGAAAGCCATTCGATGTGATAGTCTAATCAGGACTATCACAGGAAAAGACGGTATGCCCAAAGAATGGGACAAACTCATGGCAGCCGCAAAGATAGTAGCGCAAACTGAAGAATCATTGGCTGGAACCAAAAACACTTACACCGAAGATCGTTTTTCCAAGGTAAGCCCGCGCGACAACAACAAGCGAAACAGAAACAGAAACCCTGGATGGAAAGCAAACCAGTCCAGCGGTTATGAAGAAAGGCCTCGCTTTAAAGAAGACGCGCGAGACACAATCGATCGCATCGGTTATCGAAAGGCAGTCAAGAACGAGAATCGAAAAAAGCACTAGACTCCGCTCATCAAGACACCAAAAGAGGTACTCATGACGGAGAATAATGACTTCAAGGCACCAAAGCCTATGACAAACAAGAAGGGGCAAGACCCGAACCTGTACTGCGATTTTCACAAGGATACAGGTCATCTGACGGATGACTGTATCAGTCTAAGGCAAGACTTTGAAAAAGCGCTGAAAAGCGGCAAGTTAAGCCATCTGGTCAAAAATGTGCGCAGGGAGACGCACCAGATTCAGCGGAACGACGATGGAAACCAGAAGAAGGTTAGGCGCTTAGAGACACACATGGTCAATGGACCATGGTACAGCGCGAGAAGCAAGGGCAAGCGCCCATTTGAACCAGCATGGCAAGAACAGCAAGTTATCTTTCCGGTCGTGCGCGGGGGTCCACGCGCAATGCGCCCCGTTGTCATTACCGGCATCATAGGCCACTATGAAACAGAGTACATCTTTATTGATCCAGGAAGCACAGCTAATATCATTTATGAACAATGCTTCAACCAGTTTGACGATGAATATAAAGCGCGCCTCGAACCTGTTGATTATCCTCTATCGGGATTCTGCAATGAGATGGTCTTCCCACTAGGCCAGATCAGTTTCCCTGTCACGCTATCTGACGGGAAACATTCAAGAACTACAAACATCAACTTCATGGCGATGCCAGTCAAGTCAAGGCATGACGTTTTAGTTGGGAGAGAAACTCAAGGAGAAATGAATATGGTAACCTCCACGCCCCACTCAGCCATTAGCTTTCCAACTAAGACGGGGGTGGCGATTATCTATGCAAAGAAAGAGGTGATGGCAGCAGAGGATGCGCGACCAGTCAAAGCAGCAAAAATTTCAACAACCGAACCAGAAAAATGGGTCTTGAACCACAAGTACCCAGAACAGACGGTGACGATAGGCCACACAATCTCACCAAGTATCAGGACGCACCTCAAGCAACTACTATTCAGGAACATGGACATCTTCGCCTGGACTCCGTCCGACATGACCGGTGTCCCGTGCGACGTCATTGAACATTGTTTGAACACTTATCCTTCGTCGAGCCAAAGGTACAAAGAAGGCGCATCCTAGGAGCGGATAAGACTAAAGCCATGAACGAGCAAGTTTGTGAACTGCTAAACGCAGGAATACTAAGGGAGGTGCGCTACCAAAGTTGGGTTGCAAACCCTGTTATGGTCGAGAAGTCTACCGGAGGATGGCGAATGTGTGTTGATTACACAGATCTCAATAAGTCATGTCCAAAAGATTGTTATTCGTTGCCTGAGATCGACAAGAAAATAGACTCTCTCGCGCCATACAGGTGGAAATGTTTTTTAGATTGCTACAAGGGGTATCATCAAGTCCAGATGGCGCTGGTGGATGAGGATAAGACAGCTTTCCGCACTGACATCGAAATATTCTGTTACACAAAGATGCCATTCGGGCTCAAAAATGCTGGCGCAACCTACCAGCGACTGATGGACATGATATTTGCTGAAGATATCGGGAAGCATATCGAAGTATACATTGACGATCTTGTGATAAAAAGTCCTGAGGAGGACCAGATGTTAAAAGACATAGAGAAGACGTTTAATTCTCTAAGGAGTGTGAACATGAAGCTGAATCCAGCGAAATGTTCTTTTGGTATGGAGGAAGGCAAATTTTTAGGCTTCGTGGTTACAAACGGCGGTTTCAAAGTTAACCCCAAAAAAGTTCAAGCCATTGAGCGGATGTCGTCACCGCGCACGATTAAAGAAATGCAAAGATTGGCCAGCCGCCTAACCGCGTTTAATCGATTTTTTATCAAACCACGCTGCAAAATCTTACCCTTTTATCAGTACCTTGCGCAACTGCGTGAAAAAGCAAGAGTTTAAATGGACACCAGAAGCAGAAGCAGCCTTCCAACAAATGAAGGAGTGTTTGATCAAGCTCCCTACCCTAACCGCGCCATTCGAGAAAGAACCACTCATTTTGTACTTGTCTTCTTCAGACAAGGCAGTTGGGTCGGTATTGTTGGTGGAAAGAGACGGAGTTCAAACTCCAATCTACTATGTAAGTAGGGTACTCACGGATCCAGAAACACGATACTCAACCTTGGAAAAGTTAGTGTGCGCGCTGCTACACGCCTCTAGGAGGTTGCGCAGGTATTTCACTGGGCATGTAATCACTGTACTCACTAACTTCCATATTGGCACAATCTTGCAAAAACTAGAGACGTCAGGACGCTTGGCAAAGTGGGCAATTGAACTGGGGGGCCACAACATTCTGTACAGGTCGCGCCCAGCCATTAAAGGCCAAGTATTAGCAGACTTCATCACCGAAGTCCCAGAAGATAAGATCAAAGAGTGTGAAGTTGTTGATACTCCCATCAAAGACACATCAGGTGAATTATGGTTGTTATACACTGATGGAGCCTCGAACGAAGACGGCGCAGGAGCTGGTTTGCGCCTTGTTAGCCAGAGAAACATGAGTTCACATATGCCATCAAGCTGGATTTCAAAAACACCAACAACGAGGCAGAATATGAAGTGTTCTTGGCAGGCTTGCACCTAGCCATCAAGATGGGAGCACAAAACTTACAAGCACATGTCGACTCTCTCCTGATCACAAGTCAAATTAACGGATTGTACGATGCAAAGGGCGAGGTTATGGCCTTATATTTAGAGCAAGTGAAAGAGTTGCTTCAATAGTTCAAATCATACAAGGTTGTTCATATCAATCGCTCAGATAACAAACCAGCAGACGCGCTAAGCAAGCTCACTTTAACAGCTTTACAGCATCTTGCCAAAGATGTAAGGATCGAAGTCTTAAAAAACCCATCTGTTTTGTTGCCTCAAGTCAATGTAATTGAGATAGGGCCATCATCGTGGATGACCCCTATCATTCGATATCTCTAAGAAGGGATCCTCCCTGAAAACAAGGCAGAGGCCAGAAAGATACAAAACAAAGCGTTGTTCTATGAGATGAATGGAGGAATCCTGTATAGAAGATCCTTTTTAGGGCTACTACTACGTTGTGTGGACCCTCAAGATGCAAGTTACCTGACCAGGGAGATTCATGAAGGCATCTGCGGCATTCATGCAGGCCCGCGCATGGTTGTAGCAAAGATAATGAACGCTGGTTACTATTGGCCAGGGATGCACGTTGAAGCTCTGAAGGAGTTGCGCAAATGCGACTCCTGTCAAAGGCACGCTCCAAAAACCTTGCGCCCGAAGAATGATCTCATCCCTGTGTCCACTGCCTGGCCTTTTCAGCAGTGGGGGATTGATAGGGTGGGACCTTTCCCTGAAGCTCCTGGAGCAGTGAAGTTCAAAATTTTGCCGTTGATTATTTCACTAAATGGGTGGAGGCCAAAGCCCTTGTTGGTGCATACATCTGTCGACTTCGTCTTGTATCGAGTCTTAGATTACATTATATAGATCAGGGCACGTTGTTCGAGAAAATAGGAAAGTTTAGGTTGTTAAAGCTCCAATGTAAGCATGATACAACCCATCATGGGTTCGCACTCTCTGCCGATTAACTTCACCGGGAGGGAAGGAGTTCAAGTACCAGTCATGACAGGGAGCAAACTCCAGGAATGTGTCCTTCTGCTTTAAGCCCCAAACAGGTTGGTGGGGGGCATCACTGCGAGCCCCCTCAGTGTATGTCTTATAATAAATATCTCCTAAGATATCCTTAGGACCTATTGGAGCTTGTGGCATCGAACTTAGGCTCCCGCACCAACCTGACCAGCCGCGAAGCACCTGCGGCACTACCGGAACCTCCAGCACTTACTCCACCCGCAGCAGTGATAGCGTCCTTATACGTCGTCTGCTCGGGAACAGTAGCAGCTGACCCCGAGCAGTAGTTGTAACTTGCTAAGTTTGGAGGGGGACATCAGCCTGTGCAGGCTTAGCTGGCGTAACAGTTTCAATCTCTTTTCTCTTCAAGGGTTGGTCAAGCCCCGTAATGTGCACGACCTCCGGACCCTGTGTTTTCTCCTGCGAAGTAGTAGCAGCGGTCTCTGTCTCTTTTGATTTATCGCCCGCAGGCTTCTCAACCACCTTCTTTTTCTCCTTCTCATTTTCTCTCTTTTTCCTTCTCTTTCTCCGTCTCAACTACTTTTTCAACCTCTGGCTCAGCAGACCTGAGAGGCTTGATTATAAATTTGGTTTTCTTTGGCGCTGGTTCCTTTGGGTCCTTCAACTCAACAACCTTGGTTTTCTCAGGGGTCTTTTTTAAAGCCTCTGCAGAAATCAAGTGTTTAGGAAATTTTAATAAGAAAAATATGGGAGGCATCATAATACTAACCTGGAGAGAACTTGTAAAGGGAGCGCAACTTGCTCTGTTTCCCTATCACTGGGGCTCCCCCAGCCTTCTGCGCCACTTTGATGCCGGCAGCAGTCTCCTCTCTACTTCTTTTCCTGCTCACCAACTGAGCAGCAGGTTCTTCGTGTTCTTCTGCGTCTTCCTCTTCTTCATCAAGTGCGATCGAAGAGGGGGTCGCGCCAGCCTCAGGGATCCTTGACCCCGCGCTTCCAGAACTTTTTGAACTAGCAGCGCTGGTCTTCTTCTCACCTATACAGGACAACCCCTCAAGTGAGTCACTCGCAACAATATAATCTTCCAGGTTACTCTGCCGAAATCGAAGAGTACCTTTATCAGCGGCACCAGCAGTCGCGCGGCTACTCTTGCCCTTCTTGCTGGTCGCTTCAACATCTATGGTTATCACCTTCTTCTTTTTCTTGCTTGGCTTCTTCTTCTTCTCCTCAGGATCTATGCCAAGGTTGCGCAGCACACCTACAAAGATGTTAGACCAGGAACTTAGCTCCCCATTTGATGACCCTACAGACTCCTCGCTGGCAAGATAAAGAATCTCTTTCCCAACGGAAGTAACAGCACGCAAGGGCCTGGGGTTGGGTAGATGCGCACCTTCGGTTGCAGTGGGAGGATTGGCAAAGGCTCCAGCAGGCGGATAAAGAAAGTGGCCCTTTATCTGCTCGTATCAATAAGGCTCTCCTGATTGTACTGGGCGCACGCCCATAGACCCACCAAATGTCGGAAGCAACTTGGTACAGGTGCGCTTCTGCAATAAAATTCAACATTTAAGCACAAATGAATTACAAAGGAAGAATAATCAAAGAGACAACGTACCTCTATCTTCAAACTTCAGAACGGGTACTTCGTTGCTAGTCTCCGGCCACTTGTCACTCATCTGCGCCGCAACTAGTACATTTTCACCGAATATCCGGTTCGGTGTTGCCGTAAGCTTCAAATACCAGTTAGCTCCTTTGGGGATATGAAGTTCCTCCTTCTCAATTGTATCCGGCTCGCGGAAGATCATCGTGATCGGTATAACTTCCTCCCTGATGAAGAAGAACTTCATCTTACAGTCATGGAAACTTTTAGGAGGATTTAGAAGAATCTTCTTAGCAGAACCCCTGTTGCCGAAGGAATAAAACCCTATATTCCTAATCAACTGGTAAAACACCCTGAACTTCTCGACTGTGGGCTCTATCCCATGAGATCGGCAAAGAAACTCGAAGTGCCTCACCCTCACCATGCCGGGTGGACTCATCTGAGATATGTGAAACCGTAGTAGTGGAGTATGTGTGCCATGAACTCCGTAGCCGGAAGCCAGAAATTACCTTGCAAGAAGAAGTCTTCGAAAAGAGTTATATACCCCGGCGGTGCGTCGGCGGCAGTCTGACCCTGCCGGGGATATCGAGCATCCCATTCCTGTGGGAACCGGAATCCTCTAGTTATCTGCTCGAACAGACCCTAGTCCCATTTGAGAACAGGGAGGGGACCTTCTTCAAGTTGAGTTTATTCTTCAGCCATTTATACAAAGAGTGAAAATAAGATGAAAATTGTCCAAACTTCTAGGAAAGTTTGAAGACTACCGTCAAAGACTTGAAGATCTGCTGTAGAATATTTGAAGACTTGAAGAAGTTATGAATACCCGAGAGAGAAAAGAGAAAGCAGAAGAAAGATTTGTGAGATCCTCTCTCCTCTCGTCGACTATATATACTCATCGCATTTAATGCGATGGGTAAACGTGTCGGATTCACCGCGCGCGTAACCAATCAGGAGCTGCCACGTAAGGCGGGATTCTAGGAGTGACGGTTACCACGCGCGCGTGGGCCTCACTCGCCTGACGGAAAGCCGAACCGTCAGTGACAGCATGATGATGGTCGTGTCAGCAGTCAACTCAAACGTCCCTGTCAACGACATTTCGCACCAACCTGTCAGAATTCAAAATTCGAGGTTTTTCCCGCTCAAGAATACTTAATTTTTTTTTGCTAGAATGATTTTCACACCAACCTGTCAGAATGATTAATTGTGACATTTGCAAATTTTGAACATTGTACAATTTCGATCATTTTCGTATTCAATAATATATTTATTTTATTTATGAAATGCGTAATCGTATGATCGAGCAAAACAATATTCACAACATATTGGGAACAAGATCCAAGTTTTATATGCTCTTATACCCTTCATATAGCTATAATTACCAGTTAGAAGGGTTAAAAATGCCAAACAAGTGATAATACAAGTCCAGGGCCAAAAATGCCAAAATGTGAAAACTTTTTTTCTACAGAGAGCCTACACTTTTAACCTGAGTACAAACTTCAACAATAATTATAACAAATGACATATAAACCATATCATGTAGTCTGGACCCATACTTAATAACTCAGAAGCCCAATAACATTAGTCAGGAGCCCATATGAATAACTGATCCAATACAAGTCCAACACAACATTTCAACATTTGATTCTTGAGGTCAGAGAACGGTCTTCGTGTGATCCAAAACTGATGAAGGTATGGTTCATGTTTAATTGGTGGCAAAATATGCAGGGTTGGATGAATTAACATGTCAAAATAAGTCTTTGGTATAAAGCACACAATCTTTGTATGTATGTCAAAATGGTTAATAACAATGAAAATTGAAAAACTGGCCTAGAAATTTCATTTTGAATTGAGACTCCAAAAAGGTTTACTATTCTAGCATAATTGTTACTTGTACTTTATGCATAAAGTACTTGTATACACAGTTAAGACTTGTTTTGATTATACATAAAGCTTCTTTGATAGTTGAAGGGGTATGGTCCCAAAAAGCCGTGCAGACCATTTTTAAGCCGCGCGCTGGACCATACTCCTTACTCAGCAAGATATTCAATCTTTAGACCCGCACGGGCTACTCAAACAGTGCCTGGCCTCGCGCGAGATCCAAACAAAAGGTAATATCAGTTTTCACACTTAGCGTTCTGAATAAGAGCCTTCAGCTCCTACAGCCCTGCGCAGGCCAGTTTCATGCACAGCAAGGGTCGGGCAGGAGTTACGGCGCAAGGCACTTTAGAAAGTACAAAAAGTACAAGTGGCAGGAAAGTGAGCCAATCAGCGTCCACCAGGACGCCTACGTGGCACCAATGAGGGGGCGGCGACATCTGCCCCATGATCTCCACTTACCTGCTGATGGCAGAGGGACAACGAGGCCGACAACTGAGACACGTGGCTCCAATCATGGTGCGCCAGCACCAGAGATCTTCCAGAAGACACTAACGGTCGATACCAGTGAGACAACGAGGATATTCCCTGGTTGTCGCCTTCCGGCCCAAGGCCCATCAGCCCATCTCCTCTTACACCTCCCCGGCTATAAATAGAGACCTTCATGCACAGGTTAAACATTCCACACTCTCTTCTCTCACTCTTAACACACACTTATTTCCTTAAAGCAATTACTTATTCTGACGCCGGAGTCTGGTTAAGAGGGAAACCCCCATATTCCCCTCTTAACGAGCTAACGGTGTTGCTATTTTGCAGGAAGAACGGATCAAATCGGAGCTCAGGAATGTTTAAGAAGATTAACCCTCATGTTTGAAACATAAACCAAACTAATTAACACTAAAAATAGTTCTGTGTTTCTTCAATAGTGCTAGAGCTTCTTCTTCTTTTATTTTTTTCATTTATTTTATGTAAGTTCGGAAACCCGGATCTTTCAATGCAATTGATGTTCTTAACAATATCCAGATCCAAAACTCAATGAATTTGATGTTTGTATTCGATAATGATAGAAGTCCACTGTGAGGCATCATTGAAGTAACAAAAAGCACTCATTTTGCCTTTCCAGTTAACAAAGTCATTACCAAATTTCAATTTCGGTAACCTAAAGGTGGAACTTAGTTCGAGTTCATTCGAGATTGTTTGACTGGTATCCATTTTTACACAGTTAATTAAAACAAAGAGAATGTCAACTAAGATATTGAAGTGTCGTCGAGTGAAAAATGCACGGACAACACAATCAGGTCTGAATTTGAAATTTTTACAAAACTTTGAAACTTTTCAAAAACACCAAGAATTCAAACTATCAAAAGCATCAAGGCTCTTATACCAAATTATACGTTCAAATACCTGGATCTTTCAATGTAATTGATGTTTCTTAACAATATTCAGATTCAAAATATCAATGAATTTGGTACGTGATTATAGATGTGGTGTTATATTGAGAATTTGCAATGTTTGCATATATGATACGTGATTTTGGTATTCATTGATTATGTTCCAGTACGTAATTGTAGGATCGGTTTCGCGACCTGAATGAGTCGTTCGGAAGAGCTCCAATTCGTTTCAGAGGCGGAAACTAAGAAACGAACTTGAAAACAGCTAGAAAATCACTTTAATCCTCTTTTTCATTCAATAAACAACGTTTACAATGAGAGGAAATACCGGCAGCACCTCGGTATCAAATTTCCGAATCGTTACAAATGACATCGTTTGAATGATATATATAGTGCATGACCTGACCGTTTGAACATGCTCAAACGGTCATGCATCACTCAAACGGAACGCCCTCAAACGGTCACAATTCAAACGACCAACTATCTCAAACGGAAGGGCTTGTTCCAAACGGCCACGCTTGCTTCAAACGGCCAGAATTCATTATCTTGTTTCGTGATGTCATGCTTGATCAAATCCACTCCGAGACTGAGACTCGACATCAGACGAAGACGACAGATGACTGCACCAACAGACTCCCCCTCAGATGTTGACGAGTCTGAAGTGTCGAGTCTTCACAATCTTCAGTCTTTATCTGTCTCTGAGCTTCACTCTCAGTCTATTCTTGCAGGTCTTCAGACTCCCCCTTGTGATATGCTGGCATTTCTTCAGATCAACAGCATCATCAGCTTTAGGATCGTTGTCTGACTTTCTGACTAGCAACTTTTCATCCTATCCTGCAAAAACTCTACCTCAAAGTAAATTCCTCTCACATACATATTTCAAATGTAAACACTCACACTATTCAGACTCTCTATCAAAACAATTACAGATCTTCCAACCAGATGAACCATTTTAGGGTTAGATTATGAAAACATTAAATTCCAAACAAACACTCCCCCTCAAATATTGCTCATCATGTTTAGCACTCGGAATTTTGAAAATCTGCTTTTCAATATGAGTTGTCGAAAATCTTTTTGAATTTTCAAAATTTTATGCTAAAACACACCAAAAATCTTTTTGAATTTTTGAATAGAAGTAAATACAAAAACGAAATATTTACAGACAATATTTTTGTGAGTTCGTGCAAGAGGATCATATCAGTTTTTGAGACATATCACAAACACCGTTAAGTTTGATTACATTTTAAGTTCTAAACAATTTACCTAGATTGTCAGTATGTTTGTCCTCTTAAATTTTCACACAGATTTCAACTGTTTCGAGATACGCAATTAGTGTCTTAGATACTTAAACTTATCCGTGTGTCCCACTACTCGAATATACTCCCGTATCCAGATCCCAATATTCAGTCTTACAGGTGAGTATACCACAGCTGATATCTGTAAAGGGGTTACGTGCGAGGGCCGTGAGAGCTCAGGTCGATACTTCCGTATACGCAGAGAGATGACGGCTTCGACTTTTGGTGGGTCCCCTTTAGAGGATCTTTTGTTACAACAGCAGCGACTATCAATTTTATTGTTTCATCAGCTTGCTGAAGGCGAGCTTATATTTCAAAGCTTTTTGCAGAAAGCATTATCCGGGGACTAGGTCAGTATTTCCATACAGCAGAAGTCCCGGGATAATACCCCAGATATCACTGAGTATAAAGACCTAGTATCTCAGAATACGGGACCTTTCAAACAAGATTTCAGGGGTTACCTATATATCCAAGCAGTTTTGTTAACCCACAGAATAAGCAAGTTTGATTTTAGGTTTATATCTCGTTACAGTTTACTAAATGTACGAAAACTTACTGACACATCCACAGTAAGATTGTTTATCACATTTTTGACTATACATTTCTTTAGCGTGTGGTGATAGTCCACTGATGTACTATCATTTCCTCTTTTATGCAACAAAAAACTCATTTTTCAGTTTTATCATGTTTTTGTCTTTTTCAAATTTTCTGATGTTTTTGGATTTTCTAAAAATTCTTACTCCCCCTAAAATTCAAATACATCTAATGAAAATCGAAAACAAACTGTACAGAACATGACAACTGATATCAAATCGCTTCAATTCTCCATCCGTCTGACTTAAACAATCAGAACTCCCCTTATCAACAAACTATTTTCCCATTTAGATTTCAAAACACTTAAGTTTGTTTTAATCAGAATGGTTTTTCCGGAAAATAAGTTTTGTTCATTTTACCACTTGTAAAATTTTGGATCAAATCATCACATTGTTTGCCAATTTTATGAATGATATTTAACTCAAGTTCAATTTAATGACCTTGATTTAACCACTTGTAAGATCAACCTAGTTCAAATTCTGAACCACTTATAACAATCACAAACATACAACTCAAACCTGTTTTTCAACCAATTACCATCTGTTGGTTGAATTCTCAAAGTGCCGATTCCTACTCCACGCTTACAAATCTGGGAGTTCCGACAAGTCCTGCAATACCTTAAACACAGATTAAGAAGGATGCCGATTCATGATCCACGATTACCAACTTGGGATCTCCGGCAAGTTAGGTTTTTATTCTTTGAAAAATATATCCACCCAAGCCTGACCTTCCTTAGGTGTAACAACATCTTCTTCTTCTTTACTTTTAACGGACCTGTGAACACCTCTTTTGGCAGCGTAAAATTCTTCAACACCTTTGGCATTACCATTGACCATGTTGCCAAAAGTACGTTTCACATTTCCGTTGAAAGTCTTTTCTACATCAAATTTCTTCTTGTCAGAATAAAATTGATTTGAAATTTCAACTTTTCCGATTTTGGATTTGTAATTTTTTGCATTCAGTGGTGGAAAATTCACATCGTCCACTATCGGAACTTTCTTTTTAACCTTTTTCTCAACACGTGGCTCCTCTGATTTTATGGAATCAGATTCATCACCAGAACTATTACCTGAACCTTTCACAACCCATTTTTTATTTGGCACATTATCTTTTCTTCTTGAAGCACTCTTTGAACATTCTCCTTTCTCAAAAGTTGAATTTTCAAAGCCAGTAAACTTCCGGGTTGACAGTTCAGTCTTTTCAACTACTTTCTCTTTCATTTTTCCAGAAACTTCCTGTTTTGGCTTGAATGTCTTTGGACAATCCTTCGCCACATGACCAACAATCTTGCACTGAAAACACGTTCTCTTCTCAATCTTCTTCGGACCTTCATTCTTCTTCAGTTCTTCTTGCTTTTTGGCAAGGAATTCCTGATTTGTCTGTCTTCTAAATGATTGTTCTTTTTCAGCTTCTGACGTTTTCCCTGAAACAAACATAGTTTTTGATTTATACATTTTTTCATTTTTATAGTTTTTCGATGGAACAAAACCAAGACCTTTCTTTTTGAAATTACGATTATGGTTTGGTTTCTTTTGGAAATTATAACCACAATTGTAACCCATTTTCTTGTTAATTCTTTGTTGAACTCTTGAAGTGTATTGTCTAGGTTTTCCGGAAAGATTTAAATCTTTTATTTCAGAAATATTAATTTCTGTTATTTTGAAAACCTTCTGAATCATTTCAAATCTGACACTTCTTATTGGAAAACTCTCGTCAGAATATAATTTGTCAGAACCTTTCAAATTATATGCCACTTTGACCGATTCATCATTCAAATTAGATTTCGAAATTAAAAATTCTTTATCATAAACCCGTTTGTTCTTTTTTACTGTTGACTTTGACGTATCGGACTCAGACTTTGACTTGGATTTATACTCCATATTTGACTCTTCACTGTCATCTTTGTCTAACACCTGATCGACCAAACTTTTTATCAACTTTGACTCATGATCAGTGTCGGATGACGTATACGTGACATCGATATTTTCTGGCAAGTTATCCGACGGTCCAGACTCCCATTGCAAATTGATTACTTTATTGACTCTTTCAGAATTTGGATTTCGAGGCATAAACCCATATTCGACCGGGGGCGGACATCTATTATAGACCACACTTGATTTATTACCAGAAGATTTCACTTTTCCTTCATCTTCAGTCACAGCTTTCTCTTCTTCAGACATTTTCATTTCTTCAAAGGTCTTCAAATTCTCCACTACGGGATAAATCCTGTCAACAACAAAAGAAGAACATGAGTAACTGTTTAACAACTTTTTAACTTTCTCAGTCTCTATCTTCTGTGTTGCCAGCTCCAATTCTAAATCAGCACATTTTTTGATATGAAAGTTAGCATCATCCAGCTGTCTAAGATATGCTACTTTCAAAGTATTCATCGCCATTGCTTGTTCACCACTCGAATCAGTATATTTGTTGATTTCTCTGTTCATTGTGTCATACGATTCTTTTAACTTGTGAATATTGTGCAACAACTCATTGTTTTGTTTGATTAATGAATCACAGTTCATGCACTTTTCAGAAACTTCAACTCGTTCTGCATCAATCTTCACTTCATATTCTGGAACTTCTTTGACACTTCTGCTTGATTGTAAAAACTCAGCTCTTCTTCTTTTCTCAGCTTTCGCTTCGGTCTTCAATCTCTCTTCCTCTTCTTCCTCTTCTTTGTTCTTCCTTCGTCTTTCTTCAGCAGCTTCCATGACTTTTCTGCACCTTTCTGCACATTTCAAGTCATAAGCATTAGCAAAGAAAGCATGAGAAGTGTTTTTGGACATCTCTTTAGCCATAAATTCTTGATCCGGGCAAAAATCATCCCAACTAAAACCTTCAGCCAACTTTTCATCATCTTGTTCAACCAAACACACTTTGCTATCTTTCGGAAGATAGTTTTCCCAGGTAAAATTATCATATTTTCCCTGACTAACAACACATGCCTTTCTATCAACCACATCTCTCCCATTGGCTGTTTGTGCCTGTTGCTGTGCTGGTGGTGTGATTTGATGATAGATGGCCTTCTTGTTATAGTCGTTATTTCCAAAAGGATTCTGGGCTCCGGTAGCTTCACGGTTTTTGCACTCCCTCTTGAAATGCCCCTTCTCCCTGCAACGAAAACACGTAACTTTAGATTTATCAAAACCCAAAGCTGAAACGTTTGCATCACGAAAATCATCACGGCCTGTAATTTGTTTAAACTTTTCAGCACGTCTCATCACACTCGCCATACACCATTTGATATCCATCAATTCCATTTCCTCAGCATCGATTTGATCGTAATCCTCTTTCGTGAGTATTGGATTTCCGATCTTTCCTGCAACAAAGCAACTATAAGACTCTAAAATCATCCCTAACAAAGACATTTGATTTTTTGCAATTTCTTCAATGTAGTCTTGATCATTTTCAAGACTTAACACAATGTTACACTGCAGTTTTCTACCATTCTTTGTTACAGAGATATTAGGATCGTATGATGAAAATCTTGTGCTGTTTGATCCTTGAGATGCCTTCTTCTCATGAGAATCTTCAACACTGTAAGCAGTTTCGATCTTTGGAGAATACTTTGTAGAATCAGTAGCACCACTCTTATAATACAAACTGATATCCTGTTCTCCATCATAGTTTTTCATTCTAGCGATCTTCCTCTGCTCCATCTCCTGAGCTTCCAGATGCTTGATAAAATCTCCCAGTGTCATTTTCTTATAATCTGTTTTGTTTGACCGCAGCATCATCAGAAATGTTCCCCATGTTTCATATGGTAGCGCATCTGCAAGTTTTTCAATCAATTCATCAGTATCTTTTTTAACACCAAGTTTCGTCATATTTCTCACCAAGTTACAATATCTATCAATTATTTGCTTGGTACTTTCATTTTTCAATCCCCTAAATAAATCAAATTCCTTTTTCAAGAGAGACATCTTATTGCTAAGCATATCGTCACTTCCAGTAAACTTTGCTTCCAACTCTGTCCAAATCGAATGTGCAGTTCCATCATGTTGAAGCAGTATCAAAATATCTTCTTTTATTGCTTGCTGAAGCAGACTCACCATCAATTTCTCATCTCGATATTTCTTTTTATCTGCAGTACTCATCTCTCTAAGTGTTAACGGAGTACCATTCACAACATCGTTCTTTGTGGGCTTAACATACGGCTCTTCAGTGTGTTCCCAGGCATCTAGATGATAAGCCTCGACCCAATTTCCAAAACGTTCAGACCACACGTTATAGTCATCAATATCCATGAGTTTGGGTGGTTTCTGAGATGTTCCGGTTTCATTTTCAATCATAGCACTTTGAGTCACTGACATCGGTGTTGCAAAAGCGTTATAAAACTCAGAATCCATGATAAACAGGATAATTTCTCAAACGAACACAACTTCAAACGGTCAGACAAAACTCAAACGACAGGGTCTTATCTCAAGCGGTCAAGAAGCTTTCAAACGGTCTGATGTGATTTCAAACGACAGAATCACTTTTCAAACGACAGAATGTCTTTCAAACGGACAGATCTGGTTTCAAACGATAGGTTCTAATTTCAAATGAAACTTCAAACGATTGGCGATTTCAAGCGATAGGAACTGTCTTCAAACGATCAGTTCAAACGATTGATCTGGTTTCAAACGATAGGTCTTATGACATCAGCAAATTTTCGAACATTTTCAAACGGACATGCAATTTTTATCAGTTTTACTTCGATTTTCAGTCTGAAACATTCAAGGCTTTGTCAGTAAACAATTCCGAACACAGTGTGAAGTTTTGAGCAGATTTTGACCGTGGAAAGTATCGGCTTTAAACAGAAGGTGTAGAAAATTAGATTTCTAAGTTGAATATGGCAAGAACTCCTCGTCCTGAGCTCTGATACCAATTGTAGGATCGGTTTCGCGACCTGAATGAGTCGTTCGGAAGAGCTCTAATTCGTTTCAGAGGCGGAAACTAAGAAACGAACTTGAAAACAGCTAGAAAATCACTTTAATCCTCTTTTTCATTCAATAAACAACGTTTACAATGAGAGGAAATACCGGCAGCACCTCGGTATCAAATTTCCGAATCGTTACAAATGACATCGTTTGAATGATATATATAGTGCATGACCTGACCATTTGAACATGCTCAAACGGTCATGCATCACTCAAACGGAACGCCCTCAAACGGTCACAATTCAAACGACCAACTATCTCAAACGGAAGGGCTTGTTCCAAACGGCCACGCTTGCTTCAAACGGCCAGAATTCATTATCTTGTTTCGTGATGTCATGCTTGATCAAATCCACTCCGAGACTGAGACTCGACATCAGACGAAGACGACAGATGACTGCACCAACAGTAATTATGTACTGGAACATAATCACGTAACGTTACACAATTACGTAACTTTATAGCTTGTAAAATAAAAATAAAAAATTAAGAAAACTGTAGCAATAGCCAACTCAAATTAAAAAAAAAACACTGAAATGATCATTAATACGGTATAATGTTTTTAAAAAAATATTATCATGTGAAAAGGTTATAACCCTATGAAAATCATGAGAGTAGTGGGTTTATGAGTCACAAATATTGGATTTTCATATTTTGTCATTTCTTTACTTGTTTCTCTTGGTTTTAGTTACGTGAATTCTAAATTTGAAGACTACTTAATCACAACCATTAATCTTGCAAATCAAGGGCCAAAACTCTCTCCTACATTTCATACATTTCAAATCTCTTTTACATTAACCTTCGTGATAGTGAGGAGCCAATAGCCACAGACATAACTGCGCAACGCAGGCAGGCGTTCATCAAATCCCCATTGATGTCGCATAATCATATTTCACAAAAATATTTAACACATTCAAATCTGAAATGTCTTTTTTTTTTAAAGAAAACTTTATTCAAACCAACCAGCCACTCGAAGCCGAGCAGCCAACCCAACAACAATTACATAAAAACAAACCTACACCAATCCTTCCAATCTATACATTTGTCTTTCATTCTATTATTGTAACAAACAAACCCCAAGATCTAATATCGCTAAAAACCTCGTTGATGACAAAAGGCTTCCCCTCAAATAGCAACTCATTCCTAGCTTTCCAAATCCTCCAACAAGCGAGGATGACGATACCATGAAACACCTCCTTCTTATGCCCTTCCAAACCCACCCAATTATGCACCTCCAGGATGTCACGAAAAGAGAAAATGAACAAATTGGAAGATTTACACCAAACCTGAATCTTTTGCCAAATAATCGCCGACACTCCACATGATGTAAATAGGTGATCCACCTTCTCGATATCCGAGTTACAAAGCGGGCAGCTGCTGTCATCAACCCGAATGTTCCTCCAACTCAGCGCCTCCCTAGTCGGGATCCTGTCCTGTTCGGCCCTCCAAGCGAAAAAAAATGCATTTCTTCGGAATTCATCTACACCACTCCCAAACGAACCGCGAGCTAAAGTCTTTATTGATATCGAACAAATCTTTGACCACTTTGACCGAGAACCCATTCGACCCGGAGCCCAGCCAATCCCACCTATCAATACGATCTGATAAGAAAGTAGAACGGAGCAATCCACATAACCTACTCCATTCGGCAAGCTCCACATTAGAGTCGGGCTTGGACCTCCACATCCACTTACCACTGGGATTAGACATCAGTCTCACAATCCGCTCCTTCACCCTACATTTCTTATTTTTCTCCAACCGAAATAAATTAGGAAACTCGACTTTCAACGGAGAACGCGTTAACCACGGATCGAGCCAAAACAATAAATCCTGCCCATTCCCAACCACCCCTCCCATCAAGCTTTTAAGGGACAAAAACTCGACAGACCGACCAGAACAAACCTTGTGAATATTACACCAAACACCATTAATGGACACACGAAGCGGGAGAAAGTCCCAACAAAACTTGTGGCAATGAATAGCATTAATCACCTTCACCCAAAAATTATTAACCTCATCCTTGAACCTCCATCCCCACTTAAAAAGAAGAGCGACGTTAGTTTCGGCCAAGTTACGTAATCCCAAGCCCCCCACCCGAACCGGCGAAGCAACCCGATCCCACGTAACCCAATGAAGCTTAGACTTATCCATAGAGCCTCCCCAAAGAAACCTTCTCATCAACTTTTCCAGATCCTTAACTACCCGAGCCGGAGCCTTAAAAAGCGAAAAGTAATAATTCGGCAAACTCTCAAGCACCGACTTAATCAACGTCACCCTGCCTGCAAAAGAAAGACCCGACGCCTTCCATAAAGAAAGACGAGATTCAAAAACCTCGAAGACCGGTCTCCAATTGCAGATCCTGTTCATATTAGCACCGACCGTAATCCCTAAATATTTGAACGGAAACCCATCCGGTTTACACCCAATCGAATCAGCAACCGACTCCACCTCGCTACGATCGACACCAATACCATAAATGTTCGATTTCCTGATATTCATCCTCAGCCCTGAGCATATGTAAAAACACCTCAGAATCCGGATGACCACCTTCACGTTCTCAATAGACCACTCTCCCATAATAATCGCGTCATCAGCGAAAAAAAGGTGGGACACACACGGCCCACCATTGGGAAGAGAGATCCCCTTAAAAAGCCCTTTCTCCACTGCTTTATTAATTAAAAACGACAAAGCCTCCATTACAATGAGAAACAAAAACGGAGAAAGCGGGTCCCCTTGTCTCATCCCTTTGAAACAAGGGAAGTCAAAGGTGGGTGATCCATTGACGAGAACCGAAGCTCTGGCCGAAGACAGAATCCCTTTGATCCAAGCACACCGTCTTTGCGGAAAACCCATCTTCTCCAAAATGCCAAACACGAAATTCCAATTAACAAAGTCATAAGCCTTTTCGAAGTCGATCTTTAGCACAAACGCAGCCTTGCCACTTTTTTTCAACCAAGAATACACCTCACTCACAACCAGAGGACCATCGAGGATAAATTTACCTTTAAGGAAAGCTGACTGAGACTCTGAAATAACACTCCCAAGGACTACCTTCAGTCTATTAGCCAAAATCTTCGAAATAACCTTGTTGATGGCTCCAACCAAGCTAATCGGACGATAATCCCCCAAACCAACGGGATCCTTGACTTTAGGGATGAGCGCAATAAAGGAACCCGCACACCCCCGAGATAAACTACCAGGCTGGAAAAAATCCTCCAGAATATTCTCAAAGTCCGTCTCGAAGAGACTCCAAAAGTGCTTAAAGAACCTGAAATTGAAACCATCTGGCCCAGGGGCCCTATCAGCCCCACATCCAAAAACGGCGTTTTTAATCTCGTTCCGACTAAACCTTTGGGTCAGAAAAGCCCTATCCACATCCGAAAGAGTCTTACACCCAACCAAATCAAAGCTCGATCTGATAGGGTAAGATTCTTTGAATTTATCCCTGAAAAACTCAAAAACAAACTTCTTGACCCGAGTCGGCTTGTCACACCACACACCATCAATAACCAAACCAAAGATGCCGTTCCTAGCCTTCCTAAAATTGACCACTGAATGAAAATATTTGGAGTTCTCGTCACCATCCTTGATCCACCTATCACGCGACCTTTGTCTAATACCCTTAGATTTATTCTCCTCGGAGAGAAAAATGATTTTCTTCGCTTCGGCCAACGCCCACTCTTCCTCTTCCTCCAATTCCCTTTCCTCTAAAGACCGCTGAAGACCCTCCAACTCAATTTTAGCCGTGGCGACCTCCCCTTCCTCTTTCTCCTTCAACTCATCTCTCCAAATCAGAATACGGGATTTGATAAATCTGAGTTTATTGCTTAAAAAGACATCAGGAGGCCCGTCCCCCACAAAACCGGAAGCAGCACCCGAGACCACTTCCTCATACCCTGGTCGGCCCAGCCACGAGTTGAAGCAGTGGAACGGAATCGGGCCAAAATTCGAGCTCTTCGTAGATAACAACAGAGGACAATGGTCGGAAAACAAATTATGAAGGGCCCTAAGACAAGCAGTGGGCCACTTGGAAAAAAATTCAGCGCTGACCAAAACCCTGTCGATCTTACTCATCTTTCTCCCATTGTCCACCCACCTCGTAAACTGTTTATCCTGCATCTTATACTCCAAAAGACTCGAGTTGAAAATAAAAGAATTAAAATTACCCGCACATCGAGGCTTGAACATAGAACTAAGGCGCTCCTCAGGAAATCTAACCGCGTTGAAATCCCCAATAACCATCAGAAGACCCGAAGACCCAGTGACGATCCCTTCAAGCTGATCCCATAACACCTTTTTAGCTGAAATGCCCTGAGGCGCGTAGACGTTGATGATACAAATCGGAGACCCACAACCTTTAAGGAAACCGTTAACCAGCAAAAATTCCTATTCTTTATACTATTAACATAAGAGAAAACGGCTGTGTCCCAAATACAAAGCAAACCCCCAGAAAGACCAGACGAGTCCACATATTCTGACAAAAAACCTCTACCTCCCCAAATTTTGGCCACAATAGAGTCCTCAATAACCACTGACTTAGTTTCTTGTATAGCCATAAAATGAACATCGAACTTCGATCGGATATTACTCAGCCACCTAACCTTAGCATCACCCCCCAGCCCCCTAATATTAATGGATAGGAAATTCATGGAAAACCACCATTAATACCTTCATTTAAGATAGAGTCCTTCACCATCTTTTCTGCATCCTGGAGATCGACTCCTAATGCTGCCCCCAACTTGATTGTAGTTGCTACTTCCTCGATTAACCTAGCACCCGATTCAGCCTCTTCATTCAATGTATCCGGCACATTCTCCAAAGGATTCACAGCAGGCAGAACATCCGACTGCGAGTTAGAGCTCCGATTCAGGTCCAGAGAAGTCTCAAAATCCCCGTCCCTACCCGGCTGGCCAATACCAGTGCCGTTCAAATCCTCTTTAGTCTGAAAAGAATAGGGTCCTTTCCGAATAAGCTCATCCAGGCCGAAAAGGTCTTCCTTCTCAACTTGGGCTCTAACCCTCTTATTTGGTCTGGACTCCGCTGGTGAGCCCATAGATGTCGGCCCACTTTTCCCTTTCCTCCTTTTAACATTTCTGGCCCCACCATTTTTACCATTATTAATAATATTAAAACCAACCGCCTCTCCATTGTCCCCACTACCGAAGAAGTGACAAGAAGAACCCGCCGCCGACAAAGAGTTCAAAACAGGATAACTGTTGTCAGGACATTGACTGTTCAAATTCTCTCCTATAACCTTGGAACCCGAAACGTCTCCTCTTTCATCTTCCAACTGATCGTCACGCCTACCGGAGTTCTCCAAATCCGGAGCCTCCATCTCCGGCAATGATACCTCTGTATCCAAAGCTCGAATGCAGTCAGGCAACCATTCGCTATCATCCTCTGACACCCAAATTCGGAAAACCTTGTCATTCCATCTCAGGCTCACGAACTCCTTCACTCTGCACTCATTGCCTGCCAGAATCCCAACACTCTTTCCAGACAGATCCGACTCTTCTTCAACATCCGGAAGAACGTAAACTGTTTTGCCAAAGACATCTCCGATCTTTCGAAAAACCTCCGAGCCAAAAAGATGAACAGGAATGCCTTGGATCCTAAGCCAAGCAATACGTTCCACAGCTAACACTTGACCCTCCCATAAGTCCAAACTCGAGAACCAAGGTCCCCACAGGTCCTTCTTACTCAAAAAAGACTCAGCTTCCACCGAGCTACCGAAATACACCATCAGAGACAACCCCCCCAGATACTGCATCCTCACATAACTCACCTTACCAATTCTTAACAGCCGATCGAAAAAGACAATGGTGTCCAGGTCCACTGTTCGTCCTACCACTGCCTTCCCATGCAAATCACCAAATGCCCTAACCCTGTCAGGAACCACCACCGACTTCTCTGCATTGGCAGGGAACCGGTTCCACGCCAACCCTGAAGGACCCGCACCGGCCGGTTTAGGTTTCACCACGTTACTATACGACCTTCCGTCCCTATTAGCAGCAAATTTTACATCTCCTTGCTGATATGTACCCCCTCCTTGACCTCCAGAAACCTTAGTCTTAACCTGATCTCTAACCACTCCATTGTTCTCAACCGCAAACCGAGCAATATTCACTTTGAGTTTGAAACCTCCCATGTTCACGCCATTCAACAACTGCTCCAATTCTTTCCAATCGCGAACAGATAAGAAGGAAACGAAGCCGAACCTATAACCCAACTTGTCTCTTTTTTTAGCAACGAAGCTCCGAGACACCTCCCCAAACCTATTCATAAAACTGGAAAGTTCCCAAGGGGTGCAACCCTCCGGAAGATTAGACACGAAGAACTTCGTCACCGCAGGTCCCTCCATGCCAACAGGCAACAAATGGATTCAAGAAAAAACAAGTTAGGAGGCAAAGTAAACTCCTGATCAAACTGTCGCCAGAACAGAAACAACACCACTTCACCCGCTAACCCTAATATCCGTCGTCGTCGAGCCGCCTGAAGATGAAGAGACAGAGAAGACACCGCCGGAACAAAACAAACGAAAAAAGAAAAAGACAGGAACCCTATCCCAGAAGGCGAATGGATTCGGGACCGATCCAATAGAATGAAAGGGAAACTCAAGGCGGTTCGTCGAGCCCCCCTCGCACGCTATTCCGATGAGACCACCCTCGTCTAGCACTTCCGGCAGCCTAGGGTTTAGACGTGGCGGTTGATGTTTTTTTTGTAACAAAGTTTTCTAATTAAACTTGATTCAAATCTGAAATGTATAAAGTAAATATAAGATATGGTTGTTCTCAAATATTCCGTCTTTAATTTTGTTAACTTTCTTTGTCTTTAATTCTGTTAACATGTGTTTTAAGTTTTTTGTCTTTTAGATTAAAAACATTTAAAAACTGTGTAAAACAAATGCGATAGCCAACATACTCATAACGATTAACGAAGGTTCTTTCTTTGACCCGCGCTTCACGCGCTATTTATGGTCAACGATGGGCCACTTGACATAAATATACGAGGTCTGGGTTGTAACTTGACATATATGTATATACTTAATTTTAAATTATACATATATGTATATTACGAAAAGCTTAGGAAAATGTGTAGTTCAGAATGTTTCTCAAATAGGGCGTATTTCTCTTAGGATCCCTACCCTATATATATATATATATATATATATATATATAGGGAGAAGATCATGCGAGAACCACCTCTTATTGCAAGAACCGCGAGAACCAATGTGAACACACCAAAAATGCCTAAAAATAGCTAAAAATCACACAAAAAAATTATTTTTTTTATATTTTTTATATAAAAATCGCTGCTTTTCGAAGCCAAAAATTTTTTTTTTTGCCACTAAAAGTAGCGATTTGAGCATAAAAATATTAAAAAAAATTTAGATTTTTTTTTAGATTTTTTTAGGTTTTTTGGGGGTTTAGTTTTTAGCATTTTAGCTTGGGGGTGGGGGGTGGGGGGTTAGGTTTTTGGGGGTGGGGGAGGGGGGTTTATTTTTTTTTTTTTTTGGTGGGGGGGGGGGAGGTGGGGGGTTTAGGTTTTTTTTTGGGGGGGGAGGGGGTGGGGGTTAGGTTTTTTTAGGGTTTTTTTTAGCTATTTTAGGTTGTGTTCACATTGATTCTCGCGGTTCTCACAATAAGATTGGTTCTCACATAAGCCTCTCCCTATATATATATATATAGAGAGAGAGAGAGAGAGAGTTTGAAACCTAGAGGATATAATTTTAAAATGTTAACTTAGCACCACTCAAGGATTCAATGGGTTATCCAAACTCCAAATGACAGATTAACAAATGTTTTATTATCATGCATGTCATATTAAACATTATAAAGAAGCAACAACTTTATTTATATATGAGTTGCAACTTTGGCTTAGCGTGTTTTTTAAAAAAAAAATGAAAATTTTCTTTTTTAACCCTAAAGTTTTAATCTTTGACAATTTAAGTTTAAAGTTTTAATCTTTGGTAATTTAACCCCTTTGATTAATTTGATTTTTCACTTCTAATTCAAAAGTTTTCATCTTTTGCGATTTAACCACTTTGATTTTTTTACTTGTGTGTTGTAATCTTAGCTTTGGGGGTTTTTCAAAGAAAAAATGGTTATGCATATGGTTGTGGTAACCTTGGGTTTGGGGTTTTAAAAAAAATTGATTGTTTTACCTTTCACCCAAAAGTATTTCATAAATTACTTTTAACCCAAAACTATTTGTTTTTTTTTACTTTAAACACAACTTTTTAATCTGTCCTCACAACTTTTTTTACTTTCAATTTTGATCCTTTATAGTTTTCATTTTCCGCAAAATTTTTCGCTTTATGCTTCGTTCTAAATTTTGTGACTTAACACATCGCAACATGCGTCTTTGGTTTAATGTTTTTACGTTTCGTTCTAAATTTTGCGAGTTAATATGACGCAACGTGCGTGTGTGGGTGAACGTTTTTACATCGTCTATTTTTTTTCTGTTTAACAGGTTCAACATAACGTGCGCGTCCTAAATCGACTTAGTTATAACTAAAGAATCCCCGCCGCAATGCGGCGGGTCGTAATTCTAGTTCTCTTTTAAAAAGTTATATTTTACTTTTAAAGTTTTTACTTTTATAGTATTTTAATCTATAATTTTTTTGACGTAATTATACACACAACCCCTGTGTTTTTAACTTTTTACCAATCAACAACTCTACATTAAAGTCAACTATATACCAGATAAATCTACACCTCTCAAAAACCCGTTCTCTAAATACTCAACTATAAAACAAGCCAAGCATGAGCCTGAATCAGTTGGACATAGGCTCGGTTCATTTACACCTTTAGCAAATACAAGAGGTTTAACAACCCAAACCCGAGCTCAACTAAGCTAAAGCTCAAACTCATTTAGCATACGTGAGCTCGACCTCAACTTGATTCAAGCTTTATTTCTGATGCTCAAGCTCGGCTCAACTCGTTCGTTTACACTTACAAAAGTTGGAAGCAATATTAGAAAACTATTAAAACCACAAGGAGTAAATGTGCAACTTCCCTCATAAATCATAATAATATTATTGGTCAAATGGCAGCCTTCGCGTATAACTCACCGTTCATTACCAAAACTCTTTACAAATTCTTTCACCAATTCCCACCACTTTCAAACTTCTTCACAACCGAAACCCTCATCTTCGCCGGAAAATGTTAATGCTAGTCGACTGTTCCAACTGCCGGACACCACTGCAGCTTCCGCCGGGAGCCAGATCCATCCGTTGCGCCATCTGTCAAGCCATTACACGTGTCGCCGATCCACGAAACCTCCCTCCGCCGTTGCCAACTCAGCCGTACGCTACATCATCTAACCACAACTACGCTCCGCCGCCGCCGCCGGCTCCGTCGCCGTACAATCAGTTACCGTCGTTGAGTCAAACTCCGTCGGTCAACGGACGGAAACGAGCCGTGATCTGTGGAATATCGTATAGGAGAACGAAGCATGAGTTGAAAGGCTGCATCAATGATGCCAAGTGTATGAAGTATTTGTTGATTAATAAGTTTAAGTTTCCGGAATCTTCTATTCTCATGCTCACCGGTAAATTTCTCCTGATTTTGCCTTTTACTTTTTTAATTTGATATTGATATTGATATTGATGTTTGTTTTAGTTTTAATTATGTTTTGATTGATGTAGTTATCAGGTGTCTATAATAATTTAACATTGACCTCTAGGTTTTCTCAAAATTATTGAAAATTATGTTATTTTGATCATAGTGACGATCGGTTTGACCGAACGAAGACTGGTCAACTTCTGAAAGCATCCTGATTAAAAACTTCTTTTAGGACATGTAGCAATTGTGCCAGGCAGGGATGAGAAATTTCGTACCGAATATATATACATCTTACGGTTTTCTGGTTTTGAATTTAGCTCAATTTCAGTATTGGTGATATGTGGTATGATACTGTTTCAGGACGTTTAATGGTACCGTGTAGTATTCGGTTTTGGTCTTAGGCTTTTAGCTAAATTTTAGTATTGGTACTATGCGATACGATACCGGTTCGATACGGTATCAGTACTGATCTCATCCCTTGTGTTAGGCTTGATGGAATGTACAATGGTTGCTTTGATTTGCCGTATGCAATATTGTTAATGTGTTACAACTTTTTTTTTTCTGATAAATTTAAAATGACTGTCCAAATTTATCTTATTTCATCAGGTTAAAGTTTCCTGAAACATTGTTGAGGAAATTGAATTTTTATAGGTTCATAACTTTGAAGTGGAATATGGTGTTTGTTTTAGTTCAGTTGAAAAATGTATTCTGTTGTCGGTGATTTTGCGGAAAATGGGACTTGATGGATCATAAAGAGGGGCATGAATGTCAAAAAGTAATTATTCTCCATAGAAGAGATCAAGAATGAAGAATCTAACATAAAGTAGAATAATACAAATTAATTGTGAAATGATTGTTTGCTTTGCTTTGTGCTCAATGTGTGGCTGTGTGTGTATAGGTAGTCAGTGGAAAACAGATATTGTTCCATTTTTGACCTTTTTTGTGATCAAGATGGGTAGTCTTTCAGTTTTAAGGAAAAGAACAATTGGCAATCGACAATTGCATCGTAGTATCATTCAGGTTATGAATAAAAAAAACAGTATACAAAAAACATTATGTTAACCTTGTGACAAATTCATATCAAGTGTAGATCATAGAAGTTATAACTTTGACTTAAAAAGTCAAACTTTACATTTCTATAAGAACTAGAGGTGGACAAATGGGCAGATTGGATGGGTTGAGTAATGAATCAATACGGGTTAGGGTTGAAACGAATCATTATTCAGTATGGATCAAATCAATCGGGCCAGGCTTGGTTTGGTTGACTTGTGAACATTTTTTTCCCCATTCTTACAATTTTATGTTAACAAATAGTGTACTTTTGGAATGAAACAATTTTTACTTGGTAAAAAATAAATTAAAAATAATAACCTAAATATTTAAATTAATAATAAAAATTAAGCTGGCTGTGTGCATTTAAATTTCAACATAATTATTCAATCAGTTTGGCCCATTTGACCCGTTCATCTTTAAGCTAAATCCTTTTGGTTTGATACCCATTTTAAGCTAACATCCTTTTAACTGATATTTCAGAAGAAGAAACAGATCGTTACCGGATTCCAACAAAACATAACATCCGAATGGCCATGTACTGGCTGGTACAAGGTTGCCAGCCTGGAGATTCCTTAGTGTTCCATTTTTCTGGTCATGGTTCCCAACAAAGAAACTACACTGGTGACGAAATCGACGGTTACGATGAGACATTGTGCCCATTGGATTTTGAGACTCAAGGAATGATTGTTGATGATGAAATAAACGCAACAATCGTCAAGCCAATACCTCATGGTGTCAAACTCCATGCCATTATTGATGCTTGTCATAGTGGCACCATGCTTGATTTACCGTTTCTTTGTAGAATGGACAGGTATGGTAAATGTTGACCCGTTTCTGTTTTATGGTCCACTTTTATACAACTGAACGTTAAAAAAAATATGTTGTATTAATGTAGGAGTGGTCGGTATGTATGGGAGGACCATAGCCCTCAATCTGGAATTTTCAAGGGAACTAATGGAGGTGAAGTTATCTCCTTTAGTGGCTGTGATGATGATCAATCTTCTGCGGATACATCGGTAATATGTTGCTAAACCTATTTTCTTCATTAAACAATTAAATATTAAATTTTCTAATGTAATAAACTAATGCATATGGGCAGGCTCTATCGAAAGTGACTTCAACCGGGGCAATGACATTTTCATTCATACAAGCAATTGAACGGGGACATGCAACTACGTATGGTGATATGTTGACATCTATGAGAACCACCATACGCAAGAACGAAAGTGATATGGGCGGCGGTGCTGTCACGTCTCTCCTTGGTATGCTTTTAACCGGAGGAAGCCTTGGTGGTGGTATAAGACAGGTATCTTCATCTTTACTCGAAATCTGTTTACTTCATTACTGTGCGGGACAAAGTGAGCGGGTCGGGTTGACCCATAAACATATACCTCTACTAATAGAAAATTTAGTCGACTGAGAATCAACGTGTTCGGTCTCTCCTTATACTTAAATTGTTAGGGAATATTTTTGTTGGAATTAATATTTAATTTTGTTATTGCAGGAACCGCAACTCACAGCCAGTGAACCATTTGATGTTTATACCAAGCGATTCTCCCTCTAATAAGTAATCTCCAGTTCTTGTTTAAACTTTATTCTTGCCATCTGTATAGTTTTAATTTTTTCGAGGATATTTATGACACATTCGATTTGTGATTGTGGATCAACAATATTGTATGTGCCAAATAAAAATTTTCTAATGTTATGAGAAAACTAAAATATACCAGCCAAATTTAAAGTGACCGGTTTTGAGTGAACCAGACAAAACTGGTTGTGAAAACGGTCTACTCTCTTTACGGGCAACCTATTTTTCAAGACCGGACCAATTAGTGAACCATAAGAGCCACAGGTTCGGCTTCCTGCCCGAAGTAACGTATTGGGTTAGGTCTGCCCTGCTTGCAATTTATGGGAAATGATACGAAAAGAAAAAACTAGTTTGATTGGTTAAACCGGGAATCATTGGTATTGTGAGTTTGGTTACGAGCTAACGGACAAAGTATACCATTTGTTGGCTGACTGATTCATTTGTTGGTAAAACGTCACTGATTTTCACGTTAACTTTAGAGCACACGTTAAGATTAATTGAATGAAGTCAAATTTTAATACACATTAGTTAATCCTTTGTCCATTAGTTAATCCTTTGTCCATGAGTAGTGAGGCATTTGAAATGCCATTTTTCGTCACGTGTTATCTACATCATTAAGGTCATTTCACTAAGTAAAATAGTGTAGTGGTTCAACACCCTCCCCTTTCATTAATTACTATACCAACCAATACTCGTTTTCCGTACACACACGCTCTCTTTCTCTCTCATCAAAACCAACCAATCTCTCTCTCTCTCTCACCCGTGACCAGAACCACGAGGTAAGGCCCAAAATGCCATTTAACGCGATTGGGGGAGGTGGCGGTGGTTGGCTTCTGGTCCACCCAACCACAAGGACACTACTGGTGGTCTAAGGCTATGTGGTGTAGGACAAAACCCCTAGGGGATTCATAACGCCACATCAACGTCAACTCAGCAGATAGCTCTATTGTTAACTGTATGATAGAGTCCCATAAAGCCCCTATCATCATTACTCAATTTTTTATAGTTAGATTTATATTAAAATTAAACAACAAATACAATAAATATTAAAATTAAAAATTAATAAAATAAATATAAAAATTCAAACATGACACATTACAACTAAGCACTAAAAAACAAAAATTATTTCTACTCGTCTTCGTTGTCCTCAACACGGTTACTCTATAGATGTTCAACCAAATTCGCTCGAAGATTCAAGTGTGTTTCCCTGTCACGTATCTTCATTCGGATAGCTTATTTCTGGGTGTAGTTTAGTTGTATGTTCGTAGATTGAAGGTTACTCTAACAAAATTCCCGCCGCAAAGCGCGGGAGTATTTTACTAGTTACTAACATATGTAACTAGTTTAATACCCGTCCAGTGGACGGGTTACACTCACAATGTAACAAACAAAGATGATGTATATTGATAGTGTTTCGGTTTGTTTCTCCTTTTCTTCTTTTCCATCTCCTATTTGAAAAAGTTAAAACCATCTAATTTTTCCTTTTCTTCTTTTCAAACAAAACTTATTCTCAAAACACATTATCCAAACACTACAAAAATGAGCTATTAACTTTTAAGAAGTCAAAAACTTAAAAGGAGCTCAAAATAAGCAATCCCAAACACCCACATTAAGTGGACACAAGTCTAAACAACATTATAAACAAAAGCACCATTTTTAATTTATAAAAGGAAAACGAACGTGAACAGTGTACAACCACACAACAATATAAAATAAAAGTGATAGAGTGACAAAACATGAAATGGTGCCATTTTAATGCAATTAGTAAGTTATTAGTTTAATACCCGTCTGGTGGACGATTTTTTTAGTGTCATAATGACAAGTTTTTGTTTACCTTTACATATATAACATGAACTCATCAAATGACATAAGTATTTTTTTTTCTAAAAATGATAATTTGACCCGTTTATTAAAAAAATGACAAGTCTGACTTGTATAATAAAATAGTTGATTCTTGACCCGTTTACTAAAAGTGATAACCATGACCCACTTACTAAATTAGTAACCTTGAAGGTTAGTAATTGAAGTTTGATAGGATACTTATGTCATAAGGGCATAAGGCAACCCATAAGGTCACTGATGGCATGATAATTTTGCTCAAATGTGCCATCTGCATATCTAATAATGCATCATATCTAACTATTTATGTTAATACCTCGATGTATATCGACTTCAAACACCTACACAAAGGTACCAGTTTGTAATTAAGAAAAAAGAAATCGAATATGTATAAATTAAAAAAAAAAAAAAAAGATACCTGATGTAGGGTAAAATAAGCATATTTATCCCGTGTAAATTGTATAATTATTGTATAATTTTTTTATTCTTTTTATTTAGTTTTAGTATTATATTACATTATTTTGTGTTTGGCTAGGTCCTGGTGCAAATGGAGTGAAAACGAGTAAAATGGAAATAACTAGCCAGTTGAACAAAGTGAGGTGCCAGGGACCGAAGTAAAATTGGCGCTATTTTCTGCAGCATGAAGTTTAGGCTGCTAATACACACAAGAGTGGGCCATGAAAGGCCTTGTGTTCAGCGAATTTCAATTAAATGGGGCTTTAAATACATATATGCATTGTTTTAATAAAACCCCAATGATAATAATACATACTTGGACACAAAGGGTAAAATTAGAATTTGGGCTGGGTGGATACAAGTAAAACGAAAAAGGGAGCAGCCAAATATTTTTCATGGTGGTGGACGAAATTAGTGGGCCTGTGGAGGATTATTTATGAATTCTCATTGGCATAAATTAAGGGAGGAGGCCCACAACATAACAATAACATCAGACGAATTTAGAGTTTCTGAGGACGATCGTAGGGGCTGTTCAGAGGTTTTGAAGGCTCGGGGAAGCTTGGAATCATCGTGGGAGGCTAGGGAACACTCGGGTTTGAAGATTTTCGGGTTTTATCTTCTCGTTTATTCTTCTTGTTCGGTTGATCTTTGTTTAATCATGATGAATTCTGATTTATTACTGATTGTTATGTTGATTTTAGACATGATTATTTGCTAAACTTCTTTAACTACCTAGGCTAATGACTATGGCATAATAAAGTTTAGATTTTTATTTGAATTTTGTCGTGGTTGTGGATCTTTCTTGTATTGTAAACGCTATGGTAGTTTATCTTGGTGCGTATGCGTGCTTGTGATTATTTGATTATTGTTTATTGCTTCTTTCGATTCTTGGTGACGGTCTTTATCACATAATAGAGTCGGATTAGGGTCCTTGATTTAGGTGAGTGTCTATATCACATAATAGGTCATTAATCCTTTAGGGTAAAAACGCGTAAGTAACCTTAGAAACCATATTCGGTAATTAATTAAAATCAAGTGTGCTGCTAGACTCGTCGCGGAAAGGCTCGAGGATATTAATAGGTCTCGGTGTAGTTATAAGGAATTAACAACCCATTGTCTATTAAGCCAAGATTAAACCCATAGTTGCTTTAGACGTTCGCGCGGCAAAGTAGAGCGTCTTACATAGGCACTTTCAAGAAACTAGAGGACGGAAAAGAAATCTATAAAACCGGTGAGCGTAACAGCCTAGATAGTGCCACAAGAATCGCCTTGAGAGTGTTTGAGGGGCTTAGTGGTGTCTTAATAGGTTTAGCATTTAAAGATCCCGGTTCCACACCACAAAATCATCGAATAGAGATCCATTCTGAGTTTAGCTTGCGTCTAGCCTAGGTAGTCTTCATCATCTCTGGTCAAAACCTTCGTTCAAGTTCGCGTCTAGTTAGTATTTTATTATTTTATTTAGGATTTTTAGAAACCTCCCCCAAATTAATAAACAATTTAGTATGTCGTGTCAGTCCGAGTCTAGATAGAGTCGTAGCGTAGTCAGTAGAGTCTCGTGGGTTCGATACTCGGACTTACTTTAGCTTTACTACATTCGATCGGTTCACTTGCCGATTGTGTGTTTAGGGTTTAGGTCGAGTCTTAGTTTTATAAATTTAAAGCTTAGAGAGTCTAGTTTAGGGTTTAATTTAGTTAATTTAGTTAAACCACTTTCAGCACATCAAGTTTTTGGCGCCGTTGCCGGGGACTCTTTGGCGATTGCGTTAATTACTTTGTTTGGACTTACTTGACATCATACGTGCTAGTTGTTTTCTTTTGTTTGAGTCGTAGGAGTCTAAGTATTTTAGTGTCTTTATTATTTTGTTGAGTCAGTTACTACAAACACCATCTTCCCATCCTGCTAGCCCACAACCCATTGTCCATATGGCAGGTCGTCAAACGGTTCATCAGGAATCCACCGCTGGTTTCACCGGTGCGAACTCACCTATTACCCTTCCCGCCATCAATAATGACAAGTCTTGGAAAATCCCGTCCTACATTTTTGCCGTTATCACCAACTCGTGCCAATTTCACGGTCGTGATGACGAGGATGCCCCAGCTCACATCAGCCGCCTCACCCGCCTCTGCAGCACCTTTTCCATTGAAGGTGCCAACCTTGACGCTCGTTTCCTCCTGGTCTTCCCATTCTCACTCGCAGGCCGCGCAGCCATCTGGCTTGATTCACAACCCGCGGGTACGTTTACCACATGGGCCACCCTTCGAGATGCCTTCCTTGCCAAATATTTCCCACCCGCCAAAGCATCTCGTCTTCGTGATCAGATCCATTCGTTCCGGATGGAGCCTGACGAGCCCTACCACCTAGCCTGGGAAAGATTCCAAACCCTACTCTCTCGTTGTACTCAACATGGGTTATTTGATTGGGCACTTGTAGAGAAATTCTACAACGGTCTCACTCCAGAGACTCGAGCCCGTTTTGACACTTCAGCAGGAGGCCACCTCCTAGGTAAGAAAACAGTGGCCGAATGCAATGACCTTTTTGAGAGTTTCGCCAATTCCGACATCGATCACTGCGCCATCGGCAGGACTTCCATTCCTGTGACTAGTACTCCCTCGACCGGTCGAGGAGTACACCAAGTTAGCTTGGATACATCGATGGCCGCGACGATAGAAAACCTTGAGAGAAAGCTTACTAGTAGGATGGACGATTTAGAGAGGAGGTTCGATAGGTGTGAGGTGTGTAGAGGGGGTCACGATACTATAGATTGTCCCACACTCACTGTTGAGCAGGTAGAGTTCATAGCCAATAGAGGTCCAACGAACCCTTTCAACAATTCAAATTTAGGGTCCAATTGGCGTAGTAACAATAACACCTTCTGCTCTTCCGGTAATCCCCCCGGTTTCCAATCATGTTCGAATCAAAATAGGGGACAGGATTATTATTCTAGTGGGGGGTCGAATCAGCAGGGTCAGTTTGGTAGTTCAGGTTCAGTAGGTCAGCTAAATAGTGGGGTGTCAAACAGTCAAGGTTCAAACAACCAAGATTTGGGTAGTGGTCTAGATGAGATTAAAGCTATGTTATCCCAAATACTAGTTAAGAATCAAGCAACCGAAAGGACCTTAGAAGCAACCCAAAGGGCCTTAGAGGCCACTCAAAGAACCTTAGAGGATCATTCCATATTTTTAAAGAACAATCACTCCAACTTTTTGGACCTTCAAAGGCAATTCAGTGACATAAATAGTCAATTGCAAGAAAGGTCTTCCGGTCAGTTCTCGGGTAACACCCAACCTAACACAACCAATCATCACGTTAAAGCTATATCTACTAGGTCGGGTCTAGAGTTAAGAGAGGTTGGTTCACCACCGGTTCGAATAGAGGCAGTGGCATCGGTGGGGGAGAGTAAAGTATGTGAGAGAATAGAGACAGAGAGGGTGAGCGATCCTAGGTTAGAGCCAATGTTAGAACCTAAGTGTGGGGATCCACCCGATAGGAGAGTAGAGGATCTTGAAAAAATAGTACAGTGTTTAGAATCGAAGCTAGAAGTACTGAGTGAAACTCAGTGTGGGGATGGATTTAGGTTTGAAACGTACAAGTTCAAACCGTCCGATGATGAGTTGAGAGGTTGTGAGAGGTATGAGGAGGTTTGGAGAGATTCGGGTAATCATAGGTATGATGGTGCTACAGCCCGTGAGATTTGGTACACAGGTGAGCCGCGTTTATATGATCCTCCGTGAGTGTTAGAAAAGTTGATAGCCCACTTGTAGAGTTTGTAGATTTTTAGTCTTTATCGTAGTTTTAGGTATTTTCGTGTTTTCATGTTTACTTGTATTTTGAGTCAGTCTTTTGTTTAGAGTTGGTACTGCTTTGGTGTTTGCTTGTTTTTGTTTATGCAGGTTTAAATATGTACCACCCATACTCAATCTCCATTCGGGTGATTTTGGAGCTGCTTATCAGATTTCAGGCATTTATCAAGTATACCAGTTAGAGTCAAGCCGATCGCGAACGAAATGCTATACGATCGAGCTGGATTGGACTAGAGATTTGGAGCTTATGCGTCATATTACCAGCTAAGTCCTTTCCAATTTGCCCTTGGTTTTCTATTTCTTATTTTTTTTTTGTTTTTTTAGTCGGTTTCCATCTTACATTGAGGGCAATGTAAAATTTAAGTATGGGGATGGGAACTATTGTTCAGTATGTCTAGTTAGAAGTGTCTTGAGTCTTAAAAAATTGAAAAAATACAAAAAAAATAAGAAAATAAAAAATCCAAAAAAAAAAAAATTGAAAAAATCAGAAAATGTCCCTGGAAATAAGAAGTTTGCAAAATAAAAAAAAAACGGAAAATGATAGAAAAGTCGAGGTTTTTGTTCGGGTGCAAATAATAATAATATGAGATTAAATAATTGAGCTTGTGTCTAGTTTGGGATGCGTGGGTAGGCTCGATTCGGTTCTAGGTTCCTTTGATCTTAAAATATACCTAATTGTCGGTCTACTAGTGGGTTCTCATCTAGGGAAAGTGGGGAAATTGAAACCGCCAATAATAGTATAAGGGACACCGTTATAAGCTAAGATCGTTAGAGTTTTTAGTCATTATCTCGTTGAAAAAGAAAAAAAAAATAAGTGAGCTAGAAACTAAATGAAAGTAACACAGGTCTATGTAATCCGAGTTGGGGATAGCGACTCTGCAGCCGGAATGCCTCTGGGATGTGTGAAATCGACTTGCCGAATAAAAGTACCGAAACCTATGTAGTCTGTGATTGGGGATAGCGACTCTACAGTCGGATTACCGCTTGGTTAGGGAAAGCATCGTCTAGACTCACGAAAGAAAGAAAAAAAAAAGAGCAAAAAAGCAAAGTCTAAGCTCGTATGAAAAAAAAAATAGATTTGATTCTAAACTCTCTTGATCTTGGTATAAAACGGTTAGGAAATAACCCAGTGGTTGTTCCTTTTGTCCTATAATCTTGAGGAGGAATTAGGTGGACTTGCAATTCTTAGTGTGAGACCCTAGGTAGATTGACCGAACTTGAACTAAATTGCATGATAAGGGCTTGGAATCGGGTTTGGGTTTAAGTGGATCGAAATACTTGCAATCGCAGCTAACACAAGTTTCAGTTTTAATAAATTAACATAAGCTTTGTCCCGAATGATTATTCCGACTATGATTCCGTTTGCATAATTCTTTTTTCGAGGACGAAAAAAGGTTAAGTGTGGGGATATTTGATGTAGGGTAAAATAAGCATATTTATCCCGTGTAAATTGTATAATTATTGTATAATTTTTTTATTCTTTTTATTTAGTTTTAGTATTATATTACATTATTTTGTGTTTGGCTAGGTCCTGGTGCAAATGGAGTGAAAACGAGTAAAATGGAAATAACTAGCCAGTTGAACAAAGTGAGGTGCCAGGGACCGAAGTAAAATTGGCGCTATTTTCTGCAGCATGAAGTTTAGGCTGCTAATACACACAAGAGTGGGCCATGAAAGGCCTTGTGTTCAGCGAATTTCAATTAAATGGGGCTTTAAATACATATATGCATTGTTTTAATAAAACCCCAATGATAATAATACATACTTGGACACAAAGGGTAAAATTAGAATTTGGGCTGGGTGGATACAAGTAAAACGAAAAAGGGAGCAGCCAAATATTTTTCATGGTGGTGGACGAAATTAGTGGGCCTGTGGAGGATTATTTATGAATTCTCATTGGCATAAATTAAGGGAGGAGGCCCACAACATAACAATAACATCAGACGAATTTAGAGTTTCTGAGGACGATCGTAGGGGCTGTTCAGAGGTTTTGAAGGCTCGGGGAAGCTTGGAATCATCGTGGGAGGCTAGGGAACACTCGGGTTTGAAGATTTTCGGGTTTTATCTTCTCGTTTATTCTTCTTGTTCGGTTGATCTTTGTTTAATCATGATGAATTCTGATTTATTACTGATTGTTATGTTGATTTTAGACATGATTATTTGCTAAACTTCTTTAACTACCTAGGCTAATGACTATGGCATAATAAAGTTTAGATTTTTATTTGAATTTTGTCGTGGTTGTGGATCTTTCTTGTATTGTAAACGCTATGGTAGTTTATCTTGGTGCGTATGCGTGCTTGTGATTATTTGATTATTGTTTATTGCTTCTTTCGATTCTTGGTGACGGTCTTTATCACATAATAGAGTCGGATTAGGGTCCTTGATTTAGGTGAGTGTCTATATCACATAATAGGTCATTAATCCTTTAGGGTAAAAACGCGTAAGTAACCTTAGAAACCATATTCGGTAATTAATTAAAATCAAGTGTGCTGCTAGACTCGTCGCGGAAAGGCTCGAGGATATTAATAGGTCTCGGTGTAGTTATAAGGAATTAACAACCCATTGTCTATTAAGCCAAGATTAAACCCATAGTTGCTTTAGACGTTCGCGCGGCAAAGTAGAGCGTCTTACATAGGCACTTTCAAGAAACTAGAGGACGGAAAAGAAATCTATAAAACCGGTGAGCGTAACAGCCTAGATAGTGCCACAAGAATCGCCTTGAGAGTGTTTGAGGGGCTTAGTGGTGTCTTAATAGGTTTAGCATTTAAAGATCCCGGTTCCACACCACAAAATCATCGAATAGAGATCCATTCTGAGTTTAGCTTGCGTCTAGCCTAGGTAGTCTTCATCATCTCTGGTCAAAACCTTCGTTCAAGTTCGCGTCTAGTTAGTATTTTATTATTTTATTTAGGATTTTTAGAAACCTCCCCCAAATTAATAAACAATTTAGTATGTCGTGTCAGTCCGAGTCTAGATAGAGTCGTAGCGTAGTCAGTAGAGTCTCGTGGGTTCGATACTCGGACTTACTTTAGCTTTACTACATTCGATCGGTTCACTTGCCGATTGTGTGTTTAGGGTTTAGGTCGAGTCTTAGTTTTATAAATTTAAAGCTTAGAGAGTCTAGTTTAGGGTTTAATTTAGTTAATTTAGTTAAACCACTTTCAGCACATCAATACCATAAATAAGGTAAATAACAAAACCATAACTTATCTTGCCTCACATGTCGGATTTCTGCTGCTGCTGTTGTATATGAACGAAAAAATAATGCAACGATGTAAAATCAAATGAAAAAACTAATATTATTAAATAACAAATAAAGGTAAACTATTAGTACCACATATTTAAATTTAAAACTAATAATAATTCAACGACGTAGAATCAAATCAAATGAAAAAAAAATTAGTAAAATAACAAATATAGATAAACTAATTTGTACCTCATATTAAGAAAAAAACTAATTTAGTAACTAACAAATAAAGATAAACTAATTCATACCTAATATTTAAAACTAATGGATAATTCAACGATGTAAAATCAAATTAAAAACTAATTTATTAAACAACAAATAAAGATGAAAAATCAAATAAAAAACTAATTTAGTAAACAACAAATAAAGATAAACTAATTATTACCTCATATAAAGATGAGATGAAGAGTAGCATTCACGAAGAACATTTAGTCAGAAACCCCTATTTAGTAATTAGTAAGTTAAAAGAAAATAATAAAAATAGGTCTTTTACTGGGTTTGTTTGATAAATGAAGATGGGCTTTTAAAAAATGGCCCATAAAGCATAATGACCTATCGTCATCAGCAGTCTCGTCTGCTTCTCTTCATCTCACCGACTTCGGACTCACCAAACAACTTCGCCACACCGTGCCACTAACATTGGCCAGAAACTGCGGAGTATAAAGTTTCCATTTCTCTTTTAACTTTAGCCACTTTGTCTAAGATAATTGAGAGGATCAAGCTCATTTTTTTCTTCCTTCTTGTTGCCTGCTCCGGTATACTGTATGCGGTAGATTTGGTTGGCCTGAGGGTCCCCCCTGTAAATCCGCCGATGGTCTACAAGTGCTTCAAACCAACAATCATTAATTACTGATAACATAAACGGAACCGATACCACAGATAAACAAAAAACTTTGTCAATTAACCATGTACACTACACATACCGATTTTGATATGGATCAACCAAAGTCGACGATGAAGAAGAATCAAATTTCGAGCCTGGTTGCACATCATAAGAAACAGACTTCGATTAGGGCTAATAAAAAGCCACCAAAAACGGCAGATCAAGTGGCAGGGCCCAACCCTGATGCATTTGTAGAAACCCTCATGTGCGGTCGAAAGTAGAAGAATGGGGATCACTGTGACATTCTCCAATTTGACAATTCTTGTGTTTATATAAGGGTTCACAGAGGAGGTGGTTGTCATTTGCATACGTGGGGTACATGGTTTTGATAAACTGCAGGAGTTACAGAATTGATTGCAAAAACTGTCCTTAATTTATGGTAACTGTAGGATTTTAAGGGTGTAAGGGGTGCTTACCTAAGAGGTGAGTCCCATCTCTTACGCCCAACCAATCCTCGTGTGCCACGTCAACTCCCCTCTTAAACTCCCCTAACACCCTAAATTGATGGCGGCACTCCCCTCTTAGGTGAATTGGTTTTTTTTTTTTTAAAAAAAAGGAAACTTTTGATTGGTCCCTCATCCCTCTCTCCTCTCTCTCTCCTCCCCCTCTCTTCGGCAGCTCCCCACCGTTTTCCACCCTCTCTCTACCTCACCGATTTAACGGCGGTACCATCCCGCTCGGCAAAGGGGGTCCCCGATGGGGGTTTCGGTGGGTACCCCGGGTACCCTAAGAGAGAGATGGTGTGTAGGATTTTAAGGGAGAGATGGTGTATAATGGGTCTAAAAATAAGGAGAAAACTTGCAAAAGAGGAGTGGAGATCATGGGCCTAAATTTCTGGAGCAAAACCACCAGCAGAAAACTGCAAATAACCTTCATTAGAGTGATTATTTTTGCTAGTTTAAACGGCTGAGATTTCATCTCAGCATGATCAAACGGTGGATATTGACTTGAATGATGGTTAGACTTAATGGGTTCCATATATATATATATATAATTAACTAAAAAAAATAAAATTAAAAATTAACTCAGGAAAGATTAAAAAGAAAAATCACCCGTCTAAAACCCCAACAAAGGGGTTTTGTTTTCAGGTCATCGTATCAATGGAGAAACTCAAATCAGCAATCTCACAAACCCTAATTCTCTCAATTTCTCAAAGCAATCCTCCAAATCTTCATAACACTTGCTCATCTCTCCATGAATTCTTCAATCAGTTGCCCCAATTCCACCAGGTAATAGATCCGCTTATCATCATGTAATTAAACATTTGATTGATCACATTTTACTCAATTAACCAGATGATCGAAGATTTAGCGCACACGAACACGTCGCTGTGTCTCAAGAACGAGGAATCTGCTTTGGAATTCAAACTCAAGGGGAACAACTGCCTCTCCAATGGAGATAATTCAAATGCGTTGCGATTCTACACACAGGTTTTGAATTAGTTGAGTTGAAATGTTAATTTCATTAGATTGATTTGTAGTTTATTGGAGGTTACTGTTGGATTGAAATTATTTATGTTTGATGGTGGATTATTAATTAAGTAATAAAATATAATATTCTTGTGCTTGTGTATTATTCACGAAGCTACCTGTTTTCTGTTTGAATTTGAATAGAAATGTAATGTTAATGCAGGCACTACGAGTTGCTCCGAGAGATGTGGATGTTATGGGAAAGAATCTGGTGGCAACACTGTATGTGAATCGTGCGGCTGTATTGCAGGTTCGTTTGAATCCCGGCTTATGTATAGCATGCTATATATAAGTTATCGATTGATAAGTAGTAAGATTGTTTGCACCTTATTATATAATGCTCCTACTATCAATGAAAACTGCAACAATTTCAGAATGTTTTGAAAACTACCTTTGAACTTAGTGTCTCATTGGAAAGCAAAGTTTTTATGCTAGGTTTGCCTGTTTTTTGTTGGCTGCGAATTGGTTTAAAAACGTGCACATCAGGGGCACATAATGCGCCCTTCACACGATGCGGCGCCTTATGAAATTGACTAGTATTTAGAGAAACTGGACCGTGAATGCAATGGGTGTGAGTTTTTCAAATCCTTGAACAAGTTTGACCATCTATTGAGCAATGGGTTCGAGTATTTAAACAAGGTAGACTATTTGAATTGAAAAATATCTTATATTTTAGTTAACAAGTTACAATATTATCTACAAATAATAATTTTTAGCATCTTTTAACAAAGAACACCTAACATACTTGATGCACACACTTCGCGCATCACGCATCGGCTTTTGGGATCAAAAAGCATCAGAACACCACACGTTTTTTAAAAACCAAGGGCTACGGAAGCGTATTTAGACGTTTACATTTTATTGGACATGTGGAGAGAAACATCACATTTTTCATGTGGAGCGAGTGTATGCTTATATGGAATATATCATTGTATTTGAAGTGATTAAATATATTCATATTGAATGTTTGAACTATGGTACAGAAAATGGGTCTTTTTCTGGAGTCTCTACGGGATTGCAATCGGGCTCTTGCAATTTGTAGAAGTTACTCAAAGGTGAGACGCCTTCTCAAACCTTTTTGTCAACACTATCGTTTACCTTACTATGTTTGAGATATTTAAGCATATGTACACTGTAGGCATGGTATAGAAGAGGTAAGGCAAACACGTCTATGCAAAATTATAACGATGCAGTTTGTGACTTGAAAGTTTCACTATGCATGGAACACTCTTTAAGCGGAAAACGACAGATAGAAGGCGAGATGAAGCTCATTCTAGGTCAAAACAACGGTGAAGACTTTCCACCGAATGTTATTAAGTGCAAAGAGTCCGACATCCATGGTAATTTTCTTTTACCTCTATTAGCTACAGAATAAAAAATATATATCTCATCCATGATTCTTAGTTTCTTACCATGTAGGTCCTCTGTAACAGATCAACTACAAGATATACAATTGCAGTGTGTAGAAACGGAAACGAAAGGAAGAGGCATGGTGTCATTGACCGACATACCTCAAGCCACGTTGCTTCATGCAGAGGAACCATATGCTGCGGTACATTTGATGTCTTCCTTTTCTACTGCTAGTGAACACCGTGGCACTTTTGCGCATAAATGTTTGACTTATCGTTGACTTGCAGATAGTATCAAAGAATTGTCGAGAAACACATTGCCATTTCTGCTTTAACGAACTACCAGCAGATATCGTTCCATGTTCATCTTGCTCGATGGCTTTGTATTGCTCTCAGCTGTGCCAAATACGTGCCAGAGGTCAAGACCGACAGTTTCATACAAAGAAACATGATATTGGTTTTAATTTGGCTAGTGATCTTGAGAATTACGTTGCAAGTGTTACGAAGGCAATTGACGATGGTGTGAATATCAAGCAACATGCAGAGCATAAACATGAATGTGGAGTAAATTGGCCCATTGCGCTACCGGCTGAAATAGTATTGGGGGGTCGAGTTATAGTGAAGTCTATAGAACAAAATAAATGTTTTGGTGAATCTTCCGCTATTGTGAATTTGGTATGTCACACACCCTCTTATGCCCATTTGGTCCATGGACTTAAATAAAAGAGTAAAGTACACGGATGGTCTCTGTGGTTTATCAAAATTTTGGATTTGGTCCCTAGCTTTCCGAAAGTACACGGATAGTCCCTGTGGTTTTCACTTTGTAACGCATTTAGTCCCTAACTTTTTCCAAAAGTACATGGATGGTCCCTGTGGTTTGCACTTTGTAACACATTTAGTCTCTAACTTGGACATGCTGAAACCTTTAGATGTGTTGGCTGGGGACTAAAAGCGTTACAAAGTGCAAACCATAGGGACCGTCCGTTTACTTTTGAAAAGCTAGGGACCAAATCCAAGATTTTGGTAAACCACAAGGACCATCCATGTACTTTATAAAAAAGACTCGCTAAGTGGCTTCCATATGTTACATTTTCAGGAGCTTTGTCACAATTATTTACAACTTGATCCAGAAGCTAAACTGGAGTTACACATATCTTCAATAGTTCTTATGAAGTGTCTTCACCATTGTTATGGCTCCAACATTCCATTAACTGGCGACACTATATCACAGGTGAGATTCCTTATTTCGTACCTTAAGGCCGTTTAGACATATCTTTTGGGCTTTTGGTAAAACCAAAGCATTACCATATATGCATGATTGGACAGAAGTATAGGTCATATATTTAGGACATTTGTTATATTCACCTACAATTAATGATTTACCTTCTGTTGTCTTTCTCCGAATGCAGTGTGTCTTGCTTCTGTCACAAATCAAAGTGAATTCTATGGCAATTGTTCGTATGAGATCTGCTGATTCAATTGGTCCCCCAAGCTCAGCTGGGAATAATACAACTAGCACTGTGGAACAGGTATATGTGTGTGTGTGTGTATATATACAAGTATAAGTATGCTCTCATGTGAAAATCTTATATGGATTAATTTACTTCTGTTCTCCTTTTGATGTCTTAATGGCGTATTTATACACAACACATTGTGTTTTACTGTGGTGTAGCTAGTACGGGTACTTTCTTCGTCCCGTTAAATTACAACACATTCCTTAGGTTTGCTGCATGAAAATTCCAATGTTCCTATCTACAAATTTAATTATGTCCCTATCATCATCTTTACAAATAAATTGATGATATTGTTTTCAGTAGGGCTGCAAACGAACCGAATGTAAAGCGAAGAGTTCATGAACCGTTCGGCAGGAAGTTTGTTTGTGGTTCGTTTGTTTAATAAATAAACAAACACGAACAAGAAATTTAACTAAACGAGCGAACATGAACAGAGGTTGTGTTCGTTCATTTATGTCTGTGAACGTTTGGTAATGTGTTCGTTTATGTTCGATAGTTCATTCGTGCTTTTAATCTTTATATTTTGTTTAAATACTTCAAAATTTTGACAAATGAATGTTTAATAAGTATCAGTGTCCTATGTATTCTTTTCATGAACGCTTGTTTGTATTCGTTTGTTTTCATTTGTGTTCATGAACGTTTGTTTGCGTTCATTACCTAAAATTAACAAACGAACACAAACACATTCATTTCCTTAACGAACGAACATGAACAAAAAATCTCGTTTGGTAAGTGTTCATGAACACATTCGTTCGGTTCGTTTGCAGCCTTGGTTTTGAGTCACTAATATCTTTTATTTGTTCTTACCGAAGGTTATTATTTTTGACATCTTATATATACTCAAAAACATTTCTTAAATGAAGTGACAAGTCAAAATTTGTAGATATCTTTCAAATATAAGTAGTTTATTCTTTTTATCTTAATTTTTTCATCTTTCATCAAGGTTCTTCAAATATGACAAGATAAAGATGGTAAATGACCATTTTCACGACACACCATCTTTATGTAAGCAGTTGTCAGCTTTTCATATGGCACTAATGTAATAATGCTTGCTATTTTTTGTGGAAATCAAAGTGTTACTTTAACAATTAGAACACTCACATTTGTTGTTTTCTGCTAACGAATTGTTGTTTATGCTATTCTATGCCAATTATAAACACTCCAATTCATTGTTTCCTTCCATGTAGAGTGCGTCTCTCATTGTTTTATATCAAGAAGATTTTTGTAGCATTTGTGAGGTTTACCTGTTACCACTACGTGTACCATCCATTCTATAAATTTGGCAGAAAAAAGCATGTGAATTAACACTTTTGTTTACTAAATTTTCATGTGTTGTGATGTTCCCAATTGTGTACTACTGTACTAATAGGTGAGAGTTGGTCAAGCTATTTATTTGGCCGGAAGCTTGTACAACCATTCTTGCCAGCCGAATATCCACACATATTTTCTTTCTCGAACTCTATACATACGAGCAATAGGTTTCGTGACAGCAGGTCATCCACTTGAGCTCTCTTACGGGCCCCAGGTAATTTTTATTCCCGGTAACAACTGTTGGCATGCTAGGGTTACCTTTGTTAGATTCTACACACCTCAATACATAGTTGTTAAAAGCCATCGCCTCTTGCGCCTAGGCCCAATTTCCTAGCAAGGCGAGGCAATTGCGCCTTAAGTCAAGACAATTGCGCTTTAATTCTCCGAGTGATGGTTCATGCGCATATTCCAACGAGATTCCTAGATTCTAGAGAGTTACCGGCCAAATTCTCTAAATTCTGGCAAGATTCCAGCTAGATTTCTACTTTTATCTAACGGAAACTATTTTTCTACACTCATAAACTAGCATTTTATAACTTTTGGTACTAAATAGACGATATTAAATGTTATATGATAGCTTTAGTTTTATTTTATTTGAAGAATAATATTAATTTTCTAATATATAAAAATATTTTGTTTTTTTTATGTACGCTTTTTTTTTTCTCAGGCCCGCGCTTTTTTTGCGCCTTGCGCCTAGGCTCCAGGCGAGACCTACGCGCCTTGAGTGCGCCTAACGCCTTTAATAACTATGCCTCAATATAATAAATTTAATTGTGATGCTTTCTCAGGTTGGCCAGTGGAGTTGTAACAACCGCCAGTCGTCTTTAAAAGAGCAATATGCATTTGTATGTTCATGCACCGGCTGCTCACAAATAAACCTATCTGACCTTGTTATAAATTCTTTTCGGTGTACGAATAAGAATTGTTCGGGTGCAGTCTTGGATAGTTCTGTGGCCGATTATGAACAACAGAAAATCAACCCCTTTTCTTGTGGGTTACCTCTGCAGGTACTGTTTTTGATGCTATTACTGTGTTCAAATGGTATGATTATAAGCTTCTTATGTAGCTGAGAATTGGTTTTTCAAAGGTTGGTAGGGTCCAACGGGACGAGGTCAAGAAAGTGGCAAGCTTTTTGTGTGAAGAAACTGGTTCGACCCATCGGATTAAACCCGGGTTTTGTTTGAGCTGCGGTGCTTTCCGTGACCTGGAAGCTTCAAATGCTGTAGTAAAAAAGGCGGAGATTTGTATCGGAAGGTATGACTAACCTTTTATTTTGAGTTTAATTACGTCAAAACGTAGACCCACTGAAAACGTACGCAAAAATAAGCATGAAAACGTATTATTTTTTACCAGCTGAAAAAAAAAAACTAATGTTGAAACGTGAATTTATACCGACACGTACATAGGGGCGAACCTATAGTGTTACAAGGGGTAACCTCCGTTGCTCCTTGACGCTCCGACGGTAGTGTAAATTTTTGGAAAATTGGCGTTTTTTCGATTTCGTTACCCTTGTTTTTGAAACGTTACCCCTATGCGGATTTTCTAGATCCGCCAACGTACATTAAAATAAGCACGTGGGAAAAGCAATGTTTTTTAATTTACGTCAAAACGTAGGCCAACTGAAAACGTACATAAAAAAAACACCTGGGAAAACAATGTTTTCTATAAAGTTCTTAGAAATGTAGGGGTTGTAAGTGACATTTTTCAAAGTCTAGGGGGGGCATTTTTGTTAACTTTCCAAAGTATAAGGTTGTTTTTGTCAGTGGCATATGCCTTCGACATTTGATTTTAAGGTTATATAAATAAAAAATAATGTCTTAAGTAGTATTATTACGATAATTATCTGAACTTTTTTAATACATTTTAGGCAACTTCAACTTTTTAATATGTTAACGACTTGTAGGTTTTTTAGATTTTACCCATTTATCTGATGTAAAATTAGGATATATCAATACTCAGTTTTAGATAAGTTGATTAAATTTCCCTAACATAGCTAGCAACAGTCTGACTTAGGCCCGCTTAAGATCGGCTAGCCTTCAAAATGTTATATGTTTGAAGTTCGAGACGAGTGATAAGAAGAATCCTTGAAATCAAAGATACGTGTTTTTTTATTGAAGTTGCATGGAATAAAAATGTGACCTTATTAATCATTTCATAAAAGAAAATGAAGTTGGTCTGTTTTTCATTTGGCATGAAACTTATATGCTTTTAAGTATTGTTATTCTCTATTATGTATACTAGATTTTTTTTGCATGTTGGCATTATATGATAGATCAGGTTGGAGGGTTTATTAGATTCTGGTGAATGGCATAACGCTACACTTTCAAATGCTTTAAGATCATTAGATCTACTAAAATCAGCACTGCATCCATACAACAAGAAGGTTGCTGAGGTGAGTTCTACCTACCTTTTTTTACTCCTATTTTTTAATACATGGCATTAAAGTGGCGGACCCATGAGTTCTTTTTAACGGTTCATTATGTTTGGTATTTTGATGTCTTGTTCATTAAAAAAATTCCCGCACTTCTTTCTGTTGGTCTTACCATGTCATGGTCTGAAAATATATGGTGTCAAGTGTCATCGTTTAAAAATATATATGTTGTTACCTTATGCCGGATACATATATAACATATTTTTTTTACCGGGTGTTAACATGGTAAATCCCCTCATCATACCATGCGAAGTTTAATGAAGTGGAAAAAACAATGAATTGGCAGGCAGAGGATTACATCGCACAGGCATTTTGTTTAATCGGAGAACTACAGAGGTCACGCGACCATTGTCAAGCATCGATCAAGGTAGGTAATCCAACTTACCAAGTCATATAATAAATGCAGGTGGGTTGATGTTTGTGGGTTTGTGTGTAGATATTAGAGAAGCTTTATGGTGATGACAACATTGTAATTGGAAACGAAATGGTGAAACTAGCATCCATTCAACTGTTTTTGGGTGAACATACTGTTGAAGAAAGTAGAAATCGGATCAGTTTGGTCTTTTCACGGCATTACGGGTCACATGTAGATGCTATATTCCCCCATCTTCAGTTCCTAAATAGAAGCGTCTAGAGCTCGGGTTCACTCATAAACGGGTTGATGTTGATTTGAGTTATTGATAATCTAAAATGGGCCCAATGAAATTTCTTAGCTAAAAAAAGAAAGGCTTAGATGCTCTAAACGTGTTGTAATCATGTGAATTCAAACATTTAGATTATTATTGCCATCATATTGTTTATCAACTATATATATCTATCGTGTACAAGAAATAGTGTTTTGCTATGTAGTTAATATCGTCATATATCGATTATCGGTCCTTTGGTGAGATATCGGTACCGATATTATCGTCGATATTGACCGATATATCACCGATATTCCTGATATCAGTATCTTTCTTCTTAGTTTTGCCATTCGTCTTTCTTCCTATTAGTGTATTTAGTTTTCATTGTTAAATGTTAGTGTTTTAAGTCTTAACTAGTTCCTACTTGCTACAATTGTGCAAAAGATTAATTTGTTAATTATAGCAGAGTATACTGAATTGTTGTGTTAAATTGCTATATATATAGCATGATATTAAAATTACCGATATCCCACCGTACCGATGTCTCAAATACCGGTCCTTGACCGATATCCGATTTTTTACTGCATTAACTACTTAGATTTTGAGTTAACATAGGTTATATGAAATGAGTCAATAAATGATATTCAAAGAAATCTACCCTCACAAAATTGCTAATTGCCACCTTAACTGGTGTCTCACAAACTGCTATGCCTCAACCCCTCCACTGTTATAGAAACTATCCATTTCAACCTAAACTCATTTATCAGAACTTGATAATAAAACGAACAGTTACCAACTCCAACCCGCCCGTTCTGCTAGGCTTTACCATTGGTGCTACAATTGATAGTTTAACAAGACAAAAAGTGTATCGTACAATATGCCTTAACGTACGAAGCGTACACAATGACAAAATCGAACGTTATGTTGCAAAAAAAATGAAAATCACATGTACATAAAAAAAGGGAAATCACATGTTCCAAAAAAACTCAAAACCGCATGTAAAAAGAAGGAAGTCACATGTTATAAACCAAATTTCGCATGTTGATACTGAATCTCGTACGCAGCGTACGTTAAGGCATTTTGTACAATAACCGGCCTCAACAAGACAAATACAAAAAAAAAAAAAAAAAACTGACCTAGAAAAATATGAAATACTTTAAGCTAAAAGATGAATATAGCACTGAATTTACATTGTCGGTGTCTATGAAAAATTCCAAAAGCACATAACATGCTGGAAAAAGAGTTATTGTTTCTTAACTTTTACCTCAACAAAATACCAATTTGAACTTCAAAAAGAAAAGCTTAACCTTACAACCAAATTCACCTGTATACAGGAATCAAGTATATTTTACAAATCTGCCACTCTCATGAACCTTGGCAATAAAGAAGCTTCATTTCATTCCATTCCCCCTCCATGCTTAAGCTAATAAACACCACATAACATTAAAAACCGTGTCAGCAAGCAATCGATCATTAAAAAGGAATGAATTCATTCGTGTCACCTTAACTGGTTAAATGTGTAAACTCAGTTAAAAATGACACAGGTCAAAAGTTACCCAAAGTGTATCTAAAAGCTTACAATCTCCAAATCACTTTGTTTAAAAACATTTAGACTAGTACTTGGATTCAAGAGAAAAGGTCAAAAAATAATGTTTATGAGTCAACTCACCCCAACCCAACCCAACCCAGCGTGGCCCGGCCTGATCCATTATGAAAAGCATTAACCTTAATTACCTTGAGATTTGTCACCTTCATCCTCTCCTGAAAATGCTTGATGGGCTAGAACCATCAGTCAGATTCAAATCAGCTTTAGTTTTTCTAGCAAACTTCAACAGTCGCTTAAATCCTTTCGGTGCATCTTTTTGGTTCACCATAGCAGGAGGGTGTTGTGCATTTCCCCACTCACAACTGTCGGCTTCACTCGTAGTCTCCTCAAGAAGCATCTGAAATAAAGAGTGACGAACACGGGGACTCGAAGCTCCAGCTGGCGCACCAACATTGGCTGGACCGGATGCCTGAGTAGGGCTTTCCTTGCATGGAATAATCTCATCCTGATTATTATTCTCTTCAATTTCCACCCATGCAGTTGGTGAAATCGAAACCGTTGATTCTTCTTCAATCTCCGTCTTCTTACTGACACCATCGCCGTTCATATCGAACCGTTTATTTTTAAAGCTCTCCGGTTCCTCACATTTAATGGGAGTAAGCAATTGGGTTTCCGATTCGGTATATGATTCCGGTGGTTCGCATTCCGTCTCTTGATTTTGACTTTCACTTATGATTTCAGTAGTTTCGACCTCAACCGCTGGATTTTTCTCAGTTTCGATCATATCTCCAGTACTATCAGCTTGTTCCTCGGGTTGAGCCACACCTTTACTCTTGACAACAACCGCACCGACACCAGGCCCGATCCCGGTTCCTTTACGCAGGAACGGTTTCGTCTCCAATGGGACCACACTGCTTTTCTTTGTAACTTTGTTATAAAAGCTGGGTTTAGCGGCAGTGGCGGAGGCGGTGGCGGTCGTGGCAGCGGTTGCAGTGGCAGCATTAGGAGTGCCTACTGGAGTTCGGGATTTCGTTTTTACTACCGGTGCAGTTTTTGTCACCATTGGCTGCCTTTTCTCTTTGACGGTTTTAACGTTCTTGTTACCTTCGGGTGGGGTTGACTTCAGAGCCTTTGGTTGTGGTTTCGACTTTTCAACTTTTGTGCTTGAACGTACAACCGATGATGTAGATTGCGGTTTTCGAGTTATACTAGTGTTAGAAGCGGGCCCGGTTGGAGTTTTAGCAGGTGAGGCACCAGCAGGTCTTGGTGAAGGGGTCGTCGCGGGCCATGACTTGCGTGCAGCAGGCAAAGGAGATAGTTTATTTGTAGTTGTAGTTGTAGTTTTCTTCACAATAGAACTTTTTGCGGTTTCCCTTTTGGTATTTAACAACTGGGTCGGGTTCTTTTGAGAATTTTGAGGTTTAACTTTATTCGAAATGGTTTTTTTCCGACTATCGTTTGTGTTACTAGATGCCATTTCGGCTTTTTTCTCGTCAAGAAATTTTTCCATCTCTTTGAATTGGGATTCTTTCTCAGCCTTCTTTCCAGAAGCTTCTTTTCGAAGCTTCTCATCTCTTTTTTGCTTATAATGATCATAAAATCCACCTCTTTGCTCCTTTGGATTACTTTTACTTTTGCTATTATCATTCGTCACACTATGACGTCTAACCGGCTTGCTTTTACTTTCCATCATCTTCTTAAACAATTGGTTCAATTCCGCTTCCTTTCGTTGATTCCATTCGATTGACGCAGGATGCTTTTCACCAATTCCGTCATCTTCATCCTCCGAATTCTCCATTTCCAGGTTTAATATGTCCGCTTTAACCTTTTTGGGTGAGGACGATTTAACGTCTTTTGAAGTTTCAGAACTTTGACTCGGAGAAATTTTAGTCAAAGACTCTGCGTTGCCACATGCTCCATCTTCAGAAGTTTTGTTAACTGTATCATTTTCGATTCGGGCAGCACTTTCGCTCATTCCCGAGCTCCATCTTCTCAGTACAGCTTTGTTTGCAACAGGAGCGGTCAACACCGTCTTTGACTTCTCGGTCTCCACTGCTTTCTCTTTCTGTTTGTTTTCAAATAGACTGATTTTATCTTGCACGCTCATTCTCAATGCATTTTGTTTAGCAGGTGTCTCTGAGTCTTCTTCCTCATCACTAGTGTGACAGGTGGCATCTTTCTGAGTTGATAATGATACTTTCTCTCTATTTGGAAAATAACCGAGACTTTTGATACTTATTGTAGCCGCCCTGCGTGGGCCAGTTCGTCCGATTTGAACCCGTCTCATTGGAGATGCTAACCTTCTAGGTGTTGCAGATCTTGTAACGGTTCGGCTTCTTTCAACGGTTGGTTCGTCTTCACTTGAAAAAGAGTTTTCACTCTCGGTTGAACTTTGTCTTTCAATCTGTGCAGCTTTTGCTGGGGAAACACCATATTTTACAGGCGGATTTAACTGCGAAGGGTGAGTAGCTGTAACGGTTTTTTTGGGTGTAGAGTCTTTCGATGATGGGAATTGACTCAGTTCTAAAAACTTCTGTAACGAGTCCCTGAAACAGGTAACCGAAATGATTAATCTTGATGTAATATGAATATACCTTATAGTTTATGTTATATGAATATACCTTATATCTTCTGCTCCGAAATGATGAGCAAAGTTTTCCAAGTTGGAGATATCTTGAGGCGAGCATGTAATACCGGTAGCCTGGTTGAGGGCTTCAGCCAATTGTTCTTTCAAGCCTGAGAGCCTTGAATCGACTGCTCGCAGTAGTTCATTCCTATCGGAATATAAATCGGTTGAGAAAATGCATGAAAAGAAGAAACAGATATGATGATACGAGTGTAAAGAACGTACTTGGATTCGAAGGATGATGTCATATCAACTTCAGCCTGGTAAACATAATAACAATAGTCATTCACCTCGAAATGAACATAGAAAACGGAAAACAGAACCTACCTTGGCAAACAATGAAAGTTGGAATTTTCTGGTCTCCTCTAATTGAGAAATTTCGTTTCCAATACTAAGAACATCTGGTGAACCAGCAATGTTTAAGAATCTGACAAATTGAAATTACTAGAGCGAGTAAGAAGAGAATCACAGCTATGGAAATAGAAGAAACGTATAATAAAGATTACATATGAATTATGTGATATGGACCTTGTTAATGTGGCTATTGTAAACCAGTCAGCATTGCTGCCATCTTCAGGTGTTAGAATTCTGAAGTTTGAGTCGGAGGTTTTGGATGACAAATCTTTGACTTGAGGTAGATGCAACAACAGTTGTTGCAAGTCTCCAGATGCCACCTTTTCAATTATATTGCTAGTTGATACACATGCCTCATACCTACATAACAGAAATGCCTCATACATTGAACAATTATAATAATCGGAAAACATGTTGACGTTGCCATGTATGCGTTATGAATTTTTATAAATACAGCTTGGTGGTTTGGAGGTATATTCCTATTTAACATTCTAAGGTTATTAGGTTAATTTCTCGGACCATACTTAATTCTAATCATCGAGTCATAAGTTAAATAAGTTCAAATCCCGCAAAAGCAAATGTTGTTGATGTTTTATTTATATTCTATTTACACTGAAGCTGTTATAGATTCACATTCAAATATTGAAGTTTTAGTAGAGGCACATAATTTTTCCAACAAACATTTTGACTCCTTTACTGGCAAAGGAGAAAAGGAAATAAATGGAGTCTGATATAAGCAAGCAAACATTACATAATGTCATTTTCTAACAAGTGGAAGCTGCACCAAGGTACGGTCTATGAGTATTTTCTAACAACTGGCATTTAAAATTATTAGTGCAAAACTAAACAAGACCATGTGATTAGCAATAAATCACGAATGAACAGCTAAATAAGTCAAACTTCAGATTATTTATGCATAATTGACATAATATCATATGACTCATTGACCTAACTAGATCAATCTAGTTACAGACGAAGATTTTCACGGTCCTTGTTACACATCATCCGGAGTTCCGGACACATGCAATGAGGTCAACATGTTGATTCTATGTAAAACCTAAACCAAGTGATCGACTCCGGCATAAACAAAAATCGATTTGGCAACTAAAGTCTCGGTTAAACAAGTTCAGAAAAGGAAAACCTGTTATCGCTCGGAAATATCTGGAGCTCAACATAATCAAGCGGTGCATGAGTATCAATTCTTCTCTCCATCTTCAACAACCTGAATCAACAAAATTCCTAAATCAATTTTCATAAACTCACTTTCAATACAGCCAAATTCATCCGTCCAGTACAAACATTTCACTCCAAATTCGCACACAGATCAACACTTCCACACAAACAAATCATCAACAATCATAAATCACAAGCTACAGAATAACAGAACTATCGATAGCATCAACATAATCGCAACTGACCTAAATCAACAATTAACCAACAGATCTAGCCTAAAAAAAGCCCCAACTACAAAACTCGCACCTCACCGACAATCGAACACGCAACAACCACCGCTAACAACAACATTTCAAGTCGATTAACTCAAAATCAAATCTAGAAGCTACCACAACACACTATGCATGTATTAACTGAAGCAAAACACAGAGAGAGTACCTGTTAGAACAATGTATCTATAGCAATTGAAGTGAATGATGATGATTGAAAGTCAAACAGGAAGAATCTGAAGGAGAAATTAGCTGCAGATCTTGAATGAAGAGCTCAAGTGAGATGTGTGTATATAATTTCGGATATTTGTGTGATGAACAGTGAACGAGAAAGGTGCAGAGAGCATGGAACACACGGCGGAGTGACGAAGGCGCGTGAGGTTGTGTTATAGATTTTTTTTATACAAAGGGGGTGAGTGTATGTGATCTAGTGTGTGTATATATGTTTTTTGGATGCGTACCGGAGCATCCGGCGCGTGTGTTTTACTTGTGCTTTTGAATGAGTGAAAGGGACGTGAGTTTCTATAAAATATAAAAAATAAAAAATTCTTTTGTTATGTAAATAATCATGTTTTTCTCAAAGGTAAAGTAAGTTTTCTAGGATATGCTCACTTGCTCATCATGATTACAATTTGATTAAGTTTGGTAGATCTAGGCATTTTGGTGAGTGAGTGGAGGTAAATACAATTTCTATTAAGAAGTTATTTGTTTGTGTTTTGAGTTGTCTCGTCTACATATTTTAATTTTAACAGATATTTCTCTTTCTCATCTTATAATCTTATGGTCTTTGCCGATGGTGTTTTCTTACTCTCTCTTTCACATTGGGCGCCACATCTTTCGCCCTGCTCACGGATGCCATTCGCATCCTCGGGTTGGAGGTGCTCATGTATAGGCAATTAAGTTACGACTGACTGGTCAAAATGAGTTGATATATGAAATTACCATTTATTTTACTTAAAAGAATGTCAGCTACTCGGTTTATTATTTCTCCATAGTTACTATGGAGAAACTTTTACAACTTACTTAAGTTTTCATTAATTACATAATGACCATTTTGACTTTTAGGAAATGACAAGGTTCATGAATTGAGAACTATTAGTGATTTAGACGAGTTCATCCTATATCTTATATGATTGGATTTTATTGAATATTCATAGTTAAAGTATATTATATGTTTAAAAGGTGAAATTGTGTGACTATGTGGAACTAATACACAAATTTGTTATATTTGTGTTAGTGTTCATATTATCTTAATAGTAAGTTTTCTTAGTCGTTGCATGCACATGATAAACCTTTAAATTAATACCAAAGAACATCACTTAGTATAGAGGAACGTGTACGCTAGTATAATTTTTATTGAAGCGATTTTTCTATTTAATTTAAATTAATACCAAAGAACATTAGTTAGAGGAACATGTACGCTAGTACAATTTTTATTGAAGCGATTTTTTTTATTTAATATGATCTTCGCATTTTATCAATCTCTTAACGGGTTAAGCTTTATTGGATGCTTGAAATTCATGAACTCTCTCTTGTTTTCTTTAAAGGATGCAAAGGTGAGAGTTTTTATGGCCTATTAAACATCTTTAATTGATAAAATATTTATTATCATGGATTATTATGTGAACCTATGAATATTGAATTATTCAGTTATGTACTAAAGCTTGTTGCTATAATTATTAATATGCGTTAAAGCTAATAAATTTTGTCATATATATGTGTTATATTGTGATTGTGCTAAAGCTCACCATTTGGTAACATTTAATTAAATAACACTTAAATGAGAAGGTTAATTGAGACTAAGAGCGTGAGTCTCATGTTTATTGATTTATAATTTGACATGTAAAGTTGAGAGAGAAACTGTACTGTATAATTGGCCTTAAGATTATGGGGTATGGGGCTTGGGTTGGGGCATGGCCCTTAGGGCTTGGGTTTCAAGCCGAGCATGGGGCGGGGGTGACATGCTAGCTGGCTGGCTCCTATTCGCTGACCCCGTCATGTCATAGCGGGCCATTTTGACCATTTTGAAAGTTTGAATTTTAAATTCAAACCGTTTGGCTATCCCAAACCGCCACCCGGGTCCGCTATAAATAACCCCCAACCCCACCGGCTACCCCATCCCAAACCCGTCGCTATCCACCGGCTGCCTCACTTCCAAATCGTCGCTATCCACTGGCTACCCCACTTCCAAACCCGTCACTATCCACCGCTATCCACCCAACCCGAAGAAGATGGCATCTTGGACCCACGAGGAAGAATTTGCTCTCGTTACAAGCGTCGTTTGTAACGCCCTAAAACGCATTAACCTAAGATTCGCAGCGGACACTACATAACTAGAAATTTTCCTTCATGATATTCTTTCTTTCATTTAAATACATTAATCTCTTTTATAATTTAATGCAAAACTAACATACATGACTCAATTAAGTGACTACGTATACACCCACATACAATCCGTGTCTTGACTCGATCTTCAACCGCGTACGCTTCTAGATGAAACATCCAACATGTATAGCCTGCAGTCACCACATTCAAACACATTATTAGCAACCGGTGACATAATACAAAAATCTTAGCACAAGCATAATAGCGCGTCAACGTTTCATGCTTTTTCTTATACTAGCCCCTTCATCCATCCACTCGATTACTCGCATCAGATTGTGGAGTCAACCTTCACATCCTTTGTTACCATGCCTATACTACACATTAATTCTCAAGAGAAAAGCGATTAGTACATTAGCTTCCATTTACATGATCATGTCCTCAAATATACATAACTCATCTTATTCATTCAAGCATAATTTCATTATGTAAGTTCCCTTTCTTACCTAACCAAATCGAATCTTTTTCTTAACCACTTCTAACCCATTCCATTAAAAACTTAACTTACTACTTGCATCAAACCATATCTTCTTACATTGCATTCAACAATAATCACATTTCATAAATACATTAACAACTAAAGAGTAAGTTCGGAGTGCACTTACCTTGCGCGTCCGTATTCTCGTTCGCTTACTTGACTGAGTCCTCTTAGCCCGTTAGCCTTCAAAGCTCCCATCCATCTTGACATGATTCCTATTCACTCATGTCATTACATTCACATTCTTATTAGCATATATGCTTATATATGTGAACAACCATATCAAATTCACATCTAATATACGACCTACATAAAGCATACTTAACATCATTAATCCACTCAAACAGGCATAAAACATACTCGACATCATCCCTACATAATACTCACATGAACTATATCCATTTACCCACTACTTGCATACAATTTCACTTATTATTGTCTTTTAGACATTTCATCAAACACCTGGTGCGCGTATCATTTTCTAAGCATAATGTACAAGTGCTTTAAGCATGTTCTTCCTTATTTCATCTTATGAACCCTTACATTCAAGCAAAATCTCATAATCACAAATTCCACATCAAGTTTATCTATCTAAGCCTATCATACTACGCCCTATATATCACAAAATCACACTATAACATCTTCAAGTTCATCATGATCATCATCTTCACACTCATGCAATGGGTTTTATTCTAAATCACCCAATTACTTGAATTTACTCATAACATAAATTCTACTTGATGTTTCTAACACCTCTACATGCTTAATTTCATACAAATTCATGGATTGATCATAACCCACTTCGAACAAGATCATCAAATCTAAATTTTAAGACATACCTTATGATCCCCTTGCGAAGGTGATCGTTAATTCATGTTCAGTTGTGAATTTGGACCTCATTCCACCCTTCAATTTGATGATTTATCATGAACAAGGGTTTGAACCCTTGTTCTTCTTCTTCCTGCTCGTTCCACGCACACACCAAGTGTGTGTGTGTGTGTGTTTTCCTTTTATTTAATAGATTATGTTTCCCTTTTTAACGGTTTTGGTCCCTTAAACTTCGTTTCAATTAATAATGAGACTTACACTCGTTATCTTGTTACTTATATACATGTCACCACTTGGTTAAATATTTCTAGTCAACTTTTATTTACGGTTCCGTTTTTACCCTAAACGGTATTTTACCCGGTTCCTTTATATTAACCGAGTTTAAATTATCAAACCCATTTTGGGGTGTTACAAGTCTACCCCCCTTAAAAGAGGTTTCGTCCCCGAAACCTTGCTTACTTCCACGGAAACATAACCCTTTACTTACCGGTCCTTCTATGTAACCCAATAATGAAATATACCCATACATCTTTAAATTCCAAATTCTTGCCTCATGTTAGTTCCTTAGTGGTATCCATCACTACATGTTTATTCATTCATTTCATTCAAGATACATACCATGACAAGAATGCACTCATACTTTATAAAAATGCCTCATTCATGAACAAATATAACTGCACGTCCTATCCTTACTTTCTCCATAACAACTCGATTATTACTACTTTTATTCATAAATCATGTTGGACATGCCACTCTTGCTTTCATCGCACAAATACTCATTACAATAGTCCATACTGTCACATATCCTTTTTACCCGTTAGTAACAAGTCAATATGCATACTTCTTCAAACTTGTAATAATACATACATTCGTATGATCCGTTTACAACGAATATAATACTTTTATCTCATCTTTTAAGATTACATTCCATACATACAATGTATAGCCTTTAGTTCTTGTTTCGTTATCACAACAAAACTACCATTTCATAGTCACCCATACTTGCTTAGCCTAAGGTTAACATCATTCTACATCTATTAACGTTACATACTACTGAGTATACTCATGTACGTACACTCACACGTATGTTCATACATACAAGCTTTATTCCTTTGTGCACATTCAATCCCATTTAATACATACTTACATACGTTTATATATATGTACACGCATACATCTATTTACAAACACCGAAAACTTACTTGCAACAATAACACATCTATACATACATGTTTACATGCTTGCTTATCGTTATATAATACACACACTCATACGTACCTTCATACATTTATTACATACATTCATACCATCCCTATCTCTCTCTACATACATACGTACATTCATGCGTATCTTCATATCTTCATACAGTCCTATTTGTATACATACACACCTCCCTACATCTCTTCTAATATGCATACATTCATAGGTACCTTCATACCTAAATACATTCATACATATGGGCGTTACTGAATACTTTAAGACTGAACTAATATTTCATTCCTTTATTGACCTCTAACCAGATTGATTTCATTCGTCAGCAAAATGAGCTCTCATCGTAAGCATCCTTCCATAACATATTCAACACTTTAAATATGATAACATATTCATACTCATAAAACCCTTACAAGGTTCATAATTGGTTCAATTCGTAGCATAACGTAACTTTACCCTTTCCGAGATCAACTTCAATTCCTCATGCATTCAATGCTCTCGTACTTGCATTACACTACTTTCTCAACGGGAACACGATTAATAACGTTAATACTCAAACGTATCTAAATCATACATTCGTACATACTTTCACACGTGCACATATTCATACATATATACATATATACATACTTACATACATTCCTACACCTCTACGTACATGCATACATTCATACATACTCCTCATACCTTCATGGACGATAATTCTTTCTTCATGCATATGTTCACACATTCATACCTACTTCATACATATCCACGTATGTTCATACATTACTTCATCTCTACATTTACACATACACTCATGCATACATTCGTACTTACCTACATATGCATCTTCATACGTACATACATTCCTGCATCTCTACATATGTGTGTACAATCATACATAACCTCATACGCGCATACATTACTATGTAACTTCATACGTGCATATCTTTCATACTTGCATACATTCATACATAACTCATACGTGCGTATGTATCTTTCTATAATAACGGGGGTTCGGGGCAGCGCCCCTGAGAGAAGTGGGGTCCAAGGGGCGGCAGCCCCTGGCGGGGTCCAAGGGGCAGAGCCCCTGGCTTATATATATTTTTGCTCAAAATTGACATCCACCGTAAATTACGGTACCTACCGTAACTTACGGTGGCAACCTTTTTACGATGGAAACCTCCTGTCTTACGGTGTAATCATTTATCCCCAGTACCCACCGTAAATTACGGTACCCACCGTAATTTACGGTGGAACCTGCACATCAGCAGATTTTTCCCGTCGTTCTTGCATACTTAAACGCGCATAACTTTTGAACCATTTACCCGTTCAACCTCCCGTTTCTTCCTATATGACCAAAATTTAATCCTCTTTCACATGGACTCAAAATCCCATGCCCGGATTAAGAAGATTCTTAACTTACAAGCTTTCGGCTTAATATTCATTTAAGAATTATTCGACCCGTTTATGCACTTATCAAACAAACACATTTGTTTGATCCCAATTTTCTCATGAACCCCCTAATTTTAACATTGTCTATCGAACTAGGCTCATATCACAGGTTTATATACATTCTTAAACCCGTTTTCGCTCATATGTCTATTTTGACCCGTTAAGGGTATTTAAGTCCATTTTAAGTACGGATCACCTTTATTCGCTTCTAGCTTTTCATGCCTCCTACTTTCACACTAAGACTTCTTTCATTTTCCACCATAACTATATCCGTGGTGGATCTACCTTACTAAAATCTAATATTCCACATTTTACCCCTCGGTTTGACAATTTACGAAAAATGCCCATTATAAGGCATTAAGCAAAAGGACATATACCTTTCACCTCTTCGCGACCAAAAAGGTTTATTCGTTTATAAAACTTATTTCCAACTACCTTTAAGGGTCGTTTACCCAATTTGCCTTTCGAGGGCTTCTTGGTAAATTTTAGCCCTTCTTTTACGACGAGGGACTTTCAACTACGTAATTGACCAAAATCACACATCTTTACTAAAATTTTACTTACACATACCTGACTCGAGTCAAGGCATTGACCCGCTTTGTCATTCGAGGGCGATTTGGTCAACAAATGCTCCGGTTCTTACGACAAAGACCTTAATACATAATTAACCAAAAGTCACACTTTATAGCTACAATCTTATTTGTACATACCTGGTTTGGATCATGCGGTGACCCGTTTAATTACATTGCATTTTTACTTGCTAATTAATAGCAACGTAATTTCCATATGCTATTCATCCTGTGAGCATGAAACTCAACAAACGTTCATTAATCATCTTCATCATCTGATCATATCATCATTAATTGACCCATTTAGTCTAAACGCCCCAAACCTTTTACATTTTAAATAAAATGGTATCGATTTACCATTCGTTCATTTGGCTCATTTCGGATTTTTACCGTATGGTTATAATCTTTAAACCTTTCTTCCATACATTTAACCCATTATCGCTTACGCCATAAGGTATTCTTTAAACATTATTTTCATTCATCCATGTAACTAAATTACGGTTTTACCCTTATTACTTATCATGGCATACCTCATAACAAAATCTTTCAAAACTCATTATACCTTCATTATTCCATGACCAAATTACCATTTTACCCTTTTCACCATCAAATATGGTTTACTGCCAGTTCTAACTTGTTCCGACCCGTATCGATTCGTGTTGGAACATCTTATTTCAAATTCACCTTATCGTACTTATCACCCATAAAACAAATAAGTATTCTACGAAATGAGCGTAAACTTTACTTACCTTGCATCGAATTATACTTTTTCCGCGAACTTGATCCGTATTCACCTACGCATTCAAACTTTCATTCATACCTTCCATTCTTTCCTTTCCATTCATGTTTGAATTCATTCACGAATTCAAACCTTTCACTCATACTTTCCATTCTTTTCTTTCTTTCTCATGTTCAACCCGATTCTTAAAGAATCGTTGGACCCCTTTTTCCCTCCCACACGACCCTCATCCCAGTTCGTCCGGACATACACGTGGTGTCTCTCATGGTCTCACGAGCGTCCTATGCTTTTTGCACACTGGCCAGGCGTGCAATCCACATACTAGTCTCGTGCCTTCATGAGAATTAGCACTTTATATCCAGGAACCGGTCTTAAGTTCGTGCCACACTCATATGAATCCTTCGAGGATTTCACCCTCATATATAAGGGTATGCTACATACTAATGCTTACAAATTTTTAAAATTTGTGTACCTGGGGTCCATTTTCCTGACATACCACACACCTTAGCTTTCGTACTAGCTTGCGACTGCGGAACATCCCCATTATCCATCAAGCTCACCTTTCAATATTCATCATTATTAGTAACTTTCCACATACTTACTTATGTTAAATCTTACCTTTCGGTCTTGATCGAGTCTTGGATTGTACGGGTCAATAGTCACAAGAGCACACAGGTTTGAGTTCAAGTACTCACTCATTTGTACTTGATTTCGCTCAAACCTAGGCTCTGATACCAACTTGTAACGCCCTAAAACGCATTAACCTAAGATTCGCAGCGGACACTACATAATGATGTGTGTAAAATGCAACATATAAAACACATCAATTAAGGCATAAAACTAACCCTTTTTAAGTACTAATGTTGGAAAAAGAGTGTTTTTGTCTTCCTTTTGTATTTTCAGGATAAAATGAGCTCAAAATCACAAAAGAAGCAAAAAGACCACTAATTCTACCATAAATACAAGAAAAGGAACAAAAGTGGACTGCCCGGACCCTCAACGGCACCTCCCAAAACAAAGAGAAGAAAACAGAGTCTGAACACGCCCCGTGTCCAGCGAACACGGGGGCGTGCCCAGGAAGCAGCAGAAAAGACAAACCAGTAGAAGCTTCCATTGCTCACCACGGGGCCGTGCCCAGCGGGCACGGGGGCGTGTTGAAAGTACAGCAGGCACATTAATTGTAATTCGCAATTACAATTAATGAAGAGAGAGAGTGTCAGACGGGCACGGGGCCGTGTCCAGCGGACACGGGGCCGTGTCCAGCGTTCTGTCCAGCCTATAAATAGAGGAGCTTGGTTTCATTCTCCCTCATCCCTTGGCACACCACCTCTCTCACACCTCATCCACCACCCACCACCACCATAACACCATCATCCACCACCATCATCCATTGTCCATCGTAGAGTGTGTGAGTCGTCTCGGGATCCAAGATTGATCGTAAGAGTTCTTGACAATCAAGGCCATGTTTGCCTAAGTCTCTTACATCACTTGGTGAAGACAAGTGTTTAGTATAATACTTTTTATTTTTAATCTTTTGCACTTTTTATTTGGTTTTGTATTAATGACTTTAATAACTAGTTACTTATGTTGAAGGTGATCTTTCCTTATCGTTTGTCCGTGGTGTCTTGGCATTATTTTACTGTCTATATAAAATAAAAGATTTTCACCATTCATATCTCCACGGTCTATATGGAGGTATGTTGGCTACCTGGTCGGGGGTTAAGGGAACGGTTTGGTAAAGGTCTTGCCCTTGTTCAGCGTTTAGAGGTCCTGCTTGGGACCTGGGTCAAATTTAGTAGGATCTCCTTCAATGCCCATAGGTATTGGATGGCGGGGATCCAAACTCTTTGACCCCCTCATAAGCTAACTACTATTAATACTATAACCCGGCTATTTAGGACTGTATCCCTGCTGACTCAGACTACTTAGCCGAGGGTAACGTCACCGCCAAAAGCGGGGCCTACCATAATTTGCATTAATAACTTAATTCATTATCTTTCAATAATCCGACCCTTTAGGATTGTATCCTTGCTGACTCAAACTACTGGGTTGAGGGTAACGTCGCCTTCAAAAGAGGGGCCTACTACAATAACTAAGATAATCTCTTAAACAAGTGCAAAAGTGCGAAAATAATCAAAGGTTATACTAATACACGTGTCGGATCCAAGTGATTCATCTTGTCTATCTGTTTTTATTTTATTTTATTTTTCAGCATTTAGTTAGTTTTTATTTTTCTTAGTTTAAATCATTTTTTCTAACCTTTTGATTTGATTAGACGTTGAGGATAAACCGGTATTAAAAGCTCTTGTGTCCTTGGACGACCTCGGTATCTTACCAACACTATACTACGTTCACGATGGGTGCACTTGCCCATATGTGTGTTTAGTGTTAGTAAATATCGTGTTTTATAAATTTAAAACTTGGCTAAAAGTGTAAAAAGGGCTTAAATATATATCTAAAAATATAACACACTTCACGCACATCAAGTTTTTGGCGCCGCTGCCGGGGACACAAGGATTTTAAGAAAGCTTAAAATCGACGGCCTAATCAGTTTTTCAAAACCTTTTTAAAACGCGCGCATTTTTCTGCATTTTAGTTTAGTTTTGCATTTACAGTAGCCTGAACACGGGGCCGTGCTCACTGAACACGCCCCCGTGCTGCATATTTTAGAGTAGATACCCAGATACAGAGTCTGAACACGGGGCCGTGCTCGCTGAACACGCCCCCGTGCTCAACGTGACCAGTTAATTTAATTAAAACGCCCAGATACAGTCCCTGAACACGGGGCCGTGTTCACTCAACACGGGGCCGTGTCCAGCTTCTGTTTCCGTCTTATTTTTGTTTTCTGGTCCCGAGACTCAGTTGTGATCTGTTGAGTGATTCTTATGGATCAATACTCAAGAGGTTACGACTACACCTATGATGAGGATGATTATAGAGGTAATTATTGCACTAATTGTCGTAATGCACGCTCGGTTCAATATAATACTTCGTATCAACCATCCAATTCATACAACCATTATGAGGAGCCCAGGTACGAGCCATCAACTTCATACACATCCTATGAAGACCAAAGGTATGAACCTACTCCCTCATACTCATATTTTGATGAACCAAGGTATGAGCCTTCATACTCATACTTTGAGGACTCAAGATATGAGCCACCACCTTCATATTCTTATTATGAGGAACCATGGCGTGAACAACCCACCTCATATGAGTACTATGAAGAACAAAGTTTCGACCCTTATCCATCATATACTTACAATGAAGAACAATGGTGTGAACCATCTACTTCATATGAGTACTATGAGGAACCAAGGATCGAACAACCGGATTCAAGCTTTGAGGATCCAAATTCTTTCAATCTCACCGAAGTGACCAATAGGATATTAGAACACATTAAAACTATCGAACGTTGCATAAAAGAATCTCGCGCAAGGGAAGAGGAATCCCGCGCAAGAGAAGAGCTAAAAAATGATAATAACGTAGAGATAGTTGAAAGTGTAAAAATGGAAGTACAAGAAAGTGAAAAACCGACACATGAGTTAAACAACGAAAATGGTGAGTCCGATAATGTTAAAATTCAAGAAGAGTCTAATTTTGAAGAAATTAACCTCTTGTCACCTACTTTCGAAAATCATTGTTTAATAACCCCTCATGCCAAGTTTTTAAAAGAGTTAAACACTAGTGCTAAAATCAAAGACCTAGTAAGTGTTAAGTTAACTAATGATCAAACCTCGCTAATAAAAGAAGATCCTTTTGAAATTAACATTACACCGGTTCCATGTTTTTTTCGAAATTCCTTTATTAGTAATATCACCATTGATAAAGATCTTTGTGTTAACATAATGCCTAACTACATTTTTGAAAAATTAAGTATTAGTGATTTTGCTCCACTTCAAATACCCATTTTTCTATCCGATCGGAAAGTGCTAAAATCAATCGGTGTAGTTGAAGATGTTTTGGTTCAAACAAATCAAATGGTAATCCCAACCGACTTTGTCATCCTCGATGACGCTCCTTTAGTCTTGGGAAAACCTTTTGTACAAACTCACAAAGCTTTGAAAAACCGGAAATTCAACAATCTACCTCTTCAATTAGGGGCATTCAAAAGGAGCATAGATCTTGAGCGCTCAATGAAATATCCTTTTGGCAATAATGACCCCCTAATTGAAGATGAAGCTGAGCCACCCGATACAACCGACGAAGAAGACCACTTTGTCGATGAAGAGGTAGCCATAGAACAAACTTTTAAAGTTCTTGATCTAGACGAGCCACAAAATAAGGTGTCTCCTAAAGACCCACCCATTGAGCTCAAAGAACTCCCTAAAGGTTTGGAATATGCTTTTCTAGGCAAAGATGGTAGTTTACCTGTAATTATTTCGTCTAAATTAACTAGCAAAGAAAAAGAAAAATTAGTTAACCTACTTAAAAAACACAAAAATGCGATCGCTTGGAAGCTTGTAGATATTAAAGGAATAAGTCCTTCCATGTGCACGCACAAAATTTTAATGAATGATGACTACAAAACAGTGATTCAACCACAACGAAGAGTGAACCCCAATGTTCAAGAAGTGGTTAAAAATGAAGTCATCAAACTACTCGACGCCGGACTAATCTACCCTATCTCCGATAGCCCGTGGGTAAGTCCCGTCCAAGTAGTCCCAAAGAAAGGAGGTATGACGGTAATAACTAACGAGAAAAATGAATTAATACCCACGAGAACCGTCACAGGATGGAGAGTCTGTATAGATTATAGGAGATTAAATGAAGCAACAAGGAAAGACCACTTTCCTTTACCATTCATTGATCAAATGTTAGAAAGATTATCCGGTCATAAATTTTATTGTTTCTTAGATGGTTTTTCAGGTTACTTCCAAATACCGATAGCACCAGAAGACCAAGAGAAAACAACTTTCACATGCCCCTACGGAACTTTTGCATATCGACGCATGCCATTCGGTCTATGTAATGCACCTGCAACATTCCAACGTTGTATGGTCGCCATTTTCCATGATATGATTGAAAAAACCATGGAAGTCTTCATGGATGACTTTTCCATCTTTGGAGACTCATATGATCAATGCCTCGATAATCTTGAACGAATGCTATCCCGATGTGAGGAAACTAACCTCGCCCTTAACTGGGAAAAATGCCATTTCATGGTAACAGAGGGAATAGTACTCGGGCATAAAATCTCAAGCGAAGGAATGGAAATTGATCGAGCAAAAATAGAGACTATTTCTCGATTACCTCCTCCATCCTCCGTGAGAGCAATCAGAAGTTTCCTAGGGCATGCCGGATTTTATAGAAGGTTTATCAAGGACTTTTCAAAAATTTCAAGACCTCTAACAAAATTGCTTGAAAAAGATGCACCCTTCATCTTTGACAAGGAATGCAACCAAGCATTTCTAACCCTCAAGGAAATGCTAGTCAATGCACCTATCATGATAGCACCAGACTGGAAATTTCCTTTCGAAATCATGTG